>NC_037350.1:38777424-40027424 GCF_002263795.3 Bos taurus
CATATCATGTTCCAGTCTCTACTGCCTGTCTAACCACTAGTACATAACTCCGTGGGTCAAAGATCTTTGTTTTGCTCACTAATGTATTCCAAGTTTCTTGAACAGAGCATAGGACATAGTAGGTATTGAGTACATTTTATCTAAGTAGATTTACCTTTGCTTGTTGGGATTTAGCAATATTACATGTTTTACCACATTTTCTTTCTCTTAATTCTGCTTAAAAGAACCAGCTGCAGGGGAGCTTCCCTGGTGGTCCAGTGGCTAAGACTCCATGCTTCCAATGCAGGGGACACGAGTTTGATTCCTGGTTGGGGAACTAAGATCCCACATGCTGTGTTGTGTGGCCAAAAAATAAAAGTAATGATAAGAATAATAAAATAATTTTTAAAAAAGAACCAGCTACAGTGGTGTCACCTTTCCCTGCATTTACAGTGTATTTGGGCCACGTCATGTCTAACGTACCCAAGGCTGTCAACAGGCCAAGGTGCAGCTGGCCACATAGCCCCACCTCACAGGATGAAGGTATCTAGAGAGTTCACCAAGACCTAAGACTTGGGCCTACGCTCTTCAGGCCTAGAAATAAAAGCTTGTCGGGGTATTAACTCAGGGATGCTAATTCACACCAACAAAACTTATAAAACGTATACTATCGGAACCCCAGTGCGAACTTGTTAGCTTACAGTAGGTGTGCTTTCTCATGAATGAGGGCTCCCAGGTGATGCTAGTGGTAAAGAACGTGCCTACCAATGCAGGAGATGTAAGAGACACAGGTTCGATCCCTGGGTCAGGAAGATCCCCTGGAGAAGGGCATAGCAACCCACTCCAGTATTCTTGCCTGGAGAATACCACAGACAGAGGAGCCTGGCTGGCTATAGTCCATGGGGTCCCAAAAAGCCAGATACAACTGAAGCAACTTAGCATGCACACGTAAGTAATCTAATAAAAAGGCTGCTTGAGTTCATTTCTTTTTTCTCCCACCCAAAAGGTATGCCATCACTAGATATGTATTTCAGAGTTGGACCTGAAGTTCTGTGCCTCAAAGTCCTCAAGGACCCCAGCTCTTTAACACATCACTGATCCTAGGTTTGCCTGAATCCTCCTGGTCCATAAGGATGCTGTTCCATCCGCATCGCAGGCAGCAAGGAGGAAGCGGAGGACAGAAAAGGACAAACAGCATGCAGTCTATTTTAAGAGTTGAGCCTCCAAGCTGCCATATGAATTTCCGCTTGCCTCCCGATGACCACAGCTTACTCACACAGTCCTAATGGGGTTGCAGGAGTTGCTGAGAAATGTCACCTTTGTTCTAGATGACCATGTGCAAAGCAAAAAACACTATTACTGGAGAGGAAAAGAGAACAAATGTTTAGGGACAATTAGCAGTCTTTTCTAAATGTGTGTGTGATTATAGCAAAGCACTACAAAGTGGTGAGGACCGCTTCCCCCAGGTCTTTGCAGGAAGAATGAAATCCTCCTGCCCAGGACTGATCCCACCCCTTTAGGGCCCTAAACAGCAACCTCACTGTCCCCTCAACAGTGTTGAGAAACGTCAACCTCACTGCCCCTCAACAGTGTTGAGTCAGCACTGCCCACAATTATTTCCTCATCTCTCTGCTTTCTGGGTTCCTTATAAATTCCACCCTCCTCGATTAATCTCTTTCTGAAACTAGATTCAGTACCACTGACCAGGCTCAGCTTTATGCGGCCTTACCAGGAGAGTCACGAAGATCTCACACTCAAAACGGTCCACCCTTGGTATTTAATGCTCTGCAGTCATCATCTCTGAATTTTTAACAATGTTATCTCTGAATTTTATGTTTTGTAAGCAAAGCCCAATGGGACAATAGAACATGACCCAGGGATTGGAGCCTGGGCTCACAGTTAGCCTGTCTTCAAGCTGCCTCCAAGGAACAGATTCCCTGGCAGCCTTCCACTGCCTCCTGTTGCCTAGGGTCCCACCTGGCTTCCTGCTTCCTGTCTCTGCCCATTGACCACTGGCCATCCCGGTTTCCTGCTACCCAAGGCCCCTCCTCTGAGTCTCTGCACAATGGCCATGCTTCTATAGTTGAGGAATGTAGCCATCTATAATCAGATAATAACTTCCCTGGCCCTCGCATGCAGCTATCCTGTGTTGCACTCATTCACACATCTCACTTAGAATCTCCCCAGCACCAAATCAGGACCCTCACACTGAGCAGGTCTGCAACAAATATGGATAAATATTTAATACATGTATGAATCAGTTAAGAAAGGCTGAGGGGGGTTTGGGGGCCTTATCAGCGTAGATGGCCTTTCTTCGCTTCATACAATGATGCCCCAAGTAGGACAGGCCCTGAGGCCTTTGGTCTGTGGTCCCCGAGTTGCTGCCTTGTCATCCACTAGGCACAGTATCCTCACATCTTTCACTGGCTTCAGATCAACAGGCCTCACACAGGGACACAGACCAAGCCCAAAGAGACTGGGCGCTGTCTCTCCTTGATAAAGAGAGCTCTTGCTTATTCACCCAAGCACTCGAGTTTTGCATTCAGAAGACAAAGCAGCCAGCAAGAACTTGCTGGGAGCAGAGTAAGAGCTGCCAGAAGTCAGAGGCAGGGGGTGGGGGGTTCATTCCATTGTCACCTACAGCCCATCCCTTGTCTGAAGCCTCTTTAGCCTGATTGTCTCCCTCGCCTTTCTGCGTCTGCCTCTCACACACTGAACGCTCCCAGACAGCTTTACAAATTGACTCTGGAATCGTGGTCAGTAAAAATTCCATTGAGTCTGAAAAAGACATATTTCTCTTCCCCATATTTATTAATCAGTTGGTTAATGTTATGCCTTTTCCTCATCTATCTTTTTATGCTCCACGCTGCCCTGAGTGTTACTGAGAAATAGGCAAAGTTGGGCTTTGTTCTTTGCCTTTCAAGTCCCTGGTTCCCTTGTTTTGAAAGCCTCATCCTACTTCCTTTCACAAGGGTCTCTTCTCCTGAGTCCCTATCAAAGTCATGCCCTTATTCACTCTTCCTGGGAGTACTTGCATTTTAAAACACCTTGCCTAGAGAGGGCATGGCTCAGCCTAAAGGAATAAAATCTGAAGTTGTGTAATTTTAGCTCCTGAGGAAGGCGGATAGTATGGAATTTCAGGGCAAAGGGATTCCTGGAATTCCTCTAAATCATACTCAGAAGTTCTTCACTCTAGATCTTGGATTTAATAACCCCAGTGATTCCCCACCTGTTGTCACTGAACTAGGAGAACTCTGTTTCTGTAGCAAATAAATAAAAAGCCCCCAAACAAACAAAAATAAAGCATTAATATCCATGACAACAGTCAACTGTTGGGAGCTGAAGTGAACAGTGACTGGGAAGAATACTCAGACTCTTTTAAATTTCCCTCCTGGTTTTCTAGATCCTCCTTCCATCAATTTTGCTTATTATTGACAGCTTCTCAAGAGAAAAGTCAAAGCCTTCCAGGATTGATGGAATTGCACCTCCCACACGGTTCCCCACAAACTAGCAGGGAAGTCTGACCTGGCATTCCCGTGCTATACATTGTTCAGTGGCTCCCATGTTCTACAAAATATAATGTTAACAATCGCACAGGACACAAGACTCTCCTACCTGCCCAGCCTTCGTTTCTTCTAACCAGTCTTCCCGCCTATCCCTGAAGCCTTCTTTCTGGAGCACCTGCTTCTACTCTGATGCTGCAAGAACACTCAAACACCCAGAGGCCCAGAAGCAGGTGTGTTTTCTTCGACCTTCATACATTTTCCTGGGCTGCTTCCTCTCAAAACACCCTCTGCCTGGTGAAATTGTCTTAATGCATTGTTTCAGGCAATCTTGCATCCCCTTAACCTATGGTCTCATATGCCCATATGTCCTTTAAGACACATTTATCATATTGGAGCTGTTTGTTTGCCCCACTACTCACAAGACGGTGAGCCCCTTGGTTTTTATGCTTCCATGTTCCCAGTGCCTAGCACAGGATCTGGCAGAATCGGTGTTAAAAACTTAGTAGGGGGGACGTCCCTGGTGGGCCAGTGGTTAAGACTCTGTGCTTCCAATGCAGGGGGCACATCCCACATACTGAGTGATTCAGCCAAAAAAAATTTAAAAATTTTTTTAAGTAAAATAAAATTTTTTCTTTAACTTGGGGAAATTTGATGAGTCAATGAATGAATGAAGTTAAAACTGTTTGGGGATACTATATGCCCATTTTCATCTGATAAGTGTGATGGGAACTTCCCTTGCTGGAAAGGGATCAGTAAACTACAGCCTGTGGACCAAATCTGGCCCACCACCCACTTTTATAAATCATGTTTTATTGAACACACAGCCACACCCACTCATTCCTGTATAGTATATGACTGCTTTTGCACTGTAACAGCAGAGTTTCAAAGGAGACCCTATGGACTGAAAAGCCTAAAATGTTAACTAACTGTACAAACTGACCCTTTAAAGAAAAAATTTGTCAACCTCTTCTACCGTAAGGGAGGGGCTTCCCTGGTGGCTCAGATGGTAAAGAATCTGTCTGCAATGCAGGAGACCTTGGTTTGATCCCTGGGTTGGGAAGATCCCCTGGAGAAGGGAATGACAACCCACTCCAGTACTCTTGCCTGGACAATTCCGTGGACCGAGGAGCCTGGCAGGTCACAATCCATGGGGTCGAAAAGAGTCAGACATGACTGAGCAACTAACACACACCCACACCCTCGGAGAGATAGAAAGAGAGCAAGAGAGATGTACATGAAATGGAGGAAGAGAAGAGAGATTTAGTAGAGAAGACTTGCAACCAAAGTGTGGTTATGTCCTCCAATTTGCACTGCTCCAAAGGGAGGTCCAGTCGTCAAACACCCTCTCAGACCAGCCTGCAAGAATGGAGTCCTGAACAAAGACAGAAAGAGTGTGAACAAATTCTCCACAGGAGCCTGGGACACAAGGATGTTGCTGTCAACTGTTTACCAAGGCAGAGAGAAGGGCCAAGCTGAACCCAAGAAGTTACTAAAAGCACTCATGCCTAATAATGACTGCAGCAGAGAGCTTTTCGGGTGCTCCATTAAAAAAAGTGCTTTGTCCTAATAAATACCAGAATAAGAGTCTGTTCTCAGAGGCCCCTTCCTGTACTTTATTCTTAATGAGCCTTCTAATGAGAGTGCTGTATTTATTTCCTTGAGAGACTCATCATTTCCCATTTCTGCCCGTTATTTAAATATATGGCATGGTGTGAAAAGTCTGGGGAAAAAAAAGTTCAAGGAATCTTCTCTGTACTTTTTCCAGTGGCCTACATCACCCCTGCAGGATAGAGGAGAGTGTTTGAACTGGATTCATAAAATAATGACTCCTTCTGCTTTTAACAAGGCGAAAATCCCAAAAGCTGAAAGGTACTGCCAAACTCAGGGTTGTTTGCTAGATATCTTCATTTAAAAGAAAAGCAGCACTTAGACAATAATGGTTTCCTTGCTCTGCTATTTATTGCTCTTAAATAGACAACAGCTCTTGGCCTCTCAAAACAGAAGGAATCTGGAGTTGGTAGGTTTATCTTAGAATTCAGAATTTGGTTCTTTTATTTCATTTTTGAACAGTTTTCTCTTTTTGTTACTCAAAATAAAAATAATTACCACAGAAAGAAAGGAGTTACTCAGAACTCTTAAAATATGAGTCATTCAGGGTTATCAGGTTGTCCAAACAGATAAGAATTGATGCTTGTTTTATGGCAGAGTATTAATTGTTTTTTTCCTTCCCATAACCATAACACCAGGCTTCTCAGGTGGCGCTAGTGGTAGAGAAGCCGCCTGCCAATGCAGGACGGAGAAGGCAATGGCACCCCACTCCAGTACTTTTGCCTAGAAAATCCCATGGATGGAGGAGCCTGGTAGACTGCAGACCGTGGGGTCCCTAGAGTCGGACACGACTGAGTGACTTCACTTTCATTTTTCACTTTCATGAATTGGAGAAGGAAATGGCAACCCACTTCAGTGTTCTTGCCTGAAGAATCCCAGGGACAGGGGAGCCTGGTGGGCTGCCGTCTATGGGGTCGCACAGAGTTGAACACGACTAAAGCGACCCAGCAGCAGCAGCAGCAGCAGCCAATGCAGGAGACATAAGAGATGAGGGTTCAGTTCCCAGGTCAGGAAGAGCCCCTGGAGGAGGGCATGGCAACCCACTCCAGTATTCTTGCCTAGAGAATCCCATGGACAGAGGAGGCTAGCAAGCTCCAGTCCATGGGGTTGCAAAGAGTCAGACATGATTGAAGTGACTTAACACAACCATACGTTTCAAATAGAGCCCGTCCGTCTATATCCCTACCCTTCCCTGTATTCATTTAGTACAAATCCCAGAAATTTTATCATTTCACTGGTATGCATCCCTAAAGAATAAAGACAATTTTTCCTTGACCTTATGACCTTCTGATTCTAACTACAGAAAGTACAGAATAGCTGTTGAAGGATGGTGCAAGGGTACAATCAGTAAGACTCAGAATGTTGAAACGATTCTATCAGATGAAAACTCGGTTTCTTTAACAAATAAATTACAATGGATAAAATAGGATTAGCAATAAACTACAAATTAAAAGAGACAAAGATGCACATTGATTCTAACCAACAATTATGAGATGATTATAGAAATTTAAATATTAACAGGATATTTGATGATATTAAGGGATATTAAGGAAAATTGTCCAGTATTCTTGCCTGGAAAATTCCATGAGCATAGGAACTTGGTGGGCTAGTCTCTTTTAATACCAGTGAAATGATAACATTTCTGGGATTTGCACCAAACTAGTACAGGGAAGGGTAGGGATATAGACAGAGGGCTGTATTTGAAACAAGACTGGACGCATGGATAATTGTTGAAGCTGAGTATTGAATATAAAAAGTTTTTTTTTCTATTTTTGTATATGTTCAAAAATACTTATAATTAAAAAGTTAAATATATATTTTATTAGTTGTAGATGAAAATTTGTGAAACACATCACACACTTTCCAAACACTTTCCTAAACACTTGATCTTTTCTTGATAACACTTGGTCCTCATTCTAAACAGTGCACTAAAATAGAGTAAATATCTCAATAAACTAGAGGAACTTTCCCATTATGTGTTTCAGTATACGGAAGAAAGGGCTTCTCAGGTGGCACTTCCAATGCAGGACTTAAGAGACATGGGTTCAATCCCTGGGTTGGGAAGATCCCCTGGAGGAGGTCATGACACCCCACTCCAGTACTCTTGCCTGGAGAACCCCATGAACAGAGGAGCCCGGAGGGCTACAGTCCATAGGGTCACACAGAATCAGAGAAGACTGAAGCAATGTAGCATGCACGTATGCATACAGAAGAAATCACGTTAAATTCTTGGTTTTATTTGAAAATCAGTTTTCTCCATTCTGCGGAGAACATCATGCATCTATATTTTAACTAATTAAGAACGGTTAATTGACCTGGTATTTCAGTGTTTAAAACTCTGTGCTTCCACTGCAGGGGGTGTAAGTTCAATCTCTGGTCAAGGAACTTAGATCTCACAAACCACAGACACACACACACAGAATAAAAAATAAAACCACTAATCTATAAAAGTATTTCTCAAATAGGAGTCACAACACCACAGAGGTACGTGAGATTTGTATGAAAATCCATTAGAAGCAGATCCATTTCCTCCAGCCCCAATTTTACACTTGAGGTCAGCTAGACCTACTTATTTTTGTTTTGGGTGTTTTATTAGTAACATGGTAAATGCAGGGCCAGAAAGGTGCTGGGAAAAGTCCAAGACATCAAGTTACAGTAAAGCTATTTTTCCATCTCAGTCCATGACTGAGATTAATGGGGGTCAGAATTGTCTGGGCATAGAGCCTTCTACATCACATTCTGACTCAGAAAATGGGAAGGTATTTGTATTGGAACTGGAAACGGGAGTTATACCTATTTAGGGGGACAGAACTCACAAGTCTAGAGACCTCTTCCTGTGGGAACTCATTAACAATGGTTCCAATAAAGTGAAAATTCTTTACAAATAAGTCTGTGTGCTGTGCTAAGTCACTCCAGTTGTGTTCGACTCTTTGCGAACCAGTGAACTATAG
Organism: Bos taurus; assembly: GCF_002263795.3. NCBI lineage: Eukaryota > Metazoa > Chordata > Mammalia > Artiodactyla > Bovidae > Bos > Bos taurus. Next base: position 38,785,469 of record NC_037350.1, read on the forward strand.
CCCACCAGGCTCTTCTGTCCATGGAATTCTCCAGGCCAGAATACTGGAGTGGGTTGCTATGCCTCCTCCGAGGGATCTTCCCAACCCTGGGACTGAACCCATTTCTCTTGCATTGGCAGATGGGTTCTGTGCCACTAGTGGCAGAGAACTTCCCACCTGGGAAGCCCACAGATAAGCCTGAGAGTTAGCAATTGTTTCCTTTCACAGAACAGCCCATTTGCTGAGAGGCAAGTGATGCCTGCTGTCAGGATCCAGTACTTCTCCAGGTTGACCTCTAGCTCATCCTCTCCCTGACCAGCACTGCTCAGACATTCTCCACTCGGACCTCACTGGGTCATGACTCAGAGCAGTTGCACGTGCTTCTAATGAAGGGATACATCGGTGCTCAGTATGTAGCTCTGATTTGGGCAGTTAACTGGTCCTCCTGTGATGAATGAGCATTCTGTCCTAAATCCCACATCCATCAATGATGTGAGAAAGGGTGTCTTAAGACAGCCTTTTAGTTCCTTCTATTAGGAAGGATCTTCTATAATAATAGAATCATAGAACTTCATCCTTGTTCAATGGATTTAGTGAAAGTGAAGTCACTCAGTCATGTCTGACTCTTTGCAACCCCATGGACTGCAGCCTACCAGGCTCCTCCCTCCATGGGATTTTCCAGGCAAGAATACTGGAGTGGGTTACCATTTCCGTCTCCAGGAGATCTTCCCGTTATTAAATGCCTGTCTTTCTAATTTTAACCTTTCTAGAGGAGGCAATGGCACCCCACTCCAGTACTCTTGCCTGGAAAACCCCATGGACGGAGGAGCCTGGTGGGCTGCAGTCCATGGGGTCGCAAAGAGTTGGACACGACTGAGCAACTTCACTTTCACTTTTCACTTTCATGCATTGGAGAAGGAAATGGCAACCCACTCCAGTGTTCTTGCCTGGAGAATCCCAGGGATGGGGGAGCCTGGTGGGCTGCCATCTATGGGGTTGCACACAGAGTCGGACACGACTGACATTACTTAGCAGCAGCAGCAGAGGAGGTGTGATGGAAGCACAGTGTAGTTTTAACCTGTATTTCTCTGATGACTCACAGTATATTTCTCCATGTGTTTAGCTTTAGCTGTCATTCAGCAACATTTTGCACTTTTCAGTATGTGGCTTGCATACAAATATCTCATATTTATTTCTAAATATTTTATTTTAATGCTATTATAACAGTAAAAGTGAAATCAAAGTGTTAGTTGCTCGGTTGTGTCCGACTCTTTGCAACCCCATGGTCTGTCCATGAAATCCTCTAGGCAAGAATACTGGAGTGGGTTGCCATTCCCTTCTCGAAGGGATCTTCCTGACCCAGGGATTGAAGCCGGATCTCCTGCATTGCAGGCAGATTTTTTTTTAACATCTGAGCTACCTGGGATGCCCATAATATAACAGGAGAAATATTATTTCTAGTTTGCTGAGGTTTTTGTGAATGGGTGTTCATTTCTGTCAAATACTGTCAAGTATTTCTGCACATATTGAAATATTTATGTACTTTATTCTTTGTTATATTAATATGTTTAGTGATGTGACCAATTTGAAAATGTTAATCAATTTTGCATTCTTGAGATAAACTCCACCTGTTCAGGATGTATTATCAGTTTAATGTAGTGCTGGATTCACTTGGCTAATATTCTGTTAAAATTTTACTTCTATGTTGAAAAAAATTATTAATAGTATTTCCTTGAAATGACTTTTTTCTAACTTTGGTCTCAGGGTGATGCTGGGTTTATAATGAGTTTGGAATCATCCCCTCTTCATTTACCGACTAAAAGAATTTGTTTAGGATTGATATCTCTTCTCTCTTAGATGCTTAATAGAATTCACCAATGAAGCCAGACACTTCTGGAACTTTCTTTGAGGGAAGATTTTAAACTATGCCTTAATTTACTAAGTAAATTAAGGTAGATATTTAGATTTCTCTTTCTTCATGTGTCAGTTTGATAATTTTTGAGTTTTAAGAAATTTGTCTATTTCTTCAAAACCATCAGAAAATTGGTATAGTTTAAATATTCTCATCATAAGTTAACATCTCTAGGAAACATAGTCCCTCCTTTTTAAACTCCCAATAAGGGCAGAGTGTGTCTTCTGTCTTTTCTTTTTTTTTTGATCAGTCCAGCTAGAGTTTTATGTTTTAATGATCTTTCCAAGGAATCAACTTTGGATTACATTTCTCTTGCGATTTCTTCTTTGATCAATGGATTATTTAAAGGGTGTTATCTAATGTAAAATAATCTGGAATGTTTTCCAGAAAACTACTTATTATTTAATCTGTTATGATAAGAGAATACATTTTTATTGTTTGACCATTTTACATTTATTGTTCCATGAACCACCATGTGGTCTATCTCGGTGAATGTTTCATATACATGTGACAAGAACATGTATGCTTCTGGCTCTGGTTGGAGTGCTCTGTGTATGTCAGTTAGGTCAGGTTATTTGTTTGAATCTTCTTTATACTTTTCAATTATCTGTTTACCCGTTATATATAGTACTAAGAAAGGACTACCGCTGTCTCTAACAGTAACTAGGAATTTTCTACTTCATCTTTAATGTCTATCAATTTGCTTCCTGTTCGTTTAGGTTCATTCATAAGGTATACATATTTGGGCTTCCCAGATGGTGCAGTGGTAAAGAATATGCTTGCAAATGCAGGAGACACAGGAGATGCGGGTTTAATCCCTGGGTTGGGAAGAGCCACTGGAGTAGGAAATGGTGACCCAGTCCAGTTTTCTTGCCTGAAAAATCCCATGGACAGAGGAGCCAGGCAGGCTATAGTCCATGAAGCCACAAAGAGTTGGACGTGACCAAGCAACTGAGCACACAATGCATTTAGAAATAATTTTTCTTGATGAGTTGACCCTTCAGCATTATAAAGTTTCTCTCTTTATTCCTGGTAATACTCCTTTCCAGAAGTCTATTTTTATGCCCTATTAATAGCCACACCAGCCTCCGGCATTCTAACGTTTAGAGATTGCATCATATATTTTCCTATCATTCTACCTTGAGCGTCCCTGTGTATTTATATTTAATGTGCATTTTTCTTACTTTTTATTTAGTACAACAACTTCTGCCTTTAAAGGATACATTCTCACTTGTTCCTTCACACTTTAAGGTGCATTTGCTGATTACAGTGGAATTAAGAAAAAGAAAGCTGGAACAGTTAGTCTCTTGAAATGCTCTGTAATATAAAGGCATTCGTAGCCAGTGCAAAACATCAGTGTCCAGACTACCAGTGTGCTGAGTCATTCTAACTGTTCAACATTCTAAATGTCCATGAACTGTAGCAATCTTATAGAAGTCATGTTCATTTTCTAGACATTTTGTGTGTTGATGGTAATGCCAATGAAAATCATTCAATTACAGAGTTGTAAGGAAACATCACTTATCATTATAACATCAGTTATAATTAGAAGCATCACTTATTACTCACATTAGAGCCTTTCTGGTCCTAGTCCCTTAGATTTATGGATATGGAAAATAACACCAGAGAGGTTAAGTAACTAACCCAGAAGCACACAGGAAGTAATCTTTCTGAGCCAAGATGAGAGGGCTGATTATTCTACCATCTCAATATATGTTGGGTAAACACTTGGCATTTTTGAGCTATAAAGCACTGAACACCAATCCTCAATGTGTGAGTCTCGGTTAGAGTTAAGACTCTATCTCCCATTCTCGAACTTGGATGGACCATTCCATCAACTTGGCTGTGAGCATTTTACCACGGCTGTGCCAACTGGGTCCTCCATTCTGATACTGAAACTATGGAGGGCAGGATATATCACAGAGGGAGGTCAAGATTCTGCCATTAGGAATTAGGAGCGGTTAGGAGACAGCTGCAGCACCATCGAGAGTCCAGCAGAAGGACTCATTCTGTAGTGTGACCTCAGCTGTGCTCCCTTCTGTCTAATCTCCCTTGGTTTGTGAGGATTTTTCATGCCTTATTCTTCAGGCTTCCCATAGAGTCTCTAAATTTCCAGATACAGCTCCAAGACTAACTTAGATTTTGTTTCTGCCCCTTGTAACGAAAACAGGAGGGCGAAAACTGAGATCCCTTTCTCTGGACATTTGTAGAAGTGGCAACATAGCTGCTGATAGGCTGAGTTTATCTATAGATGTGCTGGAGATATTCTGGTGTACACAATTTTTAAAAAATAACATTAGTCACAAACATTCAAAAATAGAGACCATTTTGAAATCTTGATCTCTAGCTTATCTTGAAAAAGCAGATTGTATGACAGACCGCATTGCACGGCAACAACCCAGCTGGAAATGAGCAACAAGCCCCTGCCCTCTATGCCAAGTGCATAATTTACAAGTTGCCAGCATCTCCACGTAGACCATTTACTTCATTTACAACTGTGTGCTGCCTCGTAGGCATTTCAGTTGGAGGTCCCTGTCCCAGTTATACGGGACTCCTCCTGGTTTTTATATATATATATATATACATACATATACACACACACACACATACATATATATATCCATCATTCAGTTTCCTATCTTCAGGGCTTTATACCCTATTCATCTTCTGCTTTGTTCACTTCTATGCCTTGTAAATACTTAACATCCTTCAGAGTTACGACCAAATGTCTTATGTACTTTGAAACTTTCCCTGGTTTCCCCAAGCAGAGCTGTTTATTACCTCCCTTGAACCAGGTCTGCATCCTGTAAATATCTTCTATTTAGCGCAATGATTTCTTTACACACTTGCCTCTTTTGATGTGCTGGACTCATAGAAGTCAGGACCCAATGTGTGTATGTGTGTGCACACATGCATGATTTCATCCCAGAATCTTAGGCGTCAACAAACGAATGACTCTGTGAACTTGGTAAATTCCTCATCCATTACTGTCTTTATAAAATATTAGTAACCATTTTCACCTGCCTCACAGGGGTGTCTTAAGATTTGATTCACATTTACAAAGCACTTGGAAATCCCTGGATTTGAGATGCTGCAGAAGTGAACACATTATTATTATTATCAACTTGAGGCAAATAAATTGTAAAGAGAATGCACAGGACTGGGATTGCTTGATATTTACAATAATATAGGTCTCTTTGCTGGGAACGCTACCTCTCTGGAAAGGCATGCTATGAATTACATTTTCTTTCCCTAGAAAACAGTTCTTAAGCTCAAGTCAGACCACTGTGGTGGTTATATTTTGCTTCACTTTTGGATTTATACAGCTCAGAGCAACATATTATCCAGCCTGCGATGAAACACTTTGGATACTCTCAAGATATATATAAGCATAGACAAAAAGGAAAGGTAATTTTCTATTTTTATGAACTAGCTCAATGAAATGTCATCCTTTTATACTAAATCATATAAAGCCAGCCTTCTGGATATTTAAAGTGAGAAATCAGAATTTGTTATGTAGGTGTTGTTTTTTTTATCACAGCCAAGTTTTAGGGGGAAAATGTGTCTGTGTCTTCAGCACTTTTTCAACTCTCTCTAAGCTTAACTTAAAGGTATATGAGCACCTCAAGCCCACATGTTCCTTTTCAGCAATGCTCTGATGTTTTCTCCTCTCCCATCAGCAGTTTTCTGATGCGTTACTACTGCTTCTTGCTCCATTTCACTACTGGGGGAGATGACATTCTGATAAACCCACTTGCAGGAAGACTTCCCCTTCCAGTTGCCAATCCATTCTTTATACTTGTTTCACGAACAGTCTTTTTGAAGTGTGTCTCTACTTCCTCATCTCCCAACTCATGTGTCATTCCATTTAATCAGGCCCCCATTGCCTCAAGTCCACTGAAATCACTCTGGCAAATGTTTCCAGTGACCTCTGAACAAGCCAGGCTTTGCTCATTCTGTTCTCTCTCCCTAAAATGCTCCTCCATGATACATTCTGTCTGTCTCTCAAAACTCAGCATGAGGGGCACCTTCCTTGTTATAGTGATGCCCCCACAGCATCCTTTCCAAGACTTGTTCAAATATGCCTTGTGTCTCCAGTGCCCTTCACACATATGCCATCAGAAACTATATTGTTCTTTTATTTTATATGTTGGCCTCCTCCTTTATACCAAAAACTTTTTACGAGAGTTGACTCTCAAATAATGTGGGGGTTAGGGGTGCCAACCCTCTGCTCAGTTGAACACTTGCAGATAACTTACAGTCAGCCCTCCATATCTTTGGTTCTTCCCCATCTACAGTTCCACATTCATGGATTCAAACAAACTCAATCTGTAGTGTTGTACTATTTACTATTTTTTTTAATCTGCATATAAGTGGACCCCTGCAGTTCAAAGCCCTGTTGTTGTAGAGTGAACTGCATTACTAATTTCACCTCTATAAGTTCTAGTGTAATATATACTGAATGACTGCTTTTTGTAAGAAGAAAATAAATGCAAGGCTGATAGCTGGCATCCAGATTAATATGCTACCTCTGCCAGTATATTCTGGTTTTGACAGTGATATACTCATGGATGCTGCCCAGTAACAATAATAACCCTGGAAGGTTTGGGATTGGAAGGGATTTTGCATGTTGATGATTCCTAACTTTCTCTCTTGGAATCTCGTGTTACAAGATATTAACACATTTTCTTATAAGAGGCTTCCATGGTCTAAAAATATGAGGAAATAATGTACAGAAAATCTAATCTATGTTTGCATCATTTCTGATTTCAGGATTTCTAATAAGGGCCTTTTCTCATATGCCATTGATATCTAAAAGGGCTATATGAATATTTCCCAAAATTTTTTGAGAGAAAATCAGTTTATTTGTAGAGAATCCTGTAGAGTTGGTGTTCTTCACTTTGGACAAAGCTAGTGATGCTGCTGCTGCTGCTGCTGCTAAGTCACTTCAGTCGTGTCTGACTCTGTGTGACCTCAAAGACGGCAGCCCACCAGGCTCCCCCATCCCTGAGGTTCTCCAGGCAAGAGCACTGGAGTGGGTTGCCATTTCCTCCTCCAATGTATGAAAGTGAAAGGTGAAAGTGAAGTCGCTCAGTCGTGTCTGACTCTTAGTGACCCCATGGACTGCAGCCCACCAGACTCCTCCACCCATGGGATTTTCCAGGCAAGAGTACTGGAGTGGGGTGCCATTGCTTTCTCTGAGTGATGCTGATTACTTGCATTTAACCAAAGAAGAAAATGATGTTCAGAGACCCATTGTAGCACCCAATGTCTTATTGACATTAGAACTGGGGCTTCCAATTTTTGGACCAGCAATTTTTCCGATAATGGATGATGGAAGAGTTCTCAACTCTGTGGGAGGCCACTTGAGATTTGATATAGGAAAAAGAGAATTCATGACTTAACAGGACAAGACATAGTGAGTACGACTGATAAGTGTCGTAATACAGAAAACAAGATGATTATCATGATGAGGTCCTGAAAGTGATAGGAGGTGATGAGACGCAGAGCAGGGGTGGCCACTTTGCATGGCATTGTGGAGCACTGCCCTGTCGAATTGGGGCGCTCCTGAAAGCATAACTTTCAAACAGCAATGTGTTCTTAAAACACACAAAATAAATCATTATTTACTCTACTTCTGACTAAGGCTGACTCATTATCCATTGAGTGAGAAATCACTGCATACTTGGCCCCTGGAAAGGAAGTAGATATGGACACTCCCTTGAGGTTCTTTAAAAAATAAGAGGAAATAATGAGGAAAACAGATTTATACAGAGTCTGTTTATACTGGAAAACATTTACAGTAGAATTCAAAACCCTTGGCTCATCACAGTTTTCTAATACTTACTGATTTAAGAGTCTTAACCAACATTTCTTAAAAGTATCCATTCTGAACTGTGGGTTTTAACTATTCTTAAATACGATGCATTGTAAGCTTGATTTTCCCAAAGCTGGCCTATAAACATGTTTAGTTTTCTTGTTCCTTTCATAATCAGCTTGGACTCACCCTACAATTTTTCAAATAAAATTTCTCTTTCCTATACCAGCTGTTAGATTTCTTTCCTTGGGTATAATTCAGAAGGAATCAGAGGGCAGAGTCCAGGTGAAACTAATTTAGGTATTAGCTAGAGGGAACTACTTGTAGATCAATTTTACTTTGACAGATAAATTTGCCTTAGAGATCCAATTATATACAATATTAAGACTAGCATGAATCACCTATCACACTTGGAAACAGCTACTAATTAAAGCAGAGAGATACTAGACAATTCAGAGAACACATTGAAATAGAGTCTTTAAGGATTCAAAATTTTTAAAAAAGAAAGTTTATTATTTATTTCTAGAAAGTGATTCTAGCATTCATGTTTGTAGGAGACTATTTCTGGGTTCAGTGAACCACAGTGGAATTCACTTTTACAGTTTTCATTATCTCTTTTGATTTTTTATTCTGACTTTCCCATATAGTATGAAAATAGTAATCTTTTTGCCCATGAAAGTGTTATTTTCCTAATACAAAGAGACTGTAGAATAGTATAGAAGCTATAAGCATGGGTCCTAGAATCAGACTGTTTGGTTTAAAAACACAGCTCTACCACTAACCAGATATATGATTTCATGTAAGTTACTAAAATGATCTAAGTCTTAGCTTATTGTTAAAAGCTGTAAAGTGGAAATAAGGATAGTAACTTCCTCATAATGTTGAGTAGAGGATTAATTGAATATGTGTAAAACACTGAACAGAATGTTTGAAAGAGAGTGCACCCATGCACAGAGTCGGACACGACTGAAGTGACTTAGCAGCAGCAGCAGCACCCATGCACAAACACACCAATAATATACACTCAGCTTTTGTTTCTTCTTTTTCCCTTGGCTCCTTGAAAAGAAATGAGGACTTTTCACTGCTGCTTTTTGATCCATTAGGAATTACTCTTCACTATTTGCTTAGGTGTATCTGCAAATCATCAACTTTTATGGCATTTAAAATGACATGAGTAAAACGGATAGCAATATTTTATTATTTAGAACAATAAAAAGAATCTAAAATAAAATAATCAACATATATACATGTAATATAACTACCTTGCTGTGTCTCGCATCCTCGACTTTCCCAGTCATTAATGCCTTTCAAATGAATCTTTGGGGCAAACATTCATTCATTTATTCAACCAACAGGTTTTGGATGATTTCTAGGTGTCTGGCACTTATTCAGGCACTTGATTTCAAAAATAAATAAGACAAGGTACCTTCCCTGAGAATCTATATCTTCTGATTCACACACACAAATTACTACTTTCAAATTACACTAATGGTTTTATGACTTTTTAGTTGCAAACAGTATTTGTCCCTCTCTCTTATCTCACAGAAAGGTAATTGAACAGATTCCTCCCTTCATCTTACTAGGAGCACTAAGACTCCAAGAACATCATGCGTCTTTGCAGACCAGAGGTTTCATGGAAAAGTAAATTTTGGGGAGATGGAACAAGGGTGTTGCTACATAGAAAGGCACAAAACTCCAAGTAAATAATTTAAAAGAAACAGTCTTAATGCAGTCTCTGCTAGAGGAGAATGTGAAAGAAACAAAGATATTTTCTTCCTGGGGAAACTATCAAAGTAAATGTCAGTGTTTTTATACATCACGATAAATATATTTAAACTATTTAGTCATTTAAACTATTTAGTCATATGAATTAAGAAAGAACTATATAGATTGTGACATGTGTAAAGGCTCAATATCCTCCTGGATGGACACTGGTTTTATATTAAATAAAACCATCAGCATGATTGGACTTAGAGAAACATCAAATCTGAATCTCTAATTTAGCTCCCAAATTAGAAAGCCTTAGCTGTCTTATCTGACTCGGGTGCTTAAATGTTCACTAAAATGAGATCACAATTGGAAATTGGTATTTACATTGCTTTTCATTAGGAGAAATGAACTTAACTTAAAAGTTAGGGCATTATAAAGTGAGGCTCTTTTTGAAAGTGAAAAAGTGAAAGTGAAAGTCACTCAGTCGTGTCCAACTCTTTGCGACCCCATGGAGTATACAGTCCATGGAATTCTCTAGGCCAGAATAACTGGAGTTAGGTAGCCTATCCCTTCTCCAGGGAATCTTCCCACCCCAGGAATCGAACCGGCATCTCCTGCATTGCAGATTCTTTACCAACTGAGCTATGGTGCTTTTGAGAGTCTGCTGAAAGAAGCACATACATATAAAATTTTGCACAGGAGTTTCTTGGAATCCCTTAGGAAACCACATCCAGAGAAACTGGAAAAAAAAAAAAAAAAAAACCATGGATACTAAAGAAGGTAGCCTGTTCTGACTTTTTGAGTGGGCTGATTTCACAATGTATTCATATATTAAACTATCATATTATACACCTTTAAAAAGTCATGTTGTACAGCCTAAATGTGTACAGTTTTTATTTGTTAGTCATACCTCAATCAAGCTGGGGGGAAAAAATAGTACCTTAATACAAACCAAAACAAAAAAGCTTGAATTGCCCCTAACTCTCCTATGGCAACCATCTTGCACAAATGCAGCTCCTGTCTAATCTGCAAACACAGATGCAACACATGCATTGAGTCCTGAACTCCCTATAGGAAAAGTAGAGCCAACTGCAGCGCAGCTGCTTGCCAAGGTTGCTCAGGGGTGTGGCCTGAGGGTCAGAGCTGGGGTTGGGGGCTATGAAAAGAGTGAAAGCTGAATGCGGACTCTCCTACACCATGTTCATCAGGGACAGGGTTTTTCAGAATCCGGGAAGGCTTGAATGGGCAGTGGCTTAGGAGGAACTGGAGGGAGGCAGAGATGCTGCCCCAAACCTAGTTACATTCATTTCCAACCCTTCTGTCAGCCGATAGTTAATTTCTCCTAGGATAGATGTTTGACATTAATGTTAGAGGGGGCAGGAGAGGGCATGGTTGATACAGAGTAGGCAGCAACAGAAAGTAGTGATTTATATTAATTCTTTAAAAATTACATTACACTGGAAGTGATTCATAGTCTTCATAAGAATTCATTTAAGTTGCATAATATTCCATACAGTGAATGATTTATTATATTGTTTTTAATATTTGGGTGGCACTTTAATTTTCCTTGAAATTAAAAATGCTGAAATAAATCTGTGACGCTCTTCAAGTGATACTCCTTAAGCAAAGAGACTTCTCTACCCAAATTATGAAATTGGAATTTCTTACAAACTACATTTGAGAGATAAGAAAAAATATAAAGCTAGCATTCTTGGTACAAATAGCCCATTCAAACCAATTCCCTAAAACAAAACAAAATGAGAAGTAGAGAAAAATAACAGGATAAATTTCTGCTCTTTATGTAATATATTACGAACATAACATGGAGGCAAAATGTGTGTGTATCCTCTATACTTTCAGCATATGGATTTGGAGATCAGATCTAGAAAATATATGCCAAAATGAAACATGAATATTTGTAAGGCCACTTGGTTACTTAAGCATTTTGTCAACATCTGTGATATAAAATGCACAAGAATGAAAGGGAAAAAGATGTTAGATTTCCAGGCCACTAAGTATTCGTTGGGAAACTGGAGAGAAATAGTTGGTAGAACAGAAAACTTCTGGGTGATTCTGCCAGAGGAGTTCTCATTGTCGACAGTGATCTTGCAGAAAAATGGAAGAACCCCAAACAACCTACCATATTCAGGTTAATAGACGCTTTGCAGAATTTTCATTTACCTAATTTTGAAAACAATCTATATAAGGTCATATTTTCTCTATCACTGATCCATTCATTTTAATCAAATCATGACCTTATCAAAGTAGTTTTTCAAGGTGGCAGCCAACCACACTGCCTTTCATGAATGTTACCTGAGATGGTTGATAAGGGATTACTGTGTTTCTCTGAGTTAGGTTCCCAAAGGTGGGATTAGTGAGGTTATAAGCATTTTTATGACTCTTGACATATTGGTAGCAACACTACACTTGCGAAGCTTTTGATACATTTTGCTGGATTATTTTCCCAAAGGATTGTATTAATTTATAATGCTACCAGAAATGCATGAGGTGATTTCCTTTCACCTTCAAATGTTTAGACCTTGGCTTTAATTTTTTTCTGTCTTTTAAAAGTAAATGGAACCAGGCACTTAGAAACTATTAAGGGATGTGGTTTTCAGCCTGAAGCACCAAAGGAAAGCCCCACAATTTGAATTTCAAATTTCATCATGTTCAATTTTTAAATGGCTGGAGTTCTAATAGCAAAGACACGTCTATTTCATGCTACTTTGACCTGTCCTGACCACTCAGGAAATTTTAGGGTCTTTCCTGGCTCAATGGTTAATGTGCGCTTAAACTGTTTTACTTGAGAAAGTGGCAATTAAAAGGTGACTGTCATGTAGAAGAAACTTTGGTTATGTATATAGAGCAATTCATATTTTAATTAAAGGCAAAGAATTATTTTATTATCTGATTGTTCTTATTACATGTATTTCTGTTCTTCTCTTTGAATAAGAATTCCCTGGTGGCTCAGATGGTAAAGCATCTGCCTGCAATGCAGGAGACCCAGGTTTGATCCCCAGGTCAGGAAGATCCCCTAGAGAAGGAAATGGCAACCCACTCAAGTACTCTTGCCTAGAAAATTCCATGGATGGAGGAGCCTGGTGGGCTACAGTCCATGGAGTTGCAAAGAGTCGGACACAATTGAGCAACTTCACTCAACTCACTTTGAATAAAGGAGGAGACTGGGTAGCATACATCCATTACCAAATTTCCAATAATGGTGAACTCGATATCTCTGCAAACATTAATGTCTAACAAGGCTGAGAAAGAGCTCTCAGAGAAAATTCCATTTTCTATTCTTCCTCCTTGGCTTATAGAAAACCATACTTCTTAATCCTTTTGCAGGTAGGCAAGGCCATGTGATCGGCTCTGGCCAGTGAGGCTTGGGAAAGAAGGCTCTCTGTCATTTCTGAACTATGGGGATAGAAATTCTCTCCGTGATTCTCCAGGTTCATTCTTTTCCTGTTTTGGCAAATCTTATGTGGCATTGTTGGGGCATCAGTCAGTCTGTATCCCGACTGACCATGTGGAAGACGGTGCCACTGCCCTCCCATATCCTGCACCCCTCCAGCCTGCGTTAGAATTCAAGGGCAAGAAATACACCTAGAGTCTCTCATGAGATCTGGCTTTGAGTTTGTTTTTGTAGCATGACCTCCCCTGAACAATACCTCAGGTGTGGTCACAGACCCTACAGCCAAATCTGTTCCCCCAGCCCAACAGCTTGAAGAGGTGGAGTGCCTAGTGAGGGAAGTTTACAATGCCCTGAGATGCCCAGTTCTAAGGGGAACCGCCTTGCCATCTCATAAGCACCAAATACAAATAGAGATATTAAAATGTATGGAGAAGGAAAGAATCCTCGAAACAACAGTTTAGATTTATAATAACAAACTTCAGAAAACTCATAAAAGCCCATCTGTTCTGTGAAGCACTCCAACAAAAATGACCACGTGGCACTCACGCTTCCGCGCCGCCACTCGCGTGGTATTTGTGCGTGTGGCTCTCTTATCCCCAAGCGTGCCTCAAATCCAGGGCCCTGCAGGGCAGCGAAGTTCACTTTGCTTTCTGCAAGGTGGTTCACGGAAGATAAATGAATAGAGGGGGAAAAGCCACCCGAGGAAAAGCCTGTCCCTTTCTGCAGATATGTATGCTGCAATTTCAATTTCACAAATAAATCAAAAGCACAAGAAGGCTTTTCTCTGTCCGTCTAAACTGCCATTTCAGAGGGCTTCCCACCCTCTCTATCTAGGAAGAAATGATGTCTGACAGCAGGCACAGGGAGACAGAGAATTAGCCACACTGCTGACCTCCTCTCTCTTCTGTTCCAGAAACGCACAGCTCAACCGATGGCTGTGTCCTAGAGGCTGTGATTTAACACGGAGTTTGTTCTTTGGAGTAAGAAGACTGGGAACTGAGACTGAGCATGTTACCTAAGCAGAGACAAAGGAAGTTCAGGACCACCTACCACCTCCCAGGCACTTGCTAAGGCACGTCACCTAATTAATTCATTTCTCCCTGCCCTAGGTTTTCCTCGCCTGTAAGTGAAGATGATAACAATATCTGTGAGGATTAAATGAGATTAGGCGTGTGAGAGTTCTTTGTAAATTCTGCGGGAGCACCACAGAAATGAAAACTATTATTTTCAAAAAGTTGGCTGTTGCGAAAAGATGAGCTCTTTTCTCTAGGGTGCAGGAAAAATATTGTCTGCCTTGCAATGCTTAGTAAGTAACAACTACAAGTGAAAGCATAGTCATTTTCAAGTGCAGTTGGAGAGATTTTTCAACAGCAACTTTGCTAAGAGACAGGGAGGATGGGAAAAGAATAAGAGAAAGAGAAGAGCTAGAGGTAGAAACAAGGAGACACAGAGGACAGGCAGACAAACACCAAAGAACAGAAAGAGGAAGAAAGATGGAGCAAACTGAAGCAGTATCCTCTTTCCTGCTAGAGGAAAGACTTTGTATATGAAGTATGTGTATAACACACACATACATATATATGTGTGTGTATCTTTTGCTTGTTAGTTTGGAGGATACTGGGGATCACCTCCCATTAAACCTCAGAAATGTTGAGCTGGCTTACTTAAGAAGGGACACACAGTGTGCCTTTATGCATGTCCTGAGGAAGAAGTCAGGGTCCTCTAGCTGGGCTTAGATTTGTCAGACCTGTACTTTTATGTCCAAGTAGCTGTTTTCAATGTTTGCAGTGGAAGAGCGATTTAATATGCAGAGGCCTCATGGCAGGCAATGGCGTGGACGGCCAGATGTCAGAATCGTTTGTCTGCAGTCAGTACACAAGCCATCCCCTCTGAGGACAGTCGGAGTGCAGCACTTCTCACACACAGGCATCTTGATGAATTCGAGCCACGGTTCTGTCGCTGAGAGCCATGCTTTGGTCTAGTTCAGCCATGCTACACACCAACAGAAGCTCTTGCCCACAAAGAAAGCTTGGCAAGTGCAGCTAGAAACTGGTTCCATTCCTAGGATCCAGTTGTGCTGATCTCTTTAATTTGGAAACCTACGGAATCCTTCCAGCTAAGCACCTAAGGCTTCATCTGGACCCAGTCAGTGGCAAGGTCATAGAGACAAAACAATGCTGAGAGACCAAAACCCCGCCTGCTGTGTGCCATGGAGTGCCTGGAACAATATAGTTAGAAGACCATGCTCACAGCATCACTCTACCAGGATATTCCTCATGAATATTGGCATATTAATCATTATAAGAAGACCTAAGGTAGATTCCTGGAGAAGGGAATGGCAACCTGCTTCAGTATTCTTGCCTGGAGAATTCCATATAAGAGGAAACTGGTGGATTATAGTCCATGGAATCGCAAAGAGTCAGACTTGACTGAGTGACTAACACTTTCACTTTCAAGGTAGATATACCTCTCAGCTTTATGGAATCGAGTATCATGCAAATATTCTTTTATCTATAGATTTTCCAAAATTTTATCTTCCCTAGAACAGAGTCCGTTCAATGGGAATGTTGTTTAATGGACTGATGGTGGAATATTCCTTCCAGCCACTGCTGCACAGCTCCTGGGACCAACTGGAAGAGCTGCCCTTTTGGAAGCCAGGCCTCCACATGGAGCTTTTCCATAACATTAACATTTACAGCCTGAGTGAAGCAACTTCCTTTGGGAGCCAGAAGGTCAGCAAACCTTAATAAATGAGAGAGTGTATCTTAAAGTTTTCTGAATCATTATTTAAGAAGGGTACTTTTTTCACCTGAGTATTATTCTACACCTGTTTTACAGAATCAAAAAGAAATCAAAGACTTAAAAAAAAAAAAAAAAAAGCATTTCTATTTGTTTAATAGAACAGTATTCTGTGGAAAAAAATAGCAATGAAGGGATTGTGTGTAAATGTCCTGCCTCTCTTATCCTGTTGAAAAATGTATCTGCAGGAAAACAGCAGGAAGGCCACAGAAGATAGCATGGCTCCTGAGAAATCACTGCCTATAAACAGGTACTTTCCTTAACCTGGTGAAGGTTACCAGATTCTAAAATCCTGTAACCTCAAAGTACAAATCAATCTAAGTAGAGATTTTTTTTTTTTTTATCACTTTGAACGTTTTAGGTGATCATGTCCATCCCATTTATATTTTTTGAGATGCATTTCTAATCTCTCTTATAGTAACAACAGGACAGAAGAAATTATTTCCATAGTGTTTAACTAAATTTAGAAAGTAAGAGAATCAAAGGATCCAAAAACCTTATAACCACAGTTACTATCTCATTCAAGCCACCTGGGAAATATAATGTCCTTCATGCTTATAGATCAAGGAGTTTTACTCTCCCACAAGAGTCTTTGAACTGTAAAACCAGGTTCAAATACAAATCTACATTTACAAGTAAAGAAATTACACCTCTGGTTTCTCATCATTGTCCACATCCTAAGCTTTAATTAAAATATCAATATCAAAAGTTCCAGTACCCTCATCCTTCAACTAGAAATTGGACTAGAACAACTAAAAAGCTGTAGGGTGAAAACATTTTTTCATGATAGGGTATCATGCAAGCCAAATAATTAAAATTTCTTAAGAAGGAAAACGGTCTATTATAATTTGTCCTACATATTTCAACTTGGAAAAATTAAATTAGACATTTCCTATCAAGTGAAAAGTAATTCTTACATGCAAGTATTTTTCATGGGTCACCTGGGATTCTATCCATTAAGCATGAACTGGATTAAGTTTCTGAGTATAACGAGTCATTGCTTGTAACAAAATTTAATGTCACTTTTGAATAAAAAATATTGTCATGGTTTTGTTCTAGGTCTCTTAGTTTGTTTTTTTTTTTAACTATATAAATAGTATAATTAGCATTTATTTTCTAACAACAGAATAATGGTTTGTATTCTTACTGTGAGCTGAGTCTCCATCACTAATTTTTTTCTTTTTCTTTCTTTTTTTGAAGAAAAGGATCATCTTTTTGTTTCCTATAGAGGCTAAAACAATTCCTTGCATATTGTATGTTCAGTTACTCAGTTGTGCCCTACTCTTTGCGACCCCATGCACTGTAGCCCACCAGGCTTCTCTGTCCATGGGATTTTCCAGGCAAGAATACTGAAACGAGTTGACATTTCCTTCTCCAGGGAATCTTCCCAACGTAGGAATCAAGTCCATGCCTCCTGCATCTCTTGCAGCGGCAGGGGGGTTCTTAACCACTGTGCCAACATATTATAGCAAATAATCAACGTTTTAGAGTAAAATAGTTTTGGATATATTTGGTCAGATACATATAAAATTAAGCAAAGTATGGATGGGAGAAATCCCAAAAACTGGTTCCCCACATGACTCCAAAAGAGAGGTCGAGATTCCCCCTGACAACCATCCCTCCCTACCATTATACACCAGTTGTGCTTGCTCACTCAGTCGTGTCCGATTCTTTGGGACCCCCATGGACTGCAGCCCACCAGGCTCCTCTGTCCGTGGAATTCTCCAGCCAAGGATACTGGAGTGGGTTTCTGTGGCTTCCTCCAGGGGGTCTTCCCAACCTGGGGATAGAACCCAGGCCTTCTGCACTGCAGGCAGATTCTTTACCATCTGAGCCACCAGGAAAGCCCTCTATATACCAGAGCTACCCCTCTTTACCAAAGGGTCATAAATTCCTGTTAATTTTCTGCCATCATAAGGTAAATTATCTATAATAGAAATTATTATCTGTAATAGAAATACTAGCAGAAACAAAATTCCTCTGACATAGCCAAGAGTTGTAGGGGAAAAATGACTTTATCTTGGAAATGTTTTGTCACCCACATGACACATATGACCTTACACAAATTGTCTTCTCCTGTTTGGGTTCTATATAACTCAACTTCTTTGGAATTCTTTAGGCAATACTGCCAAACTCCATATCAGTCTCTCAACAGGAAGATGGAGAGCTGTTTCCTGATAGTCAACTTGAATTAGACACTGTAGGAATCAAATGATATAAATGTCCCTAACAATAGATTTCTAAAATCTCATTTCTGAAACTAAGACTGCTCTGGTTTTTGCACAGAACTCCTAGAACCAAAAACTATTGAAAATAAAGGATTTGTACTAACAACTAGTTTTACTCATTCCATTGAAACAAGAAGAAAACAAAGTCCCCCCAAATGAAGCAACTTACCTGAGATCTTAGAGGTAATTCAAGGCACAGCTAAGGAACTAGACACTTGCTCCTCGAAAGAAAAGCTATGACCAAACTAGACAGCATATTAAAAAGCAGAGATGTTACTTGGCCAACAAAGGTCCATCTAGTCAAAGCTATGGTTTTTCCAGTAGTCATATAAGGATGTGAGAATTGGGCTATAAAGAAAGCTGAGCATCAAAGAATTAATGCTTTTGAACTGTGGTGTTGGAGAAGATTCTTGAGAGTCCCTTGGACAACAAGGAGATCAAATCAGTCAATCCTAAAGGAAATCAGTCCTGAATATTCACTGGAAGGACTGATGCTGAAGCTGAAGCTCCAATACTTTGGCCACCTGATGAGAAGAACTGACTCATTGGAAAAGACCCTGATGTTGGGAAAGATGGAAGGCAGGGGGAGAAGGGGACAACAGAGGACGAGATGGTTGGATGGCATCACTGACTCGATGAACATGAGTTTGAGCAAGCTCCCGGAGTTGGTGATGGACAGGGAAGCCTGGTGTGCCTGGCGTGCATGGATCCCAGTCCATAAGGTCACAAAGAGTCAGATGCAACTGAGCGACTGAACTGAATTGAAGGAACTAGAATTTCATTCAAGTGAAAGTGAAGTGAAGTCTCTTGGTCATGTCCGACTCTTTATGATCCCCACTAGGCTCCTCTGTCCATGGGAGTCTCCAGGCAAGGAGTGGGTTGCCATTTCCTTCTCCAGGGGATCTTCCCGACCCAGGGATCGAACCCAGGTCTCCCATATTGCAGGCAGACGCTTTACCCTCTGAGCCACCAGGGAATCCCAGAAGTTCATTCAAACACTTTTATAACTCTGGGATCTTTCCATCACATGACAAAACTTACCTATAAAGCCTGCATTGTTGTGCATAAGAGAATTAGTCTAATATTGAGAAGAAAGTATTGATAAAAATGTAACCAATGTGATATACCAATTTAGGCCTCTATTTAAGGCATCAAACCATTTACAGATTTTGGGGTTTGGGTTTTATTCCCACAAAAGGCTTGCACACATCCAGAAAACACAAACACTCACATTCAGACATTACCATTTGGGGCCTGCATGAGTGAGTGGCTAGTTGACTAACCATGAAGAATTTCCTCAGTTGGAAAGAGGTATCTTTGAAGAAAGCTGACAAATCTGTCCTCTACTTCATGTTACATTAAGGATTAATTATTAAGTGATCATTAAGATCACATGGCTTCCCTTGTAGCTCAGTTGGTAAGGAATCTGCCTGCAGTGCAGGAGACCTGGGTTCAATCCCTGGGTTGGGAAGATCCCCTGGAGAAGGAAATGGCAATCCATCCCAGTATCCTTGCCTGGAAAATCTTTTGGACAGAAAAGCCTGGTGGGCTGCAGTCCATGGGGTCGCAGAGTCGGGCACGACTGAGCAACTAACACTTACTTATTTAAGATCACATAGGCTGCCTAACCCCAAATCCATTTTTAATAGTGGTAAGAATACTTTGGTTATGGCTCAGAGAGGAAGCAATCACTCAGCAATCCAAGGACATTTACTCAAAGATTTCTTGGGAATGATTTAAGAGATATAGACTCAAACTCAAAATGTAAACTAAGATTTCCTCCCATGAATTTATATTCAAATGAGACAAATTTCACATTTCTCCCTCTTGTCTAGTACCATAATATAGTTGCTACTATGTAAGTTCTGCTGCTGCTGCTGCTAGGTCGCTTCAGTCGTATCCGACTCTGTACGACCCCATAGACGGCAGGTCACCAGGCTCCCCCGTCCCTGGGATTCTCCAGGCAAGAACACTGGAGTGGGTTGCCATTTCCTTCGCCAATGCATGAAAGTAAAAAGTTAAAGTGAAGTCGCTCAGTCGTGTCCAGCTCCTAGCTACCCCATGGACTGCAGCCTACCAGGCTCCTCTGTCCATGGGATTTTCCAGGCAAGAGTACTGGAGTGGGGTGCCATTGCCTTCTCCGATGTAAGTTCTACTTCATGCTATTTTATAGGAAACTACACTGTAGTGGATAATAAGCTAATTCTATATGTGTTTCTAGAGAAGTATATTAATTTTTTTTAAAAGCAGAAAAATAATAAAATACTGGGAAACCAAATGTCAATTACAAGCCCAGTTTGGGCTGACTTAGCTTTATCTTCTCATCTCCATATATATCAAGATGGTTACAACTTTACAGCCTTCTGTTGCCCCAATTATCCTCACATCACTAGGCCTGGTCCCCCAAAGATTGTGTGCACAAGCAGGAAGTAAGGATGTGTTAGAATAGCTCAGGTTGAACAACCCTTTCACCTTCCAACGATACAACAAATATTACTCGAGGCCACTTCCAATTCCCCCTCTTTTATGTTATTTCCCCTTTCTAAATAGAAGTTGGTTTTCCCCTCTCTAAGATCCTATTCAGTAGATACTTGGTTTCTTCATTTTTATTTAACATATACTGCTTTGTGATGTTTTTGTGGTTTTTTTCCCCCCAGTATTTCACTCTATTTCTCCTCTGAAGCCTTTCCTGATTTCCCCAGTAAGGAGGCTGGCTTGCTCCTAAGAGTCTCTCTTGTATATGGTAAAAACTTATATCACAGTGAATATAATACTTGTGTCTGCATATTGACATGCTTCTCAGCTAATCCCTTGAAGGTAAAGACAACACTTTAACACTTTTGGGTCTTTTAATCTTATAACACTTCCTAGTGCAAAATGATTTGATTTGTTAATTAATACCATAAATTCCTGCATAATTAGCCTTCACTAACTATAGGACTGGACTTCCCAGATGGCTCGGTGGTAAAGAATCCACCTGCCAGTGCAGGAGATGCAGGTTCAATCCCTGGGTCAGGACGATCTCCTGGAGTAGGAAATGGCAACCCACTCCAGTATTTCATGCTTGGAAAATTCCATGGACAGAGGAGCCTGACGGACTATAGTCCATGGAGTCACAAAGAGCTGGACCTGACTGAGCATGTATATTGTCACCCTGCTTATTTAACTTATATGCAGAGTACATCATGAGAAATGCTGGGCTGGAAGAAGCACAAGCTGGAATCAAGATTGCCGGGAGAAATGTCAACAACCTCAGATATGCAGATGACACCACCCTTATGGCAGAAAGTGAAGAGGAACTCAAAAGCCTCCTGATGAAAGTGAAAGTGGAGAGTGAAAAAGTTGGCTTAAAGCTCAACATTCAGAAAACAAAGATCATGGCATCCAGTCCCATCACTTCATGGGAAATAGATGGGGAAACAGTGGAAACAGTGTCAGACTTTATTTTTCTGGGCTCCAAAATCACTGCAGATGGTGACTGCAGCCATGAAATTAAAAGATGCTTACTCCTTGGAAGAAAAGTTATGACCAACCTAGATAGCATATTCAAAAGCAAAGACATTACTTTGCCAACAAAAGTTCGTCTAGTCAAGGCTATGGTTTTTCATTGTGGTCATGTATGGATGTGAGAGTTGGACTGTGAAGAAGGCTGAGCACCAAAGAATTGATGCCTTTGAACTGTGGTGTTGGAGAAGAGTCTTGAGAGTCCCTTGGACTGCAAGGAGATCCAACCAGTCCATTCTGAAGGAGATCAGCCCTGGGATTTCTTTGGAAGGAATGATGCTAAAGCTGAAACTCCAGTACTTTGGCCACCTCATGCGAAGAGTTGACTCATTGAAAAAGACTCTGATGCTGGGAGGGATTGGGGGCAGGAGGAGAAGGGGACGACAGAGGATGAGATGGTTGGATGGCATCACTGACTCGATGGACGTGAGCCTGAGTGAACTCCGGGAGTTGGTGATGGACAGGGAGGCCTGGCGTGCTGCGATTCATGGGGTCGCAAAGAGTCGGACATGACTGAGCGACTGATCTGATCTGATCTGAGCATGCATACCCACAACTATAGGATATTCTTCATTTTGTTGTTTTGTGACTATTATCCCAGTTGTAACTGTCCCTTTTCCTATCTGCCATCATTCTGTATAGACAATGAGAACAGCTAGTCTCCATTCACTTTATTGGCACTTGAGTGTCAGGGAGTGGTCTCTTCAATAATCTAGGAGACGATATAGAAACCTTGTATTTTCTCTTCCCTCACACACACAAAAGACAAAGCTTATACCCCTGGGCTAGTCAAAACAAAAGGGCGCAATGGCCTGTCCAGCTGTTTGGTTTGATGGAACATCAGCCCAACGGTCAGATGTTTGGGGAGTAGGCAGGAGGTATAAAGCATACTTTTTTACTGGGGACCCTGGCTTATTCAACAGGGATTTTTTGGAGAATCAATTCCCCAAACAGTGTGTTTTGTTTTGTTTTGCTTCCTTTGTGTGTGGGCAGATTGTCTTAAACTGCCAAAGTAGGAAATAAATGGCATTAAAAATGTGTTCCTGTGAAGAAGCAAATTATCTCTTTTATCCTAATATTCATCAGAGATTTCCTGAAATTTTGACAACACCACCAAACCACCAGTGGCAGTCTTGTGATTCTTCCCTTGGACTGCATTTAATTTCCAGTTCTTTCTTTCTGCACTTTAAAGTTGCTAATGTCTGTAGCAGTATGCAATATCACGCCAGTTTTAATTCAGGTGAAGCTAAAATTAGAGGTAAACTTGCTGGTTAAGTGGTCTCATATCACATATCACATCCAAGCTCAAAGTAGGCACTAAGGGCTGAATTTTTTAAAGGGCTCTCCAGACTTGCATCGACAAAATCCTCATTGGTATGCATGAGCAGCTGTCTGGTTACCCACCCCACCCAAATGCAAGCTGGTGGCTTCCTTATCAAAAGCTGTACAAATCCTGAGCTAAGACTATAATTGTAAATTGATAAACCATGGAAATATTGACAACAAAACTGCAACCAGCATGCTCTTGTTCACTGTGCTAGAATGAGCTAGTCTAATAGACTATCAACCATATACTCAATATTTGAACTTTTCTGTAATGTCTGCTTTTACACAAACTCATCGGTGATAGGCACATTCTCATGCAATCAAGTATGACCGGACGGTGGCCAGGGCATCTCCTCTCATACAGAACTCAGCAGTGTCAGAATAAGGCACATACAACCTCAATCACCAGAGTGTGTGTGTGTTAGTTGCTCAGTCATGTCCGACTCTGTAGCCAGCCAGGCTCCTCTGTCCATGGGATTCTCCAAGCAAGAATACTGGAGTGGATTGTCATTCCCTTCTCCAGAGGATCTTCCCTACCCAGGGATCGAACCCTGGTCTCCTGCATTGCAGGCAGATTCTTTACCGTTTGAGCTACAGGGAAGTCTCTAAATCTCCAGAGGCTGATAGGTAAACCAGTCAGTCTAATAAAATAGATCTATTTTTTCCATCCCATTCACCCACTTCCCATATTAAGATTCTTAAGGAATGATTATATCCTCCCCAAATTTGTATGATGAAGATATAACCTGCAAAGTGAGGGTATCTGGAAGTGGGGTCCTCGGACAGAGATCAAGACTAGAGGAGATCACAGGTGTGGGGCCCTCATCATGCCCAGAAAGATTGCCTGCTCACCCTCTCCCTGCCATGTAAGGACAGCATGAGAAGATGACATCTGGCAGGCCAGGAAGGGAGAAATCGAATTGGCTGGGACCTTGATCTTAGACTCTCTGGCTTCCAGAACTATGTAAAAACAAGTTCCTGTTGGCTAAGTTATCCAGTCCATGGAGTTTTGCTATGGCAACCCAAGCTGACTGAGACAGTCACAGAAATAACTATCTATACAAATACATAAATATTACTCTAATAATTCCTATGACATTGGTGTCATTGCATGGTTCCATGTAACGTTAGTTACATCATTAAGTACACTTGTAGTTTAAGTCTTCAGCTAGTAAAAGTTTATCTCTCTGTTTAGCCCATTTGGAAAAGGTATTCCCTTTGGGGGACTGTTTAATAAGTCAAAGGCATAACAGAAACAGTGTTGACCTCATTAACATAAGCTCCCTTCTCCTGTTTATAACTTGGTCATAAACCTTCATAACTGCTCAGTAAGAAAACCGTCTGGATGATAATAGTACTCAGAGGGGGTGTCGTTTGCAGATCAGTGAAGCCAGGCCACATGTCCCTACAACAAAGTGCTACTCTCAGTGAAAACAAAATTACTATAAAAATTATTAAGACATCAAGACCGCTATATAGAAAAGTACATAAACATACAGAATATAAAGGAAAGACTATTTTTTCACACAGCTGATCTCAAGCAGGTATACTCACACATTCCCTTGATTCTAAAATGCAGTCACTTGCAAGGTGCATTTTAGATTTGAATTATCTTTTTAAATGTATGATACGCACACACACAGAGATGTACACGTTGTACACACTGATAGTGATACCTGTCCTGATAATCAGTGTTATGTGAAAACTTCCTCATAAAACTGAGTAAATGAGGTATGTTTACTGTGCAACTCTTTTTCTCTCTGTGCATATGTGTATATGTTGGTGTGTGTTGCAGAAACACGAAGAGGAGAAAAACCTTCAATCTGTGACCTTGCTCTTACGATCTCTGAAGTGTTGGTAAGGTAAGATGTATATACCCAGCTGCTCTGGGAATATGATTAGACAAAAAATTGAAGGTTACAGGGAGTGGGGGAAATGAATCAAAGGAGTAGTCTAGATGTCTCCTTAGCAAAAAACAGTAACTTTAATTTAATTTCAAAAATATATTGAATGCACTGTCTAAAGCACCATTTATCTTTTTGTATTGGTTAAATGCCTGCATTCAGTATTCTATGGAACCTGAGCAATGTCCTAAAGTGAAAGCTGACTTATTCAGTGAGTACACATGTCCAAGTTAGATTCCAGAATTAATTGAAATTATAAAGTGTGGAAAATACTGCAAAAAAAAAAATATATATATATATATAGTACTTTAGAAGTGAACAAGGATCACCTTCACACAGTAATCAATAGCAGACTCACCAAGGGTGAATCCACCAGACTCATAGCCCCTGTCCCTCACCCCTGAAATAGTCTCTCTAATTGTAGAAATTGTCGTGAAAGTGACAGGGTTAGTCACTCAGTCGTGTCTGACTCTGCAATCCCATGGACTATAGCCCACCAGCCTCCTCTGTCCATGGGATCCGCCAGGCAAGAATACCAGAGTGGGTAGCCAGTCCCTTCCCAACCCAGGAATGGAACCCGGAGTTCCTGCAATGTAAGGAGATTCTTTTCCATCTGAGCTACCAAAGAAGCCCTGTAGAAATTGTACATCTAATCCATGTAGTAGATCTTATTTCCAGCTAATGGGAATAGCAGCTCTGAGAGGAGCAAGTTAAACCAGGAAGAAGTTTGAGAAATCTAGACGGTGGGCTTTTCTATAAGATAACCTGCTAGGTCTGCCCAATAGGAACATGGCACAGGGGAAAGGGGACGGCGGTGGGCACATCAGTTCCTGGCGAGAAACTTTTAAGAGGCAGCAACCAAAGCTAGTGTGTGGACCTTAACTGGACCCCACTTTGAACACACCAACACCAAAAGGCATTTAAAGGTTAATGGAGGACATTTAAATATGGATGGGATATCAGTTAATAGTAAAGGCTTATCTGTTCTGTTCAGTTGCTCAGTCATGTCCAACTCTTTTTGAACCTATGGACTGCAGCACGCCAGGCTTCCCTGTCCATCACCATCTCCTGGAGCTTACTCAAACTCATGTCCATTGAGTCGGTGATACTATGGATGATAATATAAGTTTAAGTAGGTGGTTAAATAGGAAAATGTCTTTATTTGGGGGAGGGGGAGTTCCTTCTAAAGTATTTAGTGATGAAATATCACAGTCTATCATTTATTTTAGATATTTCAGCAGAAATGTATAAAGCAAATACAGTGAAAAGTTGTTGTTCTTTAGCCGCTAACTTGTGTCCAACTCTAAATAATGTCACTGCGCTTCAGACAGTACATGAGAACTGAGACAGGATGCCTACGTGGTCAACAGGTGGTCCAGCAGCCAGGGGCAGGGGAGGTACCCTGGGTGGGAGCAACAGTGTCCTCCATCAACTGGGAGGCTTTGGGGACAGTTGATAACTGCAGCCACAGAGAGAAGAGGTGTCTCAGCAGAGGCCAGTAAGGGCGCAGGGAGCTGGGAGCATCTACATGGCACATACATCCTCCTCATTACCTTGGAACTTCTCATTCCCTGTCCACACACTGTTCTGGAAGAAAAGAGAGTATTTGAAAATGGAAAATGCCCTGATTGGGATTTTAAACTGACTTAGCAATTGGAGTTGGGTTTTGTAGAAATACAACTAGTTTTCTGTACACTTGAGTGTTGCCTGTGAGTGTCATTTTCACTAGCAGCCACGTAGAGCACAGCACCTAGTGCCCTGGCTCAGATTCACAGAGGCAGGCTTTCTCAGCTCCTCGATGGAGAACTCAAAACTGCTAATAAAGAGCTGAATTCTTTCACCTTTTCTTCAGCTTGATGTTCACTGGGTAAACTTTCCCTTGATCCATCTTCCCTGGCTTTGGGGATTATGTGAAATTGTCAGTGCCTGCCATTTTAATGTGTTTTAGCACAGCAGGCTCATGAAATGTGGCAGCTGGAAGCAGGTGTGAGATGGGAGCTGGGGAGGTCAGCTTCTAAGAGAAACCAAGCTTTTCCCAGTGAGGGCTTTAAAGGCAAATGTTCATCACCACTTCCAGACTAGAACAAAATTTTGACCCTAGTACTCAGAGAAAGAGATTAGGGTCAAAGACAATCACAAACACAAATGCTGTTAAAGAATGAACACCCCCTCCCCACGCGCCCAACCCCGTTGTTTTCAACAATGGGGTGAGGGAAAGGAGCTTGATATTAGGGAAAAGCTCAGAGATAAATAATACAGGTAAGGAGTGTAATAGGGCTTTCCTGGTAACTTAGCTAGTGAAGAATACACATGCAATGCACGAGACCCTTGTTTGATTCCTGGGTTGGGAAGATCTGGAGAAGGGATAGGCTACGCACTCCAGTATTCTTGAGCTTCCCTAGTGGCTTAGATGGTAAAGAATCCACCTGCAATGTAGGATACCTGGGTTCAATCCCTGAGTTGGGAACATCTCCTGGAAGAGGGCATGGAAACCCACTCCAGTATTCTTGCCTGGAGAAACCCCAGGGACAGAGGAGCCTGGCAGGCTGCAGTCCATGGGTTCTCAAAGAGTCAGACATGACTGAGCGACTAAGCACAGCACAAGGAGAGTAATACAGGCTTCCCAGGTAGCTCAGTGGTAAGGAATCTACCTGTCAAACAAGAGACATGGGTTCAATCCCTGGGTCAGGAAGATCCCCTGGAGTGGGAAATGGCAACTCACTCCAGTAAATCCCATGAACAGAGGAGCCTGGTGGCTACAGCCCATGGGGTTGCAAAGAGTCAGACATGACTTAACCAACAATCAACAACAAGGAGTGCAGTAGGATTCAATCATACATAGAACCAAGAATGTGACCACACAGTGCTTAACTCAACCTGGATTGAGAGGAAAGAGAGGCAGGGTATTCTTCTACATGGTTCTAAACATTATATGCCTTTTTTAAGGGGCTTGGGGGAAGACAAAATTTTAGTTCACTGACATCAAAAATTTTGCTTTGAGTTTCTACATCTGATAATACACATCCCTAGACTTTTCCTTAAGTACTTACAGGGGTGTATGCCTCTGTATATGTGTATGGGAGTCTGCTTAGGGGTGTGGGGGTGTGTGTGAGTGTATCTGTGATTTAAGCAGAGATATAATAGCCTACATATCTCCAGTGGCTAAAAGATATTTTAGAAATTATTGCTAATCCAAACAATATTCTCTACAAAGTCCTATAGCAGGTTATCAGAACGAGGGTGTGAGATTAATAA
The DNA here is from genome assembly GCF_002263795.3 of Bos taurus. Taxonomy (NCBI): domain Eukaryota; kingdom Metazoa; phylum Chordata; class Mammalia; order Artiodactyla; family Bovidae; genus Bos; species Bos taurus. The sequence continues at coordinate 38,813,316 of NC_037350.1, forward strand.
GCAGAAATAGATAATAAGATTTTGCTAACATCTGGTATTGACCACCTACACAAACTGATTTTTAAAGAAATGGCATTAAGAATTTTTTTCAAAATGTGAATTCAGTTTTCAGAATAAATCATCATGGTATCATAGTAAAGTCAAGCTAATATCTGATCTGACATTGTAGTTGAACCAGGTAACCTGTCCCGACATCACGCACCCTTGTTTTGGTTAAGATCTTTTTTCTCTCACATCAGTTTGTGTTTCATTGACTAGTGGGTTCTGATCTCTTCTGTTTCTGACTTGCTTTTCACTCAAGCCTGGACTCAAAGTCCTGAAGTATTTCTGAGGACCTCACTCCTAGGTATGGAGTGTAGAGGCACCATTTCTGATCACAGTGGGTCAGAATCCCACTGCAGCCAAGTCAGCAAAATTTAGCAAGCAACATTTAGCGATCTTTTGCAACATGAATGGCATCCCATAGATTTTTACCAATCCTAACCACCAAATCGATTTCTCAGTTTGTCTTTGTGCTCCACAAAGCTTCAGAGTCTAGACTCTCAAATTAACATCCTTCAGCAACACCTCCACTATCAAGAAGTTTCAGTTTTATAATAATTGCCCACAAAATTGATGAGGTTTAATGATTCATTCATTCATTCATTGGTTCTTTACTAAAAAATAAAACAAACAACAAGAACAAACAATTGTCTTGAACACCTCTTATGGGTTGGGAACAGTGATAGGCCCAGAGACATAAGCCTAATTCAGAAGCAAACTTGACATTTGTCTACACAGTAGGATTTAGAAACAACATCTGCCCCCAAAACATCTCAAAAAAAAAAAAAATCTGCTAGTGTGCCTAATCCAGGTATTTAGATCCAAGAGAACACTGATTGTCTACAGAGACATCAGTTAGATTTTTCATCAGCAAAAATAGAGATAGAAAGTAACACAATAAGTGAAACTGTGAAAATAAAAATCTGAAGTATCATTCACTCCTGAAGCATCAAAGACTTAGAGAATTTATCATCCACAGTCAAACCTGTCTGAAAGAATTATTAAAGGATCTACTACCTCATCAAGAAGAAATGTAAAGAACAAAAAGTGTCAAAAGGTACAAACTTCCAGTTATAAAATAAATCAATCATGGGGATGTGATGCAGGGCATAGTGACTACAGTTAATAATACTGTGTCACATATTTAAAAGTTGCTAAGAGACTGGTTCCAAATAGGAAAAGGAGTACGTCAAGGCTGTATATTGTCACCCTGCTTATTTAACTTATATGCAGAGTACATCATGAGAAATGCTGGGCTGGAAGAAGCACAAGCTGGAATCAAGATTGCCGGGAGAAATGTCAACAACCTCAGATATGCAGATGACACCACCCTTATGGCAGAAAGTGAAGAGGAACTCAAAAGCCTCTTGATGAAGGTGAAAGACGAGAGTGAAAAAGTTGGCTTAAAGCTCAACATTCAGAAAACAAAGATCATGGCATCTGGTCCCATCACTTCATGGGAAATAGATGGGGAAACAGTGGAAACAGTGTCAGACTTTATCTTTTTGGGCTTCAAAATCGCTGCAGATGGTGACTGCAGCCATGAAATTAAAAGACGCTTACTCCTTGGAAGGAAAGTTATGAGCAACCCAGATAGCATATTGAAAAGCAGAGACATTACTTTGCCAACAAAGGTTTGTCTAGTCAAGGCTATGGTTTTTCCAGTGGTCATGTATGGATGTAAGAGTTGGACTGTGAAGAAACCTGAGTGCCAAAGAATTGATGCTTTTGAACTGTGGTGTTGGAGAAGACGCTTGAGAGTCCCTTGGACTGCAAGGAGATCCAACCAGTCCATTCTGAAGGAGATCAGCCCTGGGATTTCTTTGGAAGGAATGATGCTAAAGCTGAAACTCCAGTACTTTGGCCACCTCATGCGAAGAGTTGACTCATTGGAAAAGACCCTGATGCTGGGAGGGATTGGGGGCAGGAGGAAAAGGGGACGACAGAGGATGAGATGGCTGGATGGCATCACTAACTCGATGGACGTGAGTCGCAGTAAACTCCGGAAGTTGGTTATGGACAGGGAGGCCTGGCGTGCTGTGATTCATGGGGTCGCAAAGAGTCGGACATGACTGAGTGACTGAACTGAACTGAACAGAACTGAAGAGAGTGGATCTTAACAGTTCTCATCATGAGAAAAAAAAAATTGTCACTACTAATGATGGTGAATGTTGCATTTGTTACTTTATGACATTTAACATTTAACACTAAAAAATTCAAAAATATGTATTAACTTAAAATTAATGATGATAAACCTTTTTTATTATTTTTAAAGAAAATGACATAGTTTTTACAAAAAATAATTATATTTTCCAAAGAAAAGAATTGTGAGAAGAGGGGCAATGTTTCACATTTTTGCAAATATCTTTGATGTCTGGCTTACTACTCTTGCTAAAGTATTTGAAAAATATGTGACTTCAAAAGACATACACTGATACTGAAAAAAAGGAGACATTTTCATAGCTCTTTTCACATGATTGTGGATATTATTTTTTTAAGCTATATCAAAACTCAATAAGCAGAAGTTTTTTAAAGTTTAGTTACAATATGGAAACTTAAATTGTCTAAGTAAACATTGTTACTCTATTACATTAAAATCAATTGGTCTATCTTGTACATCAAGTGGTCCTCTTACTACACGTAATTCTGTGACATTATATGTTGATACTTTTTAGAAAATATTGGTTTACTGAGTTACACTCATCTTCCAAACATTAACATATTTCACTATACAATACCAAAACATCACCTTTGTATCATCATTGAGATTATCAGAAAAATCTTTAAGAATGGGGAAGTTTTCAAGCCCAAAATGTTAGTCACTCAGTCGTGTCCCTCCCTTGGTGACCCCATAGACTGCAGCCCGCCAGGCTTCTCTGTCTATGGGATTCTCCAGGCAAGAATACTGGAGTGGGCTGTCGTTCCTTTCTGCAGGTTTCAAGCCCAAGTTAAGACACATATTTTCAAAAATATATTTTACTTTAAAATTTCCAATTGTATCCTTGGCAATAAATATGGTAGTTTGTTTTCTCGAAATGAGATTTTTAAGGAAATGTCTGTAAAGTACACAAATCTTAACAACCATAGTTTCGGCATCAGAGGTTCTGTCAAGGAAAAATGGTATTCTGTGCAAAAAGCCAATAGTTCAGCACACAACTCAACCTCATGATAGCCCTCATACTTCATCATAAAGCAAAAATATTTTATGTATACTTCCTATTTTGTTACACAAAATAGTAAAAAGCTGTTTGCTCAAAGGTCAGGTTTAATAAAATTAATAAATTGTATGGCTTTTTAAAAGAGAAATGGCTTTTTAAAAAATTTAAACTGGAAAGACCAGAGTAACCATTCTTCAGTTTGATGCCACTGCCTTGATCATTAATATACTAGAAGTTTACAAACCATCACTGCAAATATCAATACCATGTAAAAGGCAAATAACATCCTAGTTACTGTGAAAATAGTTTGGGTCTTGCAGACCAGTGTTCTATGGACCAGTCTTTCAGGAGCACTCTCGTTAAAAATAAGAGTTTACTGACAAAGAATAGGATTTTGTAAAAATTTTCTGAATGAATAGAGAAGCTATAAATGTGGGATGCTTTAAGTGCTTTAAAAATGACCCACAAAATTTGCCAGAATAAGTGATACTTTCTCACCTGTGAGTGTGTCCTAGGACCTGTTCAAGAGAAACTCAGATTAGGCCAGTGAAATGAGAATGAAAGAAAGATGTGAGGACCCAAGGGGTCTTATACAAAACTGGAACATTGAAGGGAAAAAAGAAAGAAAGAAAGCAACAGAATCCAGGTGAATTTGAAATCAGAAGAACTGAATAAACAGCCTTCTCTAGAAAGGCCTTTTATATTGTCTAAAGACAGTGTGTTAATAGTCACAGGTCAGAGTTTGTGTATATCCTAGGGGCGTTATTTAGTTAACATTCAATGTATTCTAATTAGGATACATACTATGGAGTGTTTAGTTAGCATCTGAAAGAATAATCAAGAATCTACACTCCAGAGAGCCAACAGTATCAACTCTCTTGAAGGTTTCACCATTGCTGAAGGGTTTTATAATTAGCATAAAAAATGGTTTTCCGCTGCTGAAATGAATTCAAGATTGGCAAAACATCATATATCTATATACATGTATTATATACCTTCCGCATTTGCTAGATGGAGCGTAGGCTTCCCTGGTAGTGCAGTCAGCAAAGAATCTGCCTGCGATGCAGGATACTCTGCTTCGATTCCTGGGTCTGGAAGATCCCTTGGAGAAGGGATAGACTACCCACTCCAGTATATTCCTGGGCTTCCCTGGTGGCTCAGATGGTAAAGAATCCACTTGCAATGCAGGAGACACGGGTTGGGAAGATCCCCCGGAGGAGGGCATGACAACCCACTCCAGTATTCTTGCCTGGAGAATCCCCATGGACAGAGGAGCCTGGCGGGCTACAGTCCATGGGGTTGCAGAGTCAGACATGACTGAGCGACTAAGCAGAGCACAGCACAGCACAGCACACACAGAGTGTAAAAATCCGAGTACAACAGCAAGCTACAACCTTCAGAATGGGTTCCCTGGCCCTAGAACACATGGGTTCTGTGTTTAGGCTCAAAATGATTCTATCACCTAATTACTTACCTGAATTGTGAAGTTAGAATATTTTCATATCTGCCTCAAATGAACGTTTTCTTAAGGTTGGGAGAATGTCTTAAAAAGAAAGAGAGCCGAGACTTAATATTGAGTTTTAAAAATATTTTGGCACTCTTAAAAATTTATTTCTCACTGGTCTGACAATAAGAGCTTGTATGTGTGACAGAATTCAGCCCCGAGACTTGCCTTCTGAAACATACCAGCCAGTAGGGAGGTTTTCAAGAATGAGATCCCAAATCTTCATTTATCTCAAACTAAAACATTTCCACTGGATAAAGGGCTTCCCTGTTGGCTCAGAGGGTATAAAATCCACTTGCAATGCGGAAGACATGGGTTCGATCCCTGGGTTGGGAAGATCCCCTGGAGGAGGGCATGGCAGCCCACTCCAGTATTCTTGGCTGGAGAATCCCCAAAGACAGAGAAACCTGGTGGGCTACAGTCCATTGGGGTCACAAAGAGTCAGACATGACTAAAACATCACAGACTAAAACATTTCCACTGGTGAAAAATATAAAATAAAAATAATAACAAGAAAATTTCCAAAAGTTGTAAAAGACCCAAAACATTTTTAACTGGAGGCATAAAAGTACCTATGCAGCACAGGATGAATCTTGCTCAAAGATAGGTTTGGCTTTTGTGTTGGCTTCTAAGAAGTAATCTCTAAGTCTTTTGAATGTCCTGCCTGATAAGAGTGTCTGTTTACAAACTTGGGACATGCCAGATAGTCTATGCTGAAAATGAGATTTACAGTATCAGTTCAACCTTTGAAGGAGCTGGAATCTAAGGTCAGATACCCTGGTGGTCAAGCATGTCTACACGACTGAGCCCCAGTAACACTCTGAACCCCGAGGGTCAGGTGAGCTTCCCTGGTTGTCAATACTCTGTGTGTATTGTCACACGTTGTTACTGAGACAAGTAAACACTGTCCACATAGTGTCACTGAGAGAGAGAAACAGAGCTCCTTGCTTGCATCTTCCCCAGGCCCTGTCCTACGCCCTTCTGCCCTTGGCTGACTGTATTCTGAATTCTTTTGCTGTAATAAACCACAGTCCTGAATGAGTTCTGTGAGTCCTTCCAGTGTCAACTACAAATTGGCACTTGCCATTGGCACTTGCCATCTACCTCCACAAGAATTAAATCATGTGCTGTGGCAGCTGCTGACTTTCAACACCTCCTTGAAAGACTCTCAGGGTGGAGGGCAGAAATGAGGCACTCTGTGCTCTGAGAAAAACTGGCAGAACAGGTCTTCAGATAGTTAGATGTCTTTGGGAGCTGATTTTATGAACCCAATTCTTCAGTTCAGTTCAGTTCAGTCGCTCAGTGGTGTCCGACTCTGCGACCCAATGAACCGCAGCACGCCAGGCCTCCCTGTCCATCACCAACTCCTGGAGTCCACCCAAACCCATGTCCATTGAGTCAGTGATGCCATCCAACTGTTTCATCCTCTGTTGTCCCCTTCTCCTCCTGCCCTCAATCTTTCCCAGCATCAGGGTCCTTTCAAATGAGTCAGCTCTTCATGTGAGGTGGACAAAGTATTGGAGTTTCAGCTTTAACATCAGTCCTTCCAATGAACACCCAGGACTGATCTCCTTTAGGATGGACTAGTTGGATCTCCTTGTAGTCCAAGAGACTCTCAAGAGTCTTCTCCAACACCACAGTTCAAAAGCATCAATTCTTCGGCACTCAGCTTTCTTTATAGTCCAACTCTCACATGCATACATGACCACTGGAAAAACCATAGCCTTGACTAGATGGACCTTTGTTGACAAAGTGATGTCTCTGCTTTTTAATATGCTGTCTAAGAGGGTCATAACTTTCCTTCTAAGAAGTAAGCATCTTTTAATTTCATGGCTGCAATCACCATCTGCAGTGATTTTGGAGCCCCAAAATATAAAGAATAAAATTAAAAAAAATATATATATATATATAATTCTTATATCTCTTCATATCCAGAAAAGCAATAAAATCCTTCAGTGGTGATGAGTGCTCCTCATGACTAGCAGAAATCTTTTGCAAAAAGAACCAACCAAACTAACAAAACAAACATGCTGATTGCATGTACTCCCCTTTCCCCAAAATCACATGTATGCTGACTTTCTCTCCTGCCTCTTTGGAGCAGTTTCTCAGAGCTATCTGAGATGCTGTCTCCTAGGCTACAGTCATCATTTTGCCCCAGAGAAAACTTAACTCACAACTCTCACACTGTCCTTTTTTTTTTTTTTTTAAGTTGACACTAGTAAACTATTGAATCTGAGCATGGTCTTGATTAATCCTGAATTTGCAACTGATGTCAGACAGGAAGGTCTTGAGGACTTCCAAACTGTGTAGTACCTAAATAAGACATCATTTTATTCCTCCAGAGATGAAAGTGGGAATACAGGTGGCTCAGACTTGGAGTAGAGAAAGAGAAAGTATACTAAACTACCAGATCTTTCCCTAAAAGGGTCTAAAGATTAAAAGAACTGAAAACAGAACAAACAAATTTAAATTTTTAAACCCAAGTTAGGAGCATTGAGTAACATGAAATCCTATGTTCAATTGTTTATAGATGGAATCGTGAATTTCCCTCACATTTTTTGAACCTGAATTATTTTCAGGAGCAAAAATTTAAGGGGTGATCAGACTAGGGAAAGATGCCAACTGTGAAAGCAAATGGGTCGCAGAGTCCTGGTCCTTGGGGACAAGTCCCTCCCTGAACCCTGGGGGACAGCAGTGTGCAGTGAAGTTCAGAGCCAAAGTGGAGGAGGGGAGAGGAACTGCTTTCAGCCTATTTGATGGCTTTGACAGCCGCCTCTACCCCTCATGTCTCAGAGAGCTAAGCTCCCAAGTTCCCACTTTCTGTAATGACAAAACAGAACGACAAGTCAGGAAGGAAAGCCAGAGTCCTAAGGGCCTCAGCACAGGTAAGTATGTGTTTCAAAGTGAGATGTGTTTGGAAAACATGATGCTTCTATCATACTGGACGTAAGTTATATAACATCTGAAAGAACAAAGCGTCAATTTATCTCCCCTTCAGGATATTCTGTTTTCCTCTCCACAGCTTATGTGTACTATACACACCAGCTGATGGAGAACAGGTAGGTGGGTTTCAGTAACCTGTTTTCTTGAAAGCTGAGAAGGCAGCCATATGCAGAGCAGCATCTGCTGCAGGCTTCAGCTGCCTGCCACCAGCAATGTCGACTCTGCCTTGTTTACAGGGCAGTCGTCTGAAATGGTTCTCTTTCACAGTAGAACCCACCTCCTTTCCCGCAAATGCAAGGCCGTGACACACTGTGAATACTTCAGACGTCACAACAGACTGTCTTCGAGATCTATACATTCCAGAGCCAAATAAAAGCCATGGGAGAATTACTGGTTTGGCCCATCAGAGTGTCTGTTCTCTGCAATGATATCAGAAGACCCAGAGGCTAGTGTGTACCTATTAATACTTTAAACCCAAGGATAAAGTATTATACTTTATAATGTATAGTCCTTACATCTATCTCATCTTCATCCTTACCCTCCCTGTCAACTCCTTCAACAGGTTTTTTCTAAGCCATGAATAAGTCCATTATGAAAATCCATTTTGCAAAGTTCCAAATTTGCACATCAAAGAAAGTAGGTTTTTGTTTCATTAGAGACATAAGGCTCTGCGATTTATGGATCTGAACACTTTCCCAGAGTAGGTGATTCCCTGTCATTTGACAAGCTGTGAATTTTCTGAGTGCTTTTCACACATTGAGAAAACAGGCTACTAAGATGACACCTAGCCTGATGTGGGAATCACCATGTTCTATGGATCTGTCAAATGACCCTTGATTTTAAGTAGTTTTATTTAGTTTAAAAACAATTCATTTTGCCAAGAACATTTATAGGAAATATATTTTCCATTAAGTAACGTAAGGTTTTCCCAGAGTTCTTGACATCCACTCCTATCCATTTCTCAGTCTCTGTGTACATCTCTCTGTGTGTATGAGACAGATACAAGTCTACAAAGAAAACCAGACATATTTCTCCATTTTGTATCACAGCTGGAGTCTATATTATCCCAGGAATCCAAAATATAATTAGAGGAGATCTAAGTAGGAGAGATTGATATCTATGCATCCTTGCAATATATTCATTCTCATTAAAAAGAGTATTGATCATTGGGGATCAAATTGTGCAGAAGGCTGCTGTGGTCTCAGCCCTCATGAAACTTAGCATTTAATGAGGACTATAGAAATCAAATAAGATATTCAACTCCAGTGTGATATTATACTCCATAAGGCCAGTATGTGGCACCTTGGGAATAGACCAGAGTTTAGCAGAGGAAGTAATATCTAAGTTGAAACCTAAAGATTGAGAAAAAGTTAAATAAGAGAAAACTATCCCAAAGAGGAGGATCAAAGGTGAAGGCACATGGGCAATTATAGAAGTAATGGAGACTCTGCTGGGAGGAGCATCAGGAAAAGAAGCAGACAGACTGGCATTGGCGGGGTGCTGGGTGCCCTCATAGGCCACAATGAGAATCTGAAATTTTATTCAGACAGCAAGTGAAAAATTACAAATTTTTTCAGAGACTTTAGGATCCAACCTAACACTCTTAACTGGGCTAATATGATGATAGGAAGCGTAGCATCAGGAATCTAAGATCAGCAAGAGGATCCTGAATTTCAGAGGTAGGAGATCTAACTAGGGACACAGCATCAGAGACTTTCAGAGATGGAAGCTACTGAAAAACAGGGCCACCAGTTCAGATTATGAAGAGTAGAGGACTAGCTTGAAGCTAAGCCAGATTTCCTAACATGTTTCCTTTTATTCCCTGTCCTAGATAACAAGGTCTGGCATGAGGCTCAGTTCCAAAGACTAGAAAGATTTGAGGGATACAGGGTCATGACTCTTCAATATATGTAGATGAAATAACATATTATAGAACATCTGAAACTCTAAATGCATGTACAGCATGTTTCCAGTGTCTCAAATGCCTGATACAATATCAGCAGTAGACAAATAGGAAACCAGGCAATGTGTGTATGCTGTCACTCAGTCATGTCTGACTCTGCAACCCCACGGACTGTATGTAGCCTGCCAAGCTCCCTGGGACTTCCCATGCAAAAATACTGGAATGGGTTGCCATTTCCTCCTCCAGAGGATCTTCCCAATCCAAGGATCTAATTCACATCTTCTGCACTAACAGGTGGATTCTGTACCACTGGGCCAGCTGGGGAACCCAAACCAAGCAATGTTAATGGCCAGAATGGCCTAACTTCATCAGCTGGCTGAGAATATTCTAGAATATGATGGCAATGTCAGGATCAGCTGAACAACCAGTGTATTTAGAGTGTTTATTAAGTATTTTATTACTCTTCCACCAGGGTATTTTTTAAGAACGTACTATCAGAAGGCACACTCAGAGCTCATGTTGGAGAGTTAAAGAAGGCTGAGAAACATCGCCCCTCATTTCATGAGATTATAATCTAATTGCAAGTTATCTAAATATATAGGATAGGAAAATAAGTGTCTGTGTCTACTCAGTGGGTCCAGTGAGTTTACAATGGGTGAGTTTTGTCAGAAGAGGCTTTATGGAGAATGAGGGGCTGGACCTAGGAATACAGAGATGAGAAGTTACGGGGTTTAGTGGTGACACTCTTACAGAACTTTAGATATGGAAACACTTCAAAGTCAGCCGTATGTTTAGGTCCTGATTCAAGATGCCCATAGCAACACTGCTATCAGCCTTTCCTCCGGCTCCCAAACTTTCCAACCCTCCAACAACTGTCATGATCAGACCCAGCAAGCCAGTACTTCTCAGATTCATCGTAGTGACTCCTCACCTATTTCAACACATTTTCTTAGATCAAGAAGGTGTTTCCCTTCCTCCTCCAAACAATGCTCAGAAGGCTGTGAGGTAAAAATAGTTTCCTGTAGTTTCAAGTTACAGTGACTTGCAGGGAGCCGTTGTAGGGGCATTCTTAATGCCTTGCTGACTTTTGGGTGATGGAGTAGCTTAGGGCGCCCTGAAATCTACTCAGCCTACTCTTGTGAGGACACTTCTCTCACAGCTCAGTGAACCTAAGGATACTTTCTGAATCATAAACATCTTAGAGGGTAGTTGTGACTCACAACTACTTTTCAGTGAGATATCTAGAAAACTCTCTATCTTAACATCTGTCAGAGATCAATATTCAGGTATTTAGCAATCACTAGTACTGAACTCAAAAATCACTCATATACTTTATTGACAGGTCTTATCAATCCCTCCCCCATTCATTACTCTGAAAGCCACAATGGAGTGTGCTCGATTCTCATACTCCATTCCCACTAGGATAAAGTCTCAATGCTATTATTGATTCTGACTTGACATTTAAGGAGCATCTGAGCCCTGCTTCATCAACAGTCTTTTACTTTCTCGTGAATATTTCCTGAGCAAGTCCTGTCCCCTGATATGCAGGCAGAGAGATGTAAGTATTTTTATCCACTATATCTCAGCATTTAGTGTTTAATATTTCACAGGCACAGATTTCAAGGCAAATCTACAAACAGCAGCAGCCAGACCTTTTGTGGAAAAAAAAATCTATAGTTAGGGCAGCATTTCTATATTTCAGAACACTGTCAGTAGATCTCCTTAAAGAGTCTATTTTGGATCATTAAGAACTCCAGGAGAAGATAATTTATAATACCATTTTGGGGATAGACTACAAGGAGGATAAAATTTAATGAACCTTCATTTTATGTAAATACAACAAAACTTTGGATTTATAGGACTGATAACATCAGGGAACTCATTTAATTTTATATAACCCAAGGTCCCAACCTTAAAGAATTCATCTGTTAAAGTTATTGCTCTGTTAGACTAAGGGCCAGTAACCTCATAAAATATGTATGCCAAGACACCAACCCGAATGGCAGGGAGTTGATTGAAGTTTCAGCTGATGTAGTATAGGAGGGGATGGCTTTCTCAAAAATGAAAGAAAGAGGGTAGGCTCACTTGTAGCAATATTCCTATTGTAAATAAGTAAAGGGAAGTCACTCAGTCGTGTCCGACTCTTCGCGACCCCATGGACTGCAGCCTACCAGGCTCCTCCGTCCATGGGATTTTCCAGGCAAGAGTACTGGAGTGGGGTGCCATCGCCTTCTCCAAATAAGTAAAGGGACACACAAGTGGCTCACTCAATGCAGTTGTAACTTGTCCAAAACTATCTTCAGGGGATGGTCCATGAAGGGAGCAGACCTGGGGAGTCCTGGGCGGTGTCCTCCAGGAACACATGGAAAGGAGGTGAAATCATCCCAAACATGATTGAGCCCAAGTGAAAAACATAACTTTGCACCAGACTTGAGAGTTGAGGTGACATGAAAAAATCAGGTAAACCAAGATGCGAAGGCTGAAGATGGGATTAACATGAGAGGAGACAGAAGATGGAGTTAGAGGGTTGTTAAGGAGAGCAGCAATGTAGGGCAAATTGCAGGGCAGAGATTTCAGCTCTTTGCACCTTTGACTTATGTTTTAACACAGTACTAAGTAGTCAAGCATTGAGTCCAAGATTAGACATGTGATATACTCCAAATAGGGTCATTTGAGGAAGGTGTAATAAACTATTTACAGATATGTGGAGGCAGGGTGTAGGAAAACCATGGGATAGCACCATAAGCTGCATAAATAACAGCAGAGCCACTTGCACTCCTGAAGCCAGTGAAGTGAGGCAAGGGAGTGGTTTTGGGTGCTTAGAAGGGAAAGTTAATGATTAGAAGGAAGCCATGAGACCCTAAAACCTTAGGTTGAGAGAAACAGTCAACTTTGAAGCATTTTCTCAGGGAGGAAGCTGGAGGAATAAATATCTGAACCCAGGAATAAATATCTTCTTCCTCCAATCTCCTATCAGGGCACACCATTGACTGAAGCCATCCAGAAGAGCGTATTGTTGCAGGTCTCATGAATCAGCCTCCACTGCACAGAGTAGTGAGGAGAAGGGTAAAGAGCGAAGGCAGAGAAGCCAGCAACAGCTATCCACCTGTGAGTATCAGCTCCCCAATCTGAAAATGGGCAGGATACCAAGGAAAATCACCCCCACATACATCCACTCAGGGAAGAAGGCTGGAGTCACCAAAAGCCTCCAGGAGCATGTTGGGTTTAATCAGTCCAAAATATTGGGTTGGCCAAAAAGTTTATTTGGGTTTTTCCATAAGAGGCTGCAGAAAAACCAGAATGAACTTTCTGGTCAACTCAATACTTTCTCAGTTAATAAAATTGATTCTGCACTCAGTGCTGGAAACTAAAGAGAATGACATACTTTCTGTTTCAACAAATGAAACACCCGGATGTGGGCCATCAGAGGACCAACTCAGAAGAGTGTGTTGGAGGCAAAAAAAAAAAACAAAAAACAAATATGCTGCCATATATAGTTTTTTAAAATTCAACAAAACAAGAGATAGCAGACTTGGATTTCACACGGTGTCCACGGTACTAATTTAAAGTACGTTGAGCAAGACTCCTCTGAGCCTCAGTTCCCATATCTACATAATGAACTTTCATGAGATTCATAAGGTCTCCTTCAGCTCTCACTTTCTGTTTTTTTTTTTTATGATTAGAAAAAGAAGTTGTGAGTTTTACAAAGAGAGTGCCAGACTTCCTATCTTGAGGGTTCTCTTAGGATGTCTGTACAGGTTATTATTACTGCTTTAAGCTCTGTCCCCAGTCTCCAAAATCACACATCCCAGTGTCATTTCCTCTACTTTCCCCATAGCTGAACTTCTATTTCTGTGACTTCTATAATCCCCTTGGTGGAAGTGTTTTCCCTCTTGCCCTCTAAGCCACCTGCTAATTGGCGGGTGATAGAGCATCCCACCTGTACGATATGTCTCTCCTGCTAATAAATGACACAAATTAAAATGATCACACTTATCGTATATTCCACTTGAGATTAAATAAGGGAATGTTTTATTCTGTGTAAGTATCTTCCAGCTGTAGGAAGAAAATGTTAATCAGACATTAAAGATGCCAAGAAAAATAAATTCAATATGTAAATAGCTACTTTGAGTAATTAGCTATTTACTATTTAATAAATGCTAAGTAAGATCTCCCAGTTCACTGCAACACTGGAGAAAAAAGTACTTCGAAGGGCACCATAACAGGTTAGTGTTGACAAGAGCCTACAGCCCCAGTGAACCATTTAAAAGTTTAATCAGGTTCTGGAGGCACTAAAAGAGCTCAGGATCAGAGTTTGAAGCAATTAAATTTGGTCTGGGTGGTAAGGGAGAAAGATGATGGGGCAGTTCTTTAACAAGATAGAGTAAGACCTTCAAATCTCTGATGATCACAGAAACCTTCTCAGTTACTGCTGACTGCTGAAGGAGCAGTGAATGGATCTGAACCCTGACAATGCAGCATTACTCGGGTGCTTAAAACAAGCTTTGCCTTTTTGCCACCAAGGTAGGTGAGCATCACCCAATCGGTTGAGGGCCTGAAAAAAGGCAGAGGAAGCGTGAATTTTCTGTTTGAGCTGCGACATACATCTTTTCCTGCCCCAGACACTCCAGCTCTCTGACTCATATCAAGGCTTAAATCATCAGCTCACCAATTCTCCAGCCTTCAGAATGGGACTGAATTACACCACTGACTTTTGTAGCTTTGCAGACGCCAGCGGGTGAGACTTCTGATAAACTTTCATATAGATATATAGATCTCCTATTGGTTCTGTTTTCCCAGAGAGCCCTGACTAATAATTTAGGGCTTCACATTACAAAATCAGAAATAAGAAAAGTAAACCCATGAGAGCAACAGCTTAACCAGAGATTCTTACAAACGGGATGGGGGCTGGAAAGTTAAGAGGCATAGTCTCACTGATCCATTTCAGTGCCAAGATCTCACAGGGGATAAAGATCTGCTATCTGTGGGTGACCTGAAGGATGAAGCACTTTCATTCAAAAAGGGCCCCCCCAACACCGCCACTCCTGAGCACTCTCTTCAGGAACCATCATCTGCATGCACTAAAGCATACAGCTACACAGGTGTTTGTGTGGCTAACCATGAAACTAACGTGAGTCTCTTTTACTCCTCATTCTCTCTTCTCAGAGGAAGCACAAAAAACAAAGCTAAATTAAGCTAATTATTTTCTCTCCTTAAAACGACTTGGCTCTAGAACTGAGGGCCCTGTTTTGAAAAAAGATTTTTTCTCTCTTTCAGGCTCTTGCTTCCCCTTTCCCCCTTCTTTTTTTTTTCTCCCCTCACCTGGTACATTGGCCCCTCCCTCGCCCCAAAGCTGTTATTAAGAAACCACCATCTTTCAGTGAGAATTCACATTAAGCCTTGTTTCCAGGTGTGGAATAAGGAGACTGGGGAGACAATGTGTACAGTGGTTATACTCAGATGCCAGAGCTAAAATGCCAATGAGCAATTTGCTCAACTTCTGTCTCAGGGACCTCCAAGGGTAAGATAAGTAGATGCAATTATGGTACCTACTTCAAAGATCTGCAGTGAGGATGGAAGGAGTTTATACATAAGAAGTATTTAGAACTGCGCCTGGCACAAAGTAAGTAGTTATCAAGCATTAGCTACTGTAAATTTTATTATGTATTCATTATAAAAATTTTTTAAATGGAACAAAAAAGACAATGAAAACCACATTTATTCCTAAGATCCAAAGCTACCCATTGTCAATATGTCGGCATACTTAGCACTTTACCAATATTTGACATATACACACTTACGTCTGCTTTTAAATTAAAAATGGTGGCATATTATATAATTTTTGTTGTCTACTCTTTTCATTTAATATTATGCATATTTTCTATTCTTAGTATTCTTCAAAGACATGATTATTATGGATATATGATATGATACCATCTGGCTAGGATATGATTTATTTAACCATTCCCTGACTACTGAGCCTTCAGATAATTTTGTTTTCCACTATTACAAACAATGCTACAGCATAGAAACCTAACTGATGCTTTTTATCTGCTTCTTGATTATTTTTGATATAGAAAGTGGGATCTGAGATTATTTCTAGTCATGTCTATCATCAGGCCCTTGGTAATCAAGGAATAATGGGCCAGTTGTCTGCTTAACACATATTCTGATGATACAGTTACAAGCCAGGGTGGGGAGCAGGGTTGGGGAGGCAGTCAAAACACTTCCTAGCTGCTGCCAGGAGAGCAGGGATGCTCGATCTCATGACGCCAAACCTGGCCAGGCCATAGTACAGGCATTATTCCACCTGCTTTGGCCTAAGAGTTAATAGAAATTCATCCAGGTAACAGATTTTTCTGTATTATTTTTGTCTTTTAATTTGCTCACATTGATATTTTAGTGAAAAATCTGAAGATACTGTGTCAAGAAATGCCAGTTGATCTGTTTTATTAATAATTATTCTATATAAAATACAGTTATGTGTTTGAGATTCATAGACACATAGAGTTACATCAATCACCCCTATCATGCCTGTCATGATACAGTCTCTGGTTGATGCAATTGTCATCCTTTCTTTCTTTTTTTTCTGCATCTCTTAGCCAATTCCATTCCTCTTTCTTAAAATCAGATCAGATCAGATCAGATCAGTCGCTCAGTCGTGTCCGACTCTTTGCGACCCCATGAATTGCAGCACGCCAGGCCTCCCTGTCCATCACCAACTCCCGGAGTTCACTCAGACTCACATCCATCGAGTCAGTGATGCCATCCAGCCATCTCATCCTCTGTCGTCCCCTTCTCCTCCTGCCCCCAATCCCTCCCAGCATCAGAGTCTTTTCCAATGAGCCAACTCTTCGCATGAGGTGGCCAAAGTACTGGAGTTTCAGCTTTAGCATCATTCCTTCCAAAGAAATCCCAGGGCTGATCTCCTTCAGAATGGACTGGTTGGATCTCCTTGCAGTCCAAGGGACTCTCAAGACTCTTCTCCAACACCACAGTTCAAAAGCATAAATTCTTCGGCGCTCAGCCTTCTTCACAGTCCAACTCTCACATCCATACATGACCACAGGAAAAACCATAGCCTTGACTAGACAGACCTCTGTTGACAAAGTAATGTCTCTGCTTTTGAATATGCTATCTGGGTTGGTCATAATTTTCCTTCCAAGGAGTAAGCGTCTTTTAATTTCATGGCTGCAGTCACCATCTGCAGTGATTTTGGAGCCCAGAAAAATAAAGTCTGACACTGTTTCCACTGTTTCCCCATCTATTTCCCATGAAGTGATGGGACCGGATGCCATGATCTTCGTTTTCTGAATATTGAGCTTTAAGCCAACTTCTTCACTCTCCACTTTCACGTTCATCAAGAGGCTTTCAAATATTTAAGGTATGTATATTCAGTCTAAATTGCAGGCCCTTTTTTCTTATATGTGTGTCTATAAAAAATATAACATTCTGTGTAATTTAAAAATGTATATAAATTTTTGTTTGCTACTAATTTCACGTTTCTTATCTTTTATCATTGCAGCATTATGCTTTTGAAATCTTCTCATGATGCCATTTATAGATTTAATTCACTCCTGTGTATTATTCCTTTTGGTGAATATTCTATATTTTACTTCTCTATTTTTCACAAGGACTCTAGGTTGTCTTCAACTCTTTGCTTCCATCAATAGTACTTCAAGAAGATACTTCATCTTTGTAAAATCTTCTTGCAGAAAAAAAATATTTGTATAGTTTTTCCCCATGGAAAAAATCCAAACAAGAATAGCTGAAGCACAGGGCATTTTAATTTATTTTTACTATTAACTTGTTCTTCAAAAGGTCTATACCATCCCTCATGACAATTAGCAGTGACTGAGGATACAAATTTCTCCATACTTGATATTGTCAAAATTTATTTTTTGCCAATCACATGGATATAAGTTACTATTTTTATCTTAATTTTTATTTATTTCTTTACTGGTGATGCTGAACATCTCTTCCTATATTTGTCCACCATTTAGGTTTCTCTTTTATAAACTGATTATTTTATTTGCTCACTTTTCTGTAGGATTATATCTGTACTGTATATTTTATAACTATTTCTTGCATGCTTTTAGATTCATACTTTATCAGAAATATAAATATCTTCTTGCAACCAAGCACCCAGGCAAACTCTATTGTTTGATTATGTAAATGACATTTTAAAAGACTGAAATATAGCTGATTTACAATGTTGTGTTAGTTTCAGGTATACAGCAGTGACTCACTTATACATGCATGTGGCCGCCTGCATGCATGAGTGCTCAGTCGTGTCCAACTGTTTGTGTTCCCATGGACTGGAGCCAGCAAGGCTCCCCTGTCCATAGAATTTTCCAGGCGACAATACTGGAGTGGGTTGCCACTTCTTACTTTAGGAGATCTTCCTGAGCCAGGGACTGAATCTGCATCTCCTGCACTGCAGGTGGATTCTTTACCACTGCGCAACCTGGGAAGCCCTATACATACATATGTGTGTATATATATATACACACACACACATATGCATATATACATATATATGTATATTATTTTTGGATTCGTTCCCTATTTTATAAAATATTGATATGATATCAATATAAAATATTGATATCAATGATATATGATATAATCATATAAATATGATTTAATACTGATATTGATATAAAATACTGATATGTGCTATACAATAGGTCCTTGTTTCTTCTCTATTTTATATACAGTAGTGTGCTTATGTTAATTCCAAGTTCCCTATTTATCCCCTCCAGCTTCCCCTTTGGTAACCATAAATTTGTTTTCTATGGCTGTGGGTCTATTTCTGTTTTGTAAATAAATTCATTTGTATCACTTTTTTTTTAGATTTCACATATAAGCAATATCATATGATATTGTCTGGCTTACTTCATTTAGTATGATCATCTCTATCTAGGTCAGTCCATGTTGCTGCAAATGCCATTGGCTGAGAAATATTTCATTATATATTATATGTGTGTGTGTGTGTGTGTGTGTGTGTGTGGCATATATATGCCACATCCCCTTTATCTATTCATCTGTCAATTAGCCAAACTCTGTTTTAAATCACTCGTACTTTCTTACTATTGAAAAATTCTAGTCAGTGAAGGAGACGGTGTTGGAAGTAACAGACATGCGGCTCCCTTGTTTCTTTGCTTTTTCCAGACCACTAAAACACCCTGTTCTCTGGAAATCTTGTCATTGGCATTTGAAACAACATTGATGGACCTAAAGGAAAAAGAAGTGAAATAAGTCAGACAAATATTGTGTGATTTCACTTATATGTGGAATCTAAGAAACAAAACAAAGCAGGAACAGACTTTCAGATACCGAGAACCGGTGGTTGCCAGAGGGGATGCGGGTGGGAGGACGGGCAAAATAGATGAAGGGGATTAAAAGGTACAAACTCCCAGTTATAAAATAAATGTCACGGCAAAGTAATGTGCAGCATAGGAAATACAGTCAATACTATTGTAATAACTTTGTATAGTGACAGATGGTAACTAGGCTTATCGGGGTGATCATTTTGTAATGTATAAAAATATTAAATCACCATGTTGTACACCTGAAACTAACACAGTATTTAAGTCAATTGTAGCCCAATAAAGACACTCTATTCTCGCATTTCTAGATTTTATTTTTCAAGCAGAAAATAAACTTTTCTTTACTGTTTTATGCTATAATTCATAGCATTAGTAATGGCAATAGCAGTCATTACAGGCCTTTATTGCAAACCTTGTGCATAAGAAATATTCCATAAATGGGAAACTATAATAAATAAATCCTTGGCAGATTATCACTCTTAGGTGAGAGAGACAAGATTGTCTGGATTTTTCCATGTCCTTTGTGTTCTTAAATAGTTATTGTTTCTTCTCATACCTATTATTTTATATACATGTTGAGCTGTTCTTCTATTCCTACTTTCCTCATTTAAGAGTTTGGTGTTTGGAAAATAGTCAACTGACAAGGGCATGTCAAGCCTTCATTTGTAATCAGTTCAGTTCAGTTCAGTCGCTCAGTCATGTCTGACTCTTTGCGACCCCATGGACTGCAGCACACCAGGCTTCCCTGTCCATCACCAACTCCTGGAGCTTATTCAAACTCATGTCCATCGTGTCGGTGATGCCATCAAACCGTCTCATCCTCTGTTGTCCCCTTCTCCTCCCACCTTCAATCTTTCCCAGCATCAGGGTCTTTTCCAATGAGTCAGTTCTTCACATCACATGGCCAAAGTATTGGAGTTTCAGCTTCAGCATCAGTCCTTCTGATGAATATTCAGGACTGTTTATATTCCTTTGTAATGGCCTCTCACAATTCTGGGAGTTTAGAGCAGTTGCAGGTGTCCCGGGGACAGGAAAGATAACTACACATCATCCTAGCCCCAGACCACAGCAGCAGTGTCGCACTGGCTCCACCATCATTGTACACTCAACCCCTGCAGACATTCCAGACATACAATGGCACTTGGTCTATGTTAGAGTTAGGCCAGGGATACTTTACAGAGGGTTACTGAACAGAAGTGTAGACTCAATACCAATGAGTATTTTTGAGCGATATGTATAAAAGTAGCTCAGGATTGGGTGTAAGGTCGGGGTGGTGGTGGATGTTTTTTATTCACTGATGAAGTTTTCTTTCATGTGTAGGGATATAAATTTGAGTGGTATTCCTAGCCTGCAACCCTACCCTTTGCTGTCAGCAGAAGTGAAGTGGTCTACATTGTGATTTTGAAAGCAGAAATTTGGCACATTTGCCCAAGTGATCCTGTCCCTTCCTCAAGGGGACAAGATGGCCTGCATTCTCTCCTCCTCCTTTCTAGAAGTCTGCAGTCCAGAGGTGAGGGGCTTCCTGGTTCAGCATCACCTGTGACTGAGAGCATGCTTTTCTAATTCTGGGGTTCAACATTCAAGAGTAGACTTACAGACATAACCTACCTCTTTCAGAGTAAATCTTAAGAGTAACCAATATTATCTTTTGAGCCCTTTTCCTTGCTTCTCAATTGATTTAGAAGTCGGGAGACAAAGAGGTTTGTTGAGACTCCCAACAAGAATAGAGTTTGTTAAACAATAGAGGTAATTAGACTTCTCCCCCAGACATTTTGATTTAGTAAGTCTAAGGTGGGACAACTCATAGAAATCTTCATTTTTAACAAGATTCCCAAGTAAGAATGTAGTAGGCTGCCATGCTGACTCTGGAAATGTTGTTTTAAATGCATTCAGGAGAGGCTGTGACGCTGCAGCTCCAGGAAGATTTTTAAATGGAACTCTCCAAATTCACATAAGTGGAATTTTTTTTTTTTTCTGAATTTTATGTAAAATTGTATAGCAAAAATCAATACTTATTGAGCAGCTATTTTTATTAGTCACACAGTCACAAGCTTTAGATACATGATTCCAACCTTTACAATAATCATAACAGCATTCGTTTTTACTCCAAATTTTTCCAGATGAGGAATCCAAGGACCAGAGAAATTATATGGCATTCCTAAAGCACTACAGGCAACTAAATAACAGCTCTGAAGTTTGAACTCACATGCTTTTTCAGTATCCTTCCTACTACACTACACTTCTCATTTATACCTATATGTATTTGTGAAACAACCACTAATCAGTGGATCCAAAGAGTTGGAGTTCCTTCCCACCTTTCAAAATGTTACCCTCAAAATCTGTTTATTCCAAAATCAAAATTTTGTCTCCAGATCATATTTGGTACTTATAATACTCTCCAAATAATAGAGGACACCTTCACTGAGACAGTGCATGGATGAGTTAAAGGGATATAAGTTCCATTGAGATAAATTCATGCGACTCCATATTCTCTTCCCAATAGTGTATAATAATTAATAAACAAATCATGGCTTCCTTTTCATCACCTCATTTTCTATATAGTCATCAAAAATGAAAGGCATTAATTTGAGAGCATAATGGAAAGAACGTAGAAATCGGAGCTCAGCTTCCGAGGTTCTAATTTTATCTCTTTCACTTTCTGGCAAGTCATCTGCATTTAATCTGAGCTTTCCTCAACTATAAAATAATAGAAATGGTCAAGATCTAGAGTGTGTATAGCCGTTTCTCCCATTTTTCCCCATGGAAAACATTACAAAATGATCATGACATTTTCTTTTCTTAATTGACTTGCAGGCATAGCTGTAGTCTTCTCAGTCCAGGGCTCTAGAAAGATATACCAATTGATCAGAAATGGCATGCAATAACTCCTATTTACCATTGCTAATATAGATCACATCTAAAATCTTTCCACCTTTAAGTCTAAGATTGCTGTCTGTAGAGACCAAAGAGACAGTAGCAAGTTAATTTAAAAAACAAAAAACAAAAACCCTAAGCCAGAACTTAACATGAACATAAAAGAGTTTAAGGAAGACCACATTATCATAATGACTTGTTTCGGGCATGGTCACTTTCATATAAAAATTTCCATAGCCAGTGATTTCTCTCCATATCTGAAAATGTGCAGCTTGACCTCTAAGTAAGGAAAAGAATGGAAATCTCCTACCCTAACTTCTCTCCATCTGAAGCATTATAAGCAATACCAGCAGAGTACCTGTTTTAAAATCTAGAAGAAGAGCCCTGCGATAAATATGATCTCATACCAATTTCAAAGCCCCTGGGTGAGAAGGACCCAACAGCTGTGTCTGTGCTTTAGGGCAGGTGGAGTAAGCAATGCAGAAGCCACCAGGGCCTTGTTAGTGAGCTCATGCAGACTGCCGCCCACAACTATGACGTGGTCCTTCTCCTCTTTCTGTAGCCCCCATCGAGAAATCGTACCTGGTTAGTCAGGATTTTCTAGTAGAGATGCTTCACAAATCAAGAACCATCTTCAGATAGATCTGCTCTCAGGAAAATTTCTGTCCACCAGGCAGATACCCCAGGAAACTATTATTCCCTCAGGAATCAAGAAACTCCCAGCCTGGAATCCACCATCACATTAAGTCTAGTTTGTGACATTAAATGATCTTGGTTTCTAAATAATACGACTTGGGTTCAAATCTATAGGCACTTTTGTGAGTCTGATCAAGATTAGGAGTTAACATGTTCATCATCTGTGCGTCTAAACAATATTTACGTTTTTCAAGTCTCTGGAACCTTCTCCCTATCCCATGCTTAGCAAACTGATGAAGCAGTGTTACACGTTCCACTTCTGAGAGCTTCCCATGTGATACGTATTTTCCCTTTGCTGATAATATAAGCTTCCTGCCACCTGTGACCCAATAGGTTGTAGTTGTTTGTTTGCTAATCGACACAAAGCTCTCTTCCACTTAGCCCTGCACTTGACCCTGTACTGCCTCATATGCTAGAGTCTAATAATTTCCCCTGAGTTCTAGTTACAGCTTGCACCTGGTGTTTGCTTTATTACCAGCAGCATTCCTAGAAGCACAGTCCTACGCTACATCCAAAAGCAGAAGCACGATGTGCTTTAAGGATGAGAGTCAGGTATTCACGAAATTCAGAACTCAAGCACTGCCTGTCCTTTCCTGCCATACGTATCCACATAGAGCACCTTGTGTGTGCTTTTCCTGACAGTTTGAAAGGGCCTTTGAGGTTTAATCAGTAGATAGTGGCAAAAGGATAACACAATGTTCAGAGTGGGAATTCTTATCTCCCTGCTCCTGCCGGCAGAACACCAAAGACCGCATGCTCTGCAGCTTATTTAGCTGTAAGGAAGAGGGGTCAGGGTGATTCGTGAGTTACTATATATAAAAATACTACTTTCTCAACTCAAAAGTGATCTCTAGGCAATATGGAACAGCCATTTTTAAGAAGTTCAAGGTAAAAAAAAATTTTAAGGAAACACATTCATTTCCCCTATAGTTCATATTAGAATAATTTCTGAATTATTAATCTTGATCATTTTTGGTGTTCTTTTTACTTTTATTTTAGCAAAATGATCATTCCTAATTAAGTCAATGGTGGAAAATTTAAAAGATGGACATTAAAAATTAATCTCTAAGGATGTACCAGTACAAGAAAGTATCCATGACCTGCAGCGACTAAACAAGCACTGATTTCTCTTTTAGAGCAGTCAGGATCTAGATTCATAATGACAATTCAAAAATTCTGTGAAAACACCTGAGTTTTTAATATAAAAATTGTACATGTTTAACATATTTTGTGCTGTGTCTAACTCTTTGCGACTTCATGGACTATAGCCTACCAGGCTCCTCTGTCCATGGGATTTTCCAAGCAAGAATATTGAAATGGGTTGCCATTTCCTTCTCTAGGGGATCTTCCAAACCTAGGGATTGAACCTGTGTTTTCTGCATCTCCTGCATTGACAGGCAGATTCTTTACCACTGTGCCACCTGGGAAGCCCTTAACATATTTACTATATATATTTTATATAATTATACTTTCTGGTTCTATTAGAAATACTGAAGTTTGGGGAGGAAGGGATAAATTAGGAGCTAGGGATTAACAGATACATAATACTATATATAAAATAGATCAACAAGACATCCTACTGTACAGCACAGGGAATTATATTCAATATCTTACAATAACCTGTAATAGAAAAGAATCTGAAAGACTATAACTGAATCACTTTGCTGTATATCTGAAACTAAACACACATTGTAAATCAACTACATTTCAATTTTTAAATGCTATTTAGCATTCTAATTATTTTATTAATTCAAATTTCCTACGACACATTGTGAACTGCTTTGCTTCTTTTAGTGTGGTTCTTGGATCAGCAGAGTTGGTTTCACCTGAGAATTTTTTGGCATTGCAAGTTATTTGCAATCCACTCCTACTGACTCAGAATCTGCATTTTTAACAAGATCCCTAGGTGGTTTAGATGTATCTGAAAATGTAAGAAGTTTGGGAATAAAGTCTGGCAATTGTAAATAATGCTGCTAAAAACATCGGGTTGCATGTATCTTTTCAAATTAGTGTTTCTGTATGGAAGCAACCCATATACATACACATATACATAAACATAGATGATCAATGCTATGAAAAGGAACGTAACAGCAAAGAAAGGACACAAAAAGTACATATTGTATTATTCTGTATATGAAATTCTAGAACAGGTCAAACTAAACCGTAATGGAAGGAAGCATTTCAGTGTTTGCGGGGAAGTGGGGATTGGTAGAATTTACAGGAAATCATCATGAAGGAACTTTGTGAAGAAACAGAAATGTTTCTCTTTCATGATCACCATGATATTTACATAGGAATATGCTTCCTGGTGGCTTAGATGGTAAAGAATCTGCGTGCAAGGCAAGAGACCCAGGTTCAATCCCTGGGAAGGGAAGATCCCCTGGAGAAGGGCATGCAACCCACTCCAGTATTCTTGCCTGGAGAATCACATGGACAAAGGAGCCTGGCAGGCTACAGTCCACGGAGTCACAAAAAGTCAGACACAACTGAGCAACTAACACTTTCACTTTCTCATATGTATACATACATAAACATGTATATAGAATACAATACTACTTAGATATAAAAAAAGTATAAAATTGTGTTCATTTGAAACAACATGAATGGACGTGGACTTTAGAGGACATTATGCTAAATCAAATGTCAGACAAAGAAAGACAAGTATGGTATGATACTAATTAGAAGTAAAATCAAAAAAATATAACAAAATAATGAATATTACAAAAAAGAAGCATCCCCACAGATATAGAGAAGAAACTAGTGGTTACCAGTGGGGAAAGGGAAGAGGGAGGGGAAATATGGGGTAATGAATTATGTATAAAACATGCTACAAGGATATATTGTAAAACATAGGGAATATAGCTGATATTTTATATTAACTATAATGGGAAAGATCCCCTGGAGGAGGAAATGGCAACCCACTCCAGTATTCCTGCCTGAAAAATCCCATGGACAGAGAAGCCTGGCAGGCTACAGTTCAAAGAGTTGCAAAGAATCAGACACAACTCAGAGAATAAACACACACACACTCATAAATGAAGTATAACCTTTAAAAATTGTAAATCATTGAATTGTAGTAATACAACTGTAAGGAAAAAAGAAATAAGCCTGAACTTTGTCTCACAGACAAGACCTCAGATTCAAGCTTCATGACTTTTGACTTTACATGTTCCTGAATTTCTTTAGACATCGTATTCTTCTTTTTTAGAAAAAGCACAATAATATATTTTTTAAATTTTAAAAATTGCTCAGAGGTTAAAGATAGTTAATACATATGAAGA
Source organism: Bos taurus (assembly GCF_002263795.3). Taxonomy (NCBI): domain Eukaryota; kingdom Metazoa; phylum Chordata; class Mammalia; order Artiodactyla; family Bovidae; genus Bos; species Bos taurus. Next base: position 38,839,049 of record NC_037350.1, read on the forward strand.
AGCTAATTAGCAAAAGATCGTGTCTTATTTTATGTCCTAAGGAAATTGCTTTTTAGTTTTATACCATGTTGGTTTTTGAAACGTTCTAAAGGAATGCTCTATTTTTGGATAGCAGGGAGCTGCTGCTGCTGCTGCTAAGTTGCTTCAGTCGTGTCCAACTCTGTGTGACCCCAGAGATGGCAGCCCACCAGGCTTCCCCGTCCCTGGGATTCTCCAGGCAAGAACACTGGAGTGGGCTGTCATTTCCTTCTCCAATGCATAAAAGTGAAAGTGAAGTCACTCGTGTCCGACTCTCAGCGACCCCATGGACTGCAGCCCACCAGGCTCCTCCGTCCATGGGATTTTCCAGGCAAGAGTACTGGAGTGGGTTGCCATTGGATAGCAGGGAGACTTGTATCTAAATTTTCTCTTGCTTTTGTAAACTTCTGGCTTTTTTCCTGGTATAGTAAAGTCATCAGTTCTATCCACATTGATCGTAGGTTAAATACAATCCATTCAAAATCTCAACAGAATTTTTGGTTAAATTGAGAATCATATTCTGAAATCGATAAAAGAAAACAAAGTACTTAGGCAACATTGAAAAGGAATAACAAGGTAGGAGAACTTCATCTGTAAGATAAGGAAATTTATTCTACAGATGTAATTAAGACAATTTGATGTTCACATAGGGCTAGGAAAATGGCCCAAGGAAACAGAACACAGAATCCAGCCACAGACCTTTACACAGGTGATTTAATGAGAAAGGTGACAGTTCAGAGAGGTAGCTAGTGTTTTTGGGTTTTTTTTCAATAAATGGTGCTAGAACAACTAGATAACACGATGGGGAACAGCGTTGACCATGACCTCACTGCACATGGAATAAACTCCTGACAGTTTATAGGGTTAAATGTGAAAAAAATTTTAAATGAGAACATTTAAAAGGTAACTTTGGAAAAAACTTCATAATACTGGAACAGACAAAAACAAACCCCAAATCAATAACCATAAATCAAAGAAATTTAAATTATACTATTGTAAAATAAAGCATGGCTGTTTATCAGAAGATACACTAATAAAAGTGTAAAGACAAGCCATAGAGTGGAGAAAGAAATTTTGGAATCAGATATCTGAAAAGGACTAATACAAGAACATACAAAGAAAACCTACAAATCAATCAAAAGCTGCAGGAAACCAAAGAGAAAAATTGGTAAAAACTTTTATCACATTTTTATCACTTTACTGTAAAAGATACCCAAATGTTCAATGAGCATAGAGAAATTGTGCTCAGCTTCGTTATTCTATAGGAAAATGCAAATTAAATTAAGATGTGTGACTACTACTCCATATCTTCTATAATACCAAAATGAAAACAGCAGATAATACCAAGTCTCAGGTTTAACACAAGTTCATATTCTTGCCTGGAGAATCCCATGGGCAGAGGAGCCTGGCAGGCTACAGTTCATGGGATCACAAGAGTTGGACACAACTTAGCACTATCTTTCTTTCTTTCTCAAGTTATATCCTTATAATTTGTGCAATTACATGTAAATATGTTATATTTCAATAAAAAGTTAATTAAAAATCTCTGCTCACTTATGGTAAAACTCTTAGCATACAAATGGGGAAACTCTCTTAACCTGATTAAGGATATCTGCATGCATGCTAATTCTCTTCTGTCGTGTCCGACTCTTTGCAACCCCATGGCTGTAGCGCGCCAGGGGTGGGATGGGATGGGAGATGGGAGGTTCAAAAGGGAGGGAATATATGCATACCTATGACTGATTCATGTTGAGGTTTGACAGAAAACGGCAAAATTCCGTAAGGCAATTATCTTTCAATAAAAAAATAAGTTAAAAAAAAAAGAAAAAAAAACAGATATTAACACTATGGGTTCAAGCTTTTCTACCCCACCTTTCATGCAATCCATACAAACCATTAAACAGGATTGGATGCCACAGTCCACCTTGCTAGTACAGGTTAGAGAATACTTGTTCCTCCCTGGGTCTCACAACTTTTGGTTTTCCATTTTTTCTTTGTATTTGGACTTAACGACAGTTTTTGCTTCTCTTTTTAACTGAATGTCTATGTTTAAACTCTAGCATATACAGAGCTTTGGCATTCACTAAACAGTCCTTTCCAGATTCTTTCCTGTCCTGAATCTATGCCACACTTACCCTAGATGACATTTTTTCCTAGCTGTCAGTTCCACCTCCATACTACCACCAGGCCCCTTAAATTCACTTATAATTGAAAAGATACTGAGTATTTCTTTTTGCTCCTCTTTGAGACACACAATACAAAGGTCAATGTTATGGTGTATTTATGATTTGCAATTTTTTTCACTGATATACACCACATACATGTGTAGTTATAAAAAATCTATGGAAAATGCTGATAAGAAAGAATTGAATTTGAACGCGGTTTCTTTTGTGATCTGAGCTAATATTACATTGATAGAAATACAGCATTACCTGACAGAGGTCTTTGGGGTTTCTGATTATGGACCCAAACAAATCACAGTGTAATCCATCACAGTTATACACAGACAGTGTATAACTTGGCTTTGAGTTAACTCACTTGATTGTCCTTGAAGGTGCTGCTGAATACTTTAATTTTTATTCCAGCCATTATGGAAAAGGTGCATTGTATGGTTCAGGCAATCACGTTTACTAGAAAACACCCTTGGCTTGCTTTATTATGTGTATGGAGGTGCGGGGAGGGAAAAAAATGTCATAAGTTATTTTCTTCAACTTTGAAAAGAAAAACAAAATTAATCTATAGAAACTTCTTTCAGTAGAGTTCCAAGTGCAAAAGTCAGTGTCATAGATTTAGCTCCCAAGAAGAAGTTTGACCATGAATGAGGATGTGAAATGTATCCAGAGTTTAGTCAAGTTAAGATCTCAGGAGCTGTGTCTAGTCCAAATTTTAAATATGCTTATTATGGCTTGTTCAGATCCCCTGTGCTGTGGGGTATGATAATTCCTGAAAAAGCAGTTCTTCTGGCAGACTAAGGGAACAGTTTGCTTTTGCCTCAGGCCATTAACATTTTAATAAAACAGTCGTCAACTGTGATAACAATTCATCTTTAGGGGACTTTATCTATTATTAACCTTATTAAATAACAAGTTTATCATTGCTGACATGTAGATTTTCCAGCCTTCATCAAACATGCTTCTCACTCCGGTTCTCTTTCACTCTCTCTCTGTTTAAAAATTTAGTTCAATTAAGCCGAATTTCTGTGCCAAGCACATGTTTACAAGTTTGTTGGTTTGTTTTCCTTTGGAGCAATTTGAAAATGATCATCATTCCCAATAATAGTTGATTAAGCTAAACACATTCCATGTGCTTTGTTGAGGACCACAGTCTGTTAAGCAAGCATAATTTACTAATTTTGACTGGTTTCTGTGAAACAGACAGTTGTCAATCTTAAGAAAATTTATCTCTAGGAAAGAGCAGGGGGTCAAAAGGTATTGGTTAAATTTTATTTTCACGTGGCAATAAGGCGGGATACTAGGCAATTATGTTCCTTACCAACAGCATGTTGCCCAATATCTTTAATTGAAATAATCAAAAACTCCCTATTTAATCTAAAACTGGCAAGAGAAAAACAAATCCAGCATTAATCTTTTGAAATACATGAAGAAAAGAAAGGTATAGAAACATAATTGTTCATGAGCTGTTTGGGGAACTGAAACTGATTCCCTACTATGACAGTCTGAAAGTGAAAGTGAAGTCACTCAGTCGTGTCCAACTCTTTGCAACCCCATGGACTGTAGCCCACCAGGCTCCTCCGTCCATGGGATTCTCCAGGCAAGAATACTGGAGTGGGTTGCCATTTCCTTCTCCAGGGGATCTTCCCGACCCAGGGATTGAACCCAGGTCTCCCGCATTGCAGGCAGACGCTTTAACCTCTGAGTCACCAGCGTTGTTCAGTTGCTCAGTTGTGTCCAACTCTTTGTGACCCCATGGACTACAGCACACCAGGCTTTCCTATCTTTCACCATCTCCCGGAGCTTGCTCAAACTCAGATCCATTGAGCCGGTGATGCCATCCAACTATCTTGTCCTGTAGCCCCTTTCTCCTTCTGCCTTCAATCTTTCCCAGAATCCAGGTCTTTTCTAGTGAGTCAGTTCTTTGCATCAGGTGGCCAAAATATTGGAGTTTCAGCTCCAGCATCAGTCCTTCTGATAAATATACAGGGTTTATTTCCTTTAGGATTGATTTGTTTGATCTCCTTGTAGTCCAAGGGATTCTCAAGAGTCTTTTCCAATACCACAGTTCAAAAGCATCAATTTTTCAGTGCTCAACCTTATTTATGGTCCAACTCTCACATCCATACATGACTACTGGAAAAACCATATCTTTGACTATACAGACCTTTGTTTTAGAAATCATTTTTAAGTATATAAAGCCGTAAGTGTTTAATCTAAAATAAAAGGATTTCAGGAAGAATGTTATGATTAATTTATATTAGGGAAGGCTAGTTAGGATTTGGATTTTAAAAACTCTGCAGCCATGTACAGAATTAATTTTGTTGTAAAGTCTGGAGGCAGGTAAACTGTGAAAGTGCAGGAGACTACACAAAAGAGGAGAGGACCTAAACCTATGTAGAGAGGCAGGTAAGCAGATACACAATGGCCACTTTGAAGAATATTCAACAGAGCTTGATGAAAGGAGAATGATGGCTATGGGGAAGAAAAATAACTCTTGAGATTTTCGGTTGAACAGGTAGATAGTTGATGATGTCATCAACCATGAGTTGTTCCAGAAAAGCGTAAAGATGAGTGTTTTAGTGAGAAGATACTGAGTTCTGTTGGCATAAGTGTTTTTGGAGTTTGTGTATGACATCTTGGTGCTGAAACAAGAGTGTTTACAGGGCTAGAAAAAAATCAGCAAAGTTGTACAGTCACATTTCCAGGACAAAGAAAACTTAAACTTTCGGATTAAAAAACATATACATACACCTGAGGTCCACATTTGGATAAAACATTTTCCCAATTTGGATTTGTTCCCATATTCTATTCATTTTGCATTTGTACTTTCTAAAAATATCTCTAATACATCTCTTTCTCTTCATTTCCACACTCACTAACTTAGAACTTTGTCTTGCATGATCTAGTATAGTAGTCACTCAGCAGGTCATTCTGCCTTCAGTTTGGTCCCTGACAGATAAATTTCCTACATAGCTATCAGAATGACTGCTATGGAATGGAGATATATACGTTAAAATAATGCTTCCAGCCAGTAGTACTATGGAACATAACACCTCTTTTTTATAAAATTGCTTTTGTAAGGCAATTTTACTGTCCTGAAATAAAATTTGTATATATATATATGTAACCTATCAACACAATTACTTTTAAAAAACAGTAAAACAATATACAAATAGGATGAAATAAATCTGATACATTATATATATATGATTTATGATAACACATATATATATATATATATATAAACAAGCATTTTCCTGCTTTTAATACTTTCTCTCAATGATGATAAAACCTATTTAGCACTTTCTCTGTAACGGCAAAATATCCACCTCTACACATCTCCCTTCTCTTTACAAATATCAGGACTTTGGTATGCAGCACCAAGAACTGTCTGGCTCTTAACATTTTACCATGCTTTCTCTAACTTCACATGCCCTGATCCTCTTTGTGATTTAACCATTAGCTTTCCGAAAGTGTTCTCCTTCACACCTTCTCTTTGTGCACTAATATTAAGTAAATTGATTAAATGTTTAGCCTTACAAAGTACAAGGATAGAAAACAGGGAGTTGGTTACAAAATGAAATCTAGACAGCTCATTCTGAATTTTACTTCTATTTCATCTTTGCTTCTGTCCAATCAAAAGAGCCTTTTGGCACCCTTTTTTGGGCTAATCATGGGCTAAAGCAAATTGCTAATTTGGGCTAAAGTAAAGCATTGACTTTGCTTTTTGTCAGGTGACAGCTGCAATAATGAACTTGGAGTTAGAACAGAATATTCAAGTCGGACACGACTTAGTGACTGAATAACAACAATAACAATTCTATGTGAAGGAGATGTTCACTTCAAGCTTCCTATTTAAAAGGCCTCAGGATTGGAAGCTAATTTTCTTGAATGAATTGCTATAAAGCCAGCATTCCAAGCTTCTCTTGGCTTTACCCACATCTTCAAAATTGCAAAATAAAACAGAAACTTTCTGTAATAGAACATTGCCTCCACCTGCAGTTAGAAAGACATTTATAGCAAGAATCTCACTTATACAAAAGTAGCTTTCTTCAGCAAAGAACTTGGAAGAAGATGGTTTATTTAAATAAATTTTAGATCACCATTAATTTTGAGTCCAGTTGAAGCATCTCAATACAGTATGACTTCCAGAAACAGTTAATGTTAGTTCTATATTTTTTTTTATTTTTTACTGAAGGATAATTGCTTTACAGAATATTGTTGTTTTCTGTCAAATCTCAACATAAATCAACCACAGGTATACATTTATCCCCTCCCTTTTGAGCATCCCTCCCATCTTCCTCCCCATCCCACCCCTCTAGGTTGATTCAGAGCCCCTGTTTGAGTTTCCTGAGCCATACAGCAAATTCCCATTGGCTATCTATTTTACATGTGGTAATGTAAGTTTCCATGTTACTTTCTCCATACATGTTACCCTCTCCTCCCCTCTCCCCATGTCCATAAGTCTATTCTCTATGTTTGTTTCTCCATTGCTGCTCTGTAGATAAATCTTCAGAACCATTTTTCTAGATTCTGTATATGTGTGTTAGAATACAATATTTATATTTCTCTTTCTGACTCACTTCACTGTGTATAATAGGTTCCAGGTTCATCCACCTCATCAGAACTGACTCAAATGTGTTCCTTTTTATGGCTGAGTAATATTCCACTCTGTATACATACCACAGCTTCTTTATCCATTCATCTGTCGATGGGCATCTAGGTTACTTCCACGTTCTAGCTATTGTAAATAGTGCTGCAATGAAAAATGGTATACCTGTGTCTTTTTCAACCCTGGTTTCCTCAGGGTATATGCCTAGGAGTGGGATTGCTGGGTCATATGGTAGTTTTATTCCTAGTTTTTTAAGGTATCTCCATATCATCTTCCATAGTGGCTGTATCAATTTACATTCCCACAAACAGTGCAAAAGCATTCCTTTTTCTCCACACCCTCTCCAGGATTTACTCTTGATGGACTTTTTGATGATGGCCATTCTGACCCATGTGAGGTGATATCCCATTGTAGTTTTGATTTGCATTTCTCTAATAATGAGCGACGTTGAGCATCTTTTCATGTGTTTGTTAGCCATCTGTATGTCATCTTTGAAGAAATCTCTGTTTAGGTCTTTTACCCACTTTTCGATTGGGTTGTTTGTTTTCCTGGTATTGAGTTGTACGAGATGCTTGTTTATTTTGGAAATTAACCCTTTGTAGTTGTTTCATTTGCTATTATTTTCTCCCATTCTGAGAGCTGTCTTTTCACCTTGCTTATAGTTTCCTTTGCTGTGCAAAAGCTTTTAAGTTTAATCAGGTCCCACTTGTTTATTCTTGTTTTTATTTTCATTACTCCATGAGGTGGGTCATAGAGGATCTCACTTTGATTTATGTCATTGAGAGTTCTGCCTATGTTTTCCTCTAAGAGTTTTATAGTTTCTGGTCTTACACTTAAGTCTTTAATCCATTTTGAGTTTATCTTTGTGTATGGTGTTAGGAAGTGTTCTAAATTAATTCTTTTACATGTAGCTGTCCAGTTTTCCCAGCACCATTTATAGAAGAGACTGTCTTTGCCCCTTTGTATATTCTTGCCTCCTTTGTCAAAAATAAGGTACCTATAGGTGCATGGGTTTATTTCTGGGCTTTCTATCTTTGTTCCATTGGTTTATATTTCTGTTTCAGTGCCAGTACCATACTGTACAAATACCATACCATACAGTACCATACTGATGACTGTAGCTTTGTAGTATAATCTGAAGTCAGGAAGGTTGATTCCTCCAGCTCCATTCTTCTTTCTCAAGACTACTTTGGTTATTTGGGGTCTTTTGTGTTTCCATATGAATTGTGAAATTTTTTGTTCTAGTTCTGTGAAAAATGCCATTGGTAATTTGATAGGGATGGCATTGAATCTGTAGATTGTGTTTGGTAGTATAGTCATTTTCACAATATTGATTCTTCCTACCAAAGAACATGGAATATCTCTCCATCTGTTTATGTCATATTTGATTTCTTTCATTAGTGTCTCATAATTTTCTGTGTATAGTTCTTTTGTCTCCTTAAGTAAGTTTATTCCTATATATTTAATTCTTTTTGTTGCAATGGTGAATGGGATTGATTCCTTAATTTCTCTTTCTGATTTTTCATTGTTAGTATATAGAAATGCAAGTGATTTCTGTATATTGATTTTGTATCCTGCAATTTTGATAAATTCACTGATTAGCTCTAGTAATTTTCTGATACTATCTTTAGGGTTTTCTATGTACAGTATCATCTGCAAATGGTGAGAGCTTTACTTCTTCTTTTCTGATCTGGATTGCTTTTATTTCTTTTTCTTCTCTGATTGCTGTAGCTAGGACTTCCAGAATTATGTTGAATAATACTGGTAAGAGTGGACACCTTTGCCTTGTTCCTTTCAGTTTCTCACCATTAAGAAGAATGTTTGCTGTAAGGCTTATCATATATGGCCTTTACTATGTTGAGATAGATTCCTTCTATGCCCATTTTTCAAAGAATTTTAATCACAAATGGGTGCTGAATTTTGTCAAAGGCTTTTTCTAAATCTATTGAGATGATCATATGGTTTTTATCTTTCAATTTGTTTATATGGTATATCACATTGATTGATTTGCTTATATTGAAGAAGCCTTGCATTCCTAGAATAAACCCAACTTGATCATGCTCCATGAGCTTTTTGATGTGTTGCTGAATTCTGTTTGCTAAAATTTTGTTGAGGATTTTTGCGTCTATGTTCATCAGTGATATTGGCCTGTAGTTTTCTTTTTTGTGTTGTCTTTGGTTTTAGTATCAGGGCGATGGTGGCCTTGTAGAATGAGCTTGGAAGTGTTCCTTCCTCTGTAATTCTTTGAAACAGTTTTAGAAGGCTAGGCATTAGCTCTTCTCTAAATATTTGATAGAATTCTCCTGTGAAAGCCATCTGGTCCTGGGCTTTTGTTTTTTGGGAGATTTTTGATCAAAGCTTCAATTTCAGTGGTTGTAATTGGGTTGTTCATAATTTCTATTTCTTCCTGGTTCAGTCTTGCAAGATTGAACTTTTCAAAGAATCTGTCCATTTCTTCCAGGTTACCCATCTTATTGCCATATAGTTGTTTGTAATAGTCTCTTATAATCCTTTGTATTTCTGCATTGTCTGTTGTAACCTCTCCTTTTTCATTTCTAATTTTGTTGATTTTTTTTGATTCTTCTCTCTTTTTTCTTGATGAGTCTAGATAATTGTTTGTCAATTTTGCTTATGTTCTCAAAGAACCAGCTTTTAGTTTTAGTTTTTTAGTTTTTTTACTAATAGTTCTTTACTATTGTTTCTTTCATTTCTTTTTCATTTATTTCTGTTCGAATCTTTATGATTTCTTTACTTCTACTAATTTTGGGTTTTTTTTTTTAATCTTCTTTTTCCAGTCATTTTAGGTATAAAGTTAGGCTGTCTATTCAATGTTTTTCTTGTTTCTTGAGGTAGGATTGTATTGCTATAAAATTCCCTCCTAGGGCTGCTTTTGCTGAATGCCATAGGTTTTGAGTTGCTGTGTTTTCATTGTCATTTGTTTCTAGAAATTGTTTGGCTTCCCTTTTGATTTCCTCAATAACCTGTTGGTTATTTAGAAACGTGTTGTTTAATCTCCATATGTTTGTGTTTCTTACAGTTTTTTTCTTGTAACTGATATCAATCTCATAGCATTGTGGTAGGAGAAGATGCTTGATACAATTTCAATTTTCTTTTTTTTTTTTTTTCTCTAATTTTATTTTATTTTTAAACTTTACATAATTGTATTAGTTTTGCCAAATATCAAAATGAATCCGCCACAGGTATACATGTGCTCCCCATCCCGAACCCTCCTCCCTCCTCCCTCCCCATACCATCCCTCTGGGCCGTCCCAGTGCACCAGCCCCCAGCATCCAGCATCATGCATCGAACCTGGACTGGCAACTCGTTTCCTACATGATATTTTACATGTTTCATTGCCATTCTCCCAAATCTTCCCACCCTCTCCCTCTCCCACAGAGTCCATAAGACTGTTCTATACATCAGTGTCTCTTTTGCTGTCTCGTACACCGGGTTATTGTTACCATCTTTCTAAATTCCATATATATGCGTTAGTATACTGTATTTATGTTTTTCCTTCTGACTTACTTCACTCTGTATAATAGGCTCCAGTTTCATCCACCTAATTAGAACTGATTCAAATGTATTCTTTTTAATGGCTGAGTAATACTCCATTGTGTATATGTACCACAGCTTTCTTATCCATTCATCTGCTGATGGACATCTAGGTTGCTTCCATGTCCTGGCTATTATAAACAGTGCTGCGATGAACATTGGGGTACACGTGTCTCTTTCCCTTCTGGTTTCCTCAGTGTGTATGCCCAGCAGTGGGGTTGCTGGATCATAAGGCAGTTCTATTTCCAGTTTTTTAAGGAATCTCCACACTGTTCTCCATAGTGGCTGTACTAGTTTGCATTCCCACCAACAGTGTAAAAGGGTTCCCTTTTCTCCACACCCTCTCCAGCATTTATTATTTGTAGACTTTTGGATCGCAGCCATTCTGACTGGTGTGAAATGGTACCTCATAGTGGTTTTGATTTGCATTTCTCTGATAATGAGTGATGTTGAGCATCTTTTCACGTGTTTGTTAGCCATCTGTATGTCTTTTTTGGAGAAATGTCTATTTAGTTCTTTGGCCCATTTTTTGATTGGGTCGTTTATTTTTCTGGAGTTGAGCTGTAGGAGTTGCTTGTATATTTTTGAGATTAGTTGTTTGTCCGTTGCTTCATTTGCTATTATTTTCTCCCATTCTGAAGGCTGTCTTTTCACCTTGCTAATAGTTTCCTTTGATGTGCAGAAGCTTTTAAGGTTAATTAGGTCCCATTTGTTTATTTTTGCTTTTATTTCCAATATTCTGGGAGGTGGGTCATAGAGGATCCTGCTGTGATGTATGTCGGAGAGTGTTTTGCCTATGTTCTCCTCTAGGAGTTTTATAGTTCCTGGTCTTACGTTTAGATCTTTAATCCATTTTGAGTTTATTTTTGTGTATGGTGTTAGAAAGTGGTCCAGTTTCATTCTTTTACAAGTGGTTGACCAGATTTCCCAGCACCACTTGTTAAAGAGATTGTCTTTAATCCATTGTATATTCTTGCCTCCTTTGTCGAAGATAAGGTGTCCATATGTGCGTGGATTTATCTCTGGGCTTTCTATTTTATTCCATTGATCAATATTTCTGTCTTTGTGCCAGTACCATACTGTCTTGATAACTGTGGCTTTGTAGTAGAGCCTGAAGTCAGGTAGGTTGATTCCTCCAGTTCCATTCTTCTTTCTCAAGATCGCTTTGGCTATTCGAGGTTTTTTGTATTTCCATACAAATTGTGAAATTATTTGTTCTAGCTCTGTGAAGAATACTGTTGGTAGCTTGATAGGGATTGCGTTGAATCTATAAATTGCTTTGGGTAGTATACTCATTTTCACTATATTGATTGTTCCAATCCATGAACATGGTATATTTCTCCATCTATTAGTGTCCTCTTTGATTTCTTTCACCAGTGTTTTATAGTTTTCTATATATAGGTCTTTAGTTTCTTTAGGTAGATATATTCCTAAGTATTTTATTCTTTCCGTTGCAATGGTGAATGGAATTGTTTCCTTAATTTCTCTTTCTGTTTTCTCATTATTAGTGTATAGGAATGCAAGGGATTTCTGTGTGTTGATTTTATATCCTGCAACTTTACTGTAGTCATTGATTATTTCTAGTAATTTTCTGGTGGATTCTTTAGGGTTTTCTATGTAGAGGATCATGTCATCTGCAAATAGTGAGAGTTTTACTTCTTCTTTTCCAATTTGGATTCCTTTTATTTCTTTTTCTGCTCTGATTGCTGTGGCCAAAACTTCCAAAACTATGTTGAATAGTAATGGTGAAAGTGGGCACCCTTGTCTTGTTCCTGACTTTAGAGGAAATGCTTTCAATTTTTCACCATTGAGGATAATGTTTGCTGTGGGTTTGTCATATATAGCTTTATTATGTTGAGGTATGTTCCTTCTATTCCTGCTTTCTGGAGAGTTTTTATCATAAATGGATGTTGAATTTTGTCAAAGGCTTTCTCTGCATCTATTGAGATAATCATATGGTTTTTATTTTTCAATTTGTTAATGTGGTGTATTACATTGATTGATTTGCGGATATTGAAGAATCCTTGCATCCCTGGGATAAAGCCCACTTGATCATGGTGTATGATCTTTTTAATGTGTTGTTGGATTCTGATTGCTAGAATTTTGTTAAGGATTTTTGCATCTATGTTCATCAGTGATATTGGCCTGTAGTTTTCTTTTTTTGTGGGATCTTTGTCAGGTTTTGGTATTAGGGTGATGGTGGCCTCATAGAATGAGTTTGGAAGTTTACCTTCCTCTGCAATTTTCTGGAAGAGTTTGAGCAGGATAGGTGTCAGCTCTTCTCTAAATTTTTGGTAGAATTCAGCTGTGAAGCCGTCTGGACCTGGGCTTTTGTTTGCTGGAAGATTTTTGATTACAGTTTCAATTTCCGTGCTTGTGATGGGTCTGTTAAGATTTTCTATTTCTTCCTGGTCCAGTTTTGGAAAGTTGTACTTTTCTAAGAATTTGTCCATTTCTTCCACGTTGTCCATTTTATTGGCATATAATTGTTGATAGTAGTCTCTTATGATCCTTTGTATTTCTGTGTTGTCTGTTGTGATCTCTCCATTTTCGTTTCTAATTTTGTTGATTTGATTTTTCTCCCTTTGTTTCTTGATGAGTCTGGCTAATGGTTTGTCAATTTTATTTATCCTTTCAAAGAACCAGCTTTTGGTTTTGTTGATTTTTGCTATGGTCTCTTTTGTTTCTTTTGCATTTATTTCTGCTCTAATTTTTAAGATTTCTTTCCTTCTACTAACCCTGGGGTTCTTCATTTCTTCCTTTTCTAGTTGCTTTAGGTGTAGAGTTAGGTTATTTATTTGACTTTTTTCTTGTTTCTTGAGGTGTGCCTGTATTGCTATGAACTTTCCCCTTAGGACTGCTTTTACTGTGTCCCACAGGTTTTGGGTTGTTGTGTTTTCATTTTCATTCGTTTCTATGCAAATTTTGATTTCTTTTTTGATTTCTTCTGTGATTTGTTGGTTATTCAGCAGCGTGTTGTTCAGCCTCCATATGTTGGAATTTTTAATAGTTTTTCTCCTGTAATTGAGATCTAATCTTACTGCATTGTGGTCAGAAAAAATGCTTGGAATGATTTCTATTTTTTTGAATTTACCAAGGCTAGCTTTATGGCCCAGCATGTGATCTATCCTGGAGAAGGTTCCATGTGCGCTTGAGAAAAAGGTGAAATTCATTGTTTTGGGATGAAATGACCTATAGATATCAATTAGGTCTAACTGGTCTATTGTATCGTTTAAAGTTTGTGTTTCCTTGTTAATTTTCTGTTTAGTTGATCTATCCATAGGTGTAAGTGGGGTATTAAAGTCTCCCACTATTATTGTGTTATTGTTAATTTCTCCTTTCATACTTGTTAGCATTTGTCTTACGTACTGTGGTGCTCCCGTGTTGGGTGCATATATATTTATAATTGTTATATCTTCTTCTTGGATTGATCCTTTGATCATTATGTAGTGACCTTCTTTGTCTCTTTTCACAGCCTTTGTTTTAAAGTCTATTTTATCTGATATGAGTATTGCTACTCCTGCTTTCTTTTGGTCCCTATTTGCATGGAAAATCTTTTTCCAGCCCTTCACTTTCAGTCTGTATGTGTCCCCTGTTTTGAGGTGGGTCTCTTGTAGACAACATATGTAGGGGTCTTGTTTTTGTATCCATTCAGCCAGTCTTTGTCTTTTGGTTGGGGCATTCAACCCATTTACATTTAAGGTAATTACTGATAAGTATGTTCCCGTTGCCATTTACTTTATTGTTTTGGGTTCGAGTTTATACACCGTTTTTGTGTTTCCTGTCTAGAGAATATCCTTTAGTATTTGTTGGAGAGCTGGTTTGGTGGTGCAGAATTCTCTCAGCTTTTGCTTGTCTGAAAAGCTTTTGATTTCTCCTTCATACTTGAATGAGATCCTTGCTGGGTACAATAATCTGGGCTGTAGGTTATTTTCTTTCATCATTTTAAGTATGTCTTGCCATTCCCTCCTGGCTTGAAGAGTTTCTATTGAAAGATCAGCTGTTATCCTTATGGGAATTCCCTTGTGTGTTATTTGTTGTTTTTCCCTTGCTGCTTTTAATATTTGTTCTTTGTGTTTGATCTTTGTTAATTTGATTAATATGTGTCTTGGGGTGTTTCTCCTTGGGTTTATCCTGTTTGGTACTCTCTGGGTTTCTTGGACTTGGGTGATTATTTCCTTCCCCATTTTAGGGAAGTTTTCCACTATTATCTCCTCAAGTATTTTCTCATGGTCTTTCTTTTTGTCTTCTTCTTCTGGAATCCCTATGATTCGAATGTTGTAGCGTTTAATATTGTCCTGGAGGTCTCTGAGATTGTCCTCATTTCTTTTAATTCGTTGTTCTTTTATCCTCTCTGATTCATTTATTTCTACCATTCTATCTTCTAATTCACTAATCCTGTCTTCTGCCTCTGTTATTCTACTATTTGTTGCCTCCAGAGTGTTTTTAATTTCACTTATTGCATTATTCATTATATATTGACTCTTTTTTATTTCTTCTAGGTCCTTGTTAAACCTTTCTTGCATCTTCTCAATCCTTGTCTCCAGGCTATTTATCTGTGATTCCATTTTAGTTTCAAGATTTTGGATCAATTTCACTATCATTATTCGGAATTCTTTATCAGGTAGATTCCCTATCTCTTCCTCTTTTGTTTGGTTTGGTGGGCATTTATCCTGTTCCTTTATCTGCTGAGTATTCCTCTGTCTCTTCATCTTGTTTAAATTGCTGAGTTTGGGGTGTCCTTTCTGTATTCTGGCAGTCTGTGGAGTTCTCTTTATTGTGGCTTTTCCTCACTGTGTGTGGGTTTGTACAGGTGGCTTGTCAAGGTTTCCTGGTTAGGGAAGCTTGTGTCGGTGTTCTGGTGGGTGGAGCTGTATTTCTTCTCTCTGGAGTGCAATGAAATGTCCAGTAATGAGTTATGAGATGTCTATAGTTTTGGGGTGACTTTGGGCAGCCTGTATCTTGAAGCTCAGGGCTGTGTTCCTTTGTTGCTGGAGAATTTGCTTGGTATGTCTTGCCCTGGAACTTATTGGCCCTTGTGTGGTGCTTGGTTTCAGTGCCGGTATGGAGGCATTTGATGAGCTCCTGTCAATGAATGTTCCTTGGAGTCAGGAGTTCCCTGGAGTCAGGGTTTGGACTTAAGTCTCCTGCTTCCGATTATTGGTCTTATTTTTACAGTAGTTTCAAAACTTCTCCTTCTATATAACACCATTGATAAAACATCTACATTAAAGATGATAAGTTTCTCTACAGTGAGGGTCACTCAGAGAGGTTCACAGGGTTACATGGAGAAGAGAAGAGGGAGGAGGGAGTTAGAGGTGACCCAAATGAGATGAGGTGAATCAATAGTGGAGAGAGTGGGCTAGCCAGTAGTCACTTCCTTATGTGCACTCCACAACTGGACCACTCAGAGATGTTCACGGGGTTATACAGAGAAGAGAAGGAGGAAGGTAACTGAGGTGGCCAGAAGGACAAAAGGGGGGAATGAAAAGGAGGGAGACAGATCCAGCCAGTAATCAGTTCCCTAAGTGTTCTCCACCGTCTGGAACACACAGAAATTCACAGAGTTGGGTAGAGTAGAGAGGGGTTAGGGAGGAGACACAGGCGACCTGGTGGAGAAAAAGGAGGGTCCAAAGGGAGAGAGAGCAGTCAAGCCAGTAATCTCACTCCCTAGTGAAAAATGGGTCCTGAAGATTGGGTCCTTAAAGGTACAAAATTGGTAACAAATACATAAAAGCAAAAATTAAAAATCTAGAGTAGAGTTTGGAATTTCAAAAATACGACGTTAAAGAAAAGAAGAAGGAAAAGAAAGAGAGAAAGAACGAACAAACAAAAACAAACAAGGTCGCGAAAATTATAAAGAAAGTACAGGTACAAAATTGATAACTAATACCAGAAAGCGAAAATTAAAAATCTAGAGTAGAGTTTGGAATTTCAAAAATACGATGTTAAAGAAAAGAAGAAGGAAAAGAAAGAGAGAAAAAACGAACAAACAAAAACAAACAAGGTCGCGAAAATTATAAAGAAAGTACAGGTACAAAATTGATAACTAATACCAGAAAGCAAAAATTAAAAATCTAGAGTAGAGTTTGGAATTTCAAAAATACAATGTTTAAAAAAAAAAAAAAAGAAGAAGAAGAAAAATAAAGAGAGAAAACAAACAAACAAATACGAACAATGTCACAAAAATTATAAAGAAAATACAGGTACAAAATTGATATCAAATACCAAAAAGCATAAATTAAAAATCTAGAGTAAAGTTTGGAATTTCAGATATACAATGTTATATAAAAGAAGAAGAGAAAGAAACAGAGAAGAAGAAAAAAAAAAAAAAAAGTCACAGAAATTATATAAAAAAAAACTATAGGTACAAAATTGATAACATATACCAAAAAGCGAAAATTAAAAATCTAGAGTAGAGTTTGGAATTTCAAAAATACAATGTTAAAGAAAAGAAGAAAAAACAAAGACCAAAAAAAAAAAAAAAAAACCAAGGTCAAAAAATTATAAAATATATATATATGAAGTTTGCTGAAGAAGAAAAAAATAGGGTCTTTTTTTTTTTTTTGCAAAGTAATAGGTTATAAAAGTGAAAATTAAAGGAACAATAGAGGACTTAAATTTTTTTTTTTTAATTAAAAAAAAAAAGAAAGAATGATCGTAAAAATAATAAAAATATATCTAGGACTTTTTTGTTTTTTTTTTTTTGTGGGTGTTGTGGGTTCAGTTCATTTTTGGCTAGTTCCTTGGTCAGATTTATATTTCTCAAGATCTATAGGCCCCTTCCTATGTAGTCCGTAGTAACCACAGGGTTTTGATCTATTGCCTGTAGCTTCCAAGGCGTTTCCCTCTGTTATATCTTCTTCTGTTTGCTAGTCTCTTCAGTATCTGGTTTCCGCCCTGACTCAAAGGGCACGGTGGAGGACACTTTTTTTTTTTTTTTTTTTTTTAGGCTTACTTGTTCAGTCGCGCTGTGGGGAGGAAGGGAGGGATGCTGCAAACAAATAACACTGGCGTGGGCTCGCAGTGCCTCAGCCACCCTGGGTCTGCCCCCGCTCACGGCGCGTGTAGCCTCCCTGTCCACACTGCTCGGACTCTAGGTTGTTCCGCCGGGAACAATCCAAGGCTGGCCCTGGGCTGCATGCACCTCCCAGGTCCAAGCCGCTCAGGTTCAGGCACTCGGGTAGTCCTCAGAGGCACAGACTCAGTTGGGCCTGCGTTTTGTGCTCTTCCCAGGTCCGAGCGCCAATTTGCACTTCCCAGGCGAGCGCCAATGCTGCGACTTATCGCCTCCCCGCCACTCGGTTATCTGGATGTAAAACCGGCGCACCTTCTCAGGCAGATGTTGACCGTCCAGACCCCCAAGGAGTTTTAGTTAGCAAAGAAGCCTGCTTACAATTTTATAGATAATGTCTCTCTGGGGCTGCGATTGCCCCCTTCCGGCTCTGGCTGCCTGTCACCGGAGGGGGAAGGTCTGCAGCCGGCTATCTCTGTTCAGTCCTTTGTTTCGTGCGCGGGCCTGGCGGTCTTAGGTTAGGGCTGGCTTTTCGCGTGGTAGGTATCCCACAGTCTGGTTTGCTAGCCCAAATTATTTCGCTCAGATAGCGCTCAGGGTATTCAGGCCAGATTCTTACTCTCAGCGATGCAGCCCACGCCGCGCCTCCCTGCCCAGCCCCGGCTTGCTAATGGCGGATGCAGGCGTCTGCGCTGCTTCTCTGCTGGGGGAGTTACTGTAGGGCTCGCAATCTGTGAGTTTTAAATTGTTTATTTATTTCTTCTCCCTGTTATGTTGCCCTCTGTGCTTCCAAAGCTCGGCACAGATTCGGCAGTGAGAAGGTTTCCTGATGTTTGGAAACTTCTCTCTTTTTAAGATTCCCTTCCCGGGACGGAACTCCGTCCCTCCCTCTTTTGTCTCTTTTTTTTTGTTTTTAATATTTTTTCCTACCTCCTTTCGAAGAGTTGGGTTGCTTTTCTGGGTGCCTGATGTCCTCTGCCGGCATTCAGAAGTTGTTTTGTGGAATTTACTCGACGTTTAAATGCTCTTTTGATGAATTTGTGGGGGAGAAAGTGTTCTCCCCGTCCTACTCCTCCGCCATCTTGGCCCAATTTCAATTTTCTTAAATTTACTAAGGTTTGATTTGTCACCCAAGATGTTGGGTGACCCAAGATGTGACCTGGAGAATGTTCCATGTGCACTTGAGAAGAAGGTGTATTCTTCTGCATTTGGATGGAATGTCCTGAAGATATCAATGAGATCCATCTCATCTAATGTATCATTTAAGGCTTGTGTTTCCTTATTAATCGTCTGTTTTGATGATCTGTCCTTTGGTGTGAGTGGGGTGTTAAAGCCTCCTACTATTATTGTGTTACTTTTGATTTTTCCTTTTATATCTGTTAGTGTTTGTCTTATGTATTGAGATGCTCCTATGTTGGGTGCATAAATATTTATAATTGTTATGTCTTCCTCTTAGATTGATCCCTTTGTCATTTTGTAGTAACCTTCCTTATCTCTTGCAATCTTCTTTACTTTAAGGTCTATTTTGTCTGGTATGAGGATTCCTACTCCAGCTTTCTTTTTCTTCCCATTTGCATGGAATATATTTTTCCATCCTCTCACTTTCAGTCTATATATGTCTTGAATTCTAAAGTGGGTTTCTTGTAGACAGCATATATATGGGTTGTGTTTTTCTATCCATTCAGCCAGTCTGTGTCTTTTTTTTTGGAGCATTTAATCCATTGACATTTAAAGTAATTATTGATATATATGTTCCTATTGCCATATTTGGAACAATTTCTTAATTATTTGGGGTTGATTTTGTAGATATATTTTTTTCTCTTGTATTTCTTGACTATATAAGTCCATTTAACATTTGTTGTAAAGCTGTTCTGGTGGTACTGAATTCTCTTAACTTTTGCTTGTCTGAAAAGCTTTTGATTTCTCCATCAATTTTGAATGAGATCCTTGCCAGGTACAGTAATCTTAGTTGTAGATTTTTCCCTTTAAGTACTTTAAATATATGCTGCCATTTCCTTCTAGCCTGCAGAGTTTCTGCTGAAAGACCAGCTGTTAAGAGTATGGGTTTTCCCTTATATGTTATATGTTTCCTCTCCCTTGCTGCTTTTAATATTCTTTCTTTGTGTTTAGTCTTTGTTAGTTTGATTAGTATGTGTCTTGGCATGTTTCTTCTTGGGTTTATCCTGTATGAGACTCTTTGTGCCTCTTGGACTTGATTGACTATTTCCTTTTCCATGTTGGGGAAATTTTTAACTATAATCTCTTCAAAATTTTTCTTGTACCCTTTCTTTTTTCTTCTTCTTCTGGGACCCCTATAATTCAAATGTTGGTACATTTGATATGGTCCCAGAGGTCTCTGAGACTGTCCTCAGCTCTTTTCATTCTTTTTACTTTATTCTGCTCTTCAGAAGTTATTTCTACCATTTTATCTTCCAGCTCACTCATTCATTCTCCTGCTTCAGATATTCTACTATTGATTCCTTCTAGAGTAGTTTTAATTTCATTAATTGTGTTGTTTGTCTCTGCATATTTATTCTTTAATTCTTCTAGGTCTTTGTTAATTGATTCTTGCATTTTCTCCATTTTGTTTTCAAGGTTTTTGATCATCTTTACTACCATTATTCAGAATTCTTTTTCAGGTAGTTCGCCTAGTTCCTCTTCATTTATTTGGACTTCTGTGTTTCTAGTACGTTCCTTCATTTGTGTAGTATTTCTCTGCCTTTTCTTTTTTTTTTAACTTATTGTGTCTGAGGTCTCCTATTCCCAGGCTTCAAGGTTGAATTATTTCTTCCTTATGGTTTCTGCCCTCTAAGGTTGGTCCAGTGGTTTGTGTAAGCTTAGTATAGGATGAGATTTGTGCTGAGCTTTTGTTTGTTTTTCCTCTGATGGGCAAGGCTGAGTGAGGTGGTGATCCTGTCTGCGGATGATTGGGTTTGTATTTTTGTTTTGTTTGTTGTTTAGATGAGGTGTCCTGCACAGGGTGCTACTGGTGGCTGGGTGGTTTCCTTTGTATGAGTTCTCACTGTTTGACACCCTCTAGGGTTAGTTGTCTGGTAGTCCAGGGTCTTGGAGTCAGTGCTCCCACTCGAAAGGCTCAGGGCTTGATTTCTGGTCAAGAACGAAGGTTCCACAAGTGGTTTGTTACGGCATTATGTGAGATTAAAACAAATATACAAAAACAAGAAACCAAAGATGAACCTCAGACAAATGGCAGTTACAAAAGCAGGCAAAAAAGTAATTAAATTAATGGAATATACACATATAAATACACACCCATAAGCAAAGTCGAAACATTCCAACAAAAATAAAGTACAATAGATTGACCCAGCAAATAAAGGAGATCAAAAATTATATTTACCACTTAAGAACAAAACTAACTAAAGCACAAACTGGAAAACAAAACTAAAGCAAGGTGCCAAGTGGGGAATAAAGCAATGAAAATAAAACTAACAAATATGTTGAGAGGAAAGAAAGAAAGAATATATATGCAAAGTTAAATAGAGGTAGATGAAGAAGATTTATATATTAAAGATAAACTGCAAGGGGAAAAGAACAGTAGGAAAGGCAAACAAAGGAATAATGTGGAAAAAATACAATAGGTTTAAAAAATTAAAAGTTAAAATTATCAAAAAGAGAAAAGATTAAAACAAACAAAAACAGAAGAAGAAAGAAAAACAGAAAAAAAAAAAAGGGAAACTCCACAGATTTGCAAAAGCCCAAGGTAGATGCAGAGGTTTATAACAACAATAAAAAGTGTGACTGAATATACAACATATACATATACACCCATAAGCAAAATCAAAACAGTCCAACAAAAATATAGCACAGTAGATTGACCTGGCGAACAAAGGGAACCAAAAATTATGTCTATCAGAACAAAACGAACTAAAGCACAAACTGGAAAACAAAACTAAAGCAAGGTACCAACTGGGGTATAAAGCAATGAAAATAAAACTCACAAATATGTTGAGACTAAAGGAAAGAAAGAATAGATATGCAAAGTTAAATAGAGGTAGATAAAGAACATATATATATATTAAAGGTTAACTGCAAGGGGAAAAGAACAATAGGAAAAGCAAACAAAGGAATAAATGTAGAAAAATAATAGGTTTAAACAATTAAAATTTTAAACAAAGAAAAGAAAAAAAAAATCCCCAGAACTGCGGAAGTCCAATATAGAGGCAGAGGTTTATAACAACATACAAAATGTGACTGAGAAAGAAAAGGTTAAAAAAAGCTCAAAAGCTTAGTTATAGTGCCAATAAAATCATAGTGCCAATAAAATTGACAACTACAATGGGGTGGGGGTGGGGGATAAATCCAAAAGAATCTACAGAACAAGTCAAAACATAAGAATAATAAATGTTTTTCTTGAGTCGCTGCTGTCAGAGTCCTTTCCCTGGCTGGGAGTCACAGTCCACTTCACCTTCCTAGGATGCCCTCCAACACTGTGCTGGTCTCTGGACCTGCTGTGGGGGCAGCTCAGATTCTAACCTGCTCCTACTCCTCTATGTGCTTGCCTCCAGTGTCCACAGCTCTCAGAACTAGTGTGTTTTCTTTTGTGGGAGCTCTCAATGACCTTTGATATACTCCACAGACACAGAGTCTGCCTAGTTGATCATGTGGATTTAATCTGCAGCTTGTGTAGATAGTGGGAGGGTTTTGGGTCTTCTTCCTTAGTCACACTGCTCCTGGGTTTCAATTGTGGTTTTATTTCCACCTCTGGATATGGGCTGTCCACTGGGGCTTGCTGCTGAGGCTGCCCTGGAGGACTTGGGTTTGCCTCTGTGAGGGCCAGGTGTGGAGGTGGTGCAGCTGCTTGGGTCTCAGGGGTTCTGGCAGCACCAGGTAATCAGGGGTTAGCGGCTAGGGCAGCAGGAAATATAGTGCTCTAGAAGGGTGTGACAACCAGTATTGGCCAATACACTCCAGTATTCTTGCCTGCAGAGCCCCCCTCCCTGACAGAGAAGCCTGGCAGGCCACAGTCTGCTGCTGCTGCTGCTGCTAAGTCGCTCCAGTCGTGTCCGACTCTGTGCGACCCCACAGATGGCAGCCCACCAGGCTCCGCCGTCCCTGGGATTCTCCAGGCAAGAATACTGGAGTGGGCTGCCATTGCCTTCTCCAGGCCACAGTCTACAGGGTCGCAAAGAGTCAGACACTACCGAAGTGACCCTGCATGCATAGACACAAGACTTTTTTTGCCTGTGCAGCTCTGCCCAGTGAGAGTTGAGCATGAAGGTGGCACAGCTGCTTGGCTTGTGGGAACCCTGGCAGCGCCAAGTGTGCAGGGACTCGGACTGCCTCCGCTGCAGGAGTTATGGCCCTATCAGAGTCTCTTTTTTGAGCCTCTTGTAGCTGGCGATCAGAAGGCCTCTTTGGCCTGTCTTTCTCCACAGCTCTGTGCTTTCTGGCACTTAGAGGGCTTCCTTACCTGGGGTCCTTCTCTGTTGTTCAGCGCGTCAGGCACATAAAGCCCCCCTCCACCCCCTATACCGTAGATGGGGTGTCAGGCACTTAGAGGGGCACCCTAGGTGGGGTCTTACTCTGTAGTTCAGTGTGTCAGGCGTCTGATGGGCCAGCCTCTCTATCGTTCAGCTGCCGATGCTGGTGTGTGGAGAGAGAGGCTATGGTGATGGCTCCACACCCTACGTATGACTCAGCAGGATCCCCTTGGTTCCATGGCTGCCCGCTTTCCTCCACAGGCATTTCCCACCACAGTTTCCTCCCTCACATCCCCTCAATCCATCTCTCCACAGTCAACAGGAGCCATCACCCTGGGATTGCTGCACAATCCCTAAACTCCAGCTCCCAGCCACTGCTCCCTCTAGGGTATGTATTGCTGCAAGGACTGTCTGATTCTCATTCCATTTCAGCTGCCACGATCAGCTGTTTCCCTCTCAGCCTTCAGTGTTTCTCCTCTGACTCAGACAATTGCCCTGATGTGGTGATCAGACCCCTGCTTCAGTTCCCCCACCCACCAAGGGTAGGTCCAGTCCTACTAACATTCCCATTTTCCCCCTAGTTCCTTTGTCCTACTGAGTTTTGCGTGGGTCTATATATTCTTTTCTGCTGGTCAGGTACTCCTGTCTGCTCTCAGCTAATGTTCTGCAGGCACTTCTGTGTCTGAAGGTGTATTCCTGATGTATCCATGGAGAGAGATGTACTCCACATCCACCTACTCCTCTGCCATCTTTCAATCCTCCAGTTCTATATTTTAATTGATGAATCATGGGTACAAATATTATTACTCTGGTTTGACTAAAATACAGACAGTAAAGTTGAGTGGAAATCCAAGGATTTATCTGAAGTGTCCCTGCTTGTGTTGATTCAGTTTTAGCTTCACCAAATCATGTTAATAACATTTCTTCTTATACTTCTTACACACTGACTGACCTAGAAGCTTTATCCCAGCCATTCCCATGGTTTGGTCATATCTATGATTGTAGATACGACCTCTGAGAAGGAAACAAGAATTTTCGACCTGCACATTTTATTCAATTTATAGTTTTTTCAAATGTTTATGCTTAGTATTAGTCCTAGGTTGTCAAAAACTAGACATTAAAGAGTTTGTGAAGACTAAGTCTAGGAAAAAAAGGGAACAAAGCTAAAAATCCAGCAAACACTCTAGACGAGGTAACAGTAGTTTTTGCTCATTCTGAAATGTATTCTTTCCCTCTGACTTGAGATCTACCATTTTAGGACTGTCCAAAGTCACAATGGCACCCCACTCCAGTACTCTTGCCTGGAAAATCCCATGGACGGAGGAGCCTGGTAGGCTGCAGTCCATGGGGTCGCTAAGAGTTGGACACGACTGAGCGACTTCACTTTCCCTTTTCACTTTCATGCATTGGAGAAGGAAATGGCAACCCACTCCAGTGTTCTTGCCTGGAGAATCCCAGGGACGGAGGAGCCTGGTGGGCTGCCGTCTATGCGGTCGCACAGAGTCGGACACGACTAAAGTGACTTAGCAGCAGCAAAGTCAATGTGATCATGGGAATAACCTAAGGTGAGATACGACCCTTTCTATCTATACCCAAATATCACTGGCTACTGAATAGCCAGAAAGCAACGATGAAGGAGATTTGAGATGGGCATAGAGTGATCACAATGGAGTATAAGCATCTAATCCAAGGAGAGGAACTTCTGAAAGCTTTTGGTATTAAGCTTAGAACAATCTTCTTAATACAGTACTGATTACTCTGATACTCAATGTTAAACAGAAATAGAAAAGGATGAGAATAAGGTGCTACCCTAAGTAACTTTAGAAATGAATTGAGTCTATAAGAATTAAGGCAAAGGAACTGTACATAAGCATTGTATTCTAGGTGATGAAGTTTTTCTAACTGGAAGACAGGTTAACAATTCTGATATTGTTACACATATACACTGCAATTGAACAGCTCAAGTAAATAGATGGCAGATGATGGGAGTCAGGTTTCTCACTATTAGAGTAGAAGGCTACAAATAAGAAAGAGGAAGAATTATAGTGATCCATGTGGTGTAATGGATTAGAGTTTAAGACATCAGTATGATCTCAGACACAGATGGTTACATATAGAAATATTTAGAGAAATGTATATGTATACCCATACAAATGTATATGAGCTTTCCAGGTGGCGCCAGTGGTAAAGAACCCGCTTGCCCATTCAGGTAGATTTGATCCTGATCCCTGGGTTGAGAACATCCCCTGGAGGAGGAAATGGAAACCCATTGCAGTATTCTTGCCTGGAGAATCCCATGGACAGAGGAGCCTGCAGGCTGTAGTCCATAGAGCTGCACAGAGTTGGACAAGACTGAAGCAACTTAGCATGCACCCATGCATAAGTGTATATATGCACATATGTATATATGTATGTGTGACCATACGCACACACCTCTAATAAATATACATACATATATTTCCCTCTGACAGCCAAGAAGGCCTGGAAGCAATGACAGCCCAGTACCAACAAGCACACCTAGGGCCCAAATCTATGTTTCTAGAACCGTTCTCTAATAAAAGGTTCCTTGGAGAAATAGCTGTTTCTAAGACTGGAGAAGGAAAGACACAAGGAGCATCAATCACATGGAGTGTCAGAATGTTAAAAGTGCTAAAAACAAACTAACAAATATAAAAGTCTGCACAATAATGGGAATGCATCAAAGGAACACAGGAACTGATGGAAAGAACTCCCAAGGGCCCAACCTAGAACAATTGGATCAAGAAAATAAGGTAGTATTGGACTTTTAACTCAAAATATAAAATAAATATTGATTTGATTAATTATTGAATAAATAAATGGCAAAGAACAGAAAAATATTCCCGTGCAGAAATAATTTATGTAGCTCTTTCATTCTAAAAAGATCAAACATAACTCCCCACTCTTTAAATGTGAACTGTACATGGTGACTTTTTCCAAAGAGCACATTATGGAAAGGGAGGCAGGGAAAGTAACTTTATAGTAGAGAATTCAAAAAACACTACTTCAAGTCAGGTGATCAAAGTCAACATCAATGGTGACAAGTAATATTGAGAGTGTGAACCCTTGATATGATGTGGTAAGAGCGGCACTTCATCTCTGTGGATTTCTTCCCCAAAACCCATAACTGCAGTTTAATCATAAGAAAAACATCAGACAACATCCAATTGAGAGACACCCTACAAAGTACTTGACCAGCTCTCCACAAAACTGTCAAGGTTAATTAAAAGCAGGAAAAGTCTGAGAAACTGTCACAACCAAAAGAAGCCTAAAAAAAATTATACCGGTGAAGTCAGAAAGAGAAAGATTAATATTGCATACTAACACATATATACAGAATCCAGAAAAATGGTACTGAAGAATTTATTTGCAGGGCAGTGATGGAGAAACTAACATAGAGAAAAGACTTATGGACATGGGGAGAGGGGAGAGAGGGTGAGATATATGGAGAAAGTAACATGGAAGCTTACATTACCATGTGTAAAATGGATAGCCAACGGGAATTTGCTATATGTCTCAGGAAACACAAACAGGAGCTCTGTATCAACCTAGATGGGTGAGATGGGGAGGGAGATTAGGAGGGAGGTTCAAAAGGGACAGAACATATGTATACTTATGGCTGATTCATGTTGAGGTTTGACAGGAAACAACAAAATTCTGTAAAGCAATTATTCTTCAATTAAAAAATTAATTAATTAAAAAAAAAAAAAACTTGTCAACTAAATGCAGTGTGGTACCCTAGATGGGATCCTAGAATAGAAAAGACAAAGCAACAAAAACAGAAGGGGAAAAAAAAACACACACACACAGGAAAAAACCTGCAGAAATCTGAATAAATTACATGCTTTAGTTAATATTTAGCATATAAATATTGACTCATCAATTGTAACAGTTACGCTGTTATGTATATAATAGCGTTATATAAGATGTTAATAGGGGAAAGAGTATGAGTATATGAGAACTCACTGTACTGTCTTCATAATAATTCTGTAAGCCTAAAACTGTCCTACAATGAAAATACTATTAAAAAAAATAAAATGTTGTCATTTGAATTCACTATATGTTTGCAAAAGTGAGATGGACCCTAGGCAGAGGCAGACATGGAAGTTGTATGTGGTGCCAAATTTATCACCCAAATGCTTGCTCCAGAACGTGAGTCTAAGCTTGATATCTATATCTCAGCACCTTCCTTAACAGAGTTTGTTAGAATTATCAGACTTTCCTCTCTCTTCCATATTATAGTCCCATACATGAGCACTCAGCAAGTTAATCTGACAAGAAAATCTATGAAAAAGGTAGAAGAGCATCAGCCAGTTTACATAGCAGTACAATCCATTGTGGTCATTTGGATACAAGTCACTTAATAATTCTCGCAGTGGGCTTGTGAAACAAGGAGAGGGTGAGGGTCAACAGCAGAAGCATATTATGCTCATTGATGCAAGGTCCTTATTCCTTGAACGATATTTGTGCTTCCAGAGTAGGTCTATCTCTGGAAGTCAGTCATCAAATTTCCCACGCTGTCCCATAACACAAGAGAACTAACCAGTGAGAACTTGCAGAAATAACCATGAAAAAATAGATCAAATCACATTAGTTTTCAGAAGACAATGTCGTACACCTTTCCTATTATGCTGGCTTTAGTCTATTTGGGAGATCACTGCTGGGTATATGCTTCCCGTTACGTTCCTCCATGAAATCATACCATTTTCTATTTTCTCTATAAGGCCTATGACCATAAAAACACTCTACTGATGAGTATCTTATTAATATACTAGGAAGAAAATGGCATTCAAAGGATTCTGTGAGATACTAGGGCCAAATTACATTGGCTTATGAAGCAAGCATACCTCATCCATTTCGTCTCTAGCTAGTTATTCCAGTAGCTGCCTCTTAAAAAAAAAATCATTTAAATCAAACCACACTTCCCCTTACAGACAGACGAAATCACTTGCAGCTAATCCATCTCCTACTTTATTGCCCATAGAAATGAAGAACAGGTTGCAGAAGCACAGTGTACAACAGGAGGCTGGGAGACAGCAGCCATCCATTTCCTCATCGTATACAAGTTTGATCGTGTTTGCCTAATTATCCCATTAACCTGTACCTAAAGATCCAATTACTCCAGCTGTGGGTGATTGAATAAAGGGCAATTGCAACAGATACCAGGCAGGGGACATGTGCATTCCTCATCTGTAAAGTTTGTAATTGCTGGTTCAGTCTTTCACTGAGAAATTCCTACAGCAGTGCAGAGAACTGAGGTATTTCCAAAGTGTCATTTCTAAACTGGTAAATACTCATTTACATTTTGAATGGTTTATTATGAATTTCAGTACTCTTCCTTCTCTTAAGTTCACATTTGTGCTTCACATAAGTTCACATTCCCATACTTTTTCCTGACAGGGTTTAAACAAATCAAGCCTACTGAATCAGATTCTTTACTTCCGGACATTTTGTCTTCAATTCAGGTAGCTGACATTAGAAACAGAAGTTCCTAATTCAAGCTAGGGATGCATGAAGCACACTTCCTTTGAATGTGATTGAGTACATAGAAGTGATTAATTGAAGTATGATTTTCCTATAAAAATAATCCTGTATTAAATAATTACCATCCCTGATGGCTCAGACAGTAAAGAATCTGCCCACAATGTGGGAGTCTCAGGTTCAATCCCTGGGTCAGGAAGATCCCTTGGAGAAGGAAATGGCAACCCACTCCATATTCTTGCCTGGGAAATCCCATGGAAAGAGGATTCTGGCAGGCTACAGTCTATGGGCCCACAAAGAGTTGGACATGACTGAGCAACTAACACTTTCTTTCATAAATATATATTTATATCTGATCTCAAATGTATTCTCAATGTTGCTCACAAAAAATACTTTCATTATTAGTCAAGTCCTCAAAAGAAATTCACAAACATTTTGTCTCCTCATCTTAAATATTCAATCCCACCATCTCTACTATCAGTCTGAGATGGTGAGCTCACCCTACCTCACAACGAAACAGATGTCATCACCAAAAGAACCGTCAAAAGTCTGCTATGTAGGTTCCCTTCAACCACTCCCAATTTCTCTTCTACTACTTTCCATTAAAGGCTTACCTGGATCCCAATGTCTCCCCTCATCCCAGAAATCTATTTACCTCATTGACTTCTCATTTTCCAATATGGTTGGCCACAACCTCTCTCTCTCTCTATTTCCTTCTTATCATCAACAGTTATACATGCTCAAGGCATTGCTGTCTTGAAAAAAACACACAGCTCTTCAGCTGCCCTTCTCCCCCAACAATCTCACTATCACTGTCTCCCTTTTTACAACCAAACTTCTTAAAAATACATCCTCAGTGCTTTCCGTGTGGGCACATCCACTCTAACGGACTCTGTGCTCATGCTGCTCTGAAATAGATGTTGTCAAGGCCACCCATGATCTCCATGATGATGAATCAATAGACAATCATTACTACTGACTTTATATCTGGCAATCACCATCTTTTTCTCCTCTATTCTTAGTTTACATAACTCTTAATTTCTGTGCCTCTTTCTCTTCTCTCTTCATATCATTTACCTATTCTTCCCAGAGAACTATACGGCACATACCTTCACTTTCTTAGTTTTTACTCAAATTTCATCTATTCAGTAAAGCTTTCTTTCTGCATCATATTTAAAATTGCTAGTTTCCAACAGAAAATAACAAGTATTGATGACAATGTGGAGAAATTGGAACCCCTCTGCAATCTCTGTGGAAAGCAAAATGGTGCATTCACTATGGAAAACAGAATGAATGTTCCTCAAAAAAATAAAAACAGAATTACTATATGATCCCAAGATTCCACTTCTTGGGTCTATGCCCCAAAGAACTGAAAGCAGGGACTTGAACAGATATTTGTACACCTAGTTCATAGCAGCATCATTCACAACAGACAACAGCTGTTATTTTAAAACATATCAATAATCTTTTATAGTTATCTGTGTAGAATTTTTTGATGATCTTTTGACAGATTTACTCCTTGTATTTGACACATCTTTACATTACTGTAAAAATATTACATAATTTTATTCCTTGATTTTGTTTTTAAAATATAGAAATACATTGATTTTACCTTTGCTAAGTTTTCTTTTTTAAATTAACTTTTATTGTATTTGCTTTACAATATTTACAATATTAATTTGTCCGACTCTGTGCGACCCCATAGACGGCAGCCCACCAGGCTCCCCCGTCCCTGGGATTCTCCAGGCGAGAACACTGGAGTGGGTTGCCATTTCTTTCTCCAGTTCTTCTTTACAGCTGAGTGTAATATCCCATTGTACGTGTGTACCAGGTCTTCTTTATCCTCTGCTGATGGACATTTAGATTGTCTCCATGTCCTGGCTATTCTAAATAGTACTGCTGTGAACATTGCGGTTCGTATATCTTCTAAATTATGGTTTTCTCCTGGTATATGCCCAGGATTCGGATTACTGGGTCATACTGTAGCTCTCCTGCAGGAGGAAATGGCAGTTCACTCCAGTATTCTTGCCTGGAGAAGCCCGTGGACAGAGGAACCTGGCAGGCTGCCGTCCATATGGTTACAAAGAGTTGGACACAACTGAAGCAACTTGGCAGTAGCGGAGCGTGGTAGTTCTATTTTTATTTTGGGGGGGAACCTCCACACTATTCCCTATAGTGGCTGTACCAAATTACATTTCCACCAACAGTGTAAGAGGGTTCGCTTTTCTCCCCACTCTCTCCAGCATTTATTGTTTGTAGATTTTTTGATGATGGCATTCTGACCAGTGTGAAGTGATCGCTCATGGTACTTTTGATTTGCATTTCTCTAGTAATTAGCGATATTGAGTATCTTTTCATGTGTTTATTGGCCATCCGTATGTCTTCTTTGGAGAAATGTCTATTTAGATCTTCCTCCCATTTTTTGACTAGGTTGTTTGGTTATTTGATATTGAGCTACATGAGCTGCTTATATATTTTAGAGATTAATCTTTTGCTGGTTACTTCATTTACAAATATTCTATTCTGAGGGGTGTCTTTTTGTCTTGTTTATGGTTTCTTTGCTGTGCGAAAAATGTTTAAGTTTAATTAGGTTCCATTTATTTTTGTTTTAATTTTCATTACGCTAGGAGGTGGGTCAAAAAATATATTGCTATAACTTATGTCAAAGAGCGTTCTATGTTTTCCTCTAAGAGTTTTTAGTGCTTGCCCTTACATTCAGGTCTTTGATCCATCTTGAGTTTATTTTTGTATATGGTATTAAGGAATGTTCTAATTTCATTTGTAAATGTTTGTATTTAATATTTTGATGTGAATTTAGGAAAACTTGTATTTTGTCTTGTCACTTAAATGTTTTTAAAGTACTTAAAAACCTGTAAATAACGCTTCAGTTTTATACTTACTTTAAATTTCATCATTAAGGAAAAATATAACAATTTTGGATGTAAAATGCATTTAGCTTATTTGGATATATACCCTGGATATAAGACATGATACAACAAACCTGATTATAAAAAGGGGGTGGGGGGCGGGCAGGGGGAATGTCAACTCAAAGGCTTGTAACTTCCTGCTTCTCTAGTGAGATCTTGCTCTACTGTTATGGGACCTTGCTCAGACAGCACACAAAACAGTCCCAAACAATGGGGAATTTAATACTCTCCCAAACAATCACCAACCAAAGAGAGAGTCAAAATTGATGAATAAATTCCCCCAGCTTCCCCATCTCACTGTGAAACAATTCTTAGATGTGGACCAGACTAATGAAGGGCACTAATGAAAATGCATTCAGGTTAATCAGCTATTATAAGAAAGGAGAAATAGTTTCCAAAATGCTTCAGAGGAAAATAAACTAATCAACCTTCAAATATGCTTCCAGCATAGAAAATTAATTTCCTGTAATTGAACTACATATTAAAGAGAAACAACTTCATCATGATCATGTATAAAGGCAAAAGCTGGCTTCTTAAAGATATTCCTCCAAGGTGGACTGAGGCCCACTTGTCCACCGTGCTAGGCTAATCAAAAACACACATTTTTTTGGCTTTTCTCCACTTCTTGTCTCAATTTCCCTGCTCTCTCCCTTGTACTTTTTAGGATAACCTTCTAAATTGGTTACCTGCACCAAAGGTCTTTCCTTGGGGCCTGTTTCCACGTGGGAAACATCACTGTACAATCAAGAGAAAACTCAAATATGTGCAGTAACTATAAATCCAGCCAAATTGGGGGGCTTCTTTTCGCTAATTTTTAGTCATGCTAAAGCTTTATCTTGATACCTTTATTTGTAATTCTGATGCTACATTTTTCAGAAAGAGTAAATATATTTTATTTAGCAAATCTGATAACTAGATATACAAATTTTAAAACATTTAGAAAATGAAAAGATGCTCCACATCACTAATTATTAGAAAAATGAAAATCAAAACTATAAGAAGGTGTCACCTCACACTGGTCAGAATAGCTGTCCATCATCAAAAAATATGCCAAGGTCACAAAAACCAAGAAATTATTCCAGAGTAAAGTGGACAAGACATAGTAACTAGATGCAATTCATGATGGAATTCTGTCCACAATTTTTTTCTCTGTAAAGTTATTTAATGAGACAATGGCTGAAATTTTAATAATCTACAAATTAGATATTAATATTTTATAAATTTTACTATTATGATTTCCACAATTATACTGAAATTATATAAGAGAATTATTTCTTTTAACTAATATATACTAAGATATTTGGTGGTAAAAGCCATCATGTTTCAATCTACTCTCAAATGATTCAGACAAAAAAATGGAATACATGTTTATGGAGATGTAGGGGAAGAAAAGAAGATAGACGATGACAAAGCAAATTTGATAAAATGTCAATAACTAGGGTATCTGAGTGAGGAATATTTATGAGTGTTTTCCACTATATTTGTAGCTTTCTTATAAGTTTAAAATGATATCAAAATAAAAGGTTACAAAAACAAAATTATACAATTGATGTGCAGACTATATTCTACATCAAGAATCCCCAGGGAGGCCTGGAAAAACTAGCCTGATTCAAAGTCTCAGAGAATGAGCACTGTTCATTCAAATACCTCATCAGGTCAGTCACTCAGTCGTGTCTGGGTCTTTGAGACCCCATGGACTGTAGCATTCCAGCCTCCCTGTCCATCACCAACTCCAGCAGCTTGCTCAAACTCATGTCCATCAAGGTGGTGATGCCTTCTAACCATCTCATCCTCTGTTGTCCCCTTCTCCTCCTGACTTCAATCTTGCCCAGCACTGGGGTCTTTTCAAATGAGTCAGTTCTTCATATCAGGTGACCAAAGTATTGGAGTTTCCGCATCAACATCAGTCCTTCCAATGAATATTCAGGACTGATTTCCTTTAGGATGGACTGGTTGGATGTCCTTGCAGCCCAAGGGACTCTCAAGGGCCTTCTCCAACACCACAGTTCAAAAGCATCAATTCTTTGGCACTCAGCTTTCTTTATGGTCCAACTCTCACATCCATACATGACCACTGGAGAAACCATAACCTTGACTAGACAGACCTTCGTTGGCAAAGTAACGTCCCTGCTGTCTAGGTTGGTCATAGCTTTTCTTCCAAGGAGCAAGCGTCTTTTAATTTCATGGCTGCAGTTACCATCTGCAGTGATTTTGGAGCCCAAGAAGATAAAGTCTGTCACTGTTTCCACCTTTTCCCCATCTATTTTCCATGAGTGACGGGACTGGATGCCATGATCTTAGTTTTCTGAATGTTGAGCTTTAAGCCAACTTTTTCACTCTCCTCTTTCACTTTCATCAAGAGGCTCTTTAGTTCTCCTTCATTTTCTGCCATAAGGGTGGTGTCATCTGCATATCTGAGGTTATTGATATTTCTCCCAAATACCTCATGGGACAGGGTTTTTGTAAAGACTCAAATGGGGGAAATATTCCTAGAGTTGTACAACATGGCAGTGTCCTTTCTACCATCCTCAGCAAATACATGGAAGAGATGGCACTTATATTCATGTCCCATGATCCATGATAAATTTAATGCCTTTTCACATCAAACCACACTCCTTGCCTGAAAGTGAGCTTCAAGATTTTCAACTTCCTAGTCCTATAGCATTAGAATATATCTGAATAAAATCTTCATGTGCAAATAAAATACCAGCTTCTTGAATCATTTTTAAATGGGAGAATTGGAGAACAATGATTTATAATATCAGCTCATGAAGTATTTTTATTCACATTATGTAAGCAATTCTCCTAATCCTAATAACTTTATGGCTGTCAGATAAATTCTGGGGACACTAAGAAGATAGCCCTCTAAAAATTTATGCAGAGGCCAAGACACAGCCGTAACAAGAGCGCATTCAAGTTAATTAACTATTATTAGAAAGGCAAATATTTTCAGAAATGCTTCAGAGGAAAATAAACGATTCAACCTACAAGCATGATTTGGCAAAAAAATTTAATTTCCTGTATTAAAGAAAAGCAGCTTCTTTTGGCTAAGATGGTAAGTTTGGGTTTTTTTTTTTTTAATTAAACATATTCCTTGTCTCTAAAAACATTAACGGTATTTCCTACAAACCATTATGACTAAAAATTTCACAGTGGTTAAATGATCACTGCAGAGCTTGGGTAGATTCATACTGCTTTTGAGGGTGAGACAGGAAAGCAATCAGAACACTCTCATCATTTTGATGTATTTTCCATTTTATTCTTTGTGTTCGTAGGATTTCTGATCATCAGCATGCCAGTTTCTTCACTTACCATTATTTTGAGAAAATAATTTTTAAAAGGCAGCTCTAAATGCTCCAGGCTTTGGGAAGGGATTCACAAGTTAGACATCATAGGCAATGCATTTACAGACACTCATTAAATGTTCTTCCTCAAAAAGAAGGTGGTTTAAAACTACATTCTCAGCTGTGCTCAATGGTTCTCACTTGGAGTACTGAGACCATTTTCTGTTGAAATTATTTATTTTGGATCACTTTGCCCTTCTCTTCTCTTTCTTTGCCTATTATCTCTCTATTTCTGTAACTATTAAATTTTTCCTGTTGCTTTTTTCTCTCTCTGCATATCACTTATCTCTATTCCTATAACTGTTAAATTAGGTTTTCACCCTTGAACAAAATCCCAAGTACAACTATTTTATTCTATGCATTTTTTCACATTTTTCATTATAAAAAGATTGACTTAACGCATCTTACTGGGCAGTTTTACTAATAGTGATATATGAGTCATTAAACTATTAGCATTAATAGCATTATTAGAGTTGTTATCACTGGAAAAGGGCTTCTTTGGTGGCTCAGATGGTAAAGAATTTGCCTGCAATGAAGGAGACATGAGTTCAATCCCTGGGTTGGGAAGATCCCCTGGAGAAGGGAATGACAACCCACTCCAGTATTCTTGTCTGGAGAATTCCATGTACAGAGGAGCCTGGTGAGTTACAGTCCATGGGGCTGCAAAGAGCTGGACACAACTGAGTGACCAACACTTTCACTTTCAATTCACACATATCATTATAAAATAGAAGCATCGTATTAAAATGCACCTGCTCTTTTAAAACCACCATTGTCTACTTAAAACCGTATTTTCTATCTCAATGCAACTGTTAAAGAGCATTCTTTCTGAAAACTGGCAACACTCACATGTCAGCTTAAAACTGGACTCTAGAAAGGCCCCTGGGGTTATTTCCAGGTTTGCTACCATATGTGAGTCATATTCAAGGCATTTTCTAGGCTTGGGCCTAGAAAGGGAGAGAGGACTCTTTCTGTGGCAGTGGCCCCCAAATGGGAGGAGGGGATGATTCAGCTCCCCAGGAAGCATCTGGCCATTTCTGAAAACATGTTTGGCCGTCATAACTTGGAGGAGTTGTGCTGGCATCTGGAGAATAGAGGCCAGGGATGCTAAGAGCCTCTCCCAACAGCAAGAATCATCCTGCTCAAAACATCAGCACTGCCGTGATTGAGAAACTCTACTCTTAGGCACCTTAGGTTGGAGGGATCCATAGAATTCTCTGGTAATACAGAGGCAAAATTCTGCAGGTTGAGGCAATATATACTGAAAACAAAATATGATTTAGATGTTATAATTCTATTCACTGAGTCCCACCCAGTTGTTGAAAAAACCCTTGCAAAAGTTGGCAGACATAAAGTTGCTGGCACAGGTCATACACATATGCTGATGTAATAGCAAACCATGCATGTCCAAGCAAAGCCCAGGTATCCATAGAGGATTACAGAATATATCAGAGTTCTATAACACGTATCTGGGGACCTACCCTGCTCCTTGAGATTAGTCTGGAAGGAACTCACTGACTTGTTGAGGAAAATCTCAGGATCCCAACATTAGTAATATGTTGTTGGGGGGAGGAAAAATCAGTAATGGAAGCTTCGTAGTTACATGGATAATACAGAAGAAGCATTTCTTTCACAAATATAGACATCTAGCCTGTACTTCACTACTTGTACTTCAAGCCATAAAAGAATAGCTCACTTTTTCTCAGATGCTGACTGGTGAACTACTGAGTATTATTCCATGAAGCACTCCAGGTATTATGTTGGCCCGGGCCCAGCTATTTAACAGCCTGTAGCATTCAGTGCAGCAGTGTGACAAGCAAGCCTGGGCATGTTTTTGTTTGTATTCATGTTATTTGAATAAGATTCAACTACTGTCACATTTATTAATTAACGTGAAACTCATTAGTCCTAGTGTTATTATTAGAAATGTTCCCTTTCCAAGGCATTCAAACAATGTGCTGTCTCATTGTAACTACTCATTTCCAAGTCATCACAGCAGATGACATGGGGATAAAGTACCACCTGATCTCTTTTCAAAATCTTTCTTACAAATGTGTATCTCCCAGAATTCCTTATGTGCTTCTTCAGTAACCACTGGGGCTTCACAGAATAGTGTTCTTCCCCTTCTTAAGGTGAAGTGAAGTGAAAGTCACTGAATTGTGTCTGACTTTCTGTGATCCCATGGACTATACAGTCCATGGAATTCTCCAGGCCAGAATACTGGAGTGGGTAACCTTTCCCTTCCCCAGGGGATCTTCCCAACCCAGGGAACAAACCCAGGTCTCCCACATTGCAGGTGGATTCTTTACTGCATTGGGCATTTAAAAATTTTAAAGGTCAATCTCATGTTAAATGTTCTTACCACAATTAAAAGCAATGCTCCGTCCCTTAGATCAGGCCTCCTTCAGGTTGAGATATTGAGGACACAGTCAGGGGCAGATTCAGTTTCTTTTCTCTCACCTAACCCTAATCCTAACCCTAGTTCTAAACCTAACTCCATCTCTGTCTGTCAGTCTTGTTTCTATCTCACCAGGTGACTGAGTTGTAAGAAACACATGAGTGGAGAATTGTGCCCAGTTGGAAAAGAGGCAATGGATCCCCTAGATATCCACAAAAATTGTTCAAAAGACAGACTCATCTTTTGGACCTTGCTGTATCCAGTTGGTATCACCACAGTGGTACCAGGCAGATAAGACTCTGCCATTCCCTATTACTTCCCTCATCATCCCCTCCAAAGCCAGAGGGGTCAAAAGTCACAGGAAGTGGTGAAGAAATGACCCTGACCTTTCCCTGGATTCTTGGTCAGGCCCAAGTTGGGGGTGGGAGGAGAAAGAAGACTCATCTGGATGTGAAATCTTGATTAATCTTGATTAATATTCTGGACTGGAGTTGTGTGATTATTAGATCAGACTGAGGTTTTAATTCCCAAACAAGGGACTGGTTGTTTATCGTCTAAGGGGCAAGACCTGTCTATGGGTTCATCCAGGGGCAGAAAAAGAACTAATCCACAGAGGGTGACTGAAGGAACTGAAGATGAATTTGAAGGGAAATTTACATTGTTTCCTGCTTGCATTCTCTAGCATCCAGATTATTCTGTGAATCAGTTACTCCTTTATTTCATTTTTGGTGGGGTGCCTGCCAACCCAGAATGAAAGCACGTTCCCTTCCTCATTTGCACACAACCATCAATACTGCCCTGAACACTTTTCCACAGGAAAACTCCTTTAGAAACCCACAATTACCTGTCTCTATTCCTTCTTCATAACATGGGCATATTTAAGTTTGAGAATTCCAGCGGATGGGCAACACACGAGTGCAGAATTATAAACTTAATGGTTTGTCTGTATGTTTGTTCTGGTTTAACCATACTTACTATAGAAACTGTGGGCTTCCGGGGCGGCTCAGTGGTAAATTGTCCTCCTGCCAATGCAGGAAGCACAGGAGATGTGGTTTTGATCCCTGGGTCAGAAAAATCCATGGAGAAGGAAATGGTACCCCACTCCAGTATTCCTGCCTGGAGAATCCCATGGACAGAGGAGCCTATCGGGCTACAGTCCATGGGGTCCACAAAAAAGTCAGACATCATTCAACGGCTAAACAACAATATCAGGCTAACCATATACCTACTAGACTAAGAAATCACCTACTCAAACTTGATCATGTTACAATGAGGAAACTGGAGCTCAGTTAAAGAAAGATACTTTACCAGAGCATCCGCAGTAGGTGCTTACCACTGCTTATGACCCAAGCCTCATATTTCTTTTCCTAAAAACCTTGTTTCTGCCTTCCCTTAGTCCTTTATTTGCATACGTTTGTTTTTACTTTGCTTCTTACCAGGAGTGTTCGGTCTAGACCATGCTGAAAAACACTACACACAATAGAGCTATAGAGTGTTTAAATTCACATGCCCTGGTACAGGAAGAGATAGACAGACAGATAGATAGAAAGATACAGATATAATATTTGTGTGCTTGCTTTCCTTTTGAAAACTGCTATGTTTCAACACATATTGTAGAAGTGTTTGCCAAGGGAAAACTCTCCATGCAAAACTCACAGAGCACTTGCGCTCAATACACCATCATTAGAGTAGCAAAGAATGCATTAGGCTGCCCTTTTAGACACAGTACATGATGTGCACATATGATCATTTCTGCAATAGGTATACTATAAATCTTGCCAAATTAGGCTTACTTAGTGCCAAGTTGATAGGTATTGCCAATTTCTCTCTCATCCTGGAAAATGATAGGATTTTTTTTCCTGTGAAAGAAAGCACTCATAAGCAGAATTGTGAGCACCTGCATCCTGTTCTTGGCCTGCCTCTTGCCTTGAGAACCACTCTGGTTGGCCTGCAATACCTGTGGGAACTTCAAGGACCATGGGCTCTATGGACATTATAGTATCTGTTCTACCGGCTGTTTTTGGAAAAATTAAATATACAACTGCTTAGAGGAGAAATAATTTCTTTCAAATAATTGAACATCTGGGGATTGTAGTAGGGCATTTTGTGCCTTTAATATCTGCAAACAGAATGTCTTCTCCCAGTTCATTATTGAAATAATATGCACAGCAATTTATAAAGTGATAACAGAGCAGCTATTATGCTTGGAGACAGAATCCTTGACTGGATAAACAAGTAGACTGAGTTAAATGCAGTGTCAGTCTTCCTGCTCTTTAATACTGTATGCCACTGATCTCTTGGACATCTTTAAATTTTCATGTATTTGGACTGGGGCCATTTGGTTCAGGTAGCCTTGTTAAAAAGGGATTTGCAGGTCTTTGCAGTGTTACAGCCCTGCCAAGTTAGAATAACTCAAGACAAGGTCAACATCTAGGACTCTCTTGTATTAAATCAGCAAGTAAGCTTATATGCATTGCAGATTCCTTGCCCATGAGATCTCTTGTCTAAAGCAATCTGCTGAAAGGTGATAGGGTTGAAGCATGGGCAAGACAACATGCATATGGCAGAGAGTTTGTAATATTCTAAGTGGCATCAACAATGTCCCCTTGGGTCGAGATAGGAGCAGTATTGGTAAATCAATAGTTTAAACCATCTGAGACAAGACTATTTATCAAAACTCTTTCTTATTAAACAGAATTCTGCTAAACAAAATCCTTTGCTGACTTAGTTGGCAGGAGCCATCTTGCATCATATGGCATATCCTAACCACACTAAAACAGTAATCAACAGCTACAGACTTCTTGTATTCCTGCTCCAACAGAAGGTTTGCTAAACAGACCGAGTGTTTCCCTTATGCTTAGGCACATGGCTATTAAGTAAATTTTGACAAATTGAATTATAATTATGGAAGATTCGTAGAATAGTGACATTACTCAAATATTAAGTCATAACTGAAATCATTAAATTGGTGAATCAAAAAATTTTGCTGAATTCTACATCTGTAGATTTAAAAGAAATCTGTAACTTTAAAAGAAAACTCTACATAATGATCAGTCAAATATATGGAGAGATAAGCTTTTATATAGTCAATCATGAAACCTACCTGATTATACATAAAAATGAAAAACAAAGAGAAATAACAATCTACAGGTTTTCTTTTGGTTCTAAAATATTCTACAAGCCTTCTATAAAAAGTGAATAATAAAAATCATTAGTTTAATATATTAGAAACATTCCTTGAACTTTCAAGTCCTCTAAAGAATGAAAGAGAACTTAAGAGAGATAACAAACATTGTTAAGTCAAGAGGAAAAGTCAGCAGCAATTGTCTCAGTGGAATGATTTCCTCATGTCTCATGGCATCTTCCATTTTCTACGCCCATGGCAGGGAGCTACAGTCACTGGCAAGAGATGGGATTTTTGAACTTTCTCCAAGGTGTCATTCTACAGAGAGCAGAACAACCATAGTTATCCCTATAACTCTACTCATGGGCAAATTACTCTCTGTGCTTCCCACCTCACCCTGACAACATCCACCCAATGAATATTTCTCAACAGATACAAAGGACACAAGATTTCTAGGATACTGGGCAGCAAAAGGTGTAGATGTTTTTTGAAGGGACACTTTAACAACTCTCCTCTGGCTACTTGGATGAGGATGTTGGTTTGCTAATGATGCATTTGTTTCAAGGATCAGAAGAGAATGATGTTTATAAATATCTGCTTAAATGAAAGAGAAGATTAATGTAAATTCTTCAACAATAGAGATATGAAGCTGCTGCTGCTAAGTCACTTCAGTCGTGTCCAACTCTATGTGACCCCAAAGACGGCAGCCCACCGGGCTCCCCCACCCCTGGGATTCTCCAGGCAAGAACCCTGGAGTGGGTTGCCATTTCCTTCTCCAATGCATGAAAGTGAAAAGTGAAAGTGAAGTCACTTAGTCGTGTCCGACTCTTAGCAACCCCATGGACTGTAGCCAACCAGGCTCCTCCATCCATGGGATTATCCAGGCAAGAGTATTGGAGTGGGGTGCCATTGCCTTCTCCAAGAGATATGAAGATATAAGCCTAAATATAGAAAGGCAATAGCCTAGCAAGAATTTCTCTCTTTTTTCAGTTCTGATGGGATTTTACCTGCATAGACTGTGAGAGCAACTAAGTAGGACGGAGACAAAGGAAAGCTCTTTTTTTAAAGATAAGGTGCATCTGGACCTACACTATGTAGCCTGCTCACTAATGGGAAGTTCTGTATCCTTGATAAATATGCCAGGTAACCTTAGCATTTTATGCCAAGTGTGCATGCTGATAATAACAGCTGTCTCTTTAAGCCACAAACAATCTACCTTGCAGCAGTAGGTTAAATGTGGAGAGATAAGAACCCTTTAAGAACCCTTGAAGGGAAAATAGGCTAAAAAAGAAAAAAAAAAAAGCCTCAAGTATTCTTGGAAGAAGAATGTGAAAGACAGAAGAAGAGATTCCATATTGGTGACCGTTACGTGGTCGGTAAATGGTATCACTCTCAGTATGTTTTAGCAGCAGCTGAAAATAGTTATGGCCTCCAAGAAGCATTGCCTAGGTCTATCAGTACAAGTCCTTTCAAAGAGCAGTACAGGGACCTTGGCTTGATTTAGGGTAACCTGTACACAACACTAGATCAGGTTGAATTTCTCAGATAAGTGTGACTGGTGTTTTTACCTTCAACTATATGTATCCTGGGGTGGACTTAGACTCCCAGCTTAGGAACCATGCAGATGAGAGATCCACTGAAAAGAAGTACTTGGAGAATTTCAGACTTTTGTCCTCTGTAAACCATGCTAGAACAGAGCTCTAGGATAAGAGGGAAAGTGCTGCTATTCATTCAAATCTCCCCTATCAGCACTAGATTTTCCAGGAGTTAATGCTTGTACCTCTTCTTGTTCCTGTTCTTCCTAGTTTCTTTTAGATCATTCTGCTTCCTGAGCTCAAACTGGAGCATTTTAAGCAGTCACTGAGCACAAGTAGCTGGGCAAACCCTAGAACACTGTCAATGGCATCCTACTTTCTAACAGGATGAAATGACCAAGTTCCTTCATTTTCTAGTGCTGGATACTAAACTAAGAAAGGAATTAGCTGTCCTTCTCTAGTTTGGTAATCAAAGTCATAATTACACATCCTCTCATTCACATAGTACTTTACCACTTACAAAGTATGTCCATGAACATTCTCTCATTGATCCTTCACAAACATTCTATGAGGTGGACATTGGTACCTCCACATTATGAATAAGAACACAGAATCATGGACTCAGATCCAGGATATTTGACAATAACCTTGGAGTACTTTCAACTCTTTTACAACTGCCTCTTTCACTTCAGAAATCTTTATTTACAAGTATGTAGCACACTGTGGCTTATGGGCAGTAAAGACATGATTCTAAATTGAATTTTTTTCTGGTGAAATTATGGTTGCCCAAGGCTGCCTAACCTCCCTCCACCCTTAGTCAGTACGAGCTCAGGTAAAACAAAGTAATTGCACCAGTATCCTAAACAAAACATAATCATGAAGGTTAAAAATCACTAGGAAAAAAAAAATTATTCATAAAATGTGTGGATCCAAACTTTATATTGGTAGCAGCTGGGAAAAAGAAGGAATTCCTTCCATAAAAATATGTGCTCCCAAAACCCCTCCCCCTAGAATGTGTGCACTAAACAATTCATTCACAAGCACGTTTTCTTGAGTACTGTCTTAAGTGTCAAAGTATAACAGTGAATGTGAAACAGTTCCTGCAACCAAAGGTCTATAGTCGAATCATCAGGCAACTGCAGTAGAGTGGGAAAGTGCTTATACGCTAGGAACAGCCCCCGGAGCTACAAGTGCAGGAAGAAGGGTCCTCTGCAAGTCTCTTAGAGTCAAGGAAGCAACACCCGAAAGCCACCTCTGAAAAGTATTCATTATTAAGGAGGCATGGGGAAGGGAGAAGGGAAGTTGATGTTTTCTCAGATTGGATACACTCTGTGGCCTGGATATTTCTCTCTTAGCTGCACTACAGCTTTTACTGGTTTCTCTGTTTTCATTTTATAAGCTCGAAAAGACATGTTCAGAAAATTTGAGAGACTTACCCAAGGTCACATAGCTAGTATGTTAGAGATCCAAGAACTAATACCAAGTCTGTATGACCACTGTGGATTTAGAGAAGAAAGAGCACCAGACTGGATAAAGTCAGACAACTGGAATTCTATTCTGTCACCAAATCCCTGGGCAGCCTTCAACAGGTCACTGAACAGCTATGCTCTGCTTCCCTTATCTGTAAAATGAGAAGATTTAAACTGCATGACCTCTAAAGTTTCTGAGTTTTTAGTCTAATACATTTAACTCTCATCTCCTGATGAGAAAAATTCAAGCTCAGAAAAATTCAAGTTCAAGAAAATCCTGAGAAATGAAGAGGAACTACTAACAGGTATCTATAACAATATTAATTCCTCTCATAGACAT
Organism: Bos taurus; assembly: GCF_002263795.3. Taxonomy (NCBI): domain Eukaryota; kingdom Metazoa; phylum Chordata; class Mammalia; order Artiodactyla; family Bovidae; genus Bos; species Bos taurus. The sequence continues at coordinate 38,882,497 of NC_037350.1, forward strand.
ATACAGAAGGGGAGATACACCACAATTCTCTCTGAAGCATAATATAATTTTTGACATGATGGATGTGTTGCTTGGACTAATTACTCTTTTGGATGAACAAAGAATATTGCAAAATGACTACAATTTGATAGTATTTCACCTCTGTGGTTGTTGGGGTGGTGAATGGCAAATCAGACCTATTAAGGGATTTTTGTGGCTACTTCTCATAAGTTTCTTTATTTTGCTATGTTTTAATTTTCTGGTTATTGTGTAGGCTGTACAAAAGCCAACACTCTAAGTATAATGAATAAGACACTCAAGCTTCCTTGGAAAAAAACTCATGTACTTAGGGGGGGAAATTATTTAAATACAAAAAAATGAAAAGACAGAAAACGAGAATATTTATTAACTGCTGGTTTTTCAGGGTTCTACTAGAGATATTTTTGAAGGCTAAAATCTTGTCATGAAATATTTTTTAGTGATAAAAAGTATTGTAACAGAGTTTTAAATTTATCCTTTCCATAACACTGTCTGTTTTAAAGAAGTTCATTTTAGTTATATTTTAAGACATAGAAAGTTGAAGTAATCAATCTTTCTACAGCAATTTATCTTAAAGTAATAGATCTAAGAACATTTTTTAACATTCATTATTACTTTTAGCTTCATGATACCACATAAGTTAGGTAGTGAATTCGTTTTTTAGGACTGCTGTAACAAATTATCACAGACTGGGTGGCTTGAAACAATAAACATTTATATTCTCATAGTTCTGGAGGCTAGAAATCCTAAGCCAGGTTGTTGGCTGGGCCAACCTCCTTTTGAGACTCTGGATAAAAATCCTTCCTCGTGTCTCCCTAGCTTCTGGTGTCTGTGTAGCTTATGCGGCCTGCTCTCTGTGTGTCTCTATGTCCAAATTTCCCTCTTCTTGTAAGAGAAGCAGTCAGATTCAATTAGGGCCCACAGTAATGACCTCATCTGAACTTGATTACATTTTCAAAGACCCTGTTTGCAAATAAAGTCATATTCACAGTTCCAGAGATTAACTCTTCACCACATATTTTTCAGGTTACAACTCAACCTATAATAGGTAGTCTTGGGGTGGTTGTTATTTTTGTTTTGTACATAAGCAAACTAAGACACGGAGCACCTAAGTGTCTTCTCTAAGGTCATACAGAAAGTTACTGGCAAAATAGATATAGGACATCCTGGCTTCTAACACTTAAACCAGGTTTATCCTATCAAAGAAGTATCAAGGTTTCCAAATCAATTATTTGCTTAGAATCAAAGTTTCCATCACTCATTTATCTATTAATAGAAACCTATCTTGCCTCCAGACCAAACCACGTGAATCTCTTGAAGGATGATGAAGAACATGCTAGGTTATTATTTACAAAAATCAAATCCAATTGCCTTTGGGGGTAATTGTACCTCATTGTATACGTTTGATAGGGGGAAATATATTCACCTTCTGAAATACATTTTACAGTGTCTACTCTCAACTAACCTGGTGAAATAATAGGCCATTCTTTATTTATCTCCATTCATAACCCCAAATATTTTTTGGCTGCTGTAAATGGTGCTGAAATAAACTTGAAATATCTGTGGTAAATGGGACATGCTGGAACCTTCCTCTTAAATGTGTATGCCAAAAAACACTTCATTTAGGGTCATGAGAGAAAAGGAACAAAACCTGGATTCTTCAAGCACCAGCTAGGTATCCCAAGGAAACGGAGCCATCTCTCCTTTCTCAATCCTTTGTCCTATTTACCAACTGTATCCTCCATCGGGACAGCAGTCTTCATAGGCAGCCTTCTCCACTCTGAGAATTCACTTATGTACTGCTGTGTTGGCCCAGCTATGAAAATAGGCTGTGGGCCAGGGTACAAGGCATAAATTAAACCATCTCTTGGCCTCTCCTCTCTAATCCAAGTAGTTGTTTTTTAATTAAAAAAAAAAAAAAAAACTATTTGTGGGGAATTCCCCAGGAACTCTTTTGCATGACCAGCTGCCTGTGATTGAGTGAATGATTTCTGACTGAATGGAGCTTCTCTTGATGTTCTTACCTAGAGATATAAGCAGCAGAAAGTTCAGGTGACTACTAACACACAAAGGGTAAAGATTTAATAAAGCCAAGGAAAAAATTCAAACTCTACATGCCTTTTGATTTTGTATGTTATTTGTAGGGCTAAACGCATTCGCTTTTCATGACATCCTGTAACTGTACTTAATTGTGATCGATAGCTTTTAGTTCATTCATTTATTAAGTCTTTCACCAACATTTACTGAGCATCTACTACATATCAGGCATTCTGCTGGCACTGGGGATGCAGTGGAGTCCAAGAGACAAAGGCCTTCCTTTTATCATGGTGGATGCATTCTTTTCCAAAGGAACATTATCACAGCCCAAATGCAAAGAGAGTGAAACAGAAAGGTAGCCAGGCAGCTTGGTTCTGTCACTGTCTGTGGGACTGTGCCCTCGGGAGCTCAGGTAACTTGTTTACAAGAGAGAGAGGGATAAATAAGCTTTGAGACTTCTATTCTTTCCCTCCTATAAACTACTGCTTCAACCCCCCCACGCCAGAGCCAACAGACTGTCGTGAATACCTGAAGCTTGCACGAAGGCTTCCTCTGAAATTCAGAAATGACAGGGAGGGCTGTAGCCTTCAGAGATTACAGTACAAAGTCAGCACACACTGAAGCAGAGCACAGGTACACACTGTCTCCTCCTTCAGAAGAGAGGCCCAGCACCAGACCGGTATGTCTTGACCGCTATAACCGTATTAGCTACCACACTATTAATAGCATTGTTTAGTAATGACAGCAGTCCACAAATATTTATTGCACAATCCTAAAATTCTATATTATGTAGTTTTTTAAAGGAAAGATTTCTTTAAACAAAAAAAGTCTTTTTCATATAAAATTGGTTGCTTTTTTCTTTGTGAAATACAAATCACACTATTCTCTTATTCATGGAATTTCCATAATAGTAGAAACTGTGTCAGTCTTGTTCATCACTGGAACCCCAAACTTAGGACAGTATCTGGTATTCAATAAACATTGGCAAAATGAATGAACTAATAATAACTATAATAACGAACAGAAAAACCATCATGTACAAACAACATCCCTAAAGCATCCCCAGGAATCATTGCAATGTTTACTTCCAAAAGGCCAAAACAAATATTTTAAAAAATCTTAAATATATATATCTAGACAGAGTTTTTGTCACATGCCTTGCTCTTCCTTTCCCTCTCACTCTTACCTGCCCAGTAAAGGATTCTGCTTTCCCATGCGTTCTTTTTTTTTCTTTTTCTTTTTTTTTTTCCCCATGCGTTCTGAGAACAACCTGCAGTGTCTTTCTGCAGCACCTGAGGGATCCAGGGCAAACTCAGAGGCAGCCTGCATCCATCATCAGCACCATATAATAGAGGGCTCCCAGTCCTCAATTCCCTGTTCACCAATACAAGAACTTTATATTAAGAGCACTGGTTTTAAATTCCTCTTGCATCCATGAAATAATGAGGTATAACAATAAACAGAATAATACTAGGTCCATAAAGAATTTGGGAAAACATTGTTTAAACAGTGAAAAGTTAATTTCTAGTCACAATTCCAAAACATACCTTTAAGGCTTTCAAAGGCGTGAAACACGCAAACATACGCAATGTACTGTCTTGAGTCCTAGTGTAGACTCATCTGCGATGTCCCTTGTCTAATATGAATATCCTGTGATGCATCACAAGATGTAGAATTTGGAGAAATTTTTATTTAAAGCCTATGCCTGGTCATTGTAGGAATCTTCAAGGTATTCCGTCACAGTTATGAAGCACATATTATTCAAGAGCCTGCTCTATAACTATCAATATGATAAACTAATTTTAAGAATTAAAAATCTGCTTAAAAAGTGAAAATTCCTTTCCCATTTTGCCTCCACAGACTCTATTCATCAGGAATGGCAACTTCTCCAATTCCATTACTACGTCTTTAGGAACATCTTCTTTGATGCAGGGCTTCCCTTGTGGCTCAGCTAGTAAAGAATCCGCCTGCAATGTGGGAGACCTGGGTTCGATCCCTGGCTTGAGAAGATCCCCTGGAGAAGGGAAAGTCTACCCACTCCAGTATTCTGGCCTGGAGAATTCCAAGAACTATACAGTCCATGGGATCCCAAAGAGTTGGACAGGACTGAACAACTTTCACTTTCACTTTCTTTGATGCAAGTCTAACTCAACTGACAAACGGCAATTTCCCAGTTTGCTTGTCTGCATTTAAATCTAGTTGACTGCAAGAACAAAGAAAAATAAAAATGTTACCATGTCTATTTTTTCCAGCAGAAAAGTAACATCTAGAAAGTGAAGACTAGCCTTGATTTATCAGTATAGAAAAGAACTAAAACTATGAACTAACAAAATAATTGCAAAAGCCAAGCACCAAATGGATGTGGTTGTTGATCCTCAATGCTCCACTGTACTTCACTCTACTAGTGCAGTTCTTACAGTATTAATTTCTATTGTAGGTACTGGGTTGTGAATTAATTCATTTAGAAACCAAGTTCCCACTCAAAATAATGTTGCTTAGAGTACCCGGCATAGAGCTTTGCAACAAGAAAGAAATGTTGAATGCATGTTTTTGGTTAGAAGAATCTGAGGCCATTTGCTCGCTGAAGAGAGAACAGTCACAGTGAGAAGTAGCATTATCTTCTATCATTTAAACCTTTCAGGTAAAAAAAGAATTAGTCTTTCTTAGAGACACAGTGTTGGGCTTCCCTGGTGGCTCAGATGGTAAAGCGTCTGCCCGCAATGCGGGAGACCTGGGTTTGATCCCTGGGTTGGGAAGATCCCCTGGAGAAGGAAATGGCAACCCACTCCAGTATTCTTGCCTGGAAAATCCCATGGACAGAGAAGCCTAGTAGGCTACAGTCCATGGGGTCGCAAAGAGTTGGACACAACTGAGCGATTTCACTTTCAGAGAGACAGTGTTACATGGTAGAAATCATTTAGACTTTGGGATCATATAGAGCAAGGTTGAAATCCCAGTTTCAGTTATTTTCTCTGAGCCATGAATTCAATTCTCAATTTCTTACTTATTATGTGGAAAAGATACACCTACCTTCCTGAGTTGTAATGAGTACTTACAAGTTAATAATATAAATATAATATAAAGCACCTATCATATGAATGGCATCAGTTAGTCAGTGCAGTAGCTCAGTCGTGTCTGACTCTTTGCAACCCCATGGACTGCAGCATGCCAGGCCTCCCTGTCCATCACCAACTCCTGGAGTTTACTCAAACTCATGCCCATTGAGTCAGTGATGCCATCCAACCAACTCATCCTCTGTCATCCCCTTCTTCTCCTGCCCTCAATCTTTCCCAGCATCAGGGTCCTTTCAAATGAGTCAGCTCTTCACGTGAGGTGGCCAAAGTATTGGAGTTTCAGCTTTAACAACAGTCCTTCCAATGAACACCCAGGACTGATCTCCTTTCTCCTTGCAGTCCAAGGGACTCTCAAGAGTCTTCTCCAACAGCACAGTTCAAAAGCATCAATTCTTCGGTGCTCAGCTTTCTTTATAGTCCAACTCTCACATGCATACATGACTACTGGAAAAACCATAGCCTTGATTAGATGGACCTTTGTTGGCAAAGTAATGTCTATGCTTTTTAATATGCTGTCTAGTTTGGTCATAACTTTTCTTCCAAGGAGTGTCTTTTTATTTCATGACTGCAGTCACCATCTGCAGAGATTTTGGAGCCTAAGAAAATAAAGTCTGACACTGTTTCCACTGTTTCTCCATTTATTTTCCATGAAGAGATCTAAGTGGTGCTAAATAAAGAGTATCTATAGTTTTCATAGACTTCCCTGTAACTCAAATGGTAAAAAATCTTCCTACGATGTAGGAGACCAGGGTTTGATCCCTGGGTTGGGAAGATCCTCTGGAGAAGGGAGTAGAAATCTACTCCAGTATTCTTGCCTGGAGAACCCCATAGACAGAGGAGCCTGGCGGGCTACAGTCCACGGGGTCACAAAGAGTTGGACAGGACCGAGCGACTAACACACACACATAGTTTTCATATTTTTGTCCCAAGTAGCATAACTGTTAATAGTGATGATAGTTAGAAGTATAAGGAGGCTCAGTTCAGTTCGGTAAAGTAGGAATTTTCTGTAAGTTAAAACAGCCAAAGATCAAATCAACTGGCTGCTTTATTATGAGGTGGTGACTTCTCCTTCATCAAGAGCCTTCAAGCAAAATCTAAATGACCTTTTACCATGCATGATGAATAGGGAATTAAGTATAAGGCTTAAATTCTAGACCCCTTTACATGCTACATTTCTATGATGCCTTGAAATTCTTGATAGTTTTTGAAATGACGAGCACAATTTTTCTGATTATTCTTGAAAAGAAAAGATAATGAAGTTAGACAGAAGGGAGGGAATTTGTCATGAGACATTGAGTTTGGGTTAAATGGTAACTTTGCATGTCCAAAAAATTAGTATTCAGACTCATGATTTTTCCCCAGCAATAGACTTCAGAAAAATAAAAAGATCTAAACATCCCCCAGCCTCTGGCTTCCAGTTGTCTATTTAAATAGCTCTCACTGTTCCACTTCATCTTTTTCTCTCTAGTTGGGAAGCAGACATGACAAAGGTAGTTAAGCGAGTGCTGTTGATCAGCCCTAGGAAAACATCCATTTACTTCCCATTCATCAGGACATGTCCTGGGAATTTTCCTCTTCAACCCTCTCAGTTTCTCAGTTGGCTATAGTTCTCTCTCCCTTCTCCCTACTCCATACAAAAACAGGGGGGAAAAAACCTCTCCTTGTTTCACGCACAATTTTCCTCTCCTAAGACTCAGCATATTCAGTCCTAGACAGAATTGCTGACTCTAAGAAGGTCTCTCAAGGCAACTTTCCAACAAGACCAAATGTCTGGCTCCAAATGGAATCCTCAGACCATTCATTGAAAGAGCCATTTTCTTCGTCTCATTGCAACACATTGTTATACAGTAGCTCAATGATTCTAGAGAAGCATAAAACCTGGTGGGAGGTGGAGAGACATAGACTCTTAAGGTTTCCATGGAGTGGCCTCAGAATGTTTATGAAATCCCTGAAAATGTGAGGGTGCACTTTGCTGTATGCGATTCCATGAATTCATCAGATTCTTAAATGTTGTATATAATACCAAAAAAAAAAAAAAAAAGATTAAGAATCAAAGTGTTTTAGGAGAAAATATTTGCAAAGAATATACTTTGATAAGGGCCTCATGCACACTAGAGTTCCTTATAAAATTCTTTGAGATCCAGCAACAAAAAGGTAAATAACCCAATTAAAATGGGCAAAAGATTTTTTAACTTTTTATTTTATACTGGAGTATAGCGAATTACAGAGAAGGCAATGGCACCCCACTCCAGTACTCTTGCCTGGAAAATCCCATGGACAGAGGAGCCTGGTGGGCTGCAGTCCATGGGGTCACGAAGAGTCAGACACGACTGAGCGACTTCACTTTGACTTTTCACTTTCATGCATTGGGGAAGGAAATGGCAACCCACTCCAGTATTCTTGCCTGGAGAATCCCAGGGATGGCGGAGCCTGGTGGGCTGCCTTCTATGGGGTCGCACAGAGTCGGACACAACTGAAGCGACTTAGCAGCAGCAGCAGCAGCTTAGCTGATTAACAATGCTCTGATAGTTTCAGATACACAGCAAAGCAACTCAGCCATACATGTACATATATCCATTCTCCCCCAAACTTCCCTCTCATCCAGGCCACCACATAACATTGAGCAGAGTTCACTGTGCCATATTTTAAGTCCTTGTTGGTTATCAATTTTAAATATAGTGATGCGTACATGTTGATCCCAAACTCCCTAATTATCTTTCCTCCCATCCTTCCCCACTGGCAATCATGTTTGTTCTCTAAATCTGTGAATCTGTTTGTATTTTGTAGGTTCTTTTGTATCATTTCCTTTTAGATTCCATATATAAGGGATATCATATGATTAAAATGGGCAAAATATTTGAATAGACATTTCTCCAGAGTATATATGTAAATAACCCAACCAATAAACACATATACAAGTGATTACTATCACTAGTCATTAAGGAATGGCAACTCAAAATCACAATGAGCTATGACCTCCCATCCACTAAGATAGCTAAAACCGAAAGGACAGACAATAACAAGTGTTGGTGTGGATATGGAAAAACTGGAAGCTGGCTCTTTCTAACCAGTAGGTTATTGACTGCAAGTTGGCAACACAAATGGACTATAACAAATTATTGATTTTAGAAAACAGGCATTTAAGAGCACTCTCTTGACCATCTCCAGCTACTGGAACCTCGATAAGTAATCATCAGTGAGAAAGTCTTCAATCTGTACCACTGACACATGGGGAAATATTGCGATTGTCTCTGAATTTCTCATATTTTCCAATCCCACAATGAAGTAATGATGCCTTCCTTCATGGTGTTATGAAGATGAATGAAATTGCACCTGTCACATAATTTGAGTTTTTGTCTCAAATGTTTCTTGTGACTTTAACATGGCATCCACTTGCTTTTCTATTTAACAAATGAGATGTCAGCTCGAAAAGGCATTGAGGGAAAATGAATACATGTATATGTATGACTGAATCCCTTCTCTGTTCACCTGAAACTAGACAACATTGTTAACTGGCTATGCCCCAAAACAAAACATAAAATTCAAAAGAGAGAAAAAAAAATAAAAATGAATTTTTAAAAAAATATTGTTTTATTCCGATAAAACTGAGGCCTCATGGACATTGATTTAAAAGCGGAGTGACCTAATGTTTCAATTATCTACTGCTGTATAACAAGCTAACCCAAAGCTTAGTGGTTTAAAGTAACTTCCATTCTGTTCATGACTTTTTGGATCAGAGATTTGGAAAAGGGTTGGCTGAGAGTTTTGTCTCTAATCTGTGTCATCTGCTGGGGTGACTGAAGTTAGAGGATTCACTTCAAGATGACGTATTACTACATGACTCACTTCTCATTTGCCTTTGTATTCTGTGTATGTCAGCCTGTCTGTCTGTCTGTCTTTCCATGCAGTGTCTCATTATCCAAGGTTTCTTCATGTGGTTTGGGTTTCTCCCAGCACTGTGGTCCCAAGAAGCCACACTCTTACATGTTGCTGGTTTCCAAGAAGGAGGAAGCCCAAGTTGCCCGGTCAGTCAAGAGCTATGCCTGGAGCTGCACAGTGTTACTTGTACTGTATTCTATTGGTCAGAGCAGTCAGAGCGCCTTCCTAGATTCATGGGAGGGAGAAGATACACTCTACGTTCTAGTGGAGGGCTTGCAAGGTCACATTGCTGAAGAGCATGTAGGATAGGAGATAATGTTTCCAGTCATCTTTGGAAAATACAATCTGCCACAGCCACGTTCTCATCTCAACACAATTTCTGTCAACCTTTTATAATGCTCCCAGTATACCTATATTTATGCATGTACCTAGGGCTTCCCCAGTGGCTCAACGGTAGAGAATCCGCCTGCAATGCAGGAGACACAGTAGACATGGGTTTGATACCTGGTTCAGGAACAACCCCTGGAGGAGGGTATGGCAACCCACTCCAGTGTTCTTGCCTGGAGAATCCCATGGACAGAAGAGCCTGGTGGGCTACAGTTCAAAGGGTCTCGAAGAGTCAGACATGACTGAAGTGACTTAGCACACACATTCATATGCATATACCTAGACCCCTACTGCCTACCACAGGCTTCATTGCTTGAAAAATGCTGGAATTGGACCAGAGTTCTACTTAGGATCCTTTGATTTAAAGGAACAGAGAACTTACTCAAGATCTCTTAAGAAAAATAGAATTTTCACAGGAAAACACAATACATTGGCACTGAAACGAGCAAACCCTCAGGCATCAAATGTGCCCCTTGGCCTCTATTAGAATGTTGGAGTGTATCGTCTTCCTTTCTTGGGCAAGTGGCATTCTTACAAATGTGATTTGATCATTGTGCTAACCCTTCCTCACAAGTCCACGCTGTGTAGGGTCTATCAGTTTTAAACCACAGTTAAACAATTACATTGTCTCCGCTTCCAGATTAAAATCCACAGAAAATCAATTACCACCCCCACAATCTTTTTAGTCTTTCACATCTTTCTATGTAGGCAACTACATAAGCCTTGCTACGCCAAGGATTGGTTGCTTTTTTTTTTTTTATCAGTTATACCTTTTTGTCTAATCAGCAGAGGCAGTTAGGCAATGGTGAGGTTGGTGTTAAAGATGATATTACTTGGTACAAAAAAAAGTGGCCATCTAGACAGCATGGTGATCCATGAGCAATACAACTAAATAACCTCCAAAGTCATTCCAGCTCCAAGCGCGTATGGATTTTGTGAAGGTAATTTCCATTAGCTTGTGCAGTAATACAATAGCCTACTCATTTCACAATGACTCACAGAGTGTTTCTTAAAAAAAAAAAAAAAAAAAAAAGGAAGCTACTGAGCAGCTTCCATTCCCTGGAGAGAAGAAAGCGTGCTCCAGGGACCCAGCCTCATTTCCTATAGCCATTCTATTATCCCCGCTGTATCTGTGGTTTCTATTAGCCCTTCTGTGCTATTGATCAGCCTGGTCACAATGAAAGAGCTTTATTGAATTCCAAGTAATGGAAACTCATTACATGGCCTAGATAATTAATTACCAATTCTTTCCTTTTAGTGAAATTGAAACTGGCTGTGGAGAGCAAGCTGAGTGAGCTCAGTAATGCAGCCTGTTAGAAGCTTTATTTAATGTGTATGAGGAACACTCTCCACTGGCCTTGGAGATGTGTTTGATGTACTGCAGACCCTTGAAACAACCAAAGCACTTTCCTTTAAAATAAACCATCTTTTCAAATGGAATCAGTTGAAAGGAGAAGGCACTTAAACCATAAAAAGTAAAGGAAAAAAAAGCTAAACAAAAATATAAATCATATAAGGATATGAATGTAAGGCATCGCTTTACTAGTACGTTTAAAGCAGGCCATCAGAGTGTTTTTAGCAAACCACTAAGTCAGAGTAGGAGGTGGTTGCATGCCTTCAATCTTGCCTTTTATTCTCCTCGCCTCACATGACTGCTGGGTACATTGCCAATGTGATTGTCAAGTAGTGAGTTACTAAGCAGGCATGAATACCTAACATCATATGTGGAGAACTGATAACATATCATTGAGAGGGACTGAAGAAGGAGGAAGATGGCTACTAATAATAGATGACATTGATTACATGCCTGCTATGCATCAGGCACTATGTTAGGCCTTTTGCATGTATTATATCATTTAATTCTCCCAACTCTACACTCTAGGTTATATTAATACTTACTTTGATGGTGAGTATAACAAAATTCAAACCGCCCCAAATCACAAGGCTATAATTCTATAACCCAAATTTAGATTTGCCTGATTAAGTCTGTATGCACACTAGGTCACTTCAGTTGTGCCTGACTCTGTGCGACCCTATGGACTGTAGCCCACCAGGCTCCTCTGTCCATGGGATTCTCCAGGCAAGAATACTGGAGTGGGTTGACTTGCCCTCCTCCAGGGAATCGTCCCAACCCAGGGATCAAATCTGCATCCCTTGTATCTCCTGCATTGGCAGGAGGCTTCTTTACCACTAGCACCATCTGGGAAGGCCACTGGTTCAGTCTATTCAGTCTACTATACAATATCACCCTCCCCCCCAGAATTAGTACAATAAGAAGACAAGACTCCAAAAATCGCTAGCAAGAAACTGAGAAAGACTTGCAGTTTATAGAGTTCAAAGTGAAACATGGAAAAGACATTACGCTTGAAGTGAGAAGCAGCAGAGGAAGTAGCTCTTTCATCACCCTCACAGCCCTGCTTATGGAGGCTGCTGGGGACAACACAGAATGCACTGTGAATTTGCGTTTTGCAAATCTTGCTCCTGTGATATTTGAAGTCTGGATGACAGGTGTGAAAACCAGAAATGACAGACTTCCAAAGCTTACTCAATCCTCTGTTATAAGAATTTCATTCGTTGGATTCAAAGCCAATTTTTTCCAAAAGAAACACAAGTCAGACTCCGAGAAACATTGAACTGGCCTTAATGTTCTTCATTCTCTGAATCCAACTCTGTTATAACCATAGCACACTGAACACGGCAGCCAGTACGCTATCCTATCCTTGGTACATTGACATATTCTTCCTGCCACCAGTCAGGTTCTCTGCTCATCTAGAGTCAGTAGTGTTTGTCCCCAAACCAGCTTGTACCAATTGTACTTGTTACAGTGAAATATCATTTAATGCACTATTATATAAATCAATGAAATGAAAAGTATATAAGGTAAAAGAGTTGATGATTGTAGTGAAAAAGAAAACAAGGTTGAATGCTTTAGAATACTTGCTGCTAAGTCACTTCAGTCGTGTCCGACTCTGTGCGACCCCATAGACGGCAGCCCACCAGGCTCCCCCGTCCCTGGGATTCTCCAGGCAAGCACACTGGAGTGGGTTGCCACTTCCTTTTCCAATGCATGAAAGTGAAAAGTGAAAGTGAAGTCACTCAGTCGTGTCCGACTCTTTGCAACCCCACGGATTGCAGCCTACCAGGCTCCTCTGCCCATGGGATTTTCCAGGCAAGAGTACCGGAGTGGGTTGCCATTGCCTTCTTCATTAGAATACTTGAGTACTGCCTAAAATATTACCATTGACTTGAGTGTAGGTAATAAAACTGTTAAAAATTAATTATTTAAAAACATACAATTATCATGTACTTAAATTATCTAACAGGGACTTTATTTGCTTCAAATAAAGAAAATAAGGATTGAAATTGGCTAATTATGGGTAGAATTTATGCAAGTAAAATAATTCAGACATCTTCTGACTCAAGCCCACTTAATAGCTCTTGGCCCTACCTCAAAGCATGTACTTCCAATTTAAAATTAAAATTTTCATGAAACTTTGTTTTCAATCCCCACAGTAACTATACATATTTTTAAATTAATTAATCAGTTACCAATTAACCAGTTTGTCTGGGCTAAGAGACTTTCTAATATAATCATAGATGTATACCAAAGATTTCTTTAAAGGAAACAAAGTAAGACTATATCATATGCACTGTGAAGGCATCCCAAGCAGTCTTGTTTGGATATACCTGTCTTTTCCTAAAGCCCCACTCCTTTTTGTGGCTGTCTTATATTTGTCTAAACCCCCCAAATGCCTCATTACTCAGCCATCTGATTGTCATTGATTTCTACCTTTCGTTGGCTCTCCCTCACCTTTTCTCATATAGACCAATGGAGAGCCTTTGGGTTTTTTTCCAGTTCTGCTTAGCTTATGAAAGGCTCAGGAGATCCCAAAAACTGAAAAACAAAGATTCTCCTTTAAAAAATAAAGGAAAAGAAAAGGTTACACCTGCATTTATTTTAATATTTTATCCCCTTTATATTTGAATAACTAACTTAAGCAGACCTCTATTCATTCTGAGAAAGTCTCCCCAATGAACCTTTTACTTGTTAAATATAAAGCAAAGACCCTGGGCTGAAATAAATGTCTTTGGAGAAATTTGTCACTACCAAGCAGCCAAAACTCTGCTTTGATAATGAGGTAAGAAAATTAAAAACATTCTGTGGGGGAGAGAGAATTCCATGTAGGAGGAATATGTAGCTTTTCAGAAGTATGGATTAGGTGATGGGTACATGAGGACAGTGAGGCACTGATGTGCAGTTTCTCAGTTAGGATCTGATTACCAGCGATCAAAGGGGCGTGGACCAAGGGGGCATGGACCAGAAGCTAACAGAACAGTTCTTAAGGGTTTTGATGTGCTTCTTTACTTAAAGCAGGGTTGGGAGTGGAGGGAAGGAATATCCACAAGGTGGAGGAGAGAAGTAACTTGTAGATGGTTTCTAGTGTTTATAGGGTGGATTAGAGGGCTAATCCCTGGTGGCTCAGGTGGTAAAAGCATCTGCCTACAATGCAGGATACCTGGGTTTGATCCCTGGGTTGGGCAGACCCCTGGAGAAGGAAATGGCAGCCCACTCCAGTATTGTTACCTGGAAAATCCCATGGACAGAGGAGCCTGGCAGGCTGCAGTCCATGGGTCACAAAGAGTTGGCCACGACTGAGCGACTTCACTTTTACTTTCAGAGGCCTAAAATGAGGATGTGATTGATGAAGAAGCCAAGTGGCCATTTAGATATCTGCAGGAAGAATATTCCAGGCAAAGGCAATTCCAAAGTGCAAATGTTTGAAGCAAAAAAAAAAAAAAGGGCTTGGGGAGTTTGAGGAATCGTGTAGGAGGCCAGGTGGCTGGGGCTGGTTGAGCCAGGAGGGGAGTGGCAGTTGATAAGATCAAACAATGAGTGATGACATTATTTGTGGGCCACTGTGAGGCTGCTTTTTATTCATATATAACCAAGGAGACTTTAATCTGTGAGACAGATTTTAAAGTCCATGCAAAACTGAATATTACCAGAGTGAATAGATGTGACATTTATTTTTCCATTATTCAAATGCTTACTATGTGTAAAGTTAAGCAAAATGAAAGTAAAGTACAGGCATGCTCAGATAAAAGTCTTTTAGGTACAAATGAAAGAAAAAGTTTAGTCTTAGGTGTCTACCACCTGATAAAACTGTAAAGGTAACAAAGTGAAATTAAATTATAGCAAAGGGCTATCAAAAGAGCCTCAGTGACGTCAGGTATGTAAATATGAAAAATTGTCTTTGTAAACCTTAGTTTCCTTATCTTACAAAATGATTTCATTGATAGGATTCTTATGGGCTCTCCCACACTGAAATTGGGGATTTGCTACTGGTATTTGATGGCCTGGGACTTATGTCTGAAATGAAAGGGATATGACAGAGTTTAAGAGTTACAAATCTGAAAGGAAGAGGAAGAAGGAAACACTATCAGGAAGGTATGTACATACTTGTATTTAAATTTACCAGCTGAGCAATTCCATGAGCACACAGAAAGAAAAACTAATGCCATGCTGCTATAAGAGACTTCCACACAGAACCCAGACAATTAGAGGCTACAAGATAACAAATTTTTGTAATAGAAATTACAAAGCTCGCACAGAAGCAAGATAAAAAATCATTGGGGGACTGCTATTATCAGGGTGTATTTTGGATTTTCATCCTCTTATAAAGTAAAGCATCAGATAAATTAATGTCTTACTGATAATTTCAGCTTTCAGAAGATGGGGGGACCCAGAAGGGCATCATGGTTAAGATGGAAATGAACAAGGAAGAATAAAATTATGAATATGAAATTGACAGATATGCAACCTAGGTTTTAGGAAGGCAGACTTCAGAATAGAGGAAAAAATGAAATGCCATGGATAGAATACCCTGAATGTGGATTGTGTGCAAAATGAGGCTTCAGTACCTGCTATTTTGACTGTAAGTAAAGCCAAGAAGAAAAAAGGAAAGAACTCTTAAGAACCCAAGAAACCTGAAGGTACTCTTAAGAAGAGGTGTGAAAAGTGTGAAGGGAAGGACAGTCCATTGAACCACATTAACTTTGTCGGTGTTTGATAGATCGAATATGTTTAACAACAATCTTAATTTAATTCAGAGATCAGACTTGCATTGGCCAAGACACCAAGATACTTGGGGCTGTTAAGAACTTGAAATGTGACTAGCTCAAATTGAGACACACCAAGTGTAAAATACATTTAGTAAAAATGATTAATATGTAACAAAGAAAATAACATCTCTGGTTAATAAGTACTCTTTAGCTACAGTAATCAAAACAGTATGGCATTGTCATAAAAATGATACATTCTTCAATGAAATAGACTAGAAATAAATTCACACATGTATGGTCAACTCATTTTCAACAAAAGCACCAAGAATACACAATTGATAAATGATAGTCTCTTCAAGAAATGGTACTGGGAAAACTCGATATCCACATGTAAAAGAATGAAACTGGAAGACCATATTATACCATACACAGAAAATCAACTCAAAATGCGTGAAGGCCTTATGTGTAAGACCTTAAGCCATAAAAATCCTAGAAGAAAACATAGGGGAAAATCTCCTTTACACTGGTCTTTGCAATTATATTTTTGATCTGACACCAAAATTATAGGAGATAAAAGCAAAAACAAACAAGTGGGACTACTTCAAACTAAAACATTTCTATACAGCAAGGAAAACAATCAACAAAATGAAAAGTTAACCCATGGAATGGAAGAAAATATTGGCAAGTTAAGTATTTCAAAAAGAACTAACATCAAAAAATACATAAAGCACACAGATGTGCGTGTGTGCTCAGCCCTTCAGTCGTATCCAATTCTTTGCGACCAAATGGACAGTAGCCCACCAGGCTCCTTTGTCCATGGGGTTTTCCAGGCAAGAATACTGGAATGCATTGCCATTTCCTACCCCAGGGGATCTTCTCAACCCAGGGATCCAACCCACATCTCATGCATTGGCAGATGGATTCTTTAATTCTGAGCCACTTGGGAAGCCCCCAAAGAACATGTAATTCAATAGCAAAACAATTATGGAAAAACCAATACAATATTGTAAAGTAATTAGCCTCCAATTAAAATAAATTTATATTAAAAATAAATAAATAACAACAACAAAAAAACCCAATTTAAAACTAAGAACAGGAATTGAATAGACATTTCTCAAGATATATAAATAGAAAAGATTTATATGAAAGATACTTTACATCATTAATCATCTAGGCAATGCAAATCAAAACCACAATGAGATATCACCTCACTCCTCTTAGGATGGTTGTTATCAGAAAAGTCAAAAGATTGGCAAGGGAATACTAAGCTAGATGGATAGGCAGAAATGTTGGGAAGAATGGAATCATTGATAGAAAAAGGGCATGAGGAAACTCTCTTGGAGGATAAAAATGCCCAAGACTTTGACCTGGGTGATAGTTACATGGGTACATACCTATGTAAAACTTTGTAGAATGGTGCATTCAGTTTTGCATATTTTATTGACTATACAGTATGGCTCAATTTATTTTTTAAAAGAAAAAAGAATACAAAGGGTCTGCTAACTTTGAATCTAAGCCTTTCAGGCTCAGTAAAGTTTTCACAGAAACATAAGGGAAAAAATTCCCAATACATATTGATTTTCTTATTTTGGTTCTGTTTTTCACCCAGAATACCTGATTCTCAACATATCATAATTAATTTTTTTTCACTTAATTAAGCCAGCAGTCCTTGCTTTCCTAAAACTTTCTTTAAAATTAAAAAAAAAAATTAGCCCATGCCCATTCTATCCCTTCAGTTATAACCACTACTTGTGATAATACTTGGATTTAAATGTTTTCAAAGGAATATACGACACATTATTTATGATCTTTCATAAGCCAATCAGCACAAACTTCCCTGTCACTATTTACTCTTCTCTTAAAGAAACCATTATTCTAACTTCTGTCACCATATAGTTTTGCCTGATTTGAACTCCATATAAACAGAACCACAGAGTATGTTCTATTTGGTACCTGGCTTCTTTCATTCAACTTAAGGGTTTTGAAAAATAGTAGTTTGACATGTCCAGGCAGACAGAGTTAGCTGTACAAAACTAAGAGCAGGGGAAACTCGGAATCTGGAATGCATTCTCCCCACTGTTATACAGAAGGTCCTGGAGCAGCTGATCCAGCTACCAATGATGGAGACAAGTTTCTGTCACTAAACTAATTTGACATTACTAATATTTCATTCTAGTTTCAGGTTTCAGCTAAAATCCTTTAAAACTCTGAAATAAATGCAAAAATGCTTTTCCTTCATAGAAAGGAAAAGGCTTCCCAGGTGGCCCTAGTGGTAAAGAAGCTGCTTGCCATTGCAACAGACCTAAGAGTCTCAGGTTCGATCCCCGGCTCAGGAAGATCCCCTGGAGGAGGCCATGGCAACCCACTCCAGTATTCTTGCCTGGAGAATCCCATGGATAGAGGATCCTGGCAGGCTATAGTCTGTAGGGTCACAAAAGAGTTGGACACAACTGAAGTGACTCAGCAGGCCTGCACACATAGAAAGGAAAAAGAAATAAGATAAAACCCAGAGATTTTCAGATTTGTATATATCTCATCAGTCAACATATTGCATAATATTTTGGTAATGCCTAATTTTAAAGTATGAATATTTACTTATTATCTTTCACATTTTTTTAGATGAATGCTTCCTCATTGAAGTTTTGCCAAAATAAAACTTTATTGTTTCATTATATTTTCATGGGTTTTTTTCTCTGACCACAGAATGAACTTCTAAAATTCATAATTTTAAAAGAACATTCTGTGGTTAAAAATCCTGCCCATGTGCATTTATAAATAATTGGTTTTCCCTTCAAAAGCCACAACATACTTTCACAGTTTATCAAATATTTTGATTATCCCCACAGTCATCAGCATATTATAGGTTTTTTCCTCCAATGTCACATTACTCAGCGTTCCAGTCCATTGCATAATCAGTCAGTAGGTTTTAGATATGAAAATGAAAACTTTAATAGAATTTCAAAAATGAACACACCACAAGGGCCAACTGAGAGTGTTCCCAAACCTAATCCATTTTACAGTTTTCTATCTCCTTTCCATATGTGACAATTTTAGGCTATAGAGACTAAGCTTGGCTTGTCCAGCCACGGCTTCTATTGTTGTCAGCTGAGTGACAATACGCACAGTGTGAATGTGACTCACAGAGGGTATGAATTATTCTGCAGGATTCAGGGAACATCAGTGATCCTTTCTTCTTTCTCTTGGTGAGAAAATACATATGTCCACTTCTATTTAGATCACACAAAATCTCACAGAATCTCTAAGGCTAAAAAAATTAATATTTGACTCCTCTGGATATAGACCAAGGGAGAAAGCCAGTAGAGTTTCCCTTATTATTAATGCACAGGGTACCAGTATAGTCAACTTTGAATTCCCACTTTACTCTTGGTCTTGAGATTGTTTTGTTCTTTAGTTTTGCTGAAACACCCTCAGGAGGATGAAACTTTGCTCGGACGAATTCCAATTATCATAAAACTTCAACAAGCCAACTTATGAATATTTAGCCTTCTCCTCATGTTCAAAAGCATCCAAATAAAGATGATGATATAAAGAAATGGCCCCTAACAGGCATGATTATCAACTCTAAAGAAATATCAGTGTCTATGGATTTGAGACATGCAACGTATTTAATATTTAAAAGACTCTTTAACAAGGTATGAACTTTCCTCTTCAATTAATTATTGATCCAGGCACTCATCTTCCTTCCATTTAAAACTTTTAAACAACGTGTCTGAAGCACTTGGGTTTGCTGTGAGAGGAGGAGGCAGTCACTGACTTGAGTTGTTTGGAAGTGTGATCAGAAAGGACTTTTAGCAATGAGGAAGAAACCCTGAACAACAATCTTCCATTATTCCTACATTTAAGGCTGCTGGAGCCATCAAGAAAACACTAAATAACAACAAGTAAATTCTGTTGAAATGTTTAGCTAAATGGAACCAAAACAGTCACAGTTGACAATTTCATAAATACATTAATTAGAAGTGTCTCCAAATAGCATGTGATTTTGAATTATTAACATAAAACACTGCATTATAAATGACTGCAAATTGCATTCCTAGTGTTCTCCATGCTTAATTTATCATGCCGGTAGGAAAATTTGCAAATTACTTCACTGTTTTACACTTAGTGGCAAGTTTTATGTGTATATTATTACTTTAAGATAAAATTAAATTAGTGTACATACGTGATATGTGACATGTTATAGGAGACACTCAAAGTTGGATCAAAAAACAGCCAAATTCCCTTTCTTATTATGAACATATTGCATTCCCAGAACTTCATTGCTAAGATTCCACCAAAGTCCTGGCTACCCTTCTCTGTCTCAGTGTTCACTCCCCTTTCTTCCCTAGGGATACAGTCTACCCACTTGATATAAAATTTTTACTGAACTGTGAAAATCATGGCTTTTTGTCAGTGAGCACTTCTTGGTATCATACTTAGAAATATTCTCTGAGTATGAAAGAGCCAGGAATCTGGCCAAACTCAACCCTGATGGATGTTGTCATTCACACTATGAGGACACAGTCTGAATATTTTATTTTATTTGAAAGCAATGATCTATGTAAAAATTTTCAGATACTACAGTTCTTATGATTTCGTCTTTTATTTCACATTTATATTGCTATTTTGTCTACATACTTTCTAAAGAAGTGATTTTTCATTTGTTCTTTTTTTAGCTATAGAAACCCTTATTAAATAAAACTTAAAATGTGGAAAACCTTGGTTTGATCTCTGGGTTGGTAAGATCCCCTGGAGAAGGGAAAGACTACCCACTCCAGTATTCCGGCCTAGAGAATTCCATGGAGTGTATAGTCCATAGGGTTGCAAAGAGTTGGACATGACTGAGCGACTTTCACTTTCACTAAAAGCCATTAATCCCAGTCTGAACAGAGTAAGCCTTATCCAGGTATTTAAGAGGCTAACATAGTATGAATATTTAAATTATATACAAAAAGTACTTATCTTAAGTGTAGGCATCTAAGGAGCAGAGCCTCTCCAGGTTTTCCCTTCTAAGACAGAGTCCTTCCCTCCTCTTAGGATACCAAGGTATTGATTTGCCCACGTTTTCAATGATCACTGTGGTTTAAAAGCCATGCACCACGCTGTGGTTCTCTATTCATCTTCATCTTCCATCTGTGTTGCCAGAACCACAAACTGAACTACTCTCCTCTCTTTGAATACATATTGTGACTGGTGATATCATTCAGCTTTAGTTAGGGGCACAGAAGAGGTCCTTAGGCCTTGTCTAGCATGCATATGCTCACACTCGATTCACTGATGTCTGAAGTAAAGACCCATGTACACGCTCATAAAGTATGAATTGCCATCTATTAATTTCTCCCTCCTTTCTTAGCAAAGCTTCTGCAAAGAGTTCTCTACATTCATTGTCCTTATTTTCCCATATAGTGTTCTCTCTTCAATCCAATCTATACTCTAATTTCAACCCTACCAGTCCATGGAAATTGCTTTTATCAAAATGGCCAATAAACTCCTGGTTACTAAATCTAAAAAAAAATAATAATAAATGTGTTGTTGCCTTGAAATTTCTCACTTGTAGAATTCACTTGTAAATTCCAGAGCTGGCTCTTCCTGATTCATTGAAATTCTCTACTTTCATGACTTCCATAGTAAACACTGCCTTCCAACTTTGCTCCTATCTTTCTGGCCATTCTACCCATGTTCCCATGTGGTCTCACCTTTTCCTATTTGTGCCCTAAATGGCAGCATTTATCCAAATGCCATCACATCCTATCTTTGGTTCTTTTTATCCTACCCAGTTGAAAGCATATTCCATCTAATAAACTTATTTCACATATCAGTACCTTCACCCCGATTCTGACTTTAAATTCCAGATTTGTATATTCAACTGCCTGCTACAAATTCAAGTTTGAAAGAATCTACATGCTTTAAAATCAACAGTTCCAGAAGTAAACACATTCTCTTTTTTGACACAGATTTCTTTATGACCTAAAGGTTCTATTTCTTCAGAAATAACACTCCTACCAACCAACTCATCTTTCTCATGAAATAATCACCACTCACTCTTTTTAATTTTCTGTAGTGTACCTCTGATCTGTCTCCTCCTCTAAACCTCCACTATCAACACTTCGGTTCAGACGTCCATCAGGCTCAAACATCTGTCACCTCAATTACTATAAAGACTTTTATCTGTTCTATCTCTAGTCTTACAAAATAGAACCCAATTGCTATGCTTATTCCAGAGATACAGATTTTATAAATACACACTTATCATGCCCCTTCCCTCAGTTTGTAATCCATCAGTGGTTTCCTGTTTCCAATAAGACTTCTTGCTACGACCTACAAAGCCCCGCTAAGGGTCCTTTCCTGTTAAATTCTCCGGTCTCATCATTTTTGGTGACCTCGGAATATACCTAAGTACTCTACTTGTGATTACCCTAGTATAATATATTCCTTCCCAATTCTATGGTTTTATACATATCTCTCTGGCTGAATCCTCTCCCTTTTTCCTAGCTTATCTGTCTATATTCAACTCAGATGACAATTAACACATTGTCACATTACTGCTATATCATTGTCTCTTTTCTCTATAGCCTGAAAAACTCTCCATATTCAGAGATTGTTCCATTTATCCATGTGCATTCAATGATTTCCCTTGTTTGTCTCATTCCAAAATGAAATGAAAAAATATGTTGAAAATTCAAAAGACTGAAAATTCAGTTGACTTGTATGGTCAGAAAAGTATTTATGGCAACATGAGATCTGGACAGTAGATAAGAGGAAATAATGGGAAACTAGAATTTCTTGGGCTTCCCAGATGGTGCTAGTGGTGAAGAGTCTGCCTTTCAATGCAAGAGACTCAAGAGATGTGGGTTCCATCCCTGGGTCAAGAAGATTCCTGGAGAGAGAAATGGCAACCCATTCCAGTATTCTTGCCTGGAGAATTCCATGGACAGAGGAGCCTGGTGGGCTCCAGTCCATGGGGTTACAAAGCAAATGAGCACAACCGAGCAACTGAGCACACAGCACAGAATTTCATGGGCAGAAACAAATTGCGCAAATATAGCAGACAGGGAACAGTGACACGCACAACCAGACTAAAAGGGCTTGGTTAAGGAAGGAGAGAAGTCTTGAAAATGTAATTGTTAGCTGGAATGCCAAGCTAAGAATTTTATAATATATAGGGAGCAAAAAGACAGCACACTCAAAGCAAAAGTAGTCCAGGCTACCAGAGCATCTAAAATTCCTGGAGTTGTGTGTTTGCTTTAAACAGAAAATGCCTGAGATACACTCCAGGCAATTCTGATTCAGAAACTCCCAGGTTACTCATATATAGATTTGAGAACTACCATCTTAAAATGATAACTTTTGAAGATTAAACATAATCCATAATTTATCAGAAAGTAAACTTCATGTAACTTTTATTTACCTTGATAATAGCCTGAGTCATGGAGTTTGATGATCATTTAGCAACATATTATCACTCACATTTAGCCACAATTTTTTTTAGGAAAAAGAATATTTAATTTATTTTTAAATTCCTATGTACTGGCAAAGCATATATTTGGCCCTTAACAAATTTTCATCAAGTAAATAAATAAATTTCTTAAATGATGCTAAAAAATCACAAGTAGTAGTTTTCAACTCAAGATAGAGGAATGAATACAAGCATCTTTTCTTCTCCTGCTTTTTATTCCATAAACAACAAATAAAAACAAAAGTATAAGTAGAACACTATGAAGAAAATGAGAAAGAGTCAACAATGGACAGGTGACTTCAATAATGTTTTATTAGAAAGAGTAACTTCAATAAACTTCCATTAGATAGAAATTGGATGATGTAATACTAAACACGCATACAAAAATAAGCAACAATATTCAGCATTGTTAATCATTATATAAATGCAAATCAAATCCAGAATGAGATATCACCTCACACCTGTCTAAATGTCTATCATCAAAAAGTTTACAAATAACAAGTGTTGTCAAGGGTGTGGAGAAAAAGAAACCCTAGGGTACCATTGGTTGGAATGTAAATTGGCACAGCCATTACGGAAAATAGTATGGAGGTTCTTCAAAAACTAGAACAACCATGCATGCATGCTAAGTTGCTTCAGTGATGCCCAACTCGTCGTGACCCTGTGGACCATAGCCAGCCAGGTTCCTCTGCCCATGGGACTCTCCAGGTAAGAAAACTGGAGTGGTTTGTCATGCCCTCTTCCAGGGGATCTTCCCAACCCAGGTATTGAATCTGAGTCTCTTTATGTCTCCTGCACTGGCAGGCGGGTTCTTTATCACTAGCACCACCAGGGAAGCCCAGAACTACCATATGACCTAGCAATTCCATTCCTAGGTATACGTGCTAAGAAAACAGAACACCAATTCAGAAAGATATGTGCACTCCAGTGTTCACAGGAGCATTATTTACAATAGCCAAGGTATGAAAGCAACCTAAGCATCCATCTGTAAGAAACTGCAGAAATTATGCACACCAAAGAAACGATTCGGAAGAAAAGACACATGATGCAAGAGACAGAGGAGACAATCATTGGAGTGATGTCCTACAGTAGTTAGAGGCAGATTACACAAATGCAGAGACTGGCAACTCATTCATAGTCACAGGACTTGAGTATACGGGAAAAAATATATACACATTCTGATGTTGAAAAAATTGCTATTTCATCTTGAAACTAAATAAAACTGACTGGACTGAGAACCCTATTTCTCTAGTCTTATTAAGAAATCCAAAGTCAAAGAGTCTTCATATTCAAAGCTTCTAATTTCACTTCTAATTCAGAAGGGACAGTAGAAGTTTTGACAAAATTTTAAGAAAAAAAAAACAAGAATTTTTTTTAGCAAATAGATTTTACCCATAAACATTTAGATGACTCCCATAAATATTTTGATGATTCCAGTGGAAACAAACCAAAAGTAGTATTAAAAATGTGGTTTGTGGGGGTAAAGTGTTAGAAAAACACATCTTGCTTTTCCTTATTGCAGAATATTTAAAATTAAACTTTTGACTTTGTTGAATGTGCACAACAAATATACTGTCCACCTCCAGCTTCTGGCTTGTTTGCTACATGCCAGAATTCTGGGAAGAACATGGGAATTATTAGCATATGGAGAATAAGACTGTGTAATGCCATAAATTCACCAGATTCCTTTCAGGAAAAATCTGATCGATATCTTCAAAATTGTTTAGCTTCCAAGTTCCAAATATATTTAAAACTAAAGAGAATAGTATGATGAATTCCATGTATACATCGCCAACCTTTAGTGATTATTAATTCATGGCCAGTCTTTTTTCATTTATACTTTTACCCAAATCCCCTTCTTATTATGTTAAACTTCAGACAATATATTGTCCCATCTTTAAATATTTCAGTGTACATTGCTAAAGGCTACAAACCATTTTTCTTTAAGTCCAACATCATATTATCACAGTTAAAAATTAATAATTCTTTAATATCATCAAATATCTAGTTAGTGTTCACATTTTCCTAGCCCTCATAGTCTATTTGAGTTTGAATTGAGGTCCAAACAAAGTCCACGTATTACAATGTGTCGATACACTTCTTAAAACTTCTTCATGTAAAGGTTCCACCTAAATCTTTTTTCTTTTGCATTTTATTGAAGAAATTCAGTTATTTGTGGTGGTAGCATGTCTCACAGTTTCGACTTATTATTCCCAATGGTTTTATTTAGACATGTTTCTTTCTTTTAAAATGTTAGATCTAAATATTAATCAGATTCATGATCCAAAAATTTAACAAAACTAGTTCATAGGTGGTGCTTATGTGCCTCCATTGAGAGAAACACAATGATTGCTTGTTTTATCTTTTTTGTGATGTGAGCAGCCCTTGGTAATCATTGCCTCGAACACCGACATCCATTATGATGTTTAAATAGATGTTCTGCTCACCAACTACAATGTGTGTGTGTGTGTGTGTGTATGTATATGTGTGTGTGTGTGTGTGCGTGTGTGTGTGTGTGTAGAAGGAATCTCCTCCACCAACAAGCAATTCTCTGGATACAGCTCACTGCCCTACAATTCAACTCAACTGGCACTCTCTGCTATCTTCTGGGAGATAGCATTAGATTTCACAGGTTAAGGGGTCAATCCCACAAAACTGCCCCTCCCACACACCCAGTCAGAAGCCTGGATTACTAACTGTGCTTCTGACCAATCAGCCACAAATTGGTTGTTCCAACAACACCCTCCAACTCAGGATGACAGTGTCAAGTCAGGGTTGTCACCTTATCTCTTACCAACCATCTGGCTATGAATCCGAGGTTTACCTCTAGTGTTCAAGTAATTTGCTATTGATTACTCTGAGATTCAGTGGTATAGGAAGAGCAAGAAAATGCTTTTTCTTCTCCCCTTATTTATTAATTTCCAAAATCATAAGTTCCCTAGTGTAGGGGTTCAGAACAAGTCCCCCCAAATATGCCACATTTGCATGAGAATTATTTTGAGCTAAAGGCAATCAAGACCCTATAGTTTCAAAAGAAACTACTACCCCTCCCTTAACCACCTAGAAGAATTTAAATTAGGGATTTTTCCCAGGAAAAAATTTATTAAGAGCAATAAATTTTATCTAAGTGGCCCTATCTATATGGCAAACATTGAATTACCAAAAATCTGTTATTGTCCTGACAATGACCCTCCTATCCTTAGAAGCCCCAGGCCTTTATTGCATTCCTTAGCTCAGGATGGCCTATATGCCTCATTTTACTTTCCTGTCTCTGAACTTCTTGTGTATGTGGAGTTCCCATACATACAAAATTAAATTTGATTTTCTCCTGTTAAGCTGTCACTTTAATTCTGAGACAAGCCAGAAGAACTTATAAGGGTAAAGGAAAGCTTTCCCGCTCCCTGATACCAACATCCTCCAATGGTGACCAAGTAGATTTCTCCCGCAAATACAGTTAGGAGCCCATAGGTTTAAATATAATTTATGTTTTGATCCTTTACAGTTATCTTCCTTACTACAGTTCAAATTATCCCATCTTTGGCCAGGGTAGACTTACCAAGATTACCAAAGTCTACCTGACCCAACTCATCTGGTCTTTTATGATAAGTTATCCCAGACCCATTTTACATATTCTCTGACGGAGGCCTGAAATCAGTGATTTGACCAAAGAGCACTGATCACTTTTCATAGTAAATAGCACTGAAAGGCCACAGTATTGACATTAGATGGGCTCACTGTGGCTGGGTTGTTCTAGACCTTTCAAAGGTGAGAGAGATTTTTTTTAATTCTTCTAAGTTTTAATATTAAGATAATATTAGAGATTTTAAAAGTAGCAAAAATACTACAGAGAATTTCAATATATCTTTCATCAGTTCCCCCTAAATTTAACATCTTTTATAACCATAGTACAGTTATTAAAACCATAGTACAATTATGAAACCCATGAAATTAATATTGACATAATATTAAGTAATCTATAGATCTTACTGGAATTCTCCACTTTTTCCAATAACACTATTTTTCCTGTCCAAAATCCAATTCAGGGTATCATGTTGCATTAATCGTCATGAGTCTTTCTCTAATCTGTGACAGTTCTTCAGCCTTTTGAAGACTTTGTGGGTTTTTTTTGTTTTTGATGACCTTGACACTTCGGAAGAACACTGATCAAATTTTCTATAGCTCTCTCAAATGCTGTTTGTCTATGTTTTCCCATGATTAGATGAAGACTCTATGGTTTTGTGAAGAATACTACAGGAGTGATGCTGGGCCCGTTTCTTTTCTTTTTCTTTTTTTTTTTTCATGCATCATGCAGGATCTTAGTTTCCAGACCAACTCTCAAACCTGTGCCCTCTGCCTTGGGAGTTTGGAGTCCTGTCCACTGGACAGCCAGGGCCCTTTTCTGTGTATCATTTTCGATAGGATCAGAATAGGATGGACAGCTAAAAAGTTTGAAGAGTTCCTGTGATTCATCACAGTAACAATGAAATCAGCAATTCTGTTCATTTATTCAGTCAACATTGAATTTTGCTTGTGTCCACCTACTGCAAATATAAAACCAAGATGACAAAGTGACCTGTGTCAGAAGTGACCTGTGCCTAAGCAGGGAGATACCTGTTTTCCCTTTTAGAGAGACATTTTTGATGATAAGGTCCCTTTCAGAGCATTTTACTGTGGAATTAGTCTTTATAACTAGTGCCCTAAAGAAGTCTGCATTATCTCCACTCATCTTAAGAAAATATATTCATGGTGGTTTTCAACTTGCAAAATGATGTTAAAAGTAGCTAGCCAATTGTGACTCAAGTGACACTGAATTTAGCACCTTCATCAAAATCTACCAAGTTCCTAATATCCCTGAGTAAATGAGGATGGTCAGCTCATTCTCCAAGTTGACCATTAGTAAATAAGCTTCAGTTTATAATACGTTCTGCAGAAGGTCATACCTCAAAAATACCAACTTGGTACCATTTTGTATAGAGTTCTGAAAGTGGATAGCACAAAGCCTTAAACACAGGAGATCCAATAACTGTTAGAGTGTGTTTGTTGGTTGGTTGGTTTGCTGGTTTGTGTCAGTTGATCTCAGGCTATTTAGAGGAATTCAAAATAAGGAACTATCCTAACTCTTGCATATGAAACAACGAAATTGAGCCTTTTTAGCAGTAGACATTTCTATAAAGGAAAAACAGGCAAAATT
This sequence comes from Bos taurus, assembly GCF_002263795.3. NCBI lineage: Eukaryota > Metazoa > Chordata > Mammalia > Artiodactyla > Bovidae > Bos > Bos taurus. The sequence continues at coordinate 38,910,602 of NC_037350.1, forward strand.
GTTGAGTGCATGCACAAAGAAGAATGTGACACCACTCATCCTTGCCCTCCCAACTCCACACCAAATTTCCCATCCAAGGTCCCAAGACAGCAGGATTTCACAGTCCAGGAGCCCTCTGCAAATGAGTCCTTTCCACAGCTTCTGTCGGGGAACTGTTGAAGGGGTTGAGTTCATTTTAAGCAGAATGAACTCAGAATTACTAAGCAAGAAAGAGGTGCTGGTGCACCGGGCAACTGTGGTTCAGATTTCATAGGTTCCCTCCTCTTGCTCTTCGCTATCAAAAGCAAGGTCTACCCCCACTGGTTCATCTTCCCAAGGTTACTATGTCAAAAGTATGGACACAATTTCTCTACTTTTTAACTTCTAAGAGCCACTAATTAGAAGAAGAGTTAGGATAAACAATTTATTTTACTAAACACTAGAAAGTTTTAAAAGTTTTGAAATAGTAGAAAAAGAAAATGCCCTTACAATTAAATCTTGTGGACCAATATAAAACTATCTCTATTGGCATACACTCTGAATAGCTATCATATCCTCTGTTCCCAAAAAACATCGCAACAATGACCTTTAAGAAAATTCCCCATTCACTTGTCTTTTTTCTAACTTTTTCCCATGACATCCTTTCAAAACCTAATGATAAATTAAGGCAGTTTTTCCCCAAATTGGATACAAGTATGCCTATGCAGCTGGTTTTTTTTTTTTTTTTTTTTTCAGATAGGTCATTCCTTAATCATTAAAGCATCAAAGTATGGGACTTCTTCCTGTAATCAAATATTTTTGGTGAAAACATTTAAAATTAGAACAACCATGAGTACATTGTTAAACAGAATGGAAAAATTTGCATTAATTGTTAAGATAAAATATTAGACTCCAAAAATATTTTTTTTATCTTCTGCAGCAGCTGGTATCTGACTACAACACCCTTCCCCAACCCCCACCCCCACCATTCTTTGCTCTCTTTTCTCTGCCATTGAGAACACTTTAAGATGACTTCAGTAGAAAAGTCTGAGAAGCACTGTTTCTGGTAATATCTTAGGGTGAAGGAGGGATTGTAATTTTGCCTTGTAACTTAAGACATTTCGAAGACATCTAGAAATCTGAAGACTGAAGGGTTTCCTAAGTGTTCTGTCTCTCAGCCCTTTATTCGTCCTAATTTGGGGGGTAACACATGAGCTTGCTCTTTTAATTTCAGCACATTGATCTCCAGGAGGATATTTTAAGTTAATTTTTAGCTATTTAACATGAGCATATGTACAATTTGGACATGTTACACACACACACACCCACACACACAGAGAGAAATTTCTCGAAACAATAGGCCCAAGAGAGTAAACATGGAAATTCAAGAGCTAGGTCCTTACAAAGTACCCTAAGAATGGAGGTGACCTACAGTGAAAACATGAAGCCTAACCCTTGGGCCCCACAAGTTTTCAGAAAACTGTTTTTCTAGTTTTGGTCTCCAGAGCCTGGAATGGTCGAGGAGTTAAAAGTTGTCCCTGAACCTGACTGAGAGAGAGTAGGCTCTGTCCCAAGAAGTAGCCTCCATATTGTTCAGAAAATTTGGTGAATCTCAAAGTCTACCATTCCCTTTATCAGCCATTCTCTCTTACCCTAGTCCCCCTGGTGGCTCAGAGGTTAAAGCGTCTGCCTCCACCAGGTTCAATCCCTGGGTCGGGAAGATTCCCTGGAGAAGGAAATGGTAACCCACTCCAGTATTCTTGCCTGGAGAATCCCATGGAGGGAGAAGCCTGGTAGGTTACAGTCCACGGGGTCACAAAGAGTCAGACATGACTGAGCAACTTCACTTTCACTTTCACTTTTCTCTTACCCTAGTACCTGGGCGAGCAGTTTATCCTGGATCCATAGAGACTGGGACAAGGAAAACCAAGTGGGAATGCTCTTCTGTCTCTATGAATCTGAGGAGGTAGATTGCTTGTGTGGGGTTGGGGAGAGGGGGACTTTAATCCATTTTAGATTCTTGATACAGGTGGTAAAGTCAACAGCAGCGGTCTCAGTGGGCAAAGGCAGGCTAAAGCAGTAGATTTCTGGGGGTCTAGGGCCTGGAGTCTATAAAGGATTCACAAGAGAATATCTGGCCATCTCCTGCTGTCATTGCAATTCTACTTGAGCTTTGTGCCCAAAAAATGCTTCATGAAAAGAACATACCACATTGTGCTTCAGTTCAATGTGATCTGAGAGGAATAACACCAAGGCATAAAGAGGATCTCATGTGCTTTTTGGCTTTTTTTTTTTTTTCTTTCTTTCTTTTTTTTTTTGCTATTGATACTTTTGGATATTCACTGCCTCTTTGATTTTCAACCCTCATTTATTAAATCAACATTGCCTTAAGTCCCAGCTGGGCCTTGTCTCCATGGTCTGTGAGTTGGGAGTTAGGTTAACTGATGGCCTTGTAAGTCCATTATCCTCTCAAAGGGAAAGAGTCAGGTTTATGAATCCATGACTTTCCCCATTCTTGGATTTCATAAGCTCCAAAACCCTCAGACAGCTTGCTTCCCCACCTATTGACTCTCCCTCAGATTCCACTACTGGAACATCATATTTTCAAGTTTAATGGAGTGTTCCTTATACAAATATAAAACCTCAGTGAGGAGTAACACTGAAAAATGCTTTAGCCATTTCAATTGTCTTTCCTTTCTAAGAGCTGAAGAGCGGGCTTTGATCAATTGAAGAAGAGAGAAATGAGATATTCAGTCCCACTGAGGAGGAAGGAGAAGAGGGCAGTCACAGTGGGGCATAGTCAGCAACAGAAATCTCTCTCTTATGACCTGGTCAGAATGAAAATATGAATATCAAAGAGGAATGCTCTGCCCAAATCTCTAATATACTAGGTAACATATTACCCCTAGGAAAACAGACGTGACCTGCCTAGGATATATTCTCATCAATACCATTATAAGCTTTGTTCTACTTGTTTTATATCATTGTACATAATGTTTTAGATCCATTAAAACATAGAATAAACTTATAACAACCAGTACTTATTGAGCTAGTTTCTCTTGGTAAGTTACTTCCTAGGAATAGGCACATACACCCTGGGACATCTCATGAATCCTTGAGGGCCCCATTAAATGGATTACTAACTCAGTATATTAAGCAGTACCCAGGTGGCTTTACAAATACCTAACAATTCATAACAGGTAGCCTGTGTCCTGAGAGAATCTGTCTTGTTGATCATTTTTCTTGTGTCACATGTATCAAAACTGACACTGCATCATTTTAGATGCCTGTATGAAGAGTTTAACTTAATACAGTTAAACTCTCCTAACCTAACTAAAACGCAAAACACAAACACACACGTGTGTGCACACACACAAGTCCACACTGCAGGAACGTTTTTTCTTCTTCCTTCAAATATAATCTCCGGATACAAACTGAAAATCTGCATTTAAAGCTGTTCATTCATCTGAAAAATGTAAAGATCCAAACCAGTCTCATTTCCATATCCTCAAAGTCTCTTACTCAGGCATGTTTTTTTAAACCTAATGATTTAAGCCTCTCACCTCAGTATACTGGATGCCACATTTTCATGGAAGCACCCACACAGCCTGTGCTGGTCTCCTTTTCTTCACAATGCACACAGAATCCCCGTCCTCACTTCCCCACAGTATTCTTTGCTCAGCTATTCAAGTAGCTGGCGTATTCACAGTAACAGAGCAGTACAGCAGAGAAAAGTCCTTCCCAGAGAACCCTTGCTTCTTTGTAAGTCTCACGCCTAAAGCACGTGCCCTTCAAACTGCCCAGTCCTACAAAATTCCCTGCTCTTTGTTTTCTCTGGAACGTACTCCTTCTAACTTTCCTGTAATGCATTTTTCTCATTTTCTTGCTCTTTTTCACCCTCAGGTGAATTTGTTTTTAATTGAACCCCCTTTTTTCCCTCTTTCCCCTCTCTCCCTCTTGAAAACAAGATCCATTTTCTTTTGCTGTGGACTATAATTACTAAATAACGTACAAATATACGGCAGTGTATATTCTAAAGGAACAGCTGCAAAATTGCTAATATTAGGTCTAATTTAGCTACAATAAATTAGCAAATGTGTGGAAGCACAATGATGACAGCATAATTATAACAAAAGTCGATGTGTTGAAGTATATGGATGACAATACATACTAATTTTAGACAGAGAAAAAAAGAACCCTACACCAAATGAAATGCATGCGATGAACAGACGGGACTAATAGCTCAGACACATATACTTAATGCAGCCAGTCACTGTAAAAACAAAAAGATAGATGAAGCTGTTCAAAAATCTAGCGCTAACAAGCTATGTAGTCTGAAACCATTAACTGTCAGGGGTAATAACACTCAAAGTGTTGAAGTGCAGTAAAACAGCAGCGCTTTCCTGGGATGGTGGTGGCTGCACCAGCGCACACCTGTGAAGAGGGCGCTAAATCTATCCCCGCATTCATTATAACAGAGGGAGGAAAAACAACACTAATAATGTAAAGTATAAACGGAAAGAGCAGACAGCAGAGAGTGACATTTGCATGGTCCCAGTCAGCTTGTTAGCTGAAGTGGGTTTTAATTAGCTATTTTCCAGCAAGCAAACGAGCAAATTAGTGGCAGCCATAAACAAGAAGAGACAATCAGGCCCAAAGAAAAGGAAAAAAATGATCAGGGTGCCTTTGCAGGAGGTGAGGAGGGAAGGGCAAGAAATTACAAAGCTTTAACTGAAAACTTTTCTCAATCAGAGAATTAAAGAAGGTTTTCTCTCGAATTCACCTTAGGGATTAGCCCATCCTCCTTTCTTTTCCTGGTGAGGACACTGAGGTTCACAGAGGCTAGCTAACTTGTACAAGATTACACCTCTGAATACGGCTCTAAAAAATAAAACAAGAACAATGAAAAACCCAGAAAGGGGCATCTTCCAAGTCAGGGTTTTCCCAGAACCTGATTTTGAAATACTGTGAGTTGATCAACCTCTTAGGAGCACAGAGAAGTGTGAAACCATGTGGAAAATTTGCATGGTAATCAAGGGAGGCAACTGGTTATAACTGTAGGTTCAACAGAATGATGGTAGTTTCATATAGTCAAAAGCACCTTTTGAAAAAGTATTGTTCTGAACCAATACTCATCCCATAGTCAGTGAGGGCTTACTATGTTCTGAGCACAGTACTAGGGGCTGAGGGTAACTTACTGTCTGGTAGGATGTGCAGACAGACTTTACAAATGGTAGGATGCAGACTCTGATGTAGCACATCAGAGATGCTGCTAAGCTTAAAGTGGGGAGCCATGAGGAACATTTGAGAGAAAGGGCCATCAAACCTGGACCCGAAGATGAACAGCAGAACACCCAGCCTCCTCACAACTCCACAATAAGCAAGCACTGACGATTTGAAGGTAGTCACCTCTGTAAAAAGACATTTAAAAGAACCATTTGTTCCACTGGACTAGACAGGAAAAGGACTCCAAATGCATAAACAAAGAAATGTTAGTTTTTGTCGTGCAATTTCTTCTGATTCACAATTGGAAATATGCTGTGAAAAAAGCATAAAATGATTGGGAAATGAGGTGAAATTTGAGGTGAAAAATAATAGAAGTCAGTGGGCTTATTCCCTTATGTCGTAAATTCACTCGCTGTATTAAGATTTAAAAGTACTGAAGCATGATATAACCCAAGGGAAACGCAAAAGAAAAATATAACAGCCAGGACAAAAGACTGAAGCAAATATTACCACAACGTTTGACACTACTGCAGATAATAAACTCAGGGACAGTTTACATGAAGGAGAGTAGGAAATTGAAGGCTGTATTCATCAGGAGGCATCAAACACATAATTGTTAAAATGTGCATTTACAGATTCACTATGATATGGGAGATATTTCAAAGAGCAGAAAATTGGTCCTCGATCTTGACTTCACTATCCAAAGAATGACTTCAAATTTTATATACACAAAGGGATGGATAAACACAGAAAAATGGAAAGAGTATGTGTCCTCTCTCAACTGCACAGTTAAATAAGATATATACGCATATCATTTCAGTTCAGTTGTACAGTCATGTCTGACTCTTTGCAACCCTGGTGTGCAAAGACTCTGGTGTGTGGACTGCGACACACCAGGCCTCCCTATCCATCACCAACTCCTGGAGCTTACTCAAACTCATGTCCATTGAGTCAGTGACACCATCCAACCATCTCATCCTCTGTCACCCCCTTCTCCTCCTGCCCTCAATCTTTCCAAGCATCAGGGTCTTTTCCAATGACTCAGTTCTTCACATTAGGCGGCCAAAATACTGGAGTTTCAACTTCAGCATCAGTCCTTCCAATGAATATTCCAGACTGATTTCCTTTAGGATGGCCTTGTCGGATCTCCTTGCAGCCCAAGAGATTCTCAAGAGTCTTCTCCAACAACACAGTTCAAAAGTATCGGTTCTTTGGTGCTCAGCTTTCTTTATGGTCCAACTCTCTCTTCCATACATGACTACTGGAAAAACCATAGCCTTGACTAGACAGACCTTTGTTGGCAAAGTAATGTCTCTGCTTTTCAATATGCTGTCTAGGCATATACTATATATTAATATATAATTAAATACTATGTGTATTTAATTAATATGGAATCAAAGTATATATTAATTTTTCATTCATCCAACATTTATTAAGCTCCTACTATATGCAAACATTGAATTAGACACTGGTTACACAGATATGAATAACTCTAAAGGTCATTCATGCATATCTACTTCTTTTCTTACCAGATATTGAAACAGCTAAAGACAATGATCATGTTCTCTGATTCTTTTCTTGATGTTTAACAATCATATTTACTTCATCTTTTTTCATATGCTATTTCCAACTACATTCAACCTTTCTACTCTAGTAGTTAGATTGTTTCTATCCTTTCAAAAGCATGATATTCAAAATAGTATTATCTGTGTAGTACAGATTTAAACCTAATTATCATCTCTTTTGATCTAGATATTACTTCATTAACCTAACCTAAAATCACATCTGTATTTTCAGCAGTCACACACAATGTTAACCATCTTTAAGTTTACTATTAACCAATAGCTCTAAAATAGTATCATATGATGATAATATCACACATTTGGAAGACAATTGCAGGATTTTAATCCATCAATGAAAAACTTTGTTAGATTTTATCTGTATTTCAGCCTACTAAAAATTGTGTTGATTCCAGTTCTATTATCTAATATACTCACTACATCTCACCCTACACCAATACTATGTCATCTCTAAATCTGTTTAGGAAATTTCTACATTTTTACCCAATTATTTATGGAATTAGGAAAGATAAGGCAAAATACCTTTACAGGGTATCCATAGAAACATCCCTTCTGACATAAAGCAATTAACAATAATTATTGTTAACTGGTTTGTGAAATGATTCACTTATCTTAGACCCTAAACCATAATTTTCCATGTCTTAGGTTCTGCTTTCCCAAGAACCAGACCTAAGACTTGGAATTAAGGAAAGGTGGTTTATTTGGGAAGTTTCCTCAGAAAGCGCTGGTGGAGGAGAGTGGCAAGGGAAGCAAGGAAGTAGATACAGGACTCTCCGTGGAGGGATGAGAGAACTGGGGTACAGAGCCATGAACGTTCCTCTCTCACTGACTGAGTGCCGTTGACAGAGGAGTTAACTCCCTGGCCTGTACGTGGGCCAAACACACTGCTGGGGACCGATAAGTTCTCAGGCAGAAAGTGGCAGGTGCTTGCAGTAATAAGCTATCAGGATGCTGAGTGCTGAGGGGATACGGTTGGGGCGCCAACATCTGCTACACTGCAGCTCATCCAGTAAGACTACATAAGACTTCTTTTCAAGTCTCCCTCAAATTGAGATACATAGTACCAATCCCATCACCCACAGTCATTCATTCCTTTAAGTGGTTTGAACATTCTTTGTTGCCTAATGTTGCAGACACAATGTTATCGTCTGATGCTCTCTAACTTGAGTAACCTTGTCCAAAAATGATATTCATCTTAAAACTTATAAGTCAATTTGAACCCTAGCTTTTACCTTAGGAATTTCCTACCTATTTTTTATTTTTTCCTACCAATCTTTTAATGGTGTCTTTATAATACTCTGGAGAACTAACACAGGCTAATCAATCACAAACCTATAGAATACTTTTTTCTTCATTTCCTCATTTTTTATGTCATGCATCCCCATTATTAAATATTTCTTTTGATTTTTCAAGTTTCTGAGGCCCCTAAAGCAGCTCTGTTTTCAGGAATGTTTTCAGGCCAAACAAATGAAGAAACTAGAATTTCTGGGGGAATAAACATAACAAGATAGCATATTTAAAAGCAGATATATTATTACTTTGCCAACAAAGGTCTGTCTAGTCAAGGCTATGGTTTTTCCAGTAGTCATGTATGCATGTGAGAGTTGGACTGTGAAGAAAGCTGAGCACCGAAGACTTGATGCTTTTGAACTGTGGTGTTAGAGAAGACTCTTGAGAGTCCCTTGGACTGCAAGAAGATCCAACCAGTCCATCCTAAAGAAGATCAGTCCTGGGTGTTCATTGGAAGGACTGATGTTGAAGCTGAAACTCTAGTACTTTGGCCACCTCATGCAAAGAGCTGACTCATTTGAAAAGACCCTAATGCTAGGAAGGATTGGGGGCAGGAGGAGAAGGGGATGACAGAGGATGAGATGGCTGGATGGCATCACTGACTTGATGGACATAGGTTTGGGTAGACTCTGGGAGTTGGTGATGGACAGGGAGGCCTGGCGTGCTGCGATTCATGGGGTTGCAGAGTTGGACATGACTGAGTGACTGAACTGAACTGAAACATAACAAATATACTTATAAATGCACAGCTGAGACTTTCCTTGTGGTCTGGTGGCTAAGACTCAGCACTCCCAATGCAGGCAGCTTAGGTTCAATCCCTGGTTGGGGAACTAGATCCCAAAGGCTGCAACTAAGAGTTCACGTGCCACAAATAAAAACATCCTGCATTCTGCAACAAATGACCCTGTGTGCCACAACTCAGATCTGGTGCAGCCAAATATATAAATAAGCATTTTTTTAAATGCACAACTGAATTTATAGGAAATTTCAGTGGTTAGGAGACTTGAATTTTAATAGTGTGTGGTGATAAATTTGGGCTCACACAAAATGGTGACTTGAAAATACCTCCTGTTTCCAACCTAAAAAAAAAAAAAAAAACCAAATCTTCACAAGGCTATATCCTTAATTCAAAAGTTTAGCTGGAGAAAACTCCTGTTAACAAAAAATAGATAAAAAGACACTGTTCTGTCTAATCATGAAATCCAAGTAAGATAAAATAGTTTCCCCCCATAATTTGAGCCATGCAGATTTGGGGCTAAAATATATATACACTATGATCCTCAAAAACTTAAGGCAGTGAAACTACCTTACATGATATTATAATGGTAGATAAAGGCCATTATATATTTGTCAAAACCCATAGACTGTACAATAACAAGAGTGAACTCCATTGTAAGCTATGTGCTTTGGGTGATGTATAGACACAGGCTTACTCATTGTAATAAAGGTACTGCTCTTGTTGGGATTTTGATAGTGAAGGGGGCTGTGCCTATGTGGGGGCAGTATATATATGAAATCTCTTTTATGTTCTGCTCAGTTTTGCTGTGAACCTAAAACTGCTCTAGTTAACAAAATCTAGTTTACAAAATAAGGAATAAAGCCATAATCATTAAATACATTAATTTAAAGGAAAAAAATATAAATACCTACACCAAAAAATTAGGCTTCCCCAGTGGTTCAGCAGTAAAGAACCTGCCTGCAATGCAGAGATGCTGGTTCAGTTCCTGGGTTGGAAAGATCCCCTGGAGGAGGAAATGGCAACCCACTCAGTATTCCTGTCTGGAAAATCCCATGGACAGAGGAGCCTAGAGGGCTACAGTCCATGGGGTCACAAAGAGTCGGACATAGCTTAGTGATGCCAACAACAACAAATACCAACAAATTAAAGTCTGGATAATTATTACATTGCTTCAATCAAAAGGAAAGATAAAATCCCAATTTCATATAAACTATTCCAAGGAATAAGAAAATTTAAAAATAAATCCATCTCAATTCATTACAAAGCTAATCATACTGTAATACTGAAAACAGAATCAAAGGAAAAATAAGTCACTGGCTAATTTCATTTTTGAATACAGATGACAAATCCAATGTATTAAAAACAGCCACCAGAATATCATGACCCAATTGGATTTGTACCAACAATGCAAGAATTGATTAGAATTTGAATATCTATCAATTTAAAATGAAAAAATAACATTTAAATACATATAAGAAAGGCAAGTCTAATATCCCAAGACCAGTTTATGGTTAGAAAGAAAGTCTCAGCAAACTGAAAATAGAAGAAACATTGATAATCTCATACCTGTCCAGAAAAATACAGTGGACAATACACTTAAAGGTTAAAATTTAGAAATGCAAATGAGAAATGAATGCTATACTCAGTTGAAAATGTTTTCTAAAATTATAAGAATTGCAAAGAAGCAACAAAAATATCAGTATGGCTTAGTTTAAAAGCTCAAGAGCATTTTAACATGTTGAAATTAAAGAGCTCAGCAATGTCATGGGGTTAATGTAAAAAAAAAAAAAATCACATTTCTATACACCAATAAAGAACAGAACATGTAATCCGTGGTCATCAGCAACCATTCAGTGATCCTAGTGGGATAATCTTTGAGAGCCCTAGGATACAATGTTTCTGATCCATGGACTTATACACATTTTATACCTGCACTGACACATACTTTTATATTCTCTTTACCTATTTAATACTACCTTTCTCTTTCACATGTGTCTTTGATGGTTTTTTTCAGTTAGTTCTTTTAAGAATTGCCTTCATCTATGCATCCCTTCGGAGAGGCAATGGCACCCCACTCCAGTACTCTTGCCTGGAAAATCCCATGAATAGAGGAGCCTGCTAGGCTGCAGTCCATGGGGTCGCTAAGAGTTGGACACGACTGAGCGACTTCACTTTCACTTTTCACTTTCATGCATTGGAGAAGGAAATGACAACCCACTCCTGTGTTCTTTCCTGGAAAATCCCAGGGACGGTGAAGCCTGGTGGGCTGCCGTCTATGGGATCGTACAGAGTCGGACACGACTGAAGCGACTTGGCAGCAGCATGGATCCTTAATATTATACCATAAACTCCAAGCACAAAAAGTAGCATTTCCTTGTTTTTCTCCTCGCCAGTCAAATTTTCCTCTTGCCTTCAGCTATTTTTCAAGTTTCATGTGGTATTTAAGTTTCTCTGAAAAACTATTAAAAATTCCAACATATGGAGGCTGAACAACATGCTGCTGAATAACCAACAAATCACAGAAGAAATCAAAAAAGAAATCAAAATTTGCATAGAAACTAATGAAAATGAAAACACAACAACCCAAAACCTATGGGACACTTTAAAAGCAGTCCTAAGGGGAAAATTCATAGCAATACAGGCATACCTCAAGAAACAAGAAAAAAGTCAAATAAATAACCTAACCCTACACCTAAAGCAACTAGAAAAGGAAGAAATGTAGAACCCCAGGGTTAGTAGAAGGAAAGAAATCTTAAAAATTAGGGCAGAAATAAATGCAAAAGAAACAAAAGAGACCATAGCAAAAATCAACAAAGCCAAAAGCTGGTTCTTTGAAAGGATAAATAAAATTGACAAACCATTAGCCAGACTCATCAAGAAACAAAGGGAGAAAAATCAAATCAATAAAATTAGAAATGAAAATGGAGAGATCACAACAGACAACACAGAAATACAAAGGATCATAAGAGACTACTATCAACAATTATATGCCAATAAAATGGACAACGTGGAAGAAATGGACAAATTCTTAGAAAAGTACAACTTTCCAAAACTCGATCAGGAAGAAATAGAAAATCTTAACAGACTCATCACATGCACGGAAATTAAAACTGTAATCAAAAATCTTCCAGCAAACAAAAGCCCAGGTCCAGACGGCTTCACAGCTGAATTCTACCAAAAATTTAGAGAAGAGCTAACACCTATCCTGCTCAAACTCTTCCAGAAAATTGCAGAGGAAGGTAAACTTCCAAACTCATTCTATGAGGCCACCATCACCCTAATACCAAAACCTGACAAAGATCCCACAAAAAAAGAAAACTACAGGCCAATATCATTGATGAACATAGATGCAAAAATCCTTAACAAAATTCTAGCAATCAGAATCCAACAACACATTAAAAAGATCATACACCATGACCAAGTGGGCTTTATCCCAGGGATGCAAGGATTCTTCAATATCGGCAAATCAATCAATGTAATACACCACATTAACAAATTGAAAAATAAAAACCATATGATTATCTCAATAGATGCAGAGAAAGCCTTTGACAAAATTCAACATCCATTTATGATAAAAACTCTCCAGAAAGCAGGAATAGAAGGAACATACCTCAACATAATAAAAGCTATATATGACAAACCCACAGCAAACATTATCCTCGATGGTGAAAAATTGAAAGCATTTCCTCTAAAGTCAGGAAAAAGACAAGGGTGCCCACTTTCATCTTTACTATTCAACATAGTTTTGGAAGTTTTGGCCACAGCAATCAGAGCAGAAAAAGAAATAAAAGGAATCCAAATTAGAAAAGAAGAAGTAAAACTCTCACTATTTGCAGATGACATGATCCTCTACATATAAAACCCTAAAGACTCCACCAGAAAATTACTAGAACTAATCAGTGATTATAGTAAAGTTGCAGGATATAAAATCAACACACAGAAATCCCTTGCATTCCTATACACTAATAATGAGAAAACAGAAAGAGAAATTAAGGAAACAATTCCATTCACCATTGCAACGGAAAGAATAAAATACTTAGGAATATATGTACCTAAAGAAACTAAAGACCTATATATAGAAAACTATAAAACACTGGTGAAAGAAATCAAAGAAGACACTAATAGATGGAGAAATATACCATGTTCATGGATTGGAAGAATCAATATAGTGAAAATGAGTATACTACCCAAAGCAATTTATAGATTCAACGCAATCCCCATCAAGCTACCAACGGTATTCTTCACAGAGCTAGAACAAATAATTTCACAATTTGTATGGAAATACAAAAAACCTCGAACAGCCAAAGCTATCTTGAGAAAGAAAAAGGGAACTGGAGGAATCAACCTACCTGACTTCAGGCTCTATTACAGAGCCACAGTTATCAAGACAGTATGTTACTGGCACAAAGACAGAAATATTGATCAATGGAACAAAATAGAAAGCCCAGAGATAAATCCACGCACATATGGACACCTTATTTTTGACAAAGGAGGCAAGAATATACAATGGATTAAAGACAATCTCTTTAACAAGTGGTGCTGGGAAAACTGGTCAACCACTTGTAAAACAATGAAACTAGAACACTTTCTAACACCATACACAAAAATAAACTCAAAATGGATTAAAGATCTCAACATAAGACCAGAAACTATAAAACTTCTAGAGGAGAACATAGGCAAAACACTCTCTGACATACATCACAGCAGGATCCTCTATGACCCACCTCCCAGAATATTGGAAATAAAAGCAAAAATAAACAAATAGGACCTAATTAAATTTAAAAGCTTCTGCACAACAAAGGAAACTATTAGCAAGGTGAAAAGACAGCCTTCAGAATGGGAGAAAATAATAGCAAATGAAGCAACTGACAAACAACTAATCTCAAAAATATACAAGCAACTCCTACAGCTCAACTCCAGAAAAATAAATGACCCAATCAAAAAATGGGCCAAAGAACTAAATAGACATTTCTCCAAAGAAGACATACAGATGGCTAACAAACACATGAAAAGATGCTCAACATCACTCATTATCAGAGAAATTCAAATCAAAACCACTATGAGGTACCATTTCACACCAGTCAGAATGGCTGCAATCCAAAAGTCTATAAGCAATAAATGCTGGAGAGGGTGTGGAGAAAAGGGAACCCTCTTACACTGTTGGTGGGAATGCAAACTAGTACAGCCACTATGGAGAACAGTATGGAGAATCCTTAAAAAACTGGAAATAGAATTGCCTTATGATCCAGCAATCCCACCGCTGGGCATACACACTGAGGAAACCAGAATTCAAAGAGACACATGTACCCCAATGTTCATCGCAGCACTGTTTATAATAGCCAGGACATGGAAGCAACCTAGATGTCCATCAGCAGATGAATGGATAAGAAAGCTGTGGTACATATACACAATGGAGTATTACTCAGCCATTAAAAAGAATACATTTGAATCAGTTCTAATGAGGTGGATGAAACTGGAGCCTATTATACAGAGTGAAGTAAGCCAGAAAGAAAAACACCAATACAGTATACTAACACATATATATGGAATTTAGAAAGATGGTAACAATAACCCTGTGTACGAGACAGCAAAAGAGACACTGATGTATAGATCAGTCTTATGGACTCTGTGGGAGAGGGAGAGGGAGAGGGTGGGGAGATTTGGGAGAATGGCATTGAAACATGTATAATATCATGTATGAAATGAGTCGCCAGTCCAGGTTCGATGCATGATACTGGATGCTTGGGGCTGGTGCACTGGGACGACCCAGAGGGATGGTATGGGGAGGGAGGAGGGAGGAGGGTTCAGGATGGGGAGCACGGGTATACCTGTGGCGGATTCATTTTGATGTTTGGCAAAACTAATACAATATTGTAAAGTTTAAAAATAAAAAAAAAATTTAAAAAAAAAGGTTATATTTAAAGCCAAAAAAAAGTTTCTCTGAAACTTCACAGTGTGGTTCAATTCTCTTATATTTGTTCTGGGCCTATTTCTTTCTATTATTTATTTCTATCATTTTGAAATTTGAACTAGCTAGAGAGTTCTTTATTATTTACTTCAGTTTCTTTAGGTACTAATCACTATTCTTCTATATTAGAAATATTTGCATAGCTGGTATTGTGTTATCTGAAGACTGCAAGATGTGTGAGGATTCTTTTAGTCTCATGCTATGAATCTGCCCTTGTTTCGCAAGTTAATCTTTCTGCCTGTATCATTTAGGATGGTCAAGCTTAGGCTGTGTTGACAATTTCAAAATCACAATGTTTTATGGCAAGTTAAATCTCTCACTCCTATTACATGTCACTTGTGGTTCCGCTATGGCTCAGCTTCATGTCATCATTATTCCATATCCCAGGATGATGGACCTGCCTCTATTTATAACATCGCCTGTCTCAGGAGAAAAGAGACATGTTACTCTTACAGTTTCTGTTCAAAAGTGACACATGACATACTTTTACCACTTTTCTTTAGCCAAGATATTCATATACACAGCCACTGCTAATTTGAACAGAACAGAGCTGCATAACGCCCTGGCAGGAAAGATCACTAGTCAAAAAATCTGCCACAGTCCATCCTCCCAATCGCCGAATACTGAGTGCGGCACCACTAGACTGACAGGTCCTTTTATTTTTTTTCCTTTTAGTACTTTAAGGATATTGTTCTATTATCACTTGACTTTTGTAGCATCCAGTGATGTCAGCTGTCTTTCTTTGTCCCCTTTTGGCCTTTTCTCTGGCTATTTTTACAATTTTACAATTTTTTTCTTCTTTCATTTTTAGTTTTCAGCAATTTGATTCTGATATGCTTTGGTGTGTTTTTCACAGTTTCTTGTACGTTGAGCACAATGAATTTTTTCAATCTGTACATTTCTAGTTTCTACCACATTTGGAAAATTTTAGGTCATTATTTTTTTTAATATATATCTGTCCCTCCTCTTCCTTTATTTAACCTCCAATATAAATTGCCTGGGAGTTTCCCAAAGACTACTGGTGCTCTATTCTTTTTTCCCCAACCCCAATCTCTATTTTATTTTGGAAAAATTTTGTTGCTAATTTCAAGGTCATTGATTTATTTCTGCCAAGTCTAATCTGATATTAGTCCAAATTGGTGTATTTTTCGTTCTATGTATTTTATTTTTAATTTCTAGAAGTTTCATTTGAGTCTGTTTATATCTTCTAAGATCATGGCATCCGTTCATGGCATTCATTCATGAAGTAAAGTCCCATCACTTCATGGCAAATAGATAGGGAAACAATGGAAACTTTATTTTCTTGGTCTCCAAAATCATTGCAGATGGTGACTTCAAGCCATGAAATTAAAAGACACTTGCTCCTTGGTAGAAAAGCTATGACCAACCTAGACAGCATATTCAAAAGCAGAGACATTACTTTGCCAACAAACATCTGACTAGTCAAAGCTATGGTTTTTCCAGTAGTCATGTATGGATGTGAGAGTTGGACTATAAAGAAAGCTGAGCACAGAAGAATTGATGCTTTTGAACTGTGGTGTTGGAGAAATCTCTTGAGAGTCCCTTGGACTGCAAGGAGATCAAACCCGTCAATCCTAAAGGAAATCAGTTTGGATATTCATTGGAAGGATTGATGCTGAGGCTGAAACTCCAATACTTTAGCCACCTGGTGTGAAGAACTGAATCATTGGAAAAGACCCTGATGCTAGGGAAAATAGAAGGCAGGAGGAGAAGAAAAAGGGGACGATAGAGGATGAGATGATTGGATGGCATCACCGACTCAATGAACATGAGTTTGAGCAAACTCTAGGAGTCGGTGATGGACAGGGAAGTTTGGCATGCTGCAGTCCATGGGGTTGCAGAATTGGACACAACTGAGCAACTGAATTGAACTGAACTGATAATCTTCTAAATCTCTCAACCTCAACCTGTGAATATGTAGTATATTTATAATAGTTATTTTTAACATCTTTGTCTGCTAATTTGATCACCCCTGTTATTCCTGAGTCTGAAAGACTGATTTTTTTTTTAGTTATCAGTCAAAATTTCCTAATTCTTTGTATGCCTTCCAATTGTCTTTTGTATGCAGGCCGCTGTGAATTTTATGTTGTTGTGTGGAGGATTTTGTTGTATTCCTCTATATAGTGTTGACCTCTTTTCTGGGATGCACTTAGATTACCTGGTATTATTTTGTTTCTGTATAGGATTGCTTTGAAGCTTTGTTAGGTTAGGTCATTATTCTAGACATAATTTGACCCTACATCTAAGATAATTTTCTTCTAAGTATTTTATCCAATGCATCATATATTATGAAATCTCACTTATTCTGATTGACACAAACAGAAACTATTCTCAGTCCATCGTTAGTTTCAGGAACTGTTAGCCTGAATTTATTTCCAGTGGTTCTTTCTCTAGGTTTGGATAGTTTATTCTCCTACATGAGCAGACTGATACTCTGCCAAAGATTCAAGGGGATATTTCTGCAGATCTTCCAAGCTCTGTCTTTGTGAACTCCCTTTGTGCCAATATTTTGGCCTCCCTAAATTCCAATCAATGTCTCTAAAACTCAGTGAGATTCCATGGCATTAATCTGCTTCCTCTGTCCCTGTATAGCAGAGGGTATACATGCTCTGTGAAGTACACTGCCTTATGTGAAAGAAAGTGAAAGTGTTAGTCACGCAGTGTCTGATTTTTGCGACCCCAGGGACTGTAACCCACCAGGCTCCTCTGTCCATGGAAATCTCCAGGCAAGAATACTGGAATGGGTAGCCATTCCCTTCTCCAAGGGATCTTTCCAACCCAGGGATCAAACCCAGTCTCCTGCATTGCAGGTGGATTCTTTACTGTCTGAGTCCCCTGGAAGCCCACAGCTTAGCTTATAATCAAGGATGATAATCATGTGCAGTCTGTCATGTGATATCTGATATCAACTGCTTTATATATGTCTGGTTTCTTAGTTGATTAACATAAGAAAGTAAATCTGATACTATTACTCCCTCATGGTCATATCCAGAATTTTCTTACTTTTTATTTAGTAAAAGAATGACATTACACAGGATGTGCCATTGTGCTTGTGGTTGATGTGTTTTATTTGAGAATGCTGATGAGGGTTAGCTGATGAGGGCTTTAAGTATTAGCCCCATCATGTGGGGCTCACATATGTGAAACATAGTTCATACATGCTGTCTATCTTGAATAATGAACTGATCCATATTAGTTAAGGCAATATTTTCAGTCTCAAAAAATGATGTCATATTTGCTTGAGATGTTAAATATGAATATTCCCATGTGCAGAACTCAATCCAACATTGTGGGTTTTGAATGCCATTCAAATACTGGGGGGAAGAAAAGACATGTAAGGATAGGGAGTTTATACATATCAAGCAAAACTTGATTTTTTAAAATAAGGTATAACACAAAGGCATGTAAACACTTTGGCCATATTTTCATAACTGTCCCTCGGTGAATTTAAAAATGCACTGTTTAAATATTTTTCACAACCAAAACTTGCATAATTTTATCATAAAACTTCCTTGAAAAAAACTTTCCCCCAAATTGCTGGCTCTATGAAACATTTGAAATGCTCATTTACAAATGCCAGCTATTTCCCTACATACCAGTGGGTCTCAGAGAATATAAGCCTATGCTTATGCCAGACACCCCACATATGTATTAGTTTTCATGCAAACCAAACAAAAATAATAGAAAGCAAAGGGCAAGTAGATTTGGTATGTATCAGGATCCATTGCCAATCACGTCCTGTCTTTGTTTGTTTTATCACCAGATATAACCTTTGGTGTGAAATTTTTAATGGGTTTCACTTTAAAACCCATTTTATAGTGAATGGGTTATACTTTGATAGACTCTGGGCTTTTCTTGGTAAAATATATCCTTTAAAACATATGACCAAAAAAGTCTTTTGCTCACAACAACCAAAACATGTTTTTATCGGTTATATAAAATAGAATCAAAATGTTAGTATATTAAGGAAAGATATCACAACAGCAAAATGTTTGAACAGCATGGACCTTGATTAAAATTCACTTTTTCTTCTCATGAACTACCCAGATTTCAACAGAACCTTCACCCCCAGCATATGGCTAAAGTAATCACAGTATTTGAAGGTTCTGGCATGTTTTAGTTTTATTCTTGACTTTTTTTTCATTACTATCCAGAAAGAATAGTACACCAGATTCAAATATATGAATATACTACTTTAAATTATCTGTCTTTGAAATATTAACTGGTTTTTTTATATAGTTTTGAAATTAATAGGCATTTATATAGCTAATTTCATATATTTACAATCTTTTAAAACTTCTCTTTCAAATATCTCTGTCATTCTGTATCTAAAATATTATAGTATTTTCTTTCTCATAACATAAAGATACTTTCAATTGAGTTTATATTTTTTAATTAAATAAATTTGTTTATGTCAAAAGAAAAAAAATGCATATAAAACTTATTTTATCCAGCATTAATATCTCCTTTGCCATTACATGCTGTTACATAATGTCATAATGGTTCGGCTATTTTCATAACTGATATTATATGCCCTAGCTAAAGGCCATAAGGTTTCTCTTATGGCTCCAAAGATATTCCTGCTACCTATTTTTCTAGTCTATTAGGCATTGTAATTATGGAATTAGATGTTCTTTAAAGACTATCTTAGGCACCTCATAGATCAAAATGGTTCCTCTGAAGCAGTTACCAGATCTGTTGCACAATTACATAATTAAGTCCATGTAGTAAAAATCTTAACAAAACTCTTTTAAAAAATAAGCAGTGTGCACTGGAGCAACAGATAATTTTGACTGCAAACTGAAAGTAGAGAGAAAGTGGTAATATATTCAATGTGAAGGTCTCTCAATAATAATTTTTATATTGAGATCTCATCTCTCAAAAGAAATCTCAGGGAAGTTGGGTCTGGCTTCTCAACTGTCCAGAACATTGGTTGATGGCTTCATTAGTGACATTTCAAGAGAATTTCTTCTGCATAAACTTGTCCATCCATCTTCCTCAAAAATATTCATAAACTCACTATAATTTGGGGCTACCAAAAAGATAGTGACTAAAACGCTAAATGAAATGAATGTTCTTCATATTATCACTTAGTATATTTTAAGTCAATTGAATTCTGCTATATCCTATGTAGCTCTAGTATATAATCTTAAATACTTATATAGGTTTGCAAAGTAGAAATAAAGCAAATTAAATAATATAATAAAATTTGGAGCTAGTGCTTGCCCCAAAACTCACAAATATAATATTTTTAAAAAACACTATTGGCACAGAAATACATAGCATTATATTACTAAATTACCCAAATTTGAAATCAATATATGTGAAATCAATATATCAACACTGCCTTCCAGTATTGCCTGCCCCTCATTCTATAAGAGCCAGAAACAAAGATCCATCTAATCTATAGGGGAACAAATATTCAAGGCCAAATAGTCATTTAACACTTGATCCTTTCAAAATATCCTATCTTTTAGACTCCACAAATCCTCAAGTGACTGTAAGCCTTGACTTGCATATTGTATCCAACTGATTCTTATTGACCATTTTACCAGGTCTCTTTTAATTCTCCCTACCACCAACTCCATGTGAAATTTTATGTCCTATTCATTTCTTATTCTCATCAGTTAATTTGGAATGTTGTCTCCTGTTACTGCATTTTCACTTTGACAAAAACTATCAGTGACAACTCCAAAGTTCACTTGTTGCTAATTTTTAAAGAAGGAATATATCAAACCAAAGTGCTTGTGTTTCCTCTGTGTTAATTCACTGTGTTGGTTTTCTACTGTTACACAACAAACCACTCTAAAGGTTAGAGGCTTAAAACAATGATTTATTATTATCCCTCACAGTTCTGTGAGTTGACTGGGTTCATCTGGGTTGTAATCACTTCTGATCACTCATGTGGTCATGGTTACACAGTAGCAGGGACCAGAGTTATCTGAAAATCTGACTGGACTTTAATGTTCAACGTGACTTCTACACTCACATTTCTGGGCTTTCAGCTGTAAGATTTGAAAAACTAGGAGCTGGACATGTCTTTCCACGTGACCTCCCTCCATTGCTGGCCGCTGTTCCTCACAGCATGGCAGTTTCAGAGTGATAGCTGGTTTTTCATCTAAGAGCATGTTCCTTCCAAGAGACCACCAGGTGTAAACCACCAGTCTTCTTATGACCCAGCCTCAGAAGGTATGCAATGCAATACCACTTCTGTGGTATTCCTTGGGTTACTCAGGGAGAGACTACAAAAGGGTATAAATATTGCGAGATGTGGTTCCTTGGGAGATCACGTTTGGATAAACGGATGGTTCACACTCATCTAATATGTTACCTCACTTGGCAAATATTTAACAAAGCAGGATAAACAATCTAGGGAATAAGATCAAGCAAGGTATAAGGCAGTAAAAACATTCCTGAAGTCACCACGGTAGTTACAAAAATTTGTATTGTCTCTGATGAGCTCCTACTTTGTATAAGCCTACAGATTCCTCCAGGCCTATTGTTGTTGTTGAGTGTGTGTTAGTCGCTCAATCAGGTCCAACTCCTTGCAACACCATGGACTGTAGCCCACAAAGCTCCTCTACCCATGGAATTCTTCAGGCAAGAATACTTGAGTGGGTTGCCATTCTTTTCTCCAGGGGATCTTGACCCAGCTACTGAACCCAGGTCTCCCACATCGCAGGCAGATTCTTTACCATCTGAGCCACCAGGGAAGTCCTCCTGCTCTTGTTGGAGCTAATCAATTTAAGCTCTCACTCATTCCATGCTGCTGCTGCTGCTAAGTTGCTTCAGTCGTGTCCAACTCTGTGCGACCCCATAGACGGCAGCCCACTAGGCTCCCCCGTCCCTGGGATTCTCCAGGCAAGAACACTGGAGTGGGTTGCCATTTCCTCCTCCAATGCATGAAAGTGAAAAGTGAAAGTGAAGTCACTCAGTCGTGTCCAACTCTTAGCGACCCCATGGACTGCAGCCTATCAGGCTCCTCTGCCAATAGGATTTTCCAGGCAAGAGTACTGGAGTGGGTTGCCACACTTACTCCATAGTACTCAAATAAATTTCAGAGTTAAACTGCCTTAAAAATAATCATGACATAACAACTATTTGGGAGAAGGAAATGGCAACCTACTTCAATATTCTTGCCTGGAAAATCCTGTGGACAGTGGAGCCTGAAGGGCTGCTGTCCATAGGGTCGTGCAGAGTCGGACACAACTGAAGTAACTTAGCATGGGTGAATGCACTGGAGAAGGAAATGGCATCCCACTCCAATATTCTTGCCTGGAGAATCCCAGGGACAGAGCAGCCTGGTGGGCTGCCATCTGTGGGGTTGCACAGAGTCGGACACGACTGAAGCGACACAGCAGCAACAACTATTTAAATCCTTTGGTGATCAAAGAATGAGAAACCAATGTTTCTATCAAATTATGTTATATACACACATGCACACACACAAATATGCTATCTGCTGGCAGGGGTGCAGTGAAACGGTCACAGTCATACCCTGCTGATGGAAACTTAAATAGCTACAACCCCTTTGGAAAGAAATTTACAGTATGTTCATCCTGCTTGACCCAGTCATACTACTTTTTGGAAATAAGATAATTCAGAAAACACACTGAACTACAGAAAAGTCTTTTCACACAAAGATGTTTATCTCAAGACTGTTTTGTGGATGAAGGAACTAAGATTTAAAGAAGCTGAATTATTTCCTCAAGTTTGCAAAAACAGAGGCATAAAGGCTTCCCAGGTGGCTCAATACTAAAGAATCCATCTGTCCATGCAGGAGACGCAGGATGCATGGGTTCAATCCCTGCTTGGGTCAGGAAGATTCCCTGCAGGAGGAAATGGTAACCCACTCCAGTGTTCTTGCCAGGAGAATCCCATGGACAGAGGAGACTTGTAGGCTAGAGTTCATAGCATCACAGAGTCGAACATGCCTGAGCACACATGTACCTTCAGGCAAGAATTTGAACCCACACACCCTGTCTTCACATTCCTGCATTCATGACCACCTTGCTGTCATTTCTGATGAACAGCTTTAGGTTAAAAAAAAAAAAAATTCACACACATACACACACACTGTTTTAGAGAGAATACAAATGCAACTAGTTTACAAAATAAAATATGCAGGAAACAGCAAGATTGGGAGGATATAAACTAAAATACTGATAACAGCTGCCTTTAAGTGGTGATATTCTGGGTTGTTTTCCCTTCTCCTTTATATGTTTTTAAGAAGTTTTTGAATAAAAAAGAAGTTTTTTAGGCCCATAGGGGAAAGGAGGATTTGTGTTTTTTTTTTTAAATCCTGAGTTGCTATTCCTTTTGTACAGATAAGGAGCCCAGCTCTGTGCATATTTATCACAAATAACCTGGGGATGTAGAATTTTAACACAAGCTAGGAAAGTTGGAATTAAGAAAAGAACCTGGGGAGATCCTTAAAACTTAGAAAGACAAATGCCACCTTTCCCTTGATAAGTGAAAAGTGGTTATCCTTTCACATGATAAGAAGGAAGGCTCCAGGGGCTTGGTCAATGGCCAAAGTGCTGGGATCACAGAGTTCCTGGAGTTCTGCAGAATCAGATTTACCTGGAAAGAACCAAGACAGCAGAAGCTTTCCTGATATTAGTTGCAGATTATAGATGAGGTATGCAATCGGGCCTAGGTCTTTTGTTAATCATAACTGATTGATTAACTCTTGCACAAAACTACACATAGATTCAACAATATAATAATTCCGTAAAATATTCATGTTCATGCTTTTATTAAAAATTAATTTTGTAAACAATAATATATTGACTTGAAAGCTGGCATATCCTTATTTTCTCACTGAGTACATCTGGCCTTTTCAGTCTCCAAGAAAGCAGTTGTGCTGGTTTATCTGGACAACAGACAATATAACATAAGTAGATCTGTGGACTTCCCTGTGGCTCAAGTGATAAAGAATCTGTCTGCGATGCAGGAGACCAGGGTTCAATCCCTGGGTCGGGAAGATCCTCTGGGGAAGGGAATGGCAATCCTCTCCAGTATTCTTGCCTGGAGAACTCCATGGACAGAGAAGCCTGGCGGGCTACAGTTCGTGGGGTCACAAAGAGTCGGACACGACTGAGTAACTAACACACACAGATCTGTGGATATTAGCCTTACAAACTCATATTTCTGTTGACAGAAAATATCACAGAACTGTAAGTAACGCAAAGATTCAAGAGGCTCATTTCACTATCCATCCCTGTGTTCGCACCTCCTTCTTTGGTGACTCCGAGGGAGAGCAACAAGGGGAAATGGTAACTTGAAAACAAATAGGCAAGAGCTCATCCTGGTTATTAGATTTCCCTTCTTTTCTATCACTATCTTTTATTGGAGGGTAATTGCTTTACAATGTTGTGTTAGTTTCTGCTGTACAACAAAGTGAATCAACTACAAGTATACATACATCCCCTTCCTCTTGTGCCTCCCTCCCACCCTCCCATCACTCCTCTAGAGCACTGAGCTGAGCTCCCTGTGCTAGACAGAAGCTTCCCACTAGCTATCTATTTTACACATGGTAGGCTTAAAGCTCAACATTCAGAAAACTAAGATCATGGCATCTGGTCCCACCACTTCATGGGAAATAGATGGAGAAACAGTGGAAACAGTGTCAGACTTTATTGGGTGGGGGGGCTCCAAAATCACTGCAGATGGTGATTGCAGTCATGAAATTAAAAGACGCTTACTCCTTGGAAGGAAAGTTATGACCAACCTAGATAGCATATTCAAAAGCAGAGACATTACTTTGCCAACAAAGGTCCGTCTAGTCAAGGCTATGGTTTTTCCAGTGGTCATGTATGGATGTGAGAGTTGGACTATAAAGAAAGCTGAGCACAGAAGAATTGATGCTTTTGAACTGTGGTGTTGGAGGAGACTCTTGAGAGTCCCTTGGACTGCAAGGAGATCCAACCAGTCCATTCTGAAGGAGATCAGTCCTGGGTGTTCATTGGAAGGACTGATGCTGAAGCTGAAACTCCAGTACTTTGGCCACCTCATGCCAAGAGTTGACTCATTGGAAAAGACTCTGATGCTGAGAGGGATTGGGGGCAGGAGGAGAAGGGGACGACAGAGGATGAGATGGCTGGATGGCATCACCGACTCGATGGACATGAGTTTGAGTGAACTCCGGGAGTTGGTGATGGACAGGGAGGCCTGGCGTGCTGTGATTCATGGAGTCGTAAAGAGTCGGACACTACTGAGCGACTGAACTGAACTGAACTGAGTGTATATACGTCAATGCTACTCTCCCAATTCATCCCACCCTCCCCTTCTTCCCCAGTGTCTACAGGTCCATTCTCTATGTCTGTGTCTCTATTCCTGCCCTACAAATAGGTCCATCTGCACCATTTTTCTAGATTCCATTATGTATGTGTTAATACACAGAGGTTGCCTATAGGAGCTTCCCAGGCTTGTTGTCCCTCTAGTATCTCTGGGGTTGTTGCCAAAACCAAATTAACACTGAGCAATTTGAATTTTAGAGATGAAAGGAAGATTGGACACCAATAAAATCTGTCTCATAAAAACACGGTTGCTTTTCTGAGTTAAGGAAGTTTAATTATTGTTGCTTTTCTCAGAGTTTGCAGTCTGATTGTGATTATCCTTAGTAAATTAGAGCAAATATCTTCCTTTCCTGGAAAATGAGTCCTTTCCCTCTTCTCTTATTCATCATCCACTTCCAGCCCTTCTCCCCCTCTCCAGCAAGTTCTCCCCTCCCTTCAGAGTCAAGCTCAATTAATTCTTGACACTACTACGGGCCTTTTTCATCATTCCTCCCCACAACAGATTACCCCTTTCATAAACTTTAAAGCATATCAATAACCATATCTTAATCTTTTTTCTTACAGAAAGCTTATCTCTTATCTATGGTAATGTTGCCAAATAAAATAACAGATACCCTGCAAGGGGTTGAGTTGTGTCCTCCAAAAAGATATGTTGAAATCCTAACCTCTGGTGCTTTTTAATGTGACTTTATTTTTAAATAGGGTCTTTGCAGATGTAATCAAGTTAAAAATGAAGTCATTAAGTGGGCCCTCATCCAGTAGGCTCGGTGTCCTTAGAAGGAGAGGAAAAGACATATACAGGGAGAATAACATGTAAAGACTTAGCAGAAAATGGAGCGATGCATTTGCAAACCAAGGATATGGGGCTATTACCTGAAGCTACAAGAGAGAGGCCTGGAATCGACTCCCCCGCAGAAAGAATAAACCCTGCTGATGCTCTGAATTCAGACTTCTACCTCCAGAACTGCAAGAAAATCAATTTCTGTAATACTAAGTCACCAGTTCTGCAGTCCTTTGTTATGGCAGCCCTATGAACTTGTACACCATCCACCTGCAACCCTTTCTTTCCCTGTATCACCAGATTGTCTATCTCCAAGTCCATGCCTATATCCTTAATTTGTTTTTTAGAAAAATTTCTTAGAATAGAAACTGTATCTTGATCTTTTTTACTTATAGAGAGATTATCTCTTATCTATGGTAGGGCGGCCAAATAAAATACAAGATACCCAGTTAACAGGGCATCCTGTATTTTTATTTGCTGAATTGGGTAACCTTAATTTATGTTTAAGAAATGAAGATGAACAATAAATACTTAAGAAGTAAATGGTTGAATCCCTAGTTATCAATTTTATGAAAAGTTCTTTCTTAATGTGTATAACAGTCAATCATCAACAGGTACCCCGACAAACTTAGCCCTACCTTCTATTAAATTTTGGTGGCCCACACCTGGAACATTGATTAAGATGTTATAAGGATATATCTGGAGAAGGCAATGGCACCCCACTCCAGTACTCTTGCCTGGAAAATCCCACGGACGGAGGAGCCTAGTAGGCTGCAGTCCATGGGGTTGCTAAGAGTCGGACACGACTGAGCGACTTCACTTTCACTTTTCACTTCTATGCATTGGAGAAGGAAATGGCAACCCACTCTAGTGTTCTTGCCTGGAGAATCCCAGGGACGGGGGAACCTGGTGGGCTGTCATCTCTGGGGTTGCACAGAGTCGGACATGACTGAAGCGACTTAGCAGCAGCAGCAGCAAGGATACATCAGAAGTAGAGAAGATCAAAAAAGAATAATTACATTGGTCAGAAATACAAAGGCAGGTATTATTGTGAAGATAGGAACTAAAGAGTTTCAGACTCTGCTATATGGAAAGATTGAGTTGAAAGATCCATGATCAAAATCTAAAATCAGAACAGATATTAGTGAACTGATTAGTTTGCCAAACTTATAAAGACTAGGCTGAAAATGAAACTAATATTAAATGATTACTTTTCTGTCATGCCTTTTACGTACATTAATTCATTTCACCTATGTTAGCATGTAGATATTAATAGCTCTGCATTTCTGAGATAAGAGAACAAAGGTTTGGAGGTCAGAGTTGGGATTCAAACCCAAGATCTAAGACCCACACTCTTTCCACACTCACAGACTGCTTCTCTAAACCTCTGTTCCCTGAGCAGTGCAAATGAGACACAATTAAAGGAAGCACATATTTACTAAGTGTATAATACATTTTAAAAATCCACTGATGCAGAGTGCAGCCTGGCAGCAAATATAAACTGATGCAAAATTTATGGATCAATTTATGAGTAAGAAAGCCATTAGGGCAAGATGATTCACATAGAACTTACTTTTAAAATTGACATCAGAAACTACTAGAACTTCTAAAACACCTGGCTAAATTGACATGGGGTCTATTTCAGGATGATCTTCTCCATATTCTTGTGCAAATGATAAACTTAATACAAAGTCCATTTACTTCATTATCATTTAGCGTTTTCTGGAGCTACAAAACTGAATCATGTATTATAAAGAGCACTGTATTATAATCATAGACTCTCAGGCTGCCTCATTCTGTTACTTACTAGCTATGTAACAACAGAATTAAGTCACAAGCAATCTGGGCTCAGTTTCCCTCCTCTGAAAATGATGGACTGCTTTTTAATTCCTATCTAATGAACACTTAAAAGCAAACTATGTGCTGCTTTTATTTCATAATTATACCAATACTTTCTAACTATCAGTTCCCCCACATCTTAAATGAAACTCTTCTTTATGTCTTTGTATTTCATTCTTTTATCCTATACACTGATCTACTCCATGTCAGGCACTGTGCTATGCGTGATAAACAAGAGAGACAAGGTCCTTACTTTTATTAAGATCAAAAATTAAGATTAAGAACAAAAAGGAATAATTAGAATGGTCAGAACTAGACAGATGTCATTGTCAAGAGACCCTACAACAATAAATAAATAATTACAATCTTAATAAACGTTTTGAAGGACAATTATAGAGTCCTGAGAAACTCTTTAACACTTTAACTTGATATAAGTCTCTAGCGTGAGGGAAAACTTCCCTGAGGAAATTAACATGTGAATTTAAACTTGAAGGGTGATGAGAATTTGGCAGATAAAGAGGTTGAGAGAGAGCATTTCTGATAGATCATCAAGTGTGAAGGCTCTGATCCAGGAAGGAGTTTGGTACTAAGAGGAAACAGAAGAAGGTCAACATAATGAAGAGTAGTCCAGGTGGATTCAACAGCTGAGCTGTGACTGAACAGTCACAAAGGGATAACTCTGAACACGGAATGCAGAGTTTAAAAGTACAGAATGGACAGAGTTTACATGCTTATCAAAATCTGCTGTCTTTGAGGGTGCATTGGAGTTATCCAGACAGAGGAAGGCAAGGGGGCATTCTAGACAGGGATGAAACCAAGAAAAGCCATGAAATTTAGTTGAGATAAAGGTAAGCTATTTTGAATCCAAAAAGACACTGTTGCCTCAAAGGATACACTCAACAAAGTGAAAGGCAACCCATGGAATGAAAAAATATATTTGTAAATCATATATCTGATGAGGGGTTAATATCCAGCATATATAAAGAACTCTTAACAATTCAACAACTAAAAACAAAGAAGTCTATTAAAACTGGGCACGGGACTTGAATAGACATTTCTCCCAGGAAAAGAGAAAGCACTCTGTGAGTCAACCTGGTCGAGAATTGAGCTGCTTTGGGGACTTCTTGCTGTTTTTATTTCTGCTACATGACAGGCTTCAAACACCTTTAGGGCGGGGGCTGATTAATAAGAGGGTTTTCCTCGGTGTTTGTTCTGCCTGCAACTTCAGGTCTTTTCTTTGCACTTGCACCTCAGAAAGGGTCTCTTTATATCTTATACCCCTCTCCCAGCAGTAAACCTCTAGTACCTGTTACTCAGTGCCTGCTAGCCGGGTGGTGGAGACCAGGGAAGATTCTCTGTTGTCCTGGCTCAGCTTTGGTCTTTGCCAGATGCCATGTCACTGGATCTCAGAGGTGGACACTTCTTACTGTTCCTGCTTCTCCACCAGCAGCAGGACATTTCTCATGGTCAAGCCCAGGGCATCTTTTTTGTTCCCACCAAGGGATAGAATATTTTGCTGTTGTTCCTTTTTCAAAGCTGCATTGGGTTTTTTAACTGTGGCCTGAAGGCAATAGAGTTTGGTACCCTTATCACAGAAGCTGGAGCCTTTTGATCAGTAGGCAAAATAGGAAACAGGGATGTTACATCTTCCTCTCCTGAGGGTCTTCACTGCAGGAAAGACTTGCCTTTCGGTCTTTCTCATGAGCACCCCATGGAGAACAGAATGCAAAGGTTTCTGAGCAACCCTCCTGTCTGCGGTTCTCACAGCATCCATACTTCATGCTGGCCAACATCCAGCATTTAGAATTTATTAAACTTTGTAGCTGAAGCTTCCTTACACCATTGCATGAAATCCAATATGTGCTACAGTGAATCAAGCGCTGGTTGTACTCCACTTCTCTTCAGAAGCACCAGTCTTTCCTTATAGAGTTTTGGCCCTGAGACCTAAGCTCTCGAGAGTTCAAGAAAAGCTGTGAATTTGCCAATTATCTGCCTTTTTGTTTTTGTTGTGTAAGAGTAAGAAGGATCTCTTTTCAGCTTTCTGCACCCCAAATGGAAGACAGAAGTTTCCCCGTCACTTTTAGTTAGTACTGAATTTCTCTCCTTTTAATAGCAAAACCTAACAAAGAAATTGTCTATACTCACTTTCTTCCAGCTATCTCATCCCATTTTTATTTTTTTCCCCTACCACACTTAAAAATGTATTAACTATAAAATTACAAGTGACCTACAAGTTACAAATCTGAGTCAATACTTAGTCCTTATCCTACACAGCATGTCAGTAGTTCTTGACACAGCTGACCTCTCCCGTCCCCTGAGATATTTTCTTATTACCTCCCAGGGTGTCACACTCTCTGGATTCTTCTCCTCCCTTAATGGCTACCCCTTCTAAGTTTCTTCCCTGAGAAGATTCCTTACCTTTCAATCTTTAAGGGATATAGTATCCCCAGAATCCCTCTGGGGACTTCTCTCCTCTATCTACATTCATGCCATCTATCTCATCTAGTCTCAAGGTTTTACATATCATTTATAAACTGATGACCCCAGATTTATATCTCCAGAATTCAGTTCAGTTCAGTCGCTGAGTCGTGTCTGACTCTTTGCAACCCCATGGACTGCAGCATGCCAAGCCTTCCTGTCCATCACCAACTCCTGGAGTTTACTCAAACTCACGTCCATTGAGTCAGTGATGCCATCCAACCATCTCATCCTCTGTCATCCCCTTCTCCTCCCACCTTCAACCATTCCGAGCATCAGCATCTTTTCCAATGAGTCAGCTGTTCGCATCAGGTGGCCAAAGTATTGGAGTTTCAGCTTCAGCATCAGTGCTTCCAAAGAACATCCAGGACTGATTTCCTTTAGGATGGACTGGTTGGATCTCCTTGCAGTCCAAGAGACTCTAAAGAGTCTTCTCCAACACCACAGTTCAAAAGCATCAATTCTTCAACGCTCAGCCTTCTTTATAGTACAACTCTCACATCCATACATGACTACTGGAAAAACCAAAGCTTCGACTAGATGGACCTTTGTTGGCAAATTAATGCCTCTGCTTTTTAATATGCTGTCTAGATTGGTCTGTAATTCTCCTCTGAACTCCAGATTTACATGTACAACTTCCTACTTGATGTCTCCATAGCTTTGGATTTCTCCTAGTCATTTCAGTAGGAACATATGCAGGATTGAGCACCCGATTGTCCTGGTCACACTGCTCCTCCGATAGTCCTCCCCAATGCCATAAATGGCAAAATCCATACTCCTCTTTGCTTAGTCCAAAAAACTCTCAGATCTTCCTCCTCTTCCTCAATTCGTCTACTTCTTTTACAAGCCTTATATCCAATAAGTCAACAAAACTTATCAGATCTACCTTCAATATATGTGCAGAAGATGACCACTTATATTTGCCAGAATTATCACCTGATACAAGCCACCATAACTTCTGTCTTACTGCAGAAGCCTCTAAAGCTGGTTTCCCTGCTTAACTATTCTGAAGCCAGTTTCTGGTAGGCATAAACTAAGATCTCATTTGCAGGCTCTGAATCCTACAATGTCTCTCCAGTTCACTCAGAGTAAAAGCCGAGGTCCTTACCCTGACCAGGAAGGTGGCACAATCTGACCCCACAGCGCAGCTCTGGCTTCACCGTCTCCTACTTTCCTGAGGTTTCTCTTGGTTTTAGCCTTGCTGCCGTTTGTTAACTACTGTTGTTCCTCTGATAAGCCAGGTAAGCCTCTTGTTGCTTCAGGGCCCTTGCAATTTCTCTTCTCTTTCTTGAGATGTTTTTCTACCAGAAAATCTACATGTTTTATTCCCAAACCTCCTTCAGGTTCTGCTTTACTCGAATACCATCTCCTCAGAGGCCTTCCCTGGCCACTAATCTAACACTGCAGCCTCCCTTCCAACTAGGTCTTACCCTCATTTCTCCCTTTATTTTTCTTCTTAGAACTTAACGGCCATCTAACAAGGTACATGTTAAGTTACATATGTTTATTGCTTTCATTTATCCCACAAGAATATAAAGGTACGGAATGTTGTATGCATTGTTTACTGCTATATCAGCCAGGGAAAACATTCACAGCGCATAGTAGGGGCTCAACAAATATCCATTGACTCGGTGAAATGTGTCACAGTCTAAATGTTTTTTAATGGCTGGGAACTTCACTCTCCTCTAGCCTTTGTGTTAGAGACACTTTTCTCCCCAACCCCCCGCCACCCTCCACTTTAAAACCATGAAATGGTGCTGTCCTCCTTATTATTGGGACATTTGAAGAAAAGAAGTTGAATCTGCTCCTTGCACTGGCAGCTCATGCACTCAGATTTACTGATCTCAGAGGGTACTTATGTACCCACTGTTTACTTACTTTGGAATTATTTTATTATCAGCTTTATATGGTTATAAATGGTTGCCAGGATCGAACGTTCTCAGAGGACTGTTATTATTCATCCTCAGGATGCTCCCTGACCTGACCTTGAGAAACAACTGCAGCTCCTTGCAGAAGCTGGAGATAATCAAATCTTCTTCACTTGCTCTACTTGCTCTGGGCCAAAGAGATTACTACCCAGCACCAGAACGGGCTGCTGTTAACCATGGCATACTGCAACTCTCAAGAATCATCATGCCCACCCCACACCCAACAAGAGATACACATGGAAAAGGCCACTGGAATCGCCTCAATGGTGTTTGAAGATTTCCTTCACATGTGCCTCTTTTTCTCCCCACAACAAACAAAAAAACAAACAAGAACACAACAAACACAATTTCTGTCTTCATTCTTTAACTTAAAAAGGAGGAAAATTCTTTAAATTCTGAGAAGGAAATAATTCTGCAGAAAGTTTCAAAAATATAACAAGCAGCCTGTAATCACACCACCCAAGGCAACCAACTTCTTCAGTTTTGTGTATCTCTTTTCTGTCTCTTTTCCTATGAATAACTGATAGAAGGAAGCTTAATGTGCCTGCAATTGCATATCTTTTTGAAAATAGATATTACAGTCATTCATTGCTCAGGTGGATAACAAAAATTTAATGGAGACAAGCTGTGAGCCATGCATTCTCCTGGACACATGGCTTATATGACCGAGAGTTGCAGCCTCTCTGTCTTCAAGGGGCTCTAAGACCAGCATGTTTCAATAGCAACACAGTGTAAGCCACATCTCTAAATTCAAATTTTCCAAGAAATGGGTAAAATGGATTTTATTGATATAGTTTAACCCAATGTATCTCAAATATCATCATTTCAACATACAAATGATGTAAATTGTTAATACATTATGTTTATAATTATTAAGAAGGATTAAAATTGTTATTGAGGTATATTACTCTTTTGCCATACTAAGTCCTCAAAATTTGGTATCTGTTTCACTCTGGCATCACATCTCAGTTTGGGTGAGCCCCATGTCCAGTGCTCAAAGGTGAAGTTATGTGAAAGTCACTCAGTCGTGTCTGACTCTTTGAGATCCCATGGAGTATACAGTCCATGGAATTCTCCAGGCCAGAATACTGGAGTGGGTAGCCTTTCCCTTCTCCAGGGAATCTTCCCAACCCAGGGACCAAACCCAGGCCTCCCACATTGCAGGTGGATTCTTTACCAGCTGAGCCACAGGAGAAGCCCACAGGTGAGGAGCAACCAAACCGGCCTGTGTGCGTTCTCAGTTGCTTCATCCGACTCTTTGTGACCCCATGGACTATAAACCACCAGGTTCCTCTGCCCGTGGGGTTATCCCAGCAAGAATACTGGAGTGAGTTGCCATTTCCTCCTCCAGGGGATCTTCCTGGCCCAGGGATCCAACCCACACCTCCTGTGCCTCCTGTGTTGGCAGGCAGATTCTTTACCACTGAGCCACCTGAGAAACCCCCAGTCATACTGGACAGGGGGAAGACTACTTCAGAGGGGAAGTGTTAGTTTCATTGCATCATATCAGAGGTATCTGATTTCATCATGGTTTATTACTGATGATCTTATTGTATTTTAATTTAATGTATCCTTGGATTATTTTACCCATGGTTTTCCTCCACAACTACTGATATCTCAAAAATTATAAAAGAGTGAGGAGTGACATTTGAATGCAAATGATAATCTTAAAGACATCTAAAAAGTTAAATTCTGAATTTAATTGTCTTCAAACAAGTCACCATAAGAAACTTCATTTTCCAGTGAAGCCACCACCATTTTATTTTTCCACTTTTATATGTTTATTTTTTATTTTTAAAATAATCTCTGCAAGAATACTACAAATAACATTTTCCCCTGAACTACTCAAGGATAACTTGATGACCTAATATTCCATTACCCCTGAACACAAATCAGGATATTCTCCTTCAAAACCACAATACAGCCATCAAATGTAAATTACATTGTTACACTTACTACCATCTAATTCACAGACTCTAATACAGTTCAGTTCAGTCGCTCAGTTGTGTCCAACTCTGCAACCTCATGGACTGCAGCACACCAGGCTATCCTGTCCATCACCAACTCCTGGAGCTTGCTCAAACTCATGTCCATTGAGTCGGTGATGCCATCCAACCATCTCATCCTCTGTCGTCCCCTTCTCCTCCTGCCTTCAATCTTTCCCAGAATCAGGGTCTTTTCCAATGAGTCAGTTCTTTGCATCAGGTGGCCAAAGTATTGGAGTTTCAGCTTCAGCATCAGTCCTTCCAATAAATTTTCAGGACTGATCTCCTTTAGGATGGACTGGTTGGATCTCCCAGCTGTTCAAGGGACTGTCAAGAGTCTCCAACACCACAGTTCAAACAGTAGCCTACTGTCCTAATAACGCCCTTTCTAGAAGAAAAAGATCCATGTGGATAAACAAAGCACACTGAGGTGCGCCATCTCTCTAGTCATCTTTAATTTGAGGTAGTCTCTCAGTGTTTCCTTGACTTTTAAAAGTCCTAACACTTGAAAATTATAGGCCAGTTAATATGTGGAATGCCTCTTAGTTTAAATTTATCCAAAGTTTCCTCTTATTAGATTCAGGGTAAGAACAGTACAGAAGTGGTGCTGGAGTCTTCTCATTGCATCTTAACACGTGGCACCTGATGCTGCTGTGTGTTCTTACTGGGGATGTTAACTTTGACCTTCTGACTCAGGTTTTGTCTGCCTGTTTTCTCCATTGTTAAGTTTCTGTTTTTCCCCTGTGAGAGAAGTATGTGTGGAGAGGTCCTTTGAGGCGGTGAAGATCCAATTCCGCATCAAACTTTCACCATTAGTTTTACCTCCACTGACTTTTCTTGATCAGATTAATTATCACTATGCTAGTCGCCAAGTGATCATTTCCTAATGCCATCATTTTTTCCACCCTTATTAACTGGCATTCTACTGCAAAAAGAGCTTTTTCTTCTCCTCATTTATTATTCTCCTATTTATGTATCAGTATGTACTCAAACACATTTATTTCATTCAGTTAGATATAATCCACCATCATTTGCTTCATTTTGTTGTTCTTGCCCCAGCCTTGGCCAATGGAGCCCCTTCAAGATGGTTCTCATTATCTTTTGAAGTGTTGCTATCATTCTTTAAACACATCTTTACTTTCTGGTACAACAAAATATTTCAAGATCACCTTATACTTTCCCCGCCCACACCCTGAAATCAGTCACTTCTCTAGAGAGTTCGGGTTCCTTGTAGTGGAGAAAGGAATTTACGAACTATGCTCTGGGCACTGGGTGTGCTCGTTATTATTAGGGCATCACTGTAGTCAGGGCCTCTGTGGACAGGACCTCAAGTACACATTCACATCTGTACTTATTTCTATCACTAGTCACATGCATTGAAAAGTGAGTTCTGACAGTCAGTTCAGTTCAGTTGCTCTGTCATGTCCGACTCTTTGCAAGCCCATGGACTGCAGCACACCAGGCCTCGCTATCCATCACCAACTCCTGAAGCTTACTCAAACTTATGTCCATTGAGTCTGAGATGCCATCCAACTATCTCATCATCTGTTGTCCCCTTCTCCTTCTGCCTTCAATCTTTCCCAGCATCAGAGTCTTTTCCAATGAGTTGGTTCTTTGCATCAGGTGGCCAAAGTATTGGAGTTTCAGCTTCAGCATCAGTTCTAATCAATATTCAGGACTGATCTCTTTTAGGATGGACTGCTTGGATCTCCTTGCAGTCCAAGGAACTCTCAAGAGTCTTCTCCAACACCACAGTTCAAAAGCATCAATTCTTTAGTGCTCTGCTTTCTTTATAGTCCCAACGCTCATATCCATACATGACCACTGGAAAAAACATAGCTTTGACTAGATGGACCTTTGTTGGCAAAGTAAGGTCTCTGCTTTTGAATATGCTGTCTAGGTTGGTCATAACTTTTCTTCCAAGGACCAAGTGTCTTTTAATTTCGTGGCTGCATTTACCATCTGCAGTGATTTTGGAGCCCCAAAACTAAAGTCTGTCACTGTTTCCACAGTTTCCCATTTATTTGCCATTAAATTATGGGACCAGATGCCATGATCTTCGTTTTCTGAATGTTGAGTTTTAAGCCAACTTTTTCACTCTCCTCTTTCACTTTCATCAAGAGGCTCTTTAGTTCTTCTTCACTTTCTGCCCTAAGGGTGGTGTCATCTGCATATCTGAGGTTATTGATATTTCTCCCAGCAGTCTTGATTCCAGCTTGTGCTTCATCCAGCCCAGCATTTCCCATGATGTGCTTTTCATATCAGTTAAATAAGCAGGGTGACAATATACGCCTTGACGTACTCCTTTTCCTATTTGGAACCAGTCTGTTGTTCCATGTCCAGTTTTAACTGTTGCTTCCTGACCTGCATACAGGTTTCTCAAGAGGCAGGTCAGGTGGTCTGGTATTCCCATCTCTTTCAGAATTTTCCACAGTTTATTGTGATCCACACAGTCAAAGGCTTTGGCACAGTCATGTTTTTCTGGAACTCTCTTGCTTTTTCGATGATCCAGTGGATGTCAACAATTTGATCTCTGGTTCCTCTGGCTTTTCTAAATCCACCTTGAACATATGGAAGTTCATGGTTCATGTACTGGTGAAGCCTGGCTTGAAGAATTTTGAGCATTACTTTACTAGTAT
Source organism: Bos taurus (assembly GCF_002263795.3). Taxonomy (NCBI): domain Eukaryota; kingdom Metazoa; phylum Chordata; class Mammalia; order Artiodactyla; family Bovidae; genus Bos; species Bos taurus. Next base: position 38,947,335 of record NC_037350.1, read on the forward strand.
GTGAGATGAGTGCAATTGTGTGGTAGTTTGAGCATTCTTTGGCATTGCCTTTCTTTGGGATTGGAATGAAAACTGACCTTTTCCAGTCTTGTGCCCACTGCTGAGTTTTCCAAATTTGCTGGCATACTGAGTACAGCACTTTCACAGCACCATCTTTTAGGATTTGAAATAGCTCAACTGGAATTCCATCACCTCCACTAGCTTTGTTTTTAGTGATGCTTCCTAAGGCCCACTTGACTTCGCATTCCAGGATGTCTGACTCTAGGTGAGTGATCACACCATCATGACTATCTAGGTCATGAAGATCTGTTTTGTATAGTTCTTCTGTGTATTCTTGCCAACTCTTCTTAATATCTTCTGCTTTTAAGCCCATGCCATTTCTATCCTTTATTGTGCCCATCTTTGCATGAAATGTTTCCTTGGCATCTCTAATTTTCTTGAAGAGATCTCTAGTCTTTCCCATTCTATTGTTTTCCTCTATTTCTTTGCATTGATCACTGAGGAAGGCTTTCTTCTCTCTCCTTGCTATTCGTTGGAACTCTGCATTCAGATGGGTATATCTTTCCTTTTCTCCTTTGCCTTCCACTTCTGTTCTTTTTTTCAGCTATCTGTAAGGTCTCATCAGACAACCATTTTGCCTTTTTGAATTTCTTTTTCTTGGGGACGGTCTTGATCACTGCCTCCTGTACAATGTCATGAACCTCCATCCATATTTCTTCAGGCACTCTATCAGATCTAATCCCTTGAATCTATTTCTCACTTCCACTGTATAATCATAAGGGGTTTGATTTAGGTCATACCTGAATGGCCTAATGGTTTTCTCCACTTTCTTCAGTTTAAGTCTGAATTTGGCAATAAGGAGTTCATGATCTGAGCCACAGTCAGCTCCCAGTCTTGGTTTTGCTGACTGTATAGAACTTCTCCATCTTTGGCTGCAAAGAATATAATCAATCTGATTTCGGTGTTGGCCATCTGGTGATGTCCATGTGTAGAGTCTTCTCTTGTGTTGTTGGAAGAGGGTGTTTGCTATGACCAGTGTGTTCTCTTGGCAAAACTCTGTTTGCCTTTGCCCTGCTTCATTCCGTATTCCAAGGCCAAATTTGCCTGTTACTCCAAGTATCTCTTGACTTCCTACTTTTGCATTCTAGTCCCCTATAATGAAAAGAACATCTTTTTTGGGTGTTAGTTCTAGAAGGTCTTGTAGGTTTTCATAGAACCGTTCAGCTTCTTCAGCATTACTGGTCAGGGCATAGACTTAGATTACTGTGATATTGAATGGTTTGCCTTGGAAACTGTTGGGGGCCAGCGTGAGGTACTCCACCCATGGCAAAGGTCATGAGGAAGGAGGCTCGACATATGCAAAGGCGGGATCGAGCCTCAGGAGTCCCCCTGGAAATTCTCGAGCATCTACCCCCATAACCAGAGCCTGCCTACTTTACTACTTTGTGCTCTCCCGTACACCTCTGACTTTACATGGGGCTGTCCCCCACCACCTCTTTCGGAGAAGGAGTTAACCTAGAGCTCCAGTTAATCAAAACTCCTGGGCGTGACAAGAGTGTTTTAACCTACAAACTCCTCTGAAGTTTCTCTGGCCTGCCTGACAGGCTTGTCCGGCCACATGTGATTGCTCATAGCCTCCCAACCGTGAGAGGCACGAGATGCTTTAAACCTTCTAAAAACAGGTTCCTTAGAAAAGTTAGAAAACTATTAGTGTAAGTATAATGGGCTGATTAGAAATTGTATTGGTGAAGGGTTTTTTCATTTGTTGAGCCAATGTTTGTTGCTAAGTCTCCACATCCCCTGCCCTTACACACATTAATGAATATATAGAAGAAATAAGTATTAACCTTTGATATAAATCACGTTAGACCTTAGGCTAAGTAAATTCTTTCCTTAACTAAAACCCACTATACCCTCACCCTATAGGAATGTAACTTTATTTGGGTGGCGTCTGTTTTAAGAATAATCACCCTTGGAGAAAAAAGTGTTCTGGTTGACTGACCACTGTCACAAGGAGAGGGTCATAAATTTTCAGCAGGCCCCCCTGGCCAGAAGATGATGTAACACCCCTAAGACCTCTGTATACATTTGTATGAAGCACCTGACTTTAATAAAAGTCAGGACTGCTGACGCCACGTGACTTTTGCATAACATCTCAGTGTATAAAAGTAGACCATGGAAAATAAAGAATTGGGATCAGTTTCTCGAAATACTGGTCTCCCCATGTCTCTCTCTCTCTCACTCTGGCTGAGTCTCCATCTGGAGCGCGGAACCCACCAAGCTTACTAATTTTGCCTGGGCTTCTAAGATCCGACCGGGGAGGCCTCAGTGTCTCCTCTCCTTCGGGAGAACGGAAGGACGCCTGCGGCCTACGTAAGTGGTGCAAGCTTCTTGTCTTGAAGTTTTATTGGTCCCCCGTGTAAACCAAGCTACTCAGCCTCTTTTCTCCACTGAATTTTCCTACTGAGCTATCCTCATTCTATTACTCCTTACATCTCTAATTAATATCTAATTGAAGCTATTGTATCCTGATCCTCGCCGACGCCGTCCCCGCTTTGAATACCCTGGATCAGCCGGGGCTGGACCCCGGCAGGAAACGAACAGAGATCATTCTGTCATTTTTGAGATTGCATCCAAGTACTGCATTTTGGACTCTTTTGTTGACTATGAGGGCTACTCCATTTCTTCTAAGGGATTCTTTCCCACAGTGGTAGATATAAGGGTCATCTGTATTAAATTCGTTCTTTCCAGTCCATTTTAGTTCACTGATTCTTTTTTTTTTTTTTAAATACTTTCGCGCACGCACAGTGGGCGGGGGTCGTGGGGCAGGGTCAGGCCCAGCCCCTCGCTCGACTCCTCGCCTTCCCTTTGTGTCCGCGGCTGTCGCCGCCGCATCACAAAGACCCCGGCCCGCCCGGTGCGGGGCGCGTGACAGAGCCGCCGGCGGGAGGGGTGGCCTAGTTCACTGATTCTTAAAATTCTTAAATGTTCACTCTTGCCATCTCCTGTTTGAACAGTTCCAATTTGCCTTGATTCATGGACCTAACATTCCAGGTTCCTATGCAATATTGCTCTTTACAGCATTGGACTTTACTTCCAATACCAGTCACACCAACAACTAGGTGTTGTTTTTGTTTTGGCTCTGTCTCTTTATTCTTTCTGGAGTTATTTCTCCACAGATCTCCAGTAGCATATTGGGCACCTACCAACCTGGGGAGTTCATCTTTCAGTGTCCTACTTTTGGCCTTTTCATACTGTTCATGGGGTTCTCAAGGCAAGAATACTGAAGTGGTTTGCCATTCCCTTCTCCAGTGGACCACATTTTGTCAGAACTCTCCACCATGACCCGTCCGTCTTGGGTGGCCCTACATGGCATGGCTCATAGTTTCATTGAGCTAGACAAGGCTGTGGTCCATGTGATCAGGTTGGTTAGTTTTCTGTGATTGTGGTTGTCAGTCTGTCTGCCCTCTGATGGAGAAGGATAAGAGGCTTATGGAAGCCTCCTGATGAGAGACTGACTGCCATACAGGTGCCTTCTCCACTTGCTCAGGTGGCATTGTCCTGCTATAGGCCTCTACCTCTGTCGCATTCTTTGCATGGTGCACTCCTCATCACATTCAAGGTCTGACATCCATGCCAGGGTGCCATTCCCAAATGCCCCCAAATGGGGACGCCTACCTTGCTCAGCCCTACCCAATAGATTTTATGAGGAATTAATCAGGGAAGAAACTAGGAATGGGGTAGAAAAGAACCATGATTTGAAATAGTTTTTGATTCTTGCCAAATAATATATGAGTCGAATTCTTTTAAAGGTCTCTTTACTTTATAGTTACATTTTGCCATGATATTATTCAATAAATTGACTATTAATAATCAACCACTTGTTGCAATCATGAAATCTACCTCCAAAGGATAAAAATCACTGAAGAGAATCAGAAGAACATTATACAAGCTCTGTCATACCCATTATAATGGCTACTATCAAGAAAAAGAACAAAATAACATGCAATGGTAAGGATGTGAAGAAATTGGAACCCTGTGCACTCCTGGTAGAAATGCAAGATGGCTAACTGCTACAGAAAACAGTAAGGAACTTCCTCGATAAATCAAAAATAGAATTACCATATGATCCAGCAATTCCACTTCTAGATTTATACCCAAAGGAAGTGAAACAGAGACTCAAAGAAATATTTATCAACCCATGTTCATAGCAGCATTATTCAAAGTAGCCCAAAAGTAGACACACCTCAGTGTCCATCGATGGATCAATGGATAAACAAAGTGTGGCATACACATACAATGGAATATTATTCAGCTACAAAAAGGGAGAAAACTATGACATATGTTAAAACATGGATGGACCTTGAGGATATTATGTTAATTGAAACAAGCCAGTCATGAAAGCACAAATTCTTTATGGTTCTACTTGTATGAAATACCTAGAGTATTTCATACAAGTCAAATTCATAGAGACCAAAAGTTGATTAAAGATCCTTGGGCACTGAAGGAAAAGGGAAGGGGAGTTATTGTTTAATGGTCACAGAGTTTCAGTTTTGAAGGTGCAAAGAGTTCTGGATGATGGTGATGGTTCCAAAACAATGAGAATACACTTTTAACGCCACCAAGCTATACACTTAAAATGTATAGATGAGTTAAGATGATGGACTTAACGCTACATTTTTTCTTAGTTCTGGCTGCTATAAGAAGATACCATGAACTAGGTGGCTTATAAACATCATGAACCTGTCTTCATAGTTCTGGAGGCTGGGAAGTCAAAAATCAAGGCAGATGGGGTGTCTGGTGAGGATCCACTTACTGTTTTGCTGATGGCCCTCTTCTCTCCGTGTCCTCTCGCGGTGGAAAGGGTAAGGGAGCTCCCTGGGGTCTCTTTTTCAAAGGCAGTAATCCCACTCATGAGGGCTCCCTCTTCAAGACCTAGTCATCTCTCAAACCCCATCTCTTGATACCATCACACTGGGGGTTGGGGGTTCGGTTTTAACATATGAATGGAAGAGCACAAATATTCAGCCTATAACACATGTATTTTACCATGATAAAAACATTTTCAAGAATATTGTACAAGCTCTGAATATTATTTCAAAAGAGATGTTTTAGAAATATGCCAAGCAGGCAAACATTGATGGAGCAAGTGTATAATTCCTATGTGATTATGTGGTGCCTACACTGAGAAAACAATACTCATATTTCTAAACTATCTCATTGAAATACCCATATATTTACGGTAACCATTACAGCTCTATTTAAATACAAGAATAAGAATCTTTGAGGGGATAATATTCTATTTTTGCCTTGGATAAATTAATACAGATTCAATTTATTCATATTTCTAAGAAACATATTTCCAGAATAATTTTGGCTAAACACATGTTTGAAACGTCCATAAAATTCCTTCAACCATGCATATAGTAAAAAATATGTGAGAAAAACAACAGATAATGCCAATAATAAATTCTTCCAAGTCTATAAAATATATTGATGCTGATTTGAATAGTGCAATCACTCGACATGAATGTTTTAGGCAACTTGGTTTAATTCAGCAAACTTCCATTGAACAGCTGTTTATGCGGGAATACAGTATTAAATAATGAGGCTATAGAGATGAATATCACATGATTCCTACCCTCTAGGATTTTACATATCCTAGTTGGAAGAAGATGGGGAGTAAGAGGAGAACTGGCATTTCCTAGAAACCTGAATACAATATCTAATGTAATGCTCACAACCTCTCTTCCAGGAGGCTACCCCCATTCCTTCAGATGAGGAAACAGACTTACAGATTTAAATAAATCACCCAAAGACAACTATTAGCGAAACATAGATATCTAATTTCAGCTTCACTCCATCTTATTCTGAAGTGTACGCTCTGTCTCTAGTCTTACTGTGATGTATTAGCTTGTACCAAGCTTTAGCACACAATAGAGATAGTGTGTTCCTCACTCAGTAATGTCCGACTCTTTGTGACCCCATGGACTATAGCTCACCAGGCTCCTCTGTCCATGGAATTCTCCAGGCAAGAATACTGGAGTGGGTTGCCATTCCCTTCTCCAGGGAATGAGCTAGGCATAGGAGTAAATAATTATAACCCACCGCAGATGTACATCTGTACATATAGTACGTTCACTATACGACACTAAAGAGCATCACGCAATGCAGAGAAGCGACACGCAAGGTTGTGATCAACCTTGTTCCTTAGGGCAGGCTCAGAGACACTTACTTTAATAAAGTGATTAATTCTGCAATGCAATGTGAAATTAGATAGGAATTTTACAAGTGACAAGGGAGGAAAGAATATCCAATAACAATGGGGAACATTTGAAATATTTTCTTTGTTCTTTCAGTATCAAAGTCTTGCCTCTGGTAGAAATTATCCTCCTTTTCCTTCTCCTTATCTGTATCCTTCCTTTCTTTGAAAAACTGGATTAAAACTCTGCAGTGCACAATTCTTCCTCTAATTAAGACATCTTTTCTCATTCGTTCATCCTGCTCTGCAACTCGCCCATAAGAAGGTATCTATCCCATTGCATTGGCCTTTGCTTATAAATGTTCCCAAATCTTTGCCAGGTGAGGCTGCCAGTTTGACTATCCCTGTTATATAAATAGAAGCTTACACATATGTGCCTTTGAGTATGTTCTTTATTTTTGTAGTATGTTTATACTTGGCATATCTTGATGTGTATCATATATGCTGGGGTATAACATCTTATATCTCTTTTATATCTGCACATCATGTCTGAAATCATTTTCAGTGCATGAGGGATGCTCAGGAGATATTATTAATTGATTTTAAGTTTTCTCAAAGAACATTCATTTTCATTATCATTATCATTATGCCCACATTGGAAAAGTGTCAGATGTCAATGTCTACTTGATAGAAAGAAACTGACTCATGAATGTTAATATCTTGGTTAGCTATTTTTTCATAGCTAACCATTTTCTAGGAAAATGATCTTTTCATGTAATGACTGCATACAGACTCATTCTTCCTCTAGGGAAAAAAAAGGACATTCCTACAACACACGTCTCCCAGACCGTGGGTAGTGATGGGGCTAATACAGATGCCCAGAGCTACATCCCCTACCCAGACCTGACATTCTTTTTATCCATCATACTTCAAGCATCAGATCACTAATTCATGTACAGGATAAGACAACTGCCAAATTATTAGACTACAGAGAGAAGCGCCTCAGACACCTGTCACGCTGATGAAAGCAGCACCGTCCTCTGACCTTTGCTGGTTCAAGGTCGATAAGGAGCCAAGTCAGGCAGCGTGTGCCGACTCCATTAATGTGCGCTGCGTGCACACTCAGGAGCGCAGCGTCTCCTGTCAATTAGTGTGGGGAAACTAGGGACTGCTGATTACCGGAGATGTGGCACGCGAGCCGCGGTTACCTCTACTTCTGTACCCTGCTGCATTTTAATTAGCCCTAGTCCCTCGACAACTTCTTCAGTGCTTCGTTATTGCCATCTTCAAGGAACTCCAGTAAGGCTTTTTATATTTCATGTCGCTAATTGGAAAAAATGTTGAACATCCTAGTAGTGGGGCTTGATGAGGCGCTTCTTAGAACAATACAGTCTTGGCTTGCTCGGAGAGTCTGTCGCGGGACCAGGGAGGGAACCACAGGAAGAGATGGACAGCTTCCAGTAGGGAAGCCGCGGGGATGCAGCTAGGAAAGAGACAAAGTAAACGTGATGTGGCTCCACGGACAGGCGTGTCCACGGAGGGGTCTGTCTGTACTCTTACAAAGAAAAAGGCTATAAGCAAGCAGGCTTTGAATCCCCAAATCAAGAAATTTTAAAAGAGGAATTAAAACATCTGGAAAGGGAGAAGTCTTCAGATTTCTCATACTGCTCTCTTATAATAAGAAACGACCTAAATCTTGACAAAATCATTCTATCCAGATACATTTAGCAGGGAAGTTTAAAATGTGAAAGTCAGCAGAATTTGTCCTTATAAACCAACACCATGGTTCTTCGGGAACAGTGGTTCTTAAACTCAAGTGAGCATCAAACCACCCAGACGGCTTTGAAAAATAGACTCCTGGGTTCACACCCCACCTTCTTCAAGTCTCTGACTCAGTAGGTCAAGGGTCCACTCGGGGATCTGCGTTGCTAACAAGTTCCCAGGCGCTACAGATGCTGCTCATGGGAAGCAGAGGACCACACTTCAAGGATCTCTCTCCTAGAGACAGCTAACCAAAGTGCAGTTTGCGTGCCTGAAAGACACGGGCCCTTGCCTTTTAAAACAAAGAAAATCTTACATGTGATCACCTAAGTCACTGAAACATCAGCATGAACTTTATTTTTTTAATTAATTTATTTATTATAATTGGAGACATTACAATATTGTAGTGGGTTTTGCCATACATGTGTCTCCCCGGCCCGAACCTCTCTCCCACCTCCCTCCCCATTCCATCCCTCTGGGTTGTCCCAGTGCACTGGCTTTGAGTGCCCTGTTTCATACATTGAACTTGGACTGGTCATCTATTTCACATATTTCACATATGGTAATATACATGTTTCAGTGCTATTCTCTCAAATCATCCCACCCTCGCCTTCTCCCACAGAGTCCAAACTTTATATGCACTAACATCATTATTTTATTTAATCATATTAACAAATATTTGGAGGGTGGGGTATGTTGTGTGAAGTTCTTTAGTGCAAGAATGTTCCTAAGGAGTTCCTTGCAAAGTAAAAAGGGCCTCTCTTTGGAAATAATGCCTCCTTCATGACACCTTCTTACTCTGTCTTTATTCATATAGGATATATCATAACTAACCACAGACCAAGCTATAGGAACAGTGACCTGGGAAGTATCTGAAGTAGTTGAATACATGTGTGCCATTATTGTCGAAGATTAGTTCGGTATTCTATTTCGGGACTTAATCTAAAAAGTATTCCAAACACATAATCATTATTACTATGGAGCAACATGTTTTGATATATGTAGACTTCAGTTCCATATCTACAAGATATGGAAACTCACTTAGCAATCTTGGCTCTTTCTAGCATTCAGAGTTCATGAGAGGGCTCCCCCTTCTCTACTTGAGTCAACATGTTTAGTGCCTGGTGGGGTGCTCAGATTAAAGATGAACTTTTAAAATTCTGGGCTCAGTCTCTTTAGCAAGTGTTTTCTTTAATTTGGATCAGCGCCAAATTGAAAATACCTCTTCAGTTGCATCTCCTCAGTGTTCCTGGAGGCAGAACCTCAAAACTGCACTTCACATTCCAAAACATCTACCAACCCAGATGCCCCTGGAATAAGTAATGCATAAAAAGGTAACATCTATACCACAGGAAGATTTCATCTTTTGAGAAATTATTCCTAGGGCAGAAATTGTCTGTCCATTGACATCCTTGAGAAGAGTACTGGGAGAGCGTTACTTTTGAATTCAGCTGAGAAATTACTTGAAATTCATACATATTTCCTCCATCTACTTTATTTCATTGAAATATTAGAATGTCCAATGCGACTGATTTAATAGCCTAGAATTCTGAAACTAGTGAATTCTGAATTCCCTCTACAACATCAAATTTATCGAGAGCTTCCAGTCAATTTCAAAGTTCATGCCGATTACATAAGATAGACTAGTACATAGTCTGTGTCCTTCAACACGTCGGGCACAGCTCAAGGTTTCAGAAACTGAAAGTCTAACCGTGACACTTTCTTCTCCCTTCTGTCCTCAGGATTTCTGCCTTTGAATGGATTGCTCAGGCACCACTCTTTTTTTTTTTCCAGAGAGTTCGTGTAGTCCTTATTTTGCCTCTCATGGCTTTAGATAATAAAGTTAAAATTGACTTTCTCTCCACCCCAGCACACCTCAAAAACCACTAAGCTTGCATGTAGAAAATTCCCTTCATTTATCCAAACCTCTGATCGGGGCAGAGTGGGACTTTCAGGTGCCACAGACATGTGCAGTCAGGAAGGTGAGGAAGAGGAAAAGCTCACACCCTTTCTTTTCGACATTAACCTTCCACTGACACAGGGAACATATATAAAGTCTGCAAGGATATAATCAAAATACCAGTATTTTTAGAGGAGTAAAGCAATAGAGTGTGGGAACAGAGATGATTGCAGTAATAGAGAAAAATAAAGATGACTTATAAAATTTTTAAATGAAAGTGTAAAATTCTTGACTGCTGGAGTCACATGTCTTTCACAGGGATCCCAGAAATGAGATGTCTTATGCGTTTCATGTCTTATACACTCAAAATCTCACAGCTCAAGTTTTCATTTTCATTGTGTATTTTGGTAGATTTTGAGATTGTTTTCTTCAAGAGGTCAGAGTAAGACTCTATATACTCCTGACATAAACCTAGAGAAGACTAACTTCACAGATCAAACCACTGAGACTACATGCCCACACATAGGCAATACTGAAAGAAGTTTATAAACCAAAAGGTTTCTGTTTTGTTTTGTTTACCATCTACTTTCATTGACATCCTTCCTGGAAAAGAGTTGTAAAGAAGGGGGAAAGAGAGGAAAAAGAGGGATGAGTTGGGGGCTGGGTGTGTGTGTGCGTGTGTGTGTGTGTATATGTGTGACTGTGTGTGTATATGTGTGCACACAGATGTATGTGTGTGTAGGATCAGACTGCCCTCTGGTGGACATAATTTATTTCTTTATTCTTTTAAAATACAACAAAGGAGAAAAGCAGCAAGAAAGGGAAATTAGAAAATGAAAAGGGGAAAGAATATAGAAAAACAAAGTAAAAAAGAAGAAAATAACAGCTTAAAATATAAAATTTAGAATGAATAGGTTTCATAAAATCTGGTTTATTATGTGGAGCTGAAGCTTATTAAAATGAGCTGAAGTCATACTGACAATTGCCAATATCCCACACACATTCATCCCACTGCCAAATTTGGGAATGTGTGTAATTCATAGTCAGAAGAAGCTCACAGCACCATAGTCATGCCTCTGACCCTACAATGACCCAAAATAAGACCAACCAGAGCTACTGTCTCTCTGCCCAGGAGTAGACCTGGAACTGTCACTGCCCACCAGATTGCAAGGGATTCAGGGGCCCAGAAGACCAGCCCTGAAACCCAGCCTCTAAGCTCCTCTCATTAGCCTGCACCAGTGAAGGGCTCAGTGCTTCCTGGCCCTGATAATCTCTCGCTCCTCACCACTGAAGCAAGCACAGTGGTCTCTAACCTTGCGGAATTTGCAAACAATCACCTTCTGCTTGCAACACTGTAAGCTTCCTTAAATATTTAGCCAAAGGGCTATTTTGAAAATGGGCAAAATTAATTAGGTTCATTGAAAGCCATCAAGATGTCCTAGGGCGTGCAACCAAACTGAAGCTAAGCGGTAAAGAAAGGAAACGCATGCACAGCCAGCTGTGACAAATCACACACACAGGTGGGACAGAAGGAAAAGCAAAGCAAAGACAGGAATTCTTTTTTATGCACGGATCTCTTCCTTCTATCCCAGAAAGGGCAGCCAGAGAGTCACATGACCATCCCTCCCTGCCTACAGGTAAGAAGAGGATGTGACCACATGTGTTTCCTCCTTGTCTCTTCTCACAGGTGAACCTGGGGTCATTCTTGGCTGAGCTCCTGTTCACAAGACTGAAGGGAAATTCAAAGGCAATTAGGTTCGAGTGGACAAATAGTCATCCGGAGTGAGTGACTGACCTTTGGTTTTAATGCTTGGATATTGTGTTTCTTTGAAACACTGAACACCCTGCCTAGTTTGATATATTCTAATTAGGTGCCAGTCTAAAGGTGCTGATAATTTAAATGCATTTTGTTTCTGAAGTATTCAAATTTCTAGGGAACCAGGTCCTTGTCACCTCTTGGTTTGCACAAGTCACATAATATTTTATAATATTAATCTCTTTTTATTTCTCCTCTCCTCCACCTCCTCTCTCTCTCAGTTTATTCACTATTATCATGCCTTTCCTTATTGAGAAATGAAACCTAATTATCTTCACTAAGAACAAGAGGGCAGCAGACATTGAGATGGTTAGATGGCATCACCGACTCAAGGGACATGATTCTGGGCAAAGCCTGGGAGATTGTGAAGGACAGGGAAGCCTGGCATGCTGCAGTCCATAGGGTCACAGAGTCAGATACGACTTAGCGGCTGAACTACAAGAAACTTCACCTTGCACAAGCATGAGAAAATGAGCTTACCACTATGCCAGTAGCGTCCCCTGATAAGGCAAGGACATCTCGACATCTCGACAAGATGTCCTCTTGGCGAGAAGGATACATTACAGGCAGGAATCAGACAGTATGAAAGGTAGTTCCACAATGGTGGAGCAGAAATTCTAAATATCATTAACAAAAAAATCTCCAAAATTTAGTATGATAAAGGTTTAATATCATAGTGAAATTCATTTCCCATATTTTAAAAAAAATTTAATTTGGATGATTACTATTGCTTGGTGGAGAGACATTGTTTACTGCAGAAGTGTTTACACTGGGAGGTAAGTCACCAACTTAAAAACCAGACAAAAATTTTTTAATGTTTTCTTTTGAGAAACTGTGAATTTATCAAAACCAAAAATGTGGGGTTTTTTTTTCTCACTAAGCTGAAAAGGTCAGTTTTATCAAATATCTAAATCAACTCGTGGTTGTAAATTGGACATTAGGATAAATATTATTTTAGAATATAAAGACAATACATTTAACCTTATATCTACCTTGTAGCAATATTGGGTGTTCATAAACAATAACATTAATTTTTGACATTTATTATTTTGTGTAACACAGTACCTCTCTAAACAATCCAGGTTGCTAATGCCAAAATGATCTATTATAAATTGCAAACAATTTAGTTTATAAACTTTGTGCTTTTAGCAATTTTAGAAAATCAAAAACGATCTCAATTTTTGAAAATTACACCCCATTTAACATAATTCTAAAAAATGAAGCTTCCATCAATCAAGGTAGTTAGAAGAACACTTCCGTAACTAGATTAATTCATGCGATTATCATTTATAAGATTAATTTTACTTGAGGCTCATAATTATTTCCTTAGTACTAATTACTAGCTTAGGCCCACAGCTATTGACTCAAAGTTTCTTATTCATTCAGAAAATATTTATTGACTACTGGGTGGTAGCAATACATTATTTTACTTCTAACTGATGTTTTTCAAATGCTGACAGTAGAGAAGAGACAGACAAGTATTTGATACAGTTTTATAAAGGTCTTCACAATCCATTGCAGTAGCACAATAAAGGGCTACCTAATCAAACACAGAAAAATCAGGAAGACTTCCTAGAAAAGAAGAAATCAGAGTGAAGTTTTTAATAATAATAGCAATAACAGCATTTATTGTAAATGTTTCAGTTTTTCAGTTAACACTCACAGTGGCCCTATGATAGATGCAATATTATTATCCCATTTTTCAAATAAGAAAGTGGGGGCAATAAGGGTTAAGCTACTTAATAAAGGCAGTATAGAGAGAAAGTAGATAATTCTGGATAAAAATATAGACTATCCTGAATCTGTAGCCCACTCTTAACCACCCACTATGATGAACTCTTTCCTATTTCAAGCAGAGGGAAGAAGGGTTCAAAGGTCCTGAGGTATAAAAAAAGACTAAGCGTTCAGAGACTTGCAAGCAGATTAATACAATTAAAGCACAGAATATAAGATGTGTGTTAGTGCCCAAAACCAATCTGAATATATCAATAAGAATTACAGACCTTGCTGGTTATAATGCTAATTCAAGCAATTGTACTAGTCAGGAAATACTAGTCTGAGCTACAGTAACAATACAGCTCTGAAATCTCAGTGGCTTCAAACAACAAATGTTTCTTTCTTTCTCCTGTGACAAGTCCAGTATGGGAAGCTCTGCTTATCACAGCAACTCAGGGACCAAGGAGAATCTGGGCTCCCTCTGAACTCTTGGCTTCGAGGATAGCTCTGGAAGGAATGGGGACATTGCAAAGTCAAGCCCCAGCTATTACTAATAAATGCCTTGACCCAGATGGGATGTATATCGCTTTTATTTACTTTGCACTGTCCAACACTAATTACATGATCACATCTAACTTCAACAGAGTAAGAAGGACACTCCCCCTTGTACTCAGAAGTTGAGCAGAACCGGATATTGGCAATTATGAGCAATGCACACCATCATGACTTTTTTTTTCCAGGATTGAGAGAATAACATGCAACATATAAAAATCTGATTTTAAGTTAGACATAGTGAGGTTAGAATTCTAACTCCACAACTAATTAGGTACTTAACCCTCAAAATTGAAGTTCTTTTTTTTATTTATTTATTTTTAATTGGGGGGTTCAGTTCAGTTCAGTTCAGTCACTCAGTCGTGTTGGACTCTTTGCGACCCCATGAATCGCAGCACGCCAGGCCTCCCTGTCCATCACCAACTCCTAGAGTTCACTCAAACTCACATCCATCAAGTCGGTGATGCCATCCAGCCATCTCATCCTCTGTTGTCCCCTTCTCCTCCTGCCCCCAATCCCTCCCAGCATCAGAGTCTTGTCCAGTGAGTCAACTCTTTGCATGAGGTGGCCAAAGTACTGGAGTTTCAGCTTTAGCATCATTCCTTCCAAAGAACACCCAGGACTGAGCTCCTTCAGAATGGACTGGTTGGATCTCCTTGCAATCCAAAGGACCCTCAAGAGTCTTCTCAAACACCACAGTTCAAAAGCATCAATTCTTCAGTGCTCAGCTTTCTTCACAGTCCAACTCTCACATCCATACATGACTACTGGAAAAACCATAGCCTTGACTAGACGGACCTGTGTTGGCAAAGTAATGTCTCTGCTTTTGAATATGCTGTCTAGGTTGGTCACAACTTTCCTTCCAAGGAGTAAGCGTCTTTTAATTTCATGGCTGCAATCACTATCTGCGGTGATTTTGGAGCCCAGAAAAATAAAGTCTGACACTGTTTCCACTGTTTCCCCATCTATTTCCCATGAAGTGATGGGACCAGATGCCATGATCTTCGTTTTCTGAATGTTGAGCTTTAAGCCAACTTTTTCACTCTCCTCTTTCACTTTCATCAAGAGGCTTTTGAGTTCCTCTTCACTTTCTGCCATAAGGGTGGTGTCATTGCTTTACAATGTTGTGTTGGTTTCTGCCATACATCAACATGAAACAGCCATAGTTATACATACGTCTCCTCCCTCTTGACACAGAGCACTGGGTAGAGCTCCCTGCAGCATACATAAAATTCCCACTGGCTATCTATTTTACATATGGTAATGCAGCTGCTTTTTATTAAATATAGAACATTACCCTTCCAAGATTGTTGTGAAGTTTAAATGAGATCATGTATAAAAAGCATAATGTATGTGCTCCATTCAGTCAGTTCAGCCTCTCAGTCATGTCTGATTCTTTGCGACCCCATAGACTGCAGCACGCCAGACTTCCCTGTCCATCACCAACTCCTGGAGTTCACTCAAACCCATCTCCATTGAGTCGGTGATGCCATCCAACCATCTCATCCTCTGTCATCCCCTTCTCCTCCTGCCCTCAATCTTTCCCAGCATCAAGGTCTTTTCCAATGAGTCAGTTCTTCACATCAGGTGGCCAAAGCATTGGCATTTCAGCTTCAATATCAGTCCTTCCAATGAATACTCAGGACTGATTTCCTGTAGGATGGACTGTTTGGATCTCCTTGCAGTCCAAGGGACTCTCAAGAGTCTAATCCAACACCACAATTCAAAAGCATCAATTCTTCGGCACTCAGCTTTCTTTATAGTCCAACTCTCACATCCATACATGATTACTAGCAAACCCATAGCCTTGACTATTCGGACCCTTGTTGGCAAAGTAATGTCTCTGCTTTCTAATATGCTGTCTAGATTGGTCATAGCTTTTCTTCCAAGAAGGAAGCGTCTTTTAATTTCATGACTGAAGTCACCGTCTGCAGTGATTTTGGAGCCCAAAAAATAAAAGTCTGACACTGTTTCCCCATCTATTTGCCAGGAAGTGATGGGACCGGATGCCATGATCTTTGTTTTCTGAATGTTGAATTTTAAGCCAACTTTTTCACTCTCCTCTTTCAGTTTAATTAAGAGGCTCTTTAGATCTTCACTTTCTGCCATAAGGGTGGTGCCATCTGCATATCTGAGGTTATTGATATTTCTCCCAGCAATCTAGATTCCAGCTTGTGCTTCATCCAGCCCAGTGTTTCTCATGATGTACTCTGCATAGAAGTTAAATAAGGAGGGTGACAATATACATCCTGACGTACTCCTTTTCCTATTTATAACCAGTCTGTTGTTCCATGTCCAGTTCTAACTGTTGCTTCCTGACCTGCATACGTATCTCTCAAGAAGCAGATCAGGTGGTCTGGTATTCCCATTATCTTTCAGAATTTTCCACAATTTGTTGTGATCCACCCAGTCAAAAGCTTTGGCATAGTCAATAAAGCAGAAATAGATATTTTTCTGGAACTCTCTTGCTTTTCAATGATCCAGCAGATGTTGGCAATTTGATCTCTGGTTCCTCTGCCTTTTCTAAAACCAGCTTGAACATCTAGAAGTTCACTATTCACATATTTTTGAAGCCTGGCTTGGAGTATTTTGAGCATTACTTTACTAGCGTGTGAGATGAGTGCAATTGTGCGGTAGTTTAATGTATGTGCCTAAGGCATAGTAAAAAATAAATAAATAAATGGTGGTTCCATTTTGAATTGGCTAAGAATTTGTCACTCAGGAAGCAAACTTCTTGAAAAGCATTATAGGAAAATAATTGATTAGACTGGTTACCTTAGGTTATACAATGAAATATTCAGTGAAGCTACAGGAAATTCAAATGTATATGCTACAAACAAGAGATACTCTACTTTGGTCCTCCCTCATATTTTTTTTTAATTTATTTATCTTTAATTGAAGGATAATTGCTTTACAATATTGTGTTGGTTTCTGCCATCCATCAACATGAATCAGCCATAGGTATATATATGTCCCCTCGCTCTTGAACCTCCCTGCCACCTCCCACTGCTTCCAACCCCTCAAGGTTGTTACAGAGACCTGGTTTAGATTCCCTGAGTCATACAGCAAATTTCCATTGGTTTTTCTTATTGCTGTACAACAAACCACCATGAAGTTGGTGGCTTGAAACAATCCCCATGCATCAGCTTACAGAAGTCCAGACCAGGTGCTCCTGGGTTCTCTGGCTCCTCGCCAGACTGAAATCAAGGTATCGTCCAATCTGTGCTCTGGAGTGGAGCTTGTGGCCTTCCCCAGTCTTCCGCAGTTACTGAAGAGTCAGTTCCTTCTGGCTATGAGATGGAGGTCCCTGACCCTTGCTGCCTGTCCGTCAAGAGCCGTCCCCAGCTCCTAGAGGCTTTCCAGAGTTCCTCACCACATGGCCCACCAAGGTAGTTTAAGACACAAACATGTGCTTTCTTCCAGATCAGTGGAAACTCTTCTCTCTGACTTCTTCCTCTGCTATTAACCAGAGAAAACTCTATGCTTCTGAAAGGATCACTTGATGAGTTCATGCCCACTCCAGATAATTTTTCCTTTTATAATATAACGTAACATAATCATTGGAGTGATACTCATCATATCCAGCGGTCCCACCTACACTCGATGAAAGAGGATTATACAAAGATAAAGAAGGCTTTGGTAATCACCCTAGAATCCTGCCTACCACATCCCTCATGGTTCTTAGAGGTTGAGCACAGCAGTGTCTTTAAATACAAATAGTGGTTCATGGAGGTAAAGCATAGACACATCTATGGCATAGAACATACAACGCCAAGTGCCACCTAACCTCTGATGACAAATATGGTATGTACTATACTTACTGCCAACTAGCCTAGAATTCCTGAGACTTGTTTACTTGGAAACCCATTCCCAAGTAAATCTTCACATATTTGTTGTAAGGCAATTTTCCATGTGCCTTGGATTTCTGCACATCTTGCAAGCAGAGGTACACACCACCGTTTTTTCTAGACTATCTTTTAAAAGATATGTGTAGATCAAGGCAACCTTCGAAGATGGAGATAGTGTCTCTCTCAAGAGCAAAGAACATGTTTGTTCACTAACCTATATGGAAAAGGTATCTCCTTCCAAAGAAACAGGCATGCATGCACACTGCCCACCATAAAAGATTCAGATTCCATGAGTCAAGAGTTCTCTCCTGAAACACAGCACACTCTGTTCAATCCATCCATCTGGAGTTCAATCCATCCATCCATGGAGCTTTCATCCCCATGGAATATGGAGACAAAGGGAAACTGACCAGTCCAGCTACTGTGACTTCTTCATCTCTGACCTAATATACTCATGTCTTCTGGCAGCATCCATGAAATTGTGGCAAGCTAACATATTATTGTGCAAGTGGAGTAAAATCTTGGACCTTTCATAGTTTTTGACAATATTCAATGTTTTGGAAGAGAGGATATGTTAGTTAGGCATCTGTAGAGAAAGGATGGGGTTAAACCAAAGTGTGCTTTGTTTTAAAGAAACACAAGATGTTCCCAAAAAGTCATAGTACATTTCAGCCAACAAGATACCACAGTGCAGACAAATAACCAAACACCCCAAGTGATGGACCCATTGAGTCCTCTAACAGGTATAAGGAATGGACAGTGGGAAAAAATTGCTTTTAGAAGTAAAAAAATCACAGCATTTATTTGTAAAGAATTATACACACATATTTTCCCCCTTAGGTGATAAGCATTCTGGCAGAATGCACTTAAAATTACATAGATTGATTTAAAAACTAAAAAAAACAGTTTCCATATGATCCAGCAATTCCACTCCTAAGCATATATCCCCAGAGAAGGCAATGGCAACCCACTCCGGTACTCTTGCCTGGAAAATCCCATGGACGGAGGGGCCTGGTAGGCTGCAATCCGTGGGGTCGCTAGGAGTTGGACACGACTGAGCAACTTCACTTTCACTTTTCACTTTCATGCATTGGAGAAGGAAATGGCAACCCATTCCAGTGTTCTTGCTTGGAGAATCCCAGGGACGGAGAGCCTGGTGGGCTGCCATCTATGGAGTCGGATATGACTGAAGCGACTTAGCAGTAGCAGCAAGCATATATCCAGAAAAGATGAGAATTCCAATTTGAAGAGATACATTTTCATAGCAGCACTATTCACAATAGCCAATACATGGAAACAGCTTAAATGCCCAACAACAGATGAATGGATAAAGAAAATATGATATACACACACACACATATACACATGCACACATACACACACAATGGAATACTACTCATAAAAAAAAGAAAAAAAGAATGTCATTTGTAGAATCATGGATGGACCTAGAGATTGTCCTACTAAGTGAAGTAAGACAGGCAGAGAGGTGCCACTTAAATGTGGAATCTAAAAAATAATAAAAACCAATTTATTTACAAAACATAAACAGACTCACAGACATAAAAAAACAAACTTATAGTTACCAAAGGGGAAGGGGAGTGAGGATAAATTAGAAGTATGGGGTTAATAGAAATATACCACTATATATAAAATTGATAAACAAAAAGGATTTACTATATAGCATATGGAACTATACTCAATATTCTGTAATAACCTATGGTGGAAAAGAAACTGAAACTGTATACCTGAAACTAAGTCAATATTGTAAATCAACTATAGTTAAATTTTTTTTAATACTTTTAAAATTATCTAGATTGAAAGATAACTTGAATAATTTAGATTTAGATCATCTGGTTTTATTTATTAAGGAGGGAAATCACATGAATTTTACATGAATATATTCAATGTATGCTTACTTTTCTTCAGTACTACTAATACAAATAATATTATCTTTATTTGCATAAAATAACTTTTAAATATCTTTGTTTAATGTCTGTGTATAATTGATTTGTAATCTACAAATGTAATTCCAACATTTGTAGACTACAGATCTTACTTTTAGAAAATGTTCCACTTCAATCATAAAAGAAACCATTCCACTATGACCAGAGTTAACAGATTACATGAGGCAGATAAATTAGTTTTTCCATTGTTGTTGTTTTTAGTCACTAAGTCCTGTCTGACTCTTTTGTGACCCCATGGACTGTAGCCCACCAGACTCCTCTGTCTATGGGATTTCCAGTGCAATAATATTGGAGTGGGTTGCCATTTTCTTCTCCAGGGAATCTTCCCAACCCAGGGATCAAACCCAGATTCTTTACCATTGAGCCACCAGGGAAGCCCAATTTTTCCACGGGAGTTTTTAAAAACAAATGAAAAATTCTTATGAGTTTTGTTGTTGTTGTTCAGTTGTTCAGTAGCTCAGTTATGTCCAACTCTTTGCAATCCCATGGACTGCAGCACGTCAGTCTTCACTGTCCTTCACCATCTCCCAGAGTTTGCTCAAACTCATGTCCATTAATCCAGTGATGCCATCCATCCATCTCATCCTCTGTCATCCCCTTCTCCTGCCTTCAATTTTTCCCAGCATCAGGGTCTTTTCTAATGAATCGGCTCTTTGCATCAGGTGGCCAAAGTATTAGCGCTTTAGCTTCAGCATCAGTCCTTCCAATCTTATGAGTTTAATTTCTGACAAAACGTTCTCCCTGCCCCTATCCATTAGTTCTACTACTGAATATTGAAATACACACACACACACACACACAGCCACCTAGAATTCTCGTATGGAAAAGGAAGTTTTTTAAAAAGCAAGGATGCCTTTGGGAGTTCAAAAAAATTCTCACATCTAGACTTATGCTGACGTGTATTTAATATATCTAGCACATTTATTTCTCATTGTCTAGCATCAAATCCGGAGAAGGCAATGGCACCCCACTCCAATACTCTTGCCTGGAAAATCCCATGGATGGAGGAGCCTGGTAGGCTGCAGTCCATGGGGTTGCGAAGAGTCGGACATGACTGAGCGACTTCACTTTCACTTTTCACTTTCATGCATTGGAGTAGGAAATGGCAACCCACTCCAGTGCTCTTGCCTGGAGAATCCCAGGGACGGGGGAGCCTGGTGGGCTGCCGTCTATGGGGTCACACAGAGTCGGACACAACTGAAGTGACATAGCAGCTTAGCAGCAGCATCAAATCAATATTTTCAATGGTACAAGAAATGTCCTGGCCTGTGGTTTTAAAGGCTTCAGTATCTAGAATCAGGAAGGCTACAGGACACACTCCACCCCAGAATCTTTCGTCCAGCGCAATTCGTTAGCTCATCACTTTTTAAAGTTTTAATTTCAGTTATTTGATTTGATGCAGCATCAAATCTTTGATTATGTTTTGCTTGGGTGTGGGATATCTACCGGTTTGAGAGTCAATATAAGTTTCTATTTCAGTTGATCCAAGTTAAAATGATAAAACCCTTTTCCACAGAGGGTGTTCACTTACCATTTGACTTGGCTGCATCGCAAACTAAAAATCATTAAGTTTGATTCAAAATTAAATCAGAAGTCAAATGAAAATATTTCCTGCATATAAGAACATTCATGGGTCATAGTTTACAAAGAGTTCATTTTGAAGGGAGAGTAAGAACTGAGTCATAATTTCTTAGATTAGAGCTTTCTATTTTATTCTGTTACTCAGCTTTTCTTTTGGAAACTGATTCCATCAGACATCAGTCATACTCACAATGGTATCTTTTCTATGTCATGGAGGCCAGGAGATATGTGTCATTCTTTGCCCTTCTATTTATTTGAGAAGACAGACATGATACAAAAAAATCAGAAATCAGATTTAAGAAGGTTAAGAGAATGGCATGGTATTAATATATGTCATTCTTAAAGTCTCAGCTTTGAAAATTTATTATATAAATTAGGTTCTGGAACTTGGAATGCTAGTATTAATCCAGTTTTGGGAATGTAAAATTATAGGTTGGTATGGCTAGATAGAGATATAAACACCCATATTTACATCCATGTTGAATGTATCATGTTGAACTTGTTGAAATTTTTGAAAATATAGAAAAATGTTAAAAAAAAATACACACATTGAAGTCATCCAGTATCATGCCGCCAATAATAGCCCCTATTAATATTTTGGAGCAATTTCTTCTAATATTTTTTAGTATACAAACATATATATATATTAGAAACTGAAATGCTAACTTTTAAAACAGGTTTGAACCATTTTCCTGGGACATTAATATGTTCCAAGAATGTAGGTGTTAGATATGGAAAGTACAGTAAAGTCAGGGTGGCCTCCAGAAGGAACAAGAATGAGGCTTGGAATGAAGTTTATTACAAGCATACCTCATTTTATTGCACTTCAAGATACTGTTTTTTTACAATTGAAAATCTGTAGCAACCCTGTATCCAGCAAGTTTATCAGCTTCATTTTTCCAACAGCATTTGCTCACTTGCTTTTTCTGTGACACATTGATAATACTTGTAGTATTTCAAACTTTTTGACTATTACTATATATTTGTTATAAATATAAAACTTTAGCAGGGGAAGAGTTGTTTCTTATGAATGAGCAAAGCAAATAGTTTAAAATGAATTTATTCCTGGTAAAGAGGCTGTGAAGACTGTTGAGATGATAACAAAGGATTTAGAATATTACATAAACTTAGTTGATAGAGCAATGGCAGAATTTGAGATGACTGATTGCCATTTTGGAAGTTCTACTCTAGGTAAAAGGCTATCAAACAACTTCGCACATCACAGAGAAATCGTGAAAGGACATGTCAATTGATGCAGCAAACTTTTGCCTTATTTTAAGAAATAAAATTTAAAATAAAAGTTCATAGCCACCTCCAGTCTCCAGTAACCACCATCCTGATCGGTCAGCAGCCATTAATATCAAGGTAAGACCTTCCAGCAGCATAAAAGACCACAGCTTGCTAAAGGCTCAGGTGACGGTTGCATTTTTTAGTTACAAAGTATTTTTTAATTAAGGTATGTACATTGTTCTTTTAGACATAGTGCTATTGCATACTTAATAGACTACAGTATAGTGTAAACATAACTTCTGTATGCATTGGAAAACCAGAAAATTCATGTGACTCCCTTCACTGTGATATTTGCCTTATTGTGGTGGTCTGAACCGAACCCACAGTATTTCTGAGGTGTGCTTTATGTTCACAGGTCTCAGAGAGGCGTTCACTATGTGCCATGCAGAACCACCAAAGAAGCACCAGAGTGGTCAGCAGGCAGTGGCCGGAAGTGAGCGGGAGGTCTTGGCCAGAGACTTTATTGGGATTTCTACAGAAAAAGGCAAGGCAGGGCAGGGCAAACAGCTTAGGACTGACTAGTGTGAATCCTTCTGACGAGCTTTGGGACACAGAGGGGTCTTTCTTTAGTTTCCTGGTTCCTGGCGCCGGGCTGATTTAGAGCAGGAGGAATATTGGCTTGGTGTGTGACACACTGATAAGGAAGTATGTGGGGGACGTGAGCCTGCAATGTGTTGGTCTGTGTATGGAAGACATGCTCCTGGCCAAGTCCTTTGTTGTCTCCAAGAACTGGCTCTTAGATCACCCGGGGATGGGCAGTCTCGCCCCTGTCAGCAAGGCGACAAATTCCAGAGCATCGAGAATACGAAATAAGAAAGTGTAGCTAATATAACTGGCCTGTGACAGATGGATGTGAAATGGACAAACATAGAATTTGAGAAAATATAGAACAAAAGGTATGATCTCTTCATGACTGCCTAGTAATTCAACACAGAAACATCCCACAAGTCACATGGTAGTTCTGCTACTATTAGATTTTTTAAATACTTGTTTGGCATTTCAAATAATTTCACAATGAATGGATAGAGAAGAAAAAGACAAAAAAAGAGACAAGTTCATTTATTTAAAACATAAATACATATAAATGTATATCATATATAATTACATATTATGCAATATATAGTATGTATATAAGGTAATCATACATATGATCGTATCATTATTACGTTAGCATTATAATATATATACAATATTTTTGTGCTTTTGCCTATATAAGGAAACTGGAAAAATAAGTTAGACTTCTAATCACTGACTTCTAAAAATGTCGACATCTTATGAAACACTTTGTTTAATTTCCAAATGTCTGCCTTTGAGGCAATAACGAGTCTCATAGCAAATTTGGCGGTATGAGGAACTATAGTTCACTTTTACAGAGTTAAACTCTTTTTTACTGTAGTATAATTGGCATACAATATTGCATTAGGTTCTGGTGTACAATACAACTATTCAACATTTGTAGACATTTCAAAATGATCATCACAATGTCTATCACTACACAAAGTTGAAGACATTTCTTCTCGTGATGAAAGCAACTTTCAAATTTGCAAGGTAAAGAATGTGCCTGCAATGCAAAAGACCCAGGTTCAGTCCCTGAGTCAGGAAGATCCCCTGGAGGAGGAAATGGCAACCCACTCCGGTATTCTTGCTTGGTAATTTCCTTGGACAGAGGAGCCTAGCAGTCTATAGAGTCCATGGGGTTGCAAAGAGTCAGATACGACTGAGCAACTAACACAACACAATACATTATTGACTATGGTCACCATGCTATACATTAGATCCTCATGACTTATTTATTTTATAATTGGAAGTTTTTACCTTTTTTCCCCTTTAGTTATTTCTCCCACTCCCCAGTGACCCCCTTCTAGCAACCACCAATCCATTTCCTGTATACAGGATGGTGTTATTTCCCTTCTGGCTAGGTTTTGTGGATTGTATTTGTTCTTATTGATCCATATAATTTTTGGAGAGTGCGTGGAGAAATTCAAAGTCAGTAATAGCCATTTTCTCAAGCTACCAGGAAATCTCTGCCTTTGTTTTTAACTGAAAAGTTTTGTCCCTTTGATCCAGAATTTTAGTATTTAACATTTAACTGATATTTCCCCAGCATTGGAAAAGACCCTGATGCTGGGGAAGATTGAAGGCAGGAGGAGAAGGGGACGACAGAGGATGAGATGGTTGGATGGCATCACCAAGTCAATGGACATGAGTTTGAGCGAGCTCCAGGAGCTGGTGATGGACAGGGAAGCCTGGCATGCTGCAGTCCATGGGGTCACAAAGAGTGGGACACAACTGAGCTGAACTGACTAATGTGACTATCTTACACGTTTCTTGTTTCTCCCATCACTTTTCCTTTCCTTAGATGCCAAATGCAATCTCCAACATTAAAGCTATCCTAGACTCAAAGAACTCATAAATTACCCAGTTCAGCCTAAACTTACAGCAGAAATCTCTTCTATAACTGATCCAAAACCATACAAACAAACCAACCTGAAAATGACTATTCAGATGCTGCTTTCTTATTTTCAAGACAACACAGCCGACATTTAGAAACTTACATATATTTGGTGTTTTGACTTGGAATAAGTGAAAAAATATACTCCTAGGAACCAATGAGCAGAAGCCCATTGGCCTCATTTCAACTTATAGTATGGATACCCAGGCATACTTGTGTATGCCAGAGAACAAAAGATAGTGCAGAATAAACACAAATGCTCTTTCCTGAAGATATGAAGGGAAGGGGGGAAAGTACCATTTTATATTACAACAGAAATATACATTACAAAGTAGGTTGAAATATCTGGATAATGTTTTTAAGTGAAATGTGAGTTCTCAAAGAAATTTGACAAGTATCATGAAGCATACTTCAGTGGGAAATCTGAGAAGCAATTCTCATCTAGGGTAACAGAAAAAAAAAATCATTTGTCTTGTATATAAGGATTGTACATATGGCTTCCAGTGTTTTAATGTCTCCTAAAAATTTCCT
The DNA here is from genome assembly GCF_002263795.3 of Bos taurus. Lineage (NCBI taxonomy): Eukaryota > Metazoa > Chordata > Mammalia > Artiodactyla > Bovidae > Bos > Bos taurus. Next base: position 38,972,948 of record NC_037350.1, read on the forward strand.
GTTCATAATCAGCATTCTTATTCTCCCTAGTTGTTCTCTGTAAGACATAGTTTTCACTGACTTGACTATTCCAGTCTCACTTTTTTGCCTAGTCTCTATTTGAAATAAAATAAAATTCTTAGAATAGTTATGACACTCCAGATATACCAGATAGTCTTACATTATCTGAACCTTATTTAGGCTTTTATAAGTGCAGTCTAACATTTAATTACGATTGTTTTTAATTCTTGAATCTCATCTTTGATTCTGATTGCATTTGGAACTCCTAGGTATTTTTGATAGGCATTATTCTGTGTAAGGAAATCCAACCAGTCCATCCTAAAGGAGATCAGTCCTGGGTGTTCATTGGAAGGACTGATGTTGAAGTTGAAACTCCAATACTTTGGCCATCTGATATGAAGAGCTGACTCATTTGAAAAGACCCTGATGATAGGAAATATTGAGGGCAGGAGAAGAAGGGGACGACAGAGGATTAGATGGTTGGATGGCATCACTGACTCAATGGACATGGGTTTAGGTAAATTCTGGGAGTTGGTGATGGACAGGGAGGCCTGGTGTGCTGCGGTTCATGGGGTCACAAAGAGTTGGACACGACTGAGCAACTGAACTGAACTGATTCTGTGTGTAAGTGTGTAAATATATCTACAATATTTTTATATACATACATACATACCTAAAAATGCTGATACAACTCATTTCTTAAATATCAAATTTTATATTTATCCATTTATATTTTACCCTGTCAATTTCAACCCCTTTTCCTGACCAGTGAGATAATTTTGATTCTTTTTTTTTTTAATTTTTTTCTCACACCCCGCGGCGCTGCTTGCGGCCTCGGTCCTGCCCCGGGAGCCGAGGAGCTGGTCCGGCGCGGAGGGCCCGATGGGTCAGCGCTCTAATTTTGATTCTTAAACCCAAAATCCAAGGGCACAAAATGGGAGTGGAGATGAGGGTAGTTAGGAAAATAGTACTTCCATTTTTTTGAGTATCAGGCCTAAGATTACCCAGCGTAGTTACAAAAACACAAAACTATTTCTTTAAACTAGCATTATGGATTTCACCTACAATGCAAGTAGGCTTCCCACAGGTTAGAAAAACATGTTTTTTAAGTATTGATTTAACTGCCTGACTTTGAAAATATGATGAATAGGACATACATAGATAGGAGCCCAGTGGCATGCAGCTAGAGGCTGCCCTCCAGCTAGACATCAATTTCTACAACAAACAATATATTCAGTTGCTGGGATATTTCTGAGATGACCTCACTTGATTACTCTCCATCTCCATTTATCTATCTAATCTATAAGACTATTACAAAATGCATTGCTTAGACGGTATTTCTTTTTTGATTTGGTAGATTCCAATGGGTGCTCATTAACTAAGATATGGCCTATTCACACTACTTCCTTCTGGAGAGAGAAGGAAGGAAAGGAAAAAGGGAAGGGAGGAGGGAGGAAGGAAATCATAACAGTGGTACTAGGATATGTGATGCTTTTGAACTGTGGGGCTGGAGAAGACTCTAGAGAGTCCCTTCAACTGCAAGGAGATCCAACCAGTCAATCCTAAAGGAAATCAGTCCTGTATATTCATTGGAAGGACTAATGCTAAAGCTGAAACTCCAGTATTTTGGCCACCTGATGCAAAGAACTGACTTCTTAGAAAAGACCCTGATGCTGGGAAAGGTTGAAGGCAGGAGAAGGGAATGACAGAGGATGAGATGGTTGGATGGCATCACCAACTCAATGGACATGAGTTTGAGCAAGCTCCGGAGTTGGTGATGGACAGGGAAGCCTGGCGTGCTGCGGTCCATGGGGTTGCAAAGAGTCAGACACGACTGAGTGACTGAACCGAACTGAGGATATGTGAAAGTCACAAAACTAATAATTAAGCCTTGAGTCAGTGTTCTCAATATTTAGATAGAAACCAATACTGGCTCAGTAACAGCACCTTTGATTGCTGATTACTCCCTAAGACATCCCTTGAGATATATGTGTCATTTTATGACATTAAAGTGAAACCCTTCCTTAACACTGAATTGTGGAAAGAATTCTCGTTAGTTGAGTACATAGACACATGCATTTATTACCACCTCTCTCAAATCCAGCTAAAATGACAGAAGTAGGATATTTTTAAGTTAAAAATCCTCATGGACAAAGAAAATGGGAAGGAGACATCAGCAAATTAGAAACATCAACTGTTTTTCACAAGATAGAAAAAGGATACAGGAATGTGTTGACTTAAACCTATGGACCCCAAGAGGGTAGTATCAGTGAGAAGCAAATTGCTTCATTGTCAAAGAAATTTAAAAGGTTCAGAAATTTTAAAATCAGGTATTACACAGCAGGGGGTTTAATTCTGGAGGTAAGAAAAGGGAAACTGACTTTATAAACATGCATAAGAAGTTAAACCTTCAGGTTCCCTCTTCTGCCTCACACTTCAAGGAAGCTACCTGTTTCCCACTCTTATAGGGTAATAAGTGTCTCTTTCCCAAAGAAATTGAACCAGAAATGCCACAGCTTGAAAATGTCAGGCACAACTAAAAGCAAGGATACGGTGCTAGAGGGAAAAAAATAGAGAGTAAGTCTATTGACTGAGAAGGTGACATGAGCCTTACAATCCCTTCCTCTATCCAGTTGCCAAAATGTCTGTAGACTGAATAATAACCCCCTGGGCATTGGAGTTGACAACCTTCCAAAATATTCCAAATAATCCCTGTCTCCTGGCACTCACACTCCATGTAACAGCCTTCTCTTGTATGTGGGTTGGACCTAGTGACTCACTTCCAATAAATAAAATATGGCAAAAGCAATGGGAAGTTTAATTTATAAAAGATGGTGATTCTCTTCTTGCTGGCCCGTTCTTGTCTTATTGGCCTGCTTACTTTAATGAAGTAACTCATCATGTGGAGAGAAGCAAGTGGCAAGAAACAGGGCAGCCAACAAACAGCAAAGAACTGAGGTGTTCAATCCAATAACCTATGAGGGACTGAATCTTAAAAAATGGTTACTTGGCTCAGGTGGTTAGAGTGTGGTGCCAACAGCACCAGGGTCACAGGTTCAATCCCCACACGGGCCCCTATAAGAATCTTAACAACAACCTTGTCGTTAAGCCTGGAACCGGATCCTTCCCCAGTTGTGTCTATAGAGTTCTAGCTAATACCTTGTTTGCAGTCTGTGAGAGATCCTGAAACAGAGGAGACAGGAAGCCATGCCCAGGTAACTGACATACAGAGGCTGTGGTATAATAGGTGTTGCTTCAAGCCACTATGTTTGGGGATCCTCTTCTATGGAGAACTGGGCTTCCCTGGTGGCTCAGACGGTAAAGTGTCTGCCTGCAATGCAGGATACCCAGTTTCAATCCCTGGGTCAGGAAGATCCCCTGGAGAAGGAAATGGCAATCCACTCCAGCACTCTTGCCTGGAAAATCCCATGGACAGAGGAGCCTGATAGGCTACAGTCCATGGGGTCACAAAGAGTCGGACACAACTGAGCAACTTCACTTTCTATGGAGAAATAGATAAGTGATCCAGGTATTTTTTTAAAACAACTCTCTATCAAAAATTGAGTGATCAAGAGAAAAGACCTATAGAAATGGACATATGACGGACTCTCAAGAAGAAAAAGAAATAACCCTGACCAACTTACAGTGAAGTCCATGAGGTAATAAAGTCTGCACCCTGATAAAGATCTACCACACTGCTCTGTCATCAGAACAGGTAGCAAGAGTCACCAGAAGTTGAGAGAAATCTCTGACATGGAAGGCAGGCTAAAGCAAACATACAAAAAGAAAGAAACTTCAAGGAAATAGAGACAATTCAGAAGACTGGCAAGAAGTTAAGCTCCAAACAAACTAAAATTACTATTCTCTGGAAGATTAAAAAAGATACTACATCTGTGAAACGAGAAGAGAATTCTAGAAGAAGAAAAGAAGGGTCAGGAGGAAGAAGAGAATGGAGGAGAATGGGGAAGAAGAAGAAAAGGGGGAAGGAGAAGATAGGGAGGCAGAAAGAGAAGAAGACACAAAAATAACCACTGAAACATAATTCCATAGGACTGAAAATATAATTGAGGGAAACTTTCAAACTATAAAACAAAAGGGAAAGGAATGTGTAATGTGGGACAGAAGGTTAAAAAAAAAAAGACAATCCACAAAGTCTCAGTTCAGTTCATTTCAGTCGCTCAGTCGCGTCCGACTCTTTGCAACCCCATGAATCGCAGCACGCCAGGCCTCCCTGTCCATCACCAACTCCTAGAGTTCACTCAGACTCAAGTCCATTGAGTCAGTGGTGCCATCCAGCCATCTCATCCTCTGTCATCCCCTTCTCCTCCTGCCCCCAATCCCTCCCAGCATCAGAGTCTTTTCCAATGAGTCAACTCTTCGCATGAGGTGGCCAAAGTACTGGAGTTTCAGCTTTAGCATCATTCCTTCCAAAGAAATCCCAGGGCTGATCTCCTTCAGAATGGACTGGTTGGATCTCCTTGCAGTCCAAGGGACTCTCAAGAGTCTTCTCCAACAACACAGTTCAAAAGCATCAATTCTTCTGTACAAAGTCTAGTATCTGACTAATGTGCTATATGCTTAATCACTCAGTTGTGTCCAACTCTTTGCAACTCCGTGGACTGTAGGCTGCCAGGCTGCTCCTTCCATGGAATTCTCCAGGCAGGAATACTGGAGTGGGTCATCATGCCCTCTTCCAGGAGATCTTCCCAACCCAGGGATTGAACCCAGGTCTCCAGCATTATAGGCAGATTCTCTACTGCCTGAGTCACCAGAGAAGCCCATCTGACTAACAGGCATTCCAAAAAAAAATTTTTTTAAGGAGGGATTAATTAAAAATAATAATAATTAAGCTTTCTCAGACTGAAAAACATGCTTCTCCATTTAGACAAAGTTCCCTGAGAGCTCAGGAAAGTGATTTAAAAAAAAAAAAAAAACCCTACAGTAAAGTATATAATCATGAAATTTCAGGACAACAGAGATAAAAAGGAAAACTTCATGGCTTCCTGAGAGAATAGATATAAATTATCTGCAAACAATATTGAATAAAGACAGCCGTGGAATGTTCAAAAGTAACATTAGGAGCCAAAATACAAGGGAATAATGACTTCAAATTTCTTGGGAAACAAATTTTCAACCAGAATTCAATACCTAGACAATCAACTGACTGTGAGAGCAGAATAAACTGATATGTAAGGTCTAAAAAAGTTGTAAACAAAATGCCTTTTATGTAAAGCTATTGAAATTCATGTGACAGCTAAATGAGGGTATAAATCAACAGAGAGGAGAAGACCCAGGTAAAAGGAAATTCAGTATGGGAAAAGGGATAAGATAGACTCCAGAATAAAGCAGAAAGAAGTGCCAAGACCATCACTGTATAACAAATCTAGAAAGGTTACTGCCTCTTCTGGAGCAGGTGAATTATGGGCTCCAAAACAGAAAAAAATAGAATCTAACAGTTCACCTGATAATCGTATTGAGCAGCTGCTGAAGATATGAGAAAAAGTTGTTGGATGTATGAGAAGAATTAGAACTAGTTTCATGCAGACAAGTTGAAACTATTTTTAAATGCAAGGAAAGAAGTTTTAAAAGAAAAAACCTTGACCATAAAATACTACTGGACTCAGCAGTGAACAATATTTCAGGAAATATTATGCTATTTCATAACTGTAAAATGTACACTCAAAATATTTTAATCAAAACTTTGAAATATAATTGTATTAAAAAGAAGGTATAGGAAATACAGTGAGGAACACAGGTGTAAGGAGAGAAATCCTCACATACCATAAAAGGAATTTGATAAAAATACTACTAAAAATGATAAAGAAATGACAGCATCATGCATGCTAAGTCACTTCAGTCGTGTCCAGCTCTGTGCGACCACATGGACTGCAGCCCGCCAGGCTCCGCTATCCATGGGATTCTCCAGGCGAGAATACTAGAGGGGGTTGGCATTCCCTCCTCCAGGGACCTTCCTGACCCAGGGATCGAACCCGTGTTTCTCACATCTAATCTGCATTGGCAAGCTCTTTATCACTAGTGCCATCTGGGAAGCCCAAAACGTCAGAATTTGGCAACACAGGAACACTATTTATAATGTAGAATGAGATACTCCATAAGACAGATAAAATAACAGAAAATACTTTCCTATGAGAAGTGAGATAAATGGAGGAAAGTACTAGTGTTCTTTGTTATAAGCCTTTTCATTTGTCTTTAACAATATGTATATATTACCTTAATTAAAAAGAGTTTAAAAAAAAAAAAACAGAAGAGAATTACATAAATCTGTTTTTCTCAAAGGATGTTCCAAATCCCTAGTTAAATGAAAAAGCCATGATGCACCTTAATGTATGTGGTAAATTTTTTGATTTTCACAAAATCAAAAACAAATGTGTATAAGTGAAAGGGTACAGACAATATTGAAAAATACACTCATGTTCATTCTGATGCATTTGAGAGGAGCAGAACTGAACTGGAGGAGAAAGATTATTAATTTCCATGCAAACCTTTGATCTTTGACTTGTTATAAACATTAAAGTTGAAAAGTCAATCATTTGGATTCTAAACCAGATAATTTTTATATTACAATAAAGGACATTTAATGGGAAAATTGGTGAAATTTGAACAAATTCTGTAGATTAAAGTACTACATCAGGGTTAATTTCCTGATATTAATAATTATACCATTATTGTGTAAGAGAATGTTCTTGCTTTAGGAAATACTTAGGGGTAAAAGGAGCTTTATATCAGCAACTTATTCTCAATGAATTCCAATAATATACATATAAAATAAAAAGAGAAATCAATACAAAAAAAAAGAGAGAGAGAAATAAAGTAGATGTGATAACATTTAGGAGAATCTAGATGAAGAGTTTAAGGGAATTTTTTGTACCATTTTTGCAATGTTTTTGTACATCTAAAGTTATTTAAAAATAAAAAGTTTTTTCAAAAGTCTAACCATGTACAAAAAAGACTCTTAGGTTACTCCCAAAAATATATCCTTGAGATTAGGACAAAAATATATTTTTTGTCATAATGTTATTAGTAAGCTTCCACCATCAGATATTCATTATAAAAATCAGTTAGGAGCCAAGAGATATTATAGCTGTGTTCTTCCTAATACAGAAGGAAGTTAAAATGACAAATAAGACTCACCAACCTGAAGTGGTTTAAAGAAAATGCACTGTAATTGTTTTAGAAAGAGTTATATGGAAAGAGAAATATTTTTTGCTCTGCCTCTCATATTGCATCTATATCAGACAAGTTGATCTTATTAAAGATAATTGAAGTGGGATTTTAAAGCATACTTTTTTAGGTGCTTCAAGAGCCCTGAATAAATTGAAATGGAGTGAGTTCCCGCAGACACATACTTGGAGAAATTTGTTTCTCAAACTTTATGGAAGGCATTTTGAACTAGGTCAGAGTTTTGTGTTAGTTAACATTTTCTAATATTTTACTCTTCTTTAATGACAGCCACTGATTACTAGACTAAATTTAATGATGGACAAGCACATTTTACTGAGGGGTAAGCTCTATTCAATTGCTCCTCAGAGCTACCCACCAAAAACTGAAGACTTTATATTAAAAAAAATTTAGACAGTCACCGTTAGGCATATGCTCTCTCTTTTACAATCTGCTTCTCTGGGTGTCGCTTTATTCACATATGCAATAAATACGATGTGTGGGAAGTGCAATTACTTAGCTGGGTAATTTAGGAAAGTCAATTTGTTTCTCTGGATGTCACTTTTCCTTGTGATTAAAAAGAAGAGCATTAGATTAATAACTTCAGGTTCCTTTCCAGCTCTAAGAATGTTGTTGTTGTTCAGTGACTAAGTCGTGTCCAACTCTTTGGAAGCTCTAAGAACACAAGCGCTAAGAATACTTGTATCGGAGTTCTCCAGAGAAACAGAAACATCAGGATAGGAAGGGGAGAGAAAGAGAAATCACTTTTAAGAAATGAAGATGATCATGGAGGGGACAGTCAAGAATCTGCAGAGTAGGTTGGCAGGATAGAGACCCAGGAAAGCACCATAGTCTGAGTCCAAAGGCAATCTGCTGTCAAATCCCTTCTCCAATGGAAAGTCCGTCTTAGTTCTATAAAGGCCTTCAACTGACTACATGAGTGAGTGAAGTTGCTCAGTCGTGTCCGACTCTTTGCGACCCTGTGGACTGTAGCCCACTAGACTCCCCCGCCCATGGGATTTTCCAGGCAAGAATACTGGAGTGGGTTGCCATTTTCTTCTCCAGGGGATCTTTCTGACCCAGGGATCGAACTCAGGTCTCCTGCATTGCAGGCAGACTCTCTACTGTCTGAGGCACCAGGGTATCCCTGACTGCATGAGGCCCACCCATGTAATGGAGGATAATCTGCCTCACTTGAAAAGATTTAAATGTTAATCTCATCCAAAAACACCATCACAGAAACAGCTGAAACAATGTGTGACCAAATATTTGGGCATGATGACCCAGTAAAGTTACATATAAAATTAGTCATCATGATACTTTGTTATAGAGACAATTACGTTAAAATTTTTTTAATTAAAAACAGTGTGAGAAGGACTGTTATCTTTTTATTACAGAAAGGCCTGAGGAACTCCACCACAACTGGGAAAGCATCATAGTTTTTAAACAACTGAGATGTTCTTTATCAGTGGGCTCCCCTGGTGACACAGAATCTCCCTGCAACGCAGGAGACCCAGGTTCCATCCCTGGGTTGGGAAGATCTCCTGGAGAACGGCATGGTAACACTCCAGTATTCTTGCCTAAAGAATTCCATAGGTAAGAGGAGCCTGGCGGGCTACAGTCTATGCGGTCACAAAAAACTGGACATGACTGAGCAACTAAGATTTTCACAGTTGAGCCATGGCATGGAATGGAATTAACTCTCAAACAGTGTTTTCAGCTACCAACAGGACATGTTACACAATTTCAAAATACCATGACTTACACAAAACATACTGAATCGTACTGTTGAATCCACCTCATATTTACTAAAGATGGTTCCAGCCTGAGCCCCAAAATGTATATCTGGAAAGGATTCAGAGGCCTGTCCCTGCATCTTTTCCTTACAGAATTGTATCTAGAGGCTTCCTTAGTAAGACTCCAACCCAGCATTTCAGTGTTGTGATGACATACTTGGAGTACTCCCATCTCAATAAAATTATTTATCTCAGAAATAAAAATGCACTAACTAGCGATCACATTGTCACTTATTTAAAAATAAACATATAGTTTTGAAAGAAAAGAGCAATAGCAATGTTATATTAATACTACTAAAGAAAAATACAAATCTTTTTTATTTGTCCTTTGACTATTTTTCTTCCATGGATTCTAAGACCTTGGGATGTGGAACCAACTACAAACAAGCAACAATCAGGCCTTCACTAGTATTCCCTCATTATTTCAAAATAACTCTGACCAAATTCCACTTTAACCACTGTAGAGACCAATGAGAAAATGGGAGTGAAATAAAAGCTGTAAGTTGAGAACGTAGCACTCTCTGGTCTGTATGATGTTTCTTAATCCTTTATTCACATATGAACCTGAGGACTTTCGTTATAAAGCCAAGAAAGAACCCAAGTGGTGATCTACTTACATCAAGATTAACTTTCTTATTATTAAAGAACGAAGAATGACCTTCAGAAGTGACCTTTCAGTTTGCTGGTAAGTCCTTAGATGAGCTTGAATGAAGACACTGGAGGTAAGTGTTAAGCTTCCATCCCATGTGTTACTTAGAGGGGCTGACTCTAGCTGTTGGACATATAGTGGAAGATTAAGGAAGGAAAAATTTGGCGAGCCTTATTCATAAATATCCTCTAACCCCTTCCCAGTAGCCAACACACCTATATGCCTACTACTCCCCAGACTGAGAGAAAACAAGTCACTCCTGTACGTTTGAAATTCCTCACTGAGTGCTATGGTAAATTCGTGGGTACCTTCCAAAAGTGTAGCTGTTCAATAATCAGGTTCTTTCCAGGGGGCTTTGGTATGAGAAGGCACAGCCTAGATGCTCTAAACTACTTTTTTTGCTAAGCCTCTCCCTTCCACAGACCAGATGTGATGACAAACTGATGTCAAGTTCAACAATGTGGCCATTTGCAACATATATCAAATCATCAAGTGGCACATTTTGGACTGCTGCTGCTGCTGTTAAGTCACTTCAGTCATGTCCAACTCTGTGCGACCCCGTAGACAGCAGCCTACCAGGCTCCTCCATCCTTGGGATTCTCCAGGCAAGAATGCTGGAGTGGGTTGCCATTTCCTTCTCCAATGCATGAAAGTGAAAAGTGAAAGTGAAGTAGCTCAGTCGTGTCTGACTCTTCGCGACCCCATGGACTGCAGCCTACCAGGCTCCTCCATCCATGGGAGTTTCCAGGCAAGAGTACTGGAGTGGGGTGCCATTGCCTTCTCCGATTTTGGACTTATATGTCAACTGTATCTCAGTAAGACTGGGGGTGGGGGAAACAGTGTGGCATCCATGTTCCCACACATTAAGAACCATTTGCCTGTAGTTTCAAGGGCAAAAGAGGTCATTATGGGCACTGTGGCCAATACAAAAAAAGAGCGGTTTAAAAGACATGAAAAAGTTCTTCAAATGGACAAACGTATACAAGAAGTGAGTGTAGCTGTAAGCAAACGCGAGTGAACAGAAAGAAAGTTGGTGCCACCTCATTCCTTTCATGAGGTGTTAATTGGAAGGAGATAGAATGAATCCTCACCTTCATGCCTGTGGGATAAGGAAAGAGTGCCAAATGAGTACTGGTCAAGGGCCCAGGTCAAGAAAGTTCCTTGCAGTAGCCCTAACCGTAGCTGTTCCAAGCATGAGTGTTCTGAGAAGGTGTTCTGGGATTGCAGAGCCCATGATTCCCCCAACCTCCAAGACACACTAGAAAATACCTGTGACATTCAATGAAGTCCCAGCTGCCCATTTGGGTCTCTTGATATGGAACACTCAGTGAGATAGGAGGTTGTTCTCTAAATTAATAAAATAGAGACTCTATTAACTACTTCACAGGGACATTATGAAGGAATATAAAAGTGAAATTCACTCAGTTATGTCTGATTCTCTGCGATCCCATGAACGATATAGTCCATGCAATTCTCTAAGCCAGAATACTGGAGTGGGTAGCTTTTCCTTTCTCCAGAGGATCTTCCCAATCACAGACCGAATGCAGGTCTCCTGCATTGCAGGCAGATTCTTTACCAGCTGAGCCACGAGGGAAGCCCAAGGAATATAAAGGTATATCCTAAAGGAAATCAACCCTGAATATTCATTGAAAGGACTGATGCTGAAGCTGAAGCTCCAATACTTTGGCCAAGAGCCAACTCATTGGACAAGACCTTGATGCTGAAAAAGATTCAAGGCAAAAGGAGAAGTAGGAGGGAGAGGATGAGAGCGTTATATAGCTTCACTGACTCAATAGACCTGAATTTGAACAACTCCAGGAGACGATGGAGAAGAAAGTCTACCCACTCCAGTATTCTGACATGAAGAATTACATGGACTGCATAGTCCATGGGGTTGCAAAAAGTTGGACACAACTGAGCAACTTTCACTTCACTTCTAAACCACCTCAAAGTCACTCACAGCAGACAGTGGAGGACAGAGGAGCCTAGTGTGCTCCGTGGGGTCACAGAGTCAGACACGACTTAGCGACTGAACAGCCATACAGTTATATGTTTTTACACATGAAGTAGGTCTGGTCATTGAAAAATCAAAGCTTTGTGTACATATGGTGTTGTGATAGAGACACAAGACACGCTGCCTTTTTCTTGGACTACTTTCAGTCTTAATTAGAAGAGTTTTCTTAAAAAAGTACACTCTTCAGCTTCATGACATGCACTCCTTGCTCATTCCGTTGAGGTTGGTACTCAACAATTTTGACTCATAAATTAATTTCTGATAAGCAGATGTGGAATTTCAAAACGGGTATTCGTTCCATTTGGGGCAATTCCTTTGTACAACCAACATGGTTCTTCGTAAACAAAAACTGCCATTACAAATCTTAGGTTCTTTCAAACAAAATGATCAAACAATGTCTGCTTCATTTCCAAGGAAACAAGTGGTCATCCATTTATTTAACTTCTGCTTCTATGGGAAATAAAAAGCAATAAATCTAAGAATCAAGCTCTTGGAGAATACCTGAGCAAAGGTAATTTAGTGTCACAACACTACTGCTCGAGGTACACAGATTTTCCTGTGATTTTTTACAATAATGTCTGTAATTATTAATAATTATAGGGTACTTGACAAGGTACCCAGCAGTGTATTAAACGTTTACTTTCCCTGATGGGTTTACAATCTATGAAAATGTTAATCTAACTTTTCCAACATTTACTTTGCCAGCCCCTCCCTCTTCACCTTCACTCTCACCGCATTACCTTCTGACATATATATGTATTTATATATATATATCCATTTATAAAACAAACCCACCAAGAGTTCTACACAGGAAGCACATCTGTCTCTGTTCTCTAGCTTCTCAATAACTTTGCCCCCGCCTCATCATATTCCCTACATTTTTGCCTTTTCCAATTTCCACCCTCTACCCTCTTTCTTCATGTCTTCCTTTCCCCCTCTGCAGGCAAAATTCCTACTTCCATGGCTACCTTTGTTTAATTGTCTAATCATTTTATATAAACATTTGAAGAAGAGGAACTTTCCAGAATATTCAAAAGGAAGGAAGGAAAGAAAGAACTTTAAAAATGTAAAGGTGGCATTGCTTAGAGAGCACCAACCGCCTATTACAGAGAATAATGGCAAGTAGAACTTTCAGTCCATCCTCCCTTCCTTTCTTAACTGGGAGCCATGTCATTATCAGCTACAGATTGATGCAAGCAAATCACCACCCTTTGCCGAGCTCCGACAGCCAGTTTGAGGGACTGGAACATTCTGGAAAAGTTCTTTGTGCAGTCTGAAAGAGTTTAGAACTTGGAGACTCAAAAGGCAGAAGTGATGTGCCCGAGTAACGAAGGTCAACCTGGCTAAATAAATAAGTAAATAAGCATGGTGAGGGGAAAAATATGGTTTCATTAGAAAAGTCCTCCAAGGTAATAGAAAACTAAAGAAATACTAGGAGAAATCAACCAAAGGAAAATTAGGAGCCACAAAACTGGAGATAAAGTAGAATTAGAGGTAAAAGAAGCCAAGGCAGGATACAATCTCTAAGGTCAATTGATAAAATGTGTAGCAAGCGCTGAACCAACACCAATCAATATGGCTCGGGATGAACCGAATCACAGCCTAATAACCACATCACATCCATTTTATGGTGCCATCTATCACGCAAACCGCAGGAAGCAGTGGCAATTCAGCTCACTGCACACTCCAGCGAACTGGCTTCCCAGCGTCGTTTGAAACCAAGAGTGCGGGAGTAGTTGCAGCGATAAAGGGGCAAAGGAGCAGAAATGGCTCACAGAACAGCCTGTGAGCTCCTAGAAATATGAACCTGGGGCAAAGCTGGGAGAGAAGAGGGCCAGCGAGCACAAGGGACGCAGATAGGGAACTTCCTGCAGACTGCCTGCCCAGATTCCACGCCGAATTAGAATCCTATTTGGATCGCTCTTGGACACTTTATGGAGAAAGGAATCAACAGCCGTTTGAAGCAGGGGGAGAGGGAGAGGGAACAGCTGGAGGAAACTTGAATCATGAACAGAATTATGAAGAAGAGACTTGTGAGCTGGTCAAGTGATCTCAATGGAGATGAATGGACAATGGTCCCCAGAATGGTGGGGGTTGGGGGGATTATATAGATTGCATTTTGCTTCTCTTTTTATACCACTGTGACATTTTGACTTTTCTCCTAAAAAATACAAAATTCTGAGAGGAAGAAAATACATACATGTTCATCAAGCAAAATCCAGAGTGAGTGCTGCACACACTGTCATCGAGCATCCACTGGTACATTCACCGCCTGCACACCGTCCTCCCTTCCCGCTTGTCTTATTAAGAGGCTGTGTTCTTCCCCTGGGGTGAGGATGGCAGAGACAGCCGCCAAACCTTCAAGAACTGTACCACAGGCGTTCTCCAAATCTGTTTGATAAGAATTTTTTTAGGAGTTTCCTGGCAGTCCAGGGGTTAGGACTCCGTGTTTCCAAGGCAGGGGGCGTGGGTTCAATCCCTGGTCTGGGAACTCACATCCCACACCCCACGTGCCATGTGGAGCATCCAAAAAGAAATCTTTTAATAAAAACTCAAAATATAGCCTATTTTGCTTCACTATGACCATTATATACTATTATCAGTTCAGTTCAGTCACTCAGTCGTGTCCAATTCTCTGTGACCCCATGAACTGCAGCATGCTGAGCTCCCTGTCCATCACCAATTCCCGGAGTTCACCCAAACTCATGTCCATCAAGTCAGTGATGCCATTTAGCCATCTCATCCTCTGTCACCCCCTTCTCCTCCTGCCCCCAATCCTTCCCAGCATATCACTTGTCTTCATTTCGCTGCATTTTTACTTCCTTTCTTAATAGAGATGTCAAGTTTGTTGTAAGCTCCGAGTGGAGATGCATGATGTAAATACTTCAAGAGAATTAAATTCATTACAGTGTTGGGGTGCAGTCACCGTAACTATGAAAAAGGGCACAAAGTGAAAGTCTTGTTTTCACACTTCTCTGATATCTCTAGGGAATAAGTGAAGCATTTAAGTTGATTAATCAAACGGTACCTACTTTGTAAAGTATATATATAACAAAGAATATTTGGGGTCTTCCCTGGTGGCTCAGTGGTAAATAATCAGCTTTCAATGCAGGAGACTTGGATTTGATCCTAGGGTTGGGAAGATCCCATGAAGGGCATGGCAACTCACTCCAGTTTCTTGCCTAGAGAATTCCATGGACAGAGGAGCCTGGCGGGCTAGGGTTGCAAAGAGTTGCTAGGGTTGCAACCATGGGGTTGCAAAGAGTCAGACATGACTGAGTGACTAAGCACAGCACAGAGAGAGCTGATGGTGGCACTATATGGTGAGAGCACTAAGTGCCACTGCATTTTCTACATTAAAGTGGTTCATCCTAAATTATATGAATCCCATTCAATTTTTAAAAAAAAATACCATATTAGAATGGGATTGAAGATTCTGAGAGGGAAGGGCCTAATTCACCAGAAAAATCTACCTCCTGACCCATAAGACACATAGCATTTTCTTTTCTGTACCTCTTACAGAGAAAGCCTGCCGCAGTCACACTCAGAGGCACATGAGATAATCTTTCCCAATCTTCCCAACAGAGAAGACTTGGCCGTGCAGTCACTTAGTCAACAGTGACTGCTCCTCTGGGGCCTGGCAGTTGGCAATTAACGTCTTCCTTCCTTTTGAAGCTCAGAAGACAATGGAAATACTGTCTTCCATTTTCAGACTTGTCACAACTCTCACAAAAATTCCCCATGAAGAGGTTTTTGTCCAATGTACTGACTGAAGTCTGGCCAGTTGTTATTGATATTGTACTTTTCCTCAGACTGATTTCTTCAATGACTTACAGCTATAGGATTTCTTAAAACAAAACCTATTAGAAGTCATCTAATCTATCTTCCAATGCAAATACTTCTCATAAAAAGAAAAACAGAACAGAACAAAAACACTAAATTCATAAAAAAAAAAAAAAAAATCAGATCTGCGGTTAAGGGCAGGGAGTTGCAGATTGGAGGAAAGCAGTCAGGAAGCAACCTTCCAGTTGTAAGATAAACAAGCACCAGAGGTGTGACATGCAACGTGATGACGAGAGTTAACACTGCTGCATGGTATACAGGAAAGCCAAGAGAATGCATCCTAAGCGCTCTCATCACAAAGATAACCTTTCTTCTTTTCTTTCTATTGTATGTACATGAGATGATAGCTGAGCCTACTGTGGTAATCATTTCACAATATATGTAAATCAAACCATCACACTGTATGCCTTAAACTTACCCAATGATGTACATCGATTATTTCTCAATAAAACTGGGGGAAACAAAAGAAAGAGATGATTTTGAAAGGTGTGTTTGGTATCACTTGGTGTGTTAACTAGCGTTCTCCAGAGAAATTGAATCAACAGAATACATATATACACATATATATGTATGTGTGTATATATATATATACATATATATATATAGGCATACATCATTTTATTGCACTTTGCCTTATATGCTTTGCAAATACTATGTTTTTAGCAAATTGAAGGTCCATGGCCACCCTGCAATCCACAGGTCTACCAGTATCATTTTTCCAGCAACGTTTATCTCTGTGTTCAGTTCAGTTCAGTCGCTCAGTCGTGTCCGACTCTTTGCCACCCATGAATCCCAGCACACCAGGCCTCCCTGTCCAACACCAACTCCCAGAGTCCACCCAAACTCATGTGCATTGAGTTGGTGATGCCATCCAGCCATCTCATCTTCTGCTGTCCCCTTCTCCTCCTGCCCCCAATCCCTCCCAGCATCAGGGTCTTTTCCAGTGAGTCAACTCTTCGCATGAGGTGACCAAAGTATTGGAGTTTCAGCCTCAACATCAGTCCTTCCAATGAACACCCAGGACTGGTCTCCTTTAGGATGGACTGGTTGTATTTCCTGAAGTCCAAGGGACTCTCAAGCGTCTTCTCCAGCACCACAGTTCAAAAGCATCAATTCTTTGGCCCTCAGCTTTCTTCATAGTCCAACTCTCACATCCATACATGACCACTGGAAAAACCATAGCCTTGACTAGACAGACCTTTGTTGGCAAAGTAATATCTCTGCTTTTGAATATGCTATCTAGGTTGGTCATAATTTTCCTTCCAAGGAGTAAGCGTCTTTTAATTTCATGACTGCAATCACCATCTGCAGTGATTTTAGAGCCCCCAAAAATAAAGTCTGACACTGTTTCCACTGTTTCCCCATCTATTTCCGATGAGGTAAAGGGACCAGATGCCACAATCTTCATCTTCTGAATGTTGAGCTTTAAGCCAACTTTTTCACTCTCCTCTTTCACTTTCATCAAGAGGCTTTTTAGTTCCTCTTCACTTTCTGCCATAAGAGAGGTGTCATCTGCATATCTGAGGTTATTGATATTTCTCCCGGCAATCTTGATTCCAGCTTGTGCTTCTTCCAGCCCAGCATTTCTCATGATGTACTCTGCATAGAAGTTAAACAAGCAGGGTGACCATATACAGCCTTGACATACTCCTTTTCCTATTTGGAACCAGTCTGTTGTCCCATGTCCAGTTCTAACTGTTGCTTCCTGACCTGCATACAGGTTTCTCAAGAGGCAGGTCAGGTGGTCTGGTATTCCCATCTCTTCCAGAATTTTCCACAGTTTATTGTGATGGACACAGTCAAAGGCTTTGGCATAGTCAATAAAGCAGAAATAGATGTTTTTCTGGAACTCTCTTGCTTTTTCCATGATCCAGTGGATGTTGGCAATTTGATCTCTGGTTCCTCTGCCTTTTCTAAAACCAGCTTGAACATCTGGAAGTTCACGGTTCACGTATTGCTGAAGCCCAGCTTGGAGAATTTTGAGCATTACTTTACTAGCATGTGAGACGAGTGCAATTGTGCGGTAGTTTGAGCATTCTTTGGCATTGCCTTTCTTTGGGATTGGAATGAAAACTGACCTTTTCCAGTCCTGTGGTCACTGCTGAATTTTCCAAATTTGCTGGCATATCTCTGTGTTACATTTCAGTAATTCTTGCAATATTTCAAACCCTCCACCAATAAAATGATTATGAGTCACTGAAGGCTCAAGTGACAGCATTTTTTAGCAAAAGAATTAATTATTTTTTAATTAAGCTATATACATTGTTTGTTTAGACAGAATGCTATTGCATACTTAATAGACTATAATATAGTATAAATATAACTTTTATATGCATTGGGAAACCAAAGATTTCATGTGACTCACTCTACTGCAATATTTGCTTTATTGTGGTAGTCTGTAACTGAACCTGCAATATCTCTGAAGTATACCTGAATACACACACACACACACACACACACACACACAAAGAAATTCATTGTAAGAAACTGGCTCATGTGATTACGGAGGCTGAGAAGTCCCTGGATCTGTATTTGGCAAGTTGGGACCCAAGAAGAGCCCATGTTTCAGTTTTCAGTTTGAATCCAAAGGCAGGGAAAGACTGAGGTCCCAGCTCGAAGCAATGAAGCAACAGGTCTTCAGCTCAATGGGAGAGATCCACACACGTTAAGAATGTTATTATGTTACTCCGTCTGCTGATTCTGATTCGAACGTTCTTGTTGTTTTTGTTCAGTTGCTCAGTCGTGTCTGACTCTGTGCAACCCCATGGACTGCAGCACACCAGGCTTCCCTGTCCTTCCCATATCCCAGAGCTTGCTCAAACTCATGTCCATGGAGTCAGTGATGCCATCCAACCATCTCATCCTGTCATCCCCTTTTCCTCCTGCCTTCAGTCTTTCCCAGCATCAGGGTCTTTTCTAATGAGTTGGCTCTTTGCATCAGGTGGCCAAAGTATTGGAGCTTCAGCTTCAGCATCAGTCATTCCAGTGAATATTCAGGACTGACTTCCTTTAGGATTGACTGGTTGGATCTCCTCACAGTCCAAGGGACTCTCAAGAGTCTTCAACACCACTGTTCAAAAGCATCAATTCTTTGGCGCTCATCTTTCTTCAGGGTCCAACTCACACCCATACATGACTACTGGAAAAACCAAAGCTTTGACTATTCAGACCTTTGTTGGCAAAGTAATGTCTCTGCTTTTTAATATGCTGTCTAGGCTTATCATAGCTTTTCTTCCAAGGAGCAAGCATCTTTTAATTTCATGGCTACCATCACCATCTGCAGTGATTTTGGAGCCCAAGAAAATAAAAGTCTGTCACTGTTTCCATTGATTCAAATGTTAACATCATGCAAAAACACCTTCTCAGACACAAGGGGCCACACACCTCGGGCCCAGTCAAGCTGACACAACCATCACATCTGGCCCCAGAATTTCGGACTGAACGTCACATGCCCCATACCTCCCAATACTGGTCCTTACCCAAAAAAGGAGAAGTTCAAATATTTATTGAATGGAGAATGTAGATCCTTTTTTCATCGAATTTGTTTATTGTTTACTACAAGTAGTCCCCAAGCCAAATGAATCACTTAAACTGCATTAATTTTATTAGTCTTGGATAAAGGGTGTAACTGCTTACAAAAATAAAAATTAGAGTAAGGAGAGGGTTCCTGGTAGCATACACCACCTTCTTGATAACTTTTCATACCTATCAAAATATCCAGAGAACAGCAGGTAAAGAACTGGATGAAGACAGGCCCTGGAAAGAACTGAAATAACGTGGACTAAGGATTATTACTGTCATATATTAATGTAACTAGTATAATCAGAAGAAAATGTTCTACACCAACAGAGAAACGATATATTAAACATGTTCTTATGCCAGTGGCGTAGCAGTTTAGGGTACAAACTTTGGAGTGAAACAACGTGACTGAGTAACAAAACCAAGCAAGGTTTTAAAGCTCAGTTTCTTTCATGGTAACCTAGGAAGGATTTGAGATGCATTTGGAACAGACTGCCACTGCCCTCCTCTTTCAATACTTCTCCTCCGCTCACCTGTACTGACATGTGAAGGACTCCAGCGGAGACCAGTACTTGGAGAAAGACAAGATTTTGTTGCTAACATTCAGATATTCCAGAGGAAAGAGACTGTCGAGCTACTTAACATGACGCAATTGACAGATAACGGAGAACAGATTTTAGGAGTGAAGGACAATGAGAAGTAGGAGAGGAATAAAAAACCAGCACAGGACACTCGACAGCTTGGTTCAGGACTCAGGGGCACCAAGGCGAGACTGAGTATCAGATGTATCTGACAAAGTGATGATAAAAAGGAAAAGAAAGACTAGTCTGGAACGGGAGGCAGGAGGTCACCAGACAAAGGGCCCCTTTGCTAAAAAGAGGCTTTCCCATATTCTTCCTCATTAAGCAGAGGAGTCTGAATGTACCCTATGGATCACAAGACAGGGAACATGATAATGTCCTACAAGGTTGGTTGATAAACAACCCAACGTTTTACGACATGGGGGAGAGGAGTGATAATGGTTTTTAATTGCCACATAAATTTTGAATGGTTCTTCAGCTCTAATCCTAGCTGCAAAGCACTGGATCATGTTATTGCTCCTCTTGCACACAGCTTGCCTCCACGATTTCACTTTCTTCGATGCACCTCTCTATATGCAACTTGAGTCAATTGATTCCTAATGCATCAAAACTCACATTTTGCTGTAGGCCGGTGCTGTCTTGAGAAACTAGCATCCTAGGATGTGTTGAAAATAATGCGTCACCCACCCCCTCTCCCTTACCACACCTACTCTCTCTTAGTAGAGGAATTAAGTTCAAGGATCTGAGTTTCTAGAATACCTATAAATTTTGATTCAGGTAGCACCACATTAAACAGAAAGCTGAGATGTTGAGAGGAACTTCCAACAATCTCCATGATTTAGAGCTGTATATCACAAACATTAACGTGCATACAAACCACCTGGGGACCTTATTAAACTGTAATTTCTGATTTAGTAGGTCTACAGCCCTAACAGGTCTTCCCAGGTGATGCTAGTGATAAAGAACCCGCCTGCCAGTGCAAGTAGACTTAAGAGATGCAAGTTCGATCCCTGGGTCAGGAAGATCCCCTGGAGGAGGGCACCGCAACCCACTCCAGTACTCTTGCCTGAAGACGCCCATGGACAGAGGAGCCTGGCGGGCTGCAGTCCATGGGGTCGCACAGAGTCAGACACGACTGAAGTGACTTAGCACACATGCACAAACAGTCCTACCAGGTCCTAAGTGATGCTGCTGATCTATAGTAGTACTTTGAGTAGCAAGGATTTGGAGAACATGTGACAGCCGATAGTGTCACAGGTTGAGTAGGAATGATACTAACACAGTTACAAAGGAACATAGAGTTAGAAGGATCCTTAGTGACCATAAGCATGCAAGCATTCTTGAGATCTTTAAAAAGTCACCAGAAGAGAAAGAAATTTTCTCATAACTTTTAATTCTCAGGTCAACTTACGGTGCTCTAAAATGTAAAACCCAAAATGTAAATTTGCACATGTGAAACCAATATTCTCCCTCTAGAAAGTTTCAATAAACTCTTCAACTATACAAGCTTTTCATTCTTAACAAAGGAACAGATCAAAGTTTGAATTTCCCACTACAGTTTTATCCCTTTCAAATCTCTGGTGGAAAGTGATGGTGATAAGAGTTCAGGGAAAGGGGGGCTATTGTAATCTAGAGACTAAAAAGAATTGAAAAGACATTATCTAATTTCACTGTCTGGTTTCATTAGTAAGGAAAATGATCCCATTATGATTTCCTCAGGGTCACCCAGCAAAAGTCACATAGCTAATCACTGAAAAATGTGAGACGAAAATCAGTAACTCCTAACTCTTAATTCATTACTTTGACTTCTACAGTGTTAACACTTTTCATGTTTAAACTTTAGTTTTTACTGAGTATTTTACAATGATAAAAACCTTAAACAAAAAAATAAGAAAAACTGGTTCTAATAGGGGTTTTGCATCTCACATGGTTTACAGGCAAACAGCAGACCTGATGACCTATTAACGTGACCATCCAGCTAAAATCAGTAGAAAGTCATGTCAGTTGATTCCTAAGGTAACAGAACCAGGAGCAAGAACCACGTGCTTTTTAAAATATATTATCAGTTATGGGTCATTTGGGCTTATAATAAGTGTTCCAAAGAACTAAATGAAGATGAATTTATTGGGCAAAGCCAAGCGCCAAGGGAACTCACTAAAGACAGGAGTTATATCCAAACAAGAATTGTGTTGTCTAGTACCAAGGGAAACTGCTAAGGATGCTTCTGCCGCGTAGAAATAATTTTATTGTATTTGTGATACAAAGAATAGATTTGATTAGGTTTAAGACCAGGTAAGAAACTTTACTTGAAGTTCCATTGAGGAGATAAACATGTACACAAATAGGAAGTGAAGAGACTGGGAAAGCTGACCTTGACTTGGCAAAAAAAGAGAGTCCTGCAGGCATAGAGAACAGACTTGTCATACAGCGGGGGAAGGAGAGGGTGGGATGGATTGAGAGAGTAGCATTGAAACATATGCATCACCATGTGTAAAATAGATAGCCAGTGGGAAGTTGCTGCGTAACACAGGGAGCTCAGCCCGCTGCTCTGTGACAGTCTAGAGGGATGGGATGGTGGTGGGGTGGAAGGGAGGTTCAAGAGGGAGGGGACATATGTATACTTATGATCGATTCACATTGTATGGCAGAAACCAAGAAAACACTGTGAAGAAAGTATGCTCCAATTAAAAATAAAAATAAAATAAATTTTATAGTAAAAAAAAAAAGAGATAGTCTCAAGCTACTAAGATGGATGCTATATAGCCAAGTAGCTAAGAAAATAGACTCTAATCTTAGATTCTCTGTGTTCAAATCCTAGCTCCTCTATTTACTAAATCTGTGTGACCTTGGGCAAATAACATATGTGTCTCTCAGTTTCCCCATTTGCACAATCACGTAAAAATAGTAACTTCCTCATAGAGTTGGATGAAGATTAAATGAAGCAATATATAGAAAGTCTTTAGAATAATGTCTGACACGGAGTGTTACCTAAGTATAAGCTACTCTAATTACTGTTCTGAAGAGGGATCTATTTAGTTCCCAATGACTTCATCTGCCATAGAATCCTCCTAGAACTGACACGGCAAGAGAGCAAAGCGGATGGGGCAGGTCTTCATTCGGTGACCTGCTCTCTGCCATGGTCTTGGGAGTAGTGAAACAGTACATCTCCAAATATCACATAAGCATAAGAAAAGTTTGCTCTGGGTGGTTAATATTTTTCTCACTTGGGCCTTTGAACTAAGCCAACTCCGGTAAACTTAGTATGTTTCTAAGCACAGAAAACAGACTCAACCCAGTGGGGCTGAATCTGTTACCGGAAACCTTGGCAAGGACTCTATGCTCAGAGCAGAGCTGATTTACAGTAGGGTGAAAAAACAGGAGGGAGAAATATTAAAATAAAGTGCAATCATGTTTCTATTTAAAAGTGGTTACTGCCAGCACATTGCAAAATAATGCTGGCCAGCAACCAGGAAGCCGCACCTGCACAGATTCCAACTGAGGATCCCTGGAGCCCTCACCGTGCTTGCTCAATAGCTCTCCTAGTTAGCACCACTGGCAAAAACCTGGCAAGTCTTATGTATCCACAAACACACTCACACACACTGGCCTTTCCCAAGACCTTTCCACGCCTCTCTGCTCAGGGTGGAGATGACCTTCTCTCCCCACTCCATTTTTAGACATGTCCCTCTTCTCTATTTTCAGGTTTAAGGCATCTCCATACAGTTTTTCATAAAATCCAAAGAGAAGGGACTTGTGGGATCCCTGGCTTAGAATCTGCTCCTGACTGCCCGTCTAACCTAGACTAGAGTCTGAACCCCTTACCTTGGCCTGCAAACCCTTCAGAGTATTTTTCTCTTAGAAAATATTTTTTTCTTTTACTTTCTGAATTGAAATTATACACGGGTTTATATTCTGCCATATTGAGTGCCTCCTAAATCAAGTGCCATTTAAATTATGCATGTGCCTTTATTTTTTGCCATTTAACATCTGTACACCTCTAGAAGAAAGAGTGTGTCTACCTTTAGGAATAGCCATTAAAAAGTGAATGTTTGAGATTCTTTTATGTAATGCCCTTTTTGGAGGAGCTACTGGTGCAAAATGTACCAGCAGTAATAATACCGTAGCAGTAAACGTGCAGCAAGTTGAAGAGCTCATTCTGGTGTCTAGATGTGAATCATAAAAAGAAGTACTGAAGCAGGAAGACTAGGTATTGAGTATCACCCCCACCACTCAGCAGCTGCCTGTCTATATGCCCTTTGACCAGACACCCTCTGTTCCTCACTTTGCTCATCTGCACGATAGGAATTAAAGACCTCGTTTGGCTGGCCCATAGGTTTGCTGTGGAAATTGTAATGGAAATATACATGAAGGGAGTTGTAAACTACCCAGCACCTCATGGATGCCTGCCAAGCCACTTACCTAACTCAAGAACTTATTTAAAATCCCATGAAAGCAACTCAGAAAAGAGTCAATGTGTGGGCGCCATTTTTTTTTCCTTTTTGAAAACTATCTTGGACACTTATGAAACCAAGTATTTTCTCTTCCCAACAAACATTCTCAAAATATTCTATAGCATGGCTATGAAAGACAAGATTTAATCTGATGAAAGATTAAATTTTATCCTTATAAATATATATTCTGGGGACTTCCTTGGTGGTCCAGTGGCTAAGAATCCACCTTCCAATGCAGGGAACACAGGTTTGATCCCTGGTTGGGGAACTAAGATTCCACATGCCACAGGGCAACGAAGCCCACACACCACAATAGAGAAGCCCTCATATAACTTGAGAAAGTCCACACCCAGCAACAGAGACCCAGCATAGTCAAAATTTTTTTAATTAAAACATAAAACAAATATACTTTTTGTTTGGTAATTTACATGTCACTTTAAAGTAAATGACTGGCAGGAGGGAGAGAACAGGAAACACGAATAGGGTCTCTAAGACTTTCTGTGAATAAGACCAGAGGGTAACTAGGGAGACTCAAGGAGTTTTAAAAGACAAAAAAGAGGGGAATATGACAGAAAGATTGACACTGATTTAGACTTATCTATTGTTTCTTCCTTTAAAGTTCTGCTGACAAATAAGATCAACTATTCCAAATATTTGTGCTTATTTTTTTTTCTTAGTATTGCATCTTCAAACAGAAAAAAGCAACCATATAAATGAACAATTTCAATAAAATGTGCTAAGTCCAACGATGGAAAAATACAAAGGAGAGATACTTAACACAGTTCTTAGGGATCAAGAAAGACTTCTTCAAGAGGAAATTCCTATTGAGCCCTCAGGGAATTAATCTCCAAGAAACACTACTCTTTCCAGTCCGAACTGAGCCTTATTTTCTCCAATAAGCTTTATAAAAATATCTTCCACGCTTTATGTTGGACTTCTTCCATGCCCAACACCAAAGAAGAGTTTTAAGGAGCTTCCATCTTGCTTGCAACTACAAAAAAAATTTATTTTAATAATCCACACTGTGGATTATTAAAGGCATTATTATAAAAGGCATTTCAAATAAATAAGAGAGTACACCTAGGGCCTTGAGCAGAAATCAGATAAGTTCTAAAATACATATCCAAGTTTCTAATCTTAAATTGGAGAAAGACTAAAATCTTGGTCAAGTTTATTTAAACCTCCATGACTCCATGTATTCCAGAGCAGAATTATTTTAGTAATCTGGGATTGATGAGAGAATGAATTAGTGTTTAATGTGTTCTGAAACTTTAGAATGGAAAGCTTTTTAAGTAGAATTCTTTTTTAATAATCCCTCTGTCCCTCAAGATCTTCTTCAGGTGGTTATTTTCAACTTTGTTCTATTTACAATAACTCTACAGGCAAGTAGACCAAAAACACACATTTGGACACAGCAAACTCAGGTACACATACATGATGAGTTCAGATTTATTTGTATCAGTGGATGCTGGAAGAGAAACTGTCAAGAAACAAAGGATTCAAGCCCCCATTCTGTTGCAGCCTTGTTGCTTTGCAATGAGCTAGGCTACTACTTTCAACTCAGGAATGTAGGTCTCTTATTTCAGAAAGGAATTCATCAGAAACTCATCAGTAAGGCAGTTGATTTGACCTTGGTGCCTGATTAGTAATTTGTTCCTTGGTACTGTACCATAATCAGGATTTAATGTTTCAAGAACCGCAAGAAAACCATCTAGAAAAGACTTGAAATTTGGTTCTGATTTTCCCACTAGTACTCAATTCTTTTGAAAATAATGTGAGCCTTCTCTGTGTGCTCAGCCTACTAACACAGAATTGAGAGCCCAGGGAGTGAAATTCTGACAGTTACTATTAAGGTAAAAATGGGGTTACAGAATTCATTTTCAAAGTTTCTTTCCAGTTTATTTAAAAAAAATTAAATTGGCACTACCAAATTTAATGACATGGCTACCCTGCTGAGTTCTGAGCCCAGAAAGCTATTGTCTCCCTGGTCTATGCATCCTGCTCCGCTCTAATGTTTCCTATAATGCGACTAATAACCAACCATCAGCAATAAATGCCTTGTCATCTCATTGTTGCACACAGCAATAGCTGAAGCAGTGATACTGATAAATGAACCTGCGTAATCATTTTGGATTTCTTTGTTACATCTCACAGTGTGAAGATGGCTTCGGCTCAGCACGTCCCCAAAAAACAAACAAGCGCTCCTGCCATCTCCTCCATCAGTCTCCCCTTATTGTGTCATTCAAACCCCTGTGCTGCCCTTGCTGCCACCCATCTTCTCAGAAAAAGAACGCATCCTAGGTCTTTGAGCTTAGACCTTTGATATCCTTCTCCCATTGTTCCTTTGCCAACTGTATCTCTCAGAAAGAAATGAAAATCCAGAGAGTGAAGGAGAGAAAGGATGTGAACTTTCTCTACTCTCCAGGCTGTTGTCCTTAGGAAAAAAACATAAGCTCATTAAAATCCAGTTGAGTCTGACATTTTCCCTTTTACCTTTTCAATCTTTCTATAGTTTCAAATCATTAACGATCAGCATGAAGCTCAAAGGTAGCTCTCGCCATCTATGAAATGGTGACACATGTGACAATAATGCTTTTGAAGAGCCTGTCACATTCTCTCCCCAAACAAGTCTCATTAATGCTGAGACTGTCTTTCTTTTCTCTCCGCTTCTTTTCTCCTGATTTCTCTCTAATTAGCTTGTTTTTTTATGTTCCCTCGTTCCACAGTTTGAGCTTAAAAAAAAAAAAAAAGAGGTGGATGTCATTTCCATGAACCCCAAGGCCAAGTTAATCAGCAGAATTAATGACTCTATTACCCATTAGACTGGGAGCGGTGGCGCTTAACGCTGAGTACTCAGTGTTCGCCCTCTACCATGCTTCTTCATTTTGCTCTGACAAATGTAAACTTTTGCTCCCTTAGAGCAAACTGTGAGGTCCAGCCTATTTGTAGAGCATTTCTTTTCCCCTTCACATACCCCAGGATGTGAACTGGGAGGAAAGGTTGAAAATGTAGCCACCTCTGTCTGCAGTGTTCATGCTGTAAAGGTATCATGCCATTACATGAAAATGGATAAAAGGAAGTCTTAGGAAAGACTGAAAAAGAGGCATAACATGTATGACTCTCCACAATCCTTAATTCCTGACTGTAGAATATTTCATAGGTACAGCATCACAGAAAACCTCCCAGTATTTTTAAAAATCATACTGTAGAAATAAAAGATACATAGAAATTTAAACCAGCAGACAGTTGATTTGATAAACTTTTAACAAACAAGCATGATTGGAGGGTGTACGATTTTTGAAATTCACTTTTATTGAAGGGCAAAATCTTCAAATTGTTTCCCCTTTTAACAGAATTGAGAAATAACATCCTTTTATCCTAAATGTCAGCACTCACACAAAACCAGGTACACATTTTGTATGTATTCAAAATGTTTTATTTTAGAAGCATCTGCCTAGACTCTGTCAGAAGAATAGGAAAGTTTCTACCTTTCATAACTCAACAAAAGCATCCCCTATTTTACTGTTTTTCTGTTTGAATTTTTAATGATACTGCTATCAATATAAAGACACAGAAGGCTAACACAGATTTATCTGGGCACTTAAGTAGACTTCCAAATTTTAAAAATATCAAGACTATTTCAGAAGAAAGAACTGCTTTCATTCTTTTTCAGTTATAAAGCCACCCTCATCTAATATAAAAAGGGTTTGGTATCATTGGGTGGGTTATCTTTGCCTAAAGAGATCATTAGCAGAAAAACTTCCTTTTAGGTGAAAATCCTGCCCTAGCTAGGTTTGAAGTACCTTGAGCCAAAAAGGAAAGTCTGTGCTTATGTCTTCCAGCCTTTCCTAGTCCTTCACCCTCAATTTATTCTACAAAATATACCTGAAAGGATACTGGCAAGGATGATAATCATAACATAGACTTCATTCTTTTGCTAAATCTATTCATGGAGACAATGCCATTCTTGTTAAGTGTTCTTTCATTTTCTTTATTTTTATTATTATTATGAAAGGAAATCCTCAGGGCATTTTTTAAAAAAAGTTTAAGTCAATAGCAGAACTCAAACTTTCAAGAAAAAAGACTGAGAAAAAATAAGATTTCAATGGTTATTAATGAGAGTTTTGCGTTACAAAAGGGCATTTGCAGTACTTGGAAATGAAAAAAAAAAGTCTGCAATGCTTGGAAAAATACCACGTTTAGCATAGCTATCTTCAAATAGCATGGTAAATATAAGCCATTCAACTTCCCTTTGATGTGTAGATAGCAACAAGTATAAAATAAAGCATATCATAAAAATAAGCAATAAAGTTTATTCAAAAAAGGAAACCCAAACACTTCATTCTATGAGTCAATGTAGTACAGCAAGCTTTGCCCCAAATCTGAAACTTAAGGAATAATAATTACAATCCCAAACGGCCAGCCTCTCAGAATGATTATGGAAGAGCATGACATGGGGATGGCAGTGCAAATTTTACCATCTTATTTGCCTTGCCTCTATACAGAGAATAATAATAGAAGAATACAAAACCATATTATTGGCAGATGAAAAGTAGAACATAGAAAACACTACAAAGATTTCTAGGACATCACCCCAAAATTTACACACATACATACAATGAGAACTGAATTTGTGTGTGTGTGTGTGTGTGTTAATCCTTTGTTGCAAAGAAATACTCATCCCATATCTTCTTTTTTTGCTTTTGTACAGGTGATGCAAGACAATGGACTTCGGGGAATTTCTGAAATGTTTTTTATGTTAGGTTCGCCTCCTAAGTGCTCTCACAGAATCCTCTAGTTATCTTGAAACATTTATCTCATTTGTCTCTCTCTCCCACTAGAAAGCAACAAGGCCAAGAACAGTGTTGTTTTCCATTGTATCCTACATACATACTCCATGGCTTCCCTGGTGACTCAGGTGGTAAAGAATCTGCCTACAATGCGGGATACCCAGGTTTGATCCTTCAGTTGGGAAGATCCCCTGGAGAAGGAAATAGCAACCCACTCCAGTATTCTTGCCTGGAGAATTCCATGGCCACAGGAGCCTGGCAGGCTAAAGTTCATGGAGTTGCAAAGAGTTGGACACGACTGAGTGACAATGACCCACAACTGATATGACCAATTCGTAGAATACACAAGTGGAAGAAAATTGAGTTGATCAATTTAAGCCTAAAATAGCAGTTGTAAACTTGATTTTTCTTATAGATTCATCCATCAGTTCAGTTCACTTCAGTCGCTCAGTCGTGTCCGACTCTTTGCAACCCCATGAATCGCAGCACACCAGGCCTCCCTGTCTATCACCAACTCCCAGAGTTCACCCAAACTCATCTCCATCGAGTCGGGGATGCCATCCAGCCATCTCATCCTCTGTCGTCCCCTTCTCCTCCTGCCCCCAATCCCTCCCAGCATCAGAGTCTTTTCCAATGAGTCAACTCTTCGCATGAGGTGCCAAAAGTATTGGAGTTTCAGCCTCAGCATCAGTCCTTCCAAAGAAATCCCAGGACTGGTCTCCTTTAGAATGGACTGGTTGGATCTCCTTGCAGTCCAAGAGACTCTCAAGACTCTTCTCCAACACCACAGCTCAAAAGCATTAATTCTTCAGCGCTCAGCTTTCTTCACAGTCCAACTCTCACATCCATACATGACCACTGGAAAAACCATAGCCTTGACTAGACAGACCTTTGTTGGCAAAGTAATGTCTCTGCTTTTCAATATGCTATCTAGGTTGGTCATAACTTTCCTTCCAAGGAGTAAGCATCTTTTAATTTCATGACTGCAATCACTATCTGCAGTGATTTTGGAGCCCCAAAAAATAAAGTCTGACATGGTTTCCACTGTTTCCCCATCTATTTGCCATGAAGTGATGGGACCAGATGCCATGATCTTCGTTTTCTGAATGTTGAGTTTTAAGCCAACTTTTTCACTCTCCTCTTTCACTTTCATCAAGAGGCTTTTGAGTTCCTCTTCACTTTCTGCCATAAGGGTGGTGTCATCTGCATATCTGAGGTTATTGATATTTCTCCCGGCAATCTTGATCCCAGCTTGTGTTTCTTCCAGCCCAGCGTTTCTCATGATGTACTCTGCATATAAGTTAAATAAGCAGGTGACAATATAAAGCCTTGCTGTACCCCTTTTCCTATTTGGAACCAGTCTGTTGTTCCATGTCCAGTTCTAACTGTTGCTTCCTGATTTGCATATAGGTTTCTCAAGAGGCAGGTCAGGTGGTCTGGTATTCCCATGTCTTTCAGAATTTTCCACAGTTTATTGTGATCCACACAGTCAAAGGCTTTAGCACAGTAAATAAAATAGAAATAGATATTTTTCTGGAACTCTCTTGCTTTTTCAACCATCCAGAGGATGTTGGCAATTCGATCTCTGGTTCCTCTGCCTTTTCTAAAACCAGCTTGAACATCTGGAAGTTCATGGTTCACATATTGCTGAAGCCTGGCTTGGAGAATTTTGAGCATTACTTTACTAGTGTGTGAGATGAGTACAATTGTGCAGTAGTTTGAGCATTCTTTGGCATTGCCTTTCTTTGGGATTGGAATGAAAACACCTTTTCCAGTCCTGTGGCCACTGCTGAGTTTTCCAAATGTGCTGGCATATTGAGTGCAGCACTTTCACAGCATCATCTTTCAGGATTTGAAATAGCTCAACTGGAATTCCATCACCTCCCCTAGCTTTGTTCGTAGTGATGCTTTCTAAGGCCCACTTGACTTCACATTCCAGGATGTCTGGCTCTAGGTGAGTGATCACACCATCCTGATTATCTGGGTTGTGAAGAACTTTTTGTATAGTTCTTCTGTGTATTCTTACCATCTCTTCTTAATATCTTCTGCTTCTGTTAGGTCCATACGATTTCTGTCCTTTATTGAGCCCATCTTTGCATGAAATGTTCCCTTGGTAACTCTAATTTTCTTGAAGAGATCTCTAGTTTTTCCCATTCTGTTGTTTTCTTCTGTTTCTTTGCATTGATTGCTGAGGAAGGCTTTCTTATCTCTCCTTGCTATTCTTTGGAACTCTGCATTCAAATGGGAATATCTTTCCTTTTCTCCTTTGCTTTTCGCTTCTCTTCTTTTCACAGCTATTTGTAAGGCCTCCTCAGACAGCCATTTTGCTTTTTTGCATTTCTTTTCCAGGGGGATGGACTTGACCCCTGTCTCCTGTACGAGGTCACGGCTTCCCTGGTGGCTCAGATGGTAAAGCGTGTGTGTACAGTGCGGAAGACCCGGGTTCAATCCCTGAGTCAGGAAGATCTCCTGGAGAAGGGAATGGCAAACCTCTCTAGTATTCTTGCCCCCCACCCCCAAAAAGGGGCTCAAAGATTCATCCATAATTACCTCCAAATTACCTAAAAGCCCAAGACAACATCTTAGAATGCATAAAAGTATGAGGTCTTTTTGTGGTTGTTCAAGATGAGTAACATTGATGAGAAAAATACAAGCTCGTGTCAGACACATTACTTCATTAGTTACTTTTTTATCCTTGATTTTCTTTAGTATGTAAAATGTCAATAGTATGAGAAAATAAAAGAAAATATTCAGGTATCTGTGCTTCCATGTTGATTGCAGCATTATTTACAATTCCTTTACAATATCCGAGATATGAAAGTAAACTAATATCATTTATGGATGAATGGATGAAGAAAAATGTGTGTGTGTGTGTGTGTATAATTCAGCCTTAAAAAGGAAGGAGACTAAGTCATTTGAAAAAATATGGATGAACCTGGAGGACATTATGCTAACTGAAATAAGCCAGACACAAAAAGAAAAAAAAAAACTGCATGATCTCATTTAAATGTGCAACTAACAAAAAGTCAATTACACAGAAGTAGAGAGTAGAACACTGTGGGTGAGGAGGTGGGGGCAATGGGAGATACTGGTCAAAGGGTAGAGAGGTTCAGTTGTATAGAATTAATAAGCTGAATCTAATGTACACAACGATGACAAGCATAATAATAGTGTATAGAACACTAAAAACTGGCTAAGTCAATACAGTTCAAGTGTTCTTTTAAAAAAAAGATGGTAACCATGTGAGAAAATGTTACCTTGACTGTTAAAACCATTTCACCATATCTGTGTATCAAATCAGCATATTGTACACCTTAAATATATTCAATTTTTAAAAAGAAAGGCATAAGTACAGCATAAATATACAGCAACGTCTACTTCTTTCTGAAATCAAACCCTTTCCATGGTACAGTAGAAAGCCTTTGGACTCCACCACATCTGCAGTAGAATTCTAGCTTTACCATAATTAAGTCATGTGCCCATGAGTAAACTGCAACTGAGAAAAAGAAGTTAATGAGAATATTCCCGCGAGGGTTGCTGTGAACTGACAGGCAGCATAGGTCACAATATAGATGACCTATGCATGTTAGTTCCTTTCTCCAACTTCCTATCCTATCAATGTGACTAGTAGAAAAAAAGAAATAGGTAAAATAGATAGAAATGCTGACATATAAGGAAAATAAACATAGAATATGATTGTTTCCCTTAAATCTAAATAACTTCCAATAACTAAAGGGCAAGAAACTCAACTAAATTTCTCTGGGACTCAAACCACTTTTAGATTAAATTATTTTCTGAAATTTTTTGCTGAACTCAGGGCATAGCCATGTTTAGCTGAATTTGGTAAAGGATTTGGAAACAATTCAGAAACTATGACTCATAAATTCATGAAGGCAAAAAATAGTCCATTTGAAATTGCAGGTGTTGATTATGAAAAAGAATGATATAGTAAAATCAGGTCCCTCTGCCTTCTAGAGCTCTACATAGCTCTTCGCAGAAGAAGGAAGTTGGCTTCTATTCCTTTATTTATTCCTTTGCAAAGCCTCCCCCAGAAAGTCTCTTCCAAACAAGACAAGTTCAATTCAACCAGTGTTTACTAATGAACCATATGTTTTGGCCATATACTCCCAGATTACCTGGAATCTGCCTCTACTATTGCACTTTTACTTCATTTTGTAAATCTCTACTGCCTTGTTTCTCTCCCCTACTAGATGGTATGTTTCCCCAAGATAGAAACCAAAGAATATTTGTCTTTAAATTGCTCTTGCTCAACACAGGGCCTGACACAAAGTGGTTTTCGAAAAAAAAAAACTTGGAAGGAAGAGTACTAAGACTATCTAACAACAAAGTATTGTGTACCCAAATTATATGTGGGTATGTACCAAGCATTGGACAAAGACCAATCTCATTCATAAAGCAAAAAAAAAAAAAAATCTAAATAAAATGTTAGCAAGTTGACTCTAGCAGGACACTGAAACAAATAACAAATGAATCATTGCTAAATGGAGATCATGTCAGGAACACAACAATGGTTCATAATTAGAAAATGTATCATGAAAATTCATATTAAAAACTCAATGGAGAAATATAATATTATCTCATCAGATGCTAAGAATGCATTTGATAGAAAGATACTCCCATAACATGATAAAAATTTAAACTCAAAGTATATGCCAGAGCTTCAAAGTTAATAGTGAATCTCTAGAATCATTCCTATGAGAGTCAAGGGCAATGATAAGTAGTAATTTCTGCTATTAACTCCATTATTCAGCATTTTAATGTATATGTATACACAAACACTTTTTAAGAACATAATTATGGGAATGGAAGAAGGTAAAATCACCATTGTTTAAAAAATGATATATTTGTATGCTTGAAAGAAGCAAAAGATTCATCTACGGCCATACCACCCTGAACATGCCCCATTTTGTCTGATCTCAGAAGCTAAGCAGGGTCGGGCCTGGTTAGTACTTGGATTGGAGAAGCAAAAGATTCAACTGAAAAAGATGGGTGGAAACAGTGCTGAGAATATTAAGGAACTATAAGACAACCTGAATCATTCAAATATACTTTTAAATGGAGTTCCAAAAAGCGAGGAGAGTGTAAACAAATACATTTTTAAAAAATAAACTCAAAATGGATTAAAGATCTAAACGTAAGACCAGAAACTATAAAACTCCTAGAGGAGAACATAGGCAAAACACTCTCTGACATACATCACAGCAGGATCCTCTATGACCCACCTCCCAGAATATTGGAAATAAAAGTAAAAATAAACAAATGGGACCTAATTAAACTTAAAAGCTTCTGCACAACAAAGGAAACTATAAGCAAGGTGAAAAGACAGCCTTCAGAATGGGAGAAAATAATAGCAAATGAAGCAACGGACAAACAACTAATCTCAAAAATATACAAGCAACTCCTACAGCTCAATTCCAGAAAAATAAATGACCCAATCAAAAAATGGGCCAAAGAACTAAATAGACATTTCTCCAAAGAAGACATACAGGTGGCTAACAAACACATGAAAAGATGCTCAACATCACTCATTATCATAGAAATGCAAATCAAAACCACTATGAGGTACCATTTCACACCAGTCAGAATGGCTGCGATCCAAAAGTCTACAAGTAATAAATGCTGGAGAGGGTGTGGAGAAAAGGGAACCCTCTTACACTGTTGGTGGGAATGCAAATTAATACAGCCACTATGGAGAACAGTGTGGAGATTCCTTAAAAAACTGGAAATAGAACTGCCTTATGATCCAGCAATCCCACTGCTGGGCATACACACTGAGGAAACCAGAAGGGAAAGAGACACGTGTACCCCAATGTTCATCGCAGCACTGTTTATAATAGCCAGGACATGGAAGCAACCTAGATGTCCATCAGCAGATGAATGGATAAGAAAGCTGTGGTACATATACACAATGGAGTATTACTCAGCCATTAAAAAGAATTCATTTGAATCAGTTCTAATGAGGTGGATGAAACTGGAGCCTATTATACAGAGTGAAGTAAGCCAGAAGGAAAAACATAAATATAGTATACTAACGCATATATATGGAATTTAGAAAGATGGTAACAGTAACCCTGTATACGAGACAGCAAAAGAGACACTGATGTATAGAACAGTCTTTTGGACTCTGTGGGAGAGGGAGAGGGTGAGATGATTTGGGAGAATGGCATTGAAATATGTATAATATTATATATGAAACGAGTCGCCAGTCCAGGTTCGATGCACGATACTGGATGCTTGGGGCTGGTGCACTGGGACGACCCAGAGGGATGGTATGGGGAGGGAGGAGGGAGGAGGGTTCAGGATGGGGAACACATGTATGCCTGTGGCGGATTCATTTCGATATATGGCAGAACCAATACAATATTGTAAAGTTTAAAAATAAAACAAAAATTGGCCAAGAGAAAGTCTGGCCAAAGAGGGCTTCTGATCACCAGCTACAAGAGGCTCGAAAAATGACTCTGATAGGGCCATAACTCCTGGAGTGGAGACAGTCCATGTCCCTGCACACTTGGCACCACCAGGGTCCCCGCAAGCCAAGCAGCTGTGCCACCTTCATGCTCGACCCTCACTGGGGCAGAGCTGCCACAAGCAAAAAATGTCTTGCATCTATGCATACAGGGTCGCTTCAGTTGTGTTCATCTCTCTACAACCCTGTACTGTGGCCTGCCAGGCTTCTCTGTCAGGGAGGGGGGCTCTCCAGGCAAGAATACTGAAGCGTATTGGCAAATACTGGTTGCCATACCCTTCTAGAGCACTGTATTTCCTGCTGCCCTAACTGCCAACTCCCCTGAGTACCTGGTGCTGTCAGAACCCCTGCGCCCCAAGCAGCTGCACCACCTCCACACCTGGCCCTCACAGGGGCAAACCCAAGTCCTCCAGGGCAGCCTCAGCAGCAAGCCCCAGTGGACAGCCCATATCCAGAGGTGGAAATAAAACCACAACTGAAACCCAGGGGCAGTGTGTCTAAGGAAGAAGACCCAAAATCTTCCCACCATCTGTACAAGCTGCAGCTTATATCCACATGATCAACTAGGCAGACTCTGTGTCTGTGGAATATATAAAAGGCTATTGAGAGTTCCCACAAAAGAAAACGCACCAGTTCTGATAGCTGTGGACATTGGAGGCAAGAACACACAGGAGTAGGAGCAGATTAGAATCTGAGTTGCCCTCACAGCAGGTCCAGAGATCAGCACCGTGTTGGAGGGCATCCTAGGGAGTCAAGAGGGAAAGGACTCTGACAGCAGTGACTCGAGAAAAACATTTGTTATTCTTATTTTTTGACTTGTTCTGTAGATACTTTTGCATTTTTTCTTTTCTTCCCGCCCTGTTGTAGTTGTTGATTTTATCGGCACTAAGAAATCCAATTAAGCTTTTGAGCTTTTTTCTCAGTCACATTTTTTATTGTTGTTATAAATCTCTGCCTCTACATTGGGCTTTTGCAGTTCTGTGGAGTTTTCCTTTTTTTTTTCTTTTTTTAATTTTAATTTTTTTAACCTATTATTATTTTTTCTACATTTATTCCTTGTTTTCTTCTCCCCTTGCAATTAACCTTTAGCATATATAAATCTTCTTTATCTACTTCTATTTAACTTTGCACATCTATTCTTTCTTTCTTTTCTTTTCTTTCTCTCCAATCCTTTCAACATATTTGTTTTACTTTCATTGCTTTATTTCCCAATTGGCACCTTGCTTTAGCTATGTTTTCCAGTTTATGCTTTAGTTAGTTTTGTTCTGGTAGATATAATTTTTGGTTTCCTTTGTTTGCTGGGTCAATCTATTGTACTTTACTTTTGTTGGACTGTTTGATTTTGCTTACAGGTGTATATGTATATATGTATATTCAGTCACACTTTTTATTGTTGTTATAAATCTCTTACTCCACATTGGGCTTTTGCAGCTCTATGGAGTTTTCCTTTGTTTGTTTGTTTGTTTTTTTCCCTTCTCCTGTTTTTTTTTTTCTTTTCTCTTCTTTATAATTTTAATTTTTCATTTTTTAAACCTATTATATTTTTTCTACATTTATTCCTTTGCCTGCCTTTCCTACTGTTCTTTTCCCCTTGTAGTTAATCTTTAGTGGATATAAATCTTCTTCATCTACCTCTATTTAACTTTGTATATCTATTCTTTCTCTCTTTTCTTCCTTTCCTTTCCTCTCAACATATTTGTTAGTTTTGTTTTCATTCTTTTATTCCCCACTTGGCACCTTGCTTTAGTTTTGTTTTCCAGTTTGTGTTTTAGTTAGTTTTGTTTTTAACTGGAAACAATTTTTTATTTCCTTTGTTTGCTGGGTCAATCTACTGTACTTTATTTTTGTTGGGCTATTCTGACTTTGCTCATGGGTTTATATGTATATCTGTATATTCCATTATTTTAATTATCATTTGCTTGATTTTGTAGCTGCCATTTGTCTGGGGTTCATCTTTGGTTTCTCGTTTTTGGATATTTGCTTTAATCTCACTTAATGCCATAACAAACCCCTTGTGGAATCTTCCTTCCTGACTAGAGATCAAGCCCTGAGCCTTTGGAGTGGGAACACTGACTCCAAGACCCTAGGCTACCAGAGAACTAACCCTAGGGAGCATCAAATAGTTAAGAACTCACACAAAGGAAACCACCTGAATACAAGACCGGCATCACCCAACCATCAGTAGCACCCTGTGCAGGATGCCTCATCTAAACAACAAACAAAACAAAAATACAAACCCAATCATCAGCAGACAGGAATACCACCTCCCTCAGCCTTGCCCATCAAAGGAAAAACAAACAAACAAACAACAACTCAGCACAAATCTCACCCTATGCAAAGCTTACACAAACCACTGTACCAACCTTAGGAGGGCAGAAACCATAAGAAAAAAGAATTCAACCTTCTTCAAGGAAAGAATTCAACTTTCCTTGAAGCCTTGGAAAAGGAGACCTCAAACACAGTAAGTTTTTAAAAAATAATGAAAAGGCAGAGAAATACTACACAAATGAAGGAACAAACTAGAAACACCAAAGTCCAAATAAATGCAGAGGAAATAGGCAAATTACCTGAAAAAGAATTCAGAACAATGATAGTAAAGATGATCAAACACCTTGAAAGTAAAATGAAGAAAATGCAAGAATCAATTAACAAAGACCTAGAAGAATTAAAGAATAAACATAGAGACAAACAACACAATTACTGAAATCAAAAATACTCCAGAAGGAATCAATAGCAGAATATCTAAAGCAGAAGAACAAATCAGTGAGCTGGAAGATACAATGGTGGGAAAAAACTTCTGAAGAGCAGAATAAAGTAAAAAGAATGAAAAGAACTAAGGATAGTCTCAGAGACCTCTGGGACAATATTAAAAGCACCAACATCCGAATTATAGGGGTCCCAGAAGAACAAAAGAAAAAGAAAGGGTATGAGAAAATTTTTGAAGAGATTATAGTTGAAAATTTCCCCAACATGGAAAAGGAAATAGTCAATCAACTCCAAGAGGCACAAAGAGTCCCATACAGGATAAACTCAAGGAGAAACATGCCAAGACACATGCTGATAAAACTAACAAAGACTAAACACAAAGAAAGAATATTAAAAGCAGCAAGGGAGAAGCAACAAATAATGTACAAAGGAAACCCCATACACTTAACAGCTGATCTTGCAGCAGAAACTCTGCAGGCCAGAAGGGAATGGCAGGATATATTTAAAGTACTGAAAGGGAAATATCTACAACCAAAATTACTCCACCTGGCAAGGATCTCATACAAAATTGATGGATAAATAAAAAACTTTTCAAACAAGCAAAAGTTAAGAGAATTCAGTACCACCAAATCAGCTTTACAACGAATGTTAAAGGGATTTATATAGTCAAGAAATACAAGAGAAGATATAAGATCTACAAAATCAACATCAAATAATTAAGAAAATGGCCATAGGAACATGTATATCAATAATTACTTTAAATGTAAATGGATTAAATTCTCTAACCAAAAGACACAGACTGGCCGAATGGATACAAAAATAGGACCCATATATATGCTGTCTACAAGAAACCCACTTCAGACCTCAAGACATATAGACTGAAAGTGAGAGAATGGAAAAAT
This sequence comes from Bos taurus, assembly GCF_002263795.3. Taxonomy (NCBI): domain Eukaryota; kingdom Metazoa; phylum Chordata; class Mammalia; order Artiodactyla; family Bovidae; genus Bos; species Bos taurus. The sequence continues at coordinate 39,011,865 of NC_037350.1, forward strand.
ATATTCTTGCAAATGGGAAGAAAAATAAAGCTGGAGTAGCAATCCTCATATCAGACAAAATAGACCTTAAAGAATATTGCAAGAGATAAGGAAGGACACTACATAACGATCAAGGGATCAACCCAAGAGGAAGACATAACAATTGTAAATATCTATGCACCCAACAAAGGAGCACCTCGATATATAAGACAAACACTAACAGACATAAAAAGAGAAATTGACAGTAACACGATAATAGTAGGAAACTTTAACACCCCACTCACAGCAATGGACAGATCAAAACAGAAAACTGATAAGGAAACACACGGCTTAAATGATGCATTCGATGAGATGGATCTCATTGATATCTTCAGGACATTCCATCCAAATGCAGAAGCATGCACCTTCTTCTCAAGCACACATGGAACATTCTCCAAGATAGACCACATCTTGGGTCACACATCAAACCTCAGCAAATTTAAGACAATTGAAATCATATCAAGCACCTTTTCCGACCACAATGCTATGACACTTGATATCAATTACAAGAAAAAAATGGTAAGAAACACAAACACGTGCAAATTAAACAACACATTTCTAAATAACCAACAGGTACTGAAGAAATCAAAAGGGAAATCAAAAAAATTTCTAGAAACAAATGACAATGAAAACATAACAACTCAAAACCTATGGGATGCAGCAAAAGCAGTCCTAAGAGGGAAGTTTATAGCAATACAATCCTACCTCAAGAAACAAGTAAAACATCAAACAGACAACCTAACTTTACACCTAAAATAACTGGAAAAAGAAGTACAAAAAAATTCCAAAATTAGCAGAAAGAAAGAAGTCATAAAGATCCAAGCAGAAATAAATGAAAAAGACATGAACAATAGTAACGATTAATAAAACTAAAAGCTGGTTCTTTGAGAAGATAAAAAAAATTGACAAACCTTTAGCCAGACTCATCAAGAATAAAAGAGAGAAGAATCAAATCAACAAAATTAGAAATGAAAAAGGAGAGGTTACAACAGACAATGCAGAAATACAAAGGATTATAAGACTATTATGAACAACTATATGGCAATAAAATGGATAACCTGGAAGAAATGGACAGATTCCCAGAAAAGTTCAATCTTGCAAGTCTGAACCAGGAAGAAATAGAAATTATGAACAACCCAATTACAAGCACTGAAATTGAAGCTGTGATCAAAAATCTCCTGAAAAACAAAAGCCCAGGACCACATGGCTTCACAGGAAAATTCTATCAAACATTTAGAGAAGAGCTAATGCCTAGCCTTCTAAAACTCTTTCAAAAAATTGCAAAGGAAGGAACACTTCAAAACTCATTCTAAGAGGCCACCATCACCCTGATACCAAAACCAGACAAAGACAATACAAAAAAGAAAACTACAGGCCAATATCACTGATGAACATAGATGCAAAAATCCTCAACAAAATTTTAGCAAACAGAATTCAGCAACACATCAAAAAGCTCATGGAACATGATCAAGTTGGGTTTATTCCAAGAATGCAAGGATTCTTCAATATATGCAAATCAATCATTGTGATACACCATATAAATGAATTGAAAGATAAAAGCCATATGATCATCTCAATAGATGCAGAAAAAGCCTTTGACAAAATTCTGCACCCATTTCTGATTAAAACTCTTCATAAAATGGGCATAGAAGGAACCTACCTCAACATAGTAAAGGCCATATATGATAAGCTTACAGAAAACATTATTCTCAATGGTGAAAAACTGAAAGCATTCCCCCTAAGATCAGGAACAAGACAAGGGTGTCCACTCTCACCAGTACTATTCAACATAGTTCTGGAAGTCCTAGCTACAGCAATCAGAGAAGAAAAAGAAATAAAAGGAATCCAGATAGGAAAAGAAGTAAAGCTCTCACTGTTTGCAGATGACATAATACTGTACATAGAAAACTCTAAAGATAGTATCAGAAAATTACTAGAGCTAATCAATGAATTTAGCAAAGCTGCAGGATACAAAATCAACACACAGAAATCACTTGCATTTCTATATACTAACAATGAAAAATCAGAAAGATAAATTAAGGAATCAATCCCATTCACCAACTGCAACAAAAAGAATTAAATGTCTAGGAATAAACTTACCTAAGGAGACTAAAGAACTGTACACAGAAAATTATAAGACACTGATGAAAGAAATCAAATACAACACAAACAGATGGAGAGATACTCCATGTTCTTGGGTAGGAAGAATCAATATTGTGAAAATGATTATACTACCAAATGCAATCTACAGATTCAATGTGATCCCTATCAAATCACTAATGACATTTTTCACAGAACTAGAATAAAAAATTTTCACAATTTGTATGGAAACACAAAAGACTCCGAATTGCCAAAGCAGTCTTGAGAAAGAAGAATGGAGCTGGAGGAATCAACCTTCCTGACTTCAGATTATACTAGAAAGCTGCAATCATCAAGACAGTATGGTACTGGCACAAAAACAGAAATATAGAGCAATGGAACAAGATAGAAAGCCCAGAAATAAACCCATGCACCTATGGGTACCTTATTTTTGACAAAGGAGACAAGAATATACAATGGGGCAAAGACAGTAGGTTCAATAAATGGTGCTGGGAAAACTGGACAACTAGTGTAAAAGAATGAAATTAGAACACTTCCTAACACCATACACAAAGATAAACTCAGAATGGATTAAAGACCTAAATGTAAGACCAGAAACTATAAAACTCTTAGAGGAAAACTTAGGCAGAACACTCAATGACATAAATCAAAGCAAGATCCTCTATGACCCACCTCCTGGAGTAATGGAAATAAAAACAAAAGTAAACAAGTGGGACCTGATTAAACGTAAAAGATTTTGCACAGCAAAGAAAAGTATAAGCAAGGTGAAAAGACAGCCCTCAGAATGGGAGAAAATAATAGCAAATGAAACAACTGACAAAGGATTAATTTCAAAAATATACAAGCAACTCATACAACTCAGTACCAGAAAAACAAATAACCCAGTCAAAAATTGAGAAAAAGACCTAAACAGACATTTCACCAAAGAAGACATACAGATGGCTAACAAACACATGAAAAGATGCTCGACATCACTCATTATTAGAGAAATGCAAATCAAAACCACAATGAGATATTCGTCAGAATGACGATCATCAAAAAGTCTACAAACAATAAATGCTGGAGAGGGTATGGAGAAACGGGAACACTCTTGCACTGTTGGTGGGGATGTAAATTGATACAGCCACTATGGAAGACAGTATGGAGATTCCTTAAAAAACTAGGAATAAAACCACCATATGACCCAGCAATCCCACTTCTAGGCATATACCTTGAAAGTGAAAAGTGAAGTCGCTCAGTCGTGTCCGACTCTTTGTGACCCCATGGACTGTAGCCTACCAGGCTCCTCCCTCCATGGGATTCTCTAGGCAAGAGTACTGGAGTGGGTTACCATTTCCTTCTCCAGGGGATCTTCCCAACCCACGGATCGAACGCAGGTCTCCCGCAGTCCAGGCAGATGCTTTAACCTCCGAGGATACCAAAATTGAAAGAGACACATGTATCCCATTGTTCATTGCAGCACTATTTACAATAGCTAGAACATGGAAGCAACCTAGATGTCCATCAACAGATGAATGGATAAAGAAGCTGTGGTATATATACACAGTGGAATATTACTCAACCATAAAAAAGCATTTGAGTCAGTTTTAATGAGCTGGATGAACCTAGAACCTATTGTATAGAGTGAAGTAAGTCAGAAAGAAAAATATAAATATCGGATTCTAACGTATATATACAGAATCTAGAAAAATGGTACTGAAGAATTTATTTACAGGGCCACGGTGGAGAAACAGACATAAAGATAGACTTATGGACATGGGGAGAGGGAAGAAGAGGGTGAGATGTATGGAAAGAGTAACATGGAAACTTACACTACTATGTGTAGAATAGATAGCCAATGAGAATATGCTGTAAGGCTCAGAAAACTCAAACAGGGACTCTGTATCAACCTAGAGGGGTGCAGTGGGGAGGGAGGTTCAAAAGGGAGGGGCTATATGTACACCTATGGCTGATTCATTTTGAAGTTTGATGGAAAACAGAAAAATTCTGTAAAACAATTATTCTTCGACAAAAAATAAATTAAAAAATAATGGCCAAATAATCTCCAAATTTGATTAAAATGACAAATTTACAGTTTCAGCAGACTCAAAGCACAAAGGAGATAAAGCAAATGACACCTAATAGAAAAAGTAAAAAACACATCATAATCAAATTATTTCAAAACAGCATAAAAGAGGAAAATCTTAAAAGCACCCAGAGGAAAAAAGTGGTGCATTAGTTATGGAGGTAAAAAGTAAGAATGACCCCTGACCTATCAGAAACAATGAAAGCCAGAACATAGTGGGGCAATAACTGTAAGGTAGTGAAATTACACAACTGTTAACAGAACCATCAACCCAGAGAAAATATCCTTCAGAATCAAAGTCAAAATAAAAACATTTGCATACATACAAAATCTGAACGAATGCATGGTTAGCAGATCAGCACAATATGAAATTAAAAAGGAAATCCTTCAAGCAAGAGGCAAATGATCCAAAGGAAATTTGGACTTAGGCAAAGGAATGGAGAAAACTAGAAAGAGTAAATACATAGGTGGATATAAAAGTTATTTTTGTTATTTTTTTAATCAGCTTAAATGATAATTGTTCCAAGCAAAAATAACATAATGTACTGAGTTTATTCTGTAGATAGGAGTAATATGTATGACAAAAATAGCACAGAGTGCCAGGGGAAGTAAATAACAATGTATGGTTAGAAGAGTCTTACACAACATGTGAACTGATATGATTCTAGCATGCTTTTGTGTGGAAACTGACATGCTGATTCTAAAATTTATAAGGAAATGCAAAGGTCTGGGAGTAATTTTTAAAAAGAAAAATAAAGAGGTCTTACATTACCTGATTTCAAGACTTACTATAAAGCCAGTAATCAAGACACTGTGGTTACCATAAAGATAGACATATGCTTTAATGGAAGAGAATAGTCCAAAAACAGCAACCAAATAATGACATATATACAGTCAGTTGATCTTTGACAAAGTTTCAAGGCCATTTAATAAAAAAAAAAAGATATCTTTTCAACAAATGATACTGAAACAATTAATTAGATAGCAATGTACAAAAAAGAAATGAAATTTGACTTAACTCACGACATATATAAAATAACTCAGTTAAGAACACAGAACTAAACATAAGAGCTTAAAACTTATAGAATAAAACATAGACAATGCTAGAAACCTTGTGTTTGGCAAAGATTTTTAAAGTAGGACATCAAAACTTATAATCCATAAAAGGGAAAAATTGATGAATTTAAAAAGAAAATCTTTCACTCTTCAAGGGACAATGTGATGAAAATGAAAAAGCAAGGCACAGACCAGGAGAAAAATATTTGCAAAATACATACCCAAAAAAGAACTTGTACCTAGAACATATTCTGATGTCATACAACTTAACATAAGACAAAACAATTCAACAAAAACTGGGCAAAATATTTGAACAAACCCTTCACCAAAGAAGATACACAGATGGCAAATAAATATATAAAAAGATGCTTAACGTCATTATTCACTAGAGACAAATTAAAGACACAATGAAATACTCCTACACACCCATTAGAATGCTTGAAATTTAAAGGTTTCTCTCCACACCAGAATAAAGTTAATACACTTTTTGTCATAAAAACCAAGAAACATTAAACAAAGAGAATGATACATTGACTACATAAAATAAAACACTTCCTTATAATGGAAAAACAAAAGCACTACAAACATCTTTGGAAAACAAAGTTAACCTGGGAAATAATATTTAGAAACATACGACAATGGGTTTCTAGCCTCAGTATGCAAAGGATTCTTGAAAATTATATTTTTAAACTCAAGAGGACATAAACTGACAAGTCCCCAAACAAGAAAGTGACCAAGAGTAACATAAAAAGATGCTCTTTCTCAGTTATTATCAAAGAAATAAAAAAGCAACTAAATAACATATTAGTAAGCTGGCTAGAGAAGGCAATGGCACCCCACTCCAGTACTCTTGCCTGGAAAATCCCATGGACAGAGGAGCCTGGTAGGCTGCAGTCCATGGGGTCATTAAGAGTTGGACACAGCTGAGCGACTTCACTTTCACTTTTCACTTTCATGCATTGGAGAAGGAAATAGCAACCCACTCCAGTGTTCTTGCCTGGAGAATCCCAGGGACGGGGGAGCATGGTGGGCTGCCGTCTATGGGGTCCCACAGAGTCCAACACGACTGAAGCGACTTAGCAGCAGCAGCGGCAGCAAGCTGGCAAACTAATTACCAAGCCTACAACACCCTATTAAAGGACATAATAGAAGAAAGATGTAAATAAATAAATGAATAAATGTTCTCTTATATAGAGTTGCATTATAAAAACATAAATTTCTCCAAATTGTCACATATTGAACTCAAAACATTACAAAAATCTATTCAAATGACCATTCAAAATTCCAATTAAATACCTTGAAAAATGGGGAAAACAGAGTTCAAAATAGTTGTAATTATTATTCAATAAAGTCAGTATCTCATTTATTTAAAGAGTGAAATTAAGCCATAAAATTGCAAACTGAAATTTAGAAGGTTTTGTTTGTTTGCTTGTTTTAAATAATCACATAGTGGGGAAAATCTTTTAGCGTACCATAAAAACTCAGAAGCATAAGACAAAATACACTGACAAATTTATCACATAAAACTAAGAACTTCATTATAAGGGGGTAATAAAGCACGTTGAACAAATTTTTTAAATAAAAATACAAACTGGGAAGTAACATTCATAAAGCATATGACAAAAAAATAATTTTTAATTTGCAAAGAGCTCAAAGAAATTCTTTAAATTTAAAAAAATATGACAAGAATAGGCAATTACTCAAAGGAGAAACTAAAAAATGGTCAGCAATCATGAAAAGATGTTCTTTCTTATAATCAAAAGAGATGAAAATTAAAGCAGCTATACACCATACTAGTAGACTGGCAAAGGTGGGAAATATCAAAGATCTGGATTGAAAAGGGAAGAGAAAATCAGGCACTTACGATCTGCTGATGAAAATTTTGATTAATGTGCTCTTCCTGGAAACCATTTTGACTGGTACCCAAGCAGGAAGGCAAGGAAGAAGGGAGGGAAAAAAGAGAGAAAGGAAAGAAAATGTGTTCTCTCTTAAATGTTGCAGGCTTCCAGGCTCCTCCATCCATGGGATTTTCCAGGCAAGAGTACTGGAGTGGGGTGCCATTGCCTTCTCCGGTTATATAGGATAAATAAGGCAATATCCTGCAAGCATTAAAAGTAATATAGAATCTTTCTTGTCATGAAAAAATGCTCAAAATCAGTATAAATATATTATATATATTAATGTACAGTATATTAGCACAATCCCAATTTCATAAAACAACGTGTAGGAACATATGTGTGTGTGTAGGCATTCATAAGAGATAACGAACTGTTTTCATCAATAGATTAACAGTGCTTATCCCTTGGTGAAGTAATTCCACATGGTTATTTTCATATTAATCTTTATACTTTTCTAACTGTTTTGTTTACTTTAGTTACTTTTCAGCTTTACTTTAAAAACTGAGTTTTTTAAATAACCAGTGTGTTTCAGATGTAAATAAAACTATTTTTTAGATTTAACTCATCCAATAAGATGGGAGGAAATGTTTAAGAATAATGTAGCAATTAATTCAATTTATCACATATATAAAATTACCTAAAAACATGTATTCTCTGAACAATTCTTCTATTAAGTTCATTTTATTCAATCCTCTCCCTCTTCAGAAAAGACAGAGGAGAAACAAGAAGCATTTGATAATATTCCAAATATGAAAGAATATTTCATATTTTTTTTAGTGGTTTTAGTAACTGAATTGCATTTTGGGTCAATACTCCTTTTGATATTTAAGAAGAGACAAAATAGAAGGAAACTTTAATAGCTCATCAACATGTTTCTCGTATCATTAGTGTCCAAGCAAAACAAAGCATTTGTCATGGCACGCAAAGGAAAGGAAAGAGGTATAGGAAAGCAAGATGATAAACATTTATCCTGAGTAGGTGGATTGGAAAACCATGAGAGATTCTAAAGCAGAGATAAAATCAGAAAACAGTTGAAAAAACCAAAGTCACGAACTATAGTACAGGATGGATTTGGAGGAGTAGTCTGAAAGAATAGTTTAAATAAAGTAAAACATTTATAAATCAGGATTTACAGCCAGTATTCATTCATTCATCCTTTGGTCCAGATCCAACCAGATATTATCTCCAGGTGCAATATTTGGCACTGAGATGAAAATTAAAATTAAATATTTATTGGTGCCTTAATATTATCAGAGTCTTATTCCAATTATGACCCAGGTTAGTTTCTATCTAAGTGCTGTATGATGCTAAATCCCGATCTCCCTAAAATACAAGAAATGTCATTATAGAGATCTTGTTGTCTAGTGTCAAGTCTCAGAGGCTGGCTGTCTTTTGTGTTAGTGTCTGGCAATATCATACTCTTTAAATATTTAGGTGAATTTGGATTATTTTTACATTGAGGTAAATTTAACCAGTATGGCAGATAATGATTCTTCCAAACATCAGACACTTCAAAAAGTAGACATTCTATATGACCAGTCATTTAAAACACTTAATACTTTGACCCAGCCACTCTAATTCTTATGATGTAGGCGCATAAAGACTTATTTACAAATTCCAGTACAAGATTGCTTTTGACAGGGAGAAAATAAGATATGAAAGCATATTAAATGCCCGAACAAGAACAGTCCAGATAAAGAAATTTGGATTCAAACATTCTTTGTCATCATTAAACTCCAATGAAGTTATTCTTCTTTAAAATTTTGAATTTCAGAAACAACTTGTGTATCACTAGGATAAAGCAGTTCCGTAGCTCCCTGTATGGCTATGCCTTTGAAATATCTGATAATCACAAGCTGACATCCGTTCTATGTTCCACATGGAGAGCGATGACTAGTGTGGCTGGTATTTATGACTATGACTGAACTCCCTCAGATCTGCTACACAGGATGGCATGAGTGATCTTTACCATGTTACTCTGATTGTTTTGTGCCTCCTTCATTTAGGGTTTTGATCTAAGAATACCTTCCTGGCCCATCTTTCCTAGTTGGTCACACTGTATAACCAATCATAAAAGATCTCAGATTGGTCCATGTTTTAAAGTGAGTTTGGGGAATGTTTGCTGCTGCTACTGCTAAGTTGCTTCAGTCGTGTTCAACTCTGTGTGACCCCATAGACGGCAGCCCACCAGGCTCCCCCATCCCTGGGATTCTCCAGGCAAGAACACTGGAGTGGGTTGCCATTTCCTTCTCCAATGCGTGAAAGTAAAAAGTGAAAGTGAAGTCACGAAGATGTGTCCGACTCTTCACGACCCCATGGACTGCAGCCTACCAGTCTCCTCTGTCCATGGGATTTTCCAGGCAAGAGTACTGGAGTGGGGTGCCTTCTCCATTGGGGGATGTTTAGGTACATGTTAATACAAATAAAAAAAACTGTGTGTGATTCAAGCTGTCATACTGTGATGCCTGCTTATAAAGGGCATGTATATGGAGTGGTCTTGACATTGTTCCAAAGGCTGTCATCACATTATCTAGGTCACACTACAAGCAATGTACTTAAAAATTGTTCACTCCTAAGTTTTGGATAAATAAGATATTTTAACCTGAAATTGATCATAAGTCTAAAAAATGTAAAGCAGCATTGCACATGCCACATTATTGATCATGATCCAAAAGAGATAATTTTCTCTGTCATGGAAAGTATAAGTAACTAAGAAGCCTGACTTAAAATTTAATACTTCGTAAGGTCAGAGGATGAGCATGTTGATTTTGACTGGCTTCTTCTTAAAGAAATAATTCCATTATAAACTTCTGATGCAAATTTTTGAGTCAATTATTTGGAACACAAATTTCCAGACAATCTAGACTCTGAAGGTAGTTCTGTTTACTTACTTCAGTTCAAGGATTCCATTTTGCTTTTGCCACTTCTTCTCATTCAAGCAACTGATGTGATTACAGCCGTAGCACAGACTAGGTGACATACTTTAGTGAAGTATTGAAAGAGACTCACCTAGTTCCTCTGTCACTCCAAGTTCAACAACTGTTAGATTTCTAACAGGAAGCTATTTTAAGTCTTGCCTTGACCAGGGTTCTATCCCTGGGTCAGTTAGGTCCCCTGGAGAGGAAATGGCAACCCACTCCAGTACTCTTGCCTGGAAAATCCCACGGATGGAGAGGGCTGGTAGGGGAGTCGCAAAGAGTCGGACACGACTGAGTGACTTCACTTCACTTTGACTGGTTCTAGACTTCTTTGGGAAAGAACAATATGGAAACAGTATACCAGATTTGAATACAACTTACTTTTCTGTGGCCCTTGAGACTCAGTCTTCCCATCTGACAATGACATAAGGAGTCATAAGGATTAAGTGAGGATGTGCTGAATACATCATAACGACTACATTAGTATTCATTATTATTTCCACTTTGTCATGTATCTTGGGCTTCCCAGGTGGCAGCAGTGGTAAAGAACCTGTCTGCCAATGCAGGTTAGACATAAGAGACATGGGTTCAATCCCTGGTTCTGGAAGATCCCCTGGAGGAGGGCAGGAAAACCCACTCCAGGATTCTTGCCTGGAGAATTCCATGGACAGAGGAACCTGGTGTGCTGCAGTCCATAAGGTCGCACAGAGTCAGACACGACTGAAGTGACTTAGCATGCACACACACATATCTTTGGGTAGGCATGGCATTGATAGTGAAACCTCGGCAGAACTATTAAAAACATCTCTTCTAGAACCATGAGGTCCAGTTCTCTTGCCTCCATATATAATCATTTCAGCTATCTATTACTGCATAAAATGGCACCAAATGAGGAACTCAACAACCATTTGATTTGCTCATAATTCTATGAGTCATTATTTAGAACTAGACTTTAAGATATACAAGAGGACAGGCAAATATGGGGATCTGGAGTTCTACGTTTGAACACTAGAAATATTAAAGGTTTATAACATCAAATTGCTGGAGCAGGAAATGGCAACCCACTCCAGCACTCTTGCCTGGAAAATCCCATGGATGGAGGAGCCTGGTAGGCTGCAGTCCATGGGGTTGCAAGGAGTTGGACACGACTGAGCGACTTCACTTTCACGTTTCACTTTCATGCATTGGAGAAGGAAATGGCAACCCACTCCAGCATTCTAGCCTGGAGAATCCCAGGGACTGAGGAGCCTGGTGGGCTGCCATCTATGGGGTCACACAGAGTCGGACATGACTGAAGCGACTTAGCAGCAGCAGCAACATCAAATTGCAAGCAAAGACCACCATCCTATACTCTGGTCTTTCTTTCACCTTGGAGGGCATTGTGGGTCCAAAATACAACACAGTCAGCTCCAGTGCAGAAGTAGGTGGGTTCACAAAGGTTACCATGGTATTTACTGTTTGCAGTTTCATGAAAGAACAAAGACTTAAAAGAGATATGGGGTAGCAGGACATTCTTTCTCTCACCAAGTTCAGAGAGGTGAGTCAGTTTCTATTCCCCAAATCAGGGGCTCTCTTCTCCTCTTTACCCACATTCTCGCCAAAGGTCTCACTAACACTCTTAGTGAGAGGAACTCCATGGCAAGTAGCGCAGACAATGGCAGACTTGGTGGACTGCCCTTTTACTCGGCTGTCATGTTGCAGGAAGAAATTCTACCATTCTCTTGGTGGCGTGCTGCTTAGAAGGTGATTTTAATTAAACTGTAAAATGTCAGACATTAGTATGGAGGAGGGTCAGCCTGCAGGGACAGGGGATGAGTCAGATTTATTATTCACTGAGCAACAAGCTGACAGCCCTTCTCTTAGTGAAGATTATAAAAGAAAGCCAAAAGTTCATATTGTGTATAAAGCCACTCTCATTTCTCCCTGGACCAATCAACATAGATCCATTTATACCTCCCTTCAAAGTGCGCCATGAATCTATTGGGGCATTTGTAAAGAGGAAGGCCTGGAGAGGTCTTTTCCAAACTCTATGTTTAGTGTCTAACAGTGAATGCTGGATATTCTCTTAAATATCGTTTTTCAAGCTTTAAAACCATTTGTTTTAGAAATGCAGCAGGATAGAAATCATTTCAAGAACACTTAAATAAGACCATTCCTCACTCATCAAGACACAAGATTCTGGTGGGCTCCTACTCTTAAGACCAGTAGGGAAGGAAAACCAAACCATAGTGATTTCTGAATCTTAGTTCAAGAAGTTTCTGGTCATACTGTTATTATTTGTCCCTCCCTCTTCTACCTGTATTTGCCTTGACTTAGAATCCACTTCTTCCTGGAAGGTTTCTGGGCCCCTAGCTAGGTGAGCTCCCCCTCCTATAGACTTTTACATCACCCTGAACTTGAGCCCGTCAAAACTCCTGCTATACTCTGCTGTAATTATCCATTTATTTATCTGTCTCTCCAACTGAATGACCTCCTCTAAAAGCAAGACCAGGCTTTACCCACCACTGAATCCCCAGCACCTGGCACAGTATCTAGTACAGGGCAGTTATGTAATGTTTGTTGAATTAATTAACCATCTTTCGATAGCACCATCCTATTAGACCTTGACTGCATCCTTGTGATTAACTCAGTGACCTGTGTCATGGCTGAACCATGGCCAGATCTCCTCCAAAGAGCCATTGGTCTTTTCCCCACTCTAGACTACATCAATATCAGTAACACATAGAGTAATCTAGACAGCATTCTATTCACTTGTCTTTGTGCCATGAAAGCATAATGCTCGGGACGCTCAGAAGCACAGAGAGCTGGAGTAGAAAGGGCCCTAGAGACTTCTCTCATTGTCCAACTGCAGCCTTTTACCCAAATGAAACCAATCCAGAGAAAAGTGACTGGGAGCAGACCTTGGGTTAGAACTCAAGCCCATCAGGGCCTCTCAGTTTTCTTAGCTTTGACAGAAAGTTACCAAAGTACGATACTGGATTGATAAACGCACCTCTTTGCCAAATTTGGGCCTTCATCCCAAGCCTGTCAATGATATGCAAGCAAGGGAATTTGAAAAAGAACACCATTTTCCATTCATCTTTCTGTTCTGGCCCCCACATGCTGCAAATGGAAACCATTTGGTGGGGGCTACAGAGGTGACGAGAGATTCACGACGATACAGTTCTGCATCGCCGCGCCACAGGCTTGTCAATAATATCTTACTTAACACGCTGTCACAGAATTTTCCTTCAGTGTCACCTCGGCCGCTACTGTAACACTCCATAAGAAATAATGCCATCTGTTAAAATACACAAGGCAGGGGAACGCAGCTGCTGTCATCACACAAAGATGGAATTAACCAACACTAGGCAATTACTTTCTTTTTACATTTCACAATTAGAATTTTAGTCTTGCTTTATTTGTATCACCAAAGTCACCACAACACTGGGCCTGTTGAAGTAACAACAGGGCTCTCTTGGTGAAAACATGGAGGAGGAGGAGTTTAGTTGGGGATAATGGTAATTGTTACTCTGTTGCCTTTTCTATAAATATTTTTACAATTCTGTCGGGCCATGTTAATTATAGGTAGCAGTATTAAGATAATGGATTTGTACCTAGCATTCACGTGGAGGCTCTCCTAGTACTCAACTAAAGACCAAAAACAATTGCCAAGTGAGGTTTATAGCTGATGAGATGACCGTTATGCTACATATTCAAGATCCTTTTTTCTTTTTCTCTCTTTGGTGGCAGAAAATTTAATGGAGAAGGAAGGGCCCCAGCTTATAGGAGATAGGTTTCTCATTTGAACAAAGATGAAATTCTGCCTCTCTGCTTTTATTCCATTCACTGGAAGGGAGCAGATTGCTGGCTGACTAACAGAAGGGTGGACCTATTCAGAGCTTAACTGCTGAGCTAACTCTTCAAAAAGCTGTAAGAGATCAACAATTGCCTTGGCCATACTCCATTATGAGAGTGTCAGCAAGCTGGTGTTTCCTTCTTTGACGCATTTTTTGCATGGAAATTATAGGATGTATTTTCTAGGGGCAGAGCAATAGGCAAAACCTGTCTTAACTGGTTTCCTGACAGGCAGAGTTCCCTTATAGAGTAGAGCAAAATCGGTGGATGTAACAAAGGGTTAAAATTGTCAGCTTTTCTCCAACTTCTGTGACTGTTTATGAATCACTCAAAGAGACCACATAACAGTGATGCCACAAATGTGGAAATACCTAAATACTTGTTAACCTGAGCCTCGAGAGGAATCCTCAGAATTCCACCCTTCTCTTAATACCCATCATAACCCTAACTTTCAGTACAGTTTCCATCCATTTGTTTTCAAAGATCTTTCACAGTTATCTGGTTCATAAACAGAATGAACCATATACCAGTTCACAGATAGAAGGGCTCTAAAAGCTCCTGGTAGGAACACTAATTCTACTTTAAGTTCACTCCAAACTCTGCAGTCAAGGCATATGCTTTTTGTAACAAAGCTACTTAATAAATAGCATACATTTGGTGAGTGCATGCCTGTGTGCTAAGTCGCTTATCGTGTTTGACTCTTTGCAACCCTATGGACTATAGCCCTCCAGGCTCTTCTGTCCATGGGGATTCTCCACGTAAGAATGCTGAAGTTGGTTGCCATACCCTCCTCCAGGGGATCTTCCTGACCAGGGATCAAACCAGCGTTTCCTGTAGCTCCTGTATTCCAGGCGGATCCTTTATCACTGAGCCACCAGGGATTAGCTGAAGGAATCTGCAGGCTTTGCAGAAGTCAAGTTCAAATACATATTTTAAAAAAATAAAATATATATTTGAGCTTGACTTCTGCAAAGCCTGCAGGTTCCTTCAGCTAAGACCACCCCTTATCTTTTTGGATGCCCCATCAAGCATAACAGAGTGTCATCAGTAAGAAATGCTCAATGTTTATGGACAAGCAGCTTCAGACTTTAAAAGCTAAGGTGTTTCTACTTTGAAATTATATATGCTACCCAGTAGGTTTCTCAGTTGAAGTAGAAGAGTACCTGACAAAATCGATCTCACAAATGAAATGTGTCTAAATTCATCACACAAACACATGGATTTTTCTTGGCTCTATGGACCAAAATCTTGACAGACACAATGATGTCTGGTATGTAATTACATGAAGAAAACAATTTTATCACAGACTGCAAGCCTCCTCAGATCCTCAAATACAAAGGATGCTACTTAGAAAGAAACTACAATCTGTAAACATAATCCACAATCAAGGGTCTCAAAGTCACGAAACAGCACTGCTACATTTCTGATTACTAATTCAGTCAAGTACTACCAGCACTCCAGTGAAGACCAAGCAGACAGAGGAAACCTCTAGACCAAGCTTGTCTGCATTTTATACCACAGCCATGTGTCTGGACAACCTTCAGTTCTAAAAGATGCTATTTCTGTTTGTAGCATGATTTATAAACAGAGAAAAGGTGATGTGTTAGGCATTACACTAATATTTTCAATTAGTTTAGCACTAATATTAATAGTATGATAATTAATAATGATCAACTTTGTGTCTTTACTGGCCAGTGGCAGATCCAAAATCAGGGTTCAGTCACAACATTGAGCTCCTGTATTTTATTACCTTTTCTTTTCTGCTGTTTTAAGTCGTTAAGTCATGTCCAACTTTTTGCAACCCATGAACAGTAGCAGCCTGCCAGACTCCTTAGCCCGTTGGATTTCCAAAGCAAGAATACTGGAGTGGGTTGCCATTTCCTTCTCCAGGGAATCTTCCCTACCCAAGGATCGAACCCACATCTCCTATTTGGCAGGCAGATTCTTTACCACTGAGCCACCTGTGATATTGATCCTGAGAAACAAGTCAACTGCTCTAGTGTTCAACCAACATAATGCTACTGAAAACCCTGAAAGCCTTAGCACTTATATCTTAGACTGGATCAAAGTGACAATTCTCTTTACGCTACAATTTAATGAAAATTAAATAGAAACTCACTGTTCTTCAGACAATAAATTCATACTATACTACTATTTTATTTTATTTTCAAATTTCCATCAGGAAATTATTTATTTGATTGGTGATATGTAAGATAGCCCAACAAAATAGCAAGATATACAGCTTGCAAGAGAAAAGTGAGAGAAGAGACATCATCATATATTCTCTTACTCCACATCATGTAATTAGTCTAAGGCCAGTCAAGATAACTCCATCACTTTTGACTGTGGTTGGGTTTACTTTTTTTTTCTTTTCTTTTTTTTTTTTAAATTTTATTTTATTTAACTTTACAATATTGTATTGGTTTTGCCGTATATCAAAATGAATCTGCCACAGGTATACATGTGTTCCCCATCCTGAACCCTCCTCTCTCCTCCCTCCCCATACCATCCCTCTGGGTCATCCCAGTGCTCCAGCCCCAAGCATCCAGTATCGTGCATCGAACCTGGACTGGCGACTAGTTTCATATATGATATTATACATATTTCAATGCCATTCTCCCAAATCATCCCACCCTCTCCCAAAGTGATTTCTCCCTCTCTGTAAAGAAGGAATCAAAATAATAATTAGAATTTTTAAAAGTAAAGTGAGATTCGCTAAAAGTTCTTTTCTGAGCCATGCTTTAAAGAATGTACAGCAATGATGAAAGTGCATAGTTAAGAAGCTAAAAAGAAAGCAAAGATTATTTTTCCCCATGCAACATATAAGACGAGATCTTAGGGGTCTCAAAGAGGAAAATATATACACAATCTGTTCAAACCACCCAATTTCTCATTTAATCCCCTACTTGCCCATTTCATACTAGCTCTTCATTTCTAAAAAAAATCCCTTGCCTTTCCTATCTTCCTACTGTTGTTCTCTTTTGGGTCCCATAGACTCGCTATATATCCACAGCAAGACTCAAGTTCTCACAGACATTTAGCATAATCATTTCACATAACATATGAACATTGCTCAAAGCTGCACACAGGGGAGAAGCATATACAAACCGTTCTCCCCTTGATCCAAAGCAATAATTGGAAAAAAACCTCCAAGTGTGAATGAAATAAAGTCTTTTCCACTCTAGAGTTTAGATTTCCTCAGATATAACTGCTTTATTTTTTCCATTCCAACTATTTCACTAAAAATGAATGCCTTTATGTAAGTAAAAAAAGCAGAAAAGAGTAAGCTTAAAAATGGGTGTAAGAGATTCGGACTTCAGCTGTAATTCTACCTGCACCCAAGTGTGATATGAAGTGGTAAATAAGACACAACTTAGGCGAGCTTAAGACTTTAGTGTTAGCTGGAGTCTCACCTACTCCTACCCGTGAGCACATACCAGATGGTTCCATGGCAGTCGGGAGGCTTGAAATGAAGCTATCATTTAGTCTGCAGCTGGAATACACAGTATTGCCCACTTAAAAAAGATGCTCATTTATTCAGATGGATCCCATGTAAAAGGATTAGATCTCACAGGACAGGCAGTTTTACTTTTTCAAGTTTCTAAGACATTTTAAACTTAGTGAACAGCACTCTCACCCCGTCCCAGCCAATTCACTTTCAAAACCAAACTGAAATATTCCATTTGACTATGTGTATGATAATTTCTTTATACTCCATAATATTTATATGGGTTCTTAGGTTAGACTTGGCATCAATGTGTCATCATGTTTTCATGTTTGTCTCACATTGTCATAATTACAAGTATAACAGCCAGTTTGCCAAAGTCTATGTGAAGGTTTACATAAATTTCAATCTACCATCAATTACGCCAGCATTTTCTTAGAGTTTCAGCAATCTCCTCACTAACTTTGTATCAGTTTGGCTTATCCTAAGTATTGACTGGGTTTTATCCTAGGCATATGCAATCACAGCCATATTTATGCAATATTTTTAATTTTTTATTAAATTATTCAGCCACTGAAAACTGTTACCCATGTAGTCCCACTTATTCCTCTTTAGATTCATAAAAGGATATAAAACAAGACAATAACTTAATTCATACATGATTCTGCCCAACTAATTTTCCTATATGTTTAACATAAAGGAAGCCTTTAACTTAGGTAAACAAGCACCTAAAAAATAGAGTATAAAAATGAAACGTAGGTAGTTTATTGTTCTTTAGTTGCTAAGTCATGTCTGACCCTTTGCAACTCCATGGACTGTGGCCCACCAGGCTCTTCTGTCCATGGGATTTCCCAGACAAGAATACTGGAGTGGGTTGCCATTTCCTTCTTCAGGGGATCTTCCTGACCCAGGAATCGAACCTGTGTCTCCTGCAGTGCACACAGATTCTTTACCATTGCACCACCAGGGAAGCTCAGTGTAGGTGATGGAAAGTTTTCAAATCTCCTAGTCCCGCCAATATATTACTTATTTAACAGTATGCAGATGAATTAACAAGAATACATGCAGGCTTCCTAGAGTAAATAATTTCCTTCTCTGTCACTACCTAGAAACCATCTTCAGTACCTCCTAAATATTCACACCTACAGAAATAGGCAATAAAAGAAATTAAAGGGAATCACCTCCTTGGTAGCTCAGACAGTAAAGAACCTGCCTGCAATGCAGGAGACCTGGGTTCAGTCCCTGGGTTGGGAAGATCTCCTGGAGAAGAGAATGGCTACCCACTCCAGTATTTCTGCCTGGAAAATTCCATGGACAGAGGAGAGTGGAGGGCAACAGGCCATGGGGTCACAGAGTCAGGCACGGCTGAGCGACTAACAGTTTTATTCACTTTTATCTTTTACCAACATTCTCTCCTAAAGAGGAAAGGGTGAAAAGAGGATTGAGAGAAAAGGACACAGTGAGAAGGAAGAAAAAGGAAAAAAAACCTTTTCCTTACAATTTTATTCTTCATCTTTTTTTTAAAGACTTCAACTTGAGCATCTTGGAATTAAGCTTGTGCCATGGGAAATTTCTGAGTATCATAGTACAATCCTCATTGAAAGTATAAATTTTCTGTAAATTTTGTGAAGCAAACTCCTGAGAAGAAGGGACTGTATATGATTAGCATTTGTGTTACCTAGCCCAGTCACTATGCTAAGGAAAAGGCCTAATCCCACTTTAACTTATCAGCATGTTTGTGCCCCATTGTGTAAATCAAAAAGAGAAGCTACAGCTTTGAAAGAATTTTCAGATCCTGTCCTCCCCTGAACAATTGAAGGAAGTTCTCTTTCCAGAAGTTCTAGTAGAAAAGGTAAATGCAAGAAATGCAAGGTAAACCCAGAGCAGCAGGAACACTGCATAGTCTGTCTATAAACACAGCTCCACACAACAGCCTTAGAAGCCTTCTCAGCTACAAAAAGAAAAAATCAATTCCTTGAGTATCTTTGTAGACTTACTATCTTAATTTTTCTCTAGTTTTCACCAATATTGTTACAGTAGCTACATAACCTTACTGGCAATTGATTCTATAGCTTATTCTATATAAGTTCACTTTCTGGACTTCTCTGGATAGAATAAAGCAGGTGTTTCATGAAATTGTATATAATATAGTAGGTACCTAGAACTACACTTTTCAAATGCAGCAAAATAAATATACTGTACAAACTATACAATTACTTTCCTTCATACCATGAAGACAGAGTTTATTTTAAATTGACTAATATGTGCCCATTTTAGGTATCTATTTTTCCCAATTGGCATAAGAAGAAATACTAGAAAAGCTATGAGTTTGGCTGATGCATACTCTGTTCCAAGTTATAGGTTACCAGGGCAAAGGGGCAAGTCTGTTGAGATCGGTGGATATATTTAGTCTGTATAGGAGTGGAGACAGCAGGAAATCATGGCAAAGAATCTCCAGGAATCTGACTTTCTTCTGCAGCATAGCAAGGTTAACCTGTCCCACACAATAGCACTTGGCTGTCATGCTAGAGAGATGAACAAGATTGTTGCCTGCCCTGAGAGAAATACATGAAAAAACATGGGCTTATAAAACAGAGTCGCTTGGAAATTTGGAGCTGATTATTGTAAGAAATGGTTTATATTTTAAATTCAGCATCAAAAGCAACACAGGTGGCAATTGGAATTTTAGGCTGCAAGAATGTAAAAAGAAATAGTGGAAGGTGTAAGAAAAGCAGCTTTAATAAAGTTAAAAGGAAGGAGAGGGAATGGAGACGGGGCAGGTTCCTCTCAGCCTCACCTTCTATCACTTTCCAGAGACAGAGTAAGTCAATTATGAACCACAGCATCACCTAATACAATTCTATTCCCTGGCTGACCTTCTCTGAACACACTTTCCTGCAGGATGTCTTGACAAGTTGCCCTGTACATCAGCAGAAAAAAACTTTCGCTACCTGTAGATCCAGAGAAGCTCATTAAAAACACACCGAGTGTGGCACAGAGATGTAAATTACTTTAAAACTCTCAGAATTTTCTCTTCTCTCCAAAGGTTATGGTTCAATTATTAAGCTTTGCCACAGAAAAGTGGATCATAGTATCTGTTACCATATCACAGTTTTATCAAGCCGCCAGTCATTATCCACAACAAAGAACACAAGTTTATGACCACGCTAAACCAATTATCATCTTGGAAGGAAGAAGCGGGGGGAAGGAAGGGAGACAGGAAAGGAAACAAAAAGAGATTAAAAACTATTTACTGGGTAAATAAAGAAAATTTTAACAATAATTAATAAACCAACATTTACTGCACTAATTAGTATCTCCTAGAGGGATCTAAATGTGTTTATATCAGTTAAATACTGCCTGATAAGACAAGAAAATAGCCACATATCTAACATCAAAAGCATGTCTTTCTTCCTTCTCTTCCTCCCTTACTATAGCAAGTGCATGATGAGCACATGAAGGAAGGTAGAATAATTCATTAGTTTGTCTCCCACAGCTTTGTATCTTCAACATTTTTTTGAATAAATACAAAGTCATAAATTAGCTTGTAGCAAAACAGAATTAATTGAATGTCTTAAATAGGATCATCAAACCAAGGTCTGAGTCAATTTATCTGCCTAAGATTTTGCTAATGTAGTTTCAGCTCATTAGGGCAAGAGTTGATGCTAAGGATGGGATATTATTAGACACTGAAAGGGAAAATATAAGATCAGGGAAATCTGACTTGCTCTGTTTCCACAAGAGAATTTCTTGCAGGTTATCTGACATTTGCTACAAATCATAAAACAGCTCCCCTTCAAACAATAATCCATGATTGAAAAAAAAAATGAAGATGCTTTCATAGACTCTGAAGATATTTACACATATACTGACACTGAGAAAGCTCTGCCCTTCATTCTCTCAAAAGTCCTTGCCAGACTCTAAAATGTCTTAGAAACACTGCATGGAACAATTGTGTGCCTGTGTGTGTGTGTGTGCATGCACACAAATGCGTGCACAACAGCAAAACACATATATATAATAAAATATATTTATGGAAAAGCAAAATACACTCTACATGTGTGTATTATACATAAACAGAGACAGAGGCCTTATTCTGATTATTTCCTTAGAAAATAAATTTTTCAGGTGTCCAAGTGAAACAAGAGCAATTGTACACAGTAAGAAAGACACGCAGCAAAGTTGTGGGGGAGGGGGATTTCCCCTGCATTTCTAGTAACAGAATCAATAACACTCTGGGACTCTTCCAGCAAAAAGGCTTCCCCACAGGAGAAGTTACAACAGTCGCTGAGCAGCCTGCCTGACCCGGGTCAGGCAGCAACTGCACAAATGCCTGGTCCTGCTCCATCCCCACATTTCATTAATGTGAGCTCTCTCCTCACAGACAAGATAACATGATCTTGGCAGAACGACTTGCAATAAGTCACAATAAATTGAGGAAAATCAAACTGTTAGACTAAGGCTTAAGTAATATTAGTTGGGCCCAAAGACACCAGATTAGATTTTGATTAGATTTTTTCCATTTGGTTAATCCAAATACTAAAGAATCCATATAAATGGAGCAAAACATCATCAGGGTTGCATAACTGGAATAAAATGTCCAAAAGTAGTTAAAATTCTGGCTTCGTAGACAAATGAAGTTACTTATTAGACTTGACCATCGTCAGCCTATGCTATCAATCAGCTCAGTCCTTATCACAGTGTCACCATCATCCAGAGAATGGTGGCATCCATAATACACACAGGTTTGTTGAGAGGATTAAAATAGAGGATGTATTCAAAACACCTGGGCTTCCCAGGTGATGCTAGTGGTAAAGAATCCACCTGCCAGAGATGTCAGAGACACTGGTTTGATTCCTGCCTCCAGAAGATCCCCTGGAGGAGGGCATGGCAATCCATTCCACTATTCTTGCCTGGAGAATCCCAGGGACAGAAGAGCCTGGAAGGCTACAGTCCAGTCCATAGGGTTGCAGAGTCAACATAACTGAAGCAACTTAACACTCATGATTCAAAGCACTTAACATGAGGCACATAATAAGCACTTGACACATGTCAGCTACACTATTTTTATTATTATTTATGAAATAATTCTCATTCTCATTGCACTTAGCCTTTTCAAATACCCTATGATGGTACAACAGAACCACTGTTAAATGCTCCTTGTAACTGGTTTTAAAAATCAGGTTTAAAACAACCTAACTTGATAGAATTTATATTTCTCTTCTGCTGATGCTGAAAAACTAATGGCTGAAGTATCTCTGTTTACCAGAGATATGTGACATGTTCAACTTAACAATACATATACTAGGCACAGCCTCAGATTTTCTTAGGTTAACCATGCTGAATTTTGCAATAATAAAAATAAAATATCCAAAAATATAAATATACATTAATATTGTTGTTGTTTAGTTGCTAAGTCATGTCTGACTCTTTTGCAATCCCACAGACTGGAGACGGCCAGGCTCCTCCTGTCTGTGGGATTTCCCAGACAAGAATACTAGAGTGGGTTGCCATTTACTTCTCCAGAGTATCTTCCCAACCCAGGGATTGAACCCACATCTCCTGCATTGGCAGGCAGTTTCTTTACCACTGAGCCACTAGCGAAGCCCTGTGTATTTATAGAGGGTTAAACAAATTTGGAAAGCAAAAATGAAAGTCAAGAAATAACTGGAGTAACCGGCAAATTTGGCCATGGAGGACAGAATGAAGCAGAGCACTGGCTATTAGAGTTTTACCAAGAGAACGCACTGGTCATAGCAAACTGCCTCTTCCAACAACACAAGAGAAGACTGTACACATGGACATCACCAGATGGTCAATACAAAAATCAGATTAATTATTTTCTTTGCAGCCAAAGATGGTAAAGCTCTATACAGTCAGCAAAAATAAGACCGGGAGCTGACTGTGGCTCAGATCATGAGCTCCTTATTGCCAAATTCAAACTTAAATTGAAGAAAGTAGGAAAAACAACTAGACCATGCAGGTATGTCCTAAATCAAATCCCTTATGATTATACAGTAGAAGTGAAAAATAGATTCAAGGGATTAGATCTGATAGACAGAGTGCCTGAAGAACTATGGACAGAGATTTGTGACATTATACAGGAGGCAGGGATCAAGACCATCCCCAAGAAAAAAAATGCAAAAAGGCAAAATGGTTGTCTGAGGAGGCCTTACAAATAGCTGAAAAAAGAAGAGAAGTGAAAAGCAAAGGAGAAAAGGAAAGATATACCCATTTGAATTCAGAGTTCCAAAGAATAGCAAGGAGAGATAAGAAAGCCTTCCTCAGTGATCAATGCCAAGAAATAGAGGAAAACAATAGAATGGGAAAGACTAGAGATTGCTTCAAGAAAATTAGGGATACCAAGGGAACATTTCATGCAAAGATGGGCTCAATAAAGGATAGAAATGGTATGGACCTAACTGAAGCAGAAGATATTAAGAAGAGGTGGCAAGAATACACAGAAGAACTATACAAAAAAGATCTTCATGACTCAGATAATCATGATGGTATGATCATTCACGTAGAGCCAGACATTTCTGGAATGAGAAGTCAAGTGGACCTTAGGAAGCATCACTACGAACAAAGCTAGAGGAGGTGATGGAATTCCAGTTGAGCTATTTCAAATCCTGAAAGATGATGCTGTGAAAGTGCTGCACTCAATATGCCAGCACATTTGGAAAACTCAGCAGTGGCCACAGGACTGGAAAAGGTCAGTTTTCATTCTAATCCCAAAGAAAGGCAATGCCAAAGAATGCTCAAACTATTGCACAATTGCACTCATCTCACATACTAGTAAAGTAATGCTCAAAATTCTCCAAGCCAGGCTTCAACAGTACATGAACTGCAAACTTACATATGTTCAAGCTGGATTTAGAAAAGGCAGAGGAACCAGAGATCCAGTTGCCAACATCCGTTGGCTCCTTGAAAAGAGAGTTCTAGAAAAACATCTATTTCTGCTTTATTGACTGTGTCAAAGCCTTTGACTGTGTGGATCACAACAAACTGTGGAAAATTCTGAACAAATTTTATGGGAATACCAGACCACCTGACCTGCCTCTTGAGAAACCTATATGCAAATCAGGAAGCAACAGTTAGAACTGGACATGGGACAACAGACTGGCTCCAGATATGGAAAGGAGTATGTCAAGGCTGTATATTGTCACCCTACTTATTTAACTTACATGCAGAGTACATCATGAGAAATGCTGGATTGGATGAAGCACAAGCTGGAATCAAGACTGTCAGGAGAAATATCAATAACTTCAGATATGCAGATCACACTACCCTTATGGCAGAAAGCGAAGAACTAAAGAGCCTCTTGATTAAAGTGAAAAAGGAGAGTGAAAAAGTTGTCTTAAAACTCAACATTCAGAAAACTAAGATCATGGCATCTGGTCCCATTACTTCATGGGAAATAGATGGGGAAACAGTGGAAACAGTGTCAGATTTTATTTTGGGGGGCTCCAAAATCACTGTAGATGGTGACTGCAGCCATGAAATTAAAGGTGCTTGCTCCTTGAAGAAAAATTATGACCAACCTAGACAGCATACTAAAAAGCAGAGACATTACTTTGCCAACAAAGTTCCATGTAGTCAAAGCTATGGTTTTTCTAGTAGTCATGTATGGATGTGAGAGTTGAACTATAAATAAAGCTGAGCACCAAAGAATTGATGATTTTGAACTGTGGTGTTGGAGAAGATTCCTGAGAGTCCCTTGTACTGCAGGGAGATCCAACCTGTCCATCCTAAAGAAAATCAGTCCTGAATATTCATAGGTAGGACTGATGTTGAAGCTGAAACTCCAATCCTTTGGCCACCTGATGCAAAGAACTACTCATTTGAAAAGACCCTGATGCTGGGAAAGATTGAAGGTGGGAGGAGAAGGGGATGATAGAGGATGAGATGATTGGATGGCATCACTGACTCAGTGAGTTCTAGTAAACTCCGGGAATTGGTGATGGACAGGGAGGCCTGGCGCGCTGCAGTCCATGGGGACACAAAGAGTCGGACATGACTGCGGACTGAACGAACTGAAACATATATGTGTATATATGCATACATTCCTGTCATTTGAAAGCCATTATACAATCCCTAAGTATGGAATGCTTTCTATAACTATTATTTTGCATTTTATGCCCTTTTAAAACTGTGTTTTTCATATTTCTAGTTGAGTTGAAATTGTAACTAGTGCAAATTTCTAAAGTTCATACTCTGGTAGGGGAAGAGCGTTGCTGTTGGTAAGAATCAGAGATGACCTTGCCCTTGCTCTGGGGAAACCAAAGATTGTTTGTTCATGGTGAATTTATTCTTATGGCCAGCAAAAACATTTCTCTGGTGCTTCAGAGTCTCCTCTCTGGTACTCTGAGTAGGCAACTTTGGATAGTTGCTCCCACTCACATCTGAGCAGGGCTGCAATAATAGCAAATGGTCCTTGGAAATCACAGTCGCATTAGGCTGCTGTTCAAATAGCTTTTAGGGTTGTGATAATAGGAGGCATTCCTAATAACTGGTGACTCTGCGAGACCCTGCCCAGAAGGCCTCCAAATGGCAGCACACAATTTAAATTTTAATCTGGAAACAGTGGAAATGATGAGATTCCAGCTGGGGACCTTCTGGTCTGAGGGCCAGCGTTCAGCCTCCCCATTAGATGCCCCAGAGGTTCGTTGAGTCAATGAGTGAATGCCCTCGCTCTTTTTACTCTTTCCATACTCGGTGACGTCTTCCACCCCACGCCCCAGACAGAAGCAAGTTGCATTTCTTTGCTTCCACAGAGGCTTTATTGGAGCTGATGAAGCATTCCCACATTGCTGTGATCCAACTAACACATTTGTGCCTGACATGAGTGGCATGATAATTTCATCTTTCTGACAAGTGATAACTTCCTAAACTTTTTTCCTTCCATGTGCTGGGTGGGCTTTGGGACATACGTACCCACTTAAATCTTCCAGTGAAAGCTGGCAGATGCATGCCATGGGCAGGAGGAAAGCACTTTATTTTTTCCTACAATAAGCAATAACCTTTAGTATAATAACTCAACACAAGTTAAATAGCTAAAGGGAACTTTAGTGAGACCCTGTAGGCATAGAAAAGAACAGCTGGCCATGTTAGTAATCACTGCATGTCATTACTTGGGAAGTCCACTCCCAATTCTACTGCCGACTTATATTTCCTGCGTGTTTAGCCAGTATATCACACGACAGATGAGAAAGTATCATAAAAGAACATTGGAGGCAAAACTCTAGATGTTGACATTTGGCAACGCCAGATTTGGTTTCCAATGAGCAGAAAGGAAAAATATCTTACTAACTGAAATAAAGTTGGCAAGAAAATTTTGAAGACTCCTGTAATATCCCTCGTGTCTCTGTCTAAATCATTTTTAATAGGAAATTTTTTATCCCCAGCGTATGACAAGGGCTCCCAAGAATGGTGATTTGTCTCTCAGACTAAGAGTGTGAATCTAACGAAGGGATGAACGTTAGTGCCTGGAAGCCTGGAATTTTCAGCTGCTTCCACTGGGCTCCATTAGAAAACCCATTCCAGCACCCCAATACCCTTGGCAGCAGAACTGCAAAGTTGTTTTGATTTAAAAAAAAAAAACACACACACACACAGGAGCAAATTTCTACAAGGTGGAAATGGGAATAAAAACCAGTGTTTTGGAATTTTTTCTTTGCAGATAGTCATCAAATGAGGTACAATATTTGCTAACAGAGGGTAATTTGAATTATCCACGGATAGTTCAAAAACACAAAGAGTTCATTACCCAGATATCTCTATTTAAAATAGATTTGCTTTTGTTCATCAGTGCAGTGCACATGGCTGGGAAATGGCAAAGTGCCAGAATGAAACTGCTCCTAATTTTCAGAGGAGGCCACCAGCTAATTACACAGACTGCAGGTGTGAAGAGAGAAGCTCAAAGTAATCAATAGCAGTAATTAATCTGCTAGACTGGAGCTAAAGAGCTAACAGCTGGACATCAGAAATGGACACATGCAACAAGATCAGCAATAATTACCTCTTTAAATATTGAATTTCCATAGCAACAATTAGGCTTATAAATAAAGGCTGGAAACCAAGGCTTTGAGGCATGACACTGCATGGCAAACACAACATTCCCCAAATCAACCCTTTTAATAAAACACCAACAATATGCTCGGGCCAGGTCAGCCAGTTGCCAGGGTGGTAAGAAGCTGAATGTAGCTCCTCTGGCCTCAGTTTTCTTGGCAGTTGGCCACTGGCTCTCAGACCTCTGTTCTGAGTCACAAAGATGGCCCTAGAAGTTTGTTTTGGGCAAGAAAGAGAGCAATGCCCTTCCATGTCACCTAGCACCACAGAGCTACCAGCTACAAGATGTATGTCTCATCTGTGAAATGTGTCCCTATTTTTAAAATCACAAAACCTGTAAGCAGAATGTTTAAGGTGCTGGAACCATCACTCTTGAAGAAAGAAAGGTTTTTTTTTCAAGACCAATAAGACAGACAAGAGCCCCAGACATTGAGGCCTTTGTGACTATCCTTTACTTTATAGAAAGAATAAAGAAAACTTCTTGTTAGTGGGTTTTGTATTTGTCAGTCAATGGAAAGGGGGAAGCTAGTTGTTATTAATGTGGACTAAATGCCTGAAACTATGCTCTCCATCAATTTGAGCCTATTATCAATTTGTCTGATGAAGCAAAAGAGGCATAAGGAGGCAAAGACTTGCCAGGACCCCATAGCCAATAGAGGGGAGATGGGAGGGCCGTAATTTGAACTCAGCCCTGTGAGTTTTTAAAACATTTCAGCAAAATACTCAGACATCTTTGGGAAGGAAATATGTTCTCCAAAACACTACAAATTATTGTTGTGATTTGAAATGCAATTTAAAATATGCTGTTTATATTCTATCACTACCACAGAAAAATTAGTGATAGTTTGATTACTCAATAAATATTTGTTTAATTTTCTTTCATGCTTTCTCATTATGATGCTAGCTCACAACTTCCATAGCTCTTATGCAAACAAATAAGCATTCAGTAGAAAAATATGATGAACAATAATCACCAATCATTTACTTAACCAGAATCAAACAGCAGAGAAATTCTGAAATATGGAGTTAGTCAGGCACATTTCATCTTAATCGTGTTCAAAACAGAGCACTTTAAAAAACAAAAAAACAGAGCACTTTTTATTGATACTGTTCTCCGCAAGGCACTTTTCATGCATTATCTCATTTAATTCCCATGATAATAATATTATAAACTATACAATATAATTAATGCCCATTTATACCTGAGGAAATGAGGCTCAGTGAGATTAAGCAATATTCCTACAGCTACTTCTGTCAGTACAAGTTTTCTTGAGTTAGAACTTACAGTCCATCTATCCTTTCTCTCCTTTCATTCTACACTCCCTTATATTGACATTTTACTAATTATTATACACCTTTTACTAATTTACTAATTATACTGACACTTTTTACTAAATATGACTTTGTACTTTGGATCTCAATTTTTGGCACTTATATAGAAAGATACCTATTGTTTGGGCTTCCCTGGGGGCTTAGTGGTAAAGAATCCACCTGCCAATGTAGGAGACGTGGGTTTGATCCCTGGATTGGGAAACTCCCCTGGAGTAGGAAATGGCAACCCACTCCAGGATTCTTGCCTGGGAAATCCCATGGACAGAGGAGCCTGGAGGGCTACTGTCTGTGGGTCGCAAAAGAGTCAGACACAACTTAATGACTAAACAACAAGAGCCTATTGCTTAAGAAATAATACACGAAGCGAACATGAAGAGGTGCATTTTAAGAGGTGCAATCTCTTTTACAAACACGAGTGGTGGCATTCTTCTGTTGATTTAAAGTAAAACAGGGACAGTGGCAGCATTTGGCTCAAAAAGCATATGGTTAAGAATTTAGACCTTGGAATTAAACACAGGGCTTACACTGTTGGTGGGAATGCAAACTAGTACAGCCACTATGGAGAACAGTGTGGAGATTCCTTAAAAAACTGGAAATAGAACTGCCTTATGATCCAGCAATCCCACTGCTGGGCATACACACTGAGAAAACCAGAAGGGAAAGAGACACGTGTACCCCAATGTTCATCGCAGCACTGTTTATAATAGCCAAGACATGGAAGCAACCTAGATGTCCATCAGCAGATGAATGGATAAGAAAGCTGTGGTACATATACACAATGGAGTATTACTCAGCCATTAAAAAGAATACATTTGAATCAGTTCTAATGAGGTGGATGAAACTGGAGCCTATTATACAGAGTGAAGTAAGCCAGAAGGAAAAACATAAATACAGTATACTAACGCATATATATGGAATTTAGAAAGATGGTAACAATAACCCGGTGTACGAGACAGCAAAAGAGACACTGATGTATAGAACAGTCTTATGGACTCTGTGGGAGAGGGAGAGGGTGGGAAGATTTGGGAGAATGGCAATGAAACATGTAAAATATCATGTAGGAAACGAGTTGCCAGTCCAGATTCGATGCATGATGCTAGATGCTTGGGGCTGGTGCACTGGGACGGCCCAGAGGGATGGTATGGGGAGGGAGGAGGGAGGAGGGTTCGGGATGGGGAACACATGTATACCTGTGGCGGATTCATTTTGATATTTGGCAAAACTAATACAATTATGTAAAGTTTAAAAATAAAATAAAATTAGAGGAAAAAAAAAAAAAAATAAACACAGGGCTTGAATTCCAATCCCTACAGTTGGTAGCTCAGTAATTGTGGTTACTCAACCTCCCTGTAAAATGTGCATAATGGAAACTGCAGAGTGTTGTTAAGGGCTAAGAGAGTTTAGGTGCTTAGCACAGACCTGGCATATAAAAGGAACTCCTTTAGCAGTGAAATGTTACTGTTGCTATCTGTCTAATCTTTGCTATCTCATCCTCCAACTCTTTATTCCAGTCGCTCCTTTTTATTTCCACCATCGCTAATCCGGTCAAGGCCCTTATTCCTCTAATCATGCCTTTTTCACCTCCCAGTGCCTGGCACCTCTAGCACGTTGCCTACACAGAACAGGAGAGGGCTGATTTCTGCTGTTGGGTAAATGTGGGGATGAAGGAAGCACGCAGTACCTGTACATAAGCACACGAATCTGTGTAGACCAAGACTCACCCAGATGGCTTCAATACGACCATCAATTGTCCCTTAGCAACATGAATTCTAAAACAGCCAACTCTGGTAAGACTTTCTGAGATTGTATCAGTGTCTCATTGCAGAGTGTCTCAGTGAAACTGAAGTGAACCTTAGGAACATGTTAAGTCTAGGTACACAAACTCACCTTGTATAACACACAGAGACTTATGTAAACCTCAACCGGTCTCAAGTTAAACTGCTTTGCAACTGCGTGTTCAGTATAAACACAGTATACTCATACACATACACCCCTTTTTACATTAATTCCTTTCTCTCACCATTAATTGTGGGAATTTGAGGTGTGTAAGCAAAAATTACAAATATAGGAAAAGGGACTATATTCTAAGAACTTACCAACTGAATCATCATATTACATTCATATTAATCTGTGCCCTAAATAATAAACGTATATTATTTTACCAAGCTAATTAAAACATGCTATTTTTTGACTTCTCTTGGAGGCTGGATCAGAAAACTGAGGGAACAAAGGATATTGTTCTGAATAAGAGAACTTGTTTTATATTTCTTCATTCAAGTCTTTAAAGTACAAAGTATTGATTTGTTCAAGGAATTTCTACAGATAAAAATACCTCAAATCACCTCAGGTTAAATATCATTTCAGTTTTATATATATAAATAATGGTGATTCCTTTATAAATAATAAATCCATATTAATTTGCACAAAATCATTAATTCCAAATTTGTGAATTGAATAGGTACTTTGCCAAAGCTTGATATTTAAACTATCACTGGGAAAAGATGAGTAAATCACTAGCATTTGGAAGGAGAATACTTACCACCAAACTCCTCATGTCTCGGTAGATGGCAGGCAGACCTCCACTCCACAGTCCAAAATGAATAGTTTGGAATGGACACCTCCAGTCTCTCTGTCTGAATGAGAAGAGGAGCAATTTAACTGAGAAAAGAGTTAAGGGGGATAGAGAAGTAGACAGAAATAAACAGTGAAGGTATGCAATGCATAGTTCCTCAAGGAAAATGCTATCTAGTATTTAGTGGCAGATGGGTTTTGGAAGATGAAAGTAGATCACAATAATACAATATGTAATTTGATCTAAATATGACATTAAGAGAAACTTGTCTTCCATAGAAGTTAGCGAAGACTGTAATGACGTTAAACATCCAAGATTCTCATTTTTGAAAAAAAAAAAAATTCAAATCAAAGAAAACTGAAGGTGGCTTGGTTGCCATACTAATTCTAAAAGGAAACAAACTATCATTGGTCGCTATCACAGTCCCTACTCTGGCTCTCCATTAGCCATAGGGCTGGTAAACTATCACCATTAATCAAACTCACGCCTCCTGCCATTCGTTCTTTATTTTATTCTTTGTTTTTGTTTTTCTGCTTCTTGATTATGCTTTTAATCTACTTTCATTATAGCAAAATACGCACAACAAATGTTCACCATTTAAGCCCCAGTACAGTTCAGTGGCGTTAAGCACAATCGCACTGTTGTGCAGTCAGCACCACCAGTTCAGTTCAGTCGCTCAGTCGCGTCCGACTCTTTGCGACCCCATGAATCGCAGCACGCCAGGCCTCCCTGTCCATCACCAACTCCCAGAGTCCACTCAGACTCACATCCATCGAGTCAGTGATGCACCATCAGCCATCTCCAAAATGTTCCCATCATCCCAAACTGAAATTCTGAACCTGTTAAATAATGACTCCCCATTTCCCCCTTCCCCGGACTCAGATAACCGTGATTCTATCTCTATTAATTCAACTACTCAAGGTACTTATCATATAAGTGGAATCATGCAATGTTTGTCCTTTTGTGTCTGGCTCACTTTGATAATGTTCTCAATGTTCACTCATACTGTAATGTGCGTCAGAATTTTATATCTTTTTAAGATTGAATATGTTACATTTTATGTATACGCCATATTTTGCCTATGTGTTCATTTACTCATGAAAGATTTGCTGCCTCTACTTTCAGCAATTGTGAGTAACGCTGCCCTGAACATGGATGTACAAGTATGTGTTTGAGTCCCTGCTTTTGATTATTTTGAGTATGCATCCAGGATGAATTCTCTAGCTCCTGTGGTGATTCTATGTTTGATTGTTTGAGAAACCTACTGACTGTTGTAAATAAAGTTTTATTGGAACACAGCCATGCTCATTTGTCTATGTGTTGCCTATGGTTACTTTCCAGCTACAATGGCAGAGTAGAGTGGTTATAACAGAGAGCACATGGCCCACAAAATCTCAAAGTTTTCTTGCCCTTTACAGAAAAAGTTTGCCGATACCTGCATTATATCTCTGGGCACTTATAAAAATACAGATGTCTGGGCATTCTCAGACACTTTGAATCAGAATCTCCAAGGGAAGGAACTATCAATACAAGGCTATATTCATATATTCTTTCAAAATGCTTCAGACACAGCTAATCTCTGAGTCGGCATTTGGGGACCCCTGAAATTGTTAAATAAAAGGATCCAATTGCCCTAAATTTTAGCAACTATAGAATTCAGTGAATCTCAGCAATTAATAAACTCACTAATGTACAACTAATCCTTGAAAGCATGTATACTGAGGATTCAGCTCAGTCTAAGCTTGATTTAAAACTTGTGTCTGAAAGATGAACATTCTGAGAATTGAAGTGAACCTGATTTGGGACTGATGTAACACATACAAGATGAGGTATTTTAACAGTCTCCCTCTTATTGATCCATGTAATCAGTGAGCAGAATTTCTTCATCTCAGTAGTCTGTCGTATCTCTTTTAACTCCACATCTCTGAACCTCTGACCTATCGACGGCTTCTCTACTTTTCAATCCTGTTTTGTTTTGCTGTATGTTTTTCTGAGTCTGCTCATTGATTTCACTCCTTTCTAGGGAATCTCAGGTCTCTTAGTCCATCTTAACATTGGTGTGTGTTCATTTTTGAGATCACAGAAGTGAAGCCCTACCTATTCTTCTTTCTCCTTTCTGATGTTCTTTTTCAATTCTTGCATGAGTTCATAGAAAATATCACACCACTGTGGACTTGTGAGCCAAATCACAAGTCAACCCAGATGTCACAGTAATAGCACATACCATATCCCACTGAAGCAAATACAATTTTAGAATAATCTCTTTGGATTATAGAAGTAAACATTCTAGCACAATCAAAGTGAAAGTGAAAGTCTCTCAGTCATGTCCAATTCTTTGCAACTCCATAGACTATACAGTCCATGGAATTCTCCAGGCCAGAATACTAAAGTGGATAGCTGTTCTCTATCCAGGGAATCTTCCCAATCCAGGGATTGAACCCAGGTCTCCCTCATTGCAGGTGGATTCTTTACCAGCTGAGCCATCAGGGAAGCCCAAGAATACTGGAGTGGGTAGACTATCCTTTCTCCAGTGGATCTTCCCAACCCAGGAATCAAACCAGGGTGTCCTGCGTTAGAGGCAGATTTTTTACCAACTGAGCTATCAGGGAAGCCCAACACAATCAGAGTCACTCTTATTTCAGGCAATATTCATTATGAATTAATAGTATAAACTACGATATTAGATTTTCTTAAAGTGTCATTAAATAAATGCACTGGAGCTATAATTGACTAGGGCTAAATCTTGGCAGCAGCATATAACCAAAACCAGTTAACAGTTAAATGAAAAATGTACTTTAATATACATTTAGTCAAGTTAACAAATATTTAACATGGCCCCTATTAGGTACTAAAAAGACAGAAATGAATAAAGCATAGTTCAAAGATCCTCAGCCTTATTGAGAACAATTAGAATGTCAAGATTATTGACAACATACTAACAGAGCTGGAGTTCATCCACCATACATGTGGTCATCCTTCATAATAATGTACATGCTTGAGTAGATCTATGAACTTCCCTGACCATGATTTTTTTTTTTATTATCCTACAGGAAAGCTCTTACATGTTCCAGAAATCAAGCCATCTTTCTTGATTTGCAAATGGTGCTGTACTCTGTTACCTAATGCAGCCAGCTGCACTCACTCTGCACTGATTTACATGAGGTCAATGGCACCCCACTCCAGTACTCTTGCCTGGAAAATCCCATGGATGGAGGAACCTGATGGGCTGCAGTCCATGGGGTTGCTAAGAGTCAGACACAACTGAGCAACTTCACTTTCACTTTTCACTTTCATGCATTGGAGAAGGAAATGGCAACTTACTCCAGTGTTCTTGCCTGGAGAATCCCAGGGACGGGGGAGCCTGGTGGGTTGCCGTCTCTGGGGTCACAGAGAGTTGGACACAACGGAACCGACTTAGCAGTAGCAGCAGCAATCCTCATCCATCAGACTGCACTACACAGCTGTTGTTCTTGTTCAGTCGCTAAGTCGTGTCTGACTCTTTATGACCCCATGAACTGCAGCACATCAGGCTTCCCTGTCCTTGACTATTTCCTGGGGTTTGCTCAAACTCAGGTCCATTGAGTCAATGATGCCATCCAACTATCTTATCCTCTGTCGCCCCCTTCTCCTCCTGCCCTCAATCTTTCCCAGTATCAGGGTCTTTTCCAATGAGTTGGCTCTTTGCATCAGGTGGCCAAAGTATTGGAGTTTCAGCTTCAGCATCAGTCCTTCCAATGAATATTCAGGGTTGATTTCCTTCAGAATTAACTGGTTTGATCTCCTTGCAGTCCAAGGGACTCTCAAGAGTCTTCTCCAGCACCACAATTGGAAGGCATCAATTCTTCACCACTCAGCCTTCTTTATCTCACTTCTGTCCATGACTCCTGGAAAAACTACAGCTTTGATTATATGGACTTTTGTCAACAAAGTGATATCTCTGCATTTTAATACGCTGTCTAGGTTTGTCATAGTTTTTCTTCCAAGAAGCAAGCATCTTTTAATTCCGTGGCTGCAGTCACCAACTGCAGTGATTTTGGAGCCCAAGAATATAAAATTTGTCAGTGTTTCCACTTCTTCCCCACCTATTTGCCATGTATGGATTTTCAAAGGCAGCAAATATATTATAGCTAAATGTGCATGATACAGTTATAAATGGTTTAAGTATTTTATAGAAAAGAAGCAAACTCAGTGTTTAACCATTTTTTCATGACTGAGGTTCATTTTCCTGAACTTTAGAACTAGTTCTAAAGCCCTCAAATGCTTCTCCAGTACTAAAGACTAGTTCCAATGGCCCCGATTTTTGCACTTTTAAAAATGTCTTCATTCATTCAATGTTAGCTGCTATCTGTCTTTCTTTTCAGATATAGTGATATACTGGAAAATCCATGGGGTTTGGGGTCTACAGACCTGGTTCCAAACTGAGCTAATCACTAATTAGCAGTATAATCCTGAGCAACTTTATCAAATTCTCTGAGCCTCAGTTTCCCCACCCACAAAATGTAAATATTAAAAACTTCATTAAAAACTTTGACAGCTTTTTTTAAGATTTAAAAATTAGAATTTAAGGTGTAAAATGCAGAACTAGCATAAGCACATCCTCCAAAATAAAAGCAACTATTACAAGTCTTTTTACTAGCCTTGCTCAAAACACTGCATTAGTCTCCCCTCTAATCTTTCTATTCATATCCTGCTCCTTTCTGCATGTGACCCGATTTCAAACCATTATCAACACTGCTTGCTACAGGTGTGGCTTTTCTGCAGTATAATTTGGCTTCATGTTCTCTCCTGCTGAAAGTCATTCAATGGCTCACTAACACTATGCCAAATGTATCTCCACTTGCAATTCCCTGAGAGGAGCTCTATTATTAATAACTTCCTACTGTCACCATTAAAAATTACCAATTACCAAAAACCACAAGTTTATTATTGCACAGTTATGGAATCAGAAGCCTAAAGTCAAGGTGTGCATTTCTTTCTGGTGACTTGGGAAAATTCTGTTATCTTGCCTTTTGGAGCTTCTCAAGTCCACCTACATTCCTTGGCTCCTGGTCCCTTCCTCCAGCTTTAAAGCCTGCAAGACAGCATTTTTATCTCTCTCTCTCTGACTCTGACTTCCCTTCTGTCTCCCTCTTCCACTTTAAAGAATCCTTGTGATCACACTGCATATATCTGTATAATCCAAGAAAAATCTCCTTATCTTAAAGTCAGCTGACTAGTAAACTTAACTTGCTGGCAGTTTTAATTTTCCCCTGCCACACAACACAACATGTCCACAGGATCCAGGGAATAAGATGTGGACATGTTTGGGAGAGGGGGAAGGACATTATTCCGCCTATGACAAGGACCAAGCTTTGCTTTGACCCTAAGCCTTCACATCTGCTGTTCCATCAAACTATAATGCTCCTCCCCTGCTTTTCCATCTGAGTCAATCTCCTTTCATTTGAGACGCAAACCAAGTGTCAAATATCATCTCATTCCGTAAGCTCTCGTACACCCTAACTCACTCCAGTAATCTTGCCTGGGAAATCCCATGGACAGAGGAGCCTGGAGGGCTACAGTCCAAGGGGTTGCAAAAGAGTTAGACACAACTTATTTACTCAACAACAAATTATTTAATTAATGCATATCCATTATTTTTTAGACATAATGCTATTGCACATTTAATAGACTACAGTATAGTCTATAACATAACTTTTATATGCACTGGAAGACCAACAAGTTCATGACTCACTTTATCATGATACTCACTTTACTGTGGTGATCTGGAAGCAAACATCCCTTTTTCTGAGGTATGCCTGTATTCAAAGACACACTACTTGAAAAGAAAAAGCACTCTGTGATTTTGAGCCACTCCTTTTTTTGATAAATTCTGTACCTTCCCCTGAAGGAAAAGAAAGCAAAATTTTATGGGTCCTTATTAAGTGGCTTTGTGCTGTGAAGTAGAAATCATCTCAGCCTCTGAGGAGCTAATTCTCTCTGTTGTTGCATGACTGGCTCATTAAACTTTAGTGCTTGGGCCCTCGCTTCCTATCCCTGGGCTCAGCCCAGGAGAATATTGGGACTTACCAAAAAGAAAGGCAAGTTCCCACCTGTGGAAACTCTCTGAGGCTGTACAGGGACAATATCTACTTCATGAGGCCTCCAGAGCCCAGACTTTTGCCAAATTATCTAATTTTTTTTTTTTTACCAATCTGTCTGTTGCCAAACTAAAAGCATCAATAATGATTTCTGAGAGGGGAAAAAAAAGTTAAATAAAACTCAAAATGGTTGAATGCACTACATCTTGCTGAAAGGAAGCTGTCATCTGCAATCAGTATAACACTCATCAATGAACATTTCATAATGTCTGCTTTCCCTCCCAACTCCCAAATGTTAGTGTAACAGATGACACACACAGGGAAGAAAACTGCTTTTAAAGTTCACGCCTGCTTAACATTTAAAGACTTAGAGCAGGTTTGAGAGCATAGTATTTAAGGTGTGGTTTATAATATCTGCTAAGATACTATTACTGCCTTCTTCTTATACTAAAAAGAGCATAACTTGAAAGTATTTTTAAAATATAGAATACAGATTGATTTTTTCCAATTATAAATATATAGCAAATTGCATGAGATAGAATACCTACTTTATTTAAATTATTTACATGTATATAAATTACCTATTCCTGGGTAACAAATTTCTGCAAACTTAGAGGCTTAATATATATTTATTATGTCTTTTTTTCTGTGGATTATGAGTCCAGGCACAACTTAACTGTGTCCTCTGCTCTGGGCCCCTAAGGTAGGACCACATTAGGAATACAGGATGATACAGAGATCCTGGGAGAGAATGATGAGTCAGCATGGGGAATCAAGGTGTCAGAGTCATGGTCTCATCTGGAAGCTAGACTGGGGAAGAACCCGTTTCCAAGCTAACTCAGGTGGTTGGCAGAATTCATTTCTTTACAACAGGACCAAGGGCTTTGGATTACTCCAGGGTTTTATCTTCGCATTTTACGTATCTTCTCATCTCTTCTCTAGCACATTGCCTTTGGCTTATAATGCATCACTCTAATCTCTGCTTCTGTCTTCACGTTGCTCTTCCTGTGTGTCTGTGTCCCAATTTCCCTCTACTTGTAAGGACACCAGTCACTGGACCACGGCCTATCCTAATCCAGTAGGATCTCATCTAAACTTGCTAACATCCACACAGACCTTATTTCTAAATAAGGTCACATTCACAAATCCTGGGGATTAGGACTTCAACATATCTTTGGGGGGCAACACAATTCAACCCATAACAGGGAGAAACTACTCACTGTATACTCCTGGGCCCTAAAGTCAGAGTAAAGTGAGTCAGAGTTGGGGTGAAAGGTTAAGGTAAGACCACATTAGGGATGTAGGGTGATGCAGAGATCCCGGGAGAGAATGAGGAGTCAGCACAGGGAATCGTCAGTGTTGCTGAGGCAAGAGTTTTTAATTTTAGATAAAACTGGGTTGGTTCTCTGCCTCTTCAGAAGAGGATAGGGAACTAGAAGTTAACAGAAAAAGGAGAGAGAGGCAGAGGAAGGCAGTTATATTAAGGTGACAAAAGTTAAAGTTTAGACTGACTTAAAGAAAATAGAGGCCAAAGCTTCATGAGCATTAAATATAAAAATTCCAAAGCAATTATGTCTATAATGCTATGCCAAACAATTCACATAGAAGATCAAAACTGTATCGCTTAGTAACAATGTGAATGTAGTTTTAATGAGTCACTGAATAAATATGATCTCATGAATTACTCTCATTTTTGAGCATACTATTTGCTAGGAAATCAGTCACAAGATAATTGTACACAAACAGAAGGGGCCAAGGAAAAACCCCAGGCACTGACGATCTAAAATTGTGGAAACTACAAATGAGTAAAACTTTGTTCTTGGGATTACTTATGCTTGAAATGACGGCTTTATTCAGTCTTCAGTCTCCCTTCATTTCCCTTTGATGTCCCCACAAATCAGTGACAGCTACAGCATTTCTGCTGAGGCAGCACTTTCCCCCGAAGTGATTTCATATTGTCTGAGAGAATATTTGGAACACTCCTTGATATGCAAAAAAGGACCTTATTTTCAAGTGCCTCAAGCAAAGACAATGATTGCATAAATCATGTGACACAGAATAGAAATAACTACTCCATAGGGTTAAAGTTTGAAAATCAGTGCCAGAAAATGTTGCCACTGATCTTTGGAACAAAGATTTAACCATATATTTATTTTAATCCTTGATGTTGTATTTTCTACACTAAGTAAAGCAGTATGGAAAGAAAACCATCATCAATAGCAGGATACAATGAAAGGTTAAGAGGGAAATGGACACTTGCTGCCTTCATGATGAAAATGAGTAGAGGTTTGTTAAATGAATTTGGAATGTGTGGTTGTTCTATTCCATTACATTCTTTATTATCTTTCTTCCTCTTTCCTACTGACCAAAGTTTTAGTGTTACACAGTCTTTACTACTGGTTCTGTGATGTGATGAATCTGAGGGGTACAAAGAAGACTGAGGCACAGAGCCCCAATGGATGGAAGGGCATGTGAAAATGATGTGTGCCTACCTCTCTACAGTCAGTAGATATACAAGTTGCTATGTTCCAGAATCATGACCCCCAAGTTTACCAGTTGTTGTTCAGTCACTAAATTGTATTCAACACTTTTGAGACCCCATGGACTAAAGTCCACCAGGCTCCTCTGTCCATGGAATTTCCCAGGAAAGAATAACTGGAGTGGGTTGCCATTTCCTTATTCAGGGGATCTTCCCTGACCCAGGGATCAAACCCAAGTATCCTGCTTTGGCAAGGGGATTTTTTACCACTGAGCCACCAGGGAAGCCCAAGTTTACCAGCAGAGGTTGGTAAAGCTTTTTTTACCACTTTGTATTCTACAGAAACATGACAGGAAGGCAATGTGTCCTGAGAAAATAAAGTCCTCTGATAGAAAGGAGATGTTCATGGTCAGTATCTGAGAGGAGGTTCTCATTATGAAATGACCTCCCTACTTTAAAGAATCCTAGGAATCATGGGAAATAATTGTTGAGATATGCTTCAAGAACCAGGGAGCATCTGTGAAAATAGGCTGATAAACTCTGTTAGGAAGGCTTTAAGATTTACATCCAATGTTTTCAAAAGATTCCTTCTTCTAGACTGATCTCAGCATTCTTTGTTCACCTTGAAAGAGTAGCACCCTCAACCCACTGCTCGTCCAAGCCTAAGCACTTACAGTCTATTTTCTGTCTCTGTCCCTGAGCTGAAGTAGCCATTGACCTTTGGAACAACAGATTCAATCGTCCTGTCTTAGTCCTCCTCCTACTCAGCCACTCTGCTATATTTGATTCTGTTGGTCTTGTCCTTCTTAAAACTCTCTCCTACTTACCCCTCATTGAATTGCATCACCTTCGTGGTCCATGTGTCTCTGATCACTGCTCTCTATCCTTCAATTTCTTGTCTTTTCCCAAGTGAAAATATTTACCCTTAAAGTCTTCATTTTGCTTTTCTCTCACTCTATTTATTCTTCCTGAGCAATGTCACATATTCTATGACTTCAATTATTATCACTGTGTGTTTGGTCTTCTACAGTGTCTCCTTAGGCTCAAGTTCTCCAAGTAGCTCTAACCTGAATTTCCAGCTGACTGCTCTACATCTTTAATGTCCCAGAAGCACCTCAAAACACTAGTATAAGACTGAGTTTACCTTAACACCGCATATTCTGCAACTCCTTTGGATTTCCCTCTTTTTCTTTCCCCAACATCCAACCAACTGGGCCTGGAGATTGCTCCAGTACAGTCCCTTGTTATCATCCCCACCAACATTTTCCTAGTTTAATCACTAATCATCACTTACATAGGGAGTTGCTCGATCTCCTAGTGACTTCCCAGCCTCCAAAATGTCCCTGCTCTTATCTTTCCCTTACATTGTTTACAGCCCCTTGGATTCATAGTTCAGTTGCTAAGTTGTATCCAACTCTTTACAGCCCCATGGACTACAGCATGCCAGGTTTCCCTATCCTTCACTATCTCCTGCTGCTGCTGCTGCTAAGTCACTTCAGTTGTGTCTGACTCTGTGTGACCCCATAGACAGCAGCCCACCAGGCTCCCCCGTCCCTGGGATTCTCCAGGCAAGAACACTGGAGTGGGTTGCCATTTCCTTCTCCAATGCATGAAAGTAAAAAGTGAAAGTGAAGTCGCTCAGTTGTGTCTGACTCTTAGCGACCCCATGGACTGCAGCCTACCAGGCTCTCCGTCCATGGGATTTTCCAGGCAAGAGTACTGGAGTGGGATACCATTGCCTTCTCTGGTCACGATCTCCTGAAGTTCACTCAAATTCATGTCCACTGAGTAGGTGATACTATCTAACCATCTCATTCTCTCCCACCCTCCTTTTGCCTTCAATCTTTCCTAGCGTCAGGGTCTTTTCCAGTGAGTCAGCTCTTTAGCATCAGGCGGCCAAAATATTGGAGCTTCAGCTTCAACAACAGTCTTTCCAATGAATATTCAAGGTTGATTTCCTTTAGGATTAACTGGTTTGATCTCCTTGCTGTCCAAGAGACTCTTCAACAGTCTCCTCCAGCACAATTTGAAAGCATCAATTCCTTGGTGTTCGGCCTTCTTTATGGTCAACTCTCACATCTGTATATAGCAACCCCTAACTGCTCACAGGAGAAGGCAATGGCAACCCACTCCAGTACTCTTGCCTGGAAAATCCCATGGACCGAGGAGCCTGGTAGGCTGCAGTCCACGGGGTCGAGAAGAGTCGGACACGACTGAGCAACTTCACTTTCAGTTTTCACTTTCATGCATTGGAGAAGGAAATGGCAACCCACTCCAGTGTTCTTGCCTGGAGAATCCCAGGGCAGCCGGGTGGGCTGCCTTCTACGGGGTCACACAGAGTCGGACACAACTAAAGCGACTTAGCAGTAGCAACTGCTCACAAATTTTCAATGCCCTTCCTCACCTCCAAGAGAAATAAAGATGCCTCACCCAAGAACAAGCCACACGATGTTATCCCAAGCTACCTTTCTAAGTTTCTTTTTCACGATTGCCACACAAGACCCTACATTCCAGATCCTCCCCCAGCTCCTACAACTTCATCTCTTAGCCCTTCTTTCTTTGCCCAAATTTCTGTGTCTTCTCTATCAGAGCTTATGCCTTCCTCCAAGGTCAATATCAAAGGCAATTTTCTTCATAAGGGCCATCTTCACCCCACTCCCACTTAGATGTGAATATTTCTCTTTGAATCACCATTATACTCTGAACCATTTCCTTTCTTATGGTAGAGTGTATTAGCTATTCCTTTTTTAATACTACATGTTCCATTTTTTTTCCTTCAGTTGATTAGATTCAAGCCATCAGGAGGATAAAGGTCCTGTCTTATTCATCTTTGCATCTCCAGAATCGAGGCCAGTTAAAATTTAAGAAAATCAGAACTGCTTTTCTCTCACAGAAATGAAAGTTAAAGTAAACAAAGGCTAGAGGCTTTTGTGGATGCTTTCAAATGGCATTTGGATTCAAAATCAGTTTCTTTTCTATATACAGAAATATAATCATTCCTCTGTCTTGTAAGACAAACTATTATCCCACTGATCACAAAACAGAAACTAGTCACCACTTTGAAAAACCTTGAAATGGAATGAAATGAGGTAGAAAGCAATGGGGTAGCTTTTTTGCAGACATACCATAATACATAAATTGCTATATTACTACAAAATCATGGTAACACATTTTCGTAATCAACTAAAAAAAAATATTACTTGGGCTGCTAGAAAACAATATACAATATGTACTCTACTTGTAAGATTTTCAAACCCCTAAAAATAATACTCATTAGAGGACAGCAATTTTTCTATTACATTAGAAGTTCAGGCTCACATCAATAAATACATTTGTGTTGTTTTATCTGGATACTTGAATAGTTCCAAGCAAAAGCATCCATTATACTGGTACCTTATTCTTCCCCCTCCTAAAATTTAGCTGTCAGTAAGATGCCTCAGACCTTCCATCAGGACCTTCCATAATACAGTATTTTTTTTCCTTTTTTTGGCCACACTGTGAGGCATGTGGGATCTTAATTCCCTGATCAGGGAGCAAACCAGTGCCCACTGCAGTGGAAACATGGAGTCCTAACCGCCTACTGCCAGGGAAGTCCCAATACAGTCTTAAAATGGACAAATTTTTGCAACAATGTGAATAATCTTTGCAGACAACAGGGACCAGCAAGCCTGGAGAGATGAGTGAACCTGTTCCTCTGGACCTAATTGCCTGGCTGCAATCTCATTTTCCATCACACTTTATTTAACTTTTCTTTACTTATATCACATAAATTAACTCAGCAGCCATGCAGAATAATTTTGCTTCATTTAGACCTAAATTAATGAGCGTGATCACAAAGCCATGTGTACAATTTCAATGAAGATACACTATAATTATTCTATTGTATGGGTTAGCATTTCAGCCGTGTATTAATGCATTTTGAATGCGTAATATATGATGCTTTTGTGGTCTTCTGCCATAACACTCTACTGAAAAATGTCCTGCAGTTAGGAAATACTAAACTAAATTATTAAACACAAAAGAAGGGAGAAGAAAGGGGAAAAATTTTGAAAGACTAAAGAAATGACAAAGGGAGAAGTGCACTCCCAGGAATTCATTTCCTCATATAAATTTTATTTCCAGATCGCTTCATTAAGTAATGCATTAAGTTGTGAAACAATAGATCATATTTTTTTCTCAGCATTTAATTGAGGGGTTTTGCAGAGAGGGAACTCTGGGCATTTGAGCATATGTAAGAAATGGAGAAGAGAAATCACAAAAGAACATAGGCATTTATGTTTCTGCAGTCAGTCATGAGTTATGCCAGTAAGTATCAGCTTGAGACCATGAATTATTTCTGCCCAGGCCATACAGTTCATGCAGCCCTGCTCAGGGAACACTACACCCTTAGGGCAGGCAATTATATGTTTTTAGGATTAATCCCAAACAAGACAATGTTTCAGAAATAGACACACTCTCTTTTTGAAGAGCTTTTAGTCATAAAAAGTCATTTTTTTTCTTCCCGACCCCTTAATGCCTTCTAAGCCCCCTTCCTTTCCCCTCCTCTATAAAAGGTATAAAACAGTGCTTCCACCTGCTAACACTCACAGACCAATAACTTTAATTTTTGGCACTTATTTACAGGCTGA
The DNA here is from genome assembly GCF_002263795.3 of Bos taurus. Taxonomy (NCBI): domain Eukaryota; kingdom Metazoa; phylum Chordata; class Mammalia; order Artiodactyla; family Bovidae; genus Bos; species Bos taurus. Next base: position 39,056,358 of record NC_037350.1, read on the forward strand.
ATAGACCCATCCACACCTGCTTTCCCCTTAATTAGCTGGCTATCTAAAGGCTGCGGATTGGAGGCTGCCAGCTTCCTGAACGAAGAGGAAGATCATTTAGTTGCTTATGTAAGAGAAATGGGGGTGGGGAAAGGAGGAAAAAGGATCTTTCTTTTAGAGAAACCACAGAGAGAAACATTAGTACAAAAGGAAGAATCACTCATGAAGAATAAGGGAGCAATATGTACATATTATTACATTATATATATATATAACATATATTATGATATATATGTTTATGTTTTAAGTGACTCAAAGCCTGAAAAATAAACAGCAGCCCTACCTGGCAGTGATACAGTCATTTCTACTTAAGAACATCTGAAATCTTCCATGATATCGAATATTTTTCCCGATGTGTTAAGATGGCACTCCACATGTCCTCCAAGAGGGGAAGTGACCACTAAGAGAAGAAAAAGAACTGAGTTGGGGCCAGACGTTCCCAAGGCTCTGATGTCACTCTGCCACTGACCCACCTCTAGAATTTGGAGGAATCGCATCACTAGGGTGTCTCAGTGTCCTCATCTGTAACGTGTGGGAGCAAATAAGATGGACACCAAATCCTTCTTTGACCTGAATATCCTGCTATCATTTCAACCCTTCCCTTCATCAAGAACTACCTCTGAAGCAACACAAAGAGGCAGAGAAAAAAATAAATAAATAAAAGAAAGAAAAGAAGCGTGCATTGTAAAACTTTGTCGCTTTTTACCTAACCGGAATGTGTAAAAAGTTTCAAACCGAAACAGGTGAATTTTAAGGCTGAGGGGAAATTTTCATGATGATCTACTGCAACCTCCTCTCATCGCAGATACGAAACCCAAAGGTTACAATGATCTCTCTCCCAGCATCACAGAGGGCCATCAAGACTAGAGATCAAGTTCAACTGCCTCGCTGCACGAATACCTGGTCATCTGGTGGTGAAAAAAACAATCTAACTGCACACACTTGTGGTTAAACTTGCACCGAAATACAGTTACACTCGTTAGAAAAGAAGAGCACGCTGCCAGCTAAAATGTAGGTGCAGGTTTATCTTTCCCTCAGAGTTTATAGTCTCTTTATATATGCAACGGGTGCTCAATATAAATTTGGTATAAATAAAAATGTACTCTCCAAAGGCCCTTCAAGATCAGTACTACACCAGTATATCTGTACGCTCCAGATATGCTGGAAGCATGCTGCTGGACCCTAGCCTTTCTCTGCTTAAATCACATAGATAGGTTCCACTGCCTTCAGGATAATTATCAAACTCCTCACTGTGACCTGAAGGCCTTCGTGACCTGACCACTGCCTCACTTCTGCAGCTGTATTTCTACCTGTTGCTCACCCCCCAGCCACTTGTGTTTCTCAACCATATCAATCTAGTTGCAGTTTTACAAGCACAGGCTTCTCTCTCTTGTTTCTCCATTTCCCCTCTCATTTTTCACCTGCACTCATTTCCACTTGAACATCCCTCAGGTTCTGTATTTTACATCACTTCTTCCAAAAAGCCTTATATTTGACCTTTCTACAGCCAAGTTGTGCTTCCTAGGTGGCTCTAGCAGTAAAGAACGTCCCTGCCAATGCAGGAGACATAAGAGAGCCGGGTTCAATTCCTGGGTTGGGAAGATCCCCCAGAGGAGGGCATGGCAACCCACCCCAGTATTCTTGTCTGGAGAATCCCATGGACAGAGAAGCCTGGCGGGCTACAGTTCATGGGGTTGCAAAGAGTCAAACACGACTGAAGCAACTTAGCACACACTCATGCACAGCCAAGTTAGTTGATGCTGGTGCTTACATCCACCTGATAATTACTTCACTATATTGTACTTGCATTTCATTCATCTCTCTCTCCCACTACCCAGGAAACTTGCTAAGAAAAGGAATTTTCTTCTTCTCCATCAAATGCCCCATAGTACTGTGATAGATGCTCGAAAAATATGTCAGTTAAATTAATATCAAAATAGCTGAAATTATTACTATATTACCATGAATTCCTGCACTCATGGATATTTTAAAGGACTGAACATGTGTCCTTACAATTCACATAACAAAGGGTCTTTTTCTTTATACTCATAGACCCATTAACTTTCCCAGGATCCTTCGAGCATCTTCAAATATATGAGATTTGCTAACTGAGGTATGAATGCCTGGCTGTTGGCTAGGATCACCACTGAAAATTTACTATTGCACTCCAGTCTTGTATAATAATCAATTCTAGTGTTCCCCGCAAGTCTACTGAAGAGAGTGCTTAGGAGCTAAATCCTGGCACCCGACTACTTGATAAGTTTGTGCTCTGCCACTTAACGTAACCTCAAGCAAGTTGTTTCACCTCTCACTATGCTTCAATTTCCTCATCTGTAAAGTGAGATAATATTATTACCTATTTCATAGAGCCATTGAAGTTAAATTATATGTAAATTACATAAGTAAAAATTTTACAACAGTAGGAATTGCTCAATGCTTGCTTAACATTTTTGTGATGATAATGACCACCATAATCAGTATCCCTAAGCATTTTATATGTATTATCTCATTTAATCTTCACAACAACTTAATAAAGGCAATATCATCTCCATTACAAATTAATACATGAAAACTTGTAATGTCATTATGTGATTGTAATATCATTGTGAACTTCTGGATGTTGTGAGAGTTGTATCTATAAATGGCAAGATTCTACTATATATTCTTTCCCTACCTCACGTCTTTATCCTCTAAAGATAATTGCACCTCAAACATCCTCATTCTATTAAAGTTAATATGATTAAAATTAAGACAATTCTCTCAGTTACCCACAAGCACAAAGCTTTGGAATGATGTTCAGTGTGTCTCTCTGCCCAACAGGCAACCAATTCTCTTCTTTAATATCTCTTGTATCCCACTCACCTTTCTGTTCCTACTTCTGCCCTCTTCACTCAGGTCCTCGTCATCTGAAAACCAGATGGCTGCACATTTAATAACTTTTGTTCTTAGTTTTAAAAGCTCATCAGTTTTGTAGAGTCCACTTTCACATATAAATTTTTTCAATTAAACCAATAAAAGTCAACCACAAACTTCTCCCAATTTCTGTATCTCTTTTGAAAACCTAAACAAAAAAAGTAAAATAAACCAGAAAAAAAAAAAAACTCCATTCCAAAGGTTCCTACATCAACCACATCACACAGAAGGAGTTTCTGAAATAACCCAATTTGTCTGATGGGGAACATAAATCCCACATCAGTTTGACTTCACACTTTACTAGTGACTTATTTGTGCTTGGTTTTTTCAGGATACTTTACCAAGAAGAGGTGCTTACTTAGTGAAACAAATTAACTTCTCTTCTACCATTTGGTTTCCACTGTACTGATAGCTTTTTTAAGGCAAATTATGCTCTGAGATACCAACAAATCCTTTTTCTCTGCAGCTCTTATAAATAAACAGATGAAAAGAAAGATCTCCCTCTGGTCTCTTATAGGGTTTGTCAGTCTTTAACTGGCTAAGACTCACCTCCAGTTAGATTTGTCTGATTCTTGTGACTTCTGGGTCATGATAAAATAAGAAAGAAAACAGTTCCAGTGCTCATAGGCTGGAGAGCATTCTGGCGAGCAATCCAAGGACTACTCTCTCTGAGCTCACAACTCCAGGGAAGCCACAGAGTTTAAATTATTACCAGAGCCTGACTGTATGTCCAATATAATAGACCAAATCCTAGTTTATCTTCTTGAAAATCACCTCAGAGCTAGAGATGTATTTGTATACTGTCCCTGTATGAAACAGTGCATCATATACAAAAAAAAAAAAAATTGTACCCAATGTCTGCAGAAACTCAGTCTACAAACAGTACCTGTTTACTTTGTTAATTGCAAAATATAGTGCACATTTTTAAAGATGAGCATCTCACTGAGGAGGCTTCCCAGGTGGCTCAGTGGTAAAGGATTCACCCCCTAATGCAGGAGACACAGGTTCAATCCCTGGATCAGGAAGATCCCCTGGAGTAAGAAATGGCAACCTACTCCAGTATTCTTGCTGGGAAACCCCATGGACAGAGGAGCCTTGTGGGCTACATTCCATGGGGTCTCAAAGAGTCAGACACGACTTAGTGATTAAACAACAATCTCACCGAGGGGCTTTCCTGTGCCCCCTTGCCCCCATGGCTGCATTTAGAGAATTATAATACCTTTGTTTAATAATGACACCTTGAATCCACGTAACTTCTCTCCACTCTAGACTCAGAATACTTTTCTACAAATACAATTTTATTTATTCTCAAAATATATCTATGATCCAAGAGTAAATTGTGAAAATTCTGAAACCATGGAGTCAATCAGAACTATTTTCCCCAGATTTGAGCTTTAGGGTAAATGAGAGAGAAGGGATAGAAATTTGAGAGGAAAGAGGAAATTCTCTGGTGGGCCAGTGGTTGAGACTCCATGCTTCCACTGCAGGGGGCATGGGTTTGATCTCTGGTCAAGGAACTAAGATCCCACTTGCTGTGTGGTGCAGTCAAAAAAGAAATTTGAGAGGAAATAAAAATGTAAATATCTTTGTATTTAAGGAGTTCCTTTAAAATACATAAAGATCGTTTATTTGAAGATATATGTTTCCTATAAAATTATTCCATTTGATATAATGATAAATTTAAAGAAAGTAGAATCACATATAAAATCATTATTGAAATTATTTAGCCTTTCTAAGCCAATATTTAAGAAGTTGAGAAATTCCTCCTAACATAGAAAACGAATTGCCTAATAGTAAAGAAAGAGAAAGAAGAAAAAATGAAACAAAATGCTTGGTTTTCTGGACTTAGTGTTAACTACTTTAAAATGTTTTCATTGAATTTGTTGAGGAAAAAAAAAAAGACAGGGAGAATCTTCCAGAATACTCCTTTTTGCCATGGATGTTCTTTAAAATCATCTCTTACTCTGAACTGTTACCCTCAATGGTCTGAGTCTTCTAGTGTTCTCTTGCTTACATCTCCACAGTCTTTTGAAAACTATCCGATGATTTTAAGACTACTGTGTTTCAAAGTGTCCCAATATGTGATATTTCTAAATGCAGACAAATTACTTTCATGTTGCAAGGTCAGGTCAGTCGCTCAGTCATGTCCGACTCTTTGAGACCCCATGGGCTGCAACACGCCAGGCTTCCCTGTCCATCACCAGCTCCCAGAGCTTGCTCAAACTCATGTCCACTGAGTCAATGATGAGATCCAACCATCTCATCCTCTGTCGTCCCCTTCTCCTCCCTTCTTCAATCTTTCCCAGCATCAAGGTCTTTTCCAATGATTCAGTTCTTTGCATCAGGTGGCCAAAGTACTGGCCAAGACTATACTTTCAGGGATCATTTCTGTAGTTCATATTGCAAAAGATGAAATAAAAACCAGATGCAAACAAGCAGAGGATTCAAGACTGGGTCATGCAGAAGGCTTGTTGCAGAAAGCCATGGATGATGTCACTTGACGAAAGGCCTGGGTGTGTGCTTTATTCTGCAGTAAGACAATGAAATCTTATGTTTCAAATCTAGTCAAATATGGTAGCAGCTTATTACCCCCACCTCTGCTTTTGAAAAGGATACTACTATAGATTGTTCCAGATCTCTTCTGTTAGCCCTAAATCCATCCTGTACTTTTCTCCACTGTGCACAGATCAGTACAGGAGGCTGATGTGTACAGACAACTCCATCAAGAAGCTTCTCACACTCTGGCTTCTGGTTGGGTTCTCTGGGGAGAATCCATTAGAGTAGACAGGAAATCGGAGAGTAGACAGAAATCAATGCAGACTACTCCATCAACAAGCTTCTTACACTCCCCAGTGGGAGAACCTATTAGAGCAGACAGGAAATCAGAAAGAGGAAAAGATGAAGGTCGGGTAGTCATTCACTCAGGTCCCTTCTGCCGTCACCGCAGGATGGATTCAGTCCTTAGACTGAAGGTTGCAGCTCCTGTCAAGCAGCCCTCTCCGCGTATTTCTCTCCCTCTCAGGGCTCTGAGAAGTCCTCTTCTCCTCGGTCATCTGAACTATACCTTGTTGTTTGTCTACAATCTGAACACAATGTTGTAAATAGCTCCCTTATTAAACACTGTTCAAATTAGCCAATTTCCCACCAGGACCTTGACTGACACAGATTATACTTAACTCCCTCTCTGAGAATAAATCAAGAGGATGAAGCCATAACTACAGATTCAAAGTCAAGAAAAGGAAATATACACAGAAGGCACAGCATCCATGTTTGGGAAAATAGCGCTGAGCTCTGAAAGCTAGGAAGTGCCCAACTCGTCTTTAAATGTTGTTCTGAACAGTCTGCTTTTAAAACAGAATGAACAATATAATGTTTCCTAACAAATAAGGCACAAAATAATTCTGAATAAACGTCCTTAGAAATAGTTTGGTAGAATTTAAATTCTAGGTAGCAAAATACAAAATAGTCCTAATAATGATTTTTATGATTCTCAAATATTTTTCCCATCGAGCACTACAACACTTCCAAATATTTTGAGGGGAAATAGAAGAGAAATTTTGAAGTTTTTCCTCCCTCCTTGCCCATTAGTTTTTTCTTTCTTTCTTTTTTTTTTTAAGCTTTCCTATTTCTAAATAGGCAGTCATTTTTAACCTCAGTTGAGAACTGGGGAAGTTAGGCATGCAAAGATGGCATGGCTCACCAGTATTGGGAATAAACTTCCTTAAAAGGTCATCCAGCTCTTCCTAGAATCCATACCTCTCAGCCTACCTGCTGAAAATAATATGATTATCACGACTCAATGATAATATCAAGTAATTCCTTATAGAAGTTGTCCTTCAACCCACAGTGCTGATAACACTTACTGCACGCACACATTTTAATAGTCCATTTGGTCCTGAGCCAAGATACAGCCCTGAGCTATGGCCCTAAATGAATTCCCCTACACTTTTCATTTCTTCTAGGGAATTGGACTAATTATAGTGACTACTTTGGAGAGAGCGATAGTTTGAAAACATTGCCTGAGGGATACAAAAGTTGTTTTATTTCATAATTAGGCATTTCTGTCCCAGGGGCATTTTATAGTCATGGTTTGAAATAACAGCCATTATTTTATTACAATTTTCTATTTTTTTGCACATAAAAATATTTAGAACATGTTTTTTGCTGAGTTTTATTAGTCATAATGCCAGGAAGCGCCTGGTGTTATGGATGATGGAATTATCTTTGAGAGCTTCCCTTTAGTGTTATTTCTTCCTTATAGTCTGCATTCTCTCACTGTTTCGTTCTGGAACTGGAATTTAAAGTGGAAATTGAATATTCCGTCTGCTTGGGGAAGTGACCTGTACATGAGGATAAAGTGGACCCCACCCATATGTCTTTCCAATCCTTTGCCCCTAGTCAGCATTATATCTCCTTTGCCACATGTATACCTACTTATACCATGGTTAATGCTCTATTAAGAACTAGAAACATGGAATCAATTCAGCAGGCACAGAAGTAACCACTCAAAAACAACAGGTGTTAAACAATGCCCTCATCAAGCAATTGGATTAAACCTCCCTCTTGGGAGATTTAAGAACCACAAGGTTGTGTGTATGCACTGGAACACACACACACACACACATAGGAAATAGGATAATGAAGTCATGGAAATAGAAGGGATTGTCTCATATACCTGGGCAGTTCTTTAATACAAAACAGGAATTGCCTCTATAATATCCATCAAATTTTTACATAAATTCTAGCGACAGGGCACAAGTTACCTTACAACACACACCATACTGGTTCTCTATGAGAATATTATTCCTTATGTAGAAACAAAAATCTTATTTCCTCTTCACTTCTGCACACTGATACCAGTTCTCCCCTTTGGGGATACATAGAATAGTCCTAATCCTTCTAATACATGACAGCCCTACAAATGTTTGGAAAATAGTTATCAGTCCTTTACAGTGAAGAATATCATTTTTTGCTAGCTGGTACCCATCCTTCTTCTTACCCTTCTTCTGATAACAGCATCTAATTTTCTATCACTGTGAGACCTTCCTCATTCTTATTCCATTGGCTTTTTGCAATTGGAGGTGCACACTACTGGAATTGTCAATAAACATATACGAATTCTTGTCCCAATGGTCAGTTTATAACTGGGCATTTGGCGGAAACTAAATCAATGAGACCCAATTCCATGTATTTTTTCATAGAACCTTTGAGGAAGAAAAGCTCTCTTTTTGCTCTGGATTATTAGTTTTATTTCTTTTTTTAAAGACTTCTTTTGATGTAGATCATTTTTCAAGTCCTTCTGAATTTGTTACAATATTGTTTTTGTTTTATGTTTCAGTTTTTTTGGCCCTGAGGCATGAGGAATCTTAACTCCCCAATCAAGAATCTAACTTGTACTCCCTATGTTGAAAGGTGAAGTCTTAACCACTGGGTCACCAGGGAAGCCCCAGGTTATTAGCTTTAGAACAATGAAAACTCAAAGTTTCAGGCACCACCTCATGAAGAGATTTTTTTGCTTGAGGAGGAGGCAAAACAAATCTGAGTCAAAGACAGAGGAAAGAGACTAAATAACATGATTTGAAATCTGGATATTAGTTGAACTTCATGCCAGGCCTAGTCCCGGCCTTTTCAGTTACATAAATCAATCTATCCTACTTTTTGCATTAGTACATGCAAGTCAGTTCCAGCCACCAGTTCTGAATAATATAGGATTTTATCTGGATATAGGATAATATCTGGATTTTATTCTTTCTAAGCATATCACATTAGATATGCTAAGTTCCAGTTCCTCCAGCTGTTCTTTAAATGATATGTCTTTCTATCTTTTCACCAACTCAAACTCACTGCTTGACCTGTTCCAGCGGGAATGAGCTTCATAAACTCTTACCCAGAGCTAAACCCAAATTATGAGATGTTCACTGTTAACTCATTTGAATCTGATAACTTATGAATAATATTGTGATGGTTAATTTTCTATGTCAATTTGGCTAGAATATGAAACCCAATTGTCTGTTTAAACACCAATCTAGATGTTGCCATGAAGGGTAGACTTTGAGTAAAGCAGATTACCCTCCATAATGTGGGTGAGCCTCTTCAAATCAGTTGGAGGCCTTAAAGAAAAGACAGAAGTCTCCATAAAAGAGAGAAATGCTTACTCCAGACTGCCTTTACACTCAATACTGCAACACTGACTCTTGCCAGAATGTCTAACCTGACTGATTTTAGACTGGTCAGCCATCCTCCAAACAATGTGTGTGTCTGTGTATTTTTTCTACAAAACTCTGACTGACTCAAATAAGGATAGCATAGTCTTTGCTTAGGTAGAGCTCTCAGACAATAGAGACACTCAATCCTTCTACTTGCATGAAGACTCCCCATCTTATAAATGCTCAATTTGTTGATTTCAACTAAGCTCTTTATACTTTACATATAGTCCTACTACCATAATTTCCATTAAATAAGTTGTTTTTTTTTTTTTTAACGATTCCCTTCATCTAGCCTATTCATTAAGGTTCCCAGTTTGGGACCTACACACATTTGATAAGAAGGCTTTGATCTCTTCATTCTAGTAATTAGAAAAATGTTTATTAACCTATAGCTTATATTGGAGCCCTGCTGAACACAACTCAAGGCTCCCATCAATCAGTATCCTATTGTGTGAACTCTTTAACCAGTTATTAATCCACCTAACAGGATTATCACCCAGCCCAAACTTCTCTGTCTTGCCTACAAGAATAGAAAACTTCCATGTCCTGTGGAAATAAAATGGCCTATGTTCACAGAAATCTTTCCATCTTTGAATCTAATAACCTACGCAAAAATAGTTACTTTGACATAAATTACTGTTTGCGAACTCATTCTGGTTTTAACCAATCAGTGTCTTCTTTTGTGAAGAGTCCTCATAAAGAACTCATCTAGAATTTTGCCAGAGTGCCGTCACAATACCAGCACAGTAAGCTTAGATCCTATGCTGATGCTACTGCTGCTAAGTCACTTCAGTCGTGTCTGACTCTGTGCGACCCCATAGACGGCAGCCCACCAGGCTCCCCCGTCCCTGGGATTCTCCAGGCAAGAACACAGGAGTGGGTTGCCATTTCCTTCTCCAATGCATGAAAGTGAAAAGTGAAAATGAAGTCATTCAGTCATGTCCGACTCTTAGCAACCCCATGGACTGCAGCCCACCAAGCTCCTCTGTCCATGGGATTTTCCAGGCAAGAGTACTGGAGTGGGGTGCCATTGCCTTCTCTGCTTAGATCCTATAGTTTTGGTCATTTTTAGAAATACCATATCCCTCAAAGATTAACGATATTATTTCCATGATTGCATCTCCAAATTTTTTCTTGAAAAGTACTTTACCAAAGAATTATGTTTCACTCATTTGAAGAAGGAAGGTATGAACTTCTCACCTTTTTGAGTTTCAGTTCCCCTCTACTCATGTTATTTTCACTCGTTACAGTTTAAATGTTTTTCTTCTTGACAGAGAAAACCGATAAAACTAGGTTAAGTAAGAGGCAAGTAACCAGGAATGAATAGATAATTCATGAAAGAGGAACTACATCTGGATCACAAAACATGGGAAAGGTTGTACTTTCTTAATATTCCATGATACATTAAGATAAAGATTTCAAGCTCGGCCTATTAAATTAGCCAAGTATTCTTTTCACACAGTACTGATAGTAAAGTTATCGCTCATATTTACATAAACATACACTGGATAATCACACATATTGATAACAGAAATATAACCTGCTACTACTCTTTTGCAAAGCTATATATCAATATTCACAATATCCCAAAAAATATTTTGGAATGCAGGAAAATCTTCAGTCACAAAGATTTTTATTGCATATTTATTCATGATTAAGAATAGACACTACCTATTAATATATAATCAAGAACATAGACTAGGTTACCATGTAGTCTCTAAAATGATGATTACTATGAATTTGATACAACAGAAAGTCTTATGTTACAATTCGGGGTTTAATAAAAAGAAAATGTGCATAACCTGTATGATAACAGCCATGCTATACAAATCAGCAAAACTCTTCATTGAAAGGGAAGACTGAAGAAAATACACCAAATATAATATGGTTGTGACACACTAGATGCTAAATTTCTTACAAAGAGTGTGAATGATTTTTACAAGCGAAAGAATAGCAAAAGGTATACTTTAAAAACTAGGTTTGGGAGGTCTGTTGTTTTTTATTTTTTCCCAAAACTCTCAGGATCTGGGCATATTTTTTTATAAGAGCCAGTTAAATAGTAAAGAAAAATGATGAAAGTGATCACAGTTTCAGAATAACATGAGAGAGAGGAAGATAGTGGGTCAGTAAAATTAGGTCATAATCTATAAAACTTTAAGAAAAGCTCTCATTTTTTCCACCACCCACACCTCCCAAAAATGCATCTTCCGAATTGTGTTCTGCCGTTAAGTTCTTTTCAGCCATACTTAAAGGCATTGTAACTGCCCCTTAACAGGATTTCAGTCATGAGTTAATGGTTAAAGCAGACAGCTCATAGCACAGTCCTAAGCATGCAAGACTGATCCGTTTTGTTAAGGATGAGAGATAGAAGGAGAAGATAATTTGCCATATGTAAAGCAGTCCCCTTCACTTCTGAAACGCACTCCTGTGGGTCCTGAACACAGAATTCATGGGAATGTAGGAAACATCAACATACACTTAACACATTGAATTCCTTTTATGAAATCACACCCTCAGAACTAATACCATTCTAGGCTTAGTGGGAGTGAGCAAAGTCATTCTGACTTGAGCCTTATATTCGTGACTTGCTGGAGCATTCCTCCAGTAAAAAGTGCCATGAGATGTTCAGTATCTCTGATTATAGAAACACATAGCACAAGATGAGAAAAAAAATGATTCCCATATAGAAGAAAGGAAGAAACTAAGATTGTACTATGACCCAACATATGATATTTATTAACAAAACTACACTGACTGAGAAAACTAAATCTCAGATATCAGAATTTTAGAAATGGCAATTTTCCAGATGCTATATGCAGAGACAGGATAAAGGGTAGAAAAGGCATGTGTATATGAGAAGAGATGGACAAGTTCATGGAGAGGGTGCCTCCCTGAGAATTGTCTGAGAGGTGACAAACCAATGCAGTAAAACGAGATTCAAGGACAAAAGATACTAGATTTGCACTGAACTGATCGGTGGGCTGAAGACAAAGTGACTGATGGACAGTGGGATAAGGAAAACAAAGCAAAGAGCACAGCAGAGAAGTTCAGATGAAAGTGTGCAGGAAAGTCCATTAGTCCGAGCATATAGGGGAAGCATAGTCCTTAAGCTTCCACACTGAGCTTAGGAGAAAGAACTGAAATTTATCATCACACGTTAAAGAAAACCTATTCATTTCATCTCCCAATAATTAAGTGATAAGTGACTGTTGGCTTGTTTTTTAATAAGAAGAATAAAAGATGAAGTTTAAACCAGTGAACTGCCTGAGCCAAAGTCAGTATTTCTAGTGCCTTTGCTGACGCTGCCCAATCCTTCATGATCCTCCTCCTGGAGAACTACTCCCCCCAACACCCCCCCCCCCCACCTCCAGCTCTGCTCTGCTTCTTACAATAGAATATGTGCATGCTAAGTCGCTTCAGTCATGTATGACTCTTGGCGACCTTATGAAAGTGTAACCCAACAGGCTCCTCTGTCCATAGGATTCTTTAGGCAAGAATACTGGAGTGGGTTGCCATTTTCTCCTCCATAGACTCTTACCAAGCCAGGGACTGAACCCGCTTCTCTTAAGTCTCCTGCACTGGCAAGCAGTTTCTTTACCACTAGCACCACTTGGGAAGCCTATGTATCCATGATAAGCTGGGATAATTTTTTGTTCTTATCCACCTGCAATGCAGGAGACCCCTGTTCGATTCCTGGCTCGGGAAGATCTGCTGGAGAAGGGATAGGCTACCCACTCCAGTATTCTTGGGCTTCCCTTCTGGCTCAGCTGATAAAAAATCTGCCTGCAATGCGGGAGACCTGGGTTTGATCCCTGGGTTGGGAAGATCCCCTGGAGAAGGGAAAGGCTACCCACTCCAGTATTCTGGCCTGGAGAATTCCATGGACTGGATATTCCATCGGTAGCAAAGAGTCAGACACGACTGAGCGACTTGCACTTTCACTTTCACATCATGCTTATGTAGAAGAATGCCTTTGTTCTTACAAAACACATCCTGAGCTATTTAAGAGTGATGTTTGCAACTTCCTTTCAAACTGTTCAGAAAAAAAGAAAAAGAAGTGTAAAAAAGAAAGATACATCTATGCATATCTTAATATGCATAGAGAGAGATATGTGCCATCACTTCATGGCAAACAGATGGGGAAACAATGGAAATAGCAACTTTATTTTCTTGGGCTCCAAAATCACTGCCGATGATGACTGCAGCCATGAAATTTAAAAGACACTTGCTCCTTGGAAGAAAAGCTATGACAAACCTAGACAGCATATTAAAAAGCAGAGACATTACTTTGTCAACAAAGGTCTGTAAAGTCAAAGCTGTGGTTTTTCCAGTAGTCATGTATGGATGTGAGAGTTGGACCATAAAGAAAGCTGAGCACTGAAGAATTGATGGTTTTGAACTGTGGTGTTAGAGAAGACTCCTAAGAGTCCCTTGGACTGCAAAGAGATCCAACCAGTCCATCCTAAAGAAAATCAGTCCTGAATATACATTGGAAGGACTGATGTGGAAGCTGAAATTCCAAAATTTTGGCCACCTGATGTGAAGAACTGACTCATTTGAAAAGACCCTGATGCTGGGAAAGATGGAAGGCAAAAGGAGAAGGGGATGACAGAGAATGAGATGGTTGGATGGCATCACCAACTCGATGGACATGAATTTGAGCAAGCTCTGGGAGTTGGTGATAGCCAGGGAAGCCTGGCATGCTGCAATCCGTGGGGTCACAAAGAGTTGGACACAACTGAATGACTGAACTGAACTGAACTGAGAGAAAGATAAAGAGAGAAACAAGGAGAAAAACAAATGTGGCAAAATGTTAACAACTGATAAAGAATATAATGGTGATATAGTATTTACCATTCTTTCAATTTTATATATATTTTTTTTTTTCAAAATAAGGTTGGGAAAAACACTTGCAAAACAAATACATAACCTATGATATAATGGGGGAAGCTTAAAAGTCCAAAGACTGAGTTGTGAATACAGCTCAGACGAATGTATCTTGGTGACCCTGGACAAGAAGTCTAACTTCTTGGGCTTTAGTTTCCCCTTCTATAGCATAAGGTGGATAAACTGAATGATATCCAAGGTCTCTTCCTGCAATATTAGTAGGCATTTGGGGATAAAAATAGTCACATGTCTATGCATGTTGTATTGACATATGCAGACAGCATAATAAAATTGCTATTTCTCTTCATAAAATTACTCCCTGGTAATTTCATAATTTATAAATTATTCCTCCTCAGCACCTTAGCTAATTGTGTGTGTTTAATGATATTAGCTCACTTGGCACTGAAATTGTGTTTCTTGTTCTAAGAATCAGAGTTCTTATCTATCTTTAAAAAAAAAAGAATTCTATGCAAAAAAAAAAAAAAAAAAAAAGGGAAAAAAAGGACACAAGAAAGAAAGAAGGAAGAGAGGGAGGAAAGAAGAGAGAGGGGAAGAGGGCAAGGAAAGGGCAGGATGGAAGTGGGGGAAGCAGGAAAAGAAGAAAGACCCGCAAGCTGAGGGTGGCTCCAAAAAGGGATACTTTTAACACCAGAGCTGCATGGGAATGAAGGTTCCTGTTTAGCATCATGAATCCCCCAGGTGATCCTCTCCAACTGAGAGTTGGAAATGGGATGAGTAGCCACTCTATTACCATAAACATACACATCTAATACATATGTGTAAAGCTCAATGGTGTCCACTAGGAGCCAAAGCAATAAAAGCAAAATGAATAATCCCAAGAAAGAGAGTAGGGCAATTTTTAAAACTGTATATATAACTTTCCCAAAACTTCACCTGATGGACCATTTTCCAAAATTAGAAAAAAATTTCAAACCTATTAAGTAGATCAATTTGTCTAATACCCTGCCTGAAGAACAAAACAAGAGAAGCTTCTGTTTATCTTTTTAAAACGCAGGACGGTGGCACAAAAACCATGCTCAAAAAAGTGAATATTTATAAAAACCACTCTAACAATTTTTTACTATATACTTTTTTATATATTCTGGGGTTTTAGATAATATGCTTTGTATTACTGCATATTCTGATTTTTTTTTTTACTAGGGCTATACATTGTCTTTTAAAATAAATTTAAAACTTTGAAAGGAAACAAAGAAAAAGCCTCCATGTAAAATAGCATTATTATTTACCTCCGTTGGAAATGAAGAAATTTCTAGCACTATCCTAATCTGAGTTGATAAATAAATATACTGCCATCCATAAAGTGATTCTGGAAATTTTCTGAGACATGAGAAATTACGTTAACTAACATGAGAGGGTATTCATTATTCCCATCATTGGGTAAACTGTTTACTTTCATTATTCTTGGTGACCTGCATTGGAGTGGCCATTAACCTACAGAGCAAATTTTTTTCTAATTCTTTGAATTCCAACATATGGATACTTGACCTTATCGTTGGCAAGAAGAGGAACGATTGTGGCAGAATGAAGCCGTACTCTCTCCAGTTCTCCATCAAGGGGGATGGAGCCCACCCTCTCTCCCAATCTCACCCTCTTTATTCTGCCCCCATCTTCTCTTCACCTATGCCAAAAAAAAATCCATAAAAGGATTCTTAACCACCCACATTGTCAGTGTGTCCTTGGCAATACTTCAAATGCAATATAGATGAGGATTTACTTTATCATAGAGACTGTCCACTTGGGAAGGGTTGGCGCACACTCACTCAAAAGTCACGCCTGTCATGGTAGCTTTCTATTGCAGCTTCTATTTCTTTGTTTGGGCCAGTGAGGGACCCAGAATCTTGCCTGGAAGAGTCAAAAAGAGTCCACCCAGACCAGGTATTCAACAACACTGAGAGTTTTAGTAAGACAACAAGGGGATATGTTAAAACCCACACACTGAAGTAAGACCTCCCCAAGCGCACACCTGTATAAACCCATAACAGGGATTACACAGTGTTTCCTGCTTCAATACCAGTTCCTCCTCATCCAGCAAATAGTCTCTTCTCTTCTCCAACCCGAGTCTTTCCAGAGCATGATGGCTCTTCTGCTTGTCCCTATCTTGCTCTGGAATCTCTTCAATATGACTGTCCCTAAGAGTGGCCCCCAACGCTCAAGCTTTTCATCCAGAAAGGCTGAGCGCTCATTTTAAATCATTATTCTTTATAAATTGATTGCTCCAGGAAATGTTTCTCCCTCCAATATGCTGTGCAAAATGAACAAGGTGTGCAAAATGTTGACTGCTGCCATTATTTACTAACAGGAATGACTGCATGATGTGGTAGCGCTCTCTCTTACTTTTTTTTACAAATACCATCCTGACCCATCCCTCCTCCCCCATGACCAGTATTCTGTATGGTGTGACAACAAAAAGAGCATTTTAACCCCCTTTGGTTAGGGAGCATGGTTTATTTGACCTTTGTTGAATAATATCATGACTGTCCTTGTAATACTTCCTCCAGTGGTAGCAGCAATCTGGAAAGGTTACTGGCAAGTATCACCTAATACATGGGAGCTATACTACCCTGGCGTGCACCCCAGCCTAAGCTGCTGCATGAACCATTTTAGTGGCATGCAGGATGATTGACATGCATCCTGACCATCATCTTACTCTCGTGAGCATGCCTCCCTTCTCCAGAGGCCTTCCCATCGGCTCAGGTCCTGGAAGTGTGGTGTCTTGATAGAGCGTGTGTGCTCAGTTGCTCAGTCGTGTCTGACTCTTTGCGACCCCATGGACTGTTGCTGGCCAGGCTCCTCTGTTCATGGGATTCTCTAGGCAAGAATACTGGACTGGGTTGCCATTTCCTTCTCCAGGGCATCTTCTCGACCCAGGAATGGAACCTGTGCCTGCTGATTCATTGGCAGGCGGGTTCTTGACCACTGAGCTGCTTGGGAAACCCACATCTTGATAGAGAGAGACATAACTATATATTGGGTTGGCCAAAAAGTTCGTTTGAGTTTTCCGTAAGATATTACGGAAAAATTGGAGTGAACTTTTTGGACAATCAGTATTTGGCTATAACTAAAGCACTGAGGTGACTTTAAGATCACCAGACTACCCAGTCCAAGTTCTTCCTCCTCCTTAAAATTCTCCATAAAACACATTGTTCCACCATACATAGGAAATACTAGGTACCTCTTATCTAAGTCATCATTCTCATATCATTTCTATATAAAAGGCAAATAAACTACTGAATGTTTCCCCACCACCCACCAACAGCCTCCTCTGGTGGATCTCACTGGTGAGTAGAATTTAAGGCCAAAATACAGACATTGTTCAAGAAAGAACAAACCTAGTGACCCTTCCTATGCTGAGCTGCCAATCATAACAGTGGAGTCAACACAGCTGACACAGTGTGGCCTCATGCAGTGAAGGAGTTACCGCCCAAAAGAGAGTATTTTTTACCTGAGCGGTGATACTAGCAGCTGAGAATCACACAAGTTCATGTAAACAGAACAGTGGAGCAGTTTGGGGAAAATAAGCAGTAACTGCAGCCAACTGTCAGACCAATAGACACACAGTCCTGAAAGACTCCCTCATTTACACAGCCAGAGCTGAACCCTGGTCAAAGCCAAGGGGATGTTGAAGCAAAACCAGAGCAAAGGCCACTGGCTGAAGTGCAACTCCATCACTATACATTCAGGGTTCAATACACATGGTATAGAATGTCCTGAATTTTATATATATATACACACATATACGCATAACATACATAGATAGGTAGGTAGATCACTCCAGCACTCTTGCCTGGAAAATCCCGTGGATGGAGGAGCCTGGTAGGCTGCAGTCCATGGGGTCGCAAAGAGTCAGACATGACTGAGCGACTTCACTTTCACTTTTCACTTTCATGCATTGGAGAAGGAAATGGCAACCCCCACTCCAGTGTTCTTGCCTGGAGAATCCCAGGGACGGGGGAGCCTGGTGGGCTGCCGTCTATGGGGTCGCACAGGGTCGGACATGACTGAAGTGACTTAGCAGCAGCAGCAGCAGATAGATAGATGCACAACAAAGAAAAAAGTCATCTATTGGTAATCAATATTTTGATAAGCTACATTAAATAATCAATCTTGATTAAAGGCTATAGCCAAGTCTCATTAGCTGCTATTGTTTCCCCTTGGATTTTTGTTGGCTTGCTGGATTGTTTGGCCATTTTCACTAACTTCAATTAAGGAAAGAGAAAGAGGCAGAACTTTTGGAACTTAGATGGAGAACTTTTGCCCTATTCCTCTAAGTCTTTTTCTTTCTTTCTTTCTGTATTTTCTGGCTTACAGTCTCCAATGAATATGCCCATCATTATTTTAAAAATAATAATAATTGGTTGTTAAGGAATGAAAGCACAAAGCGTGTATATTTATTTATCTGCCTTTCCCCTCAACTCAATGGCTATTAAAGGACAATGATAGTCCCATGGAAATAGGGTTCTTTTAACTGCACCAGAAAACGCATTTAAAAACCCAAACAAGCTAACTGTGGCCATATCTTTGTTTGGCAACCTGAGTATTCTCTTCACTTAGTCCTGCTCATAGCAACACACAAAGGATTACTCTGCAGCCAGGGATAATAGCTGATCCCATAATCTGGCATAACACTTAGAAAGATTAATTACCCTATTAAAATCTCAGACATTACTAAGAAAATCTTTGTATAAACCTTTTAACTCACAACAAATGCACCCTCCTTGGTGCCTTCAGTTTGTTACACAATACAGGTCCTCCCCCTCCCACACTTTTCACCATTGTTTCCGGCCTCTTCAGAAATATCCAGATGCACATACCCAACCGTGCCCACATGTCGGCAAGCCCGCACCGAGCAACAGAGTTGAAGCATCTTCCTGGTATGAAGGCAGAAAGTGGGAGTGTGGTTGGAACAGATAAAGTAAAAACTCCTCCCGTCCTTAAATTGGCTGTACTGGAGATTAAGCCGCAGGGGAAAAAGCACTCAGTGATTCAAAGGCTGCTGCCGTGTCAGAAACCAGAGGTACCTAAGAAGATTCATGTTGTAATCCTCACACAAACTGTATGCCCAGTATGTGAAACGATGAGGAGTGTTGAATTCTCGATGCTTACTATTAAAGTTTCCCTCTGGAGTAGAACATTGGCAATTAGACTTTAGGGACACCTCTGTGTTTTCATTTCCACACTCACCATCAGCTTGTCATGGTTTCCTTTCTCCTGCAGGGTTGTCACTTCCTCAGATTTCTTATCACAATTTCAAGGAAAACTCATTGGTTTCAAGATATAAACATAATCAAATAAAAACAAGAAGCAGAGGCCCAGGGTCACAGGGTATGTCATTTATGGGTCAAACAAAAGAGACATCGAACTCCCTCCATTCCTCTGATCAATTATGGGATTTCACTGACTTTGTCATCAAAGGACCCTGATCAAGTGTTGTCCTTGGGAAAATGCTGGGATAGTGTTGATAATAAATTGGTTAAGGGTGTATAGAGTCAAAATTCCACCTCCAGACATACCGGCTGCATGAGCCCATCTATAATCTGAGTTATCTGACCAGCTCAAGCTTCAGATGCCCCATCTGTAAGATGGGAATGATAGTCATACCGAATGCATAAGGGTGTTGTGGGACTCCCGAAGGAAGTGCGTGGTGGGTGTGGCCAACCAGCTGACTCTTCCTCTTTTAGCAACATCACCACCATGATTGCTGCCCAGACAGTGAACCTTTTCAGGCTCCTTATGACACAAGGGCTCCAAAGCATTGGGTTGGCCAAAAGATTTGTTCAGGTTTTTCCATAACATCACACAGAAAGATGGAACAAACTTTTTGGCCAACCCAGTAACTCATCAACCACTTCAACCTGGCACACTGCTTGTCCTGATTGTCACTCTAACCACGCAATAAGATAGTGACAAAAGGTCATTCTGTAAGAGTCTTCATTCGACCTGCAAATACAGTAATGTAACTTTACCTCAAAACTAAGATTCCCAGTCGATACCATTTATTATGAGACAACAATAAACTTTTGTCATTCTAAGTCTTTATTGTGGCAGCACCTAACTTTTTCATTTCAGCTTGGATACGCAAATCCATGCTTTATGAATCCAGAAACTCATAGTGACAACTGACAATGAATTCAGACCTGCTGCTGATTACTTTACATGAATTATTTTATTTATCCTCACAGCAACTCAGAGTTAGGTATTATAGTTAGGCCCATTCTACCCATGACAAAAGATACAACTGAAGCCCTAAGAAGCGAATTAACTAACCCAAGGTCATATGACCAGAGAGTGGTGGGGCTGAGATTTGAAACATGACATCTTGACAACAAAGCGTTGCCACCGTGCTGCATCAGATTCCATTTTATAATCCTAGGTTTTACAGCTAGGATTCATTTTTCAACAAATCTGCTTGATCATACACCATGTGCCAGTCACTGCCCTAGCACTGGTAATAACACAGACAGAAGGCTGCTTTCATGGAGCTTACTTTCTATTTGGATAAACAGGAAATAAAAAGAAAAATATATCTGTAGTAAAAAGTCATGTAGTGATTCATGCCTTGAAGGAAAACCAAGTGCAGCCAGGGACCGTGGAGGGAAAGTGCTGTCTGGCTCAGGTAGACACATGACCATTCAGTTCAGTCCTGGTCTTCAGGTAGGACATGTATCATTATCCTCATCCAACAATTAGCTAATGAGGAATTGAAAAAGTAAGTGACTTGTCCAGAGCTTGCAAGAAACAAAGTATAAACTAAAAGCCAAATCTCCTACTTTCTATGGCTTTTTTAGTCTGCCGTATTTACTTTGCCTAATAATACTTCAACCTGAAATTGCACTTCCATAAATGTGTGTTTTTAAGCACAGATAATCCCTGTGTACTCATTTTTCCTCGTTGGTCCCAATAAAATGAGATCATCTAATAAAAAACAGAGTGGAAAGGGGAAAAAAAAGCATCTAAAAAAAGAAAATCCTCTGAACTCATGAATAAGAACCTGAACTGTCCAGAATGAGGCCTCTCACCCTCAATTTTAAATACCTTGATTAATAGCTGATGGGATGTGCTGCAGTGTAATACTCATGGATTTGGCTCTCACGAGTAGAAATATCCTGGATCCAACACTTCAATTACTAAGGGAAAATAAGAGCCCCCCAAATCACTACTAACAGCATTGACATAATTTCCAATCCTGCTCTTCTCTTTGTCTGGGTAGTAAACAAATGAAATTTTTGTGATAATTGATTGCTCTGTCCCATGCTGTAAGATGATGGGCATACTAATGGGCTGAATTGCAATTATGTGGTTTTGACATGACAAATATTAATCAGCTTAAAGTCTCTGAAGACTATTTGGAAAACATGACCCAGTAGGGAGAAATAAACCCCATTCTTGTAACTGATTAAATGTCTTTATGGTTATTTTCTTCCCGTGCCGATTTTTTTTTCTTTTTTAATATTGGCAGGATAACAGATATTTGACAATTGCAAATCCCAACTACAAATCGTATGACTTGAAACAAGCGGGGAAAGACTACACCTGTGAACTGAGAAAAATCCAAACTTTGGACTGAGTTTTTCCTGGGCTGGGCATTTGGTTAGCTAAAATCAATTGATCCATCAATCTGAAAGTGTTAATTATCAAACATTTGCCTCTCTAAAAGTACAAATGCAACATAGATGTCAACTAGGGTGACCCTGCCTTTGAGAGTGTGATCTCGAATCTCATTCTAACTATCATGGGTAGCACAGCAGGCCACTTAGCATTTCCAGGGGTTCTAGGGAGACATGTTTCTCCTTCACATTTTCAATTCCAATTCTCTGTTAAAGCCATAATGTCTCTCTCCTCTCTTCTTCTCCTTTCCTCTTTATGTCAGCCCATTTATGGAACATAGCCCCTTTTCCTGATTTTCCAAAAAGAATATTCATACCTGGTCATAGGATGTAGTAGATCTTTTAGAAAAATACTTATTTGGCTATACCAGGCATTAATTGTGGCACACGGGATCCTTAGTGGCAGCACGCGAACTGTTAGTTGTGGCCTGTGGGATCTAGTTTCCTGACCAGAAATTGAACCTGGGCCCCCTGCATTGGGAGCGCTAGTCTTAGCCACCAGACCACTAGGGAAGTCCCTGTAGCAGATTCCTCACTGAAAATGCAAGTCACTGCTGGCAAAGGATGTGGGATGGTTACAGTGTATTAAAAAGCAGAGACATCACTTTGCTGACAAAGAGCCATATAGTCGAAGCTATGTTTTTCCAGCAGTCAAGTATGGATGAGAGATTCGGACCACAAAGAAGGCTGAGCACCAAAGAATTGAAGCTTTTGAACTGTGGTGTTGGAGAAGACTTGAGAATGCCTTGGACTGCAAGATCAAACCAGTCAATCCTAAAGGAAATCAGTACTGAGTATTCACCGGAAGGACTGATGCTGAAGCTGAAGCTCCAATACTTTGGCCATCTGATGTGAAGAGCCAGCTCATTGGAAAAGACCCTGATGCTGGGGAAGATTGAAGGCAATAGCATAAGGGGGCAGCAGAAGATGAGATGGTTAGATAACATCACCAACCCAATGGCCATGAATCTGAGCAAACTCCAGGAGATAGTGAAGGAGAGGGGAGCCTGGTGTGCTGCTGTCCATGGGACCACAAAGAGTTGGACTTAGCAACTGAACAACACGGATCAACAGAAGAGAGGCTTCTGTTCCTCTCCTGACCTGTTCTGTAGCTCTCATCCACCACCATCGCTCCATCGCTGCAGGATTCTCCCTGCCTTGTGTTAGGACTCTCTCCATTTCTAACCACACATTCACACACTTAGCTTCCTCCTCTTCTCTACTTACTTCACTTGCCCCTAGACTCCAAATGCCCTGTTCGTTTCTCATTCAGAGTTGTTTATATAAGACCACTCTAATCCATAACATCTGAGCCATGAGGGCTTTCTTTCCCCAGTCAAAACGGTCAACACAGATAACAAGCCAAACAATGGAACTTGCCCATAGAGGAAACTCTGTGGTCATTTCTTAAAGTAAGACTTTTTTCCTCCTCTACATGTATTCCATGGAGAAAGCAATGGCATCCCACTCCAGTACTCTTGCCTGGAAAATCTCATGCATGGAGGAGCCTGGAGGGCTGCCGTCCATGGGGTCGCTGAGGGTCTGACACGACTGAGCGACTTCACTTTCACTTTTCACTTTCATGCATTGGAGAAGGAAATGGCAACCCACTCCAGTGTTCTTGCCTGGAGAATCCCAGGGACAGAGGAACCTGGTGGGCTGCCGTCTATGGGGTCTCACAGAGTCTGACACGACTGAAGTGACTTAGCAGTAGCATACATATCCCACAGTTAATATTATCTGTCTTCTCAAAGGATGGAGGAAAAGCCTTACCTACCTTTCTGTCTGCTTTGTACCTGCAGTCAAAGCCTGTAACAGTTCTAGTGATTCTTCTTTCATACCCTTCAACCTACTTCCCAAGGATAATTAATACTGCCACTTCACCAGCTGTGGTATTTACATCTGAGTAAGGAAATGCTACCAATACAAACTGAAGAAAGGCTTATAAACCTCATTTGTTAAGCAGTATTGCCCAAGCTGGCAGGCCTCCAATTCACAGAGGATTTTGTGCCTACACAAAGCACTGGAAGTCAAAATATTGTAAGACAGATCTCATTTATCTTTAGAAACCATGTGTTTCATAATAGCTGCATATTCTTGACCAGGAGTCTGATTCTCAAATGTTATTCAGGTATAGTCACCCTTTGATTGGGTGTTAAGAAGACACATACCTAGCATTATCTAAAGAAAAAATACTGATTTTGTGACTATTCTTCATTATAAAATCTTTTCTGAGTATAGAAACACTAGGCTTTAGGAAGAAAATGTTTTACAGGAAAGAAAAATTACCTTCAAGCTCACTGCCAAGAGATAACCACTGTTAACATTTTGCAATATTTCCTGTAAGTTTATTTTCTCTGCATATTTTTACAGATAGGAGATCACCACAATATAGTTTTGTCTTCTGATCTTGGTACCTTATATTACATATTGAGCATTTGCTATTTGTCAACACAATTGTAATGCCTATATATTAAATCATTTGTATATACTAATTTACATAACTTCACATATTATTCAGCACTCAGATTTTATAAAATCCAAGTTAACACCTTATTAAATCAGCTGGTTGATCAACTATGATAAAAATGTGTGTATATATTTAAAATGTGTATACAAGGCAAATTAGAGTACAAAGGACAACATTTAAATAATCAATAACTTTTTTCCATTTTTTTAACGTGGTAAAATAGCCATAACATAAAATTGATTATCTTACCTATTTTTAAGTATACATTCCAGTGCTACTAAATACATTCATAATGTTGTGCAACCATTGTCACCCTCCATCTCCGTAACTCTTTTCATGTTGTAAAACTGAAAGTCTATACTCATTAAACAATAATTTCCCCATTTCTCCCTCCCCCAGCCCCTCACAAACATTATTCTATTTTCCATCACTATGATTCTGACTATTCTAAATACCTCATATATGTCTAATCCTACAGTATTTGTCTTTTCAGTTCTGTTCCATTCAGTCACTTTTAGTGACCAACTTATTTCACTTAGCATAATATCCTCAAGATTCATCCATGTTGTACTACATGTCAGAGTTTCCTTCTTTTTTCAGGCTGAGTAATATTCCATTGTATATACTTGGGTTGTTTGTTGCTGTTGTTGAGTTTCAGAAGTTCTTTATATATTCTGGATAATAATTCCTTATCAGATGTACAATTTGCAATTATTCTCTCCCATTCTTTGGGTTGCCTTTTTACACTGCTGACATTGTCTTTTGATGCACAAAATTTTAATTTCCATAAAGGCCAATTTGTCTATATTTTCTTTTGTTTCCTATGCCTTTGACATCATATCCAAGAAATCATCACCAAACCCAATGTAGTTAAAACTTTGGCTCTGTGTTTTTTCTTCCAAGAGTTTTACAGCTGTGGATCTTACATTTAGGTCTGTGACTCATTTTGAGTTAATTTTTGTACATGGTGTTGGGTAAGGGACCGATTTCGTTCTTTTGCATGAATCACGTAACTTCTTAAGAAATTTCTGTAGCCTAGATGAGAAACAGTATTGAAGTTACAAAGAACTGAGCTAGCATCAAAGCAGCCTATGTGTGAAGACGGGAGACAGGGAGGCATCCACCTCTACACTCAACCCCATCCCTGCTATCCAATACTGAAACCGTGTATTGCAAGGGTGGGAATGGAGAGAACTGAGATCTTGAAGAAGAAAGACATCATATTTTCCAATGGTGTATGTCAACAGTGGACTGTCCAGGATACATGGTTTCCATTCTGCCTACTCAAAGTGCCATAAGTGGTTCCAGGTGTGAACAGATACCAACCGATTCATGATGCACTGGAGCCAGCCGTAAGCTACACATGTACATATGATGTCATTTACTCCACTAATTAATCTTTGCCTCTCAAATGCATGATTCAAATTATGTTTCCAAAACTATACTCATTAAAATGCCAGCATCCATGGTATTCTCATCTTCCTGAGATTTTATGTTTGGCTTATCATCTAAGGGAAAAATCAACTGCCTCACAGTTTAACATATTCCAGTTAAATCAGCCCAGTGTCTCTAGCACAGTACCATTCTAATGACTTTGCGACTTTTAAGGCTGGAACATACAGGAAATATAAATGGTGTTGATAGTATCTCAAAATGGTATTTCCACCCTTTTTCAAATCCCAATTCCACCATCCTGTCAAAATCCTAAATTCTGTCTTAGGGCTACTGGTACCTTCAAAGACCAGGGCTTTTACTGCTATTTCACCCCCAGAACTGTGGAAAAGAGACTCAGGTCATATTGTTTCCCAAATGCTCTCTGTAAAAGGATCAGCTAAGAGTTCAGGGGGAAACATCAATCTCTTACGGCACATGTGAGAGAAGCTTTTCAGGGAAATGGTTATTAGCATCACATTCAGACTCATAAACCAAGCTAAAAAGATTTGGAGGGAATAAACAGAAGAGTCTAGGGGATGAAAGTCTGTGCCCCCAAAGCCAGGTTTATTTTGCGGTGGCTCTTTATAGAACACACTAGGATGTGAGCATCTCAGCCTCCCAAACTTACCACTCTCAACGCTGTCCTGCTCTCTTGTGAAGCAACTGAAAAGGACCTGTAACCTAGAGATGAATCCTGAACAAACCACACAGCACTGACGGCTTTACAGGTGGGAATCCAAAGGCACGCCCTAACAGGAAATGCTAGGACTGTGTAATGCACAGTTTTATTGGAGCCAAGGGCCAATAAAGCCAACGCAGTGCTGAATAAAAGGGGATGACAAAATAAAGCGGAATAAAAAGCCATTAAGTTCTGAGATGCCACAAGTTTTCTCACTCAGTGAGCCACTCCAAGTGTCAACATGGAAAGTCAATTCTCCAAAAGTTAGTACTATGTTGTAACCAGCCACCTGTCTCCCAAGGGAAACAAAATCTGACACCAAATCCATTACGCCTTGTCTTCTCCCAGGAGATTCCTTGGTATCATAAGGCAGAAAACTCCACAAAAGACTCACAGAGGATACTGGGCCTCAAGAGACGTCCCTGTAAATGGCTAGTCTTGGTATTTTCCTGAACCGGGCAACACATGGACAAATCAAGACAAGGCATATATTCCTCCCCCACTCTCATGCCCATCTCACCTTGGTTCTAGCAGCTCTGGTTTATTTCTAGATTTCCCTGCAAACACACTGCAACTCCCAGATAAATTCTCACACTTCATTGGAAAGTTGGCCTCAACGGGTACTATTTATACTACCATCCAAGAGAGTGAAAGTGAAAGTGTTATTTGCTCAGTCATGTCTGACTCTTTGCAACCCCACCGACTGCAGCCCTCCAGACCCCTCTGTCCATGGAATTTTCCAGGCAAGAATACTGGAGTGGGTTGCCAGCCCCTTCTCTAGGGGACTTCCAGATCCAGGGATCAAACCTGTGTCTCCTACATTGCAAGCAAATTCTTTATCATCTGAGCCACCTAGGAAGCTCAAGAGACTGTGCACCCCTAAACCTGCACATTTATCCACAGAAGGAAGCAGGACAGAATCTCTGACATAAAATACAAGGGCTGTGGAAGGGGGAAATAGCTTTATTTTCCCTTAATTACTTGAATGGAAGAGATCACCTAACCAATATCCCTAAATGATAAATTTCACAGCTCTTGGCTTTGATTTGGGGATAATTTGACAGAAAACTCTTTTTTTTTAGTTTTTTTTTTTTTTAATATGGACCATTTTTAAAAGTCTTTATTGAATTTGTTACAACACTGTTCCTGTTTCATGTGTTTTGGGGTTTTGTCCATGAGGCCTGAGAAATCTTAGCTCCCTGACCAGGGATCGAACCCATACCCCCTGCAAGAAGAAGTCTTAACCACTGGACCACTAAGTAAGTCCCTCCACAGAAGGTTCTGGTTTCACTGTTTTTTAATCTAGGTGTGTTTTCTAGCCCAATTCTCTCTGAATCCCTCGCCATACTTTTAAACTCTCCCGCTGGCCTTCCATAGAGACAACTACCCTAAAGGCCCACCTGGCAGCCTGTCCGCTCTCTCTAGCCGGATGACGCAGAGAGAGACCAGCAGACTGCGGCTGGTGCATCCCGGAGATGAGGCAGAAGAGGCGGCTGGCCCTTTTCTTGGCAGCAGCTGGTTCAACCTTAGCAGGCAGCTGGCAGTAATAGCCTCTTGTTTGAAGCTGGGGCAAGAAGCAGTGATTCTAACATCCTCTTCAGCATTACCCAGCTCCATCTCACATCTCCTTCTGGCCACACAGCTCCTGTCGCAGTGATTCCAACATCCTCTTCAGCATTACCCAGCTCCATCTCACATCTCCTTCTGGCCACACAGCTCCTGTCGCAGTGATTCCAACATCCTCTTCAGCATTAGCCAGCTCCATCTCACATCTCCTTCTGGCCCACACAGCTCCTGTCGCAGTGATTCCAACATCCTCTTCAGCATTAGCCAGCTCCATCTCACATCTCCTTCTGGCCCACACAGCTCCTGTCACAGTGATTATGGAGGCAACAGTTGTGCCGTAATTAGGATCCTCCTGGGCAGGCCAATCTCAGGATGCCAGCTGCTCCATCGCCAGAAACATCTCCTTGGCATCCCTTCCTCCTTGGCATTCTTGCTCTCTCCCAGATCCTACCCTGTCCTTCCAGCTGCTGGAGTCAATAAGTTAGGCTGAGACCAAGTGGACAAAATTCTCCTCTACCCCAAAGCCAAGGTTATTTGTTTTCCTGATTCACTGGGAGCAGCCTCAGCTCAAGACCCAGTGGAAAGGTGCTGGGGTGTCACTCATTCTCAGTGACTCTTTGGTTGAAGGTGGGTTTCAGAGATTCTTATTGTTGTTGTTGAGTAAAAAGTTGTGTCCGACTCTTTTTGACCCCAAGGACTGCAGCATACCGGGTTTCCCTGTCCTTCACTATCTCCCGGAGTTTGCTCAAACTCATGTCCATTGAGTTGGTGATGCAATCTAACCATCTCATCCTCTCACCCACTTCTCCTTTTGTCTTCAATCTTACCCAGCATCAGGGTCTTTTCCAGTGAGTTGGCTGTTGGCAGCAGGTGGCCAAAGTAGAGTTTCAGCTCCAGCATCAGTCCTTCCAATGAATATTCAGTGTTGATTTCCTTCCAGAGATTACCTGAGCACTTTTTGCTTTAATTCTCTCCCTCTTGACTACTTGCACAGTGTCACAGTTTCTTCTGGCCAGTGGACACCTGATAGTCATGATCCTGGTGTCTCCTCAACCCCAGGACCTGTCAAAGTCAGGATCTGGAGAAGATCTGGTGGCACTGTTCATGGGACATCTGCGTGGAGGAATGCCCCCTCTAGGGATGCCCAGAGTCACTTCTCATTTTGCTTTCTTATTTCTCCCCTCTTCTCCTTTTAGGGTCTTGAAACAATAATAAGCAGGAGATTCCAAAAATGCTCCCACATATGTCTCCTGACAAAAACAGGGGACTCACCTGGCAATGAGAAAAATCAGCCCTCTCGCTTCTCCCATTCCAAGAGAATGTGAGGAAAAAAATGCAGCAATAACATCTGGCCATGCTAAGGCAAGCCAGGAGAAGCCCCACTGCCCGCAAGACCATGCAGATCTAACTGCACTGCTCAAGACCTAAGACTCAGTCTTCTTATTACCCCTACTTCCACTTTCTCTCCTCTTGGTTAGCCAAACTTACCATAATGAACAATTTTATGTTTCTAGGGATAGAGGGTATTTTTAAATCCCATGCTCTGGCCAATGACTCAACCTAAGGACAATGTTAAAAAAAAAAAAAAAAAAAAGCTTCCTCATTCCCTTGAGCCAATCCACCCAGTCCTATGAATACTTCCCTCCAGGAAGAAAGCCAGACTAGAAGGGAGTGAGGCCTGTGAACCCACAAGTTCCGGGCAGAGTGGAGGGTGGGGCAACCCTCCCCACCCCCAGCTTTCTTTTAGACTTTGAAGTGCCTCGGGCACCACTTTAATCCCTGATAGATACAGAAATGAGTCCTGGGGAAGAGAAACAGGAAAAGACCACAAAGAAAGGGTTTGATTGTATTTAACAAATGGTCATGCTAATAGCTCTCTGCCTGCAGGCTCTGCCATCCTGTCCCAACTAGGGGAGGAAATGACCAGCCCTTTCCAGGGTGTTGAGCTGGCAGCCCCAGGCATCTACACATCAGAACAAAGTCCTCCTGGGTTGCCAGCAGAGCAGGACGGGCAGTCACCCTACAGCAAAATGTCACAGGCTGCACCTGGCTCTCAGCCTCCGCGAAGCTAATGGACAGGTGGCAAACGGGCAGTCCTGGTGGGGAAGCCTCGGCAGTTATCACGTCCAGCAGACAGACTTGGCCAGTCACCCTGTCACCACGTGATCAATCAGCCGGGGCGTAAGGCAGGCGTAAGCCCTGTCCTTGGGACCGGGTGGTTGAAGAAACAGCTCAGAATCATACAAGAAGGAACCTGTCCCAGCCTAGCGTGCTGTGTGATACACAAACATCTTCAACAGCTGAGCGAGGCAAATAAGACTATATGACTTGCAGCGTGCATTTTTACAGCAAGGATGGTACAACTCTTTCACCGTGTAACATAACACTGGAAAAGTGTTGGCCCCTATAGCTTCTTGTGAAATAGAAGCAGCAAATCATTTAATACAGGCAAGAACATCTAAAAGGCTTTTTTAAAGGTATGAAGACTCAGGCTAAGGATGAGACTTGCCTCTAGCTATCCCCGGCTTGAAGGCTGTACTGATTCCTAACTAAGTGGGAGTATTATGCCATGATACCTATAATATCTAGACCTAAGTTGACCAATTAATAAACCAGTAGAGACTTTGCTGCTATTTTTTTTTTTTTTTGGAGGGCCTTGTTCAATAATAATTCTCACTCTTTTCTTTAGGGCCAGATTATGGAACCGCTCCTCACTGTTACCACCAATACTACGTGTGCCAGTTCAAGACTTGTGCCCAACTTTGGTGCCCATATGTACAGACGGATGGACCCAGTTTATCTACAGTTGCACACGTGGCCCCAAAAGAGGCCACAGCCTTTTTCAATCTTGTTCAGCCTTGGGGTCGGGGAAACAAACCTGACATTGACATGGGCGTTGACTTTTCCCTTGGTGCCTAAACAAGAATGACACGTGCCTTTCCCTCCCTACCTTTTATACTTCATCCCTCACTCCCTTTCTTCCCAGCTTGCTCTTTCTACTGCATCAGGTTAATAGAGTGTTATTTCCATGAAAGCAAACCTGCTAAAAGCTTCAAAAATCTTGCAAGAAATTGTTATTGTGATTCAATCTTTCAAATTTTGCCATGTTAATAATCTCTTTAGACTCATAAAGAGCTTATTGGAACCAACATTGGAATTAATTGAATTTGTAGCCTCACCAAACAGAGCCGGCGACTCTATTATTAGTATTAAGATAATTATGGTAGGTTTTGATATTTTTGCATTCTTTATATTAAAGGGGCAGTGTCAAATGAAGCACAAAGCAGTCTCCATTCTCTCTTTATGTCCTCATTCATAGTTCCTTCTGTGACTCAATCCAAAGCAGGATATAAAACATGTATTTATTTAATGTCTCTATCTTTGTAACAGTGCTAAATGAGTAACAACTAAGTCTTCTCATTCCATAGTTTATTTTTAGGCATTTTTTGTTTCCTATTAAAATTACTCTCTTTATGGAAGCCTTACTTTTTGTGACTTGGTTCATTTTTCGCTTAGGAATATTTTCCAACTGAGCTTTCTTTCCAGAGTCTAAGTCTTTACACAGTTTGGCTTCCCAATCTGGTAGAAATACCAACTTCTAAATGCTAGGGACAGCTTGCACTGATACTTCTACTGCCAGATATAACAGAATGGGCTTGGAGCCAAGAGACCCACGTTCTGGTACCAGTCACCAATAACCACTTGTGTGATTCCTCGGTATCAGTTTTTCCTTTATCTGAAAACAACACAAAAAGAGGAAGAATGATTTCTAAAATCATTATCATCTTTAAGCTTTTTTTTCTGAGTTTCTACGTTTTATGTTATAATTGCATAATGTTAAAACGACCTGTAAATACTGCTCTCACTAGTGAATCATAAATCATTCCTTTTTAAAATTTATTGTACTGCTTACTATAGCTTTATGAGAATAACTTTACACAATCGCTTGTTGTCTCGCATAATGCCATTTGGTAAGGATTTTTGCCTTAGAATCTGAATGTGTCTCGGTGTTGTGTGGAATATGTATACCTCTGACAGGCTTAGATTTGTATGTATGCTGGGGAAGCTGGTTATAATGGGGACCAAAGGAGTAGTATTTCTGACCCTTTTGTTTAACCATTACCATCCTAGCTTCAACAGAGTTTTAAAAATCTGTATCAAGGAGATACAGTTACATTCCTTGAGAGTCAAAACTATGTCCCATTCTTTATAGTGCTCCTAGATGGCAAATAATCATATAAATAAGCCAGTTTTATCAACTACTTTAATCATGAACTGTTATGGTAGCATCTGTTAAGGGGTCATCCTTGGTAGTAGATGCTCTGTCTCAGCTATAGTTCCTCACCCTGAAGAAGTTAACGCTCCAGTTGGGGAGATACAGAATCATAGAACATTAGGGTTGGGAGCATTATCAAAGTTCTTCTAGTCCAACATCTATCCCATGAAATCATTATAATCGATTCTTTAATTCAAAAGAGATCATCTTAAAAAGGAAAATCCATGCACACTGCACAAAACTGGGCAGATTAGAAGGAGGGCCACTTACTCCCTCCATCATCCAACCAGATCTGTATTAGGCTTATTAGTGAGGTTTGCAAAAATAAGAAAATAATATCCATACCATAACCCCACTGAATAAGAAAGATGGAGTTGGCACGCACCAATAAAACACATCCCCCTACGTTTCCACTCTCTCAAAAAGCCAAAGAAAATCAGGCTCTGTGATCGATTGATTTGTTGTCAAGACGAGCTTGAGGAGGAAAAAGTGACCGTGTGGCTGGAGAAACCGCCCTCTTAGCTGAGTAATTCCGTGTAATCGCTCTCCCTCTAGTGGTCAAAGCAGAGATGGCAGCTCTCTGTTTCAGCCTGTATGGAAGCAGGAATAGGGGTACCCAACCCCCAAAGTTTTGACTGTCTGTTTCAGAACCCCAGTGCTAAGTTATAGAACAAGTCGCCTTACAAAGACTTCTTAATTAGAACATCTTGCTTGTTTATACTGATCATGGCAGTTACAAAAGACCATATGTCTTTGAGACTGCTGCTTGGCAAGACTCCTCCAATGTTTACCAAATCTATTTTGTATCCCATGCTAATAATAGTCCAGTGGGTCCCCAGGCAGAGCAATGGAGACTGAGGACTTCTTGTTTCTTCTATTACTCAGTATTCTGCCTTCATCATGTGAAAGGCCTCTTAGTTCCTGTGAAAGGACTAAAACAGAGCTCTAAGTTTCCCAAATGCTGTTATTTTGGGAAACGTTTATTTCAAGAGCTAAATTGTAATCTTTTGACAAATCAACATTGAGCAATGCTCTGCACTTTGTTACACATACTTTAAACT
Source organism: Bos taurus (assembly GCF_002263795.3). Lineage (NCBI taxonomy): Eukaryota > Metazoa > Chordata > Mammalia > Artiodactyla > Bovidae > Bos > Bos taurus. Next base: position 39,089,514 of record NC_037350.1, read on the forward strand.
ATTCCTTTAAATAGAAAATTTCAAATGAGTGGTAAACCATTTTCTACAGTATCCATAGATAATTCTATCTTCTAGAGCCAGAATCTTTTGCTTCAGGAAGGTACAGTAGAGATACACTCCAATTTGAGAGGGTAGGACTGATGCCTGGTGCTGGTAATAACTGGTTCAAGGTCACACAGTTAGGCTCTCCCTGATGTAACAACTTGACCATGCTGTGTAACTAAAAATAAACGGAGTAGAGTGGCTGAACCTGTATTATCTATTGCCAACAAAACAACAAACAAGTGATCAATTGGTTCTATTTTGTTGACTTAGCAATAAATTACGGAGAAGGTGATGGCACCCCACCCCAGTACTCTTGCCTGGAAAATCCCATGGACAGAGGAGCCTGGTGGGCTGCAGTCCATGGGGTCGAGAAGAGTCACACATGACTGAGCGACTTCACTTTCACTTTTCACTTTCATGCATTGGAGAAGGAACTGGCAACCCACTCCAGTGTTCTTGCCTGGAGAATCCCAGGGACAGGGGAGCCTGGTGGGCTGCCGTCTATGGGGTCGCACAGTCAGACACGACTGAAGCGACTTAGCAGCAGCAGCAGCAGCAATAAATTAACATGCTCAGTTCATTTCTTTGCTCCCTAGGTCTGATTTTGGTCATCCAGAAAACTCGGCTTCTATTATTCATTTTGGCACAAAGTTAGATGACAATTTATACAGGGATCTGGGAATTAACAGCTTGGGTTCAGTGTATCATCCAAGATCTGCTTAATTTATGTGAGTCTCTGAAAAACCCATCAGACATTTGTTGTGTGCAGAATACATGTTTGATAAACTTTTCTTCCTTTAAATTGTGAACATATAATGAAGCCTTAAGAATTTTTGTTCTTGCTTGTGACAGCTCTACAGCTGTCAGTGGCAATAATCCTTCTTTGTAGCATATTTTATGTCCTTGGAATGACCATTAACCAGGTATTTCTCCCTGCTTGGGAAATGTGGCAATATAGCAACTATCTGTAAAGAGGTTTGCAATAGCTCACAGAGATGAGAAATGATCATTGAAAATAATTAACACATACTGACTGCTTAACCTGTGCCAGCCGGTATTCCAAATGCCTTATCTCTATTAACTCATTTATTTTGAACAATAAACCTATAATGTAACTACTATCAATGTGTGCTGTGTGCTGTGCTTAGTCACTCAATCGTGTCCAACATTTTGTGAGCCCATGAACTGTGTAGCCCACCGGGCTCATCTGTCCATGGGGATTCTCCAGGTAAGAATACTGGACTGGGTTGCCATGCCCTCCTCCAGGGGATCTTCCCAACCCAGGGATCGAACCCAGGTCTCCCACATTACAGGCAGATTCTTCACCGTCTGAGCCACCAGGGAAACCCAACTACTACTGATATCCCCACACAAAAGAAATATTCATTTTCATCAAGGTATCTCCAAATTTGTTTATCACATGATCCCACTAATTGTGATAACATTCTTCTGGGATGACTAACTGCTTCATTTTGCATTTCCTTTATCATATCAAATACCTGTATTATACTCCTTTTGATTCAATACATGCTTTAGTAGTTTTCAGCTGCATGTCTTGTGAAAGGACTTATTAAAGTGATACTCATATGCAGAAATCAAAAAAAAAAAATACACGCTTTAATTTTTTAGTATCCACTGATGCCTTGAATTCCTTGAGGGCAGGGTTTGTGCCTTGTTTCTTTGAATCTTCTTGTTATAAATAACTTTATTATGTGCAGTGGGTGGATTTTCTGAATAGAATTTGTTTCTTCATACCTAAATTGCCTGCTGAAGTTTTACAAATCAAATGGAAGAGTTTGCACCGGGAAGATTCTTATTTCCCAAAGAGTAAAAGCAGAGTTTCATTGAAAGTTTCATGAGACACCAATTAAATTTAACTCTGAGAGCGTAGAACCATTTTCTTCAGCTATAAACGTACTTTGGAACTAGCACTGAGGGGAAAACAGCTGGAGAAAGTTATTCTCTGATGCGACCATGTATTCTTTAGAGATTGAAAAAAAAGTCACAATGCATGCACTGGCGCCAGAAGATCTAACAAGAGTGAACAGTGGTGGTGAGTCATTACTTGAGGGCCGGGGCTATATGGAGGTTTTATGGTGGTGGTTTTAGTCACTAAGTCGTGTCCAACTCTTACAAACCCCTGGACTGTAGCCCGCCAGGCTCCTCTGTCCATGGGATTCTCCAGGCAAGAATACTGGAGTGGGTTGCCATTTCCTTCTCCAGGGGATCTACCCGACCCAGGAATCGAACCCTGGTCTGCTTCATTGCAGGTGGATTCTTTACCGACTGAGCTACGAGGGAAGCCCAGGGCTGTGACTCTAGGGAATCTGAATCGAAGCCAAGCTGGGAGGTGAGATATATGTGTCAGGTTTCAGGGAACACCAAGACAACCTCTCCTAGGACACAAAAATACATTGTGTAAAATAATAGGCCACACACACACTCCGAGGTTATTGTTATTTTTTTAATCAGTTTGCCAAAACTTGGACTTAGGTTTCCCACCAAGGACAGGCATACACCTACAAACACACTTGTGCTTCTTTATATTGACAATTTTGACGGGTTTACACAACATGTCCTGGGAATAGGGAGATATTTTGCATTATACCGCTGGTTGTTACTATATGATTTCAAAATCCAGTTGAAAAATAGGGGGGAACATTTAGTCTAGTAAACCGATCATTTTATTCCAAGGTATATTTGTGTTTTCCATCAATGAAACTTTTTGAGTTAACAACTGTTAGACAGCTTTTGGTTGAAAACGATCAAGGGAGCAAAGTCCTGCCTCTTAAGATGCTTATAGCCTAGGAATACTGGGAGGTAAACAGCAAGACCCAGTAAGGGTAAATAAATAAATAAAAAAATAAGGAGTAGTGAAAAGGCTGCAAGATTCCAGAAGGATTTCATAGAGAGGGTGAGCTACTAGCTGAACATTGAAGAATCATTAAAAATTTAAAGAAGCTGAGCTGGAAGAAGACCTTCAAGTACAGCTAACCACAGAGAAAAGACTTAGAGAGGAGATTGCTAGAGGCAGACACAGGGAACATCATCACCGTTGAAATAGAATGCTGGAATGTGAAAATTAAAAGTAATTTTTACTTTTTCAATCAATTTTTATGGTGCTCTGTAACCACGACTGAAAATACCTAAGAGCAAAGTTGAAGTTCAAGGCCAGACCCAGAAAGGAGCCCATGTGCAACAAAAGTTCAAATCATTTGGCGAGCAAGAGGCAGAACAAAGGAAAAGTTAAATTAAAGTTCTGGGGACATTGATACAAACAAGGCAATTAGAACAAATGCTGCTCAAGAGCCTTGTCTCTATCTCTGGAGACAAAGCAGGATACTCCACTAATCATACCAAGCTGAACTCTAAAGAACAGAATGGGAGAATTTTTTTTTTTTGGAAGTATAGTTGATTTACAATGTTGTACTTTCTGCTGTACAGCAAAGTGATTCAGTTACACACACACACACACATTCTTTTTTATAGTCTTTTCCATTATGGTTTACCACTGGATTTCTTTTATTTAGTTTTAGTTGAAGGATAATTTTTTTACAATATTGTGCTCGTTTCTGCCGTACATCAACGTGAACCAGTCATAGGTATATATACGTTCCCTCCGTCTTGAACCTCTCTCCCACCTCCCACCCCAGCCCTCCTCTCTAGGTTGTCACAGAGCATCAGTTTGAGTTCCTTGAGTCATACAGCAAATACAGGATGTGGGTATTTTAAATGGGGAATCTTTGACTCCGGAACTATGTCTAAATTGGCTGTAACTTTATTGGCCCTTAGGGCGTAAGGTCAAGACTCAATTTTTCTATCTAGTCTTCTACAATTATAATGAAGATGCTTGTTGTTTAGTAACGTAGATAGACTTTGAGTGAACACACCCAGTAGTTGACAAATAATGAGAGCATCTTCCTCTAATCAAACAAACAAACAAATGGAATGAGGGGTTCATTCCTTTCCTAGAAAAGAAGAAAAGTTTGATTTTTACTTCATCATTTAAATGACTTAATTAGAGAAATAAACTCCTTCACCACCAAAGAAAAAACCCTAGATGCAATATATGAGCACAGTTCAACAAAGAGAAAATCAAGAGGCTCCTTAATGTTTTCTTTTCAACACTCTTTTTCCTGAAAAAACTACTTTCCCACACCTTAAGGGTATAAAACAGTTAGTATAGAGAAGAGTGAAAGCTTCACTGAGGGGCTTCCCTGGTGGTCCAGTGGTTAAGAATTCACCTTCCAGTGCAGGAGACCCAGGTTTGATCCCTGATCAGAGAACTAAGATCTCACAAGCTGCAGGGCAACTAAGCCCACATGCTCCAACTAAGACCTGCCACAGCCAAAGGCATTTTTTAAAAAAGGCTTATCAATAAGCATGAACAAGATTTTGATGCCACTGTGTCACTTATTCAGCTCCAGCCATGACCGCTCCTTACTTAAAGTTCATATCAAGTCCAGTTGGCTCTCGGGTGTTCTGGAAGGTCCTCTCTGAGTTTCAGAGAGACAGACTGCATCAACTGGCGATTATTTCCTGCATTTTGTCGCTTTTATTTCTTTCTACCATGGAGGTACAAATTTGATCTGCGAGTACGTTCCCATACGGCTGCTTTTGTCTTTGTTTTCGGTGTGGTCAGCATCTACATTCACGTATAATGCTCATAGCTTGGATCATCCACGATGTGCCAGGGACTCAATCTATTCATTCATTATTTCTCCATTGTTATTACAACCTCAAATTCTGCAGATATTTTTATTGACATAATTTGCAATTTAATTTTCAGGTGATCCAAGGTGACAGATTTTGATCAAAGAAATACTTGAGGAAGGACAGGTATGCTGAGAGATAAGAATGGCTACACCACCATCTTACACACAAGGATAGTATTACCTTTTCAACAGAATTGCTCAGAAGAACTGAATTTTTTCCCCTGGATTTTACCTTGAAACACATAATTATTTCTCGGGAGCATTCGTTAAAGTACTCAACTAATTATGATTTTATATTCAAGTAATCATTATAATGCCAAGGATAATACTGGGTTAGCCTGAACTATCTGCCATCAAGATAGGAAATAAAGCACTATCTTTCTTGCATCAACACAGAATGAAGTAAAATAAAGACTCAGCTGTGAGCTGCTTTGTTTACTGATCCACGTAGAGGACCGAGGTGAGAGGTGAAATGACTCCGCTCAGATTCAATTAACAGATGACTTCCCGCCTATCTCCTTCACAGTCTCAGAGCTAATACTCATCTTAGCCAGCTGTGTTAGTTAGCAAATACGTAACTAATGTGTTAACAGGGTTTCCCAGGTGGCTCAGTGGTGAAGAACTGCCTGCCAAGGCTGGAGACGCAGGAGACATGGGTTCGATCCCTGGATTGGGAAGACCCCCTAGAGGAGGAAATGGCAACCCACTCCAGTATTCTTGCCTGGAAAATCCCGTGGACAGAGAAGCCGGGTGGACTCCAGTCCATGGAGTCCCAAGAGTCAGGCACAACTTAGTGACTAAACCACTATATTCTCCAGAGTGACTGTATCAACTGCATTCCCACCAACAGAGCAAGAGGGTTCCCTTTTCTCCACATCCTCTCCAGCATTTATTATTTGCAGATTTTTTAATAATGACCCTTCTGACCAGTGTGAGGTGAGAAGTTAATTAACTTCATTGTAGTTTTGATTTGCATTCTTCTAATAATGAGCGATGTTGGGCATCTTTTCATGTGCTTGTTGGCCATCTGCATGTCTTCTTTGGAGAAATGTCTGTTTAGCTCTTCTGCTCATTTTTTGATTGGGTTGTTTGGGTAGTGATTTTTAAATATGTTATTAGTAGCTGTTAACAAAAGTTACTGAATGCCTGCCATATACAGAATTAAGAAAAAAACATACTTACCTAGTTGTTCAGCAAAAATACATTGACAGCCAATTATGTTTAGACTCTGCTGTACCAGAGGCCGAGGAGATGGGAGATGGTCTTTATTTTTGAAAGGATTTCAAGCTGATTGGAGATATAATATAGATCCCATTCCAATTAACAGAGGAAAAAGACAGACAGAAAATGCTTCAGGATTTCTAAGGAAGTATTCCAAAGCCTACAGGCTGAGAACAATCTTGTGTGCAAAATGAGACTAGACCTCAATGGGTGAGCAAAAAAGATCTTCCCCTGCTCTCTACTTCACCACAGAAATTAAATATGTTCTTCCTTGAATTTTGTTTTCACTATGTGATGGATTTCAAGATTCTTCTCCAGTTGTCCCCCACACTTTCTGGCAGTGGAGACCTGAGCTATGTTGAAGGAAGAACAAGCAAAAAACTGACCAGTGAGTCAAAAATGGAAGAGAAAGGCTTTGGAGGACTACCATCTGCTCATACACCCAAACCTGAAAACTCTCAGATGAAAATGAAGAAGAAATGAGTAAATAAGAAAATCTAAATAGTTTATAAAGCTGCATACTGAGGACAAGAACAGGCATCTGTGCAATTTGGGATTACATCAAAAGTCAAAACACAAATTGCAAAACAATTGAAAAATACAAATTGTAAAATATCAGGCTAAAGACTGAAGCCCCAGTGCAAATTTTCCAACCATAGCAAAGAGAAATTAAATAAAAGAATTATAAAAGAGATAAAACATTTTAAGACATAGGCAAAAGGAAATGTTAAATAGTAGAGGAAATATAAAATGGAAATTTTAAGAAGCACAGTGAAATCTACAGACAGGTCTAAACACCAACTCATATTCCCCCCCAACCTTTCTGAGAAAATCTTAAGAAAAAGAATCAGCATTCATCAACTCAGAGTCTAGGAAAGCAATGCTTGTGACCCACCAATAGGCCAAAAGCAAGAACATTTCAGATTTAAAGGGCCGGAATCCACCGTGAAGATTTTGAATGAACAGGAGAATTCAAATCAAAACAGAGGTAAGCAGCAAATCTGGACCATCACCATCGACTCAACTATGTATTTTCAAGTGTTAAAAATAGCAAGGGGAAGGATATAGTCTCCAAAACTTTTTTTAATGGAAACAAATGCCAACCGCATTCAAAATAACAAATTCCAACAACAAGAAAAGGAAAACACAATCTGCTAATTCAAACATAATTTATTAGGGAAAAGAAGGTTGTTGGGGAGTAGAGTACTCCGGAAACCCCTTAGCAAAAGTGAAAACTCTACAGATGGCAGGCCATCGGAGGGCAATAATTTCCTGATAGTGGTAGAAAGAGAACTGCAGGTACTTCAGGGGACAGACAGAGAGGGGAGGCAAATGCAATGCATCCTCAGCCTAGAAACCCAGTTCTTATGGGCGGAGCGAGGGGGATAGGGGAGGAGAGTTTCTTCCAGTTGATTCATATTCTCTCCCTCTCCTTCTCCCTGTCTTCCTCCCCACCCCACACATACAAACACAGAGACCTTGATACTCAACTTCCCCTCTTTTTTCCTTCAAAAAATTCACTTGTATTGCCCATTACCACTTCTACACCATATGTTTGCTGATAATGACATTGCATTTCAGCTAGCCATCATAAAGGCGCTGGCCCTGTTCTGGGTTCTTGGGTTCTTGGGTTCTCATCTCAGCTCTGAACTACTGTGTGACTTCACCTCCGTGAGCCTCCATTTCCCAATCTGTGAAACGAGAGCTTAGAAAAGATGAGCCCTATGGTCTTTTCCATTCTTATCTCTTCCTCTAAACAGTCAGTACAATTCTGCTGACTGTTTAGAGGAAAACATAAGAAATTTGCATAGAGCCTTTGAAGTCACTGTGCAGGAGGAATGCGCCGTTTAGTACCTGAAGATTGCAATTTATCTTATTTATTATTTATAAATTTATCTTTATTTAGTTAAAAATGCCCTATTAACACTTTTTGGAAGACCTAAGGGGCTTCGCAGGTGACTCAGTAGGTAAAGAATATGCCTGTAATGCAGGAGACATGGGTTCAGTCTCTGGGTCAGGAAGATGCCCTGGAGGAGGGCATGGCAACCCACTCCAGTATTCTTGTCTGGAGAATCCCATGGACAGAGGAGCCTGGTGGGCTACAGCCCGTGGGGTCAAAAAGAGTTGGACACGACTGAGCAACTGTGCATGCACGCACAGAAGACCAAACAGTGCTCTTCAAATATATGGAAGGCTCTCACACGGATACTCTCTTCCTCAAATGGAATTGTTTTATATACAACCCCTTAAGGCAGAACTGAAACTGATGGGTAGAAGACAGATTAAAGTTTAATATAGTAGAAATGTTTTATTCATTTGGGGATGGTCCAGATAGAGAATGAACTAAAAGAATTCCACAAATGCACTGCTTTATCCCAAGGAGATCTCTAAGAATGGGAGTGTTTGACTCTGCAAGTATGATTTGATGGTTGCTCTTACACTGACTTTCTTAGATAAAGGATCCTTCCCGATGCCTCTTACTGTTGCCTGCCTCAGCCAACATCCTGTCCAACAGAAGGGCTTTTTAGTTCTCTGATCAAAGCCGCCCTGTGTGCAAAGTGCCCATTGTTCATTAGTGAAATGCGACTTGCACCTGCTCCACTGAGGTGTGCTCCTTTCACTGTGTCCCTCTCGGTTTCAGCAGGCTGTAGCAAGATCACAGGGCCAGTCACCTCGGTGACGAAGGAAGCCACGCTCTGCCAGTCAAAAGCTGGACCAGCTGTGCTGGTCTTGTGTGAACCAGGTGCCCAGTGCTTCCCCAGGAACCTGCTGCCAAGCCTTGGCAGGCGGATGGACCAGCAGCTGCTCCTCTAGCTTCAGTCCTGCTCTCTCTCTCTCTCTCCCCTCCTCAATCTGAGAATCCAAGTGCAATCCCTGGGGAGACCCATTACAAGGAGGAGGAAAGAGACCTTTGAAAGAGGGAGATGCAAGGGCAATGATTACAGCTGGTTGACTGAAGGCAATGAAAACCAGGAAACAGTCAACGTGAGAACTAAGACAAATTTCAACCAGTCTAAGTTTCTCACTTTCAGAACAGCATTACTCTTAAGATAGGAAAATTCACAACTGAAAAAGAAATCACAGTGAGAAAATTAACTGTTTATTAATAATATCATTGATATTACTACTCAGCACAGCTTTTTGTTGTTGCTTTCCAACATTGGGTTAGCGTCTGCTGTACAGTAAAGTGGATCAGCCATATGTATGCATATTAATATATTCCCTTTTCCTTGGCTTCCTTCCCATTTAAGTCACCACAGAGCATCAAATGGAGTTCCCTGTGCTATACTGTAGGATCTCATTAGCTAACTATTTTTAGATAATCCATGGCAACATGGACCCCCAATAAAACAACTGATGATGATAAAAATGAACAACCTCAATCTAGATTATCAGGCAGCACCGTCTGCCCTGCAAGGATGCTTATTTTCTTGAGGTTTCATGAACTGATACCGACAACAGCAGCAGAGAATAAGATTACCATTGGTTCCTGCGAGCTTTCCTGGTTATAGGTTCTCTCTGTGCCATGACTCAGGAAACACTGTGAAGATGTAACTAACTTGTATGGATTTGAGCTGTGAATTGCATCTTGCTTGTCCTTTTTCTAGAAAACATTTAAGCATCACTAAGCCACTCAGTCAAGGGAATGACTTCCTCCCCTGAAAGGCTCTTCCTTGCACACTGCCCTTGGAGATGTGGCAGAGGGCACCTTCCTGAGCAGTAAATCCCATTCCGGGGTGGGAGGGGGAAGGGAGGGGGGCTCGGGGGCGAGTGTAAATAACACTGTTGTGCAGTGACTCATCCTTTCACTGACTTCATTCACTTCTGTGTTTGCAGCCAGTTGGACAGCTGTGTTGGCCATGTGAAGTCAGAGAAATTTTTTGTTCCAAAGACAGGAAGATGGGGGTGGGGAGAGCAAAACAGATACAACAGTGGATGCATGTGTGTGGAGCCATAATGGCTGCATGACTTCAGCCTCTCTGACCAGCTAAGAGTCACCGCATTAGTCACCAGTCCTCAAAGGATGAGACGGGGCTGGGTGGACCCAACATGAAGTGAGATGGGCCTGGCAGCTGCGGCTCAGGTCTGGACAAAGGTCTGCCCTGTGTCGCAGTGAGGTGAGGACCAGATGCTTTTCACTAAAAGGTGATTAGCTAGAAACTGAGGGAAATCAAGTTATTACAAAAATACATGAAGTAAGAACCTGGGCCTCAAAGCGTCCACAGTCTCAGGGGAGGGACACCTGTGATCTGCCAGAAGTGTAAGCAAGGCTCTGGGCTCACAAAGAATTGCTAGAGGCTCACAGAGCAACGCAGACAGGACCGCAACCAATGAATACATCCTTGTTCATGTCAGTGGGACCCTCAGCCTCAGCTCAACGCTGTCCCTCATCACTGACCAACACTCACTCTCTCATTTCCCACAAAGACGATTCCAACCCCCGCAACATTCACTTCAGGCCTCAACCTTCTAATACAACGGTTGGCAAACTTTGGCTCACAGACCAAATTCAGCCCACCACCTCTTTTGTAAATAAAGTTTTGCTGAAACACAGAATTCATGCAGGGTAACGTCCGTGGCTGCTTTCCCACTAGAATGGCAGGTCCGAGCAGCTGTGGCAGAGACCACACGGCCTGCAAAGTCTGAACCACTGGTCATCTGGCCTTTCAAAAAAGTTGGCTGACCTCTGCTCCTCTGAACCATGTCTCTTACTCCACCAGGAAGTGTGAAGGTGAATTCTCTCAGCCTTTGGACCCAACACCTAATAAATAATCTATAGCTATTTCTGTTCCCATCTGGGCCTGTCTGGACCCAAAGCCTCCTTGGCTATTCAAGACCAGTCCCTGCACGCTGGCCCAGGATGCCATCACCCATCTTCCCTCCAGGTGTTTGCTTTCACATCTTTAACCTGAAACTGGAGGATTGGTCTTCAGCCCCCTTTTCACTCCATCATCTCTCTAACTTCACCCACCCTTAAGGAAATGTCCGATGCTCATTGTCCTATGCTTCCCTAATCTGCCTTCTCTCCTCTCACCTGAACAATGGCCCCTTAACCAGGGATCTGGCGGCCTCCTATCTCATTCTCCACCAGTCCAATCTCCACGCTGTTGCTTGAAGGTCCCCAGTCATGCAGACCTCACCATTCATCACTCCTGTTTAAAGTCCTCTATTGACTCTGTATGGCCTGTAAGTTATAAATCCCTTAGCCAGTCCTCCATGACGGGATCTGGAGCTCTCTTTCCAACCTTGCCTCCCATATGTGTGCCCTGCCCTTGGCCTGTAACACAACCTAATCCCACCGTTTATGGTGGCAGTATAAATGGTGAGCCCATTTTCTGAGTCCATCAGTTTATGAAGAAAAATAATAATAACCCACTAGGTTTTAGAGGTCTCTCTCTGGACCTCAGCCCCTTAATCGATCTGCACTTGACTTTGCTCTGATGCCATTTTTTCCTGACTCTGCATTTTTGGCCCTGGGATGTAGACCAGGATCCCACTATGGCCTTTTGAGTTTGGTATTTATAATTAATCTTTCTGGTGAATCTTGACTTTCTTCTAACCATCTTCAGCTTAGATAGTTCTTGAAATCTTTGTTTGCTTTGGACATGAACATCATGTACCAACTCTTTAAAACTCTTTGGATCCAAATCTAACTTATAACTCAGCCAACACTTAGCAAGACTAGCCCCAACACCCAGGAATGAGACATCAAGAAATCTCTGTCTTTATGTTTGCTTGCTCGGTACCAAATTATTTATAGTTCCATTACCACTTCCATGGTATTTTATGCCCATGCTTGGTTCGGGATAATATTTTAATTTCTTGTTCACTTGAATAAATAATACTAGATAGTCCACATTCATCTCAAGTGTCCCATCGCCCACATAACTTACACACTAGTGACAAGTGTTGATCAGAGGAGAAATATGGAAGAAAACCTGGATGCAAGAAGAGGGGAACATCAAGAAGTTAAGTTAACAAATTTAGGAAAAACTACAGGACAGCCCTACCTTGAGGAGAGAGAAAGAGAATGAGAATAAACAGAAAAAGTTATAACTACAAAATGACTCACATGTTTTTAACTTTAAAATAACAAATTAACAAAATGCCAGAAGGATTCTGGCCAAGGAGAGGTAAAGAATGAGCTAAACTAACATTTTCTCTGGCAACAGAAACAAACCTCATAATAATAGCATTGTAATGAGAAAAATCAAGTGTAAATGAATTAGAGATGCCGTGTTTTCCAATTAGTTCTATCTTGCAGGGGAGAAATCTTACAGCTCTATCTGAAGAGAAATTTGTGAGGTGTTAGGGACATAGAAAAAAAACATGGAAATAAATAAAATTAATAGGACAAATAAAGGAGTTAATTCAAGAGTGTATATTCAAGAGAATTTTAAGATATAGGTAGTTCTCTGGCTGCCCTTGGTCTGAGCAGTGCTTGGGAATACGTGTGCTGTGCTAAGTTGCTTCAGTCACGTCCGACTCTGAACAACCCTATGGACTGCAGCCTTCCAGGTTCCCCTGTCCATGGGATTCTCCAGGCAAGAATACTGGAGTGGGTTGTCATGCCCTCCTCCAGGGGATCTTCCCAACCCAGGGATCAAACCTGCATCTCTTTGGTCTCCTGCACTGGCAGGCAGGTTCTTTACTGCTAGCGGCACCTGTACTGGCTCTTAAATGCCTTACCCCATGAACTGCATTCACATCTCAGGATTAGAACTATTCACCTGGTTCTAACTCCTGCACAGAGCTGAAAGACATCACCTCCTATGTGTTCAGAAAGGGGAAGAATTCAATACAAGGAGCACTGAGAGTTTCTATCACTGCAATCTCTTTGTCCCTGGGACCCCAACACCTGGAAGATGGGTGCGTGCCCACGAGTTATTGAATAATGGCTGGCTGAGCTGTGTTGAGTCTGCCTGGTGAACTTCAGGGACATCTTCACAGAAGATGAGATCAGGAAGCAGAGAAAAGTCCCCTTCAAAACTCTAATCCAAGAAAGGAACTTGAAACAAGAGATGAACCAACAGAAAGCGTTGTTGAGGAATCCCAAATGAATGAGTGAAGATAAGAATAGTCAATAGCATCTCATGCCACAGAGGAAATAAATAAGAACATGACTGAAAACAGGCCATTAGATCTGACAATTAGGTCATTAATGGCTTTTCTCTGGTGCAGGCCAAATCTCATTATGGTGAGTTTTAGAGGGAATCCAAATCATTTCAGTGAGCTAGAGTTTCATAGCAGGAATGTTGCTCAAAACAGATGGCTGTTTGAGATTTGTGGATGTTTTGTTTCTCTGAGATGTTTAACCTTAATAAAATGTCTTGCCATGAAACAGTAAGAATAGCTACCATTCATCATGTACTTGCGAAGGACCCAGCACTCTGCTAAATAGTTTATCACACTATTCCTCATATTTAATAACAATCCTAGAAAGATGGTATTGTTATATTCTGGTCGCATGGTTAGTATATACTGCAGTGAGGTGGGGACCCAGCTCCTCGGTTCCAAAGTTTGTACTCTTTCAACTACATCACAATCTTATTCCCCCCAAGTATTATGTGATTAAAGCTGTATATATTAGATCTGGGGCATTTCTTAATAAAATCACATGTCAAGGTGGAATAGCTCTCTCATGTTAAATTAGACTATTCTTTTATCTTTAGCCTCAACATCAGTCCATAGCAAGGCACAGGGATTGTTATGAACACTCCGAATTATGCTAAAACTGTCCCCTCTGAAAGAAATAAATTATGCAATGTATAGGCTGTCCAAACGTTCTTCAGTTCTTTCCTGGTTTCCTTACTTTTTGTGAACTCAGCCTCCCTTTTACTTATGTAAGTAATGATTTGGTAACCCTCAATTATTTGTGACCTTGGTTAATCCTCAGAGGTTTTCTCTTTCACACAAAATGGTGAACAGTGTGATATTTGTGGTAATGACATGTTCACAGTAAATTAACAATAAAGCAAATGTAAACTTCTCAAATTTTGTAGAGAAAACATTATCAAGTGCATATTGGTTGAATTGTAGTTGCACTGAGAGAATATCTCTGGAAAATTCTTTTTAAGTCCCTGGGGAACTGGTAAGGAAGACTCGGAAATACTATTTTGGCCCTATCGATAAGCAAACAATTCAAATTTCATTAAAACTCTCAGAGAGAGCTTGGCTAGTAGAGTCCTACAGTTCTATGCTGCCTGATTATTTAACCATCTTAAAATGGCTACAGTCCTACAAGTCTCTGGCCCATTCTTTCTTTTCTTGAGTATACAGAATTGTTCCACTCTCTTCTGGGATTAATTTATATCTTTAGAAAAAGTCTGATGCCCACCCAATTTCATTCTGCCATAAATGACTTGATACTTTTATCTGCTTGCCCAAAATATTCTTTCTTTCTTCTAATCACTAGATCAATTTTCCCTGGTATACAGAAGCCCTTTAAACATATCAATTCATGCCTTATTTTGTTTTTAGAAAAGTTTCCTTGAACTGTATTTTTAAATATTGTTCTGTTATTTTGGTTTTCCTTTTGGGAGACTCCATATGCGTAAGTTTGCTGGTGTTTTATTCCTATAGTTTTGTCTCTGATTCTATTTATCTCTGGATTTCTTGTTTGTTTCATTGACTCTTCCCATATCTACATACTTTGTCTCCTTCTGTGCTTTCAATGGTGCCTGCTCCTCTTGTGTCCTAATTTAGTTTTCTGAGAAAACTTTTTCCTGTTTCCTTCATTTCTTCCATGATTTCTGCCAAATGCCATTTCACCTCTTCCTTTACTTATTTCATCATTTCCTGTTGTCCAGTCCTGAGTTCTTGTATTTCTGCCTTGTACACCTTCATTAATCATCACTATTACTTGTTAAATAATCAAGTAATGTTAAGTTAGAATTTTTATCTGCTTCTTAGCAATACTTCTCTGATGCATTTCATTGTCTATAAGAAAATTTTCCTATTCTTTTCCACAGTTTGATAGTATCTCTGAATAGCTGCTTTTCCAACTCCTTTTGCTGTTACTCATATTTGAATGAGTTTAATTTTCCTGGACTGGCTTTTTGCAAAGCTTACCAGGGATAGAAAGGAAGGACTAAGGAGTTCCAGTCTGCCAAGCTTTACAGCTCATGGGCTCTCTCTGTTTCTGTCTGTTGCAACAGACTATTTCTTTTAAAAATAATGCCAGTTATTATTTAACCCCACTCCCTTTGTCTTTAAGGTTTAGAATGGTTTCTATTGATGTGATCATCCGGCTTTTTCACTGCCTCTGCCACACAGGACATACCTCTTACTTTCTAAGGTAGGACTCCACATTTGTTGGCACATTCTGACTTTTACTTTCTGCAGTCTGCCACCTGTGTGGGCTCAGACCCTTCCCATCTCCCCACAGTTCCACACCCTGTCACATCTCATCTAGGGTGAATTAGGGTGAACACATCTTGGTTTGCCCCAGGATTGAAGAGGTTCCTAAGAGATGGCACATTCAAGGCTAAAGCTAGGAAAGGTCCAGGAAAACTTGGACCCGCTCGTCACCCTGAATTCATCCTTGCTCACTGCAGTTGGCATTCAGGATGGGCCCGCCGCATCTGAAAGTAAACACTTACTGTCGTTTCTGAAATTCAGCGCAGCTCATGCCCTGTTCACCGTCCTTCTCATTGTCCATCACCATTTACCATGCAGCTTCTTGCCTGCTTCTATTGGTCTCAGTTGTTCCTGGAAGTATGTATACATTATTCAGACTTTAAGAGATCTCTGGGTCTCCAGGTTCTACTGAAGTTTACTCCACAAACGTCATAAAATGGAGTTTGTGAATTTTTTTCATTCAACCTGTTCTATATAATTTCTGAGAGGAGAAGTGAAAAAACTCATACTAAGCCTCTCTCATGTTTCCTTGGAGCTCAAAAGATATTTTCTATTGTCTTCATAGAGTTGAAGAGCCTCACTTCTGATAGTATTGAATTTCTTAACTAAGAGAGCTCTGCAGTTAAGACTTTGATGCTTAGAATAAGCAGACCATGTTAGCAATACCCTACACAGAATGATGAGCCAACAAGATCAATCTCAGGCTGTGTGTGCTACACATTACAAAGCACACCAAGGCACATCAAAGACAAAAGCACAAGCCCCATGTGCTGTGTGGACAAAATAATAATAAAAATAGCTTGAGAAACATTGATAACTAAAAAATAATAATGGGAGTTAAATAACAGCCTGAAGAGAGGGTAGTGGAACAAAGAACCAGGTTTTGAATAAGCCCTCTTTGAATAAAAATTTGCTAGTTTTCTAGGGGCTCTGTAACAACCTAGTACTCTTGCCTGGAAAATCCCATGGACAGAGGAGCCTGGTGGGCTGCATCCACGGGGTCGCTAAGAGTCGGACACGACTGAACGACTTCACTGTCACTTTTCACTTTCATGCATTGGAGAAGGAAATGGCAACCCACTCCAGTGTTCTTGCCTGGAGAATCCCAGGGACGGGGGAGCCTGGTGGGCTGCCGTCTATGGGGTCTCACAGAGTCGGACATGACTGAAGCGACTTAGCAGCAGCAGCAGCAACAACCTAAAGGGGTAGGACAGGGAGGGAGGTGAGAGGGAGGTTCAGGAGCAAGTGGACATTGGTATCCCTATGGCTGATTCATGTTGATGTTTGGCAGAAACCAACATAATACAGTAAAGCAACTATTCTTCAATTAAAAATAACTAAATTAAAAAATATAGTCAGGTTTGTAACCTAAAAAAAAAAGTTGCTGTTTTTTTATTATAGCCAATTCATAAATACCGGTATAAGAATAGGCAGAATAAGCATTCCTATATGCAAAAGACTGTGCTAGACTGCACAGCTGAGCTGAACTGAACTGAACAACTTCTCAAGGTAAGCGTAATGAGACTGAGTGTCAGAAAAGTTACAATATCCAGTATCATTCAACTAGCAAATGCCAGAGCTAGGATTCAAACCTGGGCATCTCTGGGACCAATGTCCATACCCTTCTTGCTATACCACTCTGCCTCTTTTTTGTGAAAGGGAGAAATTAATGTAAGTTCAGTGCATGGAAGAGACACCTTGAGGGAGACAGTAACTTAAAAGAGGGGTCTGTGGAGGGCAGTCATTGAGTTCTAACCAGATGCGGCAAAAGCTCAAGTGTAAATAGTGTAACTGCAGCAGGAACACAGAGGGAGCAAGAAAGTCAGCAACCATATTTATCAAGATTTTTAATGCGATTGCTTCAACAAGCTAGAGAGACATTTAAGACTTGAACAACTCGGTGCATCTGGTTTCATCCCCTGACAGAAGCCCATTTTGACGAGGTGGGAATTAAATTCACAAATGTAAGAAACTAGAATAGTTTATCAGATTTCTTCCTGCTGTTATGAAAAATAATGTTGTGATAGGGAATGAGATTAAATCTCTCAAAAATCAAATTTAGGTTAAAAAAAGAGAGAGAGTGGCAGGCTAACTGGTCTACCAGAGGGAGCAGAAGTATCAGGTCTAATTCTTAGAAAATGGTTTGCAAAAGAGAAAGTCAGATTCTTCATGTCACAGAAAAGCTATTAAAATTAGATAAGTTCCAAGCTTTTAAAGTGTTAGCTTCTAGCCCCTTCCCAAATTACAAACATAATACATCCGAAGACTCAGGTGGTTAGGATGACATCATCGGAATCATGTTCCTCTTCAATCAACCCTCGTAGAGACCCTGTTAGGAGCAAAGGCCTTGCATGTCTAACCTTGGCTTCTGCATAGAGCCATCACGAATTGAAAGAAATTTTGGGTTGCAAGCCTTTAGCTCATAGGAGAAAACTGCACCATGCAGGAAACTAAATGATTGGAGGGACATATACAGCCTTGACCAGAAACCTCCCTACAATGCCGTATATCTTAATTCCATTAATTTCCAGCTAGTCCAGTGAGTTACTCCATAAGAATATATTAACCCTTTATCTCCAGATATCAGTGCATTTGGATTCCACTAGTCTTTCTCTAGCTACTCTTTTGAGTAACTACCTACTGCATACTGACCTCTTCTTTCTCTGCAAATTATTCCAATGGCTCATATAATATGAAAGCGAAAGTGAAGTCGCTCAGCCATGTCCGACTCTTTGCAATGCCATGGACTGTAGCCTTCCAGGCTCCTCTGTCCACGGAATCTTCCAGGCAAGGATACTGGAGTGGGTTGCCCTTTCCTTCTCCAGGGGAAGTTCCCGACCCAGGGATAGGACCCAGGGATCGAACCCGGGTCTCCCGCACTGCAGGTAGACACTTCACCATCTGAGCCACCAGGGAAGCCTCTTAATTAGTTTTCAAATTGTTTACATAGGTAAACCTGAATGCAAACTAGAGGATAAGTTCTTTAAGCATTAGATCTAAACATTGTGATAATCTAGAGAGAAATCTTGGAGAAAACAGAAACCATCAGACAGGAACTCTCTCTGCTGCCCAAAGACACCAACCACATGCATACCCATCTTTCATTCCTCTGCTGCTGCTGCTGCTAAGTCGCTTCAGTCGTGTCTGACTCTGTGTGACCCCATAGACAGCAGCCCACCAGGCTCCCCTATCCCTGGCATTCTCCAGGCAAGAACACTGGAGTGGGTTGCCATTTCCTTCCTCTAATCAAGGCCAATTCTTCCCTCTGCATTCCAGATTCTATTCTTTCTGATCTGGTCAAGAACCTTGCGTTATTAAGTGACTATCTCTTGTAGGGTGAATCTTTTCTTTTCTATTGGTCCCTTTCTATTAGATTCAAGCAAGTTCAAGTAGACCCAGGTTTTCAAACTTTCCCATATACTTTTTCCTCATTCTCACTAAACACTATTATTCTCTCCTCCCTTCATGGAAAACTTCCCAAGTGTCAAAGTTCCTCTATCTTCATATCCTAAAATTCCTTATGTACTCCAGTCAGGTTTCTGTTTCATTTGAGCCATTTAATTCCATCCAAAGAATTGTATAAGGTGATCAATGACTTCCATGCTATCAAATTCAATGGAGTCAATTTTTGCTTGACATCTGAAAACACGCAACACTGTTCTTCACTCCTTCTGACCAAAACAGCTTCTTTGCTATCTGACTTAACACTCTTCTAACTTGAGTTTCTACTCAGTACACTTCATTCTCTTTTCTTGAATGATCATCCTCTACCAACTCTTTAAATGATTGTTGCTGCTGTTTAATCACTAAATCATGTCTGACTCTTTTGTGACCCCATGGACTGTAGCCCACCAGGCTCATCTGTCCATGGGATTCTCCAGGGAAGAATACTGGAGTGGGCTGCCATTTCCTTCTCCAGGGGATCTTCGTGACCCAGGAATCAAACCCCCATCTCCTGCACTACAGGCAGATTCTTTACCACTGAGACACCGGGAAGATCTTTTTAAATGATAAAGTTCATTAATTGAATTTCCTTGGGATCTTTCTCAGTGTATCAACAAGTGGCCTGTCACTACTGGCTTTATTTTTCATGATAGGCTGAGATTCCAACTATACAATGTGTTATTGTTATTTATTTTTTATGTTGGAAAATGTTTTTTCCCCTGTGTAGCAAAGCTAACATTAATTTTTTTGGCATAGTATGAAAAAAGTATTTTAAAATTTCCAGGACTTCATCTTATCTGTTATTATTTGATTTAGATTTTCAGGTAAAAGGGTTATGGATCAAGGGGTGATGTCATGAAAAGAGTTGACCATTGAAAATTCTCTCTCTGTGAATACAACAAGATTACTGGCAAAATAGAATCAAAAATTTCAGAACTCTAGAAATTAACCAAAGGCTTTCAGCAATCCAGGGAGTGCTTATTCAAAAAAAAAAACAAAACAGATGTCTCTTCATAAGAATAGTGAACTCTGCAGCATTTTTTTTTCCCATCACCCCCTCCCCACCTCCATGGTAACTTTGAAAGCCGGCAACCTGCAATCACAGTGGAAACCAGCAGCCTAGCAGCCGCTGGAGGAGGCAAAGGGAAATTAAGCTCCTCAAAGACCTGTGGGACACCTTCGAGCATCCCAGTGCACATAATGGGAGTCACAAGAGAGAGAAAGAAGTCGCCTTTTTTCCATTCAATGAATATTTATTAAGTAGAGTGTGCCTGGCACTATGGTTCACAGATGAAGAAAACCAGTATCCAGAGAGTGGAAGGGTTTTACCCAAGACCACTTCAGTTCTTGAGAGTCGGACATGACTGAATGACTTCACTTTCACTTTTCACTTTCATGCACTGGAGAAGGAAATGGCAACCCACTCCAGTGTTCTTGCCTGGAGAATCCCAGGGACAGAGGAGCCTGGTGGGCTTCCGTCTATGGGGTTGCACAGAGTCAGAAACTACTGAAGCAACTTAGCAGCAGCAGCAGCAGCAGCATTTCAGTTCTTAGAGGAACTGAAGGTTTTGGAAGTGAACACCGGGCACAAGGATCTATAAAGAAGACCACTGAGCCACATAGTCCTGGGAGATGAGAGTCCAAAGGGCCAGAAATCTGTCTCCTCTGACCTCTCTGGACGTCAGTTTCCCAACCTTTATTCCTGTGAAGAGGAGTGGTAATATTTCCCTGAGTTTTGAATAATTCCTAACATTATGGATGAGATGTCATTTTCCATAATCTCTTGCTTTGCTGGACTGCTACTGTGGCATTCCTGGGGGAATTGTACATACTCACTAAATTCTTGAGCAAAGGCATATTTGAACCTCCTGTTTTTTTAAAACTTAGTACCATATCCTAAACATTTAGTTTGCTTCTTGCTTTTGCATTATGATAAATGTTCTAGTTCCTAAATCTTTCAGTATATCCTTGATTACTTCCATAGAATAAATGTCTAAATGAAAAGGTTCTGAATAAAGTTGGGATTCTAAATGCATTTGAACAAATTTTTCTCTCCCAAGTTTGCATAGATTTTCACTTTGATCAATAACAAGAGAAAGGTTTTCACCAAAATTTTGCCAAAACTTAGTTTTATAATTTTTAATCAATAAGATTTAAACAGGTATGCCATTGTTTTAATTGGCATCCTCTGCATTATTGATAAGGTTAAACATTTTCTACATGAATGATACATTATTAATTCTTTGAGAAGCAGGTATTCATGTTCTTTCCAAGTTTTTCTATTAGTATGTTAAATTTTTCTTCATTGATTCTTAAAAACTCTTTTTATCTTAAAGCTGTTAAGGTTTGTGAAGTGTCTCAAACACTGTAAATATTTTTTCCAGCTGTTGGGTTTTTTTTTTCCATTTTAAGCCATTAAAGCATAGTATATATAATATCAGCCTTTCGGACAGGAAGAACTGAATGTGAACACCAGCTTTGTCTCCTCATAACAGTATAATCTTGAGCAAATTATTTATCCTCATAAAGCTTCAGCTTCTCATCTGTAAAATGGGAAGTATAATACCTACTATGTAGGACTTGTTTTAAGCAATGTTAACTTGATTAATTTAAGCAAAACAATGTACTGGAAAGATACTGAGATAACTCAGCAAATTATGAACGAGTGGTAGACAATCAGGCCTTAGGAAGGGCAATAACCACTAGCAACCCGTGGGTGAGCAGCAGGAGCCCCTCCGTGGACGGCCCACTAAGGTCCAGCCATCTCATGACCCAGCTGTAGTTGTTCTTTGTTTCCGGCATTGACAGTCTATATTCAAATTCCTGGTTGAGAGAATGTGACTGTCCTAATCTACATTACACGCCTCTCTCTATAATCAGGAAGTGGGGCTTGATTATAGAAAAAAGAGGTGATATACGTGTGTGAAGCATGCAGCCGAAGCCAAACAAGAAAAAAGAGGGGAGGGAGGGACGGTGAAAAGGAAGAGAGGAGAATAAGGGGGCAGCGAAGGGGAGAGGAAAGGTCAAGAAAGACAGAAATAAGGGAGGAGGGGGCAGGGAGAGAGGAAGCTACTTCAGTACTAAGCTCCTTATCTGCCCCTTGAGTAAACTGGTAAAAATAGTACTCATTCGTAATACTGTGCAATATTTTTTCTCTGGATTTTATATATATTTAGAAAAAAAGAGATTCCATTGAAGTCAGAATCTTCAGTAAGTTTCTCATGGTAAGTTATCTTTTACTCTTATTGAACTTATTCCCAAGAGAGCCAGCCCTTGAATCAAGCTGAAAATCTTCTCAGCACTGTCAGGGCTTAATGCTCAGTAGTATCCATAAAGCACAGCAAGTCTATTCCATTGACTCTGTTGCCCTGGGATATACTACGCGTGTTTGAGTGTATTCTCGAATAGAAAGGAATCCTGAATGGAACAAGGACTTGAAGACAACCTTTCAGAAGATCCACTGCTTCAAAGCCAAAACAGAAATGCCTGAATATCAAGCTTTCAAATTTGTATAAAGTAACCATGATGGAAAATTCTCCAAAAACACTATTCTTGGAAGGGACTTAATGCTTTCTGGACTTAATTTCCTGTATTTAAATGAGTTCAATGGTATCTACCTCTCATGATTACTCTGAAAATTAAAACAAGATGAAAATAAGATTAAAATTGTAAGCACCTTTTAACAGAAATCCACATTATGCCATCTCTTTTTCCTTTGAGCCAGTTGACAGCACTATGAAAGCTTTCCTTGCTTGATTTCATACACATATATATATTTATGTATAAATATATAAGTATATAATACTGGGTTAACCATTAAAGTTCATTTGGGTGTTTCTGTAAGATGGTACATAAAAATCGGAACAAACTTTTCAGCCAACCCAACATATCGTGACTAGTGAATATATTAATAAAGACCATAAAGTATTTAACAAGAGGTCTACAGAGCATCTTAGCACTATCCAGACATGATACTACTCTTCACAGCAACCCTGCGAGTTCCATCTTACAGATGAGTAAAGCAAAGCTCAGAAAGGTTAAGCAAGGAGCACGTGAAAGTTCACATTTATCTCTCACTCAAGAGCTTGTGCTCTTTCCAGTGAGCCACATTATCTCCTAGGAAGATACAATGATCCATAAGCAAATCTTTATAGAACGAGACATCACAGTAATCAGCTTCTCAAGAATGTGATTTCTCCAGCCAGTTCTGAAAGAACATGAAGTAAACCAATGAGTGGTTTAGTATATCCAACCTCAGCCCTGGCTTAGTTTGCAGAAGATGTTGGATGTGGGCATATGGAAAAAAAAATCTTGTCTGCAGTTCTGGGGGAAGACTCCATGAGGGACAAGGGATTCCAAATACTATCAAATATTTCTCGTAAAGGGCTTGAGAAAACCATCAAATTTTAGGTAAGTAAGATTTTTAAATTCCTCCTCCCTCCACCCCCATTCACCAACCCAGCAATTCAGACTTTTATTTTTGTTATTAAAAAAAGGAAGAAAAATAAGAAAGACAAAGTGAAGGAGGAAACGGAAGAAGAAGAGGAAGAGGGTGGGGAAAAGAAGACAAGGCTAACCAATCTGTGCAAGTCCGTTATCAGTAGTTTTCAGAACTGGTAACTTTTGATTGGGCTTCCCTGATGGCTCACTTGGTAAAGAATCCGCCTGCAATGCAGGAGACCCTGGTTAGATTCCTGGGTCAGGAAGATCTGCTATCCTGGAAGGGATAGGCTATCCACTCCAGTATTCTTGGGCTTCCCTTGTGGCTCAGCTGGTAAAGAATCCACCTGCAACGTGGGAGACCTGGATTTGATCCCCTGGAGAAGAGAAAGGCTACACACTCCAGTATTCTGGCCTGGAGAATTTCATGGACCATATAGTCCATGGGGTCGCAAAGAGTCAGACACGACTGAGCTACTTGCACTTTCTTTCAAGCTTTGATTATTGTTTTTCTCCCCGAGGGGTCATACCATTTAAAGTCAATCTTTCAAAGAATCTGCTATATCAGAAACACAAGGGAAACTCCAAGGTGCCAAGTTTTAAAATTTTATAGACATCAAATTATTTCTATGATATAAACCTGTTGGCATCTCCAACTCAATGGACATGAGTTTGAGCAAACCCCAGGAGATAGTGAAGGACAGGGAAGCCTGGTGTGCTGCAGCCCATGGGGTCACAAACAGTAGGACACGACTTAGTAACTGAACAACAACAAACATACTAGAAAATCCTCCAAGGAGACTGATTCTAAAGTTTATCTCATTTGGATAGTCATAGCCTTAAATGACATTTCCTCAAATTCTCTGAATTGGAGTTCAAGAAATAAATATTATACATAGCTCCTTTTTTTTTTTTTTTTTTTTTTTTTTTTTTTAGTATTTGGAGATGAAATTTTTTTTCAACCAATGTTAGGAAAGAGTCAATCAGATTTGTATGGGGAACACCGAGGGGGCTTCAAAATGCAACTCTCCTCTCTTCGAATCACACCATCCAGCTAGACTCTGAATGAGGCTGCACTCCAACAGGATTGACATCAGCCCCACCTATCCCTGGTGGAGTCTTGTTATTAAATTATTTCTCAAAGATTCATCTTCCCCTAGTCTTCGGAAGCAGTACAGCTGGGAGTCATTAGCTGTAATCAGTGGGCAGCACACAAAAAGAGGAAGCAGTGGGGGAATGCTCTGTCTTTCTGTAGAAGCCATCTGGGCAGAGGGAATTTGGTTTTAAACCCTAGGGGGTGGGGGAAGTTATTGGGATCTTGTTATATTTGGACTTGACTTCAGACCCTAAACAAAAGAGCTTTTTTTCCCCCCAGAACTTTGCTGTTTTGAAACAGAAGTAGAAGATAGCAGTAGCAAGCTCGTGGCCATCTCACGGGACATTATGATCAAAGCAGACAACAATCTGAAAACAAAAGCCAAACGCTAGTAGGTCAGGAGCCTGCTTCTGGTTTCGAGTTTTTAAAAGAAAGAAGGATCTCATCCTACTGTGAGCAATCTCCTTTTCTCTCCCCTTCCTCCCCATGCTCACAAAGAAAGCATAACTCTTCCACTAGGAAAAAAAAAAAAAGAGGATTATGTGTGTCTAAGTACTCCATACAAAGAGACCACTTTTGACTTCTTTCATAAGAGGGGAAGTATCCCATATTTTCATTCCACCTTTTCTCTCTTTTCTCTGAGGACGCTGGTAATATGGGATAAGAAATAAAGAGCAAGAACATACTTTGAGGCCAGAATCCTGGGTTTAATCCTGGTTCCACTACTTCCTGACCATGTGGTCTTAGCAAAGTAGGTCAACTCGGGGCCCCAGCTCCCTAGCCTATAAAATAAGCTTAAGGATAGATATCTCATGAAATGGCTAAGAGAACTAGTGATGCTGTGTGTTAAGCACCTACACATACTCCCCGGAACACAGCAGACCTCCAACAATTGGCTGCTATTCTTATTGATGTTACTTATACCAAACTTTCAATAAAAGTAGCAAAACTTACCAAATCACTTCATAGGACTGGGGGCGGGCAGGTGAACAAGGGGAGAGAGTTGACAGAGTTAGGCAAACATGGCTCATACCTCCAAACCAGAAGTCCCTAACCTGAGGATATATGGGAACAAGACCACCTATAGCTGTGTGTTTTGGCTTCATAGCGGAGTATTTTTTCACTTATTTTGAGCATCTTAAAATGCATATTTGCTTTTAAAATGTATGTTTCTAGCATTCCTTGAAAAGCTGAAAATTTCGCAGCCCTGGGCCAGCATTCCTGAAAAGCAATAAAGTGCTAAGGCTGAATAGGGATAAGAAATGACATGTGTTCTTCAATTTGCCACAGTCCCCGCCCCCCTTGCCCCTCACCCCCAGCCCTTCCCAATTATAGGATTCTGACCCTGTGTCACCAACTTATCCTGCCTGGTCTTTTCAGGCATTTGAATCTGCGATGGCTTCTCTAGCCCTCTACCCTTAAGTGCAGATGGTTGAGAATAAGAGAAAATAAAGATGTTTCATGAAAGAAGAGTTAGTAGTTGCAGGGCAGGGAATGAAAAGAAAATCATGTAGCATCTTGATTAAGGGGTTAGTGGGCCAAGGGCACCAGACCCAGGGCCTCCTCCAGGAACTTAGAGACTTACCATTTAACTTCAACAGGTCCCAACATGCCTTCTCACATGTAAGAGGCAGCTAATATTTACTCTGACACTTTACAACGTAGATATGAGGATCAAATAATGTAATGCATGTGAGCAAAGTGGAAAGTGCTATGTATAAATAAAAGGTAGATGCCAAACAGAATGGATACAACATTTAAGGGAAGAAAAGCATTTGCTAGCCTATTTCTAATATTTATTGTATCTTCCACAGAAATCACACAACTAAAAGGAGATCTTTAAAATAATTAATCTAGCCCTCAATTTTATAGATGAGCAAAGGGGCTTCCCTGGTGGCTTTGATGGTTAAGAATCTGCCTATAATGCAGGAGATCCAATTCAATCCCTGGGTCAGGAAGATCCCTTGAAGAAGGGAATGGCTACCCACTCCAATATTCTTGCCTGGAGAATTCCATGGACAGTGGAGCCTGGCGGGCCGCATATAGTCCATGGGTCTCAAACACTGAGACACGACTGAGCAACCAACTCACTCAGTCTGAAACATGGGCTTCTCTGGTGCTCAGTGGTAAAGAATCTGCCTGCCAATGCAGGAGATGTGGGTTCAACCTCTGGGTCAGGAAGATACCCTGAAAAAGGAAACGGCAATTCACGCCCATATTCTTGCCTGGGAAATATCATGGACAGAGGAGCCTACTGGGCTATAGTCCATGGGGTCGCAAAGAGTCAGACAGGACTTAGCGACTAAACAACAATCAACTGAAACACAAGAAGCAGCTTTCATGAAGCTTACAATATAATGAAGTAAGTCACGATGTATGAAAAGGATTGCGCTGAAGAGATACCTGAAACCACGTGAGCCTCTGTTATTAAGTTCAGGGGTGGAAGTAGCAAGTCCCCTGGAGCAAAAAATAATGATAATAATTGCTTTTAGAAAACAATTGCTTTTAGAATAACCTAAAAAGAAACTGAAATTGCTTCTGCCTTGAACTTCAACCTGTAAGGGTGATAGGCACCCCTGTGCTCAGAGAAAAGGATATAAAGGACACAGGTACCACACGCAGACATTGAAGATGTCTCCCTTTGACTGCTGAGCTCTGGATGAGAGCTGATGAGCGGTGAGACAATTTGCAGACACTACAGGTCTTCTGAAGAAGGAAAACTCAAAGTGCCTGAAATTCAGAATTAGGACATCTGTCAGCAAGGACCAGAAAGGCTCTTACCCAAGGTCCACTGGCAAAGAGGAAAGTCCCAAAGAGGAGCTCACCAGGAAAGAAGGGGTATAGGTCAAAACAAGAGTCTAAGAGTTCTGGTGAGTACGGGGGAGGCTGGAACCCCTTCTGCATTATTTTGGATTGTCTTTGGAACATATACCAAGATAGGATTAGATACACAAGAGATTTCTATCCTTCCAATGCCCTTGGCTGACTCCCTTAATTGCCAGATCAGTGCAATTGACAGTAAATTCATGGGAAGTTAAAGGAGGGAAAGATGTCATCTGGCTGAAGCCATCAGGAAGGCCTTTCAGAGCAGGAGAGAAGGGCTCTGCTTCTTGAGAGATGGGCAGAATTCAGAAGGACAAGGAGGTGCAGTTGGATGTTCCAAATGGGGAAAACACAGGACACTGAGGAGAGAGCACATAAAACAGCTGGACAGGTACAAGGAATAGCAGAAAATAGGGAACAGTGAGTTGGGACCAAGCCAGGAATTTTACCCAGAAGTAAGCAGAAAGTTACTAGAGTTTTGAAGGCGGGGTGATGCCATCAAATCCATTGAGAAGAACACTGTGACCAGAGCCCTCTGCCTGGTGGTTCAAAGGAGAAGGGGACCTAAGGTTTTTGAATTCATTTAAGCAAACTAACAAAAGGACTGGAAAATTATTATAGTGAATACAGAAGAGATCAATGTTAGAGAAGAAAGGACTGAGCAAATTCCCATGACAGAAATCACAGAGATGGTTCCAAGAAGGAAGGACTCAAAAACAAGATCAGATACAGATAAGAAACCATTCTGAATAGCTTTTATCTTAGGGAGTCTGTATTTGAACCAATTCTGAAGTAAATGAGGTTAAGAAATGTTTATGGTAGAAGATTTGCGTGTAGAACACTGTTTTCCTCTTCTTAGTTTCAGGGCAGCCAGTCAGAAGAAATTAAGTGTAATTAAACATAAAAAAGTATCAATTAGCTCTGATTCTCCCATCTACAGAGAGAAATGACCAGTTGGGGGTGGGTGATCTAATCCTCTTTCAAGTCTCAGAAGGAGTCAGAAACAAGACATATATCTAATCACATAGGGATGTAAAGGGTCCCCAGTACCAATAGGGGCTTTTTTCCCCCAAATTAGTCCTTATTCAGCAGGGCATTATAATCTCTAAAGTAGTAATGTTTTACATCCTATGGACTTATCCTAACACAAACCTGACAGCCTTGGGTGAAAAGAAATCTTAGTCTTGAATGATATTCTACTCCTACCCATCAGTGAATATGTAAAACCTTTATATATCTCACAAGAGGAAGCATAATCTGGCAGAGTAAGGTCACACTGAGAGGTTCAGGACAGACGCAGCTCTTGTTGAGGAGGAAGCTAGCCCACCACAGGCTCCACACATCTAAGACCCTTGGCCCAATGCTTGCCTGTGAAGAACATCCTTCCTGCAGAACCCTCACCCCAAAGGCCCGAGGTGCAGGAAGGAGATTCACTGGGTTTGTCCACTGCGCACCACATGGGCTCAGGGAACTCTGTTTCTTTACCTGAGGGCTGGCTGCCAGAGACCTAGTTTCTCATGGGAGGGTTCTACCGGAGTGTAAGGAGGGGAACCTAACCAGTCTCACTTCACTTTCCATCTCCCTTAGCAGAATGGAATGGCAACTTTCACTTCTTTCACCTTCCCTGGAATTTGCACAAAATCAGTCTAGTTCAGTCGCTCAGTCGTGTCTGACTCTTTGCGACCCCATGAATCGCAGCACGCCAGGCCTCCCTGTCCGTCACCATCTCCCAGAGTTCACTCAGACTCACGTCCAGCGAGTCAGTGATGCCATCCGGCCATCTCATCCTCTGTGGTCCCCTTCTCCTCCTGCCCCCAATCCCTCCCAGCATCAGGGTCTTTTCCAATGAGTCAACTCTTTGCATGAAGTGGCCAAACTATTGGAGTTTCAGCTTCAGCATCAGTCCTTCCAATGATACAGCAGGACATTTTCTGATCTGCAGAACAGGAGACGCTGCTGGGTGTTCCACAACTAGATGCTCTGAGAGAGTGAGCACGCACACAAGCTTGTTCTAACAGTAGCTCTGAGAAGCCCCCAGTAATGTAGGCTTTAGTATCTTACTAAAGAAACCTGGTTAACCACATTTAACCCAGACTCTCTTGACTTCAAAGAGCTTTTTTTTTCTTTTTCACAGAGTATTTTTTTTTAATCTCATAATGTCCTGCATAATATATTTGGGAATTGTTTTTTAATTCGAAAAATGAGGAGTGAAGTAAAATCAATATTACA
Source organism: Bos taurus (assembly GCF_002263795.3). Taxonomy (NCBI): domain Eukaryota; kingdom Metazoa; phylum Chordata; class Mammalia; order Artiodactyla; family Bovidae; genus Bos; species Bos taurus. Next base: position 39,118,887 of record NC_037350.1, read on the forward strand.
TAAGCAACAGTTATTTCCAACATTAGAATACAAAGCTGTGTTTTTACGTCATCTTGGTATTACAGGTCTAAAATCAAAGTCTTCATCTGACTAATTTTTCTGCATAAAGCTGTACACCCTGAATTATCTGGCATTTGTAGAGAATGAAGGAACCAAACCAGCACAGAATAAGCCTCAAGATATTTTTGAAGACAGTGATGCACCTCCTCATCTTCTCTCTCCAGCCTCTTCCTAATAACGGTACATTGTATGTAACAAGCACTAACTTCTCTCTAAGAACAAAGTAATGAGTTATGATGCTCCCTCTTGTACTAATGTAATCTATATGTGAGAAGAATATGCCCTAAATATTCTTCCTTTTACAAGCATAGTAGGATAATATTTCAGTGATTACTTATATACATTAATATAAACGGGAAACACTATGAGTTACAAAATAGATGATTTGCAAGGAAGTTTTCAGTGAGTCATTTCAAATTAGAAAATTTGATAACTTTAAGCATAGACACCACACATTGTTGAAAAACAATGGGTTAATGAATCTGATTGTAAGTCCCCACCTCCCTCCGCCCACCCCCCACACTTCCTGAGCTGGGATGTTGAAATGGACACAAATTTACATTCCCCTCAACAGTGCCTGGGGGGAGGTGGGGGTAGGGGGTGGGGGGGAGGCAGGGGCAGTCCCTTTATTCCACACCCTCTCTAGCATTTGTTATTTGTGGACTTTTTAATGATGGTCCTTCTGACCAGGGTGAAGTGGCACCCCAAGAAAACATATTTTAGCAATATGTAATAACTGTTTCTAAATATCTGTCCCATACCAGGCTTCCTGTGAACACTGTGGACTGAGGTACACCTATCAAGGTCCTTGTCCCACAGAGGGGAGATAGTGGAGCACTGGGAAGAAGCCTTAAACACTATGTTATGTTGCTGCTGCTGCTGCTAAGTCACTTCAGTCGTGTCCGACTCTGTGCGACCCCATAGATGGAAGCCCACCAGGCTCCCCTGTCCCTGGGATTCTCCAGGCAAGAACACTGGAGTGGATTGCCATTTCTTTATCCAATGTACGAAAGTGAAAAGTGAAAGGGAAGTTGCTTGGTCGAGTCTGACTCTTAGCGACCCCATGGACTGCAGCCTACCAGGCTCCACCGTCCATGGGATTTTCCAGGCATGAGTACTGGAGTGGGGTGCCATTGCCTTCTCCATATGTTATGTTAACATTTTTGTTAATGTCAATGTCTTCCTAATATTAAGGCTATTTACCAATCCTTTGTCTTCAAAATATAAGTTTTGTTCTTTTAGGACCAGGAGAGGATGAAGTGGATTTGGAAAATTAATGTTTTTACAAAATGCCCCTAATCTAAACCACAGAAGTGAAGAAAGATATAAAACATTTTCAGAAAAAAATCAATATTAGATTTGGATTATAAAAACTTTACAGTAGTTATTAAGCATAAAATTTTCAGAGCATTTTATAAAGAGAAGATCAAAATTCCCAGCAGTCTTTACATCATCAAGGAATGCATTTCTCCTTGAATTTACTTCAAAGAGAAAATAGAGGGACAGCAAAGGAATACTGGGTTACAAAATGGTCTTTGGTCCCAAGTGCTCAGGAGACGAATTAAATACTTAAAGACAATTCTGATCAGAATAGAGAGTAAGTAAAATCAACGAGGTACAGAAGTAAAGCTAAGACATTCACCTGGATAATAAAGTCCTTCTCCATATGATTCAAAGTATAGCCACTGGAAAATGAGAGAAATAGCAGTGGTCAAGACGGGTCAAAAGATGAGAGGCAAATGCCAGGAAGGGTGTTTGAACTGCTCATCTATGTCATTGGGTCAGTGTTATCAATGAGACCATCGGCTCTATTTTGAAGAAAGTTGCTAAAATGATTCAGGTGTTAGAGGGCCATACTGAATGGTTACTTGGCTTCTCCCAATTTATTTTCCCCAACTCCAGTATCAACTGTTTGAAAGGACTTAAGATTCTGAAACTCTAATGTGCCCCACTCCCCTGAGTGGGTATGTTGCTATGTAACAAAGAACATGCCAGTTTATCTTCCCCAGCACTAGGCACAGCTGGAAGGAAAGAAAAGGAAACCCATTTTAAAACATTTTAAAGCTACTCTCTATTCCAGACTATGAGACTGCTCTCTTTAGGATCTAAAATATGCTTACTTTAACCCATCTTTGTTGATACAACCACAAACTTCAGCAAATACTGGAACCAGACTCAACTAGATTTCTTATAAACTTTCATATGTGAGCAAAATTCCCCTTTGATTTTGCCTAATGTTCATCTGCTATAATTTTTACCAAGTTCTAAAAAGGAAATCTTCTAGCGTTCTCTATTATGTATTTTACGGTAAAAAGAAAAAAAATGGCAATTGGACAACACTTAGCCATTTCAAGCTATAGTAAATTCTGTCTCTTCATCCTCTCAAAAACTTTTTTCTGATAGTCATCATTTATCTTTATGTTTTATAAGCAGTCCTTCTAACCCATGGAACTCTTTTTTTTTTTTTTTCCTGACACTCAAAGCAATGAGGGTAATCGGACTTACTCTTACAGGAGAGAAAAATAAAACCAGGAGTCAAAGCTTCAGGTTGTTGGTGATAGTTGGGTTTTGGGGCCACTTTTTTGCCTGATAGAACACTAACGTGTTCACAACTGGCCGACTCTCCACTGGAGACAGGCGCTGTCGTACATGCAAAGCCAAGAGCTCATGTCCTCTGCCTTTGGCCTCAGGTCGTCTCTGAGACCTGGCATCCCGCAGAGAGCCAGGAGCCCTGCCTCAAGAGATCTGAACGCCTTCTATTTCAGGCATCAATTGGCTATGTAACCCTGGACAAATCTCTGGTAACTTCTCTGAGCTTCAAGCGCTATTCAGCCTTCCCTGACTTCCTCCAGTAGCAGTCTTTCTCCCTACTGTCCACTTCTTCCTTATGGAACTGTTCATATTTGTGCGGTATCAGAGAGATTTATATACAGCTGCATCTTCTCTACCAGATGTAGACAGAAACCAAGTTCACCCATATTTCTGGCTCCCTCTTCTCTCTACTCCAAGGCCCAGACAGAGACCTGACCTTTAATAGATATCAATAAGTACTCATTAGATTAAAAACAAAACTTATAAATATATTGGGTTGGCCAAAAAAGTCATTTGGGTTTTTCCATTAGATGTTAGGGGAAAACCTGAACAAACTTATCAGCCAACCCAATGTTTCACTATGCCAGTCTCTCTTCAAATATAAGTGGGCATAGAAAAGGGTGGTCATAGTTGCTAACTAGCTTTAGGCTATTTACCAGAAAAGGAAAGCCATATTCATTATGAAATTAACAGTGCTATATGATAGATAAACTTACATAAGTGTTATATGATAAGGAACACAGGGACATCAAAATCTTGATTCTAGTTATGAAAACTTTGGGCAAGAGCAATGTGGGTGTCCTGCAGCTGGCCTCCCATACTGTTCCCATGGTGACCCTACTCTTCGGCATGTCCCCTCGGCCAAGTTTAGTCAGCACAGAACAAAGTGCTCTCCCCCTAGTATAGCTGAGACAACCGCAGCCTCTTTTGGTACCTGGAACTCCAAGCTCGCTCCGGCATTAAAAGAAAGCACACTCGCTACTACTAGTATTAAGAGAAAGGGAAGGGGCCTTAAATGTGCGACGAAATATCAACCTTGAAATCAGATGGGGGAATTCATACATTTTTAATGCACCTCCTTTGTAAGGTGACACATTCCTACCCAGTAAGGAACAAGGCTGCCAAGGATATGGTTTCCTTTATAAGAAACTAAACACCTGTCATCTTAAAAAGTCCCCTATGACACCTCAAGATTTAAAAATCAGTTTCCTTTCACATACGTAATGACATATCCAAGAAACATGGGCTTCAGAAAGGAGCGGGATCGAAGGACCTATGTCTGAAGCCTCAGATTATATTCACATTCACACTCTAGTTACTTGTGTAGAAGGCACAGCCCACAAGGCCCTCTCTGATCTGGCCTAGTTACCCCCACATTCTTGAACACTGACACATCGAGCAGCTCACGACTGGACACAGAGGGCATCTTCTCGGCTCCTTCCTCTTGTCTGCTAGCTGAAGCCCTTTAAGGCTCTGCTTACTGGATCCATTCTACAACGTGGTATTTTCCCCTGCATCTGTGCTCACGAATGACTTTATTTAGTACTTGGATATCATGTTTGGTTAGTTGAGGATCTATGTGGCCCTCACCACCCTAAAAGACAATGACTTATCCATTGTTCATTTTCAGAAATTAGCATGGTGCCTGACATATAACTGTGTCTACGCATACCTATTCTCCCACTTTTTTGGAATAAAACTGGTCACATCAGAGTATCCATGCAGCCCAGGACTAATAATCTCACAAGCCCCCTTGCATCTAGGTGGGGCCATCTAGTCAGCTCTCCCCATCATAAGGGATCAGAAGCGACATTTGCTATTTTCAGGCCAAATTGGTTAAGAACTGGCTGTGCCTTCTTAACTCTCTGTTTCCCTTTATATCAGCTTCATGCAAAAGACTCAAAGGCTTGGCAGGGTCACAGGATGGAAGGAACCTAAGTTTCTGAGTTGCTACATGAAGGAAAGCCTCTCACCAACTAGGAACACCCTCTTTAGATTGTTACATGGGCAGGAAATTAACTTCTATTGGGTTAAGCCACTGAAATTTGGGGCTTCCTTTGTTATAGCTGCTTCACCCTGACTTGTACAGATTAATTTTCAAAATGTGTATTTTATTTTATTAAATAATTCTGTGTAACAAGCAATGCTTAGTCCCTCTAATGCCTAAATCTTAAAGCATGGGTATAGGAAAGTGAAGGAAAGGGAATGTGGGCAGGGGAAGGAGAGGGGAGGAAAGAGAGGGAAAAATGGAGGATGAGAGGAAGGAAGAAGAAGCTGTATACAGTGAAAAATTGTAGTCAAGCTGCCACCTCAAGCGTAAGCTGCCTATATCCTTATCATCAATCAAGTACACTGTGACAGGTCATTTGCTAACTTTGCTGCTGTATCTGCAATGTCTGAGATATCCTGAGATGTAGTAGGCATAAATTACTGAATTACTGAATTAATTACTGAATTAATCTGAATTCATAAAGCACTGAATTAATCAGTGCTGAATTAATTAGTAAATAATAAAATTATGGATTAATACCATGTCTTTGAAAAGGAAAGGGAAAGTTAGTCACTTAGTCATGTCCAAGTCTTTGTGATCCCATGGACTGTAGCCCACCAGGTTCCTCTGTCCATGGAATTCTCCAGGCAAGAATACTGGAGTGGGTGGCCATTTCCTTCTCCAGGGGATCGTCCCAACCCAGGGATCGAACCCAGGTCTCCCGCATTGTGGGCGGACTCTTTAACAACTGAGACACCAGGGAAGTCTTTGCTTCTCTACAAAATGACCCCAAGAAGTCACACCTCCTATGATACTTAATCAAGTGTAAAATAATTTCTCTCCTCCAGAAGTTTAAAAAACGACACGTAAGATGGTAACATTCATCTGAATGCCTATGATGTTCCATGGGCCTTATGGAATCTGTGTTCCCTGCAAGTTTTCTTCTGAAATATCAGCATATTGCTTGCTGTTAAAGAGCTGATGCTTAATGGTTGGCTCTGAAGTAAATGAAAGGCAGAATTGTTCTCCCTTTCTTATCCTAATCTCCAGAACAAGTTACTTATTATTAAAAGAATTTTTAGGAAAACCTTCAGAAGATATTTTTGGGAAGGGAGAGTGGGGGAAAGAGAATTTTCTAAAACAGAAAAAAAAAGTAATAATAATCCAACCTTAATATCAAGTAAAGAGAAAAGAGATCACAAGTAGTGATAAGACCAATTGAATCTACATCCTATGGTCCTATGGTCCAATTATTGCAATATATATATGATACTAAATTTTGCCCAGTCCTGCTAATCAGACAGCAACTCACTGCGTCTGTTTATCTCTAGGCCATTACCCATTTGTACAGTAAATCTGCATTTCCAGAGATGGCCTAAAATAGAAACCCATGCTGTCTAAATTTGTTTGGGGACATATCAGGCAACAGTTAGAAATTTTTAAATGACCAACTTGCATTCCACCGAGGCACTGAATGAATTTATTAGGAAAAGCTAAAAACTGAATAGTATTTTCTGGAGTAGGCTAAGGTTAGCGCTGCCAGTGAAAATGTGTAACTACCAAGAGAATGGCTATCAATCAGAGCTGATTTTCAAACAGAAATGTGGAAAAAATGAAATTAAATGGGGAAGGGGAATGTCTGTTTTCCTCTGTATGGCCCTTTCCAACTAGGTCAATGATATAATTAATTCCTCAGGAAGACACGCAAGCTCCCACCACTAAAATTATGATAGAAGATAACAAGTTTTCCCACAAGCCAGAGGGTGATTTCTCGGCTGAAGCAACCTTTGATCAGAAGATGGACACGCAGGCTCTGAAAGGGCTGATGCTCAAAGGACCGATATTGTGTGATTGATTGGTTTCTAATAGAGAGTATGGTGCTGCCGTGGGGAAGAGGGCTCTCGAGAGAGACAAGCCCAGCTATTGTTTGGCTGCTCTCATGTTAGCGAGTGCCCTGCGGTAACCCTCATGCTCTGAAATACTCATATTGGTTATTTCAAAGTTGGGTGCAGAATTGTGCTTTCCCGTGTCTGTCACTAATGGCTTGCAGCTGTTGCTAATCTGTGCCTCTGATTTCCTTTGATTACTATGTGTATTGATGCCTGTGGTAAATAGGCATCTGCCAGGTGCCAGCACAATCAGGGGAAAATATATAAAAAGTTCCCTGTTTCAAATTCAATGTGACATTGTGCAAGTTGAGAGGCAGCCATTTAACTATTCAGAGGAAGCGGCTTCCTGGGGCACCTCCGGCCTCCTGGCCAGGGACATTCCTCCCATTTCTCCCCCCGCCCACCCCATGAGGCTGGTTTTCTTTACCATGGTTTTCGGCCACAAGAAGAGGGTTTCCTTCTTGTAGCCCGAGACATCAGCAGAGGGGAACATCTAAGATGGGTGGTCCAGACCCAAGTTTCTAGAGAGCACCTCACTCCTCAGCTGATTTGAGGCTTAAAGCACCTTCCCTGGACCGTGAACTGCCCCCAGACATTCTCCACGACCGCTCTCCTGTGCTTTCCTCTCTGAGGAATACACCTTTCTCGGGAAGGGCTCTGTGTCACATCACCTTCTCTTTCGGGAGAACCCTGGTGATAATCTGGAGGAAAACCAAGCAAGAGGAAGGCTTTCAGGGGAAAGATGCAAAACTCATCAGGATCAAAAAACCAACACCTGCAGGTACAAGGGAATGTAGCTTCTCTGGAGTACTTTCATCTTTCTTTTTGGTTCTAAAGGGAGGTACAGACAGAAGTAGAGTAGAGTTAACCCATTTCTTACTCTTACACAGGAATGTTGGAGAGTAACACTGAAGCAAGAAAGGAGCCTCTGGTGTCCCCAGGTAGGAGTTTTTCTCCAGGGCTTCCTCGACCCTCCTTTACTACAGCAGTTAAGAATGATGATTTTATCACTGCCAGGAATAGAGGGGAAGGCAGGTCTGCTCCAGAGTTAGCTGTTAGGTTGCAAAGTTGGGCACCCCAAGGAAGGGACCAAGAAATTTAGGCTGGCCAAATGACACGAAGAACATTGAGAGGAAAGTCCATGAGATCCTCAGATATATTGATATTAAATAAGTCATTTGAACCTTATAAAAATCTTATATGAAAATGAGCATCTGACGGATTCTTATCATTTCTGCCTGGGCAATTTTAAAACCCAGACTGAGGGTGGGTCATTGATTTACAAGTAGAGTTCAGGAATGTTTGGTCTTCTTCCATCAAACTGGAACAAAGTGCCCACTCTAGACATTTAGTCCCTGTAGCTTCAAAAACCCACCAGTAATATAGTATGTGGGCTTCCCTGGTGGCTCAGTGTGAAAGAATCCACCTGCCAAGCAGAAGACACGAATTTGATCCCTGAGTTAGGAAGATCCCATGGAGAAGGGAATGGCAACCCACTCCAGTATTCTTGCCTGGAAAATCCCATGGACAGAGGAGCCTGGCAAGTTACAGTCCATGAGGTCGCAAGAAAATCAGACACAACTTAGCAACTAAACGATGACAAAGACAGTATGATTCAACAATAGATAAAAACAGAACATATATGAAAGAGGACCTCATACCTAAATCAGAAGAAATGATCTGAAGAATTTAGTAAATGCCTGTTACCCCAGTGATTAAGGGAAATGGATGCATCCCTGTAATCATCTGGACATTGATTGTAAGATTCAGAAAGAAACCTCTGGGACTCCCCTCCTGGCCCAGTGGCTAAGACTTCATGCTTCCACTGCAAGGGGCTGTGGTTCGATACCTGGTCGGGTAATTAAGATCCAACATCCCGGGCAGCACGGTCAAAAAAATAAATAAATAACAAAAAAAAATGAAAGAAAACTCTGAGTCGAGCAAAGTACAAGACTGATAATAAGGGTGAGTGAAGTCGCTCAGTTGTGTCTGACTCTGTGACCCTGTGGACTGTAGCCTACCAGGCTCCTCCCTCCATGGTATTCTCCAGGCAAGAGTACTGGAGTGGGTTGTCATTTCCTTCTCCAGGGGATCTTCCCAACCCAGGGATCAAACCCCGGTCTCCCACATTCCAGGCAGACGCTTTAACCTCTGAGCCACCAGGGAAGAAGATAATAAGGGTATATAGCTAATAAAAAGCAAAAGTAAGAATCAACATTCTTAGAAAGATATTTTCATTCCTTGGATATTCAGACAACAAATCCTTCAAAACTATCTGACCACACTGCATTTTATTTTAAGACAACAGTAAAAAAACAAATTCCCCAGATCCAAACTGGAAGCAAGTCAACATCTACATGGGTCCTGATGGAATGAAAAGAGGAAAGACTTTAATGAAATACAGAATATGCTGCCAAGGAGACTGACTGAAAGTAAAGACATCAAAGAGTTTTGACTCCGCTGCTGCCCTTTTAATCCAAGTTTCAACAAGTATGTAAAAGCATTTCTCTTCTCATTGACAGTCAGAAAATAGATGGAATGAGATGAGGTGTAGAATTGATAATCATCCAGAAAACCAGTAAAAAATAAATTAAAAAGGGCTAGTTAGGGACATGTATGTCTTTTAATGCCAATTCACACAGCCACATTCCCACCATCCCCATTCCCCAAAGGAATTCAATGTCAGGCACAGCATACTCTTGGCCTCATAAACTAACCTGCATGGCAGAGAAATATTTGGTTTTCCATCTCCTTGATATGACCTCTTGCAATTACCAGTAATCTAAATAGTGGGATTTAAATTGCTACCACACATCTGAACACATTATATTCCAGAAAGATCTGTAAAAGGAAATGTCCCACTGGAGCGCCATCAAGGGTCTAGGTCCTGCTCAGGCAATGAGGGTTGACCTGAATCCTTGGACACCAAGTGCTAACCACAGCCAAGTGATCAGTTGGGTCTTTTGTCCATCAACTTCCCTGCTCCATCCTAAAGAAAACTCTTACTCAGTAACTTGGAGGAATCAGAAATTACAAATCTACTATACGCAAACTTGAAGTTGTCACCATGAGTGTTGCTTTCATTATTGGGTGAAAGTATAAGATATCTATGGAGAAGGCAATGGCACCCCACTCCAGTACTCTTGTCTGGAAAATCCCATGGATGGAGGAGCCTGGTGGGCTGCAGTCCATGGGGTCGCTAAGAGTCGGACACGACTGAGCGACTTCACTTTCACTTTTCACTTTCATGCATTGGAGGAGGAAATGGCAACCCACTCCAGTGTTCTTGCCTGGAGAATCCCAGGGACAGGGGAGCCTGGTGGGCTGCCGTCTATGGGGTCGCACAGAGTCAGACACGACTGAAGCGACTTAGCAGCAGCAGCAGCAGCATAAGATATCTAATGTTTAGTGTTGATCAGTTTCACATTTAATTCAGGCCATTGGAATGGCAACTGCCACTTTTCCAAATATTTGAACAGGGGTTTTGTGAGTGGGTTCCCAAATAATAATGCAAGGGAAGTTACTAATGTGAGCTGCTCTGCAAATTAAAATAAAATAATTGAAGCATAAAAAGAATTTGGAAAAAATGCTGAATATTTTATGCTCCCTTTTAAAGATTCCTAAAATACACTACTACACAATAGACTCTGAGGAATCCTGAAGTTCAATAAAATTTAATCTAGAATTTTCTAAATTTATTTGATGAGATTATTTATACAGATAATGCCTATAAATACATGAGAAAGTGTTTCATGTTCATGCTGTCTTACTATATCCATCTATCTACATCAAACCAGACATTTTATTATTTACAAATTGGCAAATGTAGGGAGTACTTCTATAACAGATTGTTATCTATATAATTTGGTATATAAAGTAGCCATAATACTTAATTAATAAACCTTGGCAATAATCAAGATGAGACAAAAATCACTGTTCAGTCGAAATCCTGTGGCATGATAAGTTAACTTGGGGTCTTTCTTAATTGCTTATTATATATTTTGTGAAATATTTCATTTGTATTAATGAAAGTAGGAAATGTTATGATTTTTGCCACACAGAAATGTGATCTCAGGGAAATTCTACAAGTGTTTCATAATAACATTTATCTTCTACGTCCTCACCTCCCAAAATCTCTATGTAAGTATATACTGATGAGTGTCAAAGAACTTCCACGTGGAAAGCATGTGATAGAGATTGAGGGGCTCATTCCTTGCTTTGTTGCTGCTAAGTCACTTCAGTCGTGTCTGACTCTGTGCGACCCCATAGACAGCCTCCCACCAGGCTCCCCCGTCCCTGGGATTCTCCAGGCAAGAACGCTGGAGTGGGTTGCCATTTCCTTCTCCAATGCATGAAAGTGAAAAGTGAAAGTGAAGTCGCTCAGTCGTGTCTGACTCTAGCGACCCCATAGACGGCAGCCCACCAGGCTCCCCCGTCCCTTGGGTTCTCCAGGCAAGAACGCTGGAGTGGGTTGCATTGCCTTCTCCGTCATTTCTTGCTTTGGAGCTTGTCAAATTCAATAGATGAGACACGATAACTGTGCTAATGCTTCAAGACATAAACCTGTGAATGCTGTAAAAGAATAAAAGAAGGCAAGCTCCCAACTACAACTGGGAATATCAGGCAAAGAGCTTCATGAAGTGGATATCATTTCCTCAGAGCCCATGAGAATGGGTTGATCATTAATAAATAGAGATGAGGGGAAGACAAGAAGAGTGTTACAGCCTGACAAAGAGAAGTATCAGGAAATGAAAGAGAAAGTTGCATTCAGATTATTAGGTCTTGAATACTAGGGGTCTTCCCTGGTGCCTCAATTAGTAAAGAATCTGCCTGCAATGTGGGAGACCTAGGCTCGATCCCTGGGTTGGGAAGATCCTTTGGAGAAGGGAAAGGCTGAAGACCAGGTGTGGGCGTCCTCGGTCGCTCAGTCGTGTTTGATTCTTTGTGCCCCCATGAACTATAGCCCACCAGGCTCCTCTGTCGATGGGATTCTCCAGGCAGGAATACTGGAGTGGGTTGCCATGCCCTCCTCCAGGGGATCTTCTCAACCCAGGGATTGAACCCAGGTTCCTGCATTGCAGGCAGATTCTTTACTGTCTGAGCCACTAGGGAAGCCCAATACATATGTATATATGTACATGTACACATACGTACTATTGGAAAGATACATGAAGTGGCTCACAGAAAATTTCAAAGCAAATTTTGAAGAGTAAGGACAGCAGGATCTAATAGGCCAACTGAGCAGGGGACGCTACTGTCATCAGGAGGGATCAAACCTCCATGGTTTCTATCCTCTACCACTCAAATCAAGATTCCTAGTCCTAGAACAGGCAGCATGGCTTCACACACCCATCTCTTAGCTAGAAAAAGGCAGGGCTCCCTGATCAACAGCACATCTCAGGCAGCATTTCTTACAAAGATGTCAAGGTGGTACTATGGCAAAAGAGAAAAAAAACAGAAAAGTGCACCGCATGGGGTCAGTATGCATTTCTACCAAAAAAGAGGAGAGAGAGAGAAAAGCAAAAGGAAGCAAAAAAAACCATGGACATGGACATACAACATGAATCCAGTCACGATCCCAGAAACTGGAATATCTTCACATTCACACCTTTTGATTATCTTAAGAAAAGATTTTTCCATAGCTTATTATTGACTCAGAAGGACTCCTCATCAGATTTGGAGGATTTTTTCCTATCAATAAGAATGTGACAGGATCATTTTGTCTTGTTCTTACATTTCATAAAAATTAAAATGAAAAGGAACAAAGGGCATTGTTGACCTTATGCTTGAAATAAGCCAACAGTATACTAAAATGCTAATGTAACCTTAGGAGATGTGAATTGGAAAATTAAGTCCAAATGACAGGAAGTATAGTCCCAGTGCTTTCTGTGCTATTTAGACGGAGTACTGTTTTCAATTCTGAGTTTTATAATTTAGAAAGGATGCAGCTAATTAAGAGTATGCTCAGAGGACATGAGAGTATAGCAAGGAAACCATGAGAATAACAACGATGAGAAAAGGGAACAATTCATATATAGAGGAGAGGACCTGGGAAGTAATGGCAGTGGTCTTGAATGTACTATACTGTAAGGTAAAGAAAAACTAAATGTGTACCTCAAAGATCTAGAATCTAGTTCTTACTCTTTTTCTATCCTGCAGTGTGACCTGGGACAAGTTGCTTAGTCTTTCTGGGTCTTGATTGTCACATCTATAAAAGGAGATGATATGCTGTAGCCAGGGGTAAGAATTTTAATTAAATAGACCCAGGTTCAAGTCCCATTTTCACTTATTATTGGTTGTATGATTTTGGTCTGAGCTTCTATAAAATAAAAATAAATAAAGATGAAATCTCCCTCGCAGTTTATTTTCACGATAAAATTATGCAAATAAGATGCCTGGCACAGTGCCTGACACACTGCTGCCTTTTAGTCACTAAGTTGTGTCCAACTCTTTTGTGGCCCCATAGATTGTAGCCCGCCAGGCTCCCCTGTCCATGGGATTTCCCAGGCAAGAATACTGGAGTGAGTTGCCATTTCCTTCTCCAGGGTATCTTCCCCACCCAGGGATCAAACCCACGTCTCCTGCTTGGCAGGCAGAATCTTTATCACTCAGCCACCTGGGAAGCCCATCTAACACACACTAGATCATAAATTTAGAGTATTCAATTATCAACAAATGGTAATTGCACTATTCAGTAGTATGCTGCTGTTGCTGCTGCTAAGTCACTTTAGTCATGTCTGACTCTGTGCAACCCCATAGACGGCAGCCCACCAGGCTCCCCCATCCCTGGGATTCTCCAGGCAAGAACACTGGAGTGCATTGCCATTTCCTTCTCCAATGCATGAAACTGAAAAGTGAAAGTGAAGTCACCCAGCCGAGTCTGACTCTTAGCGACCCCATGGACTGCAGCCTACCAGGCTCCTCTGTCCATGGGATTTTCCAGACAAGAGTACTGGAGTGGAGTGCCATTGCCTTCTCCGATTCAGTAGTATGAGTCTAGGAAATATCTGGAGTGCCAAGAAATAAGCAACAGAGTTTCCTGTCTTGCCATGGGACCAGTTGGTTGAAGCTGTAGGTAGGTGGATTTTTCTCTGATTAAAGAAATAACTCTAATAGAACAAGAGAAAAAGCTGACTTGTGAAGTAGCAAGATTCCCAACACTGCAAACAGTTAAAAAGGACAAGATGAGCATCAACTGGAGAAACTACAAAACGACTTCCTATATTTTATATGAGTATATAAGTATATGAATTCCTTTACTGACTTAAACATCTATGAATTTCAGCTGAGTACAGTACTAAGCGCCTCCATAGTTTATAATATTAATGTACCACTGCCCTCTAGTGTGTAACCTAAGAAGATAAAATCATGGATACACACACAAAAAAGAAAAAAACTGTATAAGCATCATGCAAAATTATTTTTATTTGCAAAAGTTATCTCACTAATCATTGAGTAGAACCTTCTCATTTTCAGATGCAAAAGCTGAAGAAGAGAAAGCAAAATGATAGAAAGCCCAAAATCTGCTGCAGAGCTTAAACTAAAACACTGGCCCGATCACTCTCTGGTCAGGGTTCCTCCCGTTACATCACATGCCTGGCATTGCAGGCCAGAGGCAGGTCTTCCCTGGAGAGCATCGCTTATTGGAGCCGAAAGTCCTTGGTTCTAGCTATCTAACAAGTTTCCCTTAGCACCATGAGCCCAGTGCGTCCTCAATCACAAGTTCAAACCGTTACGACTATTTTGCTGAAAAAACAATGGTTAATGAGGCCCTGTTGACAAGAGCGGTCCGTTATCAGCAAGCTAATGACCACTCAGGCCGCCACAGGGATGCCAGCCTACAATTAGGTCTGCAGTGATGTACACACAGAAAGGGACTCGAGTTATAATTAAACCTGATCCTTTGGTTCAATCGCTCATTAGGGAAGAAAAGAAAACAAAACACAGACCTCACAACAAGAAGGCCTAAAACTAATACTTGGGTCAAGGGATTAAATTCTAGGCCATTGATTCATTAGTCCATGTCCACGTACATCTCTGAGTGGGGATTTAAGCTCATATTCTTATTCAAAATATTTAGCAAAGAAAGACGGATTGTTTTAAATCTTTTGTTGCTGTTGTTCAGTCGCTCAGTCGTGTCTGACTCTTTGTGACCCCGTGGACTGTATCCCACCAGGCTCCTCTGTCCATGGGATTCTCCAGGCAAGAACACTAGAGTGGGTTGCCATTCCTTCTCCAGGGGATCTTCCCGACCCAGGGGTCATACCCATGTCTCCTGCTTGGCAGGCAGAGTCTTTACCATTGAACCACCTGGGAAGCCTGTTTTACATCTTTGTGATTTTAAAAATCATGGCACATCGGATGGTGGATGATCTTTTATTTTCTTCGTTTTGCTCATGAGTACTTTTCAGTGGTTTTCACCATAAGCTACAGCTTATGTAACTAACCACTTGTGTAACTAACCATATTTAAAACATACTAGATCTTGGCAAGACATCATCAAGGGATGAAAATACCTATGTATTAAATACCAGAACACATAAGAAAACAAATCTTTCATAATTAGGAGACAGGACGCTCTGTTGAATGGCAATGTGATGTAAAAACCCAGCCTGAGTTCAGGCTTCTGGAGACCAGAGTTTGCGCAATAGCTCTGCTAGTTAATGCCTTTGAGACTTTACACAGACATTTAAAATCTTTAAGGAGGATGACTGTGATTAAATGAAACATCTTAGGTAAAGATCCGAGCAGATGGCCCCCAAAAAGTGATTATTAACTGTGGGTTTCTTCCTCTTCCCCATATTCCCCTGTGTTACCATTTCTTTTTCCCCGTAATTCCAAGAATATGTCTAAATCTAAAAAGAAAGATGCCTCACTAAGAAAGACCTACGTACTTAGAGCTCTGGATTGCCAAGAAAAGTAGTAAGAAGAGGTGGACAAAGAGAGGTAGGTGTTAATTGCAAAGAAGAGGGAACAGCTTGCACTTGAGTTTTAACTCTCTGGAGTGTTGAGAGGTGAAGAAAAAGCGAGAGAGAGTGGAGTGAGTGAGATTACAAAAGACTCGTTCTCTCCATTTCTTCCCATTTAGTCCCCTTCCTTCCTTATTGCTTCTTTTGGATTTTCCCAGGGAAATAAATGATGAGGGACTTGCTTATCCCTGCCTGTTTGCTCTTCATCTGCAACCTCTCTTTGCTCCTTAATAAGCCTGCCCCCTGTTCCTGGGCTTCTGAGTCAATTTCACCAGCCTCTGGAACAATGTGTCATAAATATTCTTTTCATTACATTATACCTTCTCACACAGTCCTTCAATCTGTTCATCTCTACTAGTGTCTTATCCATCTGCCTAAAAGCATTCTTAGGTTTCCTCTATACTTAATATTCAATCCTGTAAGTTTTTTAAGTGCCACATTCTCCTTTCTGGGTAACAGAAAGGAGAAGCACTGTGAAGAATACATAATTTTTTAAAAACTGGTTCCTATGCTCAAGGGGCTTATAATTCAGTTGAGACAACACTTCTACTTCACTAGAAACAGTGGTGATCAATAAAGGGCAATACATATTTAAGTCCTAAACTGTGTTGTGAGACTCTTGAGTTTCAATTGTTTGCAGAGTGCAGGAAGAGGAGTTCCCTGAGGTGGTATGGTCAGCCATGACTTGAAGGATGTACACAATCAGAATACTACACATGGCAATTACCCAGTACGTGTTTGTTATTTTGGTTCTGATTTGATTTGAAGTGAGATTTAAAATCAACTCTACTCCAATAAAAATTAATTAAAAAAACAAAAAGAAACTGAGTGTTGCCCAACCCCATCTGATATCTAACACCTTTTTTGAAAACAACTTGAACTTTACAGCAAAAGCTGGAAAACATAGCATGGATTGAAACCTTGATCTCAAAAGTCAGCAAACCTTTTCTATAAAGGACCAAGTAGTAAACAATTTCAGCTTTGTGAATTATATGACCTCTGCAGCTGCAGATGTTTAGTTGCTAAGTCGTGTCCAACTCCGTGCAACTCCACGGACTGTAAGCCACCAGGCTCCTCTGTCCATGGGGTTTTCCAGGCAAGCATACTGGAGTGGGTTGCCCTTTCTTTCTCCAGGGGATCTTCCCCAACCCAGGTATCAAAAAACCTGAGTCTTCTGCTTGGCAGGCAGATTATTTACCACTGAGCCACACGGGAAGCGTATGGCCTCTGAAACAGCTCCTGAAGTCCGCTGTTGTAGCACTAAAGCAGCATGAATGATACGTGCACAGGTGAGTGTGCCTGTGTTCCAATAAAGCTTTATTTACAAAAACAAGTCACAGGCTGGACTGGCTCTGTTCTGCAGTTAGCTAATCCCTGGACTAGCTAGCTGCTCCTCCAGACTGCTAGAACTCTAGAATTCTTTGACTCTGAGGTTTGAACCTGGAGACCTATTTACCCAGAATCATACCCAAAATCCATAGGAACCTCAGATTTTTAGGAAGACTCCAAAAGCAAACAAGAGGAAAAAACAGCAATGTTGATGGTGAGTAATGAACAGAGATGAACCAGTTTACAAGTTTTTGATCGAAGACTTGTAATTTAAACTCCTCCCAATACAATATGGCCTTCCAGACAGATTCAGAGAGTCCCGCACTAAAAAGAAGAGACATCTTAACAGCCACAGGTAGGAGGTGAGCAGGTGATTAGTGAGTTTTGTATCCTTAGCTCTGGCTTGTTCCTCCGCGGTCAATTACACAGCTGGTTACAAGTGTGTGTTTGCACCTGTTCAAGCCTTTAAACATGCTGATCTCGTATTAATTAAACAACTCCTTAGAAGCAGGTTAGAAAACAAATTAGACTCTGCCATCCTCTGCCCGTCCCAGGCGTCCCTTGGTGGCCCTTCATCTATTAGGGATCACAGGTAAGGAGCAGGGTTTCTTTGTAATTAGGGAGGGGCTCATTGTCCTCCATCAATTAATGCTGCCACCACTTAGTGAAAACAGTTGTTGCTACACAACACAGATTAGTGACTAATTAATAAGGGCTGATTAGCTAAGCTCCCTCACAAGGTAGGACAGACAACAGCTACCTTCCACATGGACCACGGATTGATTGATCAAAGCAGTGACGTGAACAGTCTAAAGCGAAAGACAGGCATGATAAGGATCCTCATCGTTCTAAACACCTTAGGAGACAGCTGTTCATCGCTAACCAGTACATCTACCAAATGGAGCATTTTCAAACGACTTACGTTATCGAGGCTCTCTGGCTTGGAATCAGTTAAAAAGGGAGGAAACTAAAACCCTGACAGATAAATGTGGGAGATAAAAAAATTGACTGTGTATATGTAGGATACCCAGTATACTATAGAACATGAATCCTTACCCATTTCAACATCCCTATTGATATTTTTAAATGTTATTTTTACTAGGAGCATGGAAGAGTGGACTGAGATTTGGATAGTTTTATCAGTTACAGATCAACCAAAATGTTCATGTCCTATTACAGCAGTTATTGTGGCAAGTCATAATTATCTGTCTATATATACATTACTCAGGCACACAAGCAAGACTTTGCTACTGAGAGTCAATACATTGATAAATTGCACACAAGGCACTTTCCTATAGGAATCACCACATAAATTACCACGATTAATCTTTCATTTTTGAAACTCTATGATGCTGAAAAGCAGATGGTTTGTAGTAGGTCTATCATCCATTCTCTCCCTTTACCAGGGGGACTCCCAGCAAATAAAAAGAGAAATATATATTCATTGACACCAACTATATACCAGTATTGTGCTGGGCACAGCAGCTTACGTTCTCTGGGGTAGACCTCACGCTGTAAAAGGTAACATAGGAAAAATGCAGACCTTCACGTGTACAGTTGCAAAGAGCAGCTGAACTTCAAGTCCTCTAAACACAGACACTTAAAATTCTCTATTCCTTCAATCACTCAGGCTTCTATGTGGATTTTTTTTCTCTATCAGTTGTCATTATTATCCTTTAATTCTTCCTTTACTTTCTTCATCTTTAATACCTTAGTCACATGCAATTTTTCTTTTATTATTTTTGCCTATCTGTTTGGGGTTTTTTTTAATTTATAATATCCGTATAAACATGGGTGTGAGGATACAGGTACACTAATACACTGCTAGAGGAGATGTGTGAAAAGGTGAAAGTGAAAGTTGCTCAGTCGTGTCCCAGTCTTTGCAACCCCATGGAGAAGTCCACGGAATTCTCTAGGCCAGAATACTGGAGTGGGTAGCCTTTCCCTTCTCCAGGAGATCTTCCCAATGCAGGGATCGAACCCAGGTCTCCCTAGTGGAGAATAATTTGAAAATATGTTGAGCCAGCATTTCCACTCTTAGGAGTTTAGCCTTCAAAGGCACTCCCATACAATGCAAAGTTTATAAGTAAAAAGGTGTCAACAGCACAAATTTCCTTCAATACCAATATGACTAAATAAATCATGGTTTATTTACACAAAGGAAAATTATACAACCATTGAACACAATGATATATAAATAATGTGCTCACATAAAAAGATGCTCAAGAGATACAGCTAAGTAAAAAAGGGAATTGCAAAAGAATGTTATTTCACTGTAATACAAATAAGGATAGCAATTATGGCAACAATAACATAAAACATGGTTATACATTCAAGAAAAAGAAAAGGTATCAAAAAATCTCTCAAATGGCTGATCATGATCATCTGCAGAATGGTACTATAATAAGAAGGACTTTCACTTTCTATATTATTTATTAAATAAGTTAATGTTTGTAAATAATTTAAACAGATTAAACATAGTATTGTATCAGTTCAGTTCAGTCGCTCAGTCGTGTCTGACTCTTTGCAACCCCATGAATCGCAGCACGCCAGGCCTCCCTGTCCATCACCAACTCCCGGAGTTCACTCAAACTCATGTCCATCAAGTCGGTGATGCCATCCAGCCATCTCATCCTCTGTCGTCCCCTTCTCCTCCTGCCCCCAATCCCTCCCAGCATCAGAGTCTTTTCCAATGAGTCAACTCTTCGCATGAGCTGGCCAAAGTACTGGAGTTTCAGCTTTAGTATCATTCCTTCCAAAGAACACCCGGGGCTGATCTCCTTTAGAATGGACTGGTTGGATCTCCTTGCAGTCCAAGGGACTCTCAAGCGTCTTCTCCAACACCACAGTTCAAAAGCATCAATTCTTCAGCGCTCAGCCTTCTTCACAGTCCAATTCTCACATCCATACATGACCACAGGAAAAACCATAGCCTTGACTAGACGAACTTTTGTTGGCAAAGTAATGTCTCTGCTTTTGAATATGCTATCTAGGTTGGTCATAGTATTGTATAGAGTTCATTAAATAAAACAAAAATAAAAATATATAATGTAGCATTATGCATGATCAGTTCAATTCAGTTGCTCAATCATGTGTGACTCTTTGTGACCCCATGGACTGCAGCACGCCAGGCCTCCCTGTCCATCACCAACACCCAGAGCTTACTCAAACTCACATCCATTGAGTCAGTGATGCCATCCAACCATCTCATCCTCTGTTGTCCCCTTCTCTCACTTTCAATCTTTTCCAGCATCAGGGTCTTTTCAAATGAGTCAGTTCTCATCAGGTGGCCAAAGTACTGGAGCTCCAGCTTCAACATCAGTCCTTCCAATGTATATTCAGGACTGATTTCCTTTAGGATGGACTGGTTGGCTCTCCTTGTAGTCCAAGGGACTCTCAAGAGTCTTCTCCAACACCACAGTTCAAAAGCATCAATTCTTCACCACTCAGCTTTCTTTATGGAAATTAAAAGACACTTGCTCCTTGGAAGAAAAGCTATGACCAACCTAGACAGCATATTAAAAAGCAGAGACATTACATTGCCAACAAAGGTCTGTCTAGTCAAAGCTACAGTTTTCCCAGTAGTCATGCATGGATGTGAGAGTCGGACTATAAAGAAAGCTGAGCACCAAAGAATTGATGCTTTTGAACTGTGGTGTTGGAGAAGACTCTTGAGAGTCCCTTGGACTGCAAGGAGATCCAACCAGTCCATCCTAAAGGAAATCAGTCCTGAATATTCGTTGGAAGGGCTGAAGCTGAAACTCCAATACTTTGGCCACCTGATGCGAAGAGCTGATTCATTTGAAAAGACCCTGATGCTGGGAAAGATTGAAGGTGGGAGGATAAGGGGATGACAGAGGATGAGATGGTTGGATGGCATCACCAACTCGATGAACATGAGTTTGAGTAAACTCTGGGAGTTGGGGATGGACAGGGAGGCCTGGTGTGCTGCAGTCCATGGGATCGCAAAGAGTCAGACACGACTGAGCGACTGAATTGAAATGAACTGAACTGAAAAACAAAATGAAAATGCAGACGTTTCATTATTTCTCATATTTCTTTGAGTGGAAGACTGCCTCTTTTGTATGAACATTTTGAATCTTACTAAAAATCCAAAATTATTGTTTTCAGCTTTTCTTTACAAGAGAAACATCACCCAAGGGTTAAGAAGGCTTTGCACACCTATATCTTACCCAAGAAATGGTAGGATGCAGAGGAATGTTGTGAAAGGCCATTAATTTATTGTCCTGGGGTGTTTGCCATTCTTCAGCTTAGGAGTCATTTTTGGCAGTAAGGCAAACACACTATCTTATTCTCAAACATTCTTTTATGAAAGGTAATCTTCTGTAGGCTAGAGACAAGGGCGGCTTGAGCTAAATAGATGACTGTGGACTTGAGAAAGGTGGACGGATTGTAGAACCATTTAGGATGTTAAAAATAGCAGGACTTATGTCATGTTGCAATTCAGAAGTAATCCTGCAGCCCGTGGGAAGCACAGAGAATCTACCAAAATAATAACAACTAGACCATGGCTGTAGCTTTTGTGAAAGTAATAGGGAATCAGAAGAGGAGAAAAAGAGAAGGGGGACGGGCTGAAGAAGGAAAGAAGGAGCGTGCAGGGGTGAGGAGAGCAGTAAAAGGGAGAAGAGAGCAGAGGAGGAGAGAAGGGAGAGGGTGGGAAGGAGGAAGGGCATCTTCAGGCCAACACAGCACTTCTAGAGGTGCTTTCTCCCTGCATACAGAGACCAAAAAATGCTTTAAGAGTACAAAATATCATTAAAAAAGAAAAAGAAAAATTGATGGCACCCATTAACTCAACCCAGAATAATGCAGCAAAATTCCCTAGGTTCATTGCTGAGGGCAAGCCAAGTTAAGGACATTTATTGGCACACCTACAACCAAAGAATTCTTTCTTTTCCTTCCAGGAAAAGAGAGAAAGAGAAACCAAGAGGTCAAGGGCAGAGAGCAGAAAGAAAAAGCTACTTGGCAGTTTGTAGGACAAATCCCAGGAGGTTTTCCTACTCATTTTCAAATTTAAGCGCCCTTGGTTAACAGAGTAAAACATGAACAGCAATGTCCACCAAAGAAAACATTCAGTAGAGCCCTAAGGAAGCCGGGACAGAAGTGGTGCCCGTCACCAACCTTTCAGGTCTCACGAAGGCAACCGACTTGACTGAGAAGTTTCAGTACATGCTCTATTATCATGGGAATTTTACTAAGATTTTTTTAATTGTCAAAGCAAATGCTTTATAACATCTAAGGACCAGCGGGCTGAAATTGCCTTTGGCAATGTTTCCCGAATTTTTAAAGCGTGAGAACTTGCTAAACATCAAAATACAGTTTTGTACATCTCCCATGAGTAAGAGTTCTGCTCTGGATGTCCATTTATTTAAAAATATTTGACACACTTTAAGAGAATGTTGCCAAAAGCATAGATGGTACTCCATAAATATTACTGAATGAATGAAAACTAACAGCACATACACATACAAATACACAGTTTTTCATCTGCAGACAGTGCTTGTGGGGATTGGCTCCTGACCTCCAGATGAGGCCATTTTCCTCGGAGTGGAAATTAAAGGCCACCTTTGCCCATTTGTCTGTGTGTTAGAGCAAAACTAAAGCTATTATTCAAGAAGAGTCTTGATCATGCCTGGTCTCCACCCAATTACAAATGGAAACAGGGGAGCTTTCCATGTGGCATGTATCCTACTGGGCTCCTCAACTTACACAAACTGCCAAACTTACACGTACTCCCTGCTTAGCTCTTAAGTGCATTGGTCTGCACTTGCCCAGCAACATGACTTACCTGTGCTTCAGCAGTTACTGAAAGGATAATGTTGCATTCACTGACACTGAATTTTATCAAAACCTACTTGAGAGATTTAATTGATAAAGGACTGTCAGGCAGTCTCTATTTTCCTATAGATATAAGATGTATGCTCAGATGGTTGATCCCACTTATATGCAAAACCTGAAACAGTCAAACTTGTAGAAGCATGGAGTAGAATGATAGTTGCCAGAAGTTGAGAGCAGGGTTGGGGTGGGTGGAAATGGGGAGATGTTGGTCAAAGTGTGCAAAGTTTCAGTTATGTAAGACGAGTAATATCAGAGACCCAACGCACAGCATGATGACTAAAGTTAACAATATCATGTGTAGTTGAAATTTGCTGAAGTTAACAATACCAGATTATATAGTTGAAATTTGCTAAGACAGTAAGTAGATTTTATGTATTCTTACCACAAATACCCCTCCCCCCAAAAAAAGAGAAAGAGAAAAAAGATGAAGAACATGATAACTATGTGATGTGATGGATGTATTAATTAGTTTCATTGTGGGGATCACTTGACAATGTATACATATATCAAAACATCAAGTTGTTCACCTTAAATATATATAATTCCTTTTTGTCAATTATACCATAATAAAACATTAAAAAAAAAAAATCTACGCTCACATCAATGTATTTTGTCAAAATGCAGTTTACTTAATCTGGACACAGTTGTCTGCTTCCTTCCCACCAAAGAACTGCTTTCATCATACCTCATTTTACATTTACCCCGTTGACTCACATTATGGAAAGAAAAAAGTTACACATTAACTTTGAGGATATTGTTCGCTGCAGAAAATAGGGTTCTCTCTATCAGAGCCAAGGGAGCAGTTTATCTCAGTACCAGGAAAAGTTTTACTTCTCAGCAATGACTTTTTTTTCCTTAAAGATATACGAGTAAAATTGTTATGAGTGATGGTTTTTTCCTACTATAGCCAGAAAACACACAGCCAATTATGTGAATTGAGTTATCCCCAGGAATTTCAAAGAACTAATAGCACACATTTTGTGTACTCACCTGTCCCTAGTTTTTCCTGTATTTTTACTAATTTTCTTCATTAGTTCAAATTTTCAAGGCTAGGTGCTGGAAGTGACAGAACTGATGACTAGCTGAGTCATAGCTGAGAACGAGTCTCTACGTAGAGAACATCCTAAGTGCTCACGTGGCCTTGTAGCCAGCCACTTCCACGAGGTACCTCCTGAAAGGGACCAGTTTAGCACAAGCAGCACTGACATCCCCACCTCAACATTCAACGCTGCTCCTCCTCCTGGTCCACGTAACAGGAAGGCTGCAAGGAAGCTGGAGATCACCTTTTGAGAAAATTCAATACTTAGTTGTTTTTAAAAAGCTACTTCCTCCTCCACTTAAAAAAAAAAAAGAAAAAAGAAAGGGCATGGTTCACCCAGGCCCAAGCCAAGGGAAGAGCTTGTGCTACCAAGAAAAAGCCCTTAAGTAGAGGATTCTCAGCATGAGTGCCAGGAAGAAGGCAAATGACAAGGAAGAGTCTAGATTTCTGCAAGAAGCACGGGGGTAGAATGATAAAGGAAGAGAGCTTGAACAGAACGTGAAATTTAAAAATGAACAGGAGTGACTCACCTAAATGTGACTGTTTTACCAGCCAGAGAGCTGTGGTTCGAATATTTAAAGGACTCTGTCTGGTAATAGGATTGGGGTGATTTTTTTTCCTTTGTGTTTGCCTGAATCATCCAAATTTTTATAACACACTTGTGATACATTATAGTAAAAAGCAAAGTTCATTTTGAAAAAAGTAAACTCTTTAACATTAATATCTTCAGATGACATCACAAAATCATACAATCCCATGAGTCAGCCAGAGCTTCAGCAGCTACTAACACAAGTTCTTACACAAGTAATGAAGTGAGCTTGCACTACCAGATAATAAGACATGTGTTGACACTACAATAATGGAATATGGTACACGTGGAAGAATTGATAGTGAAACCAAATACTCTAGAAATGAAATCTAATGCATACCTATCTAAAAAAGGACTTGGTATATGATAAAGGTGGCATCACTAATCACGGGGTAAAAGAAAGTATTATTTTATAAGTGGTGCTAAAATAGCAAGTTAACTATTTTAGCAGGAAAATAAATCACTACCTCCCAATGTACAAAATGTATATTTTGGATAGATTAAAATGCTAAGTGTAAAAACTATATTCGGGAGACCTAATAGAAACACATGTGAATTTATGATCTAAGATTTAGAACAGCTTTCTAGGGAAAATACTAAAGTAAGAAAATAAACCCAAAAGAGAGAAACCAATTTTCTTATGAATAATGGTTTATCTCTCCTGTTACTTAGATCTTAATTTTTGCTCCCTTTCATAGGGATCTATGGATGTTGGGGTTCTGGATGCTTTTCTTTCTCATATTTTAGTTATATTCTGAGGTTTCTACAGTGATCATATAATCCTTTCATTATAAATATTTTTAATATTTAAGGAAAAGACTAATTAAAAAGATCTTATATGTACTCTAAACCTTGTTAAGTATCAAATGTCTGATCAGAGCTGAATACAAAGAGGGAAGTTGTGCATGAACAATGACATGGCTCTACAGAAAGATTTCAGAAGAAACCACGCTAGTCTAGAGAAAAGGGAATGAAGGAGAGCTTAGAGAATAATTAATTTTTTGTAATAATGCTCTCAATTCAGCTTTGATATCATCTACCACAAATCTTTGCCTGCTTCTAATAAGCAGGGAGTGGGTGTTATTTCATGCACCAGAGAAAATCAAAGCAGCCTCTTGCAGTTTAGGCAAACAAAAAAAAATCCAGGGTACAGGGGACATTAGTCAAGCGGCTGCGGTCTTTATTATCTGTGCACCGTTTTGATGGGCACTGAGGGGTGGCAAGGACAGTGTGACCTTGACAGAAGCAACAGGCAGGTTCTAGAAGCAAGCAGACAGTGCGCGGCTGCTCCACAGCTCTGGGGTGTACTGGAAATCTTTGTTAAGCTCTTGGAATAATATCACCCTGTGGAGACATTGCTGCCCTTTTTTTTTTTTTTAATGCTTTCATTAGCCCAGAGTTGCCCGCAGACACAGCACACACTCAAAGACTCTACATCACTTTGCCTCAGAAGAGAGTTCTGGCTCCAGGACTTGCCACAGACCACAGACATACCACAGGAAAAAGAGACACCTTACAGGAAGGGAAACGTGTGCTTCCCACCTCTGCATCCCCTCGACCCTGATATACAGAGTTTCAGATTCTGAACCACTCAGGATGGCTGGGATCACCCTACCTCACTCCCACTCCTCACAAATCTTATCCACCAGAATGTTCACAAAGTTCACCAGACCAAATGACAGTGTATCAGCTTCATTAATGGCTGATAATTAATCTTTTAAAACACAAAATAGGAGCACATCTCTAAGGCCAAATCTGGACTCCCTTCTTGCATCTGCTCTTTGAAATGCAAGCTTGCCCTCTTACACCCTGTCAGGTACTGGCAAAGAAGCTAGGCCCAATGGTGAATTTACTGAAGCAGGTTCTGTTCAGTGTGCTTACCTCGTGGGGAAAGTCAGTCAGTGCCAACCCCTTTTGCCCTTCCTGCAGAATTATAAGACAGGCAGGAAAAGAGTGAAGTCAGATTCTCATCTTGGAGGCATAATAACTCTACTCATTGGGCTGTACATGACGCTAGACTTACACTCCCAAGTCAGCTATTCACCTTCCTTTCAGAAGCCTGAGCAAAGGGTGGTCAGAGAAACAAGAAATTTTATTCCAGAATGGCCTAAAACTAAGGTGGCCTTATAAATGAATGCATCAGAGGCCTGGCAGAATTGAGCATCCTGAGACTTCAAGATCTCGGTTTACTGCAAAGCTCAAAGAATACATTTTCAGCCAATGTTAACAGTGAACATCAAGATGAGGTGATGCTAGAGAAGGGAGAATTCGCAGGTCTCCCCAGTTTCTGATAGGAGAGGCACTCAGGCTGGTGACAACGGTGTTCTGTCCAGGGAGAGATCCTGCCAGGTGGCATGGAGACCTAGCACTGTTTTGAATAATTGCCTTCAGTTCAGTTCAGTCACTTAGTCGTGTCCAACTCTTTGCAACCCCATGGACCACAACACGCCAGGCCTCCCCGTGCATCACCAACTCCTGGAGTTTACTTAAACTCATGTGCATTGAGTTGGTGATGCCATCCAACCATCTCATCCTCTGTCGTCCCCTTCTCCTCCTGCCTTCAATCTTTCCCAGCATCAGAGTCTTTTCAAATGAGTCAGGTCTTTGCATCATGTGGCCAAAGTATTAGAGCTTCAGCTTCAACATCAGTCCTTCCAATGAACACTCAGGACTGATTTCCTTTAGGATGGATTGGTTGGATCTCCTTGCAGTCCAAGGGACTCTCAAGAGTCTTCTCCAACACCACAGTCCAAAAGCATCAATTCTGCAAAAGCTAACTTGAGTTACCACGTGATCTGGCTCTACCGTCCAGCTCTCAGTGCATTCATTCACAACCCCGTTGGCACCATCCTGCTTCACTGTCCAAGAGATTAAATAAATAGATGGGCAGTCACGTGACAATTGCAACATGACAAGTCCACATGCTTGCCCAACCAAGTATCTAAGAAAAACTGAGCACAGACCTATCCCCTTTTATATTATCCCCTTTTTATTTATTTTTAAATAGAGAGTAATTGCTTTAACATTGTGTTGGTTTCTGCTGTACAACAATGTGGATCAGCCATGAGTACACGTAAGTCTCCTGCCTCTTGGACCTCCCTCCTGCCCCCTACTCCCCACCCCATTCCAGCCCTCTAGGTTGTCACAGAGCACTGGGTTGAGCTCCCTGTGTCATACAGCATTTTACAGATGAAGAATTTAAGGCAGAGGATGGTTACATAACTATCCAATATCACAGCCAATGTGTGGTAGGGCCAAAATCTGAAGCTAAGTCATCTAGCTCCAGAATTCATACCTAACCATGCAGTGCCATGTTGCAAAACTACCTATGTATGTTCCTAAGGAAATATACCCTCCTCAGACCAAAACAAAGAGTGACCTTTGCTCCGGCTAAAAAAAAAGATTAGCCTCCACTCAGATAATTACCCAAAGCCACAGACTTAGAATTCATAAGAGGCTGAGCCATCACCTTGTCCAATCCCCAGTCCAAAGCATAAATCCTTTCTAGAAACCTCCTGACAGATCGTATTTCTTCTAGCACTGTTGGAAATATCACAACCAATGAAAGGCAGTATTATTAAATACATACTCGGCACAAGACTCTCCTGAAAGCTTCGTGTAAGGTATCACATTTAGTCCCCATCAGACAAGAAGCACAGAATCACCATTTTCAGACAAACACATTTAAGTGTGAAAGGCTGTCAAGTCCTTGGCTTGGAGGGTCCCTCTCCTTCAGAAAGCTGAGTCATTGTAGGAAACAGGAGGAAGAGAGAAAAAGGAGTCGGCTCAGTTGACTGGCTGTGAGAAATGACCAGAGGTTCTGGTCGATACAGAGCCACAATCCCTCTTCTAAATCTTTGAGGCAGATATGCTTTAGAATGGAGAATTTTTTTGGAGCTTAGAAAGCAAATATGGTGAATTACTAAGACCTCCAATAGGATCTGGGGACTTATCTCATAACCAAATATACTAATATTTTATCAAATATTATCAAAGCAAAACACAAATATTCAATCTAAGTGGGATAAACGTAACGATCATAAATAACTTCATAAATAACTTCCAGACGGGTTTTGCTGCCAGCGAATTTTGGCGCCAAACTTACAGTAAAGTACTTACTTTTCAGAGTTTTGAGAATTAGAATTTTGGATAAGGGACTGTAGACCTGATCAACCTTTCAGCTTCAAACCCAAGAGAAAATCAGTGGTACTCTCCCACCCCTTTCCACTCTCCCTCGATCTGTGTTTGGTTTACTTCCTAACCTTGAGGGAGATCGCCTTTCATGTTCCTTTCAAACTTCCTCCAGCCATATAATAATAACAGTATTTTGGAAGGAGTTGGCCTGAACTGGTTTCTCTCCCTTACCTACGTCCTTAGGTTTCCCCACCTCACCCACACAGAACTTACTTGGAAGTTCATAAACTTCAGCGTGGGTCACAGTCACCTGAGGAACTTATTAAAACAGAGTCCTACACGCAGAGGACTGATTCAGTAGGTCTGGGGTGAAGCCTGAGAACTGCAGTTCCAACAAGTTCCCAAGTGCATCATGTAGACGGCGCTGGTCCTAGGCCACACTTTAAGGACCCAGTGCTTTACTTGATGGAGTTTTCTCTACCACACCGAAGTGAAAAAATAAAATCAAAAACCACTCAAACTCATTTTTTATTTGCATAAAGATTATCTCCTAAATGACCTCTATGTAAATGTGATGACTCACAGCTGCCTGCCTGTCTGACACACAGGGAGACAGAAAGACAGCTGGATACTTGTGAAAGACTTGGTTGCCATGGGATTCCAGGCTAGGCTCTTTACTGCTCTAGGCATCAAAACAGCAATGCTAAAGGGGACTAGGGAGCGGGGTTAGATTTCAATTTTAAAGAAAATTCCTGAATTGAAATTCCTTCCCCAAACCACTGGATCATGTTGCTATGTGAAAAGAACAACTTTGCAAATGATCTTCAAAAGTCATTAAACATGAAAAATACTATTTTCCTGTTAGCATACATAACTGTCAGTCAACATGGAAACTAACAGACATAGATTTACTTTCTCTGAGAATCAGGGAAGTTGTACAAACTCTCATGAGCTGATCTCTTAATTCCTCTACTTACAGGCCACTTGCTAACTTCAAGACATCTCTTTCTCACACCCATACAGTGTTTTCAACTCTGTTCTTCAAGCACCTTTATTTTCTAGATCTTTCCCACTAAGTCCAGAAAAATCTTTGTTCTTTTTACTCTGTTTTAATTCTGAGTGGAAAAAAATGGCCAACTTTGAGAAGTAAAATCTAGTACAGATCTATACAAACACAAGAAAACTACCCATGTATAGACTTAGGTACACGAATCAGCGCCACCAACATCCCAATACAAAAGTACTTTACTTCTTCATGTTGCTCTAACACTACACTTGCTCAAACATCTTAACAGTAACTAAAAATATACTTCTAATGAATCATCTCCTTTATAATGTTGACTATTCTAGCTATATTCACTTTACTTGCTTCAGTTACAAATTTTATTATTTAACTTACCTCATGGCTTTAATCGGAGAAGGCAATGGCACCCCACTCCAGTACTCTTGCCTTGAAAGTCCCATGGACAGAGGAGCCTGGTAGGCTGCAGTCCATGGGGTCGCTAAGAGTCGGACATGACTAAGCAACTTCACTTTCACTTTTCACTTTCATGCATTGGAGAAGGAAATGGCAACCCACTCCAGTGTTCTTGCCTGGAGAATCCCAGGGACGGGGGAGCCTGGTGGGCTGCCATCTATGGAGTCGCACAGAGTCGGACACGCCTGAAGTGACTTAGCAACAGCAGCATGGCTTTAATAGCTTTTGGATGGTTGATCTGAAAGTTTATTCATGATTATACTTTTTTAATAAAGGGACATGCATTTTTGACTCAAATATCTACAAGCTAATCCATTTTTTTGTTCAAGGACTAAATGAATCTCCGTAATACTTTAAACACGGAACATGTATTTAACAAGAGAGACCCTTAAGGAACGTATTTTGGCCAACTCATAAATTATCAAGTTGAACTGTGTGATTATTTTCTTTGTAAAATGATTCTTTGTTTTTCAAAAGAACTAACCAATTTCCTTTAAACAGCCACATGTAAAAGCACATTCTGACTCACATACATTTTCATGCACATCAAGCAAACGTAAAAAGAAAGTAGAAATGAAAGGTAAGTATCATCACTCTCACTTTAGACCACTCTGCCTCCTTCGACTGACTCCCACGTCCTGACAGAAAGGCTCAAAGCCGGTACCTTCCCCTGTGGATGTTAGATTGAACGTCAGCAGACACAGCTGCACACCCCACCACGGCTCAACCGTAAATAGCCAGGTGAACTCTAGGGCTGCAGATGTTTAGTGATGCCTTACACATAGGGTCACCAAGAGCAAGAATCAAAATGTCTAAAGAGAAAAAATAAAAAAGTCTAAAGAGCAAACTACAGTTGACTCAGAACATGCAAGAAAGTCAGAGGCACCAACCCTGTGCACAGCAGAAAACTCGAGTGTAACTTAGTATAACCAACCCTCTGCACATTCAGTTCCTCTGGAACCATGGTTCTGCATCTGCAGATGCAACCAACCTGGGATCCTGTAGTACTGTTGCTGCCGCTGCTGCTGCTAAGTCGCTTCAGTCGTGTCCGACTCTGTGCGACCCCATAGATGGCAGCCCACCAGGCTCCCCCGTCCCTGGGATTCTCCAGGCAAGAACACTGGAGTGGGTTGCCATTTCCTTCTCCAATGCATGAAAGTGAAAAGTGAAAGTGAAGTTGCTCAGTCTTGTCCAACTCCTAGCGACCCCATGGACTGCAGCCTACCAGGCTCCTCCGTCCATGGGATTTTCAAGGCAAGAGTACTGGAGTGGGGTGCCATTGCCTTCTCTGGTAGTACTGTAGTATTTGCAATTAAAAAACTCCACATAAAAGTGGACCTGCATGGTTCAAACCAGTGTTCAAGGGTCAGACGTATTTTTTCCAAGTATCTTTTCTGAAGCTCACTCTTAAGAGGCAAGAGTTGTGTCTCAGAAAGCTCTGCCTCAGTGGAAACCATTCTAAAATTAAGGCCCAAGCCTGCTCTATCCCTCAACTAGGGCCCCTGACTCTAACGCTAATTCCAGTTTTAGGGATAGGGCTTAAAAATGAATTTCTTACATTCTCTCTGTTTTATGCCTTAAATGCTCTTTTCTTTTCATATACCTTAACTATCCTTTAAAATAAAAATTCAACACTGTTTCTAGAAAAGAACCAAGTTGATATTTGCCTCAAAGTTATAGGCCCCCCACACTTAGGATATTGGTGAGTGTGTGTTAGTTGTTCAGTCGTGTCTGACTCTGCGACCCCATGGACTGTAGCCCGCCAGGCTCCTCTGTGCATGGGATTCTCCAGGCAAGAATACTGTAGAGGGTAGCCATTTCCTTCTCCAGGGGAATCTTCCCAACTGAGGGATCGAAGCCAAGTCTCCTGTATTGCAGGCAGATTCTTTATGGTCTGATCCACCAGGCAAGCCCACTCAGGCTACTTGCCTCTGTACAAATAAGCGAAGAATCCCATAATTCACTAATTACCTGAGAGTACCTTTAGCAAGCAGGGTGCACATCTTGCTCATCCAGACGCTACTGTGGTGAAATCATATACTCACTAGTACCTACTATGTGGCCAGTGTTTGCTAGGTTGGTGGTATAGACATAACCAACTTGGTCCTTACCCTCAAGGGATACAGCATCTATTAAAAGGGTCTCTTTCTTGGGATAAATTATTGTTCTTTCTCTGTAGCCCTTTGGATATGAAACGATCCCTGGGTAAAATGAATACTATAACATGCCATGAATTTGTTCATCAGATCTTTCCTTCCAATACCAAAGAAGCACCTCTGGAAGAAGGCGGGTTTTAAATAAAACAATTCTCTCAAACCTCTGGAAATAAACACAATGACCCACAGAGCCCAGTTTAAGAGAAACTCAACTCTGGCACCTCAAAGACTCACTTTGCTGCCACCAGGGTCCTTTCATGACCGAGTCACGCCCCTGCCATTCCTCCAGGGAGACACTAGATGGCACCAGAAAACCGTACAAGCATCCTTGGCTCATGAAGTCTCCTTTCTCATCAAAGCATCTGGGCGTTTCACACACAGTGCCTCAAATCTGCCCTCTTAGTTATCATTTTCCTCAGAGAGCAGCTAAAGAAACAAAAATTCACTGATATTCTAACCAACGAAGCACCTCAACACACTGATTTAGCTGCGAGGGGTCAGCCATGTGACTTCAAGGCAACTTCACGATTTCCCCAGCAACTCCCGAGTTCTCACTTCTTCAAATACTAATTAGGTCCAGAATCTCATCTAGCTCCCGGAGAGGAATGTGTGAGAACCAGCCGCCGTAATGGATTCGACAGGCTTCTGTGGACTGTGCCGGGTTATCTGTTAATTGCAACTTGCACGCATTTCCCCCTAAGATCAGAGCTGGTCCTGAGGCAACGTAGGCTGTGGCGGGAGAAGCAGTTTCTCGGCAGAAGGCATGAGGAGCTCTGCCCGGGAATGCAGTGTTTCCATTGAGCTTGGCCAGCACACTCACAGCACACAGTGAGGGAACAGAAGTGTTATTCAGTTTCTAGACACCAGAGATTTGTTCTCCTCACTCTCTGGTAAAAGCATCACCCCTGAACTCAATTGCAGTCCCAGGCAGAAGCCTCCGCACGCTCATTCCCTATCGTCTCAGCAAACTGCAAGTGAACCTCAGTCCTAAAACAAAACGGTGAAGCATGTGAAGTCTCTAAAGTCTTCCTCCTCCTCCACACCCTGATTTAACTTCTCCTTCACAGATAATCCTATACCATCACTTTTACACAGGTTGTCCCTGTCAGGTTGGAAAATGAACAGAAAAAAAGGAATAAATAGCTTAACATGTTACTCATTCCAGACACATCTATATTTTATAAAGACAGCGTTTCATCCAAAGGAATAAATCTCTAACCAGTTGAATGTGAGGCATTGTGGAGAGAATTTATTACCATCTCTTCATATCAGAAAAGTCATATCTCACAGCTTTTAACAGAAGACCCAGCCAGCTTTTTCTCCTTCTGCCCTCCACCCTCTAACTTTTTCTCTCTGGTCTATGCAACCGATTACACTCTCTGCTTTCCTTTCCTTTATACCCCCTAGCAATCACACTTTTAACTTTAGAGCAGCTTTCTTTCTGACACTAAACTCAATGTTGACATCTTCCTCCCTCCCTAAATATACATGCTCAACAGAAATCAAGCTAATCACCATGTAAGTACTAGAACTACAACTCTTTATACTAATTTACAATTAAAAAGTGTTCCCATCTGACAGATAAAGGGAGAAAAATGAGATACAGTGAATTACCTGAGGTCACAGTATTGCAGGAAAGGGGACCCCTTCCAGGGCCCGAAACTGGGCTCTTGTCTAACACTCGGAAATGAATTGTCTAAGGAGACACATCTGCTGACAAAGCAAGAGATTTTATTGGGAAAGGGCACCCAGGTGGAGAGCAGTAGGGGAAGGGAACCCAGGGGAACAGCTCTGTCACATGGCTTGCAGTCTCGGGGTTTTACAGTGATGGGATTAGTTTCCGGGTTGTCTTTAGCCAATCGTTCTGACTCAGAGTCCTTCCTGGTGGTGCTCACCTTGTTCAGCCAAGATGGATGCCAGAGAGAAGGATTCTGGGAGGTGGTCGGACCTGTGGTGTCTCCTTTTGACCTTTCCTGAACTCTTCTGGTTGGTGGAGGCTTATTAGTTCCCTCTTCCTGAAATGGCAACCCACTCCAGTATTCTTGCCTGGAGAATCCCATGGACGGAGGAGTCTGGTGGGCTACACTCCACGGGGTCGAAAAGAGTCAGACATGACTGAGGGACTTCACTTTCACTTTCACTTTCCTTACCAGAATCTCTTGTCATAAAACAGCTCATGCAAATGAGTACTATGGTGCCTGGCCAGGGTGGGCGATTCCAGTCAGTGTGCTTCCCCTAACAACAGGACTAACTGGCAGCAGGATTCAGAAGCAAATGCTGACCCCTGGCTCCCAGCTACCCAAGAATTGTTCTGCAAACTATGGAAGAAGAATCTGAAGACCAGAATGACACTGCCATGGAAATGCCCCAAGGCCCCACACCTACACCTCCAGGCCCTCATTCTTCCTGTGGGAACCAAAGGCAAATCGTATCTACAGCCAGTGCTGGTGGCCTCAGTATCACTGGGGGGTGGGGGAAGGAGACCAAAGACAGAAGTACTATCTCTGCTCCCAATCCCCTTAACACACTTCAGGACAAATCCCACCCTGAGCCCAACAGGACCCAGAGTACCATTTCCATACCCAGACTCAACCTTGGACCTTAGATACCTTGAAAGACCATGAGATGGAGGAAGAAAGAAGACTTCTAGAAAGCAACAGATTGGGGCAGTGAAACCAAGTTCTTGGTTCTAGAGTTCTTAGCCCTCGCTGAGGGCAGCTCACGTAAGGGCACCCCACGCTGTCGTAAAAGACATCCTCCTTCCACTGCCACATACTCTTTGGGTTTTCACTGACACCCCCTACTATGATTTAACCATACGCCCACCAACACCCTTTCCTCCCATTAGGCCATTCCTACTTGGGCTTCCTCTTTGGCCCACAACAGCGCTGCCATGCCAGGTCCTGGGCCAGCCCGTCGGGACACCACACAGCGAAGCCTTTGTAAGAGCTGGCACTCCGTCCCCACTGGGGAGAGTCCAAGGCCTGGGGAGGGATCCTCTGCCCTAAAATGGGAATGAAGCGCCTGAACACCTTCCAGTCCTGAGTGTTTCCACGCGGAGAAGGAGGTTTTAAACGGGAGTAGGGATTGGAGAGAGTTATTAAGAAGGGCCAGCCATTTCTGAGGGTGCAGTCCTGTCAGTGACCCCTCTTAAAACTCTCTACCATATCCACGGAAAATGCCTTCATCTGAGAGCTGGGAAATGCCCTCTCCCTTCCTCTCGTCTCTAGGGCAACTCACTCCCCAAATTCCCCTCCCCTACTATATCACACACCTAAAGATAACTTCCAAACAAGTTATCCAAATGCAAAAAAAGAAAAAAAAAAAAAAAAAAACCAAGACCTGAAGCTTATTCCGTTAAGAACACATCCAGGGACTTCCCTGGTGGTCCAGTGGCTAAAAGGCCACACTCCCAATACAGGAGATCTAAGCTTGATCACCACAAGCTGCCACTAAAGTTTCCTTATGTAGCAGCTAAGACCCAGCACAGCCAAATAAATAATTTTTTTTTTTTTAAGAACAGACCAGAGCCCTGTCAGTGCAAAGTAGAGGCTGTGGTCACTGCTGCCCAGGGACAACTGTGCTTTAGTGATCTTTTTCCATGAGTCATACTGCTGCCCTGGCATAGCTTTGCTTCCAAAGGCCCAGATAGATGCCTTTGAAATGTATATGTATATGTACATTTGCATACATCCCTGTGTATACGCGTATACACATATTTACATACCTGTGTGTACAGGTATACATGTATTTATGTATACTTCTGTGTATCCATGCACAGAGACTCACATAGAGTCCGCCCTTGCAATCCTCCTGGAGCTTGGTGCCAGGACACACAGATACCAAACTCCGTGAATGCACAAGTCCCTTACAAACAGGTTCCTGCCTCACCAGTTTCCACCTCCTCAGTTTCCCTCTCTGCGGGTTCCACCTGCCACTGATTGGAAATTGACACGCATTCCTTCAAGTGTGTTACTAAACATGACTACAAAGGAAAAGAAAATAACAATGCCCTATACTTCTGTAAAACCTTCTACCTTTATCAAAAACTTTTGCATCTATTACTGTCTTGCTTCATTCCTAATTTGTGGGGTAGACTGCCTGCCTGTGTGTTTAGTCATGTCGGTCTCTTTGCGACCCCATGGACTATAGCCCACCAGGGCCCTCTGTCCATGGGATTCTCCAGGCAAGAATACTGGAGTGGGTTGCCATGCCCTCCTCCAGGGGATCTTCCCAACCCAGGGCTCAGAACCAGTATCTCTTGTACCTCATGCATTTCGTCTTTACCCACTGAGCCACCAGGGAAGCCCCTGAGGTATATTGGTGGTGGTTTAGTCGCTCAGTCGTGTCCAACTCTTTTCGACCCCATGGACTGTAGTCTGCCAGGCTCCTCTGTCCATGGAATTTTCCAGGCAAGAATACTGGAGTGGGTTGCCATTGCCTTCTCTACTGAGATAGATTGGGCAGATGTTATTAGGAGCCCTATTTCACAGATAAGGAAATTAAATTTCAAGTACTGTGTGCTGCTTTGAGTCATAACTAGAATCCAGGTTGAATGACATCCATGTCACCCTGCACCAAACAGCTATCGCTTAGTAACTGTGCAATTAAATATGGTGCAGTTTGGGATACAAATGTTCCATTTTTTTAAGTGTTCAATGCTTTTATAAACCCATTTTAAGAATTATTGTTGCTGATAATAACCCCTGAAGATCACTTTTTATCTGTATAATTAAAATCAGAGTAGAAATGAGCAAATATTTCAATACTACCTATCTAAAAAGAACCATCTAATCTATTACTCTCAAACCTACCTGAATATTAGGAATCAACTGAGGATATTTTTAAAATACCAATGCCTGGGCTTTTTAGTGTATGACATAGCTTATGGGATTCTTGAAGCCCACGTTGAATTGACACCACAAACCAGGTCAAATGAATCCCAAGGGTTGCAGGTTACTGAGCAGAGCTTTCCAGATAAACAGACCTCTGTTGTCTCCACATTCCTATGTTTAATCTCCAACACAGAGGTTCCTTCACAGACCAGGAGGCAGGTCTGGGTTCTCTAACTGAATCTGACCATTTGGCTTTTCTACAGCATGCTGTTCAGCACTGTGTTATACACCCTGATGATTTTAAACATTTTTTGTTTTGTATCTTAGATTTCTTTTCTCCCTGAAGATCAGTTATAAGCACCTAAAGTGCAGAGACTACATCTCATTTGCTTTCAGCCCCCACAAAGCCCTGCACAATACTTAATATATAATAAAGAATCAGTACGTATTGGATTTATTGGTCAAATAAAGAGCAATATTTTTTAATTTATTTATTTTAATTGGAGGATAATTACAATATTGTGATGGTTTTTGCCATACATCAACATGAATCAGTCACGGGTGCATATGTGTCCCCCCATCCTGAACCCTCCTCTCACCTCCCTCCACACCCCTATCCCTCTGGGTTGTCCCAGAGCACTGGCTTTGGGTGCCCTGTTTCTTGTACTGGTTATCTGTTTTTCATATGGTAATATACATGTTTCAATGCTATTCTCTGACACAGTCCAAAAGTCTGTCTTTACATCTGTGTAAGAGCAACAGTTTTTGCGGCCAGATGAAGAGCAATAATTTGTTACAGGCTTGGCCTGTGTCAAGAAAAGGCCTGTCATCTTTTACAGACAGGATAAAGTGCTTTGCCCTTACTCAGCATCACACCTAATAGCAACAATTGCTCATATTTGTCTGGCACTTCATAGCATGCAAAGTGCCTTCAGAAAGATTTATTTGTACAGGTTTCTTCCCCTAAAACTGGCAAACATGATTCTGAGATCAGAGCCTCTCCTGTCAGGGTGAATGGAATCATAAAATCCACCTCACTAAGTACCATCTCTCTCTCTCCAATCCTCTCAGGCAAAATTTCCAAGATTAAAAGTGTGTTGGGACTTCCCTGGTGGTCCAGTGGCTAAGACTGTGCTCCCAGTGCAGGAGGCCCAGGTTCGATCCCTGGCCAGGGAATAGATTCCACATGCCACAGCTACGAGTTTACATGCCACAACTTTTAAAAAGATCCTGCATGCTGCAATCTCAAAGATCCCACGTGCCACAACTAAAACCCAACACAGCCAAATAAATAAATGTTTATAAAATAAAGAAAGAAAGTAAAAGTGTGATGCTTTAAAAGTTCTATATACTCAGAGGTAGGAGACATAAAAGAGAATCTCTATGTGTGACCTGGACATGGAAAATTATTTTTAAAAGCAAACATGATCAGCTTCCTCATATGCAAAACTCCCCCTTGATTGAAGGCTGAGATTGAGAGCCCTCCATTCCTAGGAAGGCTGGAGAAGCAGAAGCCTGGGGCGTAACCCTACAGGAGTAGAAGCCTTTTGGAGACAGGTAAATAGTTTTACCTATTTCTGTTACCAACAATAGAACCAGACAACCTTCAGGGCAAGAGTAAATCATAAAATGATAACATCATATTTTTAGCTAGAGGGGGATATGTAAAACAGGAAAGAGGTTGTCAAAATTCCTAAGTCCAAAGTTTAGCATTTAAAAAAATTAAACGAATAGAAAAGATT
The DNA here is from genome assembly GCF_002263795.3 of Bos taurus. Taxonomy (NCBI): domain Eukaryota; kingdom Metazoa; phylum Chordata; class Mammalia; order Artiodactyla; family Bovidae; genus Bos; species Bos taurus. Next base: position 39,157,547 of record NC_037350.1, read on the forward strand.
ACTTCAATAGAAAACAGAGCATCTCACAGTCAGAAAGTAAGAACTGCTTCATAAAACTTCTGCCATTTTATGTATATGAAGCTGTACTGGGTCTTCTTGTCAAGCATATTTCTTAGTGTAGTGTTAGACAAAAAATAGTTTGAAAGTTTGGTCCTAGCTGTAGGAAGTTTGCTGGTGGAGTAATAGTTTGCACACTGTTTTTTCCTGGTATTAGTTTAATAAAAGAATAGTACTGTTTGTTTTCTGATTGAGCAGTACTTGCCCTGGGAGCAGCCTAGGCAGGTTGGTGTAAGTCCTAGATTCTGGCCCATGAATCATGGCTGCTTCACTGCCCAATACATAGGCCTTAGGCAGTTACTTAACTTCTCAGAGTTTTTCTTCATCACTCAATAGTGATTGATAGTGATTGTTAGTCACTCAGTCATGTCTGACTCTGTGATCCCATGGACTGTGCCAGGGAGCCTGCCAGGCTCCTGTGTCCGTGGAATTCTCCAGGCAAGAATACTGGGGTGGATTGCCATTCCCTTCTCCAGGGGAACTTTCCAACCCATGGATGGAACCCAGAACTCCTGCATTGTAGACATATTCTTTGCCATCTGAGCCACCAGGGAAGTTACTCACCATTCTATAGGGACACCTGCTATTTCACTCAAGAGACTCGAAAAGTAATGAATATATTGCCTGCAAGTTACCTCCCCAAGTACCTACAAAGATATTCAATACATGTGACTTCCTACCTGCCCTGTCCACACCTCCCACCCCACGCCACCTCTCCTGTAGGGCATTAGGGATCACCTCTGCATTTTCCCACTTTTCCAGGAGGGCCTCTGTCGACCCTGAAAAATCCCACCTAACACTCCAACCAAGTCATCTTCAGAAGCAGTCACTGACTCAAAGACAGGCGAATGTATAAGAACGTCCAATTCACTCAAGTGTTTGGAAACATGTGTCTCAAAGAATATATGAAACAAGACCTCCAGGAGGACTGCTATTTGTCTTGGCTTGCATGGAGTAGAGGCGTAAGAGAAATGCTTTGTTAGATGAATAGCTTCAGTGCCTTCAGGGGCTCTGAAAAATATGAGTTTTGTATTCTAAGCAAGAAAAACAACTTCCGTATCTCCTCCATTTGATTTCACATTCCTCCTAATCAGGTGGTTTCCACAACGCCTAGGAAGGACTCTCAATAAATATTAACTCAGGAAAAACTGCTGCTACTGCTGCTGCTAAGTCGCTTCAGTCATGTCCGACTCTGTGCAACCCCATAGACGGCAGCCCACCAAGCTCCCCCATCCCTGGGATTCTCCAGGCAAGAATACTGAAATGGGTTGTCATTTCCTTCTCCAATGCATGAAAGTGAAAAGTGAAAGTGAAGTCGCTCAGTCGTGTCTGACTCTTAGCGACCCCATGGACTGCAGCCTACCAGGCTCCGCCATCCATGGGATTTTCCAGGCAAGGCAAGAGTACTGGAGTGGGGTGCCATTGCCTTCCCCGCAGGAAAAACTACTCATCTCCTTTTCTGGCTTAGGCATTTAACTCTGAAAGGTCAGAGGCCTTTGTTCTCATCCATTCTTTTGGAAACTCTCCCAGTGAGAATCCACCGATGTTTAACCTGTTCCAGACTCTCAGTCAGGTGTTCACTTTCTCTGTGAGAGATTAACTGTCCCAAAGTCCAACACCCTGAGGGAAGCAAGTTCTTCACAGGCAGCCTCCTATGGTGTCACCCATCCTGAGAAGAGTTTTCCTATTTTCCAGCTATATGTCCTTTCAGAAACTTCCAGTTCCTCCTCAGCAAACAACACTGTCTCTTCTCACAGTCATAGGCTTCCCTGATGGCTCAGTGGGTGAAGAACCCGCCTTCTAATACAGGAGACACGGGGTTGATCCCAGGGTCAGGAAGATCCCCTGGAGGAGGAAATGGCAACCCACTCCGGTAGTAGTCTTGCCTAAAAAAATTCCATGGACAGAGGAGCCTTGTTGTCAACAGCGCACAGGGTCACGGAGAGTCAGACACGACCGAGCAACTAAGCACGCAAGCGCCCAGTCACTGTCTTTCCCTTGCCCTTCTCTCCCCATGTCAGTTCTTTCCTGAAATCTCCCAAGGTCTCTTGTCAGAATACTTCTAGACTTGTCTGTGCGCTGCCTGCTCTCTGGTTTATGCCTTCCGCAGATCCCTTTCTACACTGGGGTGTGTGTTACAACTGCCTGAGAAGGTGCCTGCGCTCCCTCGTGGACTGTGCGTCACGTGTTATCACCCCTCCCATGAGCTCCACTCAAGTCACCCAAGCCCGGACTCATCACGTACATTCAGTGTGTTGCAGGAAGGGGGGCCCCTTCCAGAGCCCGAAACTGGGCTCTTGTCTAACACTCGGAAATGAGTAGTCCAAGGAGACATGTGCTAACAAAGGAAGAGATTTTACTGGGAAAGGGCTCAGGAAAGGTCTCCCGGCCAAAGAGCAGTAGGGTAAGGCAACCCAGGAGAACTGCTCTTGGCTCGAAGTCTCTGGTTTTACGGTGATGGGCTTAGTTTCCGGGTTGTCTTTAGCCAGTCATTCTGACTCAGAGTCCTTCCTGGTGCTGCATGCCCTGTTCAGCCAAGATGGATGCCAGTGAGGAGGATTCTGGGAGGTGGTCAGACTCGTGGTGTCTCTTTTTGACCTTGCCCAAACTTCTTCCAGTTGCGTGGCTTATTAGTTCCGTGTTCCTTACAATGACCTCCCGTCATAAAACAACTCATGCAAATGTTTACTGTGGTGCCTGGCCAGGGTGGGCGGTTTCAGTCAGTGTGCTTCCCCTAACAAACGCAGGCTGTTGAACTGGCTTGACGACAGTTCTGTTACCATTTCAGTTGTTCACTGTGGCCTAAAACCAAGTCCCTGTGACTTCCTTCTTCTCAATAATATCAGGAGAGAGTATTTGAAACAGGAAAGAAACAGAAGGGCCAGAGAGGAAAGGAAGCCAGAGAGCAAGCAAAGAGGCTTCCTTCCATAGCATTCATAGCTGTATTCCTGGCTCTCTGTCTGCCCCAGCTCCGCTCACACTGCCTCTTCAACTGTGATTGAGAAACTGGTTTTACCTGAAAAGCAGCTCACTCCTACTGGAGTTTTCAAAGGCCTCCAGGATCACTAATGAGAATGACACTGCATTTCAATTTAGAATCCTTTTTTACCATAATCTCTAAGCATTGTCTAACCTAAGCTCCAGTCTTGATTAAATTACGTATTCAATTTGCCTCCCACCCACATTCCTAACATTCAGGTCTTTGAAGGCAGGCTGAGCTAAGAGACCCTGAGGAAAGGGAGGGTATCCTACAGAATGGTGACTGCCTGCACAAATTTCTCCATGCTTCCAACCCTGCCTCTGGTCACTCACAGGCTGGCCCTGCAGCTGCTACTGTCACCAACATAACACATGATGTTGCCGGGAAAGTGACGCTGGGAACCTTTTTGCAGGGGCTGGAACGTTGTTTCTGACATATGTTCCCACGGCCAGAACAATGACAAGGCTCCTTTCAGCTCGCTTTTTTCCCTTGCAGGTTTGGAGAGTGCTTTGTGGGGCCAGGCTGAGTCACAGATGGACACAGGGCTTAGGACCACCCCCCTCCCAGCCCTCCCCACCAGGATGCCTAAGGCATTTGCATATAGTGAATCCTCTTGCCCGGCTCTTTACAAAAGCCAAAGAAAGGCTTTTTTCCCCCCTTTTCAGAGCCAGGTGGCTTTGACGGTTAGAATTTGTTCCGTTAGCAAGAGCAGCCCGAGGAGATTAGATGGACAGGCCAGTTTCCCTCCACAAAGATTCCACCATGCATATTTGTAGAGGCTGAGTAGCCCAGCAAAAGTGGCTCAGCTGAATTCAGTTTAGCCAGCGCTCTGCACTTCTAGAAGGAGGTGGAAACCGAGGCTTTAAACTAGTTACAGGTCTTCACAGAGAGCCCACCCAGACTTGCGCAACTGTCTGGGGGTTGTCACCTCTGTTAGGGCTCTTCTTAACCAATATATCTGAAAAAATACACAAAACAGTCCAGACCCCTACATATTTGTCCTCAAAAACAAAGGCACAGGGATGTGTTTATTCACATCTGTCAAAGTTTTTGGCCCCACCATGAGCCCAACTATTGAAATAGAAGCCCAGAAGTCATTCTGATTGCTTCACTTTTCCTTATATTTAGTATTTTCTCTATCTAAATGGCTCTTTTCCTCTTCCTCTCTTCTCCATCCTGTTGTTGGTAAGCTATATGGCAATCCATTCCAGTGTTCTTGCCTGGAAAATCCCTTGGAGAGAGGAGCCTGGCAGACTACAGTCCATAGGGTCGAAAAGAGTTGGACACGACTGAGCGACTGAGCTTATGTACAAATATGCAGCTGATAGTATTAGGTTCGTTGTTTTCCTTCCTGCCTCTCCGTGAACCTCCTTCCACAAAGGTGTCAGAATAATTTTTCTAATGTTTAAGTCCAATTCCATCACTCCCTTGCTCAAAATTCTTCAGCAATACCCGTCCATCACAGAGATAAAAGCTGACTCAGGTGGCTTCAGGATTTCATTCTTCCCTACCTGTTCATCCAACCTTATATACCAACACCTCCCTAGACTCTAGTGATTCTAGATGGCTTTGGGCTCAGCATTCCTGACAGGCTCTTGTAGATCTCCAGAGATGCTCTTTTCTCTGGAATGCATCTACTCTCTGGTTTGTTCCCAGTTCTCAAGATCACCTAATATTCCATTAACTCTTCTAATTCTATTCTGCTCCCCATGACCAGACTAGAACACATGTCAGTTCATTCTTATCTCTGTTGTTTCCTTAACTGGTCAAGATTAGCAGAAGTGTGAAAAGTCCGTTTTGCCCACTCCACTGTCCCCAAACAAGAAAACCTTAAGGGATACCCCACAGGGTAGAATCTAAGAGTGAACATAATCAGGTGGCGGGTAGAACAGAGGCAAAGAGAAACTGGGTCCTTGGTAGCTTGAGTGACTGAGTCAAGCCTGTTTGGAGCCTGCTTCATATCAGGACTTTGGAAGTTCATCAGCCTATAAACTCCCCACAAATAAAACAAATCAGTATTGTTTAAGGCTGTTTGAATTGGGTCTTCCATCTCTTACAATGCAGAGAATCTCATCTGATACAGTAGAAATGAATAGTATTCTCTTTGAAATAAGCAGCTTTCCTTAGAATAAATGATAAAATAATACGAAACCAAGGGAGTTCAGTAAATGCAGCATTGAATAGAGTCAAGAAGCTTGAATTCTAAATTTAAAAATTGCATGGAATTCCCTGACGGCCTAGTGGTTAAGACTCAGTGCTTCCACTGTCATGGGCCTGGGTTCTATCCCTGGTTTAACACTCTCTGCCAAAATAAACTTTAATCCCAATAGCTTAAAATGTGTGTGTGTGTGGGGGGGGGGTGGTGTGCCTAGGACCCCCTAATTTTCCTTGCCTTATTCTTCTATCTATAAATTGAGTCCATTCCTACCAACTCCTTCCTTAATTAAAAGCACAATTGATAGTAATAAAGCCTCAGAAGATGTTTTAGTCTGTTCTGGCTGCTATAATAAAATACCATATATTGGGTGACTTATAAACAACAGAAATTTATTTCTCATCTTTCCTGAGGCTGGAGGTCCTATATCAGGGTGCCAACATAATACAATTCTTATGAAAGCTGCCTTCTAGGTTGCAGACTGCAGGCTTCTAGCTGTGTCCTCACATGGTGGAAGGTCAAGCTAACTCTCTGAGGTCCCTTTTATAAGGGCATTAATATTTTCTTGAGCTCCAAAATCACTGCAGATGGTGACCGCAGCCATGAAATTAAAAGACACTTGCTCCTTGTAAGGTAAGCTATGACAAACCTAGACAGCATATTAAAAAGCAGAAACATCACTTTGCTGACACAGGTCTATATGGTCAAAGCTATGCTTTTTCCAATAGTCATGTATGGGTGTGAGAGTTGGACCATAAAGAAGGCTGTGTTGAAGAATTGATGCTTTTGAACTGTGGTGTTGGAGAAAATTCTTGTGAGTCCTTTGGACAGCAAGGAGATCAAACCAGTCAATCGTAAAGGAAATCAATCCTGAATATTCACTGGAAAGACTGATGCTGAAGCTGAAGCTCCAGTACTTTGGCCATCTGATGCAAAGAGCTGACTCATTAGAAAAGACCCTGTTGCTGAGAAAGATTGAAGGCAAAAGGAGAAGGGGGCGACAGAGGATGAGATGGTTAGATGGTATCATCGACTCAATGGACATGAGTTTGCACAAACTCCAGGAGATAATGAAGGACAGGGCAGCCTGGAGTGCTGCAATCCATGGGGCCACAAAGAATCAGAGACAACTGAGCAACTGAACAACAACAATCCCATTCATGAGGACGCCACCCTCGTGACCTAATCACCTTCCAAATACCATCACAGTGGGCACTGTTTCCAATATATGAATTTCAACACATGAATTCAGACCGCAGTGAAAGAGTTCTTCTGTTCCTTCATATATACATTTAGTCATCAAAAAAAATGTTATTGAGTACTTACTGTTTGCTTGGAAGTAGGTATTATATACATAGAAAAACCTGGGATGTCCTTTAGGCTAGGGTTTGGCAAACTACAATTCACAGGTCAAATCCGGCCCCTCCTGCTGTTTTTGTAAATAAAGTTTTATTGGAACGCAGCTGTACGCATGTATTTACATAATGTCTATGGTTACTTTCACAATACAACAGCAGACTTGAAAAGTTGCCATGGAGACCATATAGCCTGCAAAGCCTAAATATTTACTATCTGGCACTTGACAGAAAAAGTGTGCCAATCTCTGCTTAAGGCTATTCACCACAGCTAAAAGTTCTGGTTACAATAAACCTCTCTTTTCTGAAGAGCCATAGTGAAGTATTCTACACCAACTTCTGCATAACACAGTCCTAAATATGAAATTACACTTCTCCCCCAAAAAATGGAGGAAAAAGGAAAATAAAAGGTTTTAAACATACATTCAGTTGAATGCATTTGGAGTTTCCAGAATTAACTGGTACCGCAAATGAGATACAGACCCTGTGAATCATCATTCGGAGCCTCCTTGAGAGATGGGCCAAAACCCATCCCAGCTGGTGTCAATGAAAAACCAAGCGCAGACAATATGACTTTTCCTCCTCCATCCTTTCACCTGGATGTAGTTTACTTCTCAGAACAATAATCCGATTTCAAGAAACTAAAGCCCAGGACTAGAAAAGAAAAGTAACTCCCAGTCCATTTCTAAGTATGAATGCCTGCATGCTAAGTGGCTCAGTCATGTCCAACTCTTTTGCAACCCCATGGACCATAGCCCGCCAGGCTCCTCAGTCCACGGGATTCTCCAGGCAAGAATACTGGAGTGGGTTGCCATGCCCTCCTCCCAGGGATCTTCACAACCCAGGGATTGAACCCACATCTCTTATGTCTCCTGCATCGATAGGCAGGTTCTTTACCACTACGGCCACCTGGGAAACTCCTTAAGAATGAATACCAAAGCTGAAATCTAGAAACTAGGTTCCTAGTTTCATTCTTTCTATATTGGTCTATGATGACCCATAGGTAAGCTTCTAGCCTAAATATCTCCATTTTCATTATGCATTAGAGGCTTTTCCTAAGTTCTTTTCAGATGCTAGAGGGATTAACCCCTTAATCAGCTCACATTGTCATACACTGGAATGGAAATGGCACAGACTACTGACTCCAACAGATACTTGTGTGAACTTGTTTTGGCATTTACAATGTACGCAGTATAGAAAAATGAATTCTTCTTCTCTGAACAGTGATGGCCTCAGGAGTATGCAGAGACTAACTCCTATTTTCTAGAGTTGTTAGAGAATACTTGTGTGGTCACACATGAAAATAAACGGTTGTAGGCACAGAGCTGTTTTCCAATGAAGGTGGCTTTCTTTCCTCTTCCTTTCAATTGTCTATACCTGAGAAAATAAAAAGCATACCCTAATCTAAACAACAGGATCACAGTCTCCTATTATAGTGAGTCTTTCCTGTGCTAAAAGCAAAACCAAAGTTAAAAGCCAAGTGATAGAAGATTTAATTGTGTTCTGGGAATTCCCCTCACCCCAACAACCCCACTATTACCTCCTCTCCCAACCCCCAAATTAAAAATGAGAGTAGGTTTCTATTTCTAAATGAAAGGAATGCTGAGGCATCAATCAGTAGTAACCACTAATGGAAACTTGGCCACGAGCACCCACTCCAAGGCTGTCTCACACACTGGGACCTAATTGGCAGTCTGCTTTCGAGCAGCCAAAACACAGTGTCAACATCACAGATCAAAGTAGAGACAAACTTGTTACTGGCCATGGGGCTTTGATTGCCAAAATTAGATAGGCAGGTCTGTGGGTTTTGTTTCGGGACAGGTAAATGCACATTAACTTATTTAGAGAAAAACCTCCAGAAGACCCTGGTTTAGCTTATTTGGACCCAAAACACGGAGGTACAAGAAAAAGCATTCAGAAGAGCCAGCCACTTGGGTGGTCAGAAGGAGAGACCAGCTTATTATGTTCAGTCCGCCACCATGTATGCTGGAAATTAATTAATATTCTCTTCTGGGCTTCCATATAATGAGTGACTTAGGCTTTTCAGTAAGAAGTATGCCTCAGTGTCAAGCTCAGAAATGTCAACTACACCTAAAAATACTCTTAAACCCATCATTTGTAGGAGAAAACAAAATTTCTCCTTTTACTAAAAATCAGCAAAAGAATTCCAGCATCAGGCTTCCCTGGTGACTCAGTGGTAAAGAATCTGCCTGTCAATGCAGGAGATGCAGGTTTGACTCCTGGGTCAGAAAGATCCCCTCGAGAAGGAAATGGCAACCCACTTCAGTATTCTTGCCTGGAAAATTCCATGGACAGAGAAACCTGTCAGGCTTCTGTCCATGGGATCGCAAAGAGTCAGTCACAACTTAGCAACTAAAGAATTCCAGCATTATGCAGAAATACCTATCCACCAGAATGTAAACGATATTATTAAATGTTCCCATTTAACACTGTTAATCTTTTTAGTGTCACAGCCTCCTAAAAATTATGTAAACCTCTTTCCAGAAAAAAATATATACCCGACACAATTTTACCTACAATTTCAGTACTGACAGACTTCGTGAGGACTTCGCAGGACCCTCTTGAGCTATATACTTTCTAGATTAAATATTAACCTATTAAATCTATTAAACAGAAAAATAAAACCATTACTAAATGATAGTTTACCACTATAAGTCTGTCATTACTTCTAATTTACGACAATCATAGCAAATTGCCTATTCCTACAAGGACCTCTAGCTCCCCAAGCTAAGATTGCATGTTCAGTCATCTCTGACTCTTTGTGAACCATGGACTTTATTTAGCTGGCCAGGCTCCTCTGTCCATGGAGTTTCCCAGGCAAGAATACTGGCATGGGTGGCCATTTCCTCCTCAAGGGGATCTTCCCAACCCAGGTATTGAAGCCAGGTCTCCTGCATTGCAGGCAGATTCTTTACCAAGCTATTTGTTATAGGGAAGACTTAGTTAGTCTCTGATCATTATATGCAGCTATCCCTTTTTATTTCCTCTATAATACTGGGTGCTACTGCTAAGTTGCTGCTAAGTTGCTTCAGTCGTGTCCGACTCTATGCAACCCCATAGATGGCAGCCCACCAGGCTCCCCTGTCCCTGGGATTCTCCAGGCAAGAACACTGGAGTGGGTTGCCATTTCCTTCTCCAATACTTGAAAGTGAAAAGTGAAAGTGAAGTCTCTCAGTTGTGTCTGACTCTTAGCGACCCCATGAACTGCAGCCTACCAGGCTCTTCCATCCATGGGATTTTCCAGGCAAGAGTACTGGAGTAGGGTGCCATTACCTTCTCCATAATACTGGGTATTGATTAACAAAAGCCATGCTGGCCAGAATGCTGTGTTCCTCCTCTCTTCTTCCTAGTGTCTGTGTTCAGCTGTAATTATCAGGGCTTCAACAGCTACCCTGTCAAATGTACAGACAGCAAATTATTTCCCTGGGCAAAGGGCAAAAAACTATTCTGAAAAGAATGGGTTAGTCATCCTTCGTAAAATAGAATCACCGAGGTAAGTGGTATTGCTACAAGCTTTAGTTCTTTGCATACAATAAATACTAAAGTGTATAACACAAGATTACATCAGTTTATCTTATTAGCAGACTGAGTGGCAGCTAAGAAAGGGGAAAGACACACCTCACCGCACTTTCACAGGGAATTCCTTTCCAAGTAAATGAAAACAGAATGGTCAATTAACTTCCTCAAAGGACTTTCAGAACTCAGTCCCATTTCCGGTCTTTGTCAAGCTGGTTGTGTACTTCAGCACTTGGAGCTTTCCCTAAAAAATGGAAAAGGCAACCGGGTTGAAAGCGTTTCTTAAACACTAACGAATTCATTAATGTAAGAAATGCTCCTGTGCCCTCTACTTTCTCATGAATTACCTAAAGTTACAAAACGAAGTAGAAATATGTCTCCCACACAATTGTTCTGCATTCAGCCTGGTTCTTTGATCATGCGCTGTGAGTAATTTTATTTATTCTCTGCTTTGTTCCAAAAAGGACTTAAGGGTAAGTCCTATGATTAAGCCTCACGTTAACATAAGCTTTTCTAAACTGACTCTAGGTAAAACTGATACCATTTTGTACGGAGGCTTTAAGATTCAATACAGTAATCTTGTTCAAGTAAGAAAATAATAGTTTAATACTTTTTAAAAGCATTTATTCTGTAGGTGATAGAACCACCAAAACGCTACTGAATTATATATGCATATATAACACACATATATATATATATATGTGTGTGGCTCAGACGGTGGCTCAGACGGTAAAGCATCTGGCTACAATGCGGGTAACCCAGGTTCAGTCCCTGGGTCGGGAAGATCTCCAGGAGAAGGAAATGGCAACCCACTCCAGTATTCTTGCCTGGAGAATCCCATGGACAGAGGAGCCTGATGGGCTACAGTCCACGGGGTCGCAAAGAATCGGACGTGACTGAGCGACTTCACTTTCACTTTCTTTCATATATAACAAAATGCCATTGAATTATATATATAACATCTTCTTCATTTGTTTTTTCTTTGTTTTTTTTATTCCCTTCTCTGCAGACACTACTCTGGACCAGGTCTTTAGTAAATCAGTCATGTTTGACTCTTTTCGACCCCATGGACTGTAGTCCACCAGGCTCCTCTGGAGAGAATTCCATTCCTGTCCATGGAATTCTCCAGGCAAGAATACTGGAGTGGATTGCCATTCCCTTCTCCAGGGCATCTTCCCAACCCAGGGACTGAGCATTGCAGGCAGATTCTTTACCAGCACAGCCACCATGCAAGCCCATCCTCCTAACTGGTGATGCTATTTCTAGCTTTCTCCCTTGTAATACCACACAGTGCTGTCAGATGAACCTGCTAAAGTGTACCTTTGCACATATCAATCCCTCAAGCTCAGAACTGTTACTCAGCTCCCTGCTGTAATAAGAACCCACCAACTCCTGAGCCTGGCACCCAAAGTCCTTTTCTCCTCGTCATATTCTGGCTCTCTACAAGTGCATTATTTCCATTTAATCAGGCTTGTTATCACTCTCCAAGCCGCCTTGCTCTCATCATGTCCCCTCTCTGTGAATGCCCTTGTCTCCTCCTTTGCAATCACAGTCCTGACAACCTTTCACAGCCTGGATCCAGGACTGTGGTTATAAAGCCCTAACCAAAAAGTTTCAACAATGCCTGTCCTCCCCTACACACTCCTCACACATATCTCCACCTCTGAGCTGGCATCTATCAGGCATGAGCAGATATGGTAGTTCATCTTTTGATACATGTTCTTTCTCCTAATCTAAGTCACTTTAAGAAACTGATGGTCACATTGGTTTGTACACAGGACACATGTTTTGTAAGGAGAATGGTAACCTAATAGACTTGCTTTCTTCAATGTGCCATCCTTCTCAAACTGGCTTAGATGTACCCTAAGGGTATCCTGAGAGGTCCTGGAGGAAACAAGATAAAGGTTTTTTTTTTAAGAAGAGACTTTCACTTAGATAATTTATGATGTCATCTTCAAAATGAAATCAAATAATATGGAGTAGATTTTGATATGAATGATAAAAATAAAAAGTGACACAGGAGATGTCAAAAAGTTTCTAGTCCTCAGTGGTTCACTTTGGACAATGATTCCTGGTCATTCTTTTCCTTCCAGGGGTGAGTTCATGTTCTTATATCAGTTGAGGATGTTTACATGGAGATATTTGAGAAATACCCTGTAGATTATGAACGAGTAATAAGGAAACAATACAGTCATTTCTCTTTTTTCCCCTATCATTTTTAAGATGCAATCAACACACATTTTTGTTTTCATTAAAATGGGATAATAGAAACTAAGCCTGAAGATTTTTTCAAATCTTTATTTTAGTTGCTTGGTTATAATATATTTTGACATCAGATTTAAGTATTAGAAATGAGTTATAGTGTGACCATTCTCAAAATTAAATCTCAAATATTAAAAGCCCTAAATGGAAACATTTTGTGACAAATGGGAGTAATCGTCTATAAGAACACCTTACTGTGGTTTCAAGTAAAACTTGGAAAAATAAACACATTTTATTTAAAAACTAAAATGTTAAAGCACTTTTTGAACACTGATTTAACTTTTGCTGTTTATTTTTTTTAATATTATTATTTTTTGACCACACCGTGCAGCTTGCAGGATCTTAATTCCCCAGCCAGGGACTGAACCTGGAAGCACAACTGTGAAAGCACTAAATCCTAACCACCGGACGGCCAGGAAACTCCCTAACTTTTGCTTTTTAATTTACTATTTTTGAAAACCAGAAGTGGTTTTGTGTTCTACTTTTGAAAACAAAATTTATTATTTAAGTCTGAATAAAAATTTCTTTGTTCCTAAGTGGGTGTGCCCATTCATCCACTTGTCTATCTACTACTCATTCACTCACACACACACACACACACACACACAATGGATACATAGATAGGTAGATAGACAGTCTACTATTCTCTATACCATCTATTAACATGTATACATATGTACCTTAAATTTAATTCAGTTTACAGAATGTGCCATGTGTACAGGAAACATAGAGAAAAATTAATCAATACCAAGCAACTGCATGGTGCAAAGAATTCTCAGACTGACTGACACACTCAGAATAAATAGCCTATTGTGGGCTTAAAATCAGAATATTAAGGTTCTGATGGTTTTAATATAAGTACTAGAGGAAACACATGCCTGAAAATTCTGCAAACAACTTTTGTTGCCATCAAGAACTGTAAACAAACCTATGAAGCTCAACCATTGTTCTTTGAATCTGCTTATTTTAAATAAACTTGTAATGTATTTCACATGCTTCTGGAATCATCTATAATTTTGTGCCTGGAAAGTTCTTCCAGCAATTACCAGTTCCTTGTCTAATAAGGAGAATTTCCCTTTTGGACCTAAAGAAACCTGAGCACTGAAGAATTGATGCTTTCAAATTGTGGTGCTGGAGAAGACTCTTGAGAGTCCCTGTGACAGCATGATCAAACCAGTCAATCCTAAGGGAAATCAGTCCTGAATATTCATTGGAAGGACTTACGCTAAAGCTGAACCTCCAATACTTCGGCCACCTGATGCAAGGAGTTGACTCATTGGAAAAGACTCTGATGCTGGGAAAGACTGAAGGAGAAGAGGGTGACAGAGGATGAGATGGTTGGAGGGCATCACTGATTCAATGGACATGAGTTTGAGCAAACTCCGGAAGACAGTGAAGGACAAGGAAGCCTGAGGTGCTAAAGTCCATGGGGTCACAGAGAGTCCGGCACGACTTAGCGACTGAACAACAACAGTTCATGTGTGTGAGACTCACAGTGAGTGCTGGTGACCTTTTCCATCTTAACACAGAAGATTAGATTTGAATTGGACCTAGAAAGCAATGGCTTCCAGTTTTCTAGATGAGGAAACTGAGGCCAAGAAAAATTGTAAATTGTCTGAAGCTGGAAGGGCTGGTAGAGTTCTCATACCTCCCTCTAGTCTTCCATTTCCAGTTGGAAAAATGACCATTCTTGTTTTATTCCCAGAGAATTTTTTTCTTTACAGAGGAGACATTTTTTTTTAAATTTTATTTTTGAAACTTTACAATATTGTATTGGTTTTGCCAAATATCGAAATGAATCCGCCACAGGTATACATGTGTTCCCCATCCTGAACCCTCCTCCCTCCTCCCTCCCCATACCATCCCTCTGGGTCATCCCAGTGCACCAGCCCCGAGCATCCAGTATCGTGCATCGAACCTGGACTGGTGACTCGTTTCATACATGATAGTATACATGTTTCAGTGCCATTCTCCCAAATCTTCCCACCCTCTCCCTCTCCCACAGAGTCCATAAGACTGTTCTATACATCAGTGTCTCTTTTGCTGTCTCGTACACAGGGTTATTGTTACCATCTTTCTAAATTCCATATATATGTGTTAGTATACTGTATTGGTATTTTTCTTTCTGGCTTACTTCACTCTGTATAATAGGCTCCAGTTTCATCCACCTCATTAGAACTGATTCAAATGTATTCTTTTTAATGGCTGAGTAATACTCCATTGTGTATATGTACCAAAGCTTTCTTATCCATTCATCTGCTGATGGACATCTAGGTTGCTTCCATGTCCTGGCTATTATAAACAGTGCTGCGATGAACATTGGGGTACACGTGTCTCTTTCCCTTCTGGTTTCCTCAGTGTGTATGCCCAGCAGTGGGATTGCTGGATCATAAGGCAGTTCTATTTCCAGTTTTTTAAGGAATCTCCACACTGTTCTCCATAGTGGCTGTACTAGTTTGCATTCCCACCAAATGCAAATGTAAGAGGGTTCCCTTTTCTCCACACCCTCTCCAGCATTTATTGCTTGTAGACTTTTGGATCGCAGCCATTCTGACTGGCATGAAATGGTACCTCATAGAGGTTTTGATTTGCATTTCTCTGATAATGAGTGATGTTGAGCATCTTTTCATGTATTTGTTAGCCATCTGTATGTCTTCTTTGGAGAAATGTCTATTTAGTTCTTTGGCCCATTTTTTGATTGGGTCATTTATTTTTCTGGAGTTGAGCTGTAGGAGTTGCTTGTATATTTTTGAGATTAGTTGTTTGTCAGTTGTTTCATTTGCTATTATTTTCTCCCATTCTGAAGGCTGTCTTTTCACCTTGCTAATAGTTTCCTTTGTTGTGCAGAAGCTTTTAAGTTTAATTAGGTCCCATTTGTTTATTTTTGCTTTTATTTCCAATATTCTGGGAGGTGGGTCATAGAGGATCCTGCTGTGATGTATGTTGGAGAGTGTTTTACCTATGTTCTCCTCTAGGAGTTTTATAGTTTCTGGTCTTACATTTAGATCTTTAATCCATTTTGAGTTTATTTTTGTGTATGGTGTTAGAAAGTGTTCTAGTTTCATTCTTTTACAAGTGGTTGACCAGATTTCCCAGCACCACTTGTTAAAGAGATTGTCTTTAATCCATTGTATATTCTTGCCTCCTTTGTCAAAGATAAGGTGTCCATATGTGTGTGGATTTATCTCTGGGCTTTCTATTTTGTTCCATTGATCTATATTTCTGTCTTTGTGCCAGTACCATACTGTCCTGATGACTGTGGCTTTGTAGTAGAACCTGAAGTCAGGTAGGTTGATTCCCAGAGGAGACATTTTTTGAGTGACTCTATTGTACTGACCCAAAACTTGATCCTACATCATCCTCTTGTGACCCCTCATTTATAACTTAAAACTCTTTAATCTCTTCCATTTATCTGCAGATGGCATTTGAATAGCATATCAGAAAATCACATCTGAAATTTTTTTTCTACTTTAAAACATCTAAAGCATCTGGTCAGTATCTGTATCCCTGTATTGGTGTGGGAAAAGGGAAGAGGTGGTGACCCTGACTTCAGCAACTGGTTAACTGAAATCCAGTCTTTATACGTCTGACTTGGGTGGAATCACCCTCCTGTACTTCAAGCCAACTATTGAAAGGAGTTGTCCTTCCTGAATCCAACACAAGATCCAGTCCAGTAATGAACCTTCTGAAGATTTGTTTAGAAAGATGAGATCAGGTTTTCTTCTAAGCCCATGTGAAAAAATCTGCTTCCTGTAAAAACCAAGCAGACGTTCCCAGGACACCAGCCAGAAGCGAGGTTACAATTAACGCCTTGACCATGGCCAGGCTTAACTGAAACTTCAGAGCAACAGTTCCCCTTCAGGAAGATAGATATTGCTCTTAACTTTTCCCTGAGTTTGTGGTTTCTTCCAGCTGATGCTATCATATCCGCAAACTGCTTAGTTTCACGGGACAGGGAAACAACAGCAAAAAGTTAAATTTCCTACTGAAACTGACAAATTTGCGTTCCTATTGACCACTTAATTAAAAGTATGGAAGTCAGAAAGATGCAGCTGAAGAAGATGTCAAAGAGATCTGAATTATGGGAAGGACTCGACACGGCTTGAAGACAGAGGGCACCACATGGAAGCTGTGAGAAGGAACTGGATTCTGCCAACAACCAGTGAGCTTGGAAGAGAACCCTGAGCCCCAGATGAAAACACTCCCGGGCCAACACCTTGTTCTTGAAGCCCAGCGAGAGCCGGAGCAGAGATCCAACTACATCATGCCAGATTTCTGATGTACAGAAACTGAGATTAATGGATGTGTGGCTTTAAGTCACGACTTTAAAAATTAAAATAATGCTAAGAGGCCCTGGGCTGGCTCATGCAAGGTGTGGATTCAAATTCTAGTTTTGCGACCAACACACTTCATGAGCTTATGCCATGTTGCCTAGCCCCTGAGTCTCTGCTCCCATCTCTAAATCGGAGGAGGGGCATAGTAATATTTACTTCCTAGAATAGCATGAAGAGTCAAGGGAAATGTGTTTGAAAGTACTTTGCCCACCATGAGGCATGTTGTAAATGCAAGTTTTTTACCATAAACTACACCCGAGAAAAAGATTCATTGTACAGATGTGCACTCTGCATTTTTCTCTCTAAATCCCCCATTCTAATTGAGCACAAAATCAGCCAAATGCTTGTGAACTATTCGTGAATAAGCAATGTGAAGGAATTTTTTTGAATCTAAAAAGATAACTTATTTCCTGAGGAAGTCATTCCTCCCTAACACACATTCACGAGCTTGAAATGTATTTTGGGGAACCCCCTCCCAGTTTTCTTTTCTCTTTTGGAACATGGTGGTACTAGTAGTAAAGAACCTTGCCTGCCAATGCAGGAGACATAAGAGATGCAGTTTCGATGCAGGACGGTCCCCTGGAGGAGGGCAAGGCAACCCACTTCGGTGTGCTTGCTTGGAGAATCCCATGGACAGAGGAGCCTGGCAGGCTACGGTCTATGGGGCCGCAGAGTCGATGTGACTGAAGCGACTTAGCAGCAGCATCCCAGTTCTTTTCTTATTTGGAAAGTGTCTGGCAGCAAACTCGTCACTCAAACTCAGAGCCACAGAACACCCTGTACACCGGCTCCCTACCCTTCCCTTCCTAACAAAGAACACTTAGATGCACTTTGACATTCGTGATCTCAACCTATCCTCCGAAGCCTGAGCTAAGACGGATGAAATGAAGCCTGAGCTAAGACGGATGAAATGACACCATGTGATAAGCGGTTGGCCCCACATCACACCACCGGTGAAGAGCAAAGCCAGACTGGAACTGAAGCCACTTATGACAAGGCAGGTGTCTGCCCGCTCCCCCTCCCAGCCCCACACTGCCAGGACTGGCAGAGGGCAGGGAGGTCAGATGATGTTGCCTTCGGGTTCTATGCCCGGGGTGACACAGATCGATCAACACTCTCCCAACCTTGTTCAAGTGCCCTTGTGGTGCATAAGTCCTAGGACCAGGCTGGAATTTGGAACACACCACGTGGGGCAGTGTGTGGATTTCTGGACCTGTTTGCTTTTATTTAAACAAACTGGCTTGACTTCAAAAAAATTCAGCCAGGGCCGATGAATAATCAAAAGTCTCAAAACTCACCTCGAGAAAATCTTCATGTTCATTTTATTTAAATACGTTCAATAGTGTAAATGTCAACCACCCATCCACTCCCCTCAAAAGAAAATATATCCCCTTACATCATGCCAGGTCACTAGGGAACCACAAGATAAAATGGCTAACATCAGACTTAATCTGCTGCTGCTGCTGCTAAGTTGCTTCAGTCGTGTCTGACTCTGTGCGACCACAGACGGCAGCCCACCAGGCTCTGCCGTCCCTACGATTCTCCAGGCAAGAGTGCTGGAGTGGGTTGCCATTGCCTTCTCCACAGACTTAATATGCTTCTCATCAAAAGCCTGAATCCTAGTTTAAATACACATAAAAAAGGAAAATTGACAAAACTGAGAGACAAACTTTATGCAGAAAGTGAAATTCAAAGCACTTCTTTATATAGCTCTGAAATTCATCAATTTCTTTAGCCCTCCTTTTCTTGCTTTTGAAACTTCCCATCGATTGATTTATTTAACGCTAGGCTACAAATCCACTTTAGAGTACAAGTTAATAATGTTAAGAGGGAAAGATCTGGATCTGCCTTAATCACTTTTGAGTCTTGACTGTAAACATTAAAAGGAACTGATGACAATGTACCTCGTATTTGTGGGGAAGAGGTAAACACTTCCACTTTTGGAATACGCACATGGACCCAGCTATATAGTTCTGGTTCCCGTATTAGCAAGTCAGATACATGCCATTGCACTCTTTCTCTAAGGAATCACCATTCGCCTCCTGTCTCCTGCTCTTCTCCTCTCACTGAACCCCAAGCAGTGACAGGTTGATCTCAGGGGTGGCCCTTTGCCCTAGGTATGCTGTCAGACACACCAAAACACAAACTCTAATAAATTCTCTTTAATAGTAAATTCCACTGATACAGATAATTGGAAGAGGAGGACATTCTCTTGGGACTCACAGACTTCAGAGTAAATGCAAGCTCAGAATTACCAACTGATGAAGGAACATTAACATACTTCCAAGGAGTCTGCCATTCTTTTTTTTTTTTTTTTGGTCATACTACTTACAGGATCTCAGTTCCCCAACCAGGGATCGAACCCAGACTACAGCATTGAAAGCCCAGGATCCTAACCACTAGACCACCAGGGAGCTCCATGGCATTCTTTTTCTAACTGCCACTTATCAATAGTATGACCCCTGGCAGGACATGTACACAAAACCATTGCTTTCTCTAAGAAGTAGATCCAATATCTGCTCCATTTATTTCGTAACACTGTTCTCAAAAATTCTTTAGAAAGCATATAAAAAAATATATAAGTAAACTGTACTTAATTGCTATTAAATTATTCAAAGAAATTATTTTTTTTCTCATAATGTAGAACTGGATGCTATCTTTAGGGTCTAAAAAACTAGATTATCTAACAAATGAAAATAATTGAATTACAGGAAAACCTAATTATAATTCTCCTCCTAATTCACTCGATTCATAATTTACATTGCAATGAATTTGCTGGTTAGGGGATTAATTAAAATCACTGCTGTAAAAAAAAGGGTTCATCCAATAATTCTTTGGGAATGCAAATTCAAGTTCAGCAAATAATAAGCACACTTTGAAAACGAAATAATGTTCACATTTTAGGAGACGATTAAGCAAATTAAGAAATCATAACCCAAAAGTGTTTTTAAGTGATCTTATTGATTTCCTCCAAGCTGAATGTTTAGAAAATGAAATTTGAATTATAAATCAATTATAAACCTCTGTACTCAGGTATTGTGTATGTGTGTGTGTGTGTGTGTGTATGTGCTCAGTCACTCAGTCATGTCCGATTCTTTGTGACCCTATGGACTATAGCCCACCAGACTCCTCTTTCCGACTCAGGGGATCTTCCCAAGACAGGAATTGAACCCATGTCTCTTGCCATCTCCTGCATTGGCAGATGGATCCTTTACCAACTTAGATATTGTATAAGAAGCAAATAACATTCAATAAAAAGTATTGTAAATTTTAAAAATAAAATAAAATTAAATTTAAAAAAGGCATCAACACCAGTATAGGAATGTGAGCTTCCAGTTTTGCAGAGACACAAGTTCTAGTTGTTAACCAACTTCTGGCACTCAACTTCAGGCTAGTCCTGCCTTGAATACTAATCAAATGGAAATGACCTGAAGTTAACCCTCCACGTGTAAACCCTTTCTTTAAAAAATTATAACAAGGAAACACATTCTAACAGACTTTTAGAAGGTTAGAAAAAGTGCACAGAGCCCAGCACAAATTTAACAGAACTAATAGCTCTGCTTAAACCCTTTCTTTAAAAAATTATAACAAGGAAACACATTCTAACAGACTTTTAGAAGGTTAGAAAAAGTGCACAGAGCCCAGCACAAATTTAACAGAACTAATAGCTCTGCTTAAACCCTTTCTTTAAAAAATTATAACAAGGAAACACATTCTAACAGACTTTTAGAAGGTTAGAAAAAGTGCACAGAGCCCAGCACAAATTTAACAGAACTAATAGCTCTGCTGCCTGGCAGCATTTTTTATCAGGATCATCAAAGATCTAAATTTTTGTTTTTTTTTTTCTGGATAGTAATCAGTGCCTGTGTATTGGCAGTGTGGAATATCACATACACAACAAGAAAGTCTGCAGCAGGAATCGCAGACATAGAAAACAGACTCGTGAACACAGTGAGGGAAGGAGAGAGTGGAATGAACTGAGAGAAGTATGGAAACATATACATTACTATATTTAAAACAGCTAGCTAGTGGGAATTTGCTGTGTGACACAGGAAGCTCCATCCAGAGCTGTGTGACAACCTAGAGGAGTGGGATGGGGTAGGAGATGGGAGGGGGGTTCAGGAAGGAGGGAGGGGACATATGTATACTGATTTATGCTGATGTACAGCAGAGGCCTCCCTCATAGCTCAGTCAGTAAAGAATCTGCCTCCAATGCAGGAGACCCCGGGTTGATTCCTGGGTCGGGAAGATCCCCTGAAGAAGGGATAGGCTACCCACTCCATTATTCTCGGGCTTCCCTTGTGGCTCAGCTGGTAAAGAATCCACCCGCAATGTGGGAGACCTAGGTTCAATCCCTGGGTTGGGAAGATCCCCTAGAGAAGGGAAAGGCTACCCACTCCAGTATTCTGGCCTGGAGAATTCCATGGACACAGTCCATGGGGTCACAAAGAGTCGGACATGACTGAGTGACTTTCACTTTCACTATGGCAGAGGCCAACACAATATTGTAAAGCAATTTTCCTCCAATAAAATAAAAAAGAGTTACTTCCACATACGATATTACAGAAGTTACTTTTTTTGAATTCCAAACTTGAGATTTAATAGTGACCCGGTTGGCGCCTTCACGATAAAACTGAATGTGTCTAGAACTACACACCATAACAAAAAATAACACACTTGATTTCCTGCTCCACATTTATTGGGGCCAGAGAGGCCAGGTGTTTTCCTTTCAAATACTTGGAAAAATATAACACAACAGCAATTTCTTAAATACAGAACAAAACTTTCTGGATCATGAATCAACAGAGATGTAATAGCCTATAGATAGCCACTGTAACAGTTTTATAAAATGTCATTCATCTAAGGCATTCTGAAACTCTTTCAAACCACACATATACACATATTCTATATACATGAAGGTATCCATTCATGAACAGACAGTTTTTTAGAAGCACTTTGTAGGGAAGGCTAAAGTAATACACATTTAGATTCTACATAGTTTTTAAGAGACATTTTGGGGTTCTAAGAAACAGTGATTAACATTCAAACCAACATAGATTTTCAAACCTGAATAGGTAAGGATTTTTGTGATGCCAGCTACAAGAAAATTTATACTGTGAGTTGTTTGTTTTTTCAAAGGCCTCTTTCAAACTAGAGGTTTCAAGTCAGGAATAAACATTCACGGCATGAACACAGGATGCCTAAGTTTCCAAAATTTGCTTCCATATGGTTTTCTTCTTCACCTCCCCACCTCACCTGGATGCTGAGTTATTCCTTCCAGATGACAATGCGGTGAAGGATTTTTTGAATTTCTGTTTCAAGTGGACTACAATACCCCAAACACAAGATTTTTGCCACGACATCCAAATATCATTAAATAGACCCATATTTCTTCCTAGGACAGACAGAGATCACTAGCAAAGAACAGAGCTGACAAACAGGAAGGAGACAAGGTTCAACCCTTTCTCTGGCCAGTTATACAAAACGAAAGCATCAGTCTGTTATCAAAGTTGTCAGCTTTCCCCACTATAAACACAATCTCTAGACTGGCTTGCAGCTTGCCCTCTGATGCACCAGAGATATATTTGGGTTAACCAACCAACCCGTTCCTGTTGATTCCAACAGTCTCACACAACCCAAACTGTTGAGCGATTTAAGAAATCAACCAATTTTCAGGCACTTTTCAACATTTAAAAACTTAAATCCAGTTATTTCAAATCTATTGGACAAACACTCCCCACTCCCCACAAAAAAGTAAGCTAATTCTTTCATAGTATTTCTGTGAGAAGACATATTCCTCCAATTTGCCAAGGAAAGAGCATTAATGCTTTCTTCCTCCTTTTCTTCAAATTCCAGAGCTCTGCTTCTGATAATGTAGCACTTTAGGTTACGTGAAATCAGCCCCTGTTTAAAGATTCTTCGTGGATCCAAGCTTGGAGAGTATATTAATGTGGGGGAGTACATTGCCATGACGGACATTCTTGATACAAAATTTTAATTTCAGTTGAGTCCCTGTGATCCCCTGAGCAGCTGTAAATGCCCTGTTCTATAATGAGGCAGTGTAAGACAAAGAAAAGTATTCAAATCTATGTCCATTTATATTTATACTAGTACAAAACAGTGATAGAAGAAGATACTGATTTTTTTTTCTGACGTATTTATAGTTTCAAAGGAAAATAAAGACACTATTGAGAAATCTCTAATGAATGATTAAAAATAGTTTGGGGTGGGCTGCCATTCAAAATTTTTCCCAGAGTTCTCATCTATGTTCTATACAAACTGTAAATAAAAATGTACACAACCAACAGATGTATTTTACATACATTGGATATCAATATGTACTTGTGAATTAAAGTTCCTTAATATACACATCCCCACTTAGAATATAATCCATTACATAGGCAAAGCATCATTCTGTAATAACAGGTCAGGGATAGCAGCAATACAATAGTCTAGTTGTCCAGTGACCTCAGAAAATATCCTAGGTCCTGATGTGGTACTCCGAGCTTCAGAAAGAGCCATCCACTAATATTTAATACCGTTCTCATGAAGTACCAGGCTACTTTGCTAATGGCAATTATAGTAAAAGGTACTGTCTTTTCAAAACTCGTTTATTCAAAATCTGACTGGATGGTACAACAGGAAAAATAAGCCACCATGAGGTGATACAAACACAAAGTGTTAAAGATGCAGAAAGCATGGACATTTTGTTTCTCAGGTATTTTTTGTTGTTACATCACTGCCCTGTACATACAAAAGGTACTCAAGATCACCCGAACAGATGCTGAAAGAGCAAAACTTTGCTGGGAAGAGGCCTGCTCTGAACTGTGTTCGAAAATACATAAATAATTTGATTATCGATCTGTGTTTTACAAACTGACAGGGCATCATACTGAGTACTGCTTTAAGAGTTATGAGTCGAAACCTTTGGGTAACTTAATGCACTTGTAACCAAAACTGACATATATAATATGCAAAAAAAATTAGGTTGATTTATAATAAACCATATTAGCCCCAGAAGACAGAATGGGTTTCAAGTAAACACGTATTTTGTGTGTACTATTGGAGATATCCATTCATGCCCAATGGATTCAAACTTTAGTTAAGCGGCAAGTTACATAGATTCTGGATATATCTATGACTTTAATATTCACTCTTGGTGGGTACTTGTAGGTCCAATTCTAAATCTGTTGGGCACATGAACAGAGAGCTCAAGAAAGGTCCCTGATACCTACGATGACAATTCTGAATCCCTGCCACTTTACCCAAACTTCATATTAAACAATCCTGCAGACCACCACTACTGGCTGGAGGCAAAGTTGATCACCCAAGGGACAGATGCTAAATTAGACCAGACGGTTTCACCTGCTGCATGCAGCCCTTTTTCTGGGAAGGGCCAACTCCCTTGGCATAGCAGTCTCTCTGGCTTGAAGCTGAGATCACACAGGAGAAACCTATTGTGTTTCTGCCAACTTACTGGCGAAATCAGCGCGCCCAGTAACCGGCAGAACCACCATATCAACTCCCAAGATAAGCAGCCCTCTTATAATTCCCATGAGAATAACAATTCTTACAAGAATTTCCCCTTAAACAGTCTTATTCTTCCCCTCCTACAGGAGGTTTTCCTTATGCTTCTTGTGATGGTCAAATCAACCCAGGACAGACTCTGGCTTCTCAGTGAGAGTGTGTGTCGTGATGGTTGGCAGTGCATTTATTATACCAAGTGTTCATTCAGGCTTCATGGATTTGGTGGGAAGTTGAACAGTCCACTGGGGAAGCCTTTGAATGATGACACGATGATGTGTTAGTTTCTCTTCATCAACCCAGAGCTTCTCAACACACTCCACAGACACAGTCTGGACTGTTGAACCTGGGCTCTCTTTACACAGGAACACACACAAAAGCGCTTGGCCTTTATGGATGCCAAAGGTGGGCAGGCAAGTTCAAAGTCTGGACACAGAGGCACTTCCAAAGTTTGGCAGGGAGGAGAAGGTGAGTTCATTAAGTGGGGTTTTAGCACTGCAGTCTTGTATAACCCAGACACCTGCGGCACACGGACACGAACTGAGCTCTTTAGGTTGTGGATGGGTCATGCTTTTTCTTCTTGCCCCGGCAGGACTTGCAGACACAGCAGATGATGCACGGGGAAGCCAGAAGCAGCAAGGGTGAAGTCACCAAGGCGATGATGCCCAACCCCACGAGAATCCCAACCACCTGGAAATGTAGAAGAAAAGCCTATTCAGCACGTCAGTCTTCCTATGTATATACACCACCATCAGCTGTGGACTGCTCTTGCCCCCTGCTAAAATTTCATAGATTGAAACTCTAATCCCTAAGTGGAGGACGATGTGTGGAAATGGGAACCTTGGTAAGTAATTAGGCCATGAGGGTGGAGTCCTCATGATGGGATATAAGAAGCCACACAAGAGAGCTGGTTTCTTCTCTACTCTCTGCCATGTGAGGACACAGTGAGAAGAATGCCATCTATAAGCCACAAAGGGTGTCCTCATCAGAACTCAACAACACTGGCACCTGAGTCTCAGACTTTCAGTCTTCAGAACCATGAGAAATAAATATGTGGTCTGAGTCTTCCATTCTATGGTCATTTGTTACAGCGGCTCGAACTAAGACACCGTCTCAGGCACATGACGCAGTTACAAATATGAGAGCTTCCATCCAGTGCCCGGCAATGGTCTAAACTGGAGATAAAGCAGGGAGACACCAAGGACAAACCAAATGCTCACTCAGGCTCTGGCGCAAGCTCAGTGGGATCATGAACTGTCTGTGTTGGCTGCCTCTCTACTTGTTTCTCAGCAGTCTCAGAGGAAACGGTAACATCCTCAGAGGGATATTAATAATGGCTACTAGGCTATGAACACCAACTTCCTCAAAAGGAACATGAAAAACTCTTAAAAATAAATCTCAGGACTCCCTTTGAGCCTGCCACGTAAGCACACAACGGTATGTACAGAGGCTTCCACGCCCCAACACAGCTCATGGGATTTTAAGACTTCTGCCTTCCATAGCAAACATGCCCCAAAGGGCTCTAGGGAATTCACTCTACCAGTTTTTTTCAGGAGGAACGAGCATTCAGCTTTGCCTTTATTCTGCTGGAGTGTTTTCCATAAGGTATTACAGAAAAACCTGAACGAACTCTTTGGCCAGTCTGATTCTTGTCTGCTCTGTCACCCTGACTCTCCACTTCTCTAGGAGACTGGGCTCCTGGATTAACTTCACGCCCAGAAGTTCCCCAGAACCTCTCAGGCTGGGATGAGTAAGAAGGGAATAGAGGCGGGGAAACTGAGTAGGTGGGCTTTTCAACCCATTTAAAGCCTGGCTTCTCTTATGCTCCTCCTAAGGTCGGGGTACCTGTGTTCGGTTCCACATCACTGAGGCTCTTGAGTGGCCAAGCTTATTCCTACACGGCCCTCTGTCATAGTGTCTGAGGAAAATGTCATTCTGAAAAACAAAGAGAGAGGTTTTGGTAAACACACAGTTTTTGAATCAAGAGACGGGTACTAACCCCATCAGATCACCTCAGTGGATAAAATTAACGATGGGCTCTAAGAACTCCCGAGTGACAATTCTTAGATGATAGTAGTTTTATAAATCATTGTGTGAAAACAGATTATAGTCCCTGAGACTCTTTATTGATTCTAAAGAAGATTAACGACCTGACTGATTATCTTTGAAAGGTAACTCTAGTAGAAGTGCAGTATGGAATGAAAGAACCTTGAAGGAGATAGCTAAAAGGCTCTGTTGTAAACCAGCTGAGATAACACGCCAGTGGCTGAGACAGACAAGAGGTAAATACAGTCATGCAGAATTATGTAGGTAACTAACGGGATGGGGAACCAGGGAGAAGAAGCCCCAGATGAGGGAGAAGCACTGGGTAGGAGGCAGGGACTTTGTTGAGGGAAGGGACAACATAGAGAAGGATTCTGTTGGGAAGATGATGGCCACAGTTTGGACGTGTTGAACTTGAGACGTACAAGCAGTGCTGTTCAAAAGGCAGCTGATTATACATATCTGGATTCTGGGAAGAAGACTTGGGAAACAGTGTCCTTGGGCCAAAGAATCCAGAGAAGTAGATGAGATTACACCCAGGGAGAGGGTATAGAACACACATATTTAAGAGCAGGCCAAGGGGAATACCTGTCTCCCTGACCACTTCAGCTGGAATCTTCTCTTGCCCTTGGCACTTCTGTTTCTCAGGCATTCAGACTTGAACTGGAATATACAACATTGTTCTCTGGCTCCCTGAGCTTTGAAGGACACTGCTGGTTTTCCTGGGCCAACCAGCTCACAGACAGCTGCTCATGGGACTTCTCAGCCTCCAATACCATGTGAAAAAATACCTTATGCTAAATCCCCAAGAATCAATCTATCTACCCACCTATCTATTCTATTGGGTCTGTCTCTCTGGATAACTTTGACTAATAAAGTGACTATTCTACACAAATTTGGGAGAAAACAAAAGAGTAGACCAAAGAAGAACCTGGAAAGGAAATTGAGCAGCAGCCAGAAAGGAAATCAGAGGAGATGGTCTCACTGGAATGGAGGTGATCAAGATGTCAAAGGCAGCAGAGAATCTAGGAAAGGGGAGGACTAAAGTATCCATTGGATTTTACTCAGAAGGAATCACTCAAAGCCTTGAGAGAACACAGTCAGGGTCTGGCTATCTGAGTCACTGCAATGACTGGAGTGTCAACAGCTAGAGGCTTGGCTTCTAAAGGAAGGAGAGAAACAGAATGGCAGCAAGGCAAAGCTGCAGCCTTGAGAAAAGTGTTACTTGTTGTTAAATGGGACATAACTGAATCCATGGGTAGGTTAGAGAGCAGGGAATGGAAGCTGAAGTCATAGGAGAGAGAAGATAGAACCCAAGGGGACAAGTCTCTGAGGATCCCAAAGCAGAGGATGAAGACTATCTCATCCTCTGAAACAGTGGAGATGAGAATCAAGGCGGGAACAAACCCAACTCCCCAGAGCAAAACTCAAAATCACTCTTTTTGGTGTTGGTCTCAGGCTTGGCTTGTGGACAATCCCCCTTCCTCTAGACCGACACTAAAACTTCCCTATAAATAAAGACCAACACCATCATCTGACACGGAACACTTGGCTACAGAAACACATCGTGACCCACAAGCCAACGGTCCCTGGCCAAAATCCAGGAAAATGAGGCCTCAAAACACAATGACCAGAAGATGCCGCGCACCTAGCAATCTCATGTCTGTACCATTTCACCTCGAAAACCAGAACAGTTCAAGCGACAACACTGTGTTCTTTGCAACACCACACCCAGAACACATTTCAGCCGAAGGATGCAGCGATCTGGCACACATATTTATTCCCCTAGGCTCTTGCCTCCTAAAGAGAACCTCATGGGCTCAACCTCTGTGGATGTGAATCCTATTAACAAGCTGGTTAAACCTGAAGGGGAAAAAACTGGATTTGTTTCATTTGTAAAGCATGAGGGGTACATAATCATGAGTCATACCCTCATCCAGAGTATCATTCATTTGGAATTAGGAGACATCTCAAATATCAAACATTATTATAATTCAAACTTAATTGTAATTCAAGGGGTTATAACAAATCACATATTTTAACAGAATGAACACCTGTCTGTCAACCTGAGTCATGGAGATTCTAGAGTCTAAAAGGTCAAATTTCTTCTCCCCAATGCATATGCCTTCCTGAAACCCTGACATCAAGCTGATTAAGATTCTTACTCATAGATGTCAGCCTAAATAACTTATCTAATTTTTAGTTAAAAACCAGGCATGTGGCCAGCACGCAGCCATGTTAACTGCATTCACTGAGTGTGTATAATGCTAAAGACCGATACAAACTGAAGCAAACAAAGCAATTAAAGGGCTTCCCTTGTGGCTCAGCTGGTAAAGAATCCGCCTGCAATGCAGGAGACCTGGGTTCGATCCCTGGGTTGGAAAGATCCCCTGGAGAGGGGAAAGGCTACCCACTCCAATATTCTGGCCTGGAGAATTCCATGGACTGTATAGTCCATGGGGCACAAACAGTCGGACACAACTGAGAAACTTTCACTTTCAAGCAATTAAAACAAAAAATTGCAAAAAGAATAGCCACCCATCCAACCGTGACTGAGGGCTTACACTGATACAAACATATTTTAAAGGTCCGAATTGCCAAAACAGGGAATAACTATAAACAAACTGCAAAAATAGGGAATATCTAAAGGGAATATGTCGCTGCAAACTGTAAAACACTAGAATTGAAAACAATAGAATTCTCACCAATTCTTCATATTACCTTTTAAATGAGGTTACCATTAGCCTCAGCACTGGACTGAATGGAACTACACCCGAACTTGAAAAGACATACCTCACAAATAGCGGGGGGAAAGAACAATTAGACCAGATCCCTTATGTGGGAAGGGAACCCTGGGAGAGCAGTAACAATCTTGCTGTCACGCTCATGAACGAAATAGTAATTAAGAGACGCCACTCATTTAAATGGCTTTTCTCCTTAAATTAAAGAAGAAAAAAGCAATCTAATTGTGACAGGCAGAATAACTGATCCCCTAAAGATGTGCTGTGCTGTGCTCAGTCATGTTCTTTGCAACCCCATGCGCTGTAGCCCGCCAGGTTCTTCTGTCCATGGAATTTTCCAGGCAAGAACATTGGAGTGGGTTACCATTTCCTACTCAGAGGATCTCCCCTAAAGATGCCAATGATCTATTCCCCAAAACATGTGAATGTGTTACCTTACATGGCCGAAGGGATTTTGCAAGTGTGATTAAAGACCTTGAGACGGGCTGGGGTGGGGTGGGGGGATTAGCCCTTATTATCCAGAAGGGCACGATCTAATTACATGGGTCCTTAAAGGCAGAGACGTTTTCTCAGACGTTTTCTCCCTCAGTCAGAGGGAATGGCTCTGGAAGCTAAGACTATGGAAGAAGGCTCAGAAAGATGTGATGCTGTCGCCTCTAAAGATGGAAAAAGGGGCCATAGCCAAGGAATGTAGGCAGCCTCTAGAAGCTAAAATAGGCAAAGAAATAGATCCTCTCCAAGAGTCACCAGAAAGAACACAGTCCCAAGACAACTTGACTTTAATCCAGGGAGACCCATGTCAGACGACCGATGGACAGAACTAATGATAACACATCTGTGTTGCTTTAGGCCACAAGTCTGTGGTAACTCATTACAAGAGCAAAATCAAACGACCATGCTCATAGTTCTTTAAACAACAGAATGAGACAATGCCCCCAAAGCTGGAAATGTCCCTAAAACAAAAGCTTGCCTTTAAAGGTAGGACGACACACTTAAAGTAATCAGAGAGAGGTATGTGAAGAAGCAGGCTCAGGATGTTTCATTAAGGAAAAATAACTTTCTTTGGCAGGAAAAACAAAACAAAACAGGTTCAATGTTTTAAAAGGAAAGTCCATCAGATATGGGCTGTCACATAGACACAGGATGGAGGAGGATACACGGGGAGACTCTTCTGGGCTGCACTTACGTCCAGGTTCTGAAGGCAGTACCAGCAAAACGTGTGTTTGCAGTTTTTACACATCATCTGAGCACAGCCTTCGTTGCGCTCGATATAAACCCGGCACACTGGGCACTGCTTAATAGGGGCGTCTGTCTCCGTCCCAAAGAGGGTTCTAGAAAGAAATGAAGGAGAAATTATAGTGTAAGGATCAAGAATGCTGAGTGATTTTAAAAATCTAGGACAAGATGAACACCAACCAGAGCTACGGGTAAAGTGGGCTGAATATAATTAAACAGCTGAACTCTGTGGTCATCCACTGAATTCTCAGGGCTCCTGATAGGTAGGGAGGGAACTCGTTGCTGGCTGTACTTAACTTCATGTCCCAGGAACAGGGTGGGGGTAAAAACAGGCGCAGTGCAGATTACTCCTTGTTCAGATAACGCAAAACAAAGAAGCTTAATTTATTTATCGTTAGCTTTGAGTGAATTACATAATTGTATTTTCCATAGCTGATTAATCCATTGTTTTGCCAAATTAGTCTTTCATTCTCTGAGCACACGCTGTCTGACTAAAAAGTACAAGAAGTCTGCCACGCGGTGGAAAAACCAGCTCAGGATCCAACAGGGGCAGAGATCATCTATACAACGATCTGTGCAAATAAACAAACGGATGGGGATGGGAGGGAGTCAATCGTCAATACTTTCAAATAAATGCCCAATATCATTGAAAAGACCTGCTTCAGACAGATGAACAGGCCAGCAAAGCTTACAGGCTCAAGGGGCAGAGAAAATAAGTGGAACTGAGGTGGAGGGCGACCTGTGTGAGCCAGGCCTGGATTGCATTTTAGCTACTATTCATCAAAACCACGACTCAGCACATGAAGACATCAGGTTCACAAAGTGTGGTCAAACTTATGATTGGATTCCATGCTCATAATAACCCTATAACGCAGTGGGACAGCCGCCATTTTCATTCCTCCCATTTCTTTTTTTTTTTTTAATAGAGCACTAGACTTCAATCCCTGGGTTGAGAAGATCCCCTGGAGAAGGGAACAGCTACCCACTCCAGTATTCTGGCCTGGAGAATTCCATGGACTGTATAGTCCATGGGGTCTCAAAGAGTCGGACACGACTGAGTGGCTTTCACTTTTTCACTTTCAGACTCATAGAGGCTGAGTGACTTGCATAAAGTCACAAAGATACCAGTGGCAATGTCAGAACTCTGTCTCTCCTCTGGGATCTTCACATTGTCCTGTGATTCCTGGAGACCTTGCTGGGTGGCAGTGAAAATGTGCCTGGTACTGGTTAAGTGGGCACATGCCTGCCACATGTGCTAGCTCTTTTTCTCCTCTTGATGTATTTGGTCGGCAACTTAAGCACAGCATCACACCAAGTAGCATTTCTGTTCCTGGAGAATGGCCCTCCATACTTCAAGGATGCAGAGTGATTAAGCCAACTAGCCAACACTGTTATTTCTGTTCTTGCTGATGCAAAACAGCCGTAGCCTCAAGCAAATCAAGGGATCAAACACAAAGTTCGCTCACTCTGGGCCCTGCCGCTGCCATAAATACCCTCTGTCCTGCATGGTACAGAGTGAATTGCTTCTCATCATAGCAAATTCTCAACCTCATTATTGTTTTTTTTTCAGAGCATAAAATATCAAAAGATAAGTTCTTTTCCTCTAGTAAACATGAATTTTAGCAGCATACTACCCTGAAGGGCTGTTGTTTCTATTGCTGTTTCTTTTAATATGACTGGCACACCCCACGCACCGGCAATTGAGTCAGCTAAGAAAATCATTTCCGCACCTCTTCACAAGCAAGAATGATGTGTGTCAATTGTAGGCAGTCATGGTACCTAAGCAAATGGCTGTGGACAAAAGCTATGACTTCCTACATACAGAGAACCAGAGGACCACAGCCTCCTACCTAAAGAGAAATCAAAACTCAGAGAGACTACCTCTGCTGCTGCTGCTAAGTCGATTCAGTCGTGTCCAACTCTGTGCGACCCCATAGACGGCAGCCCACCAGGCTGCCCCGTCCCTGGGATTCTCCAGTCAAGAACACTGGAGTGGGTTGCCATTTCCTTCTCCAATGCATGAAAGTGAAAGGTGAAAGTGAAGTCTCTCAGTTGTGTCCGACTCTTAGTGACCCCATGGACTGTGACCTACCAGGCTCCTCCGCTCCTGGGATTTTCCAGGCAAGAGTACTGGAGTGGGGTGCCATTGCCTTCTCCTAAGACTACCTCTAGCGTACCTGGAAAGTTATTCACGGGTAATTAACTAAAATCCATTTAGACCTGCTGATTTGGTGATTCTTAGTTAATAACATACCCATTCTGAGATACTTCTCAGGAAAGCCTTGCAGGTAAAGAACTCACCTAGACATTTCATCACAATATGGCTCTTTCTCCAAGCAACAGATTTCTAAGAACACGGGTGAATGATCCCAAAGATCAAGTTTCCTTCCTTACCCATGCTCTGTTGGCAGGATGCCGGGCTGACTGTCCCTGCAGGAGACTTCTGCATGCCAAGCATCCTTGCAGCACGAGCAGAACTTCAGGTGGCAGGAAGGGCACTCCACCAGCACGGGCTGTCCTGGGTCACTTGTTGCGACGGGGCACACCGTCTGACAGTCTGCCACGGGACACCACGTTCTGCAGGGGTCCAGGTGGACTTCTAAAGAGGAAAGAAAGAAAACACAACGGTCTATCTGTCTTCCATCCAAGCCTGAGCTTTCCTTTCTGCCTTCTGTTTATTCTTTTTTATGGGTCAACATTCATAGATGCTCAGTACCAACAAGGGCAATGATTTCTATCAGAGGTCTTCACAGTGGATCCAGTACCATTCTACATCACAGGTCATTTAAAAGTGTGATGATAAAGGAGGGAAAGAAAGGGAAAATTAGGACATATTACATTTAAAGTTTGGAGGAGGAAATGGCAATCTACTCTAGTATTCTTGCCTGAAAAAAATCCCATGGACAGAGGAGTCTGGTAGGCCTCAGTCCATGGGGTCTCGAAGAGTCAGACACGACTGAGTGACTAAGCACCATATTTAAAGTTTAGAGTGGATCCAGACCTGCACAGTGGAGCTAGGTCAGCCAGCCCTGCCCTACTTCTCAAAGTAGGTGCTCATGGAATAGGTCACCATTGCCCTTTTGAGCAAGAGAAGGAGCCTTCTCAGTAATCAAAATACACAACTTTTTTGGAATATTTCTAACAGTTCAGCACTCTAAACAGGCAAATATCTCAAGTCTCTTCTTCAATTATTTTGGGTACTGTCTTGGAGAAAAATAAGGACATGAGGAACCAACGAAAGCAAAAGAAAAAAAGTTCATAAAAGATTTTGTCCTTTCAGGCACTGAGAGATAGTGAGGCTTCTTCTGTTGTTCAGAGAGAAATTAAAGAAGAAACAAACAGTGTAGTGATGAAACAGTATCTAGTGTGGCTCAGCCAAGAAGGCAGATGAGCTGTCAATGTGGATATTCTGCTACCCTAGGAATGTGCTACTGAGGTTGTACAGGTTGTAAAAGATCCACACATTCTAGAAACAGAGGGTAGGGACTTCACAGGCCATAAAATGACCATCACACACTACACTGGCTAGACTCATGTGGCATGCTGAAAAGAAAGTAAGGTTTGTGGGTGGACAACTGTCTTCCTGTGTGAGTGTTTACAAATCTTGTTCCACCTTCCATTTTCCAGTCAATAACAGTCCATATTCTTGTCACATAACATAAACTTTTGGTGGAAAATATCATGTGGAAAATGATGTAAGAAGCAGAGGAGCCCGTTTTTCTCTGAACTAATGCATTTTGCAAATTTTGAACTGGTGGGATTCTAGTTTCAAATCACTTAAGGCTTGTGATTCTTGGAATTTCCATGTGGAACACAAACAAATCCAAAGAGTGGTGCAAAAATGAAATGAAGGTATTAAGTAGGAGCTTAATGTTTAAGGTAATAGTCTTACAAATTCAGTATGGAGGGAAAAAGACTGAAATCCTCTAGGAAACACTGTCTCCAATAATATTTCCTCCAGAAAATGCAACAATTGGACCTATGCTTATTACAGGTTTTCATTCAAAAAGAACATCCTTAAACATATCTTCTTATCCAATAATTCTGGAGGGCAGGAGTTAGAGAATGATGAGTCAGGTGAAATCAGAAAAAAGAAGAACCCTAAGATTAACACATCTTCAGACTCTAAGAGGGATGAACCCCTCTAAGATCCCTAAAATTTGGGGACAGGCTGATCAGAAAGTCAAGGGGATACTGATACATATATGGCTCCAAGATCTTGAACTTTGATTTCCACATCATTTGTATTTTTTTTCTCCAAACTCTTCACTGCTTCACAAACACAAAGCCCAAAGAAATGAAGTCTGATATGTAACTTAGCACTAAGGATTCCCACATTAAATATCTACTTACCATTCTAAATCACAGGTCTTTCAAAAGTTTGATAACAAAGGAGGGAAAGGAAAGGAAAATTAAGACATATTAAAAGTTTACGAGGCTTCCCTGGTGACTCAGACAGTAAAGACTGCCTGCGATGCAGGAGACCCAGGTTAGATCCCTGGGTTGCAAAGATCCCCTGGAGGAGAAATGGCTACCCACTCCAGTATTCTTGCCTGGAGAATTCCATGGACAGAGGAGCGTGGTGGGCTACAGTCCATGGGATCACCAAGAGTCGAACACAACTGAGTGACTAATACTTTCACTTTCATAAAGTTTAGAGCATCCCTAGTTAGAACTTGACATGGAACAACAAATTGGTTCCAAAGAGGAAAAAGAGTATGTCAAGGCTGTATATTGTCACCCTGCTTATTTAACTTATATGCAGAGTACATCATGAGAAACGCTGGGCTGGAGGAAGCACAAGCTGGAATCAAGATTGCCGGGAGAAATATCAACAACTTCAGATATGCAGATGACACCACCCTTATGGCAGAAAGTGAAGAACTAAAGAGCCTCTTGATGAAAGTGAAAGAGGAGAGTGAAAAAATTGGCTTAAAGCTCAACATTCAGAAAACTAAGATCATGGCATCTGGTCCCATCACTTCATGGCAAATAGATGGGGAAACAGTGGAAACAGTGGCGACTTTATTTTTCTGGGCTCCAAAATCACTGCAGATGGTGATTGCAGCCATGAAATTAAAAGACGCTTTCTCCTTGGAAGGAAAGTTATGACCAACCTAGACAGAATATTAAAAAGCAGAGACACTACTTTGTCAACAAAGGTCCATTTAGTCAAGGCTATGGTTTTTCCAGTGGTCATGAATGGATGTGAGAGTTGGACTATAAAGAAAGCTGAGCACCGAAGAATTGATGCTTTTGAACGGTGGTGTTGGAGAAGACTCTTGAGAGTCCCTTGGACTCCAAGGAGATCCAGCCAGTCCATCCTAAAGGAGATCAGTCCTGGGTGTTCATTGGAAGGACTGATGTTGAAGCTGAAACTCCAATACTTTGGCCACCTCATGTGAAGAGCTGACTCATTTGAAAAGACTCTGATGCTAGGAAAGATTGAGGGCAGGAGGAGAAGGGGACAACAGAGGATGAGATGGTTGGATGGCATCACCAACTCGATGGACGTGAGTTTGAGTGAACTCTGGGAGTTGGTGATGGACAGGGAGGCCTGGTGTGCTGCAGGTCATGGGGTCACAAAGAGTCAGACACGAATGAGCAACTGAACCGATTGATCACCTTAAAATGTTCAACTGGGCAACTTGTCTTCAAAACTCTAATCAATTAAAATTATTTGGCAGATGTTCTGACTTGTTTCTACCAACTTACTATGTCAGGTATCTGGGTGGCATGACAGAAACAGAAACAATAAATAGAGGAGCAATTAAAGATTTAACGAACTCCTATTAACAAAAGGGCCTCAGTATACAGTGCAGCTACAACACACAGTCCAACACAAAAAAGCAAGAGAAGGTACTTCCATGGTGGTCCAGTGGTTAAGACTTCGCCTTCCAATGCAGGGGGTGTGGGTTCGATCCCTAATGGGGGAGCTAAGATCCTACATGCCTTGTGGCCAAAAAAAACCCCAAACATAAAAAAGAAACAGTATTGTAACAAATTCAATAAAAAAGACTTTAAAAATGTCCACATCAAAAAAAAGGAAAAACGTCTCTAAAGAAAGAAGGAAGGGGAGAGTCGGAGCCACAGGAAACAGCGATCACTATGGCAGTACACAACTGCCAGTGTTAAGGCTCTATATTGTTCAGCCCTGCATTGAGCTATTTCCAGAGGAAAGACACAACTCTCCAGAGAGAGACATTTGTCTAGGGCACCTCTGAGTCTCTTGGAGAAGAGCAGCATCCCACAATGGGACGGGGATCTGCATGTGCCAGTCTGGCCAGGTTACACTGAAAGGGTACCTGACTGCAACACGGCACCTGTCCTTCAGATGGTCCTTCAGCCGGGCTCCCAGAAGAGCAGCTCCGATAGAGAAAAGTCAGTAGAAACTAAAAGGGCTGTTTTGCTTTTTTTCTAAATTATTATAATTCCAATACGAGCTTCATTTTGCTTCATATACCTTGTGGTTCAAATAGGCCCGAGAAGCCAGGCTGGTAGAAAAGAGAAAAACGCTGAAGAAGCATCAGACATTGGCAGCCCTGGCAGCTAACAGGACTTCCCAGAACCCAAGCCAAAAAGGAACAGATTAATGGACAGCAGGTGGTGGCCAAAGCACTGCCACGTGAGCAAACACCATCTTCTCCTTTCTCCTCCACACCAATTATCTGAGGGGAGTCCGAAGGGAAGGAGAGCCCCCAGGGCTAATGCAGGACTTTCTAAAACACTTTTTATTACTACTACTATGAATGCAGTTCTACCTCCTGGCTTTTGGCTCAGGAAACACAGTTATTATGCAGATAAACAAAATGCACATTATCCAAAACATTTAAGGTTCAGTTTCTTCCTCCTTCCAATTTCTATTCCAAAGATAGAAAAAAAAAAAAAGGAACTTATGCATATTCAACTAATTTCTTCTGTATCAACAGTAATGAAAGTTTTCTGTAGCTTTGAGATGAGCCAAAGCTCAGAAATCTAGAAAAAGAGAATACTGCCTGCAACACGTTAATACGAACATGATTTAAAAGTGATTGATAGTAGCAGACTCACAGCAGAGACAGATGAAGTCATAGACGAACTGGAATTTACTTATGAAAATTAGAATTGATTACTGAAGTAAAGCCTCAGGACTATTTGATCTTCAGATTCTGCTTGTTCATGTAAATTACACAAGGCAGGAGATGCTATTTAAAACTATTTTGTACTTCTGTACTCTGACAATTATTAGGACATAAAAGCATTCCAAGAAAATAAAACTGCCATGAAACCGAAAGACCACGTCTGACCCCAGGAACTGTTTTTAGTTTTCAAAAACTAAATTTTGGACCCTTGGATTTCCCACCTAGAACTAGATATGTGAAGCTTGCTTTTCATTTGGTTATATATTTTCTCAGATGACATGAGTGGTTTTTCTGCCGTCTTCTACCGTGAGGCTGTGCCGAAAAAGAGATGGTATGAAATTTTATTATTGTGGGAAACACTATGCACTCAAGCTAATTTAATTATCAGCTGAGATAAATCAAACTGTTTTAATTTTTATGACCCACTGCATTTTTAATTATGCCAAAATTAATTTGCTTTCTGCTATCACAAAGAACAAAGGTCTTCTGCAGATAGTTAAAATGCAATTAAATTAAACTGATTGGAATTAACATCTGCCACAGTAAATATACCCAAACAGAGGTGGCCAACAGCAGAAGAGTTGTTTTCAAGATAGCTGATGAGAACAAAAGAATTTCAAACTTGGAAACAACTTTTCACTGGTCATAACAAACACCCTCTTCCAACAACACAAGAGAAGACTCTACACATGGACATCACCAGATGGTCAACACTGAAATCAGATTGATTATATTCTTTGCAGCCAAAGATGGAGAAGCTCTATACAGTCAGCAAAAACAAGACCAGGAGCTGGACTGTGGCTCAGATCATGAACTCCTTATTGCCAAATTCAGACTTAAATTGAAGAAAGCAGGGGAAACCACTAGACCATTCAAGTATGACCTAAATCAAATCCCTTATGATTATACAGTGGAAGTGAGAAATAGATTTAAGGGACTAGATCTGATAGATACAGTGCCTGATGAACCATGGAATGAGGTTCGTGACATTGTACAGGAGACAGGGATCAAGACCATCCCCCTGGAAAAGAAATGCAAAAAAGCAAAATGGCTGTCTGGGGAGGCCTTACAAAGAGCTGTGAAAAGAAGAGAAGCGAAAAGCAAAGGAGAAAAGGAAAAGATATAAACATCTGAATGCAGAGTTCCAAAGAATAGCAAGAAGAGATAAGAAAGCCTTCTTCAGAGATCAATGCAAAGAAATAGAGGAAAACAACAGAATGGGAAAGACTAGAGATCTCGTCAAAAAAATCAGAGATATCAAGGGAACATTTCATGCAAAGATGGGCTCGATAAAGGACAGAAATTATATGGACCTAACAGAAGCAGAAGATATTAAGAAGAGGTGGCAAGAATACACAGAAGAACTGTACAAAAAAGATCTTCACGACCCAGATAATCACGATGGTGTGATCACTGACCTAGAGCCAGACATCCTGGAATGTGAAGTCAAGTGGGCCTTGGAAAGCATCACTACGAACAAAGTTAGTGGAGGTGATGGAATTCCAGTTGAGCTATTTCAAATCCTGAAAGATGATGCTGTGAAAGTGCTCCACTCAATATGCCAGCAAATTTGGAAAACTCAGCAGTGGCCACAGGACTGGAAAAGGTCAGTTTTCATTCCAATCCCAAAGAAAGGCAATGCCAAAGAATGCCCAAACTATTGCACAATTGCACTCATCTCACATGCTATTAAGTAATGCTCAAAATTCTCCAAGCCAGGCTTTAGCAATATGTGAACCATGAACTTCCTGATGTTCAAGCTGGTTTTAGAAAAGGCAGAGGAACCAGAGATCAAATTGCCAACATCTGCTGGATCATCGAAAAAGCAAGAGAGTTCCAGAAAAACATCTATTTCTGCTTTATTGACTATGCCAAAGCCTTTGACTGAGTGGATCACAATAAACTGTGGAAAATTCTGAAAGAGATGGGAATACCAGACCACCTGATCTGCCTCTTGAGAAATTTGTATGCAGGTCAGGAAGCAACAGTTAGAACTGGATATGGAACAACAGACTGGTTGCAAATAGGAAAAGGAGTATGTCAAGGCTGTATATTGTCACCCTGTTTATTTAACTTCTATGCAGAGTACATCATGAGAAACGCTGGACTGGAAGAAACACAAGCTGGAATCAAGATTGCTGGGAGAAATCTCAATAACCTCAGATATGCAGATGATACCACCCTTATGGCAGAAAGTGAAGAGGAACTCAAAAGCCTCTTGATGAAAGTGAAAGTGGAGAGTGAAAAAGTTGGCTTAAAGCTCAACATTCAGAAAACGAAGATCATGGCATCCGGTCCCATCACTTCATGGGAAATAGATGGGGAAACAGTGGAAACAGTGTCAGACTTTATTTTTTGGGCTCCAAAATCACTACAGATGGTGACTGCAGCCATGAAATTAAAAGACGCTTACTCCTTGGAAGGGAAGTTATGACCAACCTAGATAGCATATTCAAAAGCAGAGACATTACTTTGCCAACAAAGGTCCATCTAGTTAAGGCTATGGTTTTTCCTGTGGTCATGTATGGATGTGAGAGTTGGACTGTGAAGAAGGCTGAGCGCCGAAGAATTGATGCTTTTGAACTGTGGTGTTGGAGAAGACTCTTGAGAGTCCCTTGGACTGCAAGGAGATCCAACCAGTCCATTCTGAAGATCAGCCCTGGGATTTCTTTGGAAGGAATGATGCTAAAGCTGAAACTCCAGTACTTTGGCCACCTCATGTGAAGAGTTGGCTCATTGGAAAAGACTCTGATGCTGGGAGGGATTGGGGGCAGGAGGAGAAGGGGATGACAGAGGATGAGATGGCTGGATGGCATCACTGACTCGATGGACGTGAGTCTGGGTGAACTCCTGGAGTTGGTGATGGACAGGGAGGCCTGGTGAGCTGCGAT
The DNA here is from genome assembly GCF_002263795.3 of Bos taurus. Classification (NCBI taxonomy): domain Eukaryota; kingdom Metazoa; phylum Chordata; class Mammalia; order Artiodactyla; family Bovidae; genus Bos; species Bos taurus. Next base: position 39,197,783 of record NC_037350.1, read on the forward strand.
TCATGGGGTCGCAAAGAGTCGGACACGACTGAGTGACTTAACTGAGTCTAAAGCTGTTAAACTGAGACCATCAGAAATTAGAAGTTTGCATAACACATGGTTAGTGAGTATACGATAGGATCGGGCCTTTTTTACTCCAAGAATATAATTATTTATGTAAAAACAAACTCATGCTATTAAACAGATTTTAATCCTTCCATCACTTTTATCTTTGAAGCAACAACTTCAAATGCTCCATCTCAGCAAGTCATGATCTCCTTGGAGGTGAATTCATGCTTTCAGTAAGAATATACTGTGTGAAGGAAACTGCTATGATAGGTGGGGTAAGGAATTTGCCTTGATTGTCAAGCTTCTATACAATGCTATAGAAACTAGGACAAATAAGGATGGAAACACACGGGAAAAGATTTGAATTAAGATGAAAACCAAGTGATATAATTGTGTACCCAATCCAAGGTATGATCTGGATTCCGGAAGATGCTTTCTTAGTTTAGTTCAGAAAAAACTGGGGCCAAGATTTGGAGGTGGCAGTAACAGTAATGAAGAATAACAATAAAGGCAGTGATAATATATCGAAAGCACCCTGTGACATACACAGTGTTAACTCATACATTCTCTGCAGCAGCCCTGGGACAATCATTCCATTACTATCCTCATCTTATAGGTGTGGAAATTGATGGACAGATAGGACGAGGCAAATACCAATGAACACTGTGCCTCTTATTCAGGTCCCTTTAGAAATTTCACCCAACCTACTCATAAATATCTTTTCTTACAGACACTTTAGCTCTTCAGAGGAGAGCTGAAAACATCTAGAGACTGTTTTAGGTTTAAAACTGATCAACAAAAAAGAACAGGAGGGTAAGCTGAGGAGAAAGGGTTACCATGTAAAAGCATAAGATAGCTTGGGAAGGAAATCCAAGACTTAGTCATACATTTACCATGAAACACCAGAAAATCAGACTTAGAAAGAAAACACACAAAGAGAGAGATGATAAGGATGTGCTTGTGATCAGAAACTATGAAAAGGAAGGTGACTAATGAGAGATAGGATGTGTTAAAAACATAAAACTGAACTGATGATTAAGTCATTCAGTATCACCCAGTCTTCAACCAAAAACGCTAAAAGAAACCAAATAGTGACGCAGGGCGCTCTGGTGAGAAGAGACTTTAATAATTAGAAAAGATGGCATAGAAACATTTTACCAAGGACAAACACAAGAGTGAGATGAAATTCGAAGAGCCATCTTATAAAGGTTAGGGCTCAAAAATGAAAGGAGGCTTGTGGGAAAAGCTGATAACAAAAGAACTTTCAAAGAAAGATGGAACCATAGCTTGAAACCACATCTGGAGTTGTACCTGGCACACACAGATGCTCAGTACATAAATAAGAACACACTGAATACACGAGTGAATGCAGGAGGATTAACAGATAACAGGAAAATAAATTCCTACTGTATTCACTTTCTTAAGACAGAGAACAGAAGGGGAGGGGCCAAGATGGCAGAGAAGTAGGACGGGGAGAACACTTTCTCCCCCACAAATTCATCAAAAGAGCATTTAAACACCGAGTAAATTCCACAAAACAACTTCTGAATGCCAGCAGAGGACATCAGGCACCCAGAAAAGCAACCCAAGTCTTTGAAAGGAGGTAGGAAAAAATATAAAAGGCAAAAAAAAGAGACAAAAGAGGGAGGGACGGAGTTCCGTCCTGGGAAGGGAGTCTTAAAAAGAGAGAAGTTTCCAAACACCATGAAACCTTCTCACTGCCGAATCTGTGCCGAGCTTTGGAAGCACAGAGGGCAACATAACAGGGAGAAAAAATAAACAAACAATTAAAACCCACAGATTGCGAGCCCTATGGTAACTCCCCCATCAGAGAAGCAGCGCAGACGCCTACACACACCATTAGCAAGCAGGGGCTGGGCAGGGAGGTGTGGCGCGGGCTGCATTGCTTAGAGTAAGGACCTGGCCTGAATACCCTGAGCGCTATCTGAGCGAAATAATTTGGGCTAGCAAACCAGAATGTGGGATATCTACCACGCGAAAAGCCAGCCCTAACCTAAGACACCGCCAGGCCTGCGCACAGAACAAAGGACTGAACAGAGATAGCCGGCTGCAGACCTTCCCTCTCCGGTGACAGGCAGCCAGAACCGGAAGGGGGCAATCGCAGCCCCAGAGAGACATTATCTATAAAACTGTAAGCAGGCTTCTTTGCTAACTAAAACTTCTTGGGGGTCTGGACAGTCAACATCTGCCTGAGAAGGTGCGCCGGTTGTACACCTAGATAACCGAGCGGCGGGGAGGCGATAAGTCGCAGCAATCGCGCTCGCCAAACACCTCATCACCTGAGCTGCTCGGACCTGGGAAGGGCACAAAATGCTGGCCCAACCGAGTCTGCGCCTCTGAGGACTACCCGAGTGCCTGAACCTGAGCAGCTTGGACCCGGGAGGTGCAAGCAGCCCAGGGCCGGCCACAGATGGTTCCCAGTGGAGCAACCTAGAGCCGGAGCAGTGTGGGCAGGGAGGCTACACGCGCCCTGAGCGGGGGCAGACCCAGTGTGGCTGAGGCACTGCAAGCGCACACCAGTGTTATTTGTTTGCAGCATCCCTCCCTCCCTCCCCACAGCGAGACTGAACAAGTGAGCCTTAAAAAAAAAAAAAAAAAAAGTGTCCTCCACCGTCCCCTTTGTGTCAGGGAGGAAACCAGACACTGAAGAGACCAGCAAACAGAAGAAGCTATAACAGAGGGAACTGCCTTGGAAGCTACAGGCAATAGGTTAAACCCTGTGGTTACTACCGACTACATAGGAAGGGGCCTATAGATCTTGAGAAATATAAGTTGGACCAAGGAACTAGCCAAAAATGAACTGAACCCACAATACTCACAACAAAACCAGAGAAAGTCCTAGATATATTTTTACTATTTTTACGATCATTCTTTTTTTTTTTTAATCTTTTAAAAAAAAATTTTAAGTCCTCTATTATTCCTTTAATTTTCACTTTTATAACCTATTACTTTGCAAAAAAAAAAAAAGACCCTATTTTTTTTTTCTTCAGCAAACTTCATATATATATCTTTTATAATTTTTTGACCTTGTTTTTTTTTTTTTGTTTCTTCTTCTTTTCTTTAACATTGTATTCTTGAAATTCCAAACTATACTCTAGATTTTTAAATTTAGCTTTTTGTTATTTGATATCAATTTTGTACCTGTATTTTCTTTATAATTTTTGCGACTTTGTTTTTGTTTGTTTGTTTGTTTTTCTCTCTTTTTCTTCTTCTTTTTTTTAACATTGTATTTCTGAAATTCCAAACTCTACTCTAGATTTTTAACTTTTGCTTTTTGGTATTAGTTATCAATTTTGTACCTATATTTTCTTTATAATTTTTGCAACCTTGTTTGTTTGTTTTTGTTTGTTCGTTTTCTCTCTTTTCCTTCTTCTTTTCTTTAACATCATATTTTTGAAATTCCAAACTCTACTCTAGATTTTTAATTTTTGCTTTTATGTATTTGTTACCAATTTTGTACCTTTAAGAACCCAATCTTCAGTACCCATTTTTCACTAGGGAGTGAGATTACTGGCTTGACTGCTCTCTCTCCCTTTGGACTCTCCTTTTTCTCCACCAGGTCGCCTGTGTCTCCTCCCTAACCCCTCTATACTCTACCCAACTCTGTGAATTTCTGTGTGTTCCAGACGGTGGAGAACACTTAGGGAACGGATTACTGGCTGGATCTGTCTCCCTCCTTTTCATTCCCCCCTTTTATCCTTCTGGCCACCTCTGTCTCCTTCCTCCTTCTTCTCTTCTCTATATAACTCCGTGAACATCTCTGAGTGGTCCAGTTGTGGAGTGCACATAAGGAAGTGATTACTGGCTAGCCCACTCTCTCCTCTATTGATTCCACCTCATCTCATTCGGGTCACCTCTAACTCCCTCCTCCCTCTTCTCTTCTCCATGTAACACTGTGAAGCTCTCTGGGTGATCCTCACCCAGAGAGAAACTTTTCATCTTTAACGTAGATGAAACTTTTCATCTTTAACGTAGATGTTTTATCAATGGTGCTGTATAGAAGAAGTTTTGAAACTACTGTAAAAATAGGACCAATAACTGGAAGTAGGAGGCTTAAGTCCAAACCCTGACTCCAGGGAACTCCTGACACCAAGGAACATTAATTGACAGGAGCTCATCAAATGCCTCCATACCTACACTGAAACCAAGCACCACACAAGGGCCAACAAGTTCCAGGGCAAGACATACAAAGCAAATTCTCAAGCAACAAAGGAACACAGCCCTGAGCTTCAAGATACAGGCTGCCCAAAGTCACCCCAAAACCACAGACATCTCATAACTCATTACTGGACACTTCATTGCACTCCAGAGAGAAGAAATACAGCTCCACCCACCAGAACACCGACACAAGCTTCCCTAACCAGGAAACCTTGACAAGCCACCTGTACAAACCCACACACAGCGAGGAAACGCCACAATAGAGAACTCCACAAACTGCCAGAATACAGAAAGGACACACCAAAATCAGCAATTTAAACAAGATGAAGAGACAGAGGAACACCCAGCAGATAAAGGAACAGGATAAATGACCACCAAACCAAACAAAAGAGGAAGAGATAGGGAATCTACCTGATAAAGAATTCCAAATAATGATAGTGAAATTGATCCAAAATCTTGAAATCAAAATGGAATCACAGATAAATAGCCTGGAGACAAGTATTGAGAAGATGCAAGAAAGGTTTAACAAGGACCTAGAAGAAATAAAAGAGAGTCAATATATAATGAATAATGCAATAAGTGAAATTAAAAACACTCTGGAGGCAATAAATAGTAGAATAACAGAGGGAGAAGATAGGATTGGTGAATTAGAAGATAGAATGGTAGAAATAAATGAATCAGAGAGGATAAAAGAAAAACGAATTAAAAGAAATGAGGACAATCTCAGAGACCTCCAGGACAATATTAAATGCTACAACATTCGAGTCATAGGGGTCCCAGAAGAAGAAGACAAAAAGAAAGACCATGAGAAAATACTTGAGGAGATAATTGTTGAAAACTTCCCTAAAATGGGGAAGGAATTAATCACCCAAGTCCAAGAAACCCAGAGACTCCCAAACAGGATAAACCCAAGGAGAAACACCCCAAGACACATATTAATCAAATTAACAAAGATCAAACACAAAGAACAAATATTAAAAGCAAGGGAAAAACAACAAATAACACACAAGGCAATTCCCATAAGGATAACAGCTGATCTTTCAATAGAAACTCTTCAAGCCAGGAGGGAATGGCAAGACATACTTAAAGTGATGAAAGAAAATAACCTACAGCCCAGATTATTGTACCCAGCAAGGATCTCATTCAAGTATGAAGGAGAAATCAAAAGCTTTTCAGACAAGCAAAAGCTGAGAGAATTCTGCACCACCAAACCAGCTCTCCAACAAATACTAAAGGATATATTCTCTAGACAGGAAACACAAAAATGGTGTATAAATTCAAACCCAAAACAATAAAGTAAATGGCAACGGGATCATACTTAGCAGTAATTACCTTAAACGTAAATGGGTTGAATGCCCCAACCAAAAGACAAAGACGGGCTGAATGGATACAAAAACAAGACCCCTACATATGTTGTCTACAAGAGACCAACCTCAAAACAGGGGACACATACAGACTGAAAGTGAAGGGCTGGAAAAAGATTTTCCATGCAAATAGGGACCAAAAGAAAGCAGGAGTAGCAATACTCGTATCAGATAAAATAGACTTTAAAACAAAGGCTGTGAAAAGAGACAAAGATGGTCACTACATAATGATCAAAGGATCAATCCAAGAAGAAGATATAACAATTATAAATATATATGCACCCAACACGGGAGCACCACAATATGTAAGACAAATGCTAACAAGTATGAAAGGAGAAATTAACAATAACACAATAATAGTGGGAGACTTTAATACCCCACTCACACCTATGGATAGACCAACTAAACAGAAAATTAACAAGGAAACACAAACTTTAAATGATACAATAGACCAGTTAGACCTAATTGATATCTATAGGACATTTCATCCCAAAACAATGAATTTCACCTTTTTCTCAGGCGCACATGGAACCTTCTCCAGGATAGATCACATCCTGGGCCATAAATCTAGCCTTGGTAAATTCAAAAAAATAGAAATCATTCCAAGCATCTTTTCTGACCACAATGCAGTAAGATTAGATCTCAATTACAGGAGAAAAACTATTAAAAATTCCAACATATGGAGGCTGAACAACACGCTGCTGAATAACCAACAAATCACAGAAGAAATCATAAAAGAAATCAAATTTGCATAGAAACGAATGAAAATGAAAACACAACAACCCAAAACCTGTGGGACACTGTAAAAGCAGTCCTAAGGGGAAAGTTCATAGCAATACAGGCATACCTCAAGAAACAAGAAAAAAGTGAAATAAATAACCTAACTCTACACCTAAAGCAACTAGAAAAGGAAGAAATGAAGAACCCCAGGGTTAGTAGAAGGAAAGAAATCTTAAAAATTAGAGCAGAAATAAATGCAAAAGAAACAAAAGAGACCATAGCAAAAATCAACAAAGCCAAAAGCTGGTTCTTTGAAAGGATAAATAAATTGACAAACCATTAGCCAGACTCATCAAGAAACAAAGGGAGAAAAATCAAATCAATAAAATTAGAAATGAAAATGGAGAGATCACAACAGACAACACAGAAATACAAAGGATCATAAGAGACTACTATCAACAATTATATGCCAATAAAATGGACAACGTGGAAGAAATGGACAAATTCTTAGAAAAGTACAACTTTCCAAAACTGGACCAGGAAGAAATAGAAAATCTTAACAGACCCATCACAAGCATGGAAATTGAAACTGTAATCAAAAATCTTCCAGCAAACAAAAGCCCAGGTCCAGACAGCTTCACAGCTGAATTCTACCAAAAATTTAGAGAAGAACTAACACCTATCCTGCTCAAACTCTTCCAGAAAATTGCAGAGGAAGCTAAACTTCCAAACTCATTCTATGAGGCCACCATCACCCTAATACCAAAACCTGACAAAGATCCCACAAAAAAAGAAAACCACAGGCCAATATCATTGATGAACATAGATGCAAAAATCCTTAACAAAATTCTAGCAATCAGAATCCAACAACACATTAAAAAGATCATACACCATGACCAAGTGGGCTTTATCCCAGGGATGCAAGGATTCTTCAATATCCGCAAATCAATCAATGTAATATACCACATTAACAAATTGAAAAATAAAAACCATATGATTATCTCAATAGATGCAGAGAAAGCCTTTGACAAAATTCAACATCCATTTATGATAAAAACTCTCCAGAAAGCAGGAATAGAAGCAACATACCTCAACATAATAAAAGCTATATATGACAAACCCACAGCAAACATTATCCTCAATGGTGAAAAATTGAAAGCATTTCCTCTAAAGTCAGGAACAATACAAGGGTGCCCACTTTCACCATTACTATTCAACATAGTTTTGGAAGTTTTGGCCACAGCAATCAGAGCAGAAAAAGAAATAAAAGGAATCCAAATTGGAAAAGAAGAAGTAAAACTCTTACTATTTGCAGATGACATGATTCTCTACATAGAAAACCCTAAAGACTCCACCAGAAAATTACTAGAACTAATCAATGACTATAGTAAAGTTGCAGGATATAAAATCAACACACAGAACTCCCTTGCATTCCTATACACTAATAATGAGAAAACAGAAAGAGAAGTTAAGGAAACAATTCCATTCACCATTGCAACGAAAAGAATAAAGTACTTAGGAATAGATCTACCTAAAGAAACTAAAGACCTATATATAGAAAACTATAAAACACTGGTGAAAGAAATCAAAGAGGACACTAATAGATGGAGAAATATACCATGTTCATGGATTGGAAGAATCAATATAGTGAAAATGAGTATACTACCCAAAGCAATTTATAGATTCAATGCAATCCCTATCAACCTACCAACTGTATTCTTCACAGAGCTAGAACAAATAATTTCACAATTTGTATGGAAATACAAAAAACCTCAAATAGCCAAAGCTATCTTGAGAAAGAAGAATGGAACTGGAGGAATCAACCTACCTGACTTCAGGCTCTACTACAAAGCCATAGTTATCAAGACAGTATGGTACTGGCACAAAGACAGAAATATAGATCAATGGAACAAAATAGAAAGCCCAGAGATAAATCCACGCACATATGGACACCTTATCTTTGACAAAGGAGGCAAGAATATACAATGGATTAAAGACAATCTCTTTAACAAGTGGTGCTGGGAAAACTGGTCAACCACTTGTAAAAGAATGAAACTAGAACACTTTCTAACACCATACACAAAAATAAACTCAAAATGGATTAAAGATCTAAACATAAGATCAGAAACTATAAAACTCCTAGAGGAGAACATAGGCAAAACACTCTCTGACATACATCACAGCAGGATCCTCTATGACCCACCTCCCAGAATATTGGAAATAAAAGCAAAAATAAACAAATGGGACCTAATTAAACTTAAAAGCTTCTGCACAACAAAGGAAACTATTAGCAAGGTGAAAAGACAGCCTTCAGAATGGGAGAAAATAATAGCAAATGAAGCAACTGACAAACAACTAATCTCAAAAATATACAAGCAACTCCTACAGCTCAACTCCAGAAAAATAAATGACCCAACCAAAAAATGGGCCAAAGAACTAAATAGACATTTCTCCAAAGAAGACATACAGATGGCTAACAAACACATGAAAAGATGCTCAACATCACTCATTATCAGAGAAATGCAAATCAAAACCTCTATGAGGTACCATTTCACACCAGTCAGAATGGCTGTGATCCAAAAGTCTACAAGCAATAAATGCTGGAGAGGGTGTGGAGAAAAGGGAACCCTCTTACACTGTTGGTGGGAATGCAACCTAATACAGCCACTATGGAGAACAGTGTGGAGATTCCTTAAAAAACTGGAACTAGAACTGCCTTATGATCCAGCAATCCCACTGCTGGGCATATACACTGAGGAAACCAGAGGGGAAAGAGACACGTGTACCCCAATGTTCATCGCAGCACTGTTTATAATAGCCAGGACATGGAAGCAACCTAGATGTCCATCAGCAGATGAATGGATAAGAAAGCTTTGGTACATATACACAATGGAGTATTACTCAGCCACTAAAAAGAATACATTTGAATCAGTTCTAATGAGGTGGATGAAACTGGAGCCTATTATACAGAGTGAAGTAAGCCAGAAAGAAAAACAGCAATACAGTATACTAACGCATATATATGGAATTTAGAAAGATGGTAACAATTACCCTATGTATGAGACAGCAAAAGAGACACTGATGTATAGAACAGTCTTATGGACTCTGTTGGAGAGGGAGAGGGTGGGAAGTTTTGGGAGAATGGCATTGAAACATGTATAATATCATGTATGAAACGAGTTGCCAGTCCAGGTTCGATGCACAATACTGGATGCTTGGGGCTGGTGCACTGGGACGACCCAGAGGGATGGTATGGGGAGGGAGGAGGGAGGAGGGTTCAGGATGGGGAACACATGTATACCTGTGGTGGATTCATTTCGATATTTGGCAAAACTAATACAAATTTGTAAAGTTTTAAAACAAAATTTAAAATAGTCTCAAAAAAAAAACCAAACTGTAGGTACCATATTTTTTCAAAAAAAAAAAAAAGACGGAGAACAATGGCACTTAAACCATTTGTAAGAGTTTGTAACCACTCTTTGTTGTTGTTCAGTGGCTAAGTTAATTCATGTCTGACTCTTTGGCACCCCATGGACTGTGTATCCTGCCAGGCTCCTCCGTCCATGGGATTTCCCAGACAAGAATGCTGGAGTAGGTTGCCATTTACTTCTCCAGGGGATCTACCTGACCCAGGGATGGAACCCATGTCTCCTGTATTGGCAGGCAGATTCTTTACCGTTGAGTCAACAGGGAAACCCCCTGTAACCAGTCTATGATAACGCAAATATCAAGAATAGACACATTCACCTACCAAGAAATTGAAGCAACTAGCAATTACAGTAAGTAAAAAGGGTCACAAAAATTAGGGGGAAAAAAATGCTTAAGGACTAGAGATGGATAATCTTAACCCAGCTTTCAAAAAAAAAACTAACTTGAAAAAGTAAGTTATGGAAACAAGAGACAAACAAAATTCTAGTTTAATCAGACATATGCTTTGAGAACCAGTAGAAAGTAAAGCAATAATCACTAACACATGCCAAACTTAGTATTCCCTTTTCTTTGTTAATATTGGAAGACAGACACAGAAAAGAAAACCCAGAAACACAGAAGTAGCCAATGGAAAAATCACAGATGGATGGAAAGCGGATCCACAGAATAATCCATCAATGCCAAGTGACGTTTCTCTGCTTTGTGGAAAAAGTGACGACTAGGGACCATTCCTATTCAAAAGATTTCCCCCACAAAGACGCACGTGACAACAAAGACACAAAAGAGAAGCTAATCATATATGTAACGTAAGGTAAAAGAAAATTAAAATACTGGATGACAAGTTAAAACTAAAAAAAGAACTTGGTCAGTTAGTTCAGTTGTTCAGTCATGTCCGACTTTTTGAGACCCCAAGGAATGCAGCACAACAGGCCTCCCTGTCCATCACCAACTCCCAGAATTTGTTCAAACTCATGTCCATCGAGTCAGTGATGCCATCCAACCATCTCATCCTCTGTTGTCCCCTTCTCCTGCCTTCAATCTTCCCCAGCATCAGGGTCTTTTCCAATGAGTCAGTTCTTTGCATTGGCAGTCAATAAAAATTGGACAAAACAGATGATAATTTTTCTTACTAAGATAGAGATGTCTCTAATCTGATTCTACATTTTTTTCAGAGTAAAAACAATCTCTCCAATTCTGTCTCAAGAGTCCAGCCAATGAGTTTTACTTTCCACCAGTTAATTTAATGTTAATAAATGTCTAATTAAACTACAGAGTTTTACAGTTTGGCAGTTCCTAACTTGCCCTATGACCTGGCAATTCCACTGCTAGCCATATACCCATAAGAATGGAAAGCAGGGGCTTGAACAGGTATTTGTGCTCCAATGTTCACGCAGCATGATTCACAACAGCCAAAAAGTAGAAACAACCCAAGTGTCCATCAACAGATGAAGAGATACACAAAAAGTGGTAGGTATACACAATGGGACATTATTCAACCATAAAAAGACATGAAGTTCTGATACATGCTACAACGTGGATGGAGATAAGCCAGACACAAAAGGAAAATATTGTGTGATCCCACTTACACAAAGTATCTAGACTGGGCAAATTCACAGAACGGAAAGTAGATTAGAGGTTATCAGGGGCTGGGAGAAGTGGGGAAGGAAGTTACTGTTTAGATATTACAGGGTTTCTTCTGCCTGGGATGATCAAAGTTTTGCAAGTGGATGGTGGTGATGGCTGTACAACATTGTAAATATTCTTAATGCCATTGAATTACACACCTAAAATGGGTGAAATGGTAAATTTAATGATGTTTTTAACTCCAATAAAAAGTATAGGGACTTCTCTAGTAGTCCAGTGGTTTAGGCTCCATGCTTCCAAAGCAGGGGACATGGGTTTGATCCCTGGTCCAGGATCTAAGAGCCCACATGCCACACAGCCAAAAAATAAAATAAAAAAGTTTTTTTAATTACCCAATTCAAAAAATTTTATAGATGAGGAAGCTGAGACACACCTGTATGGTCCCAGGCAAGTCTCAATCCCTCCAATTTTCTTAATTCATTTAATCCTCATCTCAAACCCATGGTATGGGGACCATTATTATCCCCATTTTATAGATGAAAAAACTGAGGTACAGAAATCAAGGTTACACAGTCTAGTAAGGGGTGGAGCCAGCATTCACACTATTTTTAGAATGCACTAAAAATTTATATTCATCCGTAAGAACCGACTTACAGAAAGCTTTAATGCCTGGTACTATTAGAATTTGTCTAATAAATCACAAAAAAAGACATTTTATCTAAAACAATGTTTGTAAACAATGAGGAATAAGGCCTGCTACTGACTGATGGGGAAGTGGGTAGGGGGAGAGGTGACGGTCATGGAGGAGGAGAGGTACATCGGGAACAAGGGAATCCTACAGACAGGCTGAGCCCTGATCACTGAATGGGACTGGTGAGACTGACGGGTCTCACCATTTAAGAAGTCTGAAAATGCAACCTACCTCCTTAGACTTTCTCTAGGTAAGAGCCCTCCAATCATGGCACTGGCTACCAGCCACATCCATCCACGAGGTGAATGCCTTTATTCCAGCAGTAATGTATTTATGTAGTGGAGGATATTGGGATAAAGTGAGAGAATGTCAGAGCAGATGTTTGACACCATTAATCAGCATGTGATGCTGCAATGCTCAATCTAACCAGCCCATGTGGATGGATTAGGGAGGGCTGATATATAAACTATCCCATCATCAATTCCTCTGGTTAGCTCGGAATCCACACAGGACAGTATAGACAGTGTATCATTCTATGTCTTTATCCATTAAACCTAAAGTTCATCTGATTCTGCTGGTTCTGACAGCATGTTCCACAATATCCTATTTGCATCTTCCTATAAGTTGTTTTGAGACTGCAAAGTTTTTATATCAATTCAGTTCAGTCGCTAAGTCGTGACCGACTCTTTGCGACCCCATGAATCGCAGCTCACCAGGCCTCCCTGTCCATCACCAACTCCCGGAGTTCACTGAGACTCACGTCCATCTAGTCGGTGATGCCATCCACCCATCTCATCCTCTGTCGTCCCCTTCTCCTCCTGCCCCTAATCCCTCCCAGCATCAGGGTCTTTTCCAATGAGTCAACTCTTTGCATGAGGTGGCCAAAGTAATGGAGTTTCAGCTTTAGCATCAGTCCTTCCAATGAACACCCAGGACTGATCTCCTTTAGAATGGACTGGTTGGATCTCCTTGCAGTCCAAGGGACTCTCAAGAGTCTTCTCCAACACCACAGTTCAAAAGCGTCAATTCTTCGGCGCTAAGCTTTCTTTATAGTCCAACTCTCACATCCATACATGACCACAGGAAAAACCATAGCCTTGACTAGATGGACCTTTGTTGGCAAAGTAATGTCTCTGCTTTTCAATATGCTATCTAGGTTGGTCATAACTTTCCTTTCAAGGAGTAAGCATCTTTTAATTTCATGGCTGCAATCACCATCTGCAGTGATTTTGGAGCCCAAAAAAATAGTCTGACGCTGTTTCCACTGTTTCCCCATCTATTTTCCATGAAGTAATGGGACCAGATGCCATGATCTTCGTTTTCTGAATGTTGAGCTTTAAGACAACTTTTTCACTCTCCTCTTTCACTTGCATCAAGAGGCTTTTTAGTTCCTCTTCACTTTCTGCCCTAAGGGTGGTGTCATCTGCATATCTGAGGTTATTGATATTTATCCCGGCAATCTTGATTCCAGCTTGTGCTTCTTCCAGCCCAGCGTTTCTCATGATGTACTCTGCATATAGGTTAAATAATCAGGGTGACAATATACAGCCTTGACGTACTCCTTTCCTGATTTGGAACCAGTCTGTCATTCCATGTCCAATTCTAACTGTTGCTTCCTGACCTGCATATAGGTTTCTCAAGAGGCAGGTCAGGTGGTCTGGTATTCCCATCTCTTTCAGAATTTTATAACAATTAGATTAGCAAATATCCTATAAAACATCCCTTGTTATTGCCTCTGGGAATAAGGACAGCATTTTGCTTTAGCATGTAAATTTTTATGATGGAATAGTCTCACTTGAACTGAAAACACTCCCCACTCTGTTGCTTCATAAATTATGTTCTTTACTGGCTCAATGGTAAAGAATCAACCTGTCAATGCAGAAGACGCAGGTTCGATCCCTGGGTTAGGAAGATCCCCTGGAGGAGAAAGTGGGGCAACCCCCTCCAGTATTCTTGCCTGGGAAATCCCATGGACAGAGGAGCCTGGTGGGCTATAGAGTCCACAGGGTCACAAAGAGTCAGACACGACTGAACATGAGCATACAAAAGAGGGCAAAAGTGCAACGCAAAGCAATGCAGCCCAAGAATTGTTTAATAATTAAATTCCACCTTAATATACCAGTCTTACACATTTCGTTAAATGACGTACCCATGAAAGATGAATCTGCTTTTGGCTTGCTGAGAAAAATAAGCCTATGAGATTGAACCAAACATTGGTCAAAGGCAGTGAATGCCATCCTGTGATTCTCCTGCAAATGTTCCTATCCTTACCCCCTTTATGCTCTTTCTGTTTTCATGTAACAATTTTCCATCAGGGTAATTGCAAAAATTAAATGAGATAAATTGTGTTCACCAAATTTACTGGCACATTAAAAAAAAATAGTTCACTTCTTTCCTTACTGTCTTACCTCTGGACTTTATTAATCCAAATTCAAAAGCTAGCAATCAGGAAAACTGGATGTTCATGTTAGAGTTTATTTTACATAATTGATGAGATTACACAGGTCTGTGAGTCCCAGGGAAAACAATCTTCTCCTACTTCTCAGATATGGAAAAACACACCACCACCACCCCCACCCCCCACCCCGCAAAAAAAAATGATTCCTACAGATAAAAAGGTAATACAAATAGAAAAGCTATATAAATTACCCCAAGTCTAAGATCAGAAAGAAAATTAGTCCAATACATTGTAAATAGCAGGGCTCCTCAGGCAGTACTAGTGGTAAAGAACCTGCCTGCCAGTGCAGGGGACAATAAGAAACATGGGTTCAATCCCTGGGTTAAGAAGATCCCCTGGAGGAGGGCAAGGCAACCCACTCCAGTATCCTTGCCTGGAGAATCCCCATAGACAGAGGAGCCTGGCGGCTCTAGTCCATAGGGCCGCAAAAGAGTCGGACCCGACTGAACTGACTTAGCACGCAATTGCAAATAGCATTAGAATGATATACTCAGTCACTGGCTATGATTACAAGTATAATCAGAAGGGCAGTGGATATCACAATGAGCAGTGAAAATGTTTGGGTGGATTAGGGAAAGTGGTGGTAAAACTCATTTTGAGGGTCACTTTCTATTTGTCATGGGCTTCCCTTGTGGCTCAGTTGGTAAAGAATCCGCCTGCAATGCAGGAGACCTGGGTTTGATCCCTGGGTTGGGAAGATCCCCTGGAGAAGGGAAAGGCTACTCACTCCAGTATTCTGGCCTGGGGAATTCCAGGGACTGTATCAACCATGGGGTTGCAAAGAGTCGGACACGACTGAGTGACTTTCACTTCACTTCTATTTGTCATACTATTATTGCGAAAGTATTTAACTTTTGCAGAATTTCTCTCACATAAGCCCAATTAAAACTATACAACAAGCAACATAAGCAAAGTTCCATTTCCTGCTAGTCTGCATTTTTTTCTGGCTGTGGTTGAGAAAGTTAAAATTTTATGTTGCAATTACAGTTTGCCTTTTTCTGAGTACCCTGTGGCTTTGCTGACAGCTCACAGCTGCCTTAATCTTACACACAGGTTAGTGTAAAGAGGACACACGTAAAACCACATCCACCATCAGGATGAAAAGAAGAGCATGTACATACCTCGTTCAAATTTTAACCGCTGATAAAGCTGAAACTGATCCACAGGTACCAAACAGGCAATCTGAAACCAGAGATATTCAAAAGATGAGATGTCACTTCTTTGCTTACTTTCATCAGGGAGCCCCAAGTTACCGTCTTTTTACAATCCCTTTTTCTTATCTGGTTTACTGTATCTTCTCTATACCAGCTATCTGCAAATTTCATTTTCCTTATACTGTTCATGCAGTTAAACAGAAGCAGCAGTTCCCAAATCATCCCCAATCCTCAGCCATGGTTAGGATTCCCTGCTCAAGGCATCAGTGACAGAACTCAGTGATCATCTTCCATTCTTTTATCAGAATCGAGACTAGTGGGAATTGGCAACCCACTCCAGTAGTCTTGCCTGAGAAATCCCCAGGGACCAAGGAGCCTGGTGGGCTACAGTCCATGGGGTGGCAAAAGAGTCAGACACAACTTAGGGGCTAAACAACAACAAACAAGACTAGACAACCAAACGTTTGGACTTTGCAAATTATCTGTGCACATATAGAAACAATGCTCCTTTTCTCTCTTCACTTAATACATTTTTAAAAGATTTTCATCTTAACCTACTGAGCACCATTCTTTAAATAAAGCCTGATGATTCAAATGCAGGAAGTAGCTGGGGTTTCTATGAAAAAAGAAAAAAAGATTATAATTCTAGCTTTAAAACTTTAAGATCAGGCAGATACTGCCTCAGGAATAACATAACTTCATTCATCAGCTAGGGAATAGTACTTTCTAAGCAATAGAAACACCATTTCTTTTGACGAACATCACTTCACGGGCCTCTGGTGATCATTCATTGTCATCCATGCCCTGGCAGAGAAGACGTGCCTAAAGATATTTCTTGTGGCTAAGCGCCTATTTCCATTTCAGATGGCACTAATAAATAACAGTGATTCATATCTAACTAAATGACATTTCAGATTAATCATTTTAAATTGCATTTCAAAGGCAGATGCAGGAAAAGCAAACTGCTCTTAAACTGGCATTCTAAAAATAATAATTCCACTGACGTCAACATATAAATATATTGACATTGCTTAAAAGACTTACAACTGAGAAAAATCAAAGGACTTTAGGTTTTCAGACATTCATCAAGTTGATAAAGCACATAGCCTTAGCCTTGGAAATTGCAACTGTAAAACATGACATACTTTTGCTATAAAATCTATCTAGATAAAAGCTCTTGCAACTAATGGCAGTCTGCTTTGAGAAAACCTGAGTTTAAAAATAAGGTATATTCAGGAGGGGGAGCACATGTATACCTGTGATGGATTCATTTTGATGTTTGGCAAAACTAATACAATTACGTAAAGTTTAAAAATAAAATAAAATAAAAAAATAAAATAAAAATAAGGTATCTAACATGGTATTTAACAACCATGATACATTTTAAAAGATAATGAAAATCTAATTCTCCTCCTTACAAAAAAAATCGATTTGTTTATTCTGTAAATGAATCAAGCTAAGTTAGCTAAAATGTATGAAGAACAACAAAATAGGCAAGTTCAGCCTTCTACTACTAAGTCACTTCAGTCGTGTCTGACTCTGTGCGACCCCATAAGATGGCAGCCCACCAGGCTCCCCTGTCCCTGGGATTCTCCAGGCAAGAACACTGGAGTGGGTTGCCATTTCCTTCTCCAATGCATGAAAGTGAAAAGTGAAAGTGAAGTCGCTCAGTCTTGTCCAACTCCTAGCGACCCCATGGACTGCAGCCTACCAGGCTCCTCCATCCATGGGATTTTCCAGGCAAGAGTACTGGAGTGGGGTGCCATTGCCTTCTCCGTCAGCCTTCTATGTACCAACTAAAATCGGGTAAAACATAAACTTAATTATAACATTTTTTCCAATGGGGAGGGGGAAAACGTTGCATTTTCAATCTGGCACCTTAAATAAAAGCTCATTAGCTTGATTATGTAGAAGGCAATGGCACCCCACTCCAGTACTCTTGCCTGGAAAATCCCATGGATGGAGGAGCCTGGTGGGCTGCAGTCCATGGGGTCGCTAAGAGTCGGACACAACTGAGCGACTTCACTTTCACTTCTGACTTTCATGCACTGGAGAAGGAAATGGCAACCCACTCCAGTGTTCTTGGCTGGAGAATCCCAGGGACGGGGGAGCCTGTTGGGCTGCCGTCTACGGGGTTGCACAGAGTCGGACACGACTGAAGCAACTTAGCAGCAGCAGCAGCTTGATTATGGTTAATTTTATGTGATATTGGTTTTACCCTAATTTTTTTTTAAATTCAGTTAGGCTTTTATCATACTGAAAGTCAGTATTGTCTCATCTGTTATAATACTATCTGGACCTCTTTCCTGAAAGACAAAGGGGTCTCAAATAAAATGCAGAGTTGGAAACAGAATGTACAGGCTTGTGAAGAGAGACATTAAGAAATCAGTAAAATTCTTGACTTAGTCACTGATTCACTGCAGGTGGAGGACAAATAATCTAATTGTACATTAATTTGAGGGCCAAGGGTACTTGGGGAATGATGTCATCTGGACCCAAGAGACCTCAGTGTTATTTTAGAAACCTATTTTTAACAACCCCCCACCAAAACCCACTTAAGGTCTTTGATTCTATATGACAGTCTTGTACTCCGCCTGTGAAAGTGAAAGTTGCTCAATCGTGTCTGACTCTTTGCGACCCCATGGATTATACAGTTCTTGGAATCCTCCAGGCCAGAATACTGGAGTGGGTAGGCTTCCCTTCTCCAGGGGATCTTCCCAGTCCAGGAATCAAACTCAGGTATCCCACACTGCAGGCAATTCTTTACCAACCGAACCACCAGGGAAGCCCCACTACTGCCTAAAACAGATTCTGAACTGATGAAGACCTTCAAACCCCTGAAGTCAACCCCTAAAAATTCTGATCAATAACAAGCAATTTATACAACAGCTAAGTCCAACAGAGTTGATGGAAGACAAAGCAAACAAGAGATGAGATAATGTTTCAGACAGAGATGAAATTCTAATGAGAAAAACGACAGAAATTAATTCAGTAAAAAAAGTCAACAATGGTAGCGATGAAAGTTTAATTTTATATTAGAAAGATAAATTTCATCTGAGCACACATTACTGCCAACAGGGAAGTCAGAGGTCTCTAGCTTTTTTTGTCCCTTCCTCTACTTTGTAGCTCCTATTTTATTGTTTTCTAGATCAAAATTTTGTATGGAATTAGGCCTTAACACAGTAAATCAATTTTTCTGTTGAAATCTGTGATCACAAAGAGTTAGTTCCATCATTTCTCACTCTGTTTGATCCTTTTGGAATCAAGTTAACACAAAACACACCACTCTCTTCTCCAGAGCCTCCCTCCTGGACTTACATCTTCTCTATATACTCATTTAGAGTCTATTATGGGTAAAGTGTTGGCTGGAAGCTTGGGATACAAAAGAAGGAGATACAGAAGCTGCCTTCAAGGAACTTAAATTACTCAGGAGGTAGTAATGTACACATAAGTTAAAAAAAAGATCTATTCCTTGATCTTATCGTCTGTTAGATTTCACAGATTAGAGCTAATTTTCTGAAATGTTTTTATATACTTTGACATTTTCTGGTTTTCTTTTTAAATTAATTTTTATCAGAGTATACTTGCTTTACAATGTTGTGTTAGTTTCTGCTGTACAGCAAAGTGAGTCAGCTGTACATTTACATATACCACCACCACCCCCCCCCCGCCTTTTTGGATCTCCATCTCATTTAGAGCAACACAGAGCACTGAGCAGAGTTCACTGTGCTACCCAGCAGGTTCTCATTAGTTATCTATTTTATGCATAATATCAACAGAGTATATATGTCACTCTCCCAATTCATCTCACCTCCTCTTCCCCCATGGTACCCATACGTTTGTTCTCTACATCTGTCTCTATTTCTGCCTTGCAAATAAGACCACCTATCTCATTTTTCTAGACTCCACATACATGCATTAATATACAGTATTTGCTTTTCTCTTTCTGACTTACTTAACTTTGTATGTATAAACTTTAGTTTAAAAAAAAGATGATTCAGAGTATTAAATTTCTGGTTCCATTGCAATCTGAAGCAAAGTCACTACTGCTCAAGGTCTTTTACAATTATAAAATTGAAATAAATGTTTAGGATGATTACTGAAGGTTCAATCAGGCTAAAGGTTAAGGAACTACTGCTTAAAAAAAGAAATAAATCACAAGGACACTAAAATTGATTGCAAAACAGAAATCCTAGAGAATAATGGAACAGATTATAATGAGGTATGTTATGTATTCAATTATCCTCTTCCTGTGAACAAAGCAATTCCAAATCATTCAAAGACATATCAGGACATTCCTTTTTAACCTTTTTATTTCAAAATAACTTTAGACTTACAAAAAGTTGCAAAAACTTGTATAGGGTTCCTAAATGTCATTCCCCTCAATTTCTCCTAACAGGAACACCTTAGTTACATAACCACAGTTAATTATTAAAATAATGAAATTTACATTGATATAAAATAATCTGAGGGCCATATTCAAACTTTACAAATTGTCCCAGTAATCTCTTTTTTCTCAGTCCAAGATCCAATTCAGGATACCACCTATCATTTAGTTGCCATGCCTCCTTAACCTTCTCCAATCTATGGTGGTTTCTCCATATGTTTTTGGCTTTCATGACCTTGACATGTTTGAAGGGTTCAGGCCACTTATTTTGTACAATATTCTCCAGCATGGATTTGTCTGATTCTTTCTCATGATTACGCTGAGGTTGTGCATTTTTAGCAAGAATATCACAGAAGTGATGTCGGGCCATCAGGAGATACATGAGGACAACCTGTCTCATTACTGTCAATATTAACTTTTTAATTTGGTTAAGGTGGCTCAGTGGAGAAGGCAATGGCACCCCACTCCAGTACTCTTGCCTGGAAAATCCCATGGATGGAGGAGCCTGGTAGGCTGCAGTCCGTGGGGTCGATAAGTCGGACAAGACTGAGAGACTTCACTTTCACTTTTCACTTTCATGCATTGGAGAAGGAAATGGCAACCCACTCCAGTATTCTTGCCTGGAGAATCCCCGGGATGGGGGAGCCTGGTGGGCTGCTGTCTATGGGCTCTCGCAGAGTCGGACACAACTGAAGCGACTTAGCAGCAGCAGCAGCAAGGTGGCTTAGACTGCAAAGAAACTGCCTGTAATGCAGGAGACCCAGGTTCGATCCCTGGGTCAGGATACCCTGGAGTAGGAAATGGTAACCCACTCCAGCATTCTTGCCTGAAGAATTCCATGGACAAAGGAGCCTGGAGGGCTACAGTCCATAGTGTCACAGAGAATTGAACATGACTGAGCATAGCACAGCAAGGTGATTTGTCGGATTTCTGTATTTTTTGTAACCACCAAGTATTTTGTAGGGAGATACTTTGAGTCTACAAATATCCCATTTCTCATTATAGGTTTTCCTACTAATTTTTGTATTTATCAATAATTCTTGCCTAGGGACTTCCCTTGTGGTCCAGGGGTTTAGACTTGGCTTCCAATGTGGCGGGTGCAGCTTCAATCCCTGGTCAGGAAGCTAAGATTCCACACGCCTCACAGCCAAAAACCCAGAACATAAAACAGAAGCAATATTGTAACAAATTCTGTAAGACTTTAAAATAAATAATTCTTGCCTATAATTATTATTGTGGTATTTAATAATGATTTTTTATTTTTATCATTCATTCTGTATTTATAAATTATAATTCTATTATAAGGAAAGGTTGTCCCTTATCCCTCATGTATTTGTTTGTTCATTTATTTATTTAGATCAGTATGAACTAATGGTACTTATTTTATTCAATGAGTTCTAATCTACTAACTGGACTCATATTCATGCAACAGAAACAAAAATTTCTAAGTATCCTCTCAAATACTGAGAGAACATTCCCCTCAAACCAACTACTAAAAAAATTCTGCACTTGACTGAAAGTGATTTTTAATTATTTCTCCTTTGGAATTTGTACTAATAAATGACAAGCCACTCCAGTATTCTTGCCTGGAAAATCCCATGGATGGAGGAGCCTGATTGGCTACTGTCCATGGGGTCGCAAAGAGTTGGACACGACTGAGCGACTTCACTCACTCACTTTCACCTGTTAAACAAAAATTTATCTCTCCTCCTATCCAAGAATGAAAGACCACGTTTTCTCCTCATCACTATAGAAATTCCTTCCAAAAAGAAAAAAAATTTTAATTCAAAGAAAAGGCAAATTCAGTTTCATTTTAATAGAACAAAAACAATAATACCAGAATATTAACAGCAAAAACCTACTGATTACCTGTAGCCCTGAATCACTGTCTTTGTTGTTGTTGTTAAAAATAAGCCTGGGGATACTTATTAAATCCTCAGTTCCTACTCTGCTGAAAGTCTTCACTTTTCCAATCCCCTCCACCTACAGCAGAGCATAAGCAGGGAATTCAGAATATATGTATATGTGGGGTGCTATAACTATTATACATACAAGTTAACTGGATAGATCTAACATCCACAAATGGAAGAAATAAAAGACATATCCTTGTGTACCATTATGAACTATGCCCATCCCATAATATTTGAGCAAGCATCACCACCTACATTGACACGAACCTTACAAAGACTAAAGAAAAAGAGAGGGCAGACAGGATTGCTAGCCAGAGAAGTGTTTCTGCTAAGAGTGCAATGTGTTCTCATTATAATGATACATACAATATATACTGTCTTTTAGTTGGAAAAGTGAAATGGTTCAAACACAAAAGCTGGGGACTGGCTTTCACATATGTACTACCATCAAGGTCTGGAAAGGCAAGACAGAAGGGGGGAAAAAAAAAGGCCAGACCTTACTTAGATTTGACCCTTTAAAGCACACTTCTGGTACTGTTGCTTTTATTTTTTTATTTTTATTTTTTAATTTTATTTTATTTTTAAACTTTACATAATTGTATTAGTTTTGCCAAATATCAAAATGAATCCATCACAGGTATACATGTGTTCCCCCTCCCTCCTCCCTCCCCATACCATCCCTCTGGGTCGTCCCAGTGCACTAGCCCCAAGCATCCAGGATCGTGCATCGAACCTGGACTGGCATCTTGTTTCATACATGATAGTATACATGTTTCAATGCCATTCTCCCAAATCTTCCCACCCTCTCCCTCTCCAACAGAGTCCATAAGACTGTTCTATACATCAGTGTCTCTTTTGCTGTCTCGTACACAGGGTTACTGTTACCATCTTTCTAAATTCCATATATATGCATTAGTATACTATATTGGTGTTTTTCCTTCTGGCTTACTTCACTCTGTATAATAGGCTCCAGTTTCATCCACCTCATTAGAACTGATTCAAATGAATTCTTTTTAATGGCTGAGTAATACTCCATTGTGTATATGTACCACTGCTTTCTTATCCATTCATCTGCTGATGGACATCTAGGTTGCTTCCATGTCCTGGCTATTATAAACAGTGCTGCGATGAACATTGGGGTACACGTGTCTCTTTCCCTTCTGGTTTCCTCAGTGTGTATGCCCAGCAGTGGGATTGCTGGATCATAAGGCAGTTCTAGTTCCAGTTTTTTAAGGAATCTCCACACTGTTCTCCATAGTGGCTGTATTAGGTTGCATTCCCACCAACAGTGTAAGAGGGTTCCCTTTTCTCCACATCCTCTCCAGCATTTATTATTTGTAGACTTTTGGATCACAGCCATTCTGACTGGTGTGAAATGGTACCTCATAGAGGTTTTGATTTGCATTTCTCTGATAATGAGTGACGTTGAGCATCTTTTCATGTGTTTGTTAGCTATCTGTATGTCTTTTTTGGAGAAATGTCTATTTAGATCTTTGGCCCATTTTTGATTGGATCATTTATTTTTCTGGAGTTGAGCTGTAGGAGTTGCTTGTATATTTTTGAGATTAGTTGTTTGTCAGTTGCTTCATTTGCAATTATTTTCTCCCATTCTGAAGGCTGTCTTTTCACCTTGCTGATAGTTTCCTTCGATGTGCAGAAGCTTTTAAGGTTAATTAGGTCCCATTTGTTTATTTTTGCTTTTATTTCCAATATTCTGGGAGGTGGGTCATAGAGGATCCTGCTGTGATGTATGTCAGAGAGTGTTTTGCCAATGTTCTCCTCTAGGAGTTTTATATGTTGCTTTTAAAAATTAAAGGAACAGGCTGAACACAGAATACAAAAGATCAGTATATCTAGAGACGGAACTGACCATGGAATTGATCATGACAGCATGTTAAGGTTTTGGCAATTTTTGAAGAGCTATGCTCACAGGGTAAAGAATCTGCCCACAATGTGGGAGACCTAGGTTCGATCCCAGGGTTGGGAAGCTTCCCTGGAGAAAGGAATGGCAAACCACTCCAGTATTCTTGCCTGGAGAATTCCAGGGACAGGGGAGCCTTGTGAGCTACAATCCATGGGGTTGCCAAGAGTTGGACACGACTGAGCAACTAACACACACATACACGTGACTTGCAAAAAAATACAAGAGAAATAGTACTGGCCTTGTGATAAATGCCCTATCACACTAACACAGAAACTGAGAATGTTTCCTATCACAACCCAGAAAATAAGAACCGGTACATTTGCCCATTCATCTGACTGTAGTAAACTAAGCTCATTGCTGTTGCTGTTTCGTCACTAAGTCATGTTCAATTCCTTTGCGACCCCATCGACTGTGTCGCACCAGGCTCCTCTGTCCATGGGATTTTCCAGGCAAGAATACCGGAGTGGGTGGCCATTTCTTTCTCCAGGGGATCTTCCGACTCGGGGATCAAATCTGCATCTCCTGCATTGGCAGGTGGGTTCTTTACACTGAGCCACCAGGGAAACCAAGCTCAAACCAGCTATCAAATCATAGCTGAGAAAACAAGAGGGCATCATTGTCTTAGAGCCAGAAGGCAGGGCTCACTGG
Source organism: Bos taurus (assembly GCF_002263795.3). Taxonomy (NCBI): domain Eukaryota; kingdom Metazoa; phylum Chordata; class Mammalia; order Artiodactyla; family Bovidae; genus Bos; species Bos taurus. The sequence goes on from NC_037350.1 coordinate 39,222,279, forward strand.
GGAACTGAAAGGTGGAGGAGACCTGGCATTCCAGGACCAGGAATCTCTCAGAAAAGGGCTGCTTTTGGTCTTCTTTTTTCACCTGTTCTACAGATACCTTGGGCTTCCCTGGTGGCTCAGTGGTAAAGAATCCATCTGCCAGTGCAGGAGACACAGGTCCAATGCCTAGGTCAGTATCCTTGCCTGGGAAATTCCATGGACAGGGGAGCCTGGTGGGCCACAGCCCATGGTGTTGCAAGGAGTCGGACACAAGTTAGAGACTAAACAACAACAAGGCCTCAGGACATCTTCCCATGTCATGCCCTGCCTCCTGCCCTCAGCCCACTGATGGGTAAAAGGGATGTTCCCACGTGCACAACCATCCATGTGATACATTCCCTCCACCACTGCTGAGTCTTCTTTTATTTGCCTTCAGTTAAAGAAGAAGCTTAGAAACCTCACTCTCCACTCACATGCAGTTTTAACACAAAGCCTTAAATATGTTCTAAAACAAAAGTCAGCTTGGAATCTCAAAAGTGTCTACTGACTCCAGCATGGCAGATTTCTTTATCCCGTGCTGCCCCAAAGTTTTACTCTTTTTCAGCCGACACATATTACAGCCAAAGACTGTTACAGACACATTCAGTCCCTTCCCATTCAGATCCTAAAACCGCAGGAGCAGCAATATGGCCATTTGCCCCAGCGTCATACTCTTGATAACAGGAGGAAAAATAGAGTTAAATAAAAAGATGGTGAGACTTCCCTGGTGGTCTAGCAGCTAAGACTCTGTGCTCCCAGTGAAGGGGGGCTGGGCTCGATCCTGAGTCAGGGAAATAGAGCCCACATGCTACAATTAAAAGATTCTAGATGCCACACCAAGATCTGGCGCAGTCTAACTAATTAATTAATTACTTAGAGGGCAAGTGGAGACAGTGCTAAAGGGTGATTGGGGGAACTACGGGATCTCTTATAATTCCAGCAGCCTAGCTTAGCTGGTAAAGAATCCGACTGCAATGCAGGAGAACCCGGTTAGATTCCTGGGTCAGGAAGATCCGCTGGAGAAGGGATAGGCTACCCACTCCAGTATTCTTGGGCTTCCCTGGTGGCTCAGCTGGTAAAGAATCCACCTATAAAGCAGGAGACCCAAGTTCAAGCCCTGGGTCAAGAAGATACTGTGGAAAAGGGAATGGCAACCCACTACACTATTCTTGCCTGGAGAATTCCATGGACAGAGGAGCCTGACGGACTATAGTTCATGGGGTCACAAAGAGTCAGACATGACTGAGCGACTACCACTTTCACTTTCACGAGTAAAAACTGTGTTTATTTTGCAAATGCAGCTTTAAATTTCTTGGCACCCCCTACACCCCCCATCCCAGTCTTTCCAGCATCCCACCCTAAATCCCTTCCTATAGCAATTCTGGAGCCCCTGTTCTTGAGAAGAACAGTCGCATCCATTTGCCCTCTGGTGCACGCTGTAGCACCAGCAGCAAAGGCGGGTTGTTCCAGTGGCCTCGGACTTGGAAGGAGGATGGGTAGGTGAGAAGCTGGTCCCAGCCATCCACCACCAGCTGGCCACAGGAGAAAGTCCCACTTCTCAGGTCCTGTGATGGTAGGCATTTATGTGCTTGCTGCTCACATCTGACATGGTCCAGACACATGGTTCATGTTCCCCTGTAAGTGATGGTTATGTTACTGCCCTAACACAGTAAGGAAACTGCTTCAGTGAGTCACCACCTTTTTAACAGGGCTACTAACTTCAAGCAAAGGCTGTGCCTAAAGTAATGCTATCAGAACCAACCATCTGTGTCCTGCCTTTCATAATTCCATGTTGGACAAGATTCCTGGATCAAACACTGCTGAGCAACAGCTGGAAGGACCAGATGACACAAGAGAGGAAAGTTTTCCTTTTCCCTGGCTCCCAGTGGGTGCCCCTCTAGGACACAAGTTCTCCAGTCACTACTCCCACCAGCTTCCATGACATTGAAGGGGAGCTGCCTTTTCCACTGTGTCTTACATAAGCAAACAGGTTTTGGATTGGGCATTGAATCCTTTGCTGATGAAGCTACTCCTGATAAATTGAAGTGAAGGCAAAGAGCCACAGCTGAGCCAATTTGGAAGCATTAAAGCTTGCAGGAGACACAAATATGAAGCAGAGTCAACTCTGTGAGCTAGACCTACATAGGAAAGCGTTCAGAGGAAAGAACTTAAATTCCTGGTGTCCTTTAAGGAGGAAAAATTTTATACTTCCATGCATTTTATAAGAAAATGAACAGTGAAGGATCATGTATTGTAATACAAACAGAGCATCACAAAGGGAACCTCAGCCTTAACCAGAATTATTCTTAGCAAGCAAAGTATATTTATGTGTTACCTATAAAAATAAGTGTGTGTGTGTGTGTTTTTTAATGATAGGAAAAGTAGTAACAGAGACAGAATCCAGAGAAGCACAATCTGGATGTACCACTGTGATAGACTCAATAATATATAGATTAAGAACTATGTATTATAATAACAACTGTATATGAGCAAAGTATGATGTCAAGCAAGTCAGAAAGGGAGACGGTGTAGCCCAAGTTCATGTGTGTGAGGTATTTGCTTTGAAAAGAGTCACCCCATATAAACTGATGAAGCCACCAATAACTCCGTTATAATCGCATCATTTCTCAACTCAAAAATGAGACACAATCACCACCACTGCATTTGTTTTTTATTCTGGGGGAAAAAAATAGTGGCAAGTTGGTTAAGAACAGTTGACTACTGCAATTCATGCCCATCTTCAGGCAGGCTCTTAGCATGACCTATGAGTACAGAAATGGTCCTTCAATGCCCCAGAGTGTCTCTTACTCATCTAATGGGAAACAGACTTTGGAGAATATGAGAAATACCATAGTTTAGGTTGGAGTATGTTTTTGTTCTGTTTTTCAGATATCCTTTTGTCATTTTTAAGAACCATTATGGGTTTATTTGCTTTTAATGCAGCCTAAAACTGTTTTTAAAGTAGAGCTGGGTAAATGGAATCAGAACTAGGGAAGTGTGAATGAGAATATGAACAGCGGGAAAAGTCAAGATTAAGAAGGAGAAAAGAACTACGGGGGAAGATGACCAGAGCATGTCTGTACTAAGAAAATCAGAAAAGTGAGACTCTGTTCTGGAGATTTTTAGGACAAACCATGGCCTGTCACTTGTCTATACACATTAGCCCTAACATTTGATATCCAAAGGCCCAATGGCTAATGGTTACCATTCATTTAAAGTCTAGAGAAAAATAAATAAATAAAGTCTAGAATGCCGCTATGTCATGAGCTTTCTGCAAAGAGGGAAATGGTCCATTCTGTGCTGTCCAACCTGGTAGCCACTAGCCACATGTGGCGACTGAGTACTTAAATTGTGATCAGTGCAATCACAGGAATGAATTTCTAATTTTAATTTTAATTAGTGGCAAATAGCCACATGTAGGCTTATCTAGAAAAGAGATTGTAATTAATTTCAAAGGCTTGTTTAGAAAGGTCACTTCATTTATGTTTTAATAGCTTTCACACACAAGCATTAAATAAGATCCCGTGGCAGACATAACTCCTGCTGCCTGCTCCATCTCACACTTTTTGCTCTTTTAATTAATTATCTGGCTCATTATCTGTTGAATGTCTCTCTTCGAAGTCAGAAGCTCCAGGAGAACAGTACTGGGACTATCTTATTCACCTCTCTATCTTGACCGGGAAAGAGCCTGGCACTTTGTACACTCAATAAACATCTGTTGACTGATCAGACCTCACAGAAGCAAGTCAAAAAGGAAGCATGTTCCCTGGAAGGGTCATGTCTAGAAAGATGCTCCTGCAAACCTGGGTCTCATTTTTAAAAACCATTTCCAAGTTGCACAGATCAATAGTATTCATGGTAGATAACTGAATCTTTCCCCTTTTTAATTTTCTTCTACCCATTTTTCACACAAAAGTTAATATTTCTCACCACAGGATTCACCCAATCAATACTACCTCTTTGTTTTAAAAATTCCATTTATTTCATGACTTTCCTAAAATGAACAACTTCTAAACCAATATGCATTCCTTTTATTCTTCCCCTCAAATGACTTCACACTCACTTGTATCACTTACTTGGTATTTCATAAGCTAAACACAGGGCACCCAGATGCAGACTGGTTAAAAATGGTCTATACCATCTTTCTGACTGCTTTACTTACAAAAGATATAAATGTGTAAAAGAACATCTGTATATATATAAAGCACATGTGTATATACATGGATACACACACCTTCGTACAGACACAGGCATACAGACATGTACATATATACCTACACATATATACCTACACACACATATGCACTCTACTGGACTTTCAATTATCAAGACCTTTACTCTGCACTCTGTTCATCCACCAAGTTCTACTTTTAAAGCCATGCAATCTGTCAGAAAGGACTGGATTGGAATTCTAAGTCTTTTGCCTTTTAGATATGCAAAAGAAACCCTTGCATAACTAAATAAGCAAGTTATTTAGACACTCTGAGCTTCAGTTTTATAAATCTATTGAAAGTATTAGATAGTATACTGGCTAAGAAAGCAACTACATGAAGGCATACAAGATTTGAAATGAGCAGAACCTGAAAGTTAAAAGCTGATTTAAGGGCAAGCTATTAAATGGGGATTGAAAAAACAAAGAGACATGTCACAGTGAGAAGAACTCACTCAAAAAATACATTTCTATGCCTGATAAACACTGAAAGAAAGGCCTTTCTCTGCTCTTTAGAAATGGTCCAACCCAGGCTACCTCTGCAGAATCATAATAATTTACATTATCTTTAACTACGGCTAATCAGTCATCTGTTTATCTTTGAAGTATTAAAAAATCCCCAGGCCACTGACTATTCAGCCTCCAAAGCTCCAACCCAGGCTACCTCTGCAGAATCATAATAATTTACGTTATCTTTAACTACGGCTAATCAGTCATCTGTTTATCTTTGAAGTATTAAAAAATCCCCAGGCCACTGACTATTCAGCCTCCAAAGCTCACCTAGCCCCTTGGCCTATTCTAGAACTTCTTCAACACTCAGGGGGCATTTATAAATAGAACCAAAGTAAATAACAGCTTTAATAGCCTCCATAAAGAATCCAAGGTATGTAACAATAAAGTACTCCTTTAAAAAGTTAACCCCTGTATTTTGTTTCTAGACTCCCTGGTAGAGACGTACATAAAGAGCCAAGATCCCAGGAAATCATGTCAACAGGGAAAAGGGGAAGATCAGAGCACCCATCCATACCTCAGCTTCCTGCAAGGTCCCATGGTTTAGGCACACCATGTCTGGGCAAGTGATGGGAGACCCACATCCTTCTCGGATTGCCAGCTGCATGTACTGTTTCAGACACTAGAAGTTAAGAAGAAAAAAGACAATTACCCACCACATTACAGAAGCCCCAAGGTTATATAACTGCCACTGCCTCTTCTTCCTTAATTGGCAGTCCTGGGGCTCCTGCACTCAGGAAACCAAAGTTATCATGAGTGTGAGTACTAAGTGCCATCACTCTGGAAAGAACACAGAGACAGGTAATTAATTATGTATGACTTCATCCTAAGAATATTGAGTTTATCCAAGGTAACAAGTCAAATTCCTGTATGCTCACACATTTTATTCACCATAGACTGGGAAAAGGAGAAACACTCTCTTGCACTAATGGCAAAGGCCTTCTCTGTACTTCAAAAAGAAAAAAAACTCACATAATTTCCTATCTCCACTTTTACCCAGTGGTCCTCTCTCTCAAAATTTGCCCAGAAGTAGAATTCATGTCAAGCTCACCAAATAGAATTAAAATAAGATTAAGGCACTGGCTTATCTACAAATACTCTCAGAAGCAAATACACCTGGAAAAGGAAATGTTAAAGACAATTTGAGACCCTCAAATTGAGACCCTCAAATGAGACCCTCCAAGAACTGTGGGCCTTGGCAGATGCTAAAATGGAGGGGGTTTGAGTAGAATCTGAGAAAAAAAAAAATTACATAGGAAATAAGAAACTCAGAGAGAAGTAATACAACATGAAGGACAAACGTGTCACTAGTAAAAGCGTAACTAGTAAATAAATCCTAATGACATAATTGTGAAGTCTTTTCCTTTCATTGACCATGTTTATGCGTTTTCCCCATCTGAATCTAAAACTATCACAACTTTACTATTTCAGAAAAATAATCATGTATTAATATTTATCTGTTGAAATTACTGCTACAATGTACTAATGAATTAATGACTAAGGCAAACAATTTAAACCAAATTTTTTACTCTCTAAATATTTAAAAATTCCCTTCTTCAAGGAGTCAATCATTTTTATCACAGAGGAAACTAGAAAATAGCCTCATTATCCAAAATAGAAAAACTCATCAGTAAATTATGCTAAATTCAAGCAACTGAATGCTGAGGAATCAAGAAAAGTACTTTCAAATGATGTTTAAAGACAATGGGGAAATGCATATGATTTAGTATGAACTGGGGAATAAAAGATGATTTAGTATGAATTGGAAAATAGACAATATCTGAGAGCAGAGTCTCTTAAGTCACTCTTCCCCTACAATCGACCATAATCAATATAATATTTTAATTTTCATTTTTTTGCTCAAGAGAAGAGTGAACATTCACTTGGTCTTGGGGTTACTGAGCCAAATATGGGCTCCAGTATGAGGAAGAATAGATCAAGAAAGCAGTAGCAAGAAAACATGAGGAAGAATTTCAATGCACAGGCAAAACTCAAGAGGGAGTATACAAGTGGCTCAAGAAAAATAATGTCACACTAAGGGACACGTGAGTAAATGATGCAAAGCCTTGTCCACCCAGCTCTGCTTCTGAGGGCCTCTCGACCTTCCAGCTGCCACTAGATCCCAGCCGCCACTTGAAATTGAACTAGAAAGTGAAAATGTATGGTCTCTAGGCTTAAGGGGAAGACATCTGAGAAAAACAAAGTGAATGGTACAATGAGCGTCAAATCCTAATTCCTGGGCTCTAGCCTCCGTGCCACGCTATCAGCTGACAATGGGAACATTACCTAAACCATGACCCAGACTGGCCTCCCTTCATGTACAAAAAAATGTTTAATTGGAAGATAATTGCTTTACAATAGTGTTTCTGCCATACATCAGCAAAAATCAGACATAGGTATGTACATGTCACTTCTATCATGAACCTCCCCTCCCACCCCCCATCTCATCTCACCCCTCGAGGTTGTCACAGAGCACCCCTTCGAGCCCTCTGCGACATACAGCAACTTCCCACTGCTATTTCACATCTGTTATGTGTTACATATTTTACATATGGTAATGTATATGTTTTTATGCTACTCCTCAAATTCTGACACTCCCTTCATTTTTAAAATGGGGATAATAATACCTATTATGGCTACTTCCCAGGGTTTAAAACACTCATACACACAAACCCAGAATTTTGTACATGGAAGCCCTTTGGAAATATGCAAACTGCAGAATATTTAGTCATATTTTTACTGCATTTCACGTGGTCTTGGTCTCGGCTGTAAAGAATCCACCTGCAATGAAGGAGATCCCAGTTCGATTTCTGGGTTGGGAAGATCCAATGGAGATGAGATAGGCTACCCACTCCAGTACTCTTGGGCTTCCCTGGTGGCTCAGCTGGTAAAGAATCCACTTGCAATGTGGGAGACCTGGGTTCGATCCCTGGGTTGGGAAGATTCCCTGGAGAAGGGAACGGCTACTCACTCCAGTATTCGGGCCTGGAGAATTCCATGGACTATGTAGTCCATGGAGTCGCAAAGAGCCGGACATGACTGAGCAACTTTCACTCACTCAGTCACCTAGTCTCAGACTTCCAGTAACTTTGTGGAGAAATGTTAATCTTTTAGTCTTGTGAGATTATTATTTCTCTGCTCCCTTCAGGAAACAGTTAAACCACTTGTGGTCGAGAAGTTCCATAAACAGAGCAGACATTTACAACAGAACACACACCTCTATTCAATTCTCTCTGTTGAACTATTTGCATCTATAGACAAGACTGAAAATAGGAACTGAAGAGACTATGTGTATCTTTAAAAGCAAAAAAAAAAACTCATTTCAACTTTTATTGTAAATTTGTAAAACTGAAATCTAAGCTATCCCAAGACTTTATAATGGATGCTCTATTTGCTAAGGTAGGAAGGCTGCAACCACAATATACAAACCAATGAATTTTGAAGCTTCCCATGAAGTCTCTCCTGGCCATGATATTCTCTGACCCATGCTTCGAGGAGAGAAGTTAGAACTGTGTACACTGACTACAGGCTGTAAGTATATGATCCCTTTAAAAAAAATTATGAGAAATAGTGGTTCAAGATAGAACTTTATAAGTGCAAATTGCAAAGTGATGCTACAGCACAGGCACCCAACACTCCATCACTAAGGGCGTTTCTACTGAAGGCAGAGAGGGAAACAACCAGCTCTACTGAATTTTCAAGGACCTTAGGTTCATGATATGTCTTACATTAGCTTTCACTAAAATTTAATCTCAAACCCTCCCTCTCTTCTTTACTACCTCTGGCTAAAGCACAAAAGAACCAAAAGCAATCACATGAACCCCTGTGCATGTTACACAAACCATACCTACGTAAAATGGTTAACAATTCTGGGAGAAATGGAATCGAGTTTGTACATAAAAACAGAAACACGGAAAAAAGAAAATATTATTATTTAGTCACATTTAAAAAAATCACATGCCATTAAACATTGGCATTAAACAGAAGTCTAAATAGGCAATTTTCATAAGAGCTAATATATTCTAAGGGAAAATGTTTCAAAAATTGAACTTTTCAAAAATCTTGATGACACAAGAAAGAAACGATTTCTCCTTTGAAAGCATCAATGTTTCACTTAGTTTGATAGAACATAGAAGCATTTTCAGGCCGTTAAGAGCATGTGTAACAATAAGGATTGTTCCTCAAAATCATTCCACAGCACTCAAGGACTCAGATGAGATTTAATCAAGGATTTAACCATCAAATATCTGTTGAGCCAGACGACCTGTCTGTTTCAACCCTGAAAGTCTACGAATTATGTAGTCTTTCCATAAAGGGGTTTCTTCTAGGTCCCTTTCAAGGATGCTATTTTCCAATTTATCAAAGGGCATTCTTCATGAGGTATTCTCATCTATCAGGCAGACATGGCACAAGAGCTACAACATTCAGACAAAGCTATGTATCCACCACCAGAATTACAATATGCACGTGTGTGTGTGTATGTATAATATATACATACACACATACACTGTACAATTGTTCTGTGTCACTAGGTTGTACCTTAAAGATTTTTCTTCTAAGAAAAAAAGCACGACCATGAATTTGGTTGATGGAATTGAATTTGAATTTTTAAGACTGAAGTACCAGCTCTAAAGTCTCCTCTGCATTTTGGGCAAGTCATTAACCTCTCTCACTGCAGCACTCACAATTATAAAATGGGACAGTACCACCTGCCTAACCTACTCTCAGGGAAGTGGAGAGTCCTCCATGAGAAAAAAATACATGAAAACTGAGAGAGGCAGCAAATGTAAAGAAGAGAATGGAATAGATGTCTCTAAACTCTAGGCAGGCACGCAGAAATCAAAGTCTCAGAAGGCATGCAACCCCCAGACTTCCCTGGTGGTCCAGCAGTTAAGAATTTGCCTGCCAAAGCTGGGGACACAGGTTCGATCTCTGGTCTGGGAAGATCTCACGTGCTGCAGGGCAACGAAGCTTGTGGGTCACAACTACCCAGCCTGTGTTCTAGAGCCCATGCTGTGCAAAAAGAGAAGCCACCGCAGTGAGAAGCCTGAGCTCTGCAACTGGAGAGCAGCCCCTGCTAGCCGTAACTAGTGAAGGCTATCAACGAAGACCCAGCAAAGTCAAAAATAAATAGATAAATTGATTTTTTTTAAAAAAGAGAGATGCGACTCCAAGAGGATGGGCAGGGGAGGTAAGAGGATAATAGGTTTGGTTGCGAGAAAAGGGGTAAGACGAGCCATTAATTGAAAGTTTAAATTGACCACCAGGACCCTGGACACCTCTAGATGCAGGGGCTGGGGTTCTGAAGGCAAAGGAGAGCTGGCAGCCCACATGGCTTGAAGCTGAGCTGGTGACGTATTGACCTAGGGTTTCCCATCCCTTGCTCAGCGATGGCTGGGAAAGGAGGTGATAAGGGGAAAGTCTTAAAGGCCAAAATCTAGACTGGCCTTGAGTAAGTATCTGTTTTGCTTTTTATCTTTGCTGGTACAAGGCTGTACACTAAAATGGATATTTAATAAAATGGAGACTAACGCTTCTCAGCCTCAGGACACAATTACATCACAATGTCTCAAATGTGTTCTAAATAACAGCTCTTACTGAAGCCAGGATTCTGCTTACTTCGGTTCAGACTACGATGTCTGCACAGGATCTGAGAATAAAGCTTTATTTGTTAGATGCTATTGACTTAAATTGTTAGTAAACTCAAGATGGTATCTTTCCGAATTCACAAGTCTCTTAACACACCCAGGACATCCTGGCTTGGACACATATAATGGTCCAAAAACATTCAAATAAATCAACAAGTCATAGCTAAGCAGTAAGTCGTTTCCTGGTATAGCGTGATTCTAAAATTTTTTTCTTATAAAAACCCTTTCAGAAACCTTGGCTTTTCGCAGATATTATATTCCTAGTGACAGGGATCCCCTTCATACCTCTTTGCCAACCACAACATCAGAGGACTGATAAGAAAACCCAGTCAAACAATAAGCCGTAACTAATGTTAAAAAGAGACCTGAGTTTTACATTTCTCATCCTTAAGCATCTCTGATACGAGAAAGCCTTGTCTTGGACCCCAACTTGATACAACGCCCAGTTTGTCCGCTCTCACAGACCTTGGTGCCTAGCTAACACAGTACGTTTCAAACCGGGTGCAAAGGTGCATTCCTGGGAGCTTAGTTCTCCATGCCAAGAGTCCCCCCCACCCCCGTTTTATGTTTATTTAATGATATGAATAAAAGAGAACACCCATTTTTCCTCAATCTCAATGCTCACACTTGTGTTTGCACTGCGGTTCTGTTTTTCCAAGTAGGCATACTTTCGCTGTCAGAGGCAGATAAAATAAAACTATGGAGGAGGTGTCTGGGCCAAGTGTAAGCTGTACAAATCAAGATTCCAGCACAGAAAGGTGGCAAGATTACTGAATTGCTACTTGTTAACTGGAACACACCAAACTCAGAGCCTAAATGTTAAGTGATTTAGTGGAAACTAAACACCATCCTTCACATTAATGTTAAGTTAATGTTAACTTAAATTTCACTGGTCTATAAAGTGAAGATAGGAAAAGACAGGGAAACCTGATGTCTTGCAGTCCATGGGGTCACAATAAGTCAGATATGACTTAGTGACTGAACAAAAACAATTTTAATTAATATTCAGCTTATGCATTTACTCTGATGTTCTTAAGAGATACAAGTCTAAATGTGCTTAAACTGATATGTTTGTATCAGTGTAAGGGAGACTAAAATAAAATTTTTTATTTTATTTAAATTTTAAAATATCTCAGTATGGGGGTTCAAATTATTTTCCCCTTCAAAGGAATCCACATAAATTCATCAGAAGGTAGCAAACAGTAGGGCTGGGGGCATGGCATTTTCCCTTGAGGACATATCAGAACAACAGGCCCTACAAAGAGAATTTTATAGACTATACGACTGCCTCCTCTCCCTCAATTCTCTGAAAGACTTGGATTTTCCTCCCTACTGGCCAGTAATCCCATCAACACCTTAGGTAATACCAGATGCTAACAACTGAAGCATGTTGTACATGAAAAGCTGCATCACCCTGCATTGCAGGAGACTGTGAACTTGCGTCTCCCAAGGCAACGTCTGCGTCAAGGTCTGGATCGTATCTTATGTCTTCATATCCTCTGGAAATACCCATCAAAAGCATCTGGGACATGGTAGACAGTTAGACCTCTGTAGGAGCTGGAAGCCAGAATCTAGCCGCTTTGCAGCAGAAGTCAGCTCCCATCACTGAAATGTAAGCCCATCCACCTGCAATCTTTGGGTTTTCTCCTTTGACACATATGAGCCACTTCCACCTTCCAGGGCCAACTCTACTATTTTCTAGTTTCCATTCCCTGCTGCCTTTCAGGAAATTTACCCTCTCCATCATCTGTTTTCTTTCTTGCATCTTGAATTGTTCCCTGAGTTCTCCTTCAGCAGTTAAACATGTCTAAAAACATTTTAATTACAAAAATAATAATAATGAAACAGTAAAGAAAATAGCTTTCCCTTACTCCTCTTGCTGGCTTTATACTGCCATGTTCATTCCTGTCATTCCTTATATGCATATACATGTATATAAATATGTACATGGGCTTCCCTGGTGGTTCAGTGGTGAAAAACCCGCCTTTCAATGCAAGAGATGTGGGCTCAAACCTTGGGTCGGGAAGATCCCCTGGAGAAGGAAATGGCAACCCTCTCCAGTATTCTTGCCTAGAGAATCCCATGGACAGAGGAGTCTGGCAGGCTACAGTCCACTGGGTCACAAAGAGTCAGATACGACTTAGCGACTAAAGCAACCTCAACAAAAATATGTTCGTGTGTGTATTATACATATATTGTTGGTGTTTTTTGTTGCCCAGTCGTGTCTGACTCTTTGCAACCCCATGGACTGCAGCAGGCCAGGCCTCTCTGTCCCTCACCATCTTTTGGAGTTTGCCCAAGTTCATGTATTATACATATACATATGTATATATAAGTTTTATATGTGCATATGTTTTTATTGAGCTATAACTCACATGCCATATAATTTGCCCATTTAATGGCTTTTAGTCAGTTGGACTTTTACTATAATCACAGAGTTGTACAACTAACATATCGATTTTAGAACATTTCATAATCCCAAAAGAAACCCCAAGCCAATTAGTAGTCACTCTCCATTCTCCCCCCAAAACTTCCCATCCCGGCTTTAGGCAACTACCAGTCTATCTGCTCTCTCTGTGGATCTGCCTGTTCTGGATATTTCACACAAGTGGAATCACACAATATGTGGTCCTTTGTGACTGGCTTCTTTCAATAGCAGATACACGTTTTCATTTCTTTTAAGTATACACTTAGGAGTAGATGTGGGATATGCTATTGAATAACTCTATGCTTGTCTTTTGAAGAACTGCTAGATTATTTTCCAAAGAAGTTGCATCATTTTACATTCCTACCAGCAGTAGGAGGGTCCAATTTTCTTCAAATCCTCACCAGAATTTGTTTTTGTCTTTTTTATCCTAGCTATTCTAACCTGTGTAAAGAGGTATCTCACTGTGGTTTTGATTTGCATTTCCCGGATGGCAAATGATTTTGAGGACTTCTTCATGTGCTTATTGGTAATTTGGACATCTTCTCTGGAGAACTGTCTATTCAGATCCTGTGCCCATTTTTGTGTTTTTATTGAGTTTTAAGAGTTCTTTATTCTACATATACCCCTTATCAGATATGACTTGCAAATGCTTTCTTGCATTCTGAAGGTTATCTTTTCACTTGCTGTGAAAAGTGGATGGTGTCCACTGAAGTATAAAGGTATTTAATTTTGATAGTCTACTTTTTTTTTCTTTTGTTCATCCTTTGCCTAAGTCAAAGTCATTAAATTTTTCTATTTTCTATATTTTCTTCTAAGTTTTTTGGTTTTAGCTCTTAAATTAGGTCTATAATCCATTTTGAGTTACTGTTTTCAACTGTGAAGAAGCAGTCCATCTTCACTCTTTTGCAAATGGATATCCAGTTGTCTACCATTTGTTGAAAAACTATTCTGTCCCCTTTGAATTGCCTTGGCACCCTTGATTAAAAGCAACTGACAATACATGAATTTACTTCTGGACTTTCAGTTCTATTCTATTGATCTGTCTGTCTGTCCTTTTGATGGTATCACACAGTTTTGATTACTATAACACTACAGTAAGTTTGAAAGCAGGAAGTGAGTTCTCCCAACTTTATGCATCTTTTTCAAAATTATTTTGACCATTTTAGGTCCATCAAATTTCCATATGCATTTTAAGATCACTGCATCAATTTCTGCCAAGAAGAGAGTTGAAACTTCGATAGGAACTGTGTTGACTCTGTAGATCCATTTGGGGATACTGCCATTTTTAACAATAGTAAATCTTCTAATCTATGAACATGGGGTATCTATTTAGTCTTTTTTAATTTCTTTCAACAACATTTTGTAGTTTCAGAGTATAAGCTTTGTACTTCTTTTGTTAAATTTATTTCCAAGGATTAATGTTATTCCTTTTCATTTTAAGTAGAAATGTTGTCTTCATGCCATTATCATATTATTCTTTGCCAGTGTATAGAAATACAGTGGATTTTTGTATTTTCCATTCTGAAACCTTGCTGAACTAGCATCAGTTATTTTTTTTTCTAATTTTATTTTATTTTTAAACTTTACATACTTGTATTAGTTTTGCCAAATATCAAAATGAATCCGCCACAGGTATACATGTGTTGCATCAGTTATTTTAAACTCTCAGAATGATTCCAGTGTGCAACCAAGTCAGAACCGCTATGTTCAATACCATCTATGCCCTCGAGTCTAATGAAGGAAAACATACCTCTCGTTATTGCTTTTACACCATTTGGAAAATTCAGAGGCATGATCTCTACAAGAAGGAAGGCTCCTTTCTAATCAACATCTTTATAAAGAAAGGGGCTTCCCAGGTGGTGCCAGTGGTAAAGAACCTGACTGCCAGTGCAAGGGACATAAAAGACGCAGGCTCGATCCCCGGGTTGGGAAGATCCCCTGAAGAAGAGCATAGCAGCCCATTCCAGGACTCCTGCCTGGAGAATCCTATGGACAGAGGAGCCTGGCAGGCTATTCAGACCACAGGGTCACAAAGAGTTGGACAAGACTGAAGCAACTTAGCACCCAAGCATGCATCAGCTAGTCCCAGAAGAAACAATAAAGGAAGTTTAAAGGGGAAATTGCATATGCAAATTTTAAATACCTATGAAAATTTAAAGTATCTTGAAATATTTTACCCTAAAATAGTGCTGTTCCTTTTTCTGGAAAAGGGTACTAAGATCCACCCTGTATGTCTGAGAACAGTCATTCAATATGGGAGATTAAATCTGGGCCCCAGTCAAAAGTACCTCCAGTTCCCACCAGGCAAGAGTGATCAAACGCTTCTATCTTTATCTCAAGTGATCATGAAACATCTAAATTAAGAAATTAGTGACAGTAATAGCTCTGAAGAGAAATCCATTGGAAATGCCGCAGTCCTGTCTAGTCCTCACGGCGAAGCCACGTAAATCTGCTAAACTGGAAGAACGTTTCAGTCAGAGCAGGGAGCAGGCACCAGGAGCGTAAAGACCTGCTTCAACAGGAGTGATTCAGTAGCTCTTCAGTTGACCTTTCTGAAGTCTTCCCTTTCGTCTCACGTGCGCTGCCTTATTGAACAGAGGGAGGCCCCAGTTCTGATACTCGTTCCAAGGAGATCTATTTGTGCCAGCTACCTTATGACACAGTTCACTCAGAAAAGCAACCAACGGTTCCAGGAGGAAAAAAAAAAAACAAGAAAGCTTGCCGAGTTTGCATCCTTCCATTTCCTCCAAAGAACCATTAGCCCTCAGAACTGCCAGCCCTCAGCTGGCCGAAAGGCCCCAGACAACAGGGCCAGGACAGGCAGTGAGAATATAAGCACATCCCAGATGAAACATGGGTAGACTCCACTGAACTCATTTATCACTTTCTTCCTCCTCGGCCTGTGCCCCTGTAGAGTCCCAGTTTGAACTCTCAAGCAGCTCTGACTCTCTCAGAATGCACACGCGGTCTCAGGAACACAGAAAGGAAAAAAATCCCCAATTATTAAAGGGTCGAGAAGCTCCTTTAGCCACGATGTAAGGCTGTGCAAATTATCTGCATAAACACAACCATTCAACCAACCCAAGTAAACAACTGGAGAATGCAGTGCTTACATTCTACTAGAGAATTCAGTATATTAACACTACACCATACAAAGCATAAAAGGATCAATGGACATCCAGACATGTGACAGAGCAAGGAGAGTAAAAAGCTAATGTTAGAATCTGAGAGGTGGTGGGAATATAGATACTCACTGTTAAAATTCTTTCATCTTTGTTGCATGTTTGAAAAATTTCATAACAAACATGTACAATTTTTTAAACTAAAAAGAAAATTGCCATTCACTAAATCTCAGATTTTAATGTTCCTTAAAGCAGGAATTATGTGTGTTATATTTTATATAAGACTCAAATATCTGTATTAGTATTTAAATCAGTGTTTGAATAGTCTACAGCAAAATTAAGTCTTATTAATTAAGATTAATGGTATAACATCAATGAACAATTATCTAAATTTTGAAATTTTTAAAAAGAATATTTACACTGGATAAATGAGAAAATGAAGCTAATTTATTGTCAACTATGTTTTTTTCCTACAGGATATAATCTACAAAGGCAGCATGAATAACTCACATCAATGACCCAGAAGTTGAACAGCAGTGATGCTGTTAACTTCCTCGAGAGGATACTCTTTCTCTACACGGAGTGATGGTTAGGAACTAAGTATCCTCACTTTTGAACTATGATTCTGGAGAAGACTCTTGAGAGTTCCTTGGGCAGCAAGGTGATCAAATCAGTCTGTCCTAAAGGAAATCAGTCCTGAATATTCATTGGAAAGGCTGATGCTGAAGCTGAAGCTCCAATACTTTGGCTACCTGATACAAAGAGCTGAGTCATTGGAAAAGACCCAGATTCTGGGAAAGATTGAAGGCAGAAGGAGAAGGGGACGCCAGAGGATGAGATGATTGGATGGCATCATCGACTCAATGGACATGAGTTTGAGCAAGCTCTGAGAGATGGTGAAGGACACAGAAGCCTGGCGTGCTGCAGTTCACAGGGTCACAAAGAGTCGGTCACGACCGACTGACTGAACAACAATCCTCGGTTTAGTAATAGACCTACTTAGTTGCCTTAGGCAAACTTCCTCCTTGGCTAGAGGGAGAATTTATCAGATTTACGAAACTTGAACTCTGTAAAAGTTGGACAAAGACCCACAGTGGCTAGACTGAAGATAAGCAATCTTGTTTTATTCAAAATTAACTTGAAATGATCTTAGCCAATTATCCATAGCAAAATCAGAATGCCCAGCTACATATAAATTAGATGGTAACAAAATTGCAACTCTTCTCACCTCATAATTTTCCAAGACTTTATTCTGCAAAAATGTGAATCTCTTTGAATATTTCCTAAACAGCAAGTATCTAGAACCAGTAGGGTTTCATGTGCTTTTTTTTTTAATTGCTATAATTTGAACCAGTCTTCCTTTTCTTTCTCTTAGTAAATCCATAGGCCTACATAGCTAAGACTGCTTTGACTCTCTTGTTAAATTCTAACCTAGTTACTATCCTTAAACTGCCTCTTTCCAAATGATCTTAGTTAGCACCATATTCTAGCAAATCAGACTATCAAAGCAAAGATCACAAATCAAAGCCACATAACTAGTTATTTCAGAAATGTCTGTCAGTGGTCACAAAAGAGCCAGAGGGAGCATATTATTTCATAGCATGAGATAGGGAGCGACTCACATGTGCTTCACCCAGAGTGCTCTGCAAAATACCCTGGACCAGGGCATCAGAACCTGCTGGAGAAGGAAATGAAACAGCTCGCTGGGCCCCACCCTCAGAGTTTCTGATTCAGTTAAGTCTAAGGTGGGGGCTCAAGAATTTATCATTCTAACAGGTTCACAGCTGCTGCTGCTGCTGCTGCTGCTAGTCTGAGGACCAGTGGCCTAGAACTGAAATATTCATTACACGAGAGGCAGGAGAAAGGAGGAGATGATGATGGGAGTGAGAGTATTTGTCAAGTTCCTGTGATAGCTGTGGTGTGCGTCTAAAAATTATCTTATTTAATCTTCACAGCAATTCTGAGACGGTATTATTCCCACTTCACACAAAGCAGTTCGGTAACTTACCCTCCCATGTTCCCATGACTGGTAAATATAGGAATTGAGATTTAAACCAAAGCCTGATGGAGACACTGTCCTTGCTTGCATTCCCCCCAATCTCACCATGATTTCCATGTTATTAGAATGAAAGCATGAGAAAATACTAGAACCTTTAACAAACTAAAAATACTCCTATTGTTTCCTCTGAAGATTATCAATCCCATAAACCATAAAATTTTTTAAAGACTAGACACCATTCCATATTAAAAATGATCTGTATTTCACACAGTACCCAGGAAAGCAAATATTACAGCTATAAAATTTTTTCCCAGTTGCAGGAAAGATGTCTTTGCTTTAGTCCCTCATTCATTAATAACCCTCAGCACCCAGGAATCACTTGGAAACAACTAGAAGACTAAATCCTCTGTTGCTGCTGCTGCTGCTAAGTCGCTCCAGTCATGTCCGACTCCGTGCGACCCCGTAGACGGCAGCCCACCAGGCTCCCCCATTCCTGGGATTTTCCAGGCAAGAACACTGGAGTGGGTTGCCACTTCCTTCTGCAATGCAGGAAAGTGAAAAGTGAAAGTGAAGTCGCTCAGTCATGTCTGACTCTTAGTGACCCCATGGACTGCAGCCTACCAGGCTCCTCCGCCCATGGGATTTTTCAGGCAAGAGAACTAGAGTGGGTTGCAACATCCTCTAGGGAACACTAGTAACTCCACAAGCAAGATGCAGGAGGAAGGTGAAAGAACACCCATTTTTGAACTAAGTAGTCTGGGCTTGAACTCAGTTTCAGCATCTGAATATATACTAAGTGCACTTGAAGCTTCCAGGTGTTTGTAAACCAGAGCTCTTAAACTCTAAGCCCGTAGTTTCCTCAAATAACTTGCCTGAGGTTACAGAGCTGAAAGTTTATAGCATCCCTCAATCCCTTCAACCTGGGGCTATGGCCACCAGTGTATTCAGATTATGCATGTCCTCTCTGGTCTCTGGAACCCCTTGGATTTTTTTAAGTCATTTGCTACTTACATCTTCTTTAAAATAACCTTTTATGTAAAAAAAGTTTTAAAAAAATTAAAAAAAAAACCTTTTATGTAAAAAAGGTTTATGTAAAAAAGCTGTTTGTTTTTTTTAAAACATTTTGCATTATAAAGATATTGTCCAGTTTTACAAACTTTTAGGATCATAAAAACCTAATACGGGCCTCATCCATCATTCATGCTAACAAATAAAATTTAGAGAGTACATACAATGTGCTAGCAGTATGTTATATATTTTCACAGATTGTTTCTTGTCTCATCCAAGATACCCTATGAATCAGGAACGAAGAGCATGGATCTGGGGCAAGCAGCTTAATTCTGCACTGGTTTCTTGATCTGTAAACTGCAGGGTAAGAGGAAATGGGGGGAAATAGTTCTCTTGCAATATACATATTACCTGGGCTTTCCAGGTGGCGTAGTGGTAAAGAATCCGCCTGACCATGCAGGAGACGCAAGAGATGTAGATGTGTCTTCCTGGGTGGGGAAGATCCCCTGGAGGAGGGCATGGCAACCCACTTTAGTACTCTTGCCGGGAAAATTCCAGGACAGAGGAGTCTGGCGAGTCCATGGGGTCACAAAGAGTCAGATATGACCGAGCACACACACACACACACACATTACCTAGTAGGTATCCACATGTTCCTGCTTGTCCTTCCTTCATTTCTTTTTTAAAGGGAAATAGAGGGCCAAAAAGATTGAGTTAAAATCCTACATTTATGTGGCCAACAACACATGTGCTTTCCAGAAGAGGTGAACCAAAAGGATCTCCTTACTGGGGATGGGAAATGACTCAAAACCATCGAGGCTTTCAGTTAACATAGAGCTATCTATTTCCACAAAACAGGGCACTGACTAGCCTGATTCCAAGAGGCCTGATGCATATCTGAAATCCACATTCTAACCAATCTCTTATTAACCTAAATTTTCAGAAAATGGTGTTTTAGAGGTCACAACAGTTTCAGCTGTCACTTGTCTGAACTGTTTTGTTCCTTTTCCTACTTAGTAACGTCTTGTCACTGAACATAGAGTTTGTGTGCGTGTGTATGTGAGATATCACATCTTTCATCACCTTAGGACCACTACTGTGTTACATTTTCATTCATTCATGCCTCCTATGTGTATACTTTTCCAGACAAGGCCCATTTTTCTAACCTGATAGTACCATGAACACCAACGTGTAAAATCAGCTGAAACTGTCCTGGAATTGGACAAGTCGTATATTTTTTGAGAGATAGATTTATGAAATGAGTTTGTTTGGCTGTAATTAACTTCCTCCTTTAAAAAGGGAAGCCAAGATTAAACAATGAAACATGTTTTTTTCACATCAGATTAGAGAAGATGAAAATTTCCAAAAAAATACCCAGAATATCAAAGAAAGGGTTTTTTCTACACCATTGGTGGGACTGTAAATGGGCATAACACTCTGGAAAGGCAATGTGGCAACACATGAAGCTTTAAAATGCACATTCCTTTTGATTCGGCAATTCTACTTCTAGAAATTCATCTTAGCTATATTTTCATATTTATGCAAGTACAAAAAAGTTCATTTATTAAGAGCAAAAACTGGCCCATCGTTAGTAGGGGCCTAGTTAGATAAAATTTTGATATAGCACACCATAGAACATAATGCAATACTTAAAAATGAAGGGAGATGTTTATATTCTTACATTGAAACATGTCCACAAAACACTAGGTTAAATTTATTTTTTAAAAAGTTACAGATACCATTTCTCTATTAAGTGATGTCTATGAATATATATCCATCCATGTATTTCTATAAGGACTTCCCTGTAGCTCAAACAGTAAAGAGTCTGCCAGCAATGCAGGAGACCCAGATTCTATCCCTGGGTTGGGAAGATCCTCTGGAGAAGGGAATGGCAATCCACTCCAGTATTCTTGCTTGGAGAATCCCATAGACAGAGAAGCGTGGAGGGCTACAGTTCATGGGGTCGCAAAGCGTTGGACAAGACTGATGACTAACACTTATGTATTTCTATATATTAGCACAGAGAAGGAGTCTAGAAGAGGGCACAGGTGGATCGTTCATATCATCAATACTTCGAAAGATTTTCTGTTTTAAAGCCAGTACATGTTAACATTTAAGATTGGAAATGAGTCTTTAATTTAAAAAGGAGAAAACGAATATGGAATAGGAGAGAAGACAATGTCACCGTATTTCTAGTAATTAAATTCTCTACCCCCATCAGCATATAGAAAGCTGATCACCACAATCTCTGCATTGGGCTGAGGTCTCAGTCTAAGACTGAAAGCCATTCTGAATTGACAAGTGAAGAGAAGAGAGAAGTCAGCCAAACAACTTCTTCTTCTCACGCTTCTGCTGGGGGCCTTCATTTGCCTGTTGGCTTCCTATTTCTATAGAAATAAACAAGGAACAAAAATCTTCCACATGTCATCCTGCAATTACTGCAAATGTTGAGGAAGTACTTGAAGTTAACTGGAATACCACCTGGAGCTGGCACAGATGCCCCTCCTCATCCTAGTACTTTTAGAGATGGGCAGTTAGGTGAATGATTTGCTTGGCATGGCTGAGTGGGGCTCAAAACATGAACACACAAATCCCTCCCCCCCCCAAAACAGTTACACTCACAAACAGGCAACTATGGTGTTATATACTTCACGTGCTTTAAAATGGGGATATTTTTCATGACCGATTTGGGTCATTAATTATAAAGAGGAAAAGTGAAAGTACTTGGAATGACGCCTCGCCCTAAGTTGGATAAACGCTTGCTACTGCTGCTATTATGACAATAACAATGATGACTAATGATACTGGGTTGCTTTCCTGCATTTCAGCCCTCGGTGAACTTCAAGTCCAGGTGGGGCAAATGAAAATATGCCATCTTTTCATAACCTTCTCTGTGAAAAAGAAATTAAATCTCGTTCTACCTGACACCTACTCTACCCTGACACCACATGGTTTTTTCTAAGAGAAAGCAGAAAAGCCTGAAGTACTTGTTCAACCAATGATCAAAGTCAAGAATGTTGTGCAAATAAAGCTTGCTCCAAAAGAATTGTGTCAACCGAAGCAGAGGAGGGGGGAACAAATTGATTAATATTCCCACATTGGGCAGAGCACTGTGGGTGAGTTTTTAATGAGTAACCTTGTTCTTGTCCTCTAACAGAAAGATAACCTTCATTCAAATAACATAGGGCCAGTGAGTAGGAAAAAAATGAGATTTCAACCAATTTTATTCTAAAGAACAGAACTCATACTAATAGAATTTGTAAAGAGCCAGTCGTGCATGCTCAATCATGTCCAACTCTTTGCAACCCCATGGACTGTAGGCCAAACCAGGCTCCTCTGTCCATGGGATTCCCCAGGCAAGAATACTGGAGTGGGTTGCCATTTCCTTCTCCAATAATTTATATAGAAACAGGCTTCAACTCAATGCAGAAGAAAAATATAGTTTAGAATTAGAATTTCGAATCACTGAATAGCCAGTGTTATTGTTTGTCTCAATCCTGATGTTTTCAAGCAAAATCTACATGATTATACCAAAGGCAGTAGAACTTCACACGCCTGCTGTATTCCAGGTACTGTACTATGTGCTTTATCCAGATTATCTACTGCACTCTTCTCTCCAACCTTAAAGGTTATAGATTTATTGTTTTCCCTAAAGTATATAAAAGAAAATGCAGACTCAGACTACCCGAAGACGTAAACGGCTAGCACCTGCTGGTCCAATCCACTATCATTTCTGACCTGGATTATCATGAAAGTGTTAGTCGCTCAGTCGTGTCCAACTTAGCGACCCTGTGGACTGTAGCCCGCCAGGCCCCTCTGTCCATGGGATTCTCCAGGCAAAAATACTGTAGTGGGTTGCCATTTCCTCCTCCAGGGGATCTTCCTGACCCAGGGATTGAGCCCAGGTCTCCTGCGTTGTAGGCAGATTCTCTACCTTCTGAACCACCAGGGAAGCCGTCTAACCAGTTCACATGCTTTCACCCTGGCCCTGTGGGCTTCCTAGGTGGTGCGGTGGTAAAGAATCCGCCTGCCAATGCAGGAGAGGCAAATGGGTTCCACCCCTGGTTCAGGAAAATCCCCTGAAGAAGGAAATGGCAACCCACTTCATCTTCTGTGCAGCTGGCAGGGTAACTGTGACAGTTAATTTTATGTGTAACTTGACTCAGCCACAGGATACCCGGGTTTTGGTTAAACATTGTTTCTAGGTGTGTCTGTGAGGGTGTTTCCAGATGAGATTAGCATCTGAATTGGTAGACTCAGTAGTTTCCACGTTCTCCAGGTCTTTGCTTACGTACAGTCATCCCTCTGCCGCCATGGGGTGGGTTAGTTTCAGGACCCCCGGCAGATGACAAAATTCGTAGACGCTTGAGTCCCTTATATAATACAGCATAGTACCGTTGACCCACTGTACCCACTGTGGGTATAGTGTACATACCTTATAGTGTACAGTGGGTATATTATACCCACTGTTATAGTCAGTGTTCTGCATTTTGCATCTGCAGAATACAGAACACTGACTGTAACACATTATCAGTGAGACTTTCCTGACCACCTAAGATAAGATAGAAACGCCCTCCCCTTTCACTTTCCTATCCTCCTCCCCCTGCTCTGTCTTGGGAGCCCATATCATCATCTGACTTCTGACTAACTTGTTTTTGTCTGTGTCTTTCTCTGACATGTGACCTCTCTGAAAAACCAGACCCTAATCTGATTATTCACTACGGAATCTTCACCATCAGAATGATGCATGGCACAATAAACCTGTGTTGAATAAATGAAGCCCAGACAACCAGATTTGACATCTAGTCTCCTAAATGTCAAGCCATTTTCTGGCATTCAGGAAAAGAACTTCTTTCATCAGAAGGGTAGGGGACTGGGTCTAAGGTGACTTCCAATTCCAGGACTGTGATGCCAAGACACCATCATTAGGGACTTAC
The DNA here is from genome assembly GCF_002263795.3 of Bos taurus. NCBI lineage: Eukaryota > Metazoa > Chordata > Mammalia > Artiodactyla > Bovidae > Bos > Bos taurus. The sequence goes on from NC_037350.1 coordinate 39,246,159, forward strand.
GAATAAGGTTCTATTTGCTGCTCTTTCCTCCGACCACATTTTACCAGTCTCCTTGAATAAGGATGTGGTAACCATTAGGCAATGGATGAGATCATAGGTCCAGAAAGCCACCTCCCCCTTGCGTCATCTCTAATCCATTTCTCAGGCTGCTACACTTTGCTCTTAATTCTCAGATGCTATCTGACCTGCAGTTGCTCAGTTGTCAGTAGAAAAGCAGAGTACCAAAATTTGTGCTTTTAAACCAGCAGCTTACCCGACAGACACAAAAGTCATCATAGTTCTATCATTAAAACTCTAAACAAACATAAGCAGCAAGTATATTGAAGTCATTTGCAAACAAACAAAGACAAATTCACCAACTCACTGTCAATCATCCAAGCTAATAAAATTAAGGGAGAACATAAAACCAAGTTGCCAAGTCCATATATTTTAATACCAGAAACCAACAGAGCCAGAGCAAGAGAGGGTGCTGACCTGGCAGAATTTACTTCTGCCTACTTAATTCTAGAAGAAGACAAGGGAATCCAGAGAGCTGGAGATTTTTAAAGCATCAGGAAAGGCTGGCAGGTCGTATGACCAGAAGAGTCATACTAAGTCACTTCAGTCGTGTCTGACTCTGTGCAACCCTATGGACTGTAGCCTGCCAGGCTCCTCTGTCCATGGGATTCTCCAGGCAAGAATACTGGAGTGAGTTGCCATACCCTCCTCCAGAGGATCTTCCTGACCCAGGGATTGAAACTGTGTCTCTTGTATCTCCTGCCATGGGGTGTCTCTTAAATCTCCTGCCTGTCCATGGGATTCTCCAGGCAGGAATACTGGAGTGGGTTGCCATGCCCTCCTCCAAGGGATCTTCCCAACCCAGGGATCAAACTCACATCACTTACCTTCTCCTGCCTTGGCAGGTGGGTTCTTTACCACTAGCACCACCTGGGAAAGCCAGAAGAGGGGAAGGAAAATTGTTCTAAAACACTGCTGGAGTACGACGCCTCGTTATTTCCAGCAGTTTCACAGATTCACAATAAAAGATGCTTAAAATGATAGTAAATATATCAAGACAATAAGTAACGCAATTATGATATTCTTATTGGGAGTTAGCAGCTCTTAACAGTATTCATAGTTTGAGACACTCTTCCATGTCAATCATCTGCATCCACCAGAAATGCATTCCTGTTTTCACTTTCCAAGTTGTACTGGGTCTTTGTTTCTTGTCTAAGTCCTACTTGGAGGTCTTCAGTTGAAACATCCAGCCAGGAGCCACTCTTTGGACAAACCCAAAAGAGAAACTTCTCTTTCTCAATCCTAGCCTCTAGTTTGTGGGTGTTGCAGAATAGCAGTGAGTTGGAATCACCTATATACCCACCTCTTGATAAAAGGCTAATGAGGAAGCAAGTCAAGTCTTTACAGGATTCCTTCCTCTAAAACATTTGTGAAAAACAGAACAGCTCAGCATCCTGACAGAATTTAGGAAACAGAGGAATAATAATGTTAATTTACCAGGGGCTTGGGACTGTGCTAATTGCTCTTTAAAAGTCTTTATCGAATTTGTTACAATATTGCTTTTGTTTTATGTTTTGGTTTTTTTTGGCCACGAGGCATGTTGGATCTTAGCTCCCCAGCCAGGGATTGAACCCACATTTCCTGCATCGGAAGGTGAAGTCTTAACCACTGGACCACCAGGGAAGTCCCCAGGGATTCTCCTTGGATGCTGCCTATAACACTCTAAGATAGGTACTACCATCCACTATCCCTCCTTCCATGCTATAGGTGAAAAACTAAGTTTTATAGAAGCCAAAAATTTGCCTAAAGTCATATACCAGTAAACAGCAAAGCCTGAACAAACGAGCCTGGGTCTTCCTGGCTCTGTATCTGCGCTTTAATCACCATGCATGTGACACTGGAAGGGAGGAATGGAGGTGGGAATAGAAAAATGACCTTCCCTTCTCTTTATGCAGGTATCGGTTTGAATCCAGGAAAGAACCATTATTCGTTTTTTGCTTCATTTGAAGGTGCTAAGTAGCTTCAGTCATGTCTGACTCTTTGCAACCCTATGGAGTATAACCCACCAGACTCCTCTGTCCATAGGGATTCTCCAGGCAAGAATACTGGAGTGGATTGCCACGCCCTCCTCCAGGGGATCTTCCCGACCCAGGGATTGAACCCATGTCTCTTGCATCTCCTGCACTGGCAGGCAGGTTCTTTACCACTAGCCCCACTGGGAAGCCCTACACACAGTACACAGTCGATGTGGGTGCACATGTGTGTGTATGTATGTACTCAGAAACATACACACACATGCATGCACACACACAGCAAATTTTCCAAACTGTCGGTGTCTCCCAGGCCATATGTGGGCTTTGCTTAAAGGTCACCCAGCAGGCCCCAAGGAAAAGAAGGGCTTGGTCTAAAAAGCTTTATATTTCCTCTCACTTTTTTAAACACTGGAAAATCCATTTGGCTCTGAGAAATGAATAGTAAAAGGAGCTCTAACTACTTAGGGCCAACAAAATGTAATGGAAAAAAGGCAAGAATATGGCTGGACTTTATTTTCTTTTTGCTCGGCACATCCTGTCTTTAATCTGAATGGTAAATAGGCCATGCCAACATACCAACTCTTTTCAGGTGAAATTATCTAGGTTATAAAAACAAGTAACAACTGTGTTTTCATTATTCTTTAATTCATGGCTGACAGAAATAGCTTGCAAAATAAATCAGAGAGGCAAATATTGCTCACAAGGGAGCAACCCACAAATTTTCCCTCCTTTGATAACCGATTTTTATGAAATTTTTTTCCTTTCACTTGAATTATAACTGTGTGGTATTATCTGAAAGAGTGTGTTGCAAAAGCTAGGAAAGTTGCATTATTAAAATCCACGGGGGAGGGGGAGAGAGAGAGAGAGAGAGACTTGTTCCATATGATCAGTTAGTAGACTAACATCCCTGAGATTTTGTCCTTTAAGTTCAAAAACAAGCAATCCTTGTTGATGCTTGGTAGAAACCAACACAATACTGTAAAGCAATTATCCTTCAATTAAAAATAAGTAAATTAAAAACAAAATTTTAAGGGAAAAAAAAGAACAAGTAATCTTGCAACACCTCTCTCTGTAACCCCACAGCATCAACCTCTTTGGCTCCATGATACACCTAATGATTCATGACCTCAATCAGGCCAGTGAGAGCCCCACCCATTTTTGTCCTGATTATTTAGCTTTCCTTCCTTTATACAATATTTTCTTCTCTATGCTAAATCTGAGCAAAAAGTCTAACAGAAACTATCTTCCCAAACAGAACATGGTAAAGCTTCCTTTTAACAAGAAACTAGATATATCAAAGGATTATTTGAAGCAACATCTATCACATTCCTTTCTCTGGATGTCATTAAATCAAGAACTACCTCCATGGAATAAGTTAAAGCAATATTCTTCCATGCACTGGTTGTAGGGAAATTAATAGTATTCCACTTAAAAAAAAAAAAAGGGGGGGTAGCATTAACAGAACAGAAATACTTCATCAGGAGAAGTTCAACTATGTCCCTTTGCTTTCTTTCTAACCACAAGGTTTCATAGAGTCTCTAAAATGCAAACATGCATTGCAAGCCTCCAAGAGAGGAATGTAAAATATATCTGATTCCAAGCTAACTTGACTCTGAAACACTTTATGCAAGGATCATCCCTTTCACAGAGCTGGAGGTTCACAGAACACACGTAGGTTGGGGAGCAGCTACTTACAGGCCAGATCTGAGCTGGCTAACAGCCAATGGGCAAGTCAGACACCTCATCTCTGTCCACTCTGCTCTCCCCAAGCACACGGATCATACTGTTTCTTAGGGGAAACAAGACAAGGATAGAATGGAGAAAAGTTCACTGAAATGATGAAAATACAGCACTATATCTAGCAGGAGAACCATTACATGTAGACATTCCTCTCTAGAGAGGGGGAAGAGGGAACTCTCTTAGCAAGACCATTTTAAATACATGGTATGCACAAGAGGGCTTTCCCAGCCAATAACTGGGAAAACGGCATCCGATCACACTAAAATTGGGAATTAGGAGTATATGGCTTATTTTAAGATGTCACAGGTTTCTTTTCAGCCTTGAAAACACAAAACACATTTAATATCTTTAATTTGAATGCAAATCAAAATCCGGCAGGATCAGACACATTTTAAGCTAGTATTTTTAACTGGTTTTTCACATCAGTAACCCTTAGACACATGTTTTAACCAGTTTTTAAAATGAAGAAAGAGATAAGAGCTCCAACAAAACAGTTACAATGGTATTTCAGGTGAAGTACTTCAGGTATGAACTGCAAATTTATAGACACTAATGTCATCAGACACACGGTGATGGCTGTGGTCACTCAGTCACGCCTGACTCTTTTGCGACCCCATGAACTGCAACCCAGCAGGCTCCTCTGTCCGTGGGATCTCCCAGGCAAGACTACCAGAGTGGGTTGCCATTTCCTTCTCCACGGGATCTTCTTGACCCAGGGATCAAAGTCGCATCTCCTACATTATAGGTGGATTCTTTACCCCTGATCCACCAGAGAAGCCCAATAGAGCTTACTATTTTGATCAATCACATTGGGAAGCCAGGGAAGGTTCATAATTATAGCTATATAGAGTTCCCAAGTCAGAACAATACAAAAATACCAAGCCATCTGACCTTCTACTTTTGCATACTCCCCAACAATGGGGACATATGGATCGAGATGACAGAATAATCTAATTGTATTAACCCCTACTCCCAAACTGCTAAAGGAGAAATAAAAACTATTTGTGCGGTCTTTAACTGGGAACTTAGATCTACAGAAACAATAATACAGAGGCATCAGTTCCTCGTGAATATGAAATACGGCCTTTGCTTGTGTGTGTGTACTCTTTGCCCAACACTGATGCACACATTTGACTTCTGCTCTATGAGATCTCTGAAAAAGTGAATCTCATACCCTGCTTTTAAACATCAGTAACCTTCAGACAAAAATTTCCATTCTGGCTTTAACCAAACATTGCTTCTGACTCATTTGTTTCAAGGATTAGCAAGGGTCTGAAACCAATGTGAGAAAGTCAAAGAAAATAGTTTTGAAGCACAACACTCTGAAACAAAGCAAGACCAAAGGAAACTGAAGCTGCCCTGTGATGACAAGGCCATTTCCTCACTTCCTGTAAAGCAACTCACGCTGACAAGATGAGGAAGAACCAGGACAAACACCCGTTTAAACTAAGGATGGATTAAGAGTCAACTAGAAGAGTTGCTGCTGCTGCTGCTAAGCCACTTCAGTCGTGTCTGACTCTATGCAACCCCATAGACGGCAGCCCACCAGGCTCCCCCGTCCCTGGGATGCTCCAGGCAAGAACATTGGAGTGGGGTGCCATTTCCTTCTCCAATACATGAAAGTGAAAAGTGAAAGCGAAGCCGCTCAGTTGACTCGCAGTGACCCCATGGACTGCAGCCTACCTGGCTCCTCTGTCCAGGGGATTTTCCAGGCAAGAGTACTGGAGTGGGTTGCCATTGCCTTCTCCAGGAAGAGTTGAGCATCTACTTAAACTAAGTTGGGCATCTCGGCATGGTAGAAGGAGAGCCTGATGCCTAAATTACAATAATCACATTTTTGCTTTGGGAGGCCTTGTATGGTCTGATTAATATTTAATATTAATGGTTAATATTTATTATACAATAAATGTAATAATCACCAAACAACAAGTTTTACAAGTGAAATTCGCTCAGTTGTGTCTGACTCTTTGCAACCCCATGGACTATACAGTCCATGGAATTCTCCAGGCCAGAATACTGGAGTGGGTAGCCTTTCCCTTTGCCAGGGGATCTCCCCAACCCAGGGATGGAACTCAGGTCTCCCACATTGCAGGCAGATTCTTTACCAGCTGAGCCACAAGGGAAGCCCAATCACCAGACAACTGTGGGTTTAATACCCTTGACTTGTGAGGGAAATTTTTTTCAAATTTGTGCATCAATGTTGAGTAAAGAATACACACACATACACACTTACTGAAGCCTCCTCCCGTCTACCCAATTATCACTGAACACCCTGGCCCCACACCCCTAACCTCCTGCTCTTTTTTTTCTAAGCCCCTATTTCCCACCACCTCCTCCGTCTACCCAATTATCACTGAACAGCCTGGCCCCACACCCCTAACCTCCCGCTCTTTTTTTCTAAGCCCCTATTTCCCACCACTCTATAAAGTTACTATTTATCATGTAACTCTTTTGATAGAAGATAAGATCCTAAGTGCAAAGAACTCAGCTGGGTTTTGTTTTCTGCTACATCCTACTGCCTAGAACAATTCCCAGAACAAAGATGCTGCTTACTAGATACCTAGATATCTGTTGAACGAAGGGATAAATGATACTATTCTTTGCCATCTTTGGATGCTACAGTTCAAAACAAAAGGAAAGGATTTTACTCACTTTCCTTTTTTTACCTAAGAATTATTCCAAGCTTTCTCTCTACTCTAATCTTCAGTCCAAAAGAATTTAAGAAAACTGATATAAACTAGCTGGAAAATGTGTCACGTTAGTTGAATAAATTAAGAAAAAAAAGAGATGGAGTAAAATTTATTTCACCTTAACTATTTTTTAAAGTATGCTTAGTAAAATGCCTTTTTATAAATGATTCTAGAACTTCCTAAATAATTCCTTTCTTCTCACTCCCCTTGATTTGAGCAGTGACTACTGTAACTAAACTGGTCGATTTCCCTCACAAGTCAGGGCTATTAAACCCACATTTGTCTGGTGATTATTACATTTACTGTATAATAAATTAGCCATTGGACCATACAAGGTCCCTTCCCAAAGCAAAGCTAAACGGTGATTATTGTAATTTAGGCATCAGGCCCTCGCTCCACCATGCTGAGTTGCCCAGCACTCTTCCTAGTTGACTCTTAATCCATCCTTAGTTTAAAAGGGTAGCTGATTCAGCTGTAGCAATAATAAAATGTGATATCATGTTTTCCAAGGGGGGGGAAAAGGGTAGCTGATCCAAACACACAGGAGGGAGGTGAGTGCCATAAAGAGAGGAAAGATCATTCAGTTCTGGGTCTATGAATACAGGCCCAGAGAAGCTTTATCTTACTAAGTTTTCATTTTTTTATGAAAAATTTATCGTTATTTGAAATTTCCCAGTGGGAGACACAAACAGAAATGTGTTGAGGCCAGGTGCGGCCCAAGGGCATCAGCTTACAGTCTCTTGTTTACAGCCTCAGGGCAGACAGCATGGCCGTCAGGAAGCCCGCTCCCACTCCTAAAGCAGGTGAGGCTCTCCTGCGGTACGCGGCGTCGAGCCACCCAGATTCCACCAAACTCCTGGCAGTTCCTTTCCCGTGCACGTCTTTTCTGTGGGGAGCTCTCACTAGCACACAGTAAGAGCTCAAAAAATGCTTGAATAAATGAAAATCTGAACAAGATCACCTGGTTCATACTTCTAGTAATCCCATGGAACCCATCAGTCTGTTTCCTATCTTTATTCTTTAACCACTGTGTTCATAGGGTCGCAAAGAGTCAGACACACAACTGAAGCAACTTAGCACATTCTTTAACCAATCAACCTTCAGGCGTACATGCCATCAAGGTCACCGGCACGGATACCAAAGTGTCAAACTAAAAGAGACAAGCCCACCCCTGAAGATCTATAGGGTGATATCTATTATGAGGAATAAGCAGCATTCAGAATATTATGAAAATAGAAAAAAAAATTAAAAAGGAGATTTGACAAAGTAAAACAGTTGCATACCATGCGCTTTGTAGGAGATGAGCACGGAGATGAAAGAAAATTCAGCAAATTGCTACCTGATTTCTCCATCATTCAAAACACCTGATGAGCTTCTTACAGATGGTAGTTAACTAAGGCAAGTTAAAAATGTCTCTATTTTGTTCCTTAGCTAAAGCGTTAAGAATAGAAAGGCACAGCTTATGCAACCAATAATTAAATTTCATACACATGTTACACTTTGCCTAAACCCCAGCAACTATCAGATTTAGCATTCAAAACAGTATTTGGAATCTTATCCAAACATGGAATCACTCTCCCAAGCAGGATCATAGGGTAGTTTGGCTTCTCCTGAGCCACAGAAATATCTCCTACACTTTTACAATTTTTCCCTTCATATTTGTTCATGATGAAAGCATCAAGGAAAACTTACAGCTGTGCAAAAGATGCATCGGCATTCCTGGAGCGTGGTCATCTTGTCCAGAGACTGCTCACACAGGCAGAGTTTGCAAGTAACAAGGGGCGCCAGGGCCAGGTCTCCAGGTGTGGGATTTTCAGCGGCCGTCATGGTCAGACAGTGGAGCCTACCCACTGAGCCCATCAGCTTGTCCTCAGCCTCCTTCAGTCTCCTCAATCCCTACGGAAAGGCCCAAGGCAGAAAACATCCATTGATATAGCTATTGTTTAATCAACATCAGGGCAGCAAATCCTCCCCCTCAGTGATCTAAGGCTACAGCGAGTGCATTTCTGAGAACCATGGGCTAGAGAGCTAGCCACCTTGGCAAGCTATCCCTGGAGTTCCGAAATGTAAGGTGACCTCACTGTCCTGACTCACTCAAGTGACCTATGGAAATTAAAATACTATGAACAGACACACCATTTTGGAATGGCATTGCTATGATCAATTGAACAGACTCAAAAAACACTTAGAACATCACTCAGAAAGTTAAACACGTAATTGCCATACGATCCAGCAATTTCACTTCTGGGTGAACACCCAAAAGAATTGAAAGCAGGGACTCAAACAGATGCTTGCACACCCATATTCATAGTAGCATTATTCACAATAGTCAAAAGGTAGAAAGAAACAATCCAAATGTCCATCAATGAATCAATCAATGAATGAACAAAATGTGTTATAAGCATACAATGGGATACTATTTAGCCTGAAGAAGGAATGATAATCTGACACATGCTATAGCGGGGATGAACTTTATATACATTATGCTAAGGGAAATAGGTCAGACACAAAAGGGCAAATATGATTCCATTTATATGAGGTACCTAGAACAGCCAACTTCAGAGAGACAGAAAGTAGAAAGGTGATTACCAAGAGCTGGAGGAAGGGCAAATGGAGAGTCATGACTTAATGAGCGCAGAGTTTCTGGAATGATGAAAAAGTTCTGGGAATAGAAAGTATGATGGTTGCACAACCTTTTGAATGTTGTGATTATAATGTCACTGAATTATACGTTAAACAGTTGAAATGGTAAATTTTGTTTTGCATATTCTATCCCAATAAAAATTTTTTTCAACATGGTATCAGTGTTGTGTTCCTTCACATGCATCGCTTTACTTAATCTTTTACAACCGCAATGATCATTTCCTTCACTTTACAGATGAACTGAGGTCCTGAGAAGCTGCACAATCTGCCAAAGTTCTCAGAGTTTATTCACAACACAGCAAAACTCAAACTTCTATCTTTTGAGGCCAAGTCCAGTGCTCTCCCATTACACCAGAACTGCCTCACAGACGGATATTATGTGCAGAGATGGAGCAAGGAGAGAGGGCTATAAGAAGGGGAGAGAGAGAGGGGAAAAAAGATGGAAGGAGACCTGAATTCCATGACTATAGCTATCATAAGATCACTGAAATTGTACAAGAATAAAATCTGTCTGTACAAGTAGCATGACTATAGGAAAGGATATTTCTACACCAAAAAACAAAAATTATAATGGAAGCCCTTCCATTAGATTTTTATTCACAATATCTTTATTTTTATTCATATAAAAATCATATAAAGAGAAAATCATTAAAATATCATATAAAGATAAAATCATTAAAATATCATATAAAGATATTCATAATATCTTTATTTTTATTCATAATATCTTCTGATTAAATAAAAGCAAAATCTTTAAGTTCTTACTATTTTAAAAGAGTATCTGTGCTTAGTCAATCAGTCACATCTGACTGTTTGCGACCCAATGGACTGTAGCTCGCCAGGCTCCTCTGTCCACGGGGATTCTCCAGGCAGGAAGATTGGGTGGGTTGCCAAACCCTCCTCCTTAAACGAGTATGGGCAATTCTGATAAATTTGGCCACAAAAATAATTATATCCTCTCCTTCCAGAAGATCCACACTCTCTTCCTCCCAATTTTCAGGCAAAAAAAAATTATTTTACATATTCAGCACTTGTTACACAGCCTCACAGTGGCTTAAGTTTCATTATATTAGTACGAAAGTGCTAAAATAAGAGAATGAAAAACAGACTGGATTAGATAGAAAATCTATGAGATCTAATTGCATTAACTTTCTTAGTGTCATATCAGAGTCAGCAGTTTCTAACTCTAGTGACCTGAAGTGTTTAAGGTTTATCACCCGTTCCTTGAGAAGCAGTAAAAGATCTGATTAAAAAGAAATTAAAAAAGAAGCTAATCAATGATTGGCTTCCAATATGATAGGTATTTCTTGGGAAAAGACCAATATGGTTCAAGACACCATGCTCTTATTCAATCAACTATTGGTGACCTATTATTCAAGAGCAAATTAAATTCAAAACAACCTGCACATCAAATTCAGGATTTTTGAGTTAAAAAAACCCAAAAAAACCTCTTTAGGGTCAGTTACAGGTAAAGGTGAATGATTTACTTCTTTCCTGTCCCCAGTTTATGCTTACACAGCTACTATCTGCTTTCTTCTCAAGACTTCCTCGTTGATAACACACATCATCTTACCAACAACGTATTCTCATCCATCTTTTTCCAACACTGCTCATACAACATATTCTGAATTATTTTTCCCCTCAAAAAGAGAAATCCCAAGTCACACAGCAAGAAGAAATGCAGCCAGCAAATGCTTCCTGAGTACGGAAGATGGGAAGTGACACAGGCCAGAAACATCCCACACCACAAATGTCAACTACACCAACAGCCCATTCAGAGGAAGCTGTTGAGAATAGATAAATCCTGTTGCTCCAAACCTAACAAGAGAGCTAGGCGTTCTTCAAGAAAGTCATTCATTTCTCACAGTCTCACACTATACTATTTTTTAGAAGGAGACATTGAACAGGCCAATGTACTCGAAAAACGAAGACATAATGGGATACCTCTTAGAAGGTTATGTCTTCAAAACAGTCTTCTTTTAAGGCAGGGTGGGAAGGTGTGTGAAATCAAAGCCATCTGAAATTTAATCTTGTCTCTTGCCATATACATAAGGTTTTACTCCATAGTTTGTGAGTAACATGTCTATGGGCTATGGAATCAAAGTTGTAAAAATAGAAAAAATCTAACATCTCCAAAAGTTTCCTCCTGTACCCTTTATTTATTATTGTTGTGTTTGTGTGTCTGCTCCATGTCTGTGATTAAGAGGAGTTAACATAATATCTATCCTTGGCAAATTTTTCAATATGCAATTCAATTGTTAACCATAGGCATCATGCAGTTCCATAGGTGTATATTTAGTTATTTAGTTCTCCACTATGTACATTAACTATGTAGTTTTTGGTCTGTCAATCTTACCTCAATAAAGCGCCTTAAAATTTAATATATATAAATTTAAAGTATATGATTATATGTGTGTGTATATATATATATGAAGTTTTGTATAACATAAAAACTTCTTACAAAGCAGAGACTTATTTTGTTATAAAAAACAAAAAATTCCAAGCATTCCAACCAAGGCAGAATTTGTGACTGAGACAGGAAAGAAGGCACATATTTCATCTCTTTGAGATGTGAACAATTCAAAGCAATTCATCAAAGAAGAAGTGATTTATTTTTCTGTGTACAATAACCCCAGTTCCCCAAAGTGATGGTTTTCAAATAGTTTTAAAGCAATGGAATTTTATAAAAACAAAATCTTAAGTACTCCGCCACTGGATAAAAGAGAAATTATAGACTCGTGCCCATGGAAGCAGTACCAGGAAGATCCCAGCCAGGCGCCCTTGACCTTTTCCTCAGCAGTCTTCCAGGCACCATCGCTGAAGCTGAAGGCTTCACCAGGCATGGTTCAAAAGCCTGCCTCTTGGTTTTCACTCTGGGCAAAACTGGTAATGAATGTTTGAGAAATGAATGACTCATAGTTGCACTCCATAGAAAACGAATATCCAGCAAGAAATCTTTTCACCATTGACTCATTAGAAATTGAGCTCTTAAGCAATAATCAGGAGAATCCCAAAGTCCTCTAAATGAATCTCCCCTACACTTGAGATGTCTGTGAATAACTCCAAGATGTTCTATTGTTTCTTCACCTACGTCTTAATAAGATTCACTGGTCTCCACATAGAGAACAAACTTATGGTTGCCAGGGGGAAGGATGGAGGAAGGGATAATCAGGGAGTTTGGGACGGACATGAACACACTGCTGCATTTAAAATGGATAACCAACAAGGACCTCCTGTATAGCACAGGGAACTCTGCTCCATGTTATGTGGCAGCCTGGATGGGAGGGGATTTGGGGGGAGAAAGGATACATGTCTATGTACGGCTGAGTCACTTTGCTGTTCATCTGAAACTATCACACATTGGTTGTTAATTGGCTATACCCCAAGACAAAATAAAAAGGTAACAACAAAAAAAGATTCACTGGTCTCCATAACCTAAAACCACCAGCGGCAGAACTCACTCCCAGAAGCCTGGCGTGCTACAGTCCATGGGGTCGCGAAGAATCAGACGTGCCTTAGCAACCGAACAAGGAACGGCATGAGGCACAGAGGGGACGGCCAGAGGCTGACGGACCCTCTCAGGGAGCATCCTCATAGGCACACTGACAACACACACGCTCCCCTCCAGGTTTCCAGGAGTCTTCCTTCCAGAGCGCCCATGACTCATTCTCACTGTCTTGCTCGACTTGTTTTGCCTCATACTTCACATTTTACCCAAGCAAGTGACTTGAACATTCCATCCTCCAGCTTGATTTAAAACAGTAACAATTATAATTACTTTTACAGTTATTACATACAAGTGTGACTAAGCTTCTTCTTGGATGCTAAGAACCCAGTGAGAAAAGAATTTTGGTAGAGAACGTAAGAGTCATGACGGAAAAAAGAAAAACCTGACAAGCTGACTTCACGTTCGAATGTTCTGAAGTTGGCGGCAAGGCTGCGGGTGCACCGGGAGGGCAGGCTTCACCCAGACTGTAGATGTCTACCTGCTTAACTGTAAGTAACCACACAGCGCAACAGATTAGTGCAAGGAAGGAAAGTGTTAGTCGCTCGGTCATGGCCGACTCTTGGTGAACCCATGGACTGTGAATTGCCCAGGCTCTCTCCAGGCAAGAATACTGGAGCAGGTTGTCATTTCCTCCTCCAAGGGATCTTCCTGACCCAGGGATCGAACCTGGGTCCTGCATTGAGGGGAGAGTCTTTACCATCTGAGCCACCGGGGCTCTAAAACATCTGATTTTGCACTAAAAAGCCAGGAAAAGGGGATCAGCAGTTCTAGCTACTCTCTGAGTGTCTCCTGCACTACAAAGTGTTCATTATATGAGAAGTAACTACCTTTTGATAGGAAAGAACAGGAAAGTCACTTTTTCCCTCCTGTGTTTTCATTAGAATTGCCAAAGAAAGGAATACTTCAGAAACTGTGCTGGAAAGCTCAGGATGTATAAGGAATTTTCATATTCTGCTGGCCGCCTGAAAAAGCAATCTGCTCCAAAAAATGCAGTGGGTGAGACAGCCAACTTTCGAAGTATTTTTAACTAATGTAGTTTATGTCTGTTTCACTACCCAAAATCATAGCTGTTATTCCTCTACACAAAAAGATAATGTGATTGGAGAGGATACTGTTTTACTAGGAGACTCATCTGGCTATTTAGGAATTCTTCCACCATCTGCAAAGACTGTAAGACTCGGATAAACTGGTAAAGCACAAGATTAAAGGGACAAAGAGAAAAAGAAAGCTAACACAACCAAAGGGCTGGATATTACTGATGTAATAGAAATGTTAGCTTATGTAAAAATCCAGTTGATCTATAGTGAAGGGTCTTAATTCCAGGCCATGGTAAGAAGTCTAAGACTAAACAGAAGACGAGACACATGAGAGCTGTCAAAATGTTTATGTGCCAAAGATACTGAGTCGTCCCTGAAAAAGCTTTCATAAAAGATATGAATGCTTGACAGTGAGAGGGAGCTAACAAAAGGAAGCATTTTCAGAAAGGGGAGGTGCTGGGGAAGGTAGGGCTGAAGTGTTGCCTGTATAATGGAGAGAGATTCTGAGGAAGCCAATACTCTAGCACAGCAGGAAGAAACAATAATCCAATGGTCCCATTTCTACCTTGTTAGGAAAGCCCTCCCGATATCAACCAAGACTGACATGTCAGGCAACCAGCTCAACACAATCTGAAAATTAGTATTGTGTTGACCTTGGCATTTCTATCCAATGCAATGATTAATTTCACTGCTGGTTCATGTTCTCAACAAAAGCTGTTAGTGACTCAAATGGTACTAACTGAATCTAATAAAGTGCTGACTATCGTCAGCCACTGGCCAATTGCTGAAGTTCTACCCTAAATACAGTCTGGAATGGAAGGTAGACCAGCAGGCTGGTAGAGTAGCAAGGGCTATCAATACTGGCAGTAAGTGGGGCAAGGATTTATGTGGATCTCCATACTGACAAGTCTTGTGACTCTCCTCCTTTCTCGCATCTTTGACCCACTCTCTGGCCATTCAGGGACTAGATGAATCAGTGTACAACCAGTAATATCAGAAAAATAGTTCTAATACATGCCTTGAGAGGGCAAGAATAAATGGGAAGACAGTCAGCCTCACTAGTAATCACAAAAATGCAATTCCTCAAGTATATTTTATATCTGTTTTTCAAAAGGATAATGCTCAAGACCATTAAGTAGATACATCACATATCAGATACTTTAACAGGGCTTCCCAGGTGGCTCAGTGGTAAAGAATCCGCCTGCCAAGGCAGGAGACATGGATTCAATCCCTGAGTCAGGAAGATCCCCTGGAGAAGGAAATGGCAACCCATTCTAGTATTCTTGCCAGGAAAATCCCATGGACAGAGGAGCCTGGCGGCCTTCAGTGCATGGGATAACAAAGAGCTGGACACAGCTTCATCACTGAGCACCACACACATCACACATAAGATACTTTAATCATTAGTTGAAAACAACAGCACAGATTAGAAACTATTCTGTGGTATGAGATCCCTAGGTAGCTATGGGGATTGGTTCCAGGATCCCTGGAATCCAAGAATTTTGGCATCTGCCAGGGGATACCAAATTTCCTTATATGAAAAGGCCTGGTACCACTGGCCCTCCACGCCCGTGTCTCCACATCTGCAGGTTCCACCAACCACAGTGCAGGACCCACCAGTATGAAGGACTGACTGTGTAAACAAACCCAAGAAATGCTTAATTCTTAGAGACCACACGTAACCTACTCAGGCTTTGTGAGATGGTGGCATTGCTGCAAAACAGTTTATCACTGTGATAGGAAAGGGACTTCTGCTTTTTTCCCCTACCGTTTCATAGCATCCTTCAGGGGAAATCAAGAAATGAAAAAATATTCGGTTTAAAATTCTTCAGTTTTAACATCTTCATCTCAACAGGTTCCAGGATGGTAATAAGATGATAACTCTAACTGGGAGACCTGGTTTTTCTCTAAAAATGGAACTAATATACAAATATATCTCTATTAATTTTTTTTTTTTGTGGCTGAAAAGGACAGATACATCCTTAGGAAGGAAACGGTAAATATTATCAAAAACTGTTTTCTATGTAGTCTCTTTGCTATCTGAAATTATGTAACACATGAAGTACATTATTTTAATAAGATCTATTTTCCTAACTGTATTGAGATATCATTAAGAAAAAAAATGTGTAACTTTAAGGTATAAAACCCAACGATTTGCTATAGATATGTTTTGCAAAATGATTACCACAGTAAGGCTGGTTAACACTTCCATCACCTCGGTTACCATTTTTTTAAGGTGACAGTAATCAGATCTAATTTTTACATTTTGCTACAGGCATGATATATAGGAGAACTTTATGGAAAGAAATATGAGGTCATGACCAACAAAGTACATGATACTGTGATAAGCTTACTCTAAACCTTCTGGAGTACGGGACTTCTGGGAGGTCAAGTTTTAACATTTGCAAAATGCCTACCCTTCTGAAAAGCAAATTTATTTTTTTCTTGCCTTCTTTCTCTGTTCTCATCACCACTATAAGGTAAGGCCCAAGAGGTGGAAATCCATTTCCAGATTTCCTAACAAAACTTTCAAAGAAGGTAGAAATGAAAATGAGAATAAGAGCTCAATGATATTCTTGACATTGTAATTTTACATTCATCATCATAGGTCCCTCCTCGACCCCACCACTGTGCCCTGCCCACCTCTTTTTTAATCAGTGGTTCCCTGGCCTCCCACAATTATTCACCCAGCCCTGCTGAATAATTTTCTTCCCCCTGCTTGGTATAACAACAAAGCTCAGAAGCAGGAAGGAATGCCACTTACAGACAGGTCAGACAGTGATGTAATTAACAGATCAAGGAGAAGTGTTATTTCAGAAGCCCCATGGAGCAAGAGACGGGCTGATTTCCTGGGTCATGACATTACCAGGAAACTACAGTTACTAAAGAATGAATATCTAAACCAAAATGTTTTCTTCAAATGCATAAAAGGTTGTATAAATATTACCCTCTCCTGTGAAAATTAAAAGTTTTATAGAGACATTTTATAGATACAAATTTAAAACTAGTTAGGGGAAATAACTCCTCCATCTCACACTATGTGAGGTGCAGGGGTATGTATTTTTGTATGTCTCTGCCAAATCAATTTCTCAAGGAATAAAATGCAGGAAAATACAAAATGCAGGAAATAAGGTCAACCCACAAAGAATCAAATTCCACGCACGGAATGTGGATGTAAAGGTGATTAAACATAGTCCCCACTTATTACCAGTAAACTAGTTGAGAAGGTTGTCATCAGAGAGGTTCATATAATCATACTCAGGGTTTACAGCTTCAGCCACAAGTCCAGGAAAAAAAGAAAGGAGATGGTCTTGTTCTACCTTCCCAAGAAAAACAAAGAACCAGTTGACTGAAGGTCTGAGACTCAAACTCGTGACTGCAGAGGAATGAGAAACCAATGAGACACAGCTTTCAAAGCATGTTCTTTGATACCACAAGCCATACAACCAGAAATATGCCCGGCTGTGAATAAGAGAAGTATATTTTACTTAGATCGTTGTGCTTTCCATCTCAGGAAGGGATTCAGTCACAGATGAGAACTTTCTCACTCCATGCTGCAAAAGTATTGACCACTTTCACACTCTTTTACAGCTTCCCATGTTTTAATAACTACTCTAGCACAATGCATTAGGCTTAGAAGTACTCATAGACCAAGTAAATAATAAATCCCAATGATAACAGAAACAAAACATTAGTACAAGACCTCCCACATAGACCTAAAGGTGACAAAACAAATTAAAACTTGAAATAATTAAATAAATTAACTTAGGTGGGCCTATGCCTCTTCCAATTACTTAACACTCAGGTGACATCAGGGAAACATCAAAAAGACAAGACATCATTGAGATGACAAACTTCAAAGTATTTTTCACTCTCAGGTAAAACAACATGAATTAAAAATTACCATTCTGGTCCAAAGTCACTCCCAAGCCTACGCAAATTCCTTCAGGACAGAGGCTACGTCATATGCATCTTTATTGGCCTCAGCCTCCAGTTCCTCAATACCACAGAAGATAACTTCTCTACTGTACATGGAGGAGAGAACATATTCAGGGCCTGATTCTCCTATGTAGTCACTTCCAGCGATTCAAAAGCTAAAAAATACTGATAATCTGTTGTATCAAAGGTGCTTCAGTAAGTCAAGACAGGCATCCCTGAAAAAGAGTCTCAGTACTCAGGAGCAGTGGCTACCGATACCTACTCCCCAAGCTCAGCTTGGCCTAGTTCCCATCTCCAAAGCAATCAGCTGCACAAAATAGGTTTAGTCCCCAAACCGTATGGACTTTGTTCCTCCAGCAACATCTGGGTTCCGCATGACTCCTGACCTCTACCTCAAACTAGAGATTTCAAACACTAAGAACTTCACTCAACAAGAAAGTAGAATCATAAGTCAATCCAGGAGAAACGCAGAAGCCAAGACTAGTGCAGACAGTACAGAGGAATGAGTCTGGTGTCCTTAACAATGTTCCTGGAAGTGTGTTAGTGGCTCAGTCGGGTCTGACTCTTTGCAACCCCATAGACTGTAGCCCACCAGGCTTCTCTGTCCATGGGATTCTCCAGGCAAGTATACTGGAATGAGTTGCCATTCCCTTCTCCAGGGGATCTTCCTGACCCAGGGATCGAACGTGGGTCTCCTGCATTGCAGGTAGATTCTTTACCATCTGAGCCACTCTGAAACAACTTTTCAAAAGGGAAAATTTAAATATAAATATAAATTTATCAGATTAAAAGTATTTGTATTATGGAAGACAAAAGACAGCTTCCAGAAACCTCGGTGGTCTTACTATACAGCTAAAATAAGCTTCTTTTCTTCCTGATAGAGCATACTTTCCTCTCTGCTGCAGGGTTTGACTCTGAAAACCTGGATCATAATCTGGGAGACCCAAAAACTAATTATTATGTTTAAAAAAAGACATCTCTTAAGCTGACCTAGTTTGGAAGCCTGGATGCCTTTAAATTGCCAATGAACTGAAACCATTCATGAGAATGGGGCTTTTGAATGCTGAGAATGTTCTTTGGGGCTCAGCACAAAGATATTTGGCATAGATGACTGTAAATATTTGTAAAACTCTGGGTAAATGGACAGTGTTTGACCACACTCAAACCTCATGTCCAGCACAGTACTGTAGAAGCAAGTTATCTGGGGTGATTGGTTTGGGGGGTGGGGAGGGGGTTGGTTGAGGGACTTTTTTTGTCTATTTGTTTATAATTTTAAAAAGCCAAGCAATTCAATTTTGCTACAGGACATCTTTTTACATTTTCTATACCTTGAATTTGTTTACTCATCAAGACAGTTCCAATTAGAGGCTCCTTTTGGAACAATTTATTTTCTTTCCCACTTTTCTAACTTTATGCCCATCACAAAGAATAAAATCCAGTCACAGGCATGCAAAAAGGAAGGCAGGAGTTTTATGAAAATGTGGCCTTGGAGTTCCTAATACAATTCTCTCCACGTGGCCTTGTGGATCTCCACGTGGCCTTGTGGATGGTTATAGATATTTTTCCTTCTCCTTCTCTCTCCTCCTCAAGATACCTTTAGAAATACCTAAGGGACTGCTACCCATGAAAAGGACTAGGGCTGAAAAGGGAGGACAGAGGAAGGAGAAGGAGGGACCAACAGAGGGCTTAGATGTAAAAGGGACTGGGGGCCAAGAGGCTCATCTCAGTGAAAGCTGCAGTACTCCGATACTTTAGCCAGCAACTCACTGAAGACTGGCTTGGGTTCCTTTTGCCTCTTTATCCGCGCCCTAAAAACTGAGTCATGGCAAGGTTCATTTATTTTGCTTCGGGCCTAGACACCCTCAATTGGCTGCTTCAGAAATGTTAGATACATTGTTCTTTAATTCACATCTGGCAACATTCAAATAAACCTCCAGAAATGCCAAATCAGAAGAACACTGCCAGCCTTACCGCCAGCCTTAGCTAATATTTTGATATGATACATGCAACAGAAAGTAAGAAAAAAGTGAGACTGTTGTGCAAGCATGAAGAGAGAACATATTGCCAGAAAGGGGAAATCATTTCTGAGAAATCTAAATGTTGAGAAGTACATTCAAGAGTGGACTGACAACAGAATCTCTGAAACTCCTTGTAAGAAAAACAAAAGGTACCCTGGAAGGGGTCAGCTAAAGATATCTTTTCTGCACTGATAGAGGGATCAGTTTCATTTTAACTTCAACTTGAGAACAGCAGTGGAAGATCAAAGTTTCACCCTGTTTTATCAGCAATTACACAACAAAATAATCAGCAGAATGTAGGACCAAGATCCCACGGATAACATCTTATCCATATGTAGGTATATCAACCTACTGGCATGCATTCCCAAACAGCAGAAGGTAAGTATCTGAGATTCTGCCTACTCTGGTCTCCAGCTGTAGATACTGGGAGGTCTGCTCTGATCTTGAATTTTACAATACATTCTGCAGAGACTAGTTTTACAATAAATTAAGCTCGTTCCTTTTTGCCTGTAAACGGAGAGCTAGTATTGTAAAGTTCACAGGTGTTTCAGGCATTCAGAATGAATCCGATTCTGCATGGTTTCAGTACGAGAGGCAGAAAATAAAGCTAAACAACCCAGATATCAGAGTGAGTCTCCCGTCCCTTTTTCTTTTCTTAGTCCAACCCACCGCTGTCTTGCAATGCCCGCAGCACTTTAAAAGCTGCCTAAACCTACCTGGCCGGAGAGCTCCGTTCCTCCCGGCCGACGCCGGGCTTCTCAGCAGCCTCCCTCGCGCGCACCGCCAGCCGGGGCCGCTCGCACCCCGGGGAGGAACGGCTGTTCCATGCCCTCCGTCTTCCGCCCTGCTCTGCGGCTGACAGCTTTGCGCTCTGCAGGATTGCAACAGGGCTCGGGCTTCCAGACAGATCCGGCCGGAGAGGGAGGAGGAGTCCCTCGAACCGCCTCCTGCCTCGGGGTGCAGCTGCGCTGCCCGGGGAACCTCTCAGAGCGCGGGGCGCAGCACCGCCAGCAGCAGCAGCAGCAGCAGCAGCAGCAGGGACGAGAGCCGTGCGTTTATTTATACAGGAAGCTCAGGCGCGCACTTCCTACTTCCCATCTGGGTCGCACTTCAGCTGCAGGTGATGGTCTTAACCCTGTCCGAACCCGGCGGCCCGCGCGCCCCAGCAGTCCGGCCCTCCTGTGCTCGCTCCGCTTAGCAAGACCTCTCTCTTGTCCTCCTGGGACGCCTGCTGCAGACAGCCAGGGCAGGACGATCAGCATCATCAGCCCCTGGTATCCTTCCTTCCTCCCAGACCAGGACACTTCTTCACCTAACTGGCTTTCAGAACTTGCTGCTTCTCCTCTGCACGCGTCCTCCCGGGACACCTGTCTTTCCCTTCCCTCCCAGCCCTTTCAGTCTCTTGTTTCTAACGACCCAGACCTGCCTTCCCACCCTGCCAGAACACTTGCTTCTGTAGAGCCAGTCCCCACGCACGTCTCATCTAAAAACATTGTGTACCTGATTTGTCCTTTAGCATCTAATGATAAAATTAGAACGTAGGCAAATCAAATCAGGACAGTCTTCATGGACCTCCTGTAACACAGGCACACTTTTAGGAAAAAAACTGATTTTGCCGGAAGTGCTTTGCCAACAAATTACATAGGGACTGCTTAGTAACCTAACAGGTAGTACTCCAGCTAAAGACAGTGTAACAGAGTAATCCAGAAGCTGCGGGGGTGGTGTGTGTTGCGGGCGGGGGGGAGGCAGGGGGAGGTCTTATGAGGTCTTCTTCACTCCAAAACCTCAGACACTTAGTTTGTGCGACGTCTTTAACAGGTTACCTACCGACTCACTCCCCACACCCCCACGGGTCACCGTCACAGTCCCAACTTTGTCGAACGTCGCAGTTTAGAAATGTCCCTGCCCAGACAGGGGAACCTTTCTGTGCTCACTCGGCACCCTCACTCGACTTTTGCAACCACAGTCAGGAATGTGCTTCCTAAAAGGAAGGGACTCGCAGCCCTTTGTGGAAGGAATACTGAGCCTGCCAGTGAAGGATCAGCAGTCAGCACGGTGCCAAAGGACACAAGCAAACTGCCTCTGGGCTCTCCATGTTGAAGAAAACCTTGAGGTCAAAGCCAAGTGCGGAAGAACACAGTGTATCTCTGTGTATGATGGCAGGACAGACAGGAGGACTAGTTTTGTTTTTGTTTGAGTGACTGAAAACGACGGAAAATCATTCTCCTACAGTTCTTGAGCCCAGAAGTCCAAAATCAGGGTGTCAGCAGGGTTGGTTGCTTCTGGTGGCTGTGAGGAAAAACCTCTGTGTCTTTCTCCTAGCCTCTGACAGTTGCTAGCGGTCTTTGGTCTTAAGCTTGTGGCTGCATCGGTTCACTGATGCCTCCATCATCACATGGCTTTTTCCCTTGCATGTCTCTTTGTCCACATCTCTCTTATATTTTTTCTTATAAAGACACTAGTCATGGGATCTAGGGCCTGTCATAATCCAGTATGACCTCATCTTCATTTGATTACAAATGACGACCCTATTTTTAAACAAAGTCACATTCTTAGGTAATGAAAAGAATTTTAGAGGATACTATTCAACCCAGTACAGTACGGTATGTAATAGAAAACTCTTGATTTAAAGGATAATTCATTTGAAAAAGCTAGTTTCACAAAAGCAGATTTTTTTTTAATAAAAACAGGTTTTCAAGGTTGATAAACATCTCTTTTCATGGACTTCCACTTAAACCATTATCAGAGTTCTAAATGACAGGTTATGACCAGTATTTTTGGAAATGATTTTCAAGTACTTGTAGGGGTGTGTGTGTGTGTGCTCAGTCGCTCAGTTGGGAGGAGGACCAATCTTCTAGTGGGGGAGGAAGGGAAGGAGGACAAGGGAGATAAGATTACAGTAAGAGAACATACAACAGAGTCCCAAAAAATAGAACTGAAGGATATTTGAGCTTGAAAAGTCCTTCTAGCTAGTTTAGCCCAGGCATTTAGCTTTAAAGATGAGGAAACTAATGTCCAGGGAGATTTAAGGGGTCAACTTCAACCAGGTATGGGCAAAGCTGGAATGAGACCTAAATCTGTATTAGATGAAAAAGGTATTTGTTAATGAAAACTGCCCCACAGGTGTCTAACTTCAAATTTTGCATTTACCAGTGTAAATGCTTTAGCAGACCCCAGATAGCCAAAGCAATTTTGTGAAAGAGCTAAGCTGGAGGAAATCACATCTCCTGATTTCAAACTATATTACAAAGTTATAGTAATCAAAACTCAGATCTGCCTATCATAGGTTCTGAGATAATCAATCTCAAGGTATTTTCTTGGTGTAGTGAACATTACTGATGGACAGGAATCAGGAAAGATAAACAAAGCACCTTTTAAGAGGTTACTTTATTCATCAATGCCAGTACAAAACTTTGGTGCCTTAAACCAAAGTTCAATACAGAGTCTACTTTTTCAGTTACCAGGCAATTAAGCTATAATCTCTTGTCAACAGAATAAGGGATGAAGCTGCTGCTAACATGAATGAAAATATGGGTTAAGCAATAATCATGCTATCTGCTGCTGCAAGTGGCAGATGGAAAGAAAAAATACATTGTGTAATTAAATAATATCAGCATTGATTATTTTCAAGTTTATAAAATCTGCATTCAACTTTTAATAGGACTAAATGAACATGTAGAACACTATAGTATTATGTGAACAACTCTTTCAGATCTGGAATAAAATATCTAAGAACAAATGTAACCAAGGAGGTGAAAGATCTATATACTGAAACCACAAGACACTGATAAAAGAAATTGAAGAAGACAAAAATAAGTAGAAAGACATTCCATGCTCATGGACTAGAAGAATTAATATTGTTAGGATGTCCATCCTACCCAAAGCAGTCTACAAATTCAATGCAATCCTATCAAAATTTCAATGGCATTTTTTCATAGAAATAGGACAAACAATCCCAAAATTTGCATGGGACTACAAAAGATCCCAGATAGCCAAAGCAATTTTGTGAAAGAACAAAGCTGGGGAAATCACATCTCCTGATTCCAAACCATATGACAAAGTTACAGTAATCAAAACTCTTTCAGAACGCCTCATGAATCCACAGTGTGCCCCAGCCTCTCAAGCATGTATTGATCTCCTCCCAGACAAGCTGCTAGATGCTAGGAGGACAGACACAAGTTGGACATGGGCCCTGTCCTCAAAGAGCTTTCAATCCAGGGAAGGAGTCAGACAAGCAAATCAATTATCAGGGTACTATGGTGTGTGTGTACATGATATGAGAGACTTAAACATGATGTGCTTTGGAAGCACAGTGAAGACATGAACTAAAGGAAAGGGGCTGGTGAAAAGAATCGAGGGAGATTTCCCTGAGAACATGAATTAAAGCTGACACTTCAAGTAGCCAAGTGGAGAAGGTGGGAAAAGATGAACCAGTCAGAGGCACAAGCCAGTATAAACGCTTACAGTTGTCAGACTTCGGGTGATGCTTTTCATAATTCAGACAGAGCAGATGAGGGCAGAATTAGAGTGAGGGTTTGAACTAATGTAGCGGCAAATGGCAGGGTAAAGAAAGGAACAAATGGAGGGAGATCTCAGAAACAGAACTGAATGGGACCTGATCCCTGATTGGATGTAGGGGATGAGGGAGAAAGAAGAGCCCAGGTTGCCAGTACCACTAACTGAGAGTAAGAGTAAAGCAGCCATAAAGGATGGCTTTCCTTAAGCCATCATTAAGGAAAATGATTTAAAACCTGTAGAATCTGAGGTGTCTCTAGGACATATGGAAGACTTGTCCAGTAAGCCATCAACAGAGATCCAGAGTGGAGTGTCTTTTAGGAATTACCATCATTTAGGTGGTGACCACGAATGAGATTAACAAGAGCTAAGATCACCCACAAAAGGTAGCATGCTGTAGAGCGACAAAGGGACTTTCCACACATACCCAAACTATCACCCGCTCATTATTACGTAACCTTAAACAAACTATTTAAACATATTCAAAACTCTGTCATGTCCGACTCTTTGCAACCCCATGGACTATACAGTCCATGGAATTCTCCAGGCCAGAATGCTGGAGTGAATAGCCTTTCTCTTCTCCAGGGGATCTTCCCAACCCAGGTTTTCACATTGCAGGCAGATTCTTTACCAGCTGAGCCACACAAGGGAAGCCCAAGAATACTGGAATGCGTAGCCTATCCCTTCTCCAGCAGATCTTCCCGACCCAGGAATCGAACCGGGGTCTCCCGCATTACAGGTGGATTCTTTACCCACTGAGCTATCAGGGAAGCCCTCAAACAAGTTATTTAACATATTCAAAACTCAGTTCATTCATGCATAAGAGAGGAATGATGATACTCATCTCACAGGTTGTGGTGAGGCTCAGTGAGAGGTTTGTAAAGTAGCTAGCACAGTGTCTGATGGCATTATATGAGTCTTGAAGGTGGGGCAGTGAATGTCACTTCCTGGACATTACACAACCTGCTCAGCTGTACAGCATGGCCCTGCCCTGATACACAACAGGAACGCGCTCAGTGTTGTTAAGTGTTATTAATCTTAGAAGCAAGGAGAAAGGAGAGAAAAAAAGAAAAAATTCAAATAAGAGAACCCATAGAAACACCAGTATTTATAAGGTAGGTAAAAGAAGAGTCCTCATATAAACCTAAGAAGGAACTGCTTCTTTTAGACTACAAAAAGTAGATGTAACATGTGAGATCTCGGACTGAGAAGTAAAATCCAGTCACTGCAATCTACAAAAACACTTTTTATCTTTCTGAACAATGATAAACATAATACTATAAATTGTTCACCAGAGTTTGCAGTCATGTTGACCTTCGCCACAAGAGAGAATTTCCTAATCTGAATTACAGACTTTCCTTTGTTATTGTTCTCCAGTTGCTAGGTCATGTCTGACTCTTTGTGACCCCAGGCAAACAAAATCTCGACATTAATGGTAAGTAATCCAAACTGTAGGCATTGTATTAACTTGTAACATACCTAAAGTCATGTAAAAGCAAGACCAAAATAAATCTAAAGCATACTTAGCCAAAAGAATACATATATATATAGAAATATACATATTAGATTACTAGATATATATAAGATGCTTATATAAAACATATTATATAATATGTAATATGTAACACTATATATATATATACACACATAAAACATACACTCTAGTCCTATATAATAAGGAAATCAACAAATGGATTTTCTTTTTAGAAAATTAATTAAAGAAAAATTAGATTCATTCTGATGCTACTGAAATTACTCTTTTCACCTGCTTTACTCTGTTAGTAACAGCCATTAGTCTTGACATCCTGATTACATGCTGCATTAAAACTTTTTTCTGTTTTTTTATTGAAGGATAATTGTTTTACAGAATTTTGTTGTTTCCTGTCAAACCTCAACATGAATCAGCTATAGGTATTCATATATCCCCTCCCTTTTGAACCTCCCTCCCATCTCCCACCCCATCCCACCCTCTAGATCGATAAAGTGCCCCGTTGGAGTTTCCTGAACCATGCAGCAAATTCCCGTCGGCTACCTATTTTACGTACGGTTAATACAAGTTTTCACATTACTCTCTCCATCCATCTCACCCTCTGCTCCCCTCTCCCCATGTCCATAAGTCTATCCTCTATGTCTGTTTCTCCACTGCTGCTGTAAATAGATTCTTCAGTACCATTTTTCTAGATTCTGTATATATGCATTAAAATACTATATTTATCTTTCTCTGACTCACTTCACTCTGTATGATAGGTTCTAGGTTCATCCACCTCATCAGAACTGACTCAAAGGTGTTCCTTTTATGGCTGAGTAATATTCCATTGTGGATATGTATCACTACTTCTTTATTCATTCTCTGTGATAGACATCTAGGTTGCTTCCATGTTCTAGCTGTTGTAAACAGTTCTGCAATGAACAATGGATACATGTCTTTTTCAATTTTGGTTTCCTCAGGGTATATGCCTAGATTAAAACTTTTAAAAAATTTTTGTTAATGATTTGTTCAGTTTTAATAAATCAGATGAAAGAACACAAGTATTGGGAAACCAACTTCTGCAAGAGGTGTCATTCTCTCTCCATGAGAAAAATTTAATGCAAAGGTCATGGTATTCTGCCACTGAGAATTTGGTTACTTGTCATTTCCAAAGACCTACCATTTCATTCACATTTTTCTGCTGGATCTAACAGGGCTCATCTTTCAACATTTATTGACAGTACTGAATATAAGAACTAAGAATAAGACACAATATGAAATAAGGCTAAGAACATTACAAAATATGAAAAAAAAAAAAAAAAAAAACTATGCCAGAGATTCGTTCAGGGTGACATGGTGGTCAAACTATTGATAAATGGAAAGTCAAAATATGACCCAGAAATGATTACCCAGTTATGTCTGCCTTGATAACAAAAGTTTTCAAAAAGTTGGAGACATGTCATCTTGGTTCTGTTTCATACATACAAGAGCGTCTCAAAATCAGCTGGGCTGCAATAAGAAAAACCTGACTAGACCATCATCAAAAAGTATACAAATAGTAAATGGTAGAGAGGGTGTGGAGAAAAGGGAACCCTCCTACAGTGTTTGTAGGAATGTAAACTGGTACAACCACTATGGAGAATAATATGGAAGTAGCTTAAAAACTAAAAACAGAACTACCAAATCATCCAGCAATGCCACTCCTAGGCATATATCCAGAGATAATCACAATTCAAAAAGATAGATATACCCCAGTGTTCACTGCAACACTATTTACAATAGTGAGGACACAGAAGCAGCCTAAATGTTCATGGACAGATGAATGGATAAAGAGGATGTGGTATGCATATACAGTGGAATAGTACTCAACCATAAAAAAGAATGAAAGCATGCCATTGGCAGCAGCATGGATGGATCTAGAGATGATCACACTAAAGTCAGTCAGACCGAGAAAGACAAATATCATATGATGACCATTTATATGTGGTGGAATCTAAAAATGTCATACAAATGAATTTTATATGATATAAATCTCCTATTTACAAAGGAGAAACAGACTCACAGATTTAGAGAACAAACTTACGGTTACTGGGGCAAAGGAACGGGGAAAGGACATTAGGGACTTTGGGACAGATATGTACACACTGCTATATTTTAAATGGAAACCAACAAGAACCTACTGTATAGCACAGGGAACGCTGCTCTAAGTTATATGGCAGCCTGGATGAGAGGGGAGTTTGGGGCAGAGTGGATACATGTATATGTATGGCTGAGTTGCTATGCTGTGCACTTAAACTATCATAACATTATTAATCGGCTATACTCCAATATCGGAGAAGGCAATGGCACCCTACACCAGTACTCTTGCCTAGAAAATCCCATGGATGGAGAAGCCTGGTGGGCTGCAGTCCATGGGGTCGCTGAGGGTCGGACACGACTGAGCGACTTCACTTTCACTTTTCACTTTCATGCATTGGAGAAGGAAATGGCAACCCACTCCAGTGTTCTTGCCTGGAAAATCCCAGGGACGGGGGAGCCTGGTGGGCTGCCGTCTATGGGGTCGCACAGAGTCAGACACGACTGAAGCGACTTAGCAGCAGCAGCAGCATACTCCAATATAAAATTTAAAGTTTATAAGTAATAATAAATTGAAAAAAATAAAAGAAACAAATTTGCTACTTAAGTTTTCATTACACTTTGCATTCCTTTAGCTCATTTTCTGCCAAAGGGGATTGTCCCACAATAAATGTTAAAGTTGTCAACAATAAAATAAATAGCTATAGATTTGCACCCTGCAAGTGACAAAACTACCGTATCAGGAGCAGTCAAGCTTGCTACACTTGCCACCCGCCTCACCAGCAGTCAGCCTGGCAGCTTCATGCTTTTCATAGGCCACAGTGGGGGTCTTGGCACAAGTAGTCCACTAAGGAGCTGACAGGGTGAGCAGCACCAAGTTCTCCCACTCCCTGAAGACTGGACTGAGTTCGTTGTCCTCAGCCACCAATGCTGGAACGTATTTCATTTTCTCAGTGAGAGCTCTGAACACTGTTCTCCAGAGAGAGGCATAAGTTAACTTGGATTTGGAGAGAATTGGTGGGGAAGACAGGGTTACATGCACCATCTTTCACATTTAAACATGTGTTAAAGTGCAAACACTCTTTTCAACACATACCTCTCACATACTATGCGAGGAGACCACAGTAAATCCTCAAGTTATAAGGAGGAAGACTTCTACCTCGTTTTATTTTGTTGTTGTTCAGTCACTAAGTCATGTCCAACTCTTTGAAACTCCACGGACTGAAAAACATCAGACTTCTCTGTCCTCCTCTATCTCCTGGAGTTTGTTCAAATTCATGTCCATTGAGTCGGTGATGCTATCGAACCATCTCATCCTCTCATCTGAGTCAGTGATGCTATCGAACCATCTCATCCTCTCATCTTATTTTAGTGTATTTAAAAATAATATTTCCTTAAAGTCCAGAACCAATGCCAAATGGAAAACAACCACCAGCACAAACTGGAAATTCTATACTAATTATCTGTTTAAAATTTCTACATGAGTCAATATTGATCTTTCATGTTTTACTTATAAAAGTGTCCATTTCTTCAATATTTTTGATTTGTTTCTATAGTTTTGTGCATAGTCTTCATGTATAATTCTTATAATTTCTCCAAAGTCCCTGCTTTATGTGGTTGTGTCTGTTTCCTCATTCCTAACTGTGTATATTTTTTCCAGCTTTTAAAATCTTATTTAGCCTTTTTCTCTGTTTTTTCTTCATTACATTAATTCCAACTTTTAAAACTTTATCAGTTCTTTAATAAGTTCTCCTTTGAGTAAAGTTTTGGGTATATGCTATGCCCTAAAAATTTGGATAAGTGCAATTTTTTATTGCTTTCTCTTTATTCTTTTATCAAAGGTTTATTTGGAAGAGTTTCTTAGTTTCCCAGCGGTTTGGGGGTGGGAGGGCATCATATTTTTATTATTAATTTCTAATTTAATTGGCTTATGATTAAGGAATGTAATCTAAAAAAACTCTACTTTTGATATTTTTTCTAGTTTTACTTTGCTTTAGGCCAATTTAATAATTCTATTTCTAGTCATTGGCGTTTGGAAAATTGCACGTCTCCAAAGAAATGCTCCCTGAAAGAGGACTTACTTGGTGATGTGACTGGGTAACCTGCACTGCTCACCTAAAATCTAAGCCCCAGACAATGGCTCATGTTGCAAAAGAATTCTCACTTGCAAATCTGGAACTGTTACATCTCTAAGTAGAAAACAAGGCAACTAATTATTTTTAACAGACAGATGGATTGTGCCAGCTTGGAATTTAATCAAAAAAAAAAAAAAAACCCAAAGACATACAATACTCCTGAATGGTGCCCAGCAAGCACCTCATTCAAGTTTTTATTTTTCCAACCTGGCATCTCAATTTCTCCTCTGCATTAGTAAACATTCATAAGCATCAGGCAAACCCTCTGTGCTTCAAATCCAAGAGAAACACATTTGTCTTGCACGTCAAGAGTGCCTCGGCATGATTCACTGAAACCTGGACATGAAAGGGGTTAGAAGTATTTCAAATGCAAGCATCTGCTAAAATATTTAGTCCCACCAACGCTTTGAAGACTCTGTACTCAAATCAAATCTTGGCAATCTAAGACACAAACAATGAGCACATTTAAGAGAGGAAATCTTGTTTAAAAACACCAAAGAAATTCCAAACTTTTACAAAAGAACCAGCTGATATTTCAGCAAAGATACACTTGCAGGCAGGCTGTTGTATTAAAAGTTTCTCCTGAAAGTTCATAAAGGTAAAGTGAAAACTCCCTCAGGCCTGGTGTGTTTGAGGAAGGAATAGATTATAGTATTGAGCATCTACTATGTACCAGGCAAGGTACTTGGTACTAAGCATTTTGTATACTTTATCTCTTTGAACCTTCACAAAAGTCATCACTATAGAAAATAATCTTATTTCAGAAAATAATCTTATGTACCTGCATTTTTAAATGATTGGTAATGGATATACAGGAAAGACTCATTAAAATATAAATTCAGCTACAAAGTTCTCTCATGACATAGTCCATTTAAAGACTCCAATATTTTTACCTCTAAGTTGAGAAGAGTCCCCTAAAACTTCTAAGATTTCAGTTTGTGATTTCAGCAAACTTATGTCTTAAACACGGACAGATATGCCCATCCATTTACCTTCAGAGAATTGTTGTGCAAAAATTAATTAAATAATAAGTCATCTAATCAAATGACCTCATGAGATCTAATCCCAGCTGGTATTAACCGATTGACCCAGCGGATCACAGAGGTAATTCTGGTTAATAACCTAAACAATTGAAATTGGCACAAAGTTCAAAGTAACATGCAACCTATCTACCCTTTTAGACTCATCTTCTGCCCACTTCACTTTGCATCTAAATTCCAGCCATGCTAAGCTATTTTCAGGCACACAGAAGTTCCCAAGCCCAGGCAATTCTTCCCCGCCTCTTTCACCTGATGAAGAACTCCTCATTTACCAAAATGTCACCCAAGGTGTCCCTTTTCTGTGACCCCCTCCCTCTATCTACCTTCTCCGGCATCTTGATAGATGGCCTCCTCTGGTCTTCCTCCCTTAGTACGAGGATCTTGCTCTATTATAACACTCATTCTTTTATTCAGTAAATATTTATTAAGCTGCTATTATTGACCAGGTTATTTATTAAGTGCTGGGACTACAAAGGTAAATAAGCCTTCAGGTGGTGTAAGAAAAGACAGACATCTATGCAGGTGAGAGCAGTGCCAGCCGGATCCAGGAAGGCAGCTGTGTGAGCCCCGCCCTGTAGCAGAGGAGGAACCGAGTGGATAGAAGTGTGAGAATCCAACAGGGAGGAGGTTGGGGAAAAGAAATTGCGTGAGTACGTGTAGAAAGATGGACAACAGATAAGCTTTGTTGATGGCAGAAAACTGCTCCAGCAGAGGCATTTGATTAATAAACCGAAAATGACTCACTTACAAAACTTGTTCAAGCTATTATAAAAGCAAAAGATAATCACAGAAAGTCAACCCTAATTTTACTCCTAATTGTTGTTAATGTCCAGGGCTTTCTTAAACTCAAAAAGGCTTTTTAGTGATATGTTAAAACTTTCAAATTTTATCTAAAAATAAAAGTATTTAGAGTACAGTTGCTTTACGATGCTGTGTGAGTTTCAATTGTACAGCAAAGTGAATCAGTTACATGTGTGTGTGCTAAGTCATTTCAGTTGTACCCAACTCTTTGCGACTCCATGAACTGTAGCCCACCAGTCTCCTCTGTCCATGGGCTTCTCCAGGCAAGAATACTGGAGTGGGTAGCCATTCCCTTCTCCAGGGGATCTTTCCAACCCAGGGATCAAACCCAGGTCTCTTGCACTGCAGGCAGATTTTTTACTCTCTGAGGCACCAGGGAAGCCAAAACGGAACCATGTGGAGATGCCAAGGATTGAACCTGGGACCTCATGCATGCAAAGCATGCGCTCTAGCACTGAGCTACATCCCCTAGTATATAAACATATATCCACTCTTTCTTAGATTTCCTTCTCATTCAGGTCATCACAGATCACAGATCATTGAGTAGCATTCCCTGTGCTATACAGTAGTTCTTATTAGTTTCCTGTTTTAGACATAGTAGTGTTTATATGTCAATAAAAGGGTGTATATAACTGCTCTGATAGGCATTAGTGAATAAAGAAACCATTCCATCGTGTGAGACGTTAACACAGCAAACTGAGAAATGGGGTAAGCAGGGGAGACTCACTCACCTTTCCTTGTCAGGATGAGAATGAAACAAGACAAATGGTACAAGCGTGGGTACAAGGCTCCTAGACCATTCTATTGGGATTAGGGGGCCCTGGTCAAGAATCGGTTTCCTTTCCATGACCTAATGCACACACACACCCCTCGGTTTGGAGAATCATCAATCTAAAAAACTGTACGCTCTTTGATCAACAGAGGCAAAACTTTTCAGAGTGACCCGTGTAATGACATTGTTACTTAAGTTCTAAAAAAAAACTTCCAAACTTTTTAACCTGCAGTTTTTATACATACTCCTAGAGGATCTTGGACAATATAGCATCTGCAGTACTTACCTCTAGCTACCAAAATGGAAATGAGGAAACAGAAATCAGATACCATCATCCTCAAAAGAACATGGTAGACTTGGGTGGCCGCCTGCCTGTTCATGCTGACTGTTTCAGTTTAACAATTTAGATGGCTCCAGATGTTCCTCTGACATCAGCTTATGCCTGCTTATTATAAGAAAACATGGTAGCAATAAATGCCCCAAAGAAGCAGAGTCAATGTGAGCCACATCATGCCCTGAATCATGCTATCCTTGATTTCACACTGCATTCAAGAAAGATCAAATGGTCAACAATAAAAAAAAAAAATTTAATTATTATGTTGTATGCCTGGAACCAATATAATGTGATATGTCAATTATACCTCAGGATAAATGAATGAATGAATGAACAGAAAACCAAACAAAAGATGAAATGACAATGGCGTGTACATTACTTCCTCTTTTCTGCAAGGACTGAATGAAAGGCATTGAGCACAATATCCTAGTTTAAGAACAAATAAATCTTTAAACAAATGAATCCTTGCTACAATATATTATAAACTATTTCATTATAGAGGAAGATAGTTCTAACCTCTAAGAACTAATCAAAACCTAGGTTACTACAGCAATGTGACTTCATCTGAGTGCCTTCACAAATATCCTCTCATTGAATACACACAACCACCTTTCAGGTGAAATAGTATCATTCCCCTTTTACAGATGAAAAAAACTGAGCACTGAAAAATGAGCAGACTCTCCTGGGGTCCAAGAGGCAGTTACTGTCACAACAAGAACTAGAACCTAATAACCTCGTCAAGTGATCTAACCCTTGCTTCCCAAAATAAACTTGTATGTGAAATCAAGCTCCCCTTGTTCTCAAATTGGAATCTTTTTTGGAAAGAGGACAAAAATGGAAGGTTGACATAAAATGTTTAATTCTATTTTTAAATCTTTACCTCGGGCAAAAATCCAGGTGTTATGCCAAAACAAATTAGACAATACTTCTAGCTTAGCAAAAGCTCCATCTCGACCAAGAAAAAAAATAGAAAACGTTACACTGAAAAGAAAGTTCAGAAACGGAGTGCATTACTTCTCAGCAGTAGCCTTCTGCAAGAAGGAAGGGGCAAGTTTCCTGGAAGAGTGAACAGTCAAAAGAGGATGACTCAAAAGACTATTTTAGTACGAGATCCTGTTTCACCCTTGTTGTCCATCTGTTTTGCTGAGAATGTAAAGCTGTCTAGGTCCAAGCCAAAAAAGAGAATGAAATCATCTGTTAAAGCCACCTATGCAGGAGCACCATGAAGACACAGTGCTGACCTAACATGGCCGTGCCATTAGAGGCCAGTGCATACCTTTCACTACCTGGCTGGAGGAGGGTTCAGGAATTCAGCTAAACCAGTGGGGGATACTGTAAAATTCATTCTTAATTTACTGCAGGCTAATTGAAGGCAAAGAACAACTGCATATGGCAAGAAATAGCTAATAAATATTTTACACACAGGCATTGACTAATGACAACACCTATTTATCAAATGGTGCAGTTATCCTTCTCCTTCTACTCCTCCACCACCCCACCCCCTACTTTCCGATCTTTCTTATGAGAGTCACAAAGGACATCAAAGTCACTCATTTCCACCCTCCCCTTCCTTTTGTGCCATCTAGTACCCCTGGCATCCTTCAATACCTAGAGCCCACACCTATCATTCACCTGTACCCCTCCTCGGTTTCTCCCTTCTTCTTTAGACTGAGAAAAAAAAGGGAGGTCCACAGAGAATCAAACTAGAGAAATGCAGGGGAATTGGTATTCAGGAAGCTAGTGATTTCAGAGCTTTAGACACAGAAGAGTCCAGACTCTCACTTGAAGGGCAAGGAAACCATTTCAGCTGTGTTGTAGACCAAATGATCATTTATATTTTGGCTAGAGAGCGAAACTAGCAAGTGTATTATTGTTTCCATAGTAAAGTGAGTTCCAAATTCTAAACCACTGATCTGCAAAGAAATTTTTGGAACACTTAATATTCATTAAGTTTGGGCCACCTACCAAAAAAATGTAACAATCAATGTTTCCCCCTGAGTTGTTCTTTACAGCTACAGAAGAATATATAGAAGGTATACACATGCATAACTGGGTGCTGAGATTTGACCTCTTTCCTCGGGAGCTGCTCCAAGTGAGAAAAGAGTCGGTGACCACTGGTGCCCTAAGAATCCCAGGTGAATTTACACTGTGCTCAGTGAGAGAAGTGGAACTCACTTCCTGATAATTAGTGACTACAGGGGAAAGGACACTCAGCATTATCATAAAGAGACAGTAAAGACAATAGGTTGGAAGATAGTTTTACTCGTTTTACACTGGCAAAGAGTCAGTGGAATTGTTGCCATTGCAGCTTAAGGCAGAAGTTGAGTTCCAAGGAGGCATGTCGTTTCTTCTGAGCAGAAACTGTAAACATACTCCAATGTAAGAGTGTGTGTGCGTGTGTGTGTCTGTGCGCATGTGCGTCTGTCTGTGTAGAGCCAATTGAGCTGGAAAGAACAAGATTAGGGGACAATGATGATGTACCTCAAAACATGATGATCACTGATATGACAACATACTGGCCAAGCCTACTCTAGTCCTAATTTCTCTTCAAAGAGCTATAATCATGGGTCGAAGCTGAAGGGGAACCTTTAGACTTTCCCATGTAACAATTAGAGTACCCAGAATCAGTTGTAGTCAAACAATGTGAGTGAGAAAAAGACCAGAGTCAGACATTCCTACCAGCAAAGGATGGTGTCTCCAAACCCCATGGCAGCCAGGTGTGGTTGATGTAATTCTGCCTCCTTTAGCTAAAAGCTGATTGGGCCCAGATGGATGGATGTCTGAAGCAGAGCCAACCATATTTTCTCTATCAGGAATGTGGAATTTGGATTTAGGGACAAACATCTCTCTGTTTGGCTGAAACTGTATGGTAGCCATATTCCATCATGTATACAAACAACAGAACAAACTAGAGAGGAAGCAATAAAGCAGGGTGCAAGAGAGGAGGTAAGAAAAGAGCCAGGGAAAGAAAATGGTGATTCTCCAGTTCTCAGTTCCAGTTGCTTCCAGAAGCCGGCTGCATTCCTATCTTTGTTTCTTAAGACATGCCTTGTCCTTATAATAATTCTTTCCTGTTAAAGCTAGCCCAAATTTATTTCAGTTATTTGAAATCAGAAACACCTAGGTTAAACCACATTATCATAAAGTAAATCAACATACCATAAAAAAAAAACATAGACTTTTGAATCTGTCAATGCTGAATCCAAATCTTAGCTCCACTGAATATTAGGTATCTCATCTAGAGGAAGTTTCCTAACCTCTCTGAGGCTTGGTCTCAGATAACTGTCATGCACAGTTTCTGTGAAAATCAGAAAATCATACACAGAGCCTGTGGACAGCACAGACTAAATGATAACTTCCAGGAGAATGCACTGGAGCAGCAGTCATGATGGCAGTAGTGGTATGGCCATGGATATGGAGATAGGAGGGTTATATAAAAAACCAGAATTACAGACACAGAAAGATACTTTTCTTAAATTCTTTACTTGACAAAACAACTCAATCCAACCCAAGTTTCTTTTCTTTTTTTGGCCCACCAAGCAGCTTGCGGATCTTAGTTCCCCAACCAGGGAGCAAACCCTAGACCTCTGTCCTGTCCTAAACACTGGACCACCAGGAATTCCTGTCAACTCAAGTTTCTTTACTGAGCTTCTCTAGTATACGCCGAGTACGGTCTGTGTGCTCAGTTGCTCGGTCATATCCAACTCTTTGTGACCTCATGGACTGTAGTCCACCAGGCTCCTCTGTCCATGGGAATTTCCAGGCAAAAATACTGGAGTGGGTTGCCATTTCCTTCTCCAGGAGATCTTCCTAACCCAGGGATTGAACCCACATCTCTTGCATCTCCTGCATTGGCAGGTGGATTCTTTACCACCGCATCATCTAGGAAGCCCAAAAAGTAGAGCTTCCCTGATTGCTCAGCAGGTAAAGAATCCACCTTCAATGCAGGAGATGTGAGTTCGATCCCTGGGTAGGAAAGATTCCCCTGCAGGAGGACACGGCAACCCACTCCAGTATTCTTGCCTGAAAAATCCCATGGACAGAGGAGCCTGACAGGCTATGCTCCATGGGGTCATAAAAAGTCAGACAAGGCTGAAGCTACTGAGCGCATATGAAGAGAATCTAAAAATGGTTTAAATTTAAAATTATTTTTAATCTATCATCTACCACAGGTTCCTTCATGGTGAAGGGAAAGCATGGTGTATTTGAAGGACTTACAGAATTCAATACGGCTGGATTATAAAGAAGGTGAAGAAGATTGCTCTGAGATTAGGTTGAAGAGGTAGACCAGACAATGGAGAAGAAATCTGTAAGTTTAAAAGTTTAACTAAAAGACCATGGGAAGCTTTTTAAAGCAACTTGACATTAGCAGAAATTTATTTATTTATTTATTTTTTTTTGGTATCACCCTGGCTGCGGCATAGAAATAGACTGAACAGAAGCAAAATTTAATGCAGGTGCCTCTCGGTAAGAATATGTTTCAGTAGTCCAGGTGAGAAATGATGCTGGTGATAGCAAGGGGCCTGGAGAAAAGTAAGCATTTCTTACATTATGTAAGACACAGAATTGGCAGGACTGGAGGATTAGTAGGACGTTAGACATGTAGGATGTCAAGAAATCACTGTTGGGACTTCCCTGGTGATCCAGAGGTTGACTCTAAGCTTCCAGTGCAGGGGGCACAGGTCCAATCCCTGGTGAGAGAACTTCGATTCAACATGCCTTACGGTGCACTGGCCAAAATGAAGTGAATAATCCTGACAAACACCAACTCAGTCAGGTGATCAAAGCCAACATCAACAGTGGTGGCAAGTCGTATTGACAGTATATACCCTTGACACAAGGACACTTTATTTCTGTGGTCATCCTCCTGAAAACCCATCAGTTCAGTTCAGTTCAGTTCAGTAGCTCAGTTGTGTCCGACTCTTTGCGACCCCGTGAATCGCAGCACGCCAGGCCTCCCTGTCCATCACCAACTCCTGGAATTCACTCAGACTCACGTCCATCGAGTCAGTGATGCCATCCAGCTATCTCATCCTCTGTCGTCCCCTTCTCCTCCTGGCCCCAATCCCTCCCAGCATCAGTCTTTTCCAATGAGTCAACTCTTCGCATGAGGTAGCCAAAGTACTG
Organism: Bos taurus; assembly: GCF_002263795.3. Lineage (NCBI taxonomy): Eukaryota > Metazoa > Chordata > Mammalia > Artiodactyla > Bovidae > Bos > Bos taurus. The sequence goes on from NC_037350.1 coordinate 39,284,032, forward strand.
GAGTTTCAGCTTTAGCATCATTCCTTCCAAAGAAATCCCAGGACAGATCTCCTTCAGCATGGACTGGTTGGATCTCCTTGCAATCCAAGGAACTCTCAAGAGTCTTCTCCAACACCACAGTTCAAAAGCATCAATTCTTTGGCGCTCAGCTTTCTTCACAGTCTAACTCTCACATCCATACATGACCACTGGAAAAACCATAGCCTTGACTAGACGGATAACCCCAGCCTAATCGCTAAGAAGAGCATCAGAGAAATCCTAAATCCCAGTTGAAGGATTAAGTGTGTATGACCAGATATGTTTAGCCTATGTCTGGCAATACTCCTCAAAAACAAGGAAAGTCTCAGAAACATAGCCAAGAGGAGCCTGAGAAGAGATGACGACTAAATTGTATGTGGGATCACTGACCTAGAGCCAGACATTCTGGAATGTGAAGTCAAGTGAGCCTTAGAAAGCATCACTACGAACAAAGCTAGTGGAGGTGATGGAATTCCAGTTGAGGTATTCCAAATCCTGAAAAATGATGCTGTGAAAGTGCTCCACTCAATATGCCAGCAAATTTGGAAAACTCAGCAGTGGCCACAGGACTGGAAAAGGTCAGTTTTCATTCCAATCCCAGAGAAAGGCAATGCCAAAGAATGCTCAAACTACCGCACAATTGTGCTCATCTCACACGCTATTAAGTAATGCTCAAAATTCTCCAAGCCAGGCTTCAGCAATATGTGAACCGTGAACTTCCTAATGTTCAAGCTGGTTTTAGAAAAGGCAGAGGAACCAGAGATCAAATTGCCAACATCCGCTGGATCATGGAAAAAGCAAGAGAGTTCCAGAAAAACATCTATTTCTGCTTTATTGACTATGCCAAAGCCTTTGACTGAGTGGATCACAATAAACTGTGGAAAATTCTGAAAGAGATGGGAATACCAGACCACCTGATCTGCCTCTTGAGAAATTTGTATGCAGGTCAGGAAGCAACAGTTAGAACTGGACATGGAACAACAGACTGGTTTCAAATAGGAAAAGGAGTTTGTCAAGGCTGTATATTGTCACCCTGTTTATTTAACTTATATGCAGAGTACATCATGAGAAATGCTGGACTGGAAGAAACACAAACTGGAATCAAGATTGCCGGGAGAAATATCAATAACCTCAGATATGCAGATGACACCACCCTTATGCCAGAAAGTGAAGAGGAACTAAAAGGCCTCTTGATGAAAGTGAAAGTGGAGAGTGAAAAAGTTGGCTTAAAGCTCAACATTCAGAAAACGAAGATCATGGCATCCGGTCCCATCACTTCATGGGAAATAGATGGGGAAACAGTGGAAACAGTATCAGACTTTATTTTTCTGGGCTCCAAAATCACTACAGATGGTGACTGCAGCCATGAAATTAAAAGACACTTACTCCTTGGAAGGAAAGTTATGACCAACCTAGATAGCATATTGAAAAGCAGAGACATTACTTGCCAACAAAGGTCCATCTAGTCAAGGCTATGGTTTTTCCTGTGGTCATGTATGGATGTGAGAGTTGGACTGTGAAGAAGGCTGAGTGCCAAAGAATTGATGCTTTTGAACTGTGGTGTTGGAGAAGACTCTTGAGAGTTCCTTGGACTGCAAGGAGATCCAACCAGTCCATTCTGAAGGAGATCCGTCCTGGGATTTCTTTGGAAGGAATGATGCTAAAGCTGAAACTCCAGTACTTTGGCCAGCTCATGCGAAGAGTTGACTCATTGGAAAAGACTCTGATGCTGGGAGGGATTGGGGGCAGGAGGAGAAGGGGACGACAAAGGATGAGATGGCTGGATGGCATCACTGACTTGATGGATGTGAGTTTGAGTGAACTCCGGGAGTTGGTGATGGACAGGGAGGCCTGGCGTGCTGCGATTCATGGGGTCGCAAAGAGTCGGACACGACTGAGCAACTGATCTGATCTGATCGTCCATGAGACCTTGGAGCAGACAAAGAGGGCATAGGATAGAAACTAAGGAAGTCAGAATAAAGTATGAACTTTGATTCATTTTAAAATGATGATGATAATCTACTGACAAATGTGCCCTACAGGTAAGGCTCCCTTCTTCACTCCTGCAAAGAATCTCAGAAACTGCTGCAGTCCAAGTGGATGGGAGAAATATGCTTATGAGCGGGAAAGGAGGCAAGCTCATTGTAGTATACACACCATACAGTTATCTAAGGCAACGGGTAACAGGTGTCAGTGCTGAAATTCAAAGGCAGCCCATAACACAAAGGGAGTCACCTGAAGAAAGCCAACTGGCCACCCATTCAGTGACATTCCCTTGGTGAATTCATCTCTGCCCAGGGTCAGCCCTCAGCCTGACGGGCTCAGCAAACTACTCGCTGGTATCTTGAGGTTAATCAAATCCATGGATAATGACTCATACTAACTAAATATCCGTGAGAATGATACAGAGAAAGAGAATGCCACACTGTCAGGCAAACCCAACGCACAGGGCTGGGCAGGGTGGGGCATGAGAGTCTGCATTTCTAACAAGCTCCCAGGTGATGCCCATGCAGCTGGTCCATGGACCACACTTTGAACAGCAAGGGTCTGAGCAAGCTACAAGAGAAACCAAAGTGTCAAGTTTATTGATGAGCTGAATATCAAGTAGATCATGAGGGAGGTTGACCACTTAACTGTTAATGCCAGCAGGCTTTGGTTTCCTGATGTAGCCATCTCCAGAGCAGAGACAGAAACCCACTACTATGAGCTCTCAGCGGTTGTGGTATCCTTTCCTCTGGATGAGGCTCATATGGGATTGCCAACGTGCAGAGATTCTTCCTACCTATGCTTCCACACTTAATCTCCTCCCACCTCCAGTGGGAGGAACAGATTCTTCATGTGCAAATAAAACACCTTCAGTTAGTTTATGACCTGGTTTTGCAGACTGAGGACTCATTCACTCCAAGGGGACCTGGTAAATCTCTGCACTGACCTAGTGCATATAAATTTCCTAGATGGGCTCTCTAAAGAAATTGTTGTTTCCCTTAGTTTTTTCTTTTTTTTTTGGCTGCACTCTTCATTGCAGTGTGCGGGCTCTTAAGTTGCTCTGAGGCGTGTGGGATCTTAGTCCCCCAATCAGGGATCGAACTCACATCCCCTGCATTAGAAGGTGGACTCTTAACCACCTGACCGCCAGGGAAGTCCCTCCCTATGTCTTAATGGAGAAGATGAAACACTGCTCTTACACTGTTGCCACAGTAGAAAAGATTCTCATTTCTAAACTATTTATGGAGCCCCCGTTGAATGTGACACACGTCAGCGGAGGGAATGTAGAGCTGAGCAAAAAGCACACAAGACTCCAGCCCTGAGGGCAAGGTCGCCATCTGAGAGCAGTAGTCTTCAGAACAGCTCCGCAAAACTTCTCATCTTGTGAGCTTCTACTTTCTCCTTGTCAGCTCCAGCTTTCTCAGACCTTGGGTTTAACAGCCCTGGGGACACAGAAACCCACGCTGAACCACAACCTGCTCAGCTGGATTGAATGCATCCTACAGCACTTTCCCCCAGTCTTATCGTCTGCCCATTTCTGTACATGTGGACCTGCAAAAACCCAAGAATAACTCCACAAAGTTCTGCCAGGTCAAATCAAAGCATATTAAAAAGGAGACAACTCTCTGGAAACTCAGTACCAATCAAGAGAGAGCAAATAATGAATTTACGAACAGGACATGAAGAAGTATATTTTTCTAACAGACTGGTTTAGCAGAAGAGGAAATAATGATTCCATTTCAGTCATTCAGCTGTTTCCACTCATGCCTACTAAGGGAAAACACCACGTGGTGGGTAGTTCTCAAAATCCAGCATGCAGAAGAATCATCTGGAACGTCTGTTCCTAGGGTCTCACTCTCTCTAATCCACCCTCAGCCCAGCCCATCCCCTGCTACCAGAAAGTCAGATACAGCAGGCTGGAGCTTAGAAATCTATATTTTAAATACCACTCCCCCCTCCCCAGTTGATTCCGAGAAATACTGACTTAAGTCTGAATTTTCACTCTCTATTTTAGTGGTTTTCAACTCTGGCACACATTTGATTTCTGTAATCAGCTTTAAAAAAAAAAAGAAAGTTCTCAATGCCTGCACACAGTCCACCAAGACCCCAAAGCAATCAAATCGGAATGCCCAGTGCATGAGACCCAGGCATCAGTGTTCTTTCAAGGCTCCCAGGGAATTGAATGTTTGGTGTTTCCAGGTGGTACTATTTGTCTGGGTTGTTAGACATCAGATTCCAAGGCCCTCCCTGAAGATTCTGATTCACTAGGTCTGTCTGGGGCACAGCCCTAGAATCTACCAGTCACACAGGTGCCCCAGGGGATTCTTACAATGGGATTTGAGAAATGTGCCTATCTTGCTTAGGTGAATCACAAACTCCCCTTCCCAGCAAGGCTGGTCCAATAGGACTTTTGACTTCAGTTTTGGAACCCCATTCCATACAATCAACTCCAATCTAGCCTGTGTTTTCCCAAAGAGAGAGAGGGAACGCACCTTACTTTATGCTACCTAGCAACGAGAATCACTGCTTTGTGTGACCGTGACTGCTGAAGACTCACTTCTGTTTCTGATAGAACAAATCATCTCTCCCACTCACTGAGCACTGTGCGCAAGGTCTTATCTGCACCTTAGTATATTAACCTTAGTATATTAGTAATTAGTTAGTATATTCACTAGTTTAATCTTCACAACTACGTTACCAATAGGAACCTTCTTAGTGCTACCTCTACCAATAAGGAAACTGAGGCAGAGAGGCTGAACAAATTGCCTGTTACCCACAGTCACAGGTAGAGGACGACTCTGAACCCAAACCTGGGGGGACGGACCAACATCAGCCTGTAACAGGGCTCACCAAACAAAAGCTGAAGAGCCTGCCTGCGTAACCGCTTGCTGCCAGAAAGAGAACACAGAAAGGCTCAACGAAGCTAATGTTTATGTGTCCCAAGTACTGGGCTAGAAGTTTATGTATATTATTTCATCTAATCCAAGAGTCAGATAGAGTCCCTATTGTCACGGACACACTCTCCTGCCTTAATCAGTGATGGGAAGGGTTAACAGTTGTAGAGCATTATGCAAAAATAATAATAATAATAAAACAAAGCAGTCAAAGAAACCTTCCAAGTAGACTTGGCAGGCGGGATACTGAAGAATTAGCCAGTTGTGGGTTTAGCGTGTTGGGGCAAGAGGAGGCTGCATGGAGAGGCACTGGGGTTGGCTGTGGACAGATTCTTCAACAAGGTGGAGCCGTGGAGATCTCTGACTCTGAGAGAGGACGGGGCTTCCTGAGATCTCGGGAAGGGACAGGAGTTTCATGCAGACGCAATGCTTCTCATAATGAATCTTAACAAGTCAGGATAAATGGCAGAGGTCCACCATGTAGAACCCCCCCGCCAATGCAGGAGACGCAACAGTTTACGGGTTCAACCCCTGGTTTGGGGAGATCCCCTGGAGAAGGAAATGGTAACCTGCTCCAGTGTTCTTGGCTGGGAAATCCCATGGACAAGGAGCCTGGCAGGCTACAGCCTGTGGGCTCACACAGAGTCAGACACGACTGAGTGCCCACGCACACATCCCCTTGGAGGGATGACATGACACAAGCTACCTTGAAAGATAAACTGATGTCTCCACTTCCTGCAGGGCAACACAAGAGGAATTCCTTTTGTCCTGCTTCCTGTTTCTCCCTGAGTAGTGGGAGGGAGAAAGGAGCTGCAAACCCAATGCCAAGGCATCTCAACTTTCAGCAAGAGGCCGAGAGACTGCCTGTGTCTTTATGGAAACAGTGATGAGTGACTGCTAAAAGCCACCTTTTTCCTACCTCTGTTTAGGGACACCCCACCCTGCCAATCCCAAGGAACACACCTGTTTAAGAAGAGCCACATGGAAATCTGTGGGGCCCCAGGGTTCCGGAGGTCAGTGCTATTTGCTAGGTCCTGGCGCACACAATGGAGAAGGCAATGGCAACCCACTCCAGTACTCTTGCCTGGAAAATCCCATGGATGGAGGAGCCTGGTGGGCTGCAGTCCATGGGGTCGCTAGGAGTCGGACATGACTGAGCGACTTCACTTTCACTTTTCACTTTCATGCATTGGAGAAGGAAATGGCAACCCACTCCAGTGTTATTGCCTGGAGAATCCCAGGGACGGGGGAGCCTGGTGGGCTGCCGTCTATGGGGTCGCACAGAGTCGGACACGACTGAAGCGACTTAGCAGCAGTAGCAGCAGCAGGCGCACACAAGGAGGCCCTAGCAGAACTGGGGCTGTCCACTGAACAGCTAACCACTAAAGGTTGAAAAGAAAGCAGGGACTAGATACACAGATGAGTTCTGGACAGTTTGGAAAGGGAAGGTCTAGGCTAGCTGGCTAAAGGAAAGAAAAATTTCTTATTTCAGGATAATCACTCAAGAGTAACAGCTGTCATGAATCAGGGAACCCAAGCCAGGCTCTGTGACAACCTAGAGGGGTTGGGATGGGGTGGGCGGGGGGAGGGAGGCTCAAGAAGGGGGGGACATTCGGATACCTATGGCTCAGCCATGTTGATGTGTGGCAGAAACCAACACAATATTGTAATTATCCTTAAAAACAAATAGACTCAAAAAAATGTAACAACTCTCTAACCCTCTCTCACCACAACTAAAGGAAGCCCACGCACAGCAACAAAGACCAGAACAGCCAAACATTTGTTAATTCATTAATTTTTAAAAAAGTAACAGCTCTGATCCTAGACTATGGTCTTTTCACATGGGCTGTGGCCCACTCTGCACCCAGAGGCATTAGCTGGAACTGAAAGGTAGGCAGTTTGCAGGTGAACCTCATCCTGACCTGAAGCAAGGGCGGAAATGCTAAGATTTCCTTGAGAGTTGTGGTCCCATCCAAGACCAAGAGCAGGTAAGTCAGTTGCAAGAGAGGGACAGAATCTGAGGAGTGAGGCAAATATATAAGGAAGCAAAGTACAATAAAGTCTAAAAGAAGGGCCAGTCATCAAGAGGAAACAGATGCAATCATTTTTCACTGAAAGCAATAAATATTAAGCAAATATTTCAAATCATTCTATATTTCATTCCTTTCTTTATTGAGCTCCTACCACAATTTATTAGCAAATTTGCAAAACAAACATTACCCCACAAAGGGGAGAAGGGAGGAGGGCAAAAGGAAAAAAAAAAAAAGGCTGATTTAAGAGTTTATTATTTTCAAACCTTCCTCTATGTGTTTTATTCCTCCTGGGCATGTAGGACTGAGTGGACCATATAAATCAGGCAAACTAGAATTCATGCTTGAAGCTTCTTTCACTTCTTCCATCCAAGAAATAATAGCTGACAGCGTTTAGAATTGACCATTGTTTCAAGGCAGCCAGCACTCCCATGTCCCACCTTTAACACATTCTGTTCAAATCCATACCTCTTGTCTTTCCTTTGTACATTATAAAGTCATCATTTCCTTTATGTGCTACATTGTTAATGATTTCTCCATTGGCAAACAATACAATACCTCCTGCAGCTCACTGAACCTTCAAAGCAAGCAGCCTTACTGAATATTTATTACGTCCTAGGCATGACAAATAAAAAACAAGTAAGAAGTATTTGACGTACATCCATAAACAGCAAACCTGATGAATTCTCAAAAAAAAAAAAAAGTTTTGGAAACACCTGTTGGCTTAAGGAAATCAACCTTTCCCCAAACTGGACAAATCCCCTTGAGAGCAAATGAGCCTGTATTTTACAGAGCCCCCTGTCTGTTGCCCATTCAGTTGTAACCATTACAAGGCAGAGCCTTCGTCTAGTTTTTTCACTCACTGGGCCTAATACACTGCACAGAACATAATACACACTCAGGAAACACTGGTTGGAAGAAGTCGCTCAACATAAAAAAACAAAACATTATGCATTTGTGAAATATCCTCGGTGCAAACTATTTTTAAAAATTAAAGAAATGGATTTGATTAGGCTCTCAGCCAACACCTACAAGTCTTTCTACACTGACGTTTGTCTGGCATTTAACACATTATTTGGTGGAAAAGAAGACCCGTAAGAGAGCCATCTCAATGACTCTCATCTGGGAAACCCTGGACCATAGTATTAGAATTCTGACTGAGTATCACTGTGCCTTCACCTACTGGCCAGGCTTCCCAGGAAACTTCTTGACCTTTCTAAGATTCATATTTTCCTCATCTGCATAATAGGACAGGATTGCTATAAGATTATCTGATGATAGCTAACATTTATTGAGTATTTACTCTTTGCTAGAAACTGTGCTTAATTCTTTATAGGTACATAATATTTTCTATATTTGTTATGTAAACACAGAATCTCATTTAATTCTCACAACAACCCTATGACTATTCTCTCCACTCTACAGATGAGGGAGTGGAGGCAGCTGGACACTTAGCTACGGGCCCAAGTCACACTGGCCAGTGAGGACCAATACCAGGGCTAAAATCGATGCAGTCTGGCTCCAGAGCTGGTGCCCCCAACCTCGGCTATGCTTGCAACTATGGGCCTAGATTGTCTCTAGGCCCAGAAAAACGTGAGGGTCCCGCCTCCCAGGAGAAGAACTGGGTATCTGTGATACAGAAGGGATCATTTTAGCTTACACACCCTTATGTATCTCTGGGACTTTATGCTTTAGGAATATACATACATCCTATTCAGAAAAATAATATACTCCCAAAAGGTTTTGTGAAAGCTGAAATTGCTATAAGAATCGAGAAACTCAGCAATGATGCCACCCTTTATGTAAAGAGGTGAGGGGTGGCTGTCATTTTCATTGTTGTTTAGTTGCTAAGCCGTGTCCAACTCTTCAAGACCGCACGGACTGCAGCCCACCAGGCTCTTCTCTCCATGGAGTTTTCCAGGAAAGAATACTGGAGTGGGCTGCCATTTCCTTCTCCAAGGGATCTTCCCGACCAATGGATGGAACCCACATCTCCTGCATTGGCAGGTGGATTCTTAACCATTGAGCCACCTGGGAAGCATGTCATTTTCCTTATTTAACACTAAAAGCCTGATAAAATCTTATAATCACACAAAGGGCCATTCATGTACCTGTTTACTACATGGTGAAGTTCCTAAAATAATCATTGTATTGGTTCTTTTTCTCCACTTGCAAGGTTTCGTTGACCATGCAGGAGCGTGTTCACCTTAGGGCTTCTGCACTTGCTGCTTCCCCACCAGGAGGCTTCGTCTCCCATTTATCCAGAGGCTCCACCCTCGCCTGCCTCCTTCCCGTCCACACTTAAACATCATCTTCTCAATCATCCTCTTCTAACAACGACAATTCCTTTTTTTTCTCCATAGCACATACCCCCACGCAATGACACACGATGTTTTTACTTATTTGTTTTACTGTCTGTCTCCCCACTGCAGGCTCCTAGAATGACAGTGTCATGGAATTTCTGACTCTGCAAATCACTGCTGCTTCCTCAGGCCCTGGAAGAGCAGACCCTCGTTGAATTATTGAATGAACGAATGGACTCTGGCCTATGGAATCCTCCTAAGGTGAACACTCTGAAACTCTTAAATTGAAAAACGCATCTATTTTACAGGGCCAGCTTCAGGAAAGGATGAGGAGTGACCAACATAGCATATTTTAAGAGAGAGAAAATTCTTTAGTCCAAAGTGTCACAGCAAGTAAAAGACTGCCTTTGCAAATTCATTCTTCAGGGGTCTTCTGAAAACCTTTCAAACGTGTGTTACATCAAGCTTGCTCATTTCAACTGAGCTGGTGAAGTGGAAAAGCCATGGAGATTGAGTTCAGACTACAGATTTCCATGCCAGCATGGCCAGCAAGATATTTAATCTCCCTAAATTTCCTAATTTACACACACAAAAAAAGTTGATAATTATAATTGGTTGGTTAACTTTATAAACGTCTCATAAGACTTACATTGGTTGAAGAAGATCAAATGAGTTTACAAGCAAAGCACTCAGTAAATGCAGAGTATATTCTAACAAAATGTAAACTCTAAGAAGGAGCAACGTAACAGATGTTTCTCTCAAAGTTCTCACCAAAATAGCTAGTGAAAATTAAGTGAAATTTAAAGAACAGAATAGAAAATCAAATTTAATAGAAAGTATGAACTTAAAATATCACTTAAATTAATACCATGTTTCTTAAACTTTGCATTTTTAAGCTTTATGAAGCAAATCTGTAACAAAATCTACAGAAAAAACTGTGGTATGGCTGCCAGTTTAAGAATTTCCAGAGAGGGGGAGAAAAGTTTTTAACATCACATGTTCCATCAGAGTAAAGCACAACCAACCTGACAAGTCACCCAGAAAATTCAATGGAAACAAGCATCTATTTAACATCAAAGAAGCAGCAGTGACTAGCTGGTTGATAAGAGACGGGAAAAAAAACACTGCAAAGTCAAAATTCTCTTGCTGCCTCTTTTTGTCTTTTATAAAAGTTACAATGACTTCTTTCCTTGGAATATTGAAAGTATACAATATTCTGGAGGCCAGTCAACTTTCAATGAAAGGGTTGGGAATGTCTGACAGATGTTCAACAGTCCTTCAATCCTTATAATTTGCATTACAAATCAGAGCCTGTGAGAACAGAAGAGGTCTGAGCAGCCAGTCCAACTCTCATTTTATAGAGAAAGAAACTGACACATTGGCAAATTAAATGGCTTTCCCAGTTCTCATAGTCATGCGTTAAAAATAGACACCAGGGTGTAAGTGTTTCATGTAATGTGGAAATTACTTTTTTTAGGGGAAAAAAAAAAAATTTTCCTCCCTAGCCCAAAGGATTTCAACACACTGGATGAATGGGTTAAATAAACAGCTTGATCACCTTCTCAGGATCTTTTATCAGAGCCTTCTAAAGCTCCTTATTAGTTCAATAGGGGTTTTTCATATAAGAGAGAGTTACAGCCTTTTTCTCCCTTTCACATTGAAAATCCTGAGGCTGATCATTGTAGCAGATTCAGGTCGCTACTGTGCGCCTCTCTTGAGGTAGTCCTAAGACCCCGTATAAATAAATATAAGATATTTACCTGAGAAATATTTTCTTAACTTTATTGCAACTATACGTAAAACCACCCTCAACTTTAATAGGCAAACGTTGACCTTTTTTTGGAGAGATGTTTTTGCCTCCACCCGACAGCATCATTCTTATAACCTTCAAATTATTCAGTCATCAGCATCATGTATGCTGGAAGAGACGCCAATAAATTCAAAGGGAGATGATTTAAGAATAATAAAACAACCTACACGAAGCAAATAATAAGCTAACATCCAGACTCATAGTTTTCAAGTGTTTGGGTACCATTTACTATTAAAAAGAGTTTACCTAGTAATGCCAAGGGAAACCAGAGCTTTATATCAGCTACCCAGGCAGAAGCTCAGACATAGGAGAAGGCGTCAGAGAAGCCTTAAGATGGCCCTAAATATCACAGTTACACCTGCTAATTAATACAGCTTAATAGGTGCTAAGTATTCTACCATCTGTTATCCTACCTAATTCAAACAACAACCCTGCCAATTGGAAATATCATCCTCATTTTGGAGATGAGAAAACTAAGATTCAGAGAGGTCAGTCATTTGCTCCAGATCACTAAACCTTCTTAGCACAGTGGGCAGTGCTTCTTATAATCTGAAGGTCCTGAGTTTGAGCCTCATAGAAGGCTTCCCAGATGGTGCTTGGAGAAGGCAATGGCACCCCACTCCAGTACCCTTGCCTGGAAAATCCCATGGACGGAGGAGCCTGGTGGGCTGCAGTCCATGGGGTCGCTAAGAGTCAGACACAACTGAACGACTTCCTTTCACTTTTTACTTTCATGCATTGGAGAAGGAAATGGCAACCCACTCCAGTACTCTTGCCTGGAGAATCCCAGGGATGGGCGAACCTGGTGGGCTGTCGTCTATGGGGTCACACAGAGTCGGACACGACTGAAGCGACTTAGTAGTAGTAGTAGTAGATGGTGCGAGTGGTAAAGAACCTGCCTGTCAATGCAGGAGATATAAGATTATGGCTCAGGTTCAATCCCTGGGTTGGGAAGATCCCCTGAAGTAGGGGATGGCAACCCGTTCCAGTATTCTTGCCTAGAGAATCCAATGGACAAAGGAGCCTGGCGGGCTATGGTCCGTAAGGTCACAAAGAGTCGGACACAACTGAAGCAAGTTAGCACACATGCACCAAGCTAAGAGGTCAAGGAACCAAGATTTATACCCTGGTCTGTCTAATGCTGAGGCCAGAATTCCTTCTCCATGTGACTTCTCCCCCTGCTAGCCTTAAATTTGGACCAGTGTTTGGTCTCCTTAAACATCTTCAAGAAATGTCTTGCTTATCCGAGAGAATGACACACTCTTTAGCTAACATATTCACTCAGATGAGCATCCCAGATTAACAGTTACTGTCATCTAAAAGAACGCAGAGGGCTTCCCTGGTGGTCCAGTGGTTAACAATCTGCCTGCCGATGCAGGGGACACAGGTTAAACTCCTGGTCCGAGAAGATCCCACGTACCACGAGGCAACTAAGTTCCAGGCTCTCCAGAGCCCAGGATCTAAAACTACTGAGCCCACGGGCCACAGCTATGAAGCCTGCACACCCCAGTGCCTGTGCTCCGCAACAAGAGAGACCACCACAGTGAGAAGCCCACGCACCACCACTGCAGAGTACCCCTCTCGCCGCAACGAGAGAAAGCCTGAGTGCAGCAGCGAAGACCCAGCACAGCCAGAAATAATTTTTTTACAAAACAAAATAAAGTTGACTCTGCAGGGAGAGACCAAAGAATAGGGAGCATTCATCTGTGCCCAACAAAGCAGAAAAAATAAAAAGATGGGGCGGGGGGCTCACTGACCTCTGATAGCATGACAGTGCTATCCAGGCAGCGAGCCACCCCGACCCCACGGTCTACATTTTTCGTATTTTGAACTAACAGATTAAGTTACAAAGAAGTTCTGTCCCAGCTACTCTGTTAATAGAGCTCTTTTGGAAAACACATTTGGGAAAATTCACAAGTGAATATACAGAAGCCTGTGGACAGGAAGAAACTCAAGAACTTGACGATGCTGTTCCACAGGATGAGTTAAAGAACATTCAGGAACATTCAGGATTAGTACTGAGGCTGCAGAGTCCATCCATGCAGCCAATATAATCAAGCACATACTACGTGCCTCTTCCCAGGCATGATTTCCATCTACTGTGTCCTAAGGCTACAGCAGGAAAACCAGAAATGTCTTCATCTTTGGCCTGAGGAGTTCAGGAACTGTCTTTGGCAAGGAGCCTTTTGCTGTTTTGGTTCTAGCTGGTAAAGAAGTTGACCTGCAACTTCAGAGTTGTAAGAAATAAGAGTTTTAAGGTCCAAGGAGGATCTGTGAGGATGGAACAAAATCATTACAGGGCTGAAAGAAGCTATGCCCCCCTTAATCAGAGCAAGGAGTAGAGTGAGTTGTAAGAGCATCTATCATCTCTGCTCAGGACACAGAATATTTCTTTAGGGGTGCTTTCTACGTTTTCTTTTAATAGAATAAAAAGATAAATGGGATTTAAGCATTCTGAAAAGAAAGTGGACAACTTTTATGTTCCAAAGAATATCTTTTAATTATCTGTTTTCCAAAGATTCTGATTATATATAGGTTTTTCAGGGACACGTCATGATATAAAAGTGAGCAAGATACGTTTGTTTGTTTTACTAAACGTGAAATACAAGGAAAGTTATCAGAAAAGGTTAAAAAATAATAATAATGTGGTAATTATCCAAGAAATAATGTCATGCCTAACAAATATGACCTGAAATAAATCTAACATCACCCTTCTCTATACAATCAAGTTATCTTTTTAGTCATAATTAGAAAACAGTGGCCAGAAAAGGGGCTTTGGCAGGGACTTTTATTTTATTGAACTCAATACATACATATAACTATGTCAATAAAAAATAAAGAATAGAAAAAAGAAATTTTCATTCAAAAAAGGAGGAAAAGTAATGAATCAAATACCCCCTTCATTACTTTAATATATTTTTTAGAATAAAAGGGGAAAAACAGATCTACACATCGGTCTCTCTATATATATGATCAATGGATGTGAATTATCTATATACATGATGAATAATATTACCATAATTGAATAAGAAATTTTAACAAAAATGAAATGTCTAAAGAAGTTAGAGTTTGGGGAAACTACTAAATCATTGATGTGATATTGATTCTTTTTTTTCCTTCTTTAATTTTAAAACAACTTTTAAAATAAATGTTAATTTTAAAAATGTTACTCAAATTCAAGAAAACACATCATGTGTAGGCTAAAATACAACATGGTTACAGAGCTGAACTGAAAAGACAGACAGTGCTTTATCAGGCAGGAGGCAGGGAGAGTCCCTCCGATATATAACATCAGTACCAGTGAATGTTTTGTCAAATTACCTTATCCATGAGTACCTTTAACCCAGGAAACAACTGCGTAAGGCAAAGCCCTCCTTTCAGCATTGACCAAATCACAAAGCAAGTGGCGAAGTTACATGGGGAAGTGAGAAGATATTTTGCAGGACTGGAGGAACAGTGGAGGTTTTGTGGCCAGGGGGATCCCTACTTCCAAAGTCCCAATTCTCTAAGTAGCAAAAGGAAGAGAAACCCCTGCAGCTGACATGACTCAAGAAGGAACTTGAGATAATTTAACATCTCTGTGTGCTTCCTTCCACTTAAGGTTTTTCTGATGAACACAGTACGAAAACACAACAGACCTAAATGGACTCAATGGACTGAACCCAAAGAAAATGTCTTTCTAAGCTCAGAGGGCATCCAAATACTATCAAAACTGTTAAATGCTTGTATGAATTAAAAATGAGAAAGAAATGGGGGAGGGGACAAAGTCCATAAAAAACAAAGACCCACTGAATTGCTAAGGTCAAAGATGGAGAATTTGACTTTGCCAGTACTTCCTCTGAGTTAATCAAGACTCACCCCCGGCTTCCCAGTCCTGGGCTTGCTATTACTTATGGCGCTTTGGTGGTCTACTTAATCTCTCCCCATCAACAGAAACAATCCCTAAACAGCTAAATCTAGGATCTTTGAATGTGGCACAATTTTCTTGCTTTTTAAGGAAATTATCTCAAATTGTGGTTGGAGGAAAAAACTGGCTAAGCATTCTTTTAAAAGTTCAGAACAGTCTAAATTATGGGTTTGGACACACAAGAAGAAGAAAGTTTTGTTTTAATCTGATTTTAAACTGAATTAGTCGAGGCTGCCACAAACATGAACTATGTAATTAGAGTAATCTACTCAGTTAATACATCTACAATAAAGGAATATACATTTAGAACAAAGGGCAGAGACCCAGAAGCTTTTTTTCTGCTTTCTCCACTACTTTTTTTTACTTTGTGCAACAGGAAACACAAATACTATATTGCATATTTAGTACACAAAAAAAATACCTGATATTAAATTAAACTTAAAATTCTATTTCTTACAAAATATACATTTTATCACTTCTTGTAAAACAAATGGATTGTTTCTGTGGGTGATGGGGAATTGTTTTCAAAGTTTTACTAAATGCACTTATTTATTTTTAACCTAGGTCTCACACAGGTAAATCAATCACACTAACAATACATGTAACAGGAGGAAATTAATGCTGCCATAATAATCATTTTTTAATGTTTTTAATTTTTACAATTAACTTTTAAACAATAATGTCTTGTCTATTAAACATTTTTAAAAGCCACACTTCATGGAATTATTATTCTCACTTAAAGTTTAGGACTGAAAAGAATCTCAAAGTTTACTGAAAAGCAGGGAAGGGATACAAAAATCAAATTTACACTCAAAAAATGAGCCTTTTTATTATGTCATACCAGCAGAAATGGGGTATAAGTGAGCAAGTTTTAAAAAAAGAAAGCCAAGATGCTTGTGAGTTTGAACTTGAACTTGGAAAGTCTCTCTGATGCTCAGCCTAACATCAAATTAACAGAAGCATCCCAGTTTCAAAATACAAAGAGAACATATACTCTTAAAATGACTTTTTTTTTCATGTTTTTCATTGAACTTAAAACATAAAAAGCTATGTCAAACACAAAAAGTACACAGTGAATATAACTTTAGGGAAGAAATAACTAACTTGTTTAACAAGGAACCAGTTTTCAGAGTCCGTGAAAGAAAGCCGGATTAAGTGATGCATATTAATCACTTCAAGGAAGGTGATTAAAGTGAAAAGATTCCATTGGTCCATTAAATATTAAAATGCAGCATAATGAACACAGCTGCTTTAAAGCCTTGACAATAAATATTAACTTATTCCTCGTACAAATTACGTGTAAGACGAGGGTTTTATAATACTGGCAGCAAAGGTGCTGTTCCAACAATAAGCAGGCAACATCGTGCCTACGGGCTTACAAGAAAAGAGCCTAAGAAGGGGATTTTCAAGTGTGTATAAAATGTGGTCAGGAACTGGAAGTTGGGACATGGAAAAATTGAAAGGAGTGCAGGTCATTCACTTACCAGTAAGTGATATAAAAATAATCAACTCATTCAATGAAAACATAATGTGGAATTAGGTCAGCAACACAGACCCAGAAACCTCCTTCCTGTCCCCACCCCACGCAAACTACAGCCAAGGCTGACTGCCTTTTCACCACCAGTCCAGTGTGAAAAAGCCAAGAGAGCAGAGCAGTGAGGTGGAAAGAGCTCCCCCCCTGCTTTGACAGGGGCTGTGAGTATGGAAACCTACGTGGAAGGTTCTTCAGAATCACGGCCAGAGAAGCTCAGAGCTCGAAGTGAACGTGTGAGGACGGCTGAGCAGAACAGAAACCATGTCCACAAAGAGCTTCTGTTTTGCACGGCTTGACCCAGAGGCAGCCTTGGAAACTTCTTCCACGTCTCTATCCCCAGAGAATCTGCAAAGAAGGAAGGAAGGAGGCTGCAAAATCCAGCTCTCCTAGGGCTTCCCTGGTGGTTCCGTGGTTAAGAACCTGCCTGCCAACGCAGGAGACATGGGTTCGATCCCTGGTCCGGGAAGCTCCCACAGGCCGCAGAGCAATTGAGCCCGTGTGCCACAACTATTGATCCTGTGGCTCTAGAGCCCGGGAGCCACAACTCCTGAGCACACTCGCCACAACTTCTGAAGCCCGAACGTTCTAGAGCCTGTGCTCTGCAACAAGAGAAGCCACCGCAATGAGAAGCCCATGCAACACAAGAGTGTCCCCTACTCACTGCAACTAGATAAAAGTTCATGCAGCAACGAAGACTCAACACAGCCAGAAATAAGTACAAATTATTATTTTTTTTAATGCAGTTCTCCCCACACCATTGCAAGACTCCAGGTGGGCTAGCCACCTGAGATGCTTTAAATGACAGTGAGCAAGGAGGTGTCCTGACTGGTGCTGGTGAAGACCACCGAGAGCAGGGCTGGCTCATCCCACCACCTCCTCATAACCCCAGCTCCCTCTTCTCTCCTCCCTTCGCCGCACATGCCTGGGGCCTTGTGGGTGTCTGAATAAGGCTGCCGTACCTGTACTCCAGAACTTACCCCACCCTTGACTCCAACTCCGTAAGTCCTATTTGCTTAATTCTGTTGAGGGTGCTGGAGAACCAGAGGGTGACATGAATTTACATTCAAGTGCGAATAAGTAACACGTGTCTCCCTACCTCAACACTCACCCCCAACTCTTTCACTGTGAAATCAAGTTATTCTCTTAGTCCCTGTGTTTTGGAGACAAGGAATTGAGGGACAGATGGGGAGAACAGTGATAAATCACACCCCTCCCAGGCCGCTGGAAATGGCAAGGAAATAGCCAAGCATAAAGGTAAGTTGCTGTTCTCATTTTATCTGAGTCAGTTCATCATCATCAATTCCTTGCTCATTGCTGACCTGGGACATTTTTTATTCCCAGTGTTCGACACTTTTGCCCCACAAAAGTAGAGGAATGGGGTACGAGAGGATGAATTTACATTTTCTAATTTTCTCGACCGTTTTTCATCACTTGTTCTATAGTGGCCAAAACACCAGCCAGCCATCTGGCACATGCTAATCCAAACAAAGTTCTGCACCTCACTACAATTCTCAAGCAAGATATAATTTTTAACTGACTCATTGGAAAAGACCCTGATGCTGGGAAAGACTGAAGGCAGGAGGAGAAGGGGATGACAGAGGATGAGATGATTGGATGGCATCACCAACTCGATGGACATGAGTTTGAGCAAGCTCCGGGAGTTGGTGATGGACAGGGAGGCCTGGCGTGCTGCAGTCCATGGGGTCACAGAGAGTCAGACACGACTGAGCGACTGAACTGAACTGAGGATCCAAAACTAAGCAGAAGTGGGTACAGCTGAGGACATGGAGAGAGTTCATGGCCATGTTCAAATCTCTGATCCACTTATTCCTACCCCCTAAGACTTCCCAATTATGTGAGCCCACAAATTCCCTTTTTTGCATCTGCTAATTTGAATGGAATCTCAGTCACCTGCAACTAAGAGAGACTTGACTGATAAGCTCAAAAATGATCTTGTTAAAAAGGACAGTGGAAATATTGATATCCATTGGATTCGTCTCTCCCCCCCAGTGTTATTTTTAAGGACAAGCAGTAAAATAAATTTTTGGATAAATGACTGAGGAAATGTTTGTACTCCTTAAGCACACAAAGGTTCTCTAAGGAACAGCAAAAATGGGTTTAGCAAACACTATCTTGAACTCAAGCCAATGTGTCCATCAAAGACTTTAGGATGTGTTGAAAGAACTAAGAGCTCCATCTCTTGAAGGCACTTCTGTCTTCCCCAAGGTATATCTGCCCCTGGACCACAGGGCATACAGGACCAGGGTCCATGTTCCCTCCATCCACACCTCGGAAAGCCTGCTGTCCACCTGGAACCCACGTCTTCCCTTGCAAGACATCAGCATATTAGTAAGGTCATCTCCTCATAACCTGAACCCCTGGGGCTCCCATGGCTCTCTCAGCATTGGTGAGACTGTCAACTGTCACGATGATTTTATCGTGGTTTATTTCTATGTTTGTTTCAGCAACTGGTCCTTAAAAAGCTCAAAGGAACAGAGGATTGGATAAAGAAGATATGGTACATATATACAATGGAGTATTATTCAGCCATTAAAAAGAATGAAATAATGTCATTTGGAGCCCTGCAGGTGGACCTAAAGAGTGTGATACTGAGTGAAGTAAGTCAGAAAAGCAGAAATATTGTATGACATCCTTTATATGTGGAATCTAAAAAGAAATGATACAAAAGAACTTACTTAAAAAACAGAAAGATACTCATAGATTTACAAAACAAACGTATGGGTGCTGCAAGGAAGAAATAATTAGGGAATTTGGGAAGGTCGAATACACACTGCTGTATTCAAAATGGATAACCAACAAGGATCTACTGTATAGCACATGGAACTCTACTCAATGCTATATGCCAGCCTGGATAGGCAGGGAGTTTGGGGGAGAAGGGATACGTGTATATATATGGCTAAGTCCCTTCACTGTGTGCCTGAAACTGCCTCAACAATGTGAATCGGCTCTCTTCCAATACAAAATAAAAAGTTTAAAGTTTGGAGGGGAAAAGCTTGAAGGAAACACTTGTACATTCGTGTCACCAATCATAGCACCTGGCCCAAACCAGGCAGTCAGTACAGGTCTGAAGAATGGATGGGCAGCGTCTTCCTGCCCTCCACAACCTTCCAGTGTGATGCCCTGGCCCACGTGTCCAGGTGCCCTGGCGTGAGACGCATCCCAACCCCTGCCTTCCCTCCTCTCCAGTTCAGCCTCAGGGCCCCCCCTCTCCAGTTCAGCCTCAGGGTCCCCTCCTCTCCAGTTCAGCCTCAGGGCCCCCCCTCTCCTACTCTGCCTGCTGCTCCCAAGGCGCAGCTCAGACGTTAGGAGTCACGAAGAAACTGCCAAGAGATCAAAGTTGCCCTTGGGATCACCTTCATTTTGATTTCACCATCACAGATGGAGAACTACAAAGTGTCAAAAACTTCCAAGATCTGAAAAGAGTTAGCAGGCAGGAGTTACTGCATGTATGTGACTGTCAACATGAAGCATGATCTCACAGAGACACTGCTGACACAAGGCACGCAAACACACACACACACAGACATGCACACACACACACACACGATTACTGAAAATGTTACCAATGAGAAATGTGCGAAGCGTCACTTTTTATGTCTCTATAGGACAGGAGTCATATAACTCCACCAACCAAATCATTCTCCTTCCAACAGAGATGAATGTTGCAAACATTTCATTTTTCCATGTCAAGGGTACCCCATTCAACGTGTTTATTTTAGAAGCAGAACTCAGTTAGGAATGTCAGAGAATTCTTGGAGATCAAAACTGTGCAGCAACAATATTTAGTCAAACGCCAGATCCCTAAATTGTCTTGTCTCAAATATCTGAAGGCAGAGAGGGCTTGTATCTGTCTGGCAAACACTCATCCCAGGTGTTTTCATAACCTCAGAAATAAACTAATTGGACTTAAATGAAAATCTCCAGTGAGTTTTTTGGCCTCTTACTGTTTATCTAGACTGAATCCTAGCAGCAAACTCAATGAATATAAACATCTGACCATCATTATTGCTTCCAGGGAAGTCTGAGGTTGGGGAGCAGTGCTTATGTGAGTATTTTCTAGCAGGTGACAAAGACCTATCTGTTTCTAGGGTAAAATAAGCCATTGTAAAGAACTTGATCAGGGCCCCAAAACAGGGAACCACCACCTCTCCACTTTCTCCTGAATCAAGTTTTCCCAGTGTCATGGAATTTTATGATGTGAGCTGAAACTAATTTCTAAACAGGGCACGGATTTGTGAACGTAAATTTAAGACTAGCCAATGTTGGGCGTGAAAGTCAGAGTGAGAGAATTTTAGACTTGAAAAAGACAACTGAGTCATTTAGTTCAAGCCACCCCTTTACTGAGAGAGAGGCTCAGAAAGATAAGATCTTCCACAGTCACAGAGCCAGAGACAGAGCAGGGCCTCCAGACTAGATGAAGAATCGATGTTTTCCCCACTGTTGATACCGCTGCCCTGAAGACTGGAGTCCTTGCCTAATAATCCACCCATAAAAGTGAAGTTGCTCAGTCATGTCTGACTCTTTGTGACCCCATGGACAGTAGCCCACCAGGCTCCTCCATTCATGGAATTTTCCAGGCAAGAGTACTGGAGTGGATTGCCATTTCCTTCTCCAGAGGATCTTCCTGACCCAGGGATCAAACCCAGGTCTCCTGCATTGCGGGCAGATGCTTTACCATCTGAGTCATCAGGGAAGTCTTAACACATATAAGAACAGTGGTGCCACATGTATTTAAAACAATATTATCGAGGACTTTCCTGGAGGTCTGGTGGTTAGGACTTCCACTGCAGGGCACTGGTTTGATTCCCTAGCCGGGGAACTAAGATCCCACATGCCGCGGGGCGCAGCCAAAAATAAATAAATAACAATATCATTAGGTTTATCGCTAAAGAAGGACAACGCTATAGTTGTTTTAATGGGCTCTACAGCCCTCCCTCACCTTATCCCTCCACCAAGAAAAAACAAAACCCCAGGTACTGAGGACAGATTACACCCCAATCTTTATCTCACCTTAAGGCAGGCACTCCTGAAGATTTAGAAAAAAAAAAAAAAAGACATTCTGAAGTAAAATAAAAATAGGATTATCCTTATAAAATAATTATACTTCAATAAAAAAAATAATGAAATAAAATAGGATTATTATATCCTCCAGCATGGACATACACACACACACTCCAAAACATTTGTGTTGAATTTGATCATGCCCTTAGAACACTGAAAATCAACTGATACGGATTTACCCACATTTTTATAAACATTCACTATTAAACTTTGTATTATCAAGCTGGTACAGTATTTCCTTGTGTAGATAAGCATGATTCTTAATTACAGTCTAGGGCGCCCTCTAGTGTTCCTATGTAAAAACTTCTTTTAAGATAAGGCTCCATCCTTCCTAGTGATAAATGGCTAGGACTTTTTGCCCTGGACAGTCTTGCTTTAGTCTTACTACCCTGCCATCTTATTAGGCTTAACATTTGCCTGGTCAATTTCACTTTAATGAATTACTACTAGTAATAGAATTATATTAATAATCGCATTAAAATCAGACGTAATTGATTTAGTAGCCCTCCACTTTGTGTTTCTTTGCTCCTTCCATGGGCCTGTCCAGGAGCAGAGCACAAGGCACGCCAGGCACGCCGTGAACTGAACGGTGCGTACCTCCAAACGTCCACAGGCTGAAGCCCCAGTTCCCAGTGGGAGGTAATTAGGTTTAGATGGGGTCACAGGGGTGGGGCCCTCATAATGGAAACCGTGCCTTCATGAGAAAAGCGCCAGTCTATCTGTCTCTGTGTGTCTCTCATTGCAAACATTGAGGAACTAACAAGATGACCATCAGCAAACCAAGAAGCAGGCACCCACCAGACACTCTCTGCTGGCAGCTTGATGGACTTCCCAGCCTCCACAATTGTGAGAAATACATTTCTGTTGTTTAAGCCACCCAATTTATGCTACTTAGTAGCAACTCGAGCTAAGACAAGCAGCGAACAGAGCTGCTTAAATCTCCAAGGTGCTCAGAGATGACCCAAACCTCCCGAACCCTTGCCAAACACTATGGAACTAACATCTCCCTTTCAGGGCACCAGGGTATTTATTTGCTCACAAAAGAAAATGTACTCAAACAGGAGCTGCCACGGTCAGCTAGACCCTCCAGCCTCTGGTGGTGGTGGGAGAACTCTGATAACTGCCATGCTGTGCCCTGTGGGTGTACAAGTTAGGTGTGCCAGGCCCATGCTGGGACCCACAAAACTGCCAAAGCACAGCTGGTGGGGTCAATGGGAAGGTGGGAAATTATGGGGAAGGGGTATGTGAAATATTTGCAGCGGAAAAGAGACTGAACAAGCTGCGTTAGAGCATGTAACCAACATGGAATTGGTCTTTTTTTTTTAAGTTGTTTTATTGAAGTATAGCGGTTTGCAATGTTGTGTTAATTGCTGCTACACAAAGTGACTCAGTTATACACACTGATACATTCTCTTTTCATATTCTTTTCCATTATGGTTTATCCCAGGAGATTAGATAGAGTTCCCTGTACTCGTTTCTTGTATGATATATCTCTACAACTATTACTTATGTTTCTGTTTGGCATTGCCTTTTTATTTTGTGAAAAAGCCCTTTAACAGCCATGAGCTCAAAAAATAGAAGTTTATATTTAGTAAAACAGTAAAAGTGCTGAATGTTCAACTCTCAAGTAAGTGAACAATGAGTGTGAAATTGCACAAAATGTCATCATTTGCCACATCCCAGAGCCATGAAGGAGAAAGCGATAACAATAATAGAGTGAAAACCCCAAAACACAAACCTGCTGAAGAAGCATTATAACAGACATCAAAAATTAGTAGCTGTTTTGAGAACCCTGTACTTGTAGTTTGACTTATCACATGCAGCTGTAGAAGGTGCTTACATAACTTTTAGATCCAGTGATTGCTTTTCGAATTGACTTTGCCAATTTTTTATTTCAAATTTTTGTATTCATGCACAAAAAGGAAAGCAAAAGCCATAATGTGTTGATAAGTGAAAGCAGAAGAATTTTATAAACAGTTCGATTTTGCTAATTTTATCTCGGTATCATCAAGGCTTCATTTAGAAAGATGGGTTAATTCCAACAAGGATTTAATTTTTTTTTTAATCTAATTCATGGAATCAAAGCTTTTGGAAACTTAGCCTGTTTAAGATGAAACATCTGACATTACTGAGAATCTTCCTGTAAATTTAGTTTAAAAACTCAACAACTCAGGTTTGTAAACAAAACCTAGAAGAACATTAGAGATTTGTAAATAATACATGTCAGCAAAAATATACTCTTATTTTACACTAAACTTCATTGGCTAAATATAGCTGGTCATGCTTTCAGGTCTATAAATAAATAGATAAATAAAAATTAAAATATAAAAAAATTCAACATTAAAAGTACTTGTTTTTTAATCAAAACATATTATACTTTGATAATATAATTTTGGTGGACTATGGTGTCCATGGCAAAAACATTTCACTAAATTAAGATATCTAATTTAAAATTAAGATATTGTATAATATCATATAAGAAACGAATCACCAGTCCAGGTTCGATGCAGGATACAGGAAGCTTGGGGCTGGTGCACTGGGATGACCCAGAGGGATGGTATGGGGAGGGAAGTGGGAATGGGGTTCAGGATGGGGAACACGTGTATACCCATGGCGGATGCATGTTGATGTATGGCAAAACCAATACAATATTATAAAGTAAAAAAAATAATAATAATAATAAATAAATAAAAATTTAAAAAAGATTTGGAAATCAAAAAAAATTAAAATAAAATAAAGATATGGAGCAGAAAAATAACTGGAATTAGCTAGACTGTATGTATAAAAGTAATAATTTTTTTAAAAAAGTAATAATTTCATCCAAAGAAGTTGCATTATTTTACCAATTGAAATGGAAACTAACATGTCAAATTTACAAAATTTGAATATGTCAAGTAATTAAATTACAAAACTTTTGTAATAAAGCTGATGTTGAATTAAAAAAAAAGAAACACTTCAGCACGGCAGTACCAGACTTTTCTCTTTGCTTCCCGTCATCAACTGAAACTACTTAGAAGTCAATCTGTGTCCTACGTGTGATATTGAACTTTTCTGTAAATGAGTCCTCTCAATTTGGGGAGCATTTTGTTCAATATCGATTAAAGTTTTAATCAAGAATTCAGGGAACACCAAAAACCTTCAGCTTTTTAAGCTTTTGGAGAATTACAATTTTTGAAAACAAAACTTGCAAAAGGGAAACAAATGGCACCTAATTAAACTTAAAAGCTTTGGCACAGCCAAGGAAATCATCAACAAAACGAAAATACAGTCTACTAAATGGGAGAAAATATTTGCAAATGACCCATAAGGCGTTAACATCCAAAATATATAAAAAGCTCATACAACTCAATATCCAAAAAAAAAAAAAACCCTTGATGTGAAAATGAGCAGAAGACCTGAACAGACGTTTTTCCAAAGACGACATAGATGGCTAATAAGTACGTGAAAAGATGCTCAACATCACAAATCATCAGATAAGCGCAAATAAAAACCGCAGTGCAGTATCACTTTACAGAGTATCACTTCAAAACGGCCATCATCAAAAGAGCACAAATAACAAATGCTGCCAAAGACGTGGAGAAAGGGCAACCCTTGCACATTGGTGGGAGTTGATGGGAGTGTAAAATTGATGCAGCCACTATGGAAAACAGCACAGAAGTTACTCAAAAAACTAAAAATAGAACTACTATATGTTCCAGCTATCCCACTCCTGAGCATATATCTGAAGAAAATGAAAAAAATATTTCAAAAAGATACATACTGTTCAAATAAGATATTATAAGCTTTGTGGGGTTTTTTGCATTAATGTACACAAATTTTTATTTTTTGGAAAGAATTTCATCTTCTAACATGTTTAAATAGAACTATTCTGTGGGCCTATCCTTAAAATAAAACCAGTTTTTCAGTCAATATACAATTATGTAAAATATATATATAATATATCTCATCTTAGTACCCTTTTTCCTTTTTGAAAGTGTGCTGGTTTGGACAATAAACCACCCTAGTAGAAGCTACCAGTCAACCCTGAATACTCATTGGAAGGACTGATACTGAAGCTGAAGCTCCAACACTTTGGCCACCTGATGCGAAGAGCGCACTCATTGGAAAAGACCCTGAGGATGGGAAAGATTGAGGGCAAGAGGAGAAGAAGGCAACAGAAGATGAGATGGTTAGAAAGCATCACCAATTCAATGGACATGAGTTTGAGCAAACTCTGGGAGGTGGTGAAGGACAGAGAAGCCTGGTACGCTGCAGTCCATGGGGATCACAAAGAGTTGGACATGACTTAGCAACGAAACAACAACATTTATCAAGATCTTACTACTTATCAGGCATTGTGCTTGAATCACTTTATCAATTTAATCTCTACAAACACCGTGAAGGGTCAAAATTATCTTTGTTTTACTGGGGACAGGAAGTAGCAGTGAGACTCTGCACCCAAGATTTCCCCCATCTTGGCCTGGACTCCCTGATCACCACATTCTGCTGCCCCTCTCCTTACATCTCAGGATACACATCAACGCAACACAGACTGAACCCTGCAGTTAGTAATCTTGAATCTGGTTCCATCATGACCTCTGACTCCATTACCCACGTGGCCAAGGCTATACACACTTTCAGGACAGCCGGCACAATTAGGAAGCTAAACTATAGCTGTGAAGCTAAGCGACTGCCTGCCTCTAGTTACACTTACCTCCTGTCTTTCAAGGAGCAGGTGCCTTTTGCATGTATCATTGCCAGTTCTGCAAAATCTTTTATTTTTGCATTCAGTGGCATCCTAGAAGCTTAAGGGGCAGACCATCATGAAGAGTTCACACCACTTAAGGGGCAGCCCATAATGAAGAGCTCTTACCCTGATGTGAATTACATGCTTTTGACCTCTAACCTTACCTTTACAAAAAATTACAAATTCTTTATAAGTCTCTGGCTATTCTACAAGATAGAATGCTATGAAAAGCAACAATAAAAGTATACTGATAAGTTTAGTCACTAAATTTAACACTTGATGCATATTCTGTTCTGTCTTAAAGTATCACCATTTAGGACTTCCCTGGGGGTCCAGAGGTTAAGACTGTACACTCAATGCACAGGGCAAAAGTTCCATCCTTGATCAGGGAACTGGAATCCCACATGCTGCACGGCACAGCCAAAAAAATAATAATAATTAAAAATTCAAAAGGTCTTAAGATTGGAGGGAAGAACTAAAAAAAAAAAAGTCACTATTGAGACTGTGAACTCTTTAACATATGATGGTGCTTAACCTAGGTACTTAGTTTTCCGATGCTCTTATTGTATTATATTTTCCTTGTTTCAATCATGTTTTAGATGCTGAAAAGCTTTCCCTTTTTTTAAAAAAAGAAAAATAAAAAAGACAGTACTGAGTAGACGATTAACAATACATGCTAATGAAAATATATCAAGTACCTGTTAAAATGGATTAAGCCAGGAGTGTTTTTATATCCCTGGGATAACAGATGAAAATGTTGCCTGAAGGTAAGAGGTTTTAGATTAGGTACTGTAGCTCAGTCTGTATAGAATCTGCCTGCATTGCAGGAGACCCAGGTTCGATCCCTGGGTTGGGAAGATCCCCTGGAGAAGGAAGTGGCAATCCACTCCAGTATCCTTGCCTGGAAAAATCTCATGGACAGAGGAGCCTGGTGGGCTGCAGTCCATGGGGTCGCAAAGAGTCGGGCATGAGTGAGCGACTAACACTTACTTATCCTCCAAATCTAGGATTTGATTTGATTTGAGACAAAGATTTGATTGCAAACAGTTTATTAAGGGGGGAATAGCAGGAAAGGAAGGATAACTAATGAAGGCTGTGTTGTTAAGCCATCACTAGGACTTAAATCCACCAGGAAACTTTGAGACAAACAAGCCTTGGTAAACGAGATGGAGTAATTACACCCTAACTCCCATCAACCACAGATTAAGAGCCTTCTAGGGGTTGGTGTTAATTCACGGTTGGAACTCTGAAGCCAATGAGATGATAAAGGATATGGGCAGGCCACCCACAGTACCTGCTACACACTTCCAGGGGTAATATACATTCTTACATCAAGTAATTATGCAAATACTAAAATGCTAACGGCCTGCCCGCTCCCAAAACAAACAGTCAAAACCTAGCGGTGATAGTTTTCTTAAGTAATTATAGCCAAGGAAAATAGTTCTAAATTTAAACAACAAACAAAAAATGTTTAGAGTATCAGATGATTTAATGTTGTACAGAAAGAACAGAAACAAGGATTTATACTTCGATTGGGCTTTGGGTTGCAAAATATTTTGAGAAAATCCATGAAATTGGCCCTACCAAAATATAACGAGGATTTCTGAGTCCAATCAGATCCCAAAACAGTGTCAGTGAATCATTCATGGATTGAGCTGGAGGTGAACAGAAACACGACTCAACTGTGAATTCCAAGGCCCCCTAATCGATACAAATATTCTCCTTTTTAAAGAGGAAAATGAAGGTTTTCATTTGTGTTTTTGCTTGTTAGCGGGCTGGTAATTTACAGACTATGCAACAGTGCTGTTCTCCAACATGTTATGTTCCAACAGTACTTTGTATACACACTGTTCTTGTTTAGTCACTAAGTCCTAACTGACTCTTCCTGACTCTGTGGACTGTAGCTCACCACGCTCCTCTGTCCAGGCAATTTCCCAGCAAGAATACTGGAGTGGGTTGCCATTTCCTTCTCCAGAGGATCTTCCTGAGCCATGGATCGAACCCCCATCTCTTGATTGCAGGTGGATTCTTTATCACTGAACCACCAGGGAAGCCCTATGTATACATGAACACTGGATATTAAGAGAACCCCCATCTCTTGATTAGAGGTGGATTCTTTATCACTGAACCACCAGGGAAGCCCTATGTATACATGAACACTGGATATTAAGAGATCAGGAGTGCTACACAGAACACGTGGCACTGGTTTCGCCACATGTACATGGCAGGAGAGAGGGGAATTTGCTCTGTTTTGGAAACAGACTGATGCTCCTTGAGTCTCCAAAGCCCTCCACATCTATGGCTGCCCCCAAGTTCTAGCAGATGAGGTTCTGAGAGCTGCTCAAAGGAATGCAGTTTTCTCCAGATATCAGATGGCAAGCCTACAATCTGTTGAAGAATTTCGCACCTAGTTTTCACCTCTGCTTATCACTCACCAATTTTACAACTATACCCCAACTCTGAAAAATGACAAACATTCCCTTTGTCACATCCTGGGTGGAGCTTTAAAAGTATTGGAAATAGCACAGGCAGCTGTTAGCTTCTCCAAATACACCATCCAAGGCACTGAAATGCCCAGTCTGCAATGCTGGCAGCTAAAGACAAGAATAACAGTTTCTTTTTTTTTCAACCAAAGATAAATGCCACCGGATTACGCCTGAAAAAGGCAGGGTCAGCCTGACTCCTTGAAACAGGAAAGAACAGCACCAAGGTCAATGGGAGGCAAAGGCTCCTGGGAAGGATGCATAGACCCAATTAACTGAAGGCCTTTGAAGAGGAAAGGAACTTGGTTTTTAAATTGTGAAAAGAAAAATATTGATCTCAACTGCTATTTAAAACTGAAAAGTAGATTTTGTGCTGTGCTCAGTCACTTCAGTCATGTCTGACTTTTTGCGACCCCTGGCAGGACTGCAGCCTGCCAGACCCCTCTGTCCATGGAATTTGCCAGGCAAGAATACTGGAGTGGGTTGCCATTTCCTTCTCCAAGAGATCTTCCCAACCCAGGGATTGAACCCACATCTCTTAGGTCTCCTGCATTAGCAGGTGGGTTCTTTACCACTAGCGCTACCTGGGAAGCCCTTGAAAAAAAATGAGGGAAAGACAAAATAAATAAAGATACAGGAAGAGAAGAGAGAAAAGGGAAGAAAAGAATCTGAGCTTCTCATTCATTCATTCATTCGACAAAGAATTCTTTAGTTGGACATCTTGCAAGGGTATAATAACTACAGGCTGTGGTGGGTAAGGAAACCAGTACAGGGCTCAGACAGGGGCAGAGATTGCTATATGCGTAGAGTGGTCAGAGGAAGTCTGTCTGAAGAAATACTTTAGCTAAGCTCCCAAAAAATCAAAGCTAACCCGAGAAGAATGGTGGGGAGACAGCACATGATAATACTCTGATGCAGGAAAACCCTGATGACTGCAAACTAGCCAGCGTGGCTGGAATTCAAAAAGAGGCAGAGTGGACTGGAGGTGGATTCATTCAGGCATCTGAAAGGCCACTTAAGGAATTCACATTTTAATCTCAACATAATGAAAGCCATTAAAGGATCTTAAGCAGGAAAGAGAGGTCCTCCGAGTTGATCTTTCCCACTACCCAGGGGATGGTACAGGGGAGACAGGTTGTTAGGAAGACAGTGGGTGTAGTGATGCATCCTGCCACTTCCACCCTGGCCCTTGCCGATACCAAAATTCCTGCAGCCTTAGACCCTACCCACCTGGTAACACTACCCGCAAAAGTCTAATCATTCTAATCGCTCAGCTCCCTAAGTGTCTGCTCCCTGTAATCTTCACCCCAAACCTGTGAGCCCACCCAAATTAATGCCCCCACTTCCTACGGCTCTTGCCATACAGCCCCCATCTGTAGCCTCTGCACACCTCAGGGAGGATGAAGGCCAATTCCCCCATAAGCGTCATCTCCTTTATTCCTCCAACTCCATGAGTTTTGTTCAAACTCATGCCATCTCTGTGATCCCGGTACTAGCTGGCAGCATCTTATTTCATGGAATTCTAAAATGCCCTGGGGTTGAAAAGCACTTTACAGATATTCTGGTTCAACCTCTAGGGTTTCGTAGTGAGGAAACAGGCCCAGCCTGATTAGAAGACTTTTCCAAGTCCCAAAGATTAAGACTTCTGACTTCCTACTTTGATAGTTCCTTGCAGGACTTTAAAGCAATTTTTTTTAAAAAAAGAACACTTGCAAAGTGCTTCACGTTTTACAAACACTTCTGCACAGACCACCTTGCAGAATCACTGCAGCCCCCAGGTACAAGATATAAACTGAAGCTGAGAATGATGAATTGCTAAGAGCAGGACTAAGCCAGGCTTGGACCCAGGACTTCTGGCTCCCTGTACAGCATGAACTATGAAAATGTCCCTATTGTTTTACATGAAGCTAGTTCGGAGGCATTAAAGTTAGAGGTTTCCTATTTCTGGTCATTATTTTTGATTAATTGTACCTTTGTGTTTTGGTTTTACATTCCTTCTGAAGATCAGATTTTTTTTTTTAAACTGTACTTAGAGAGGGACTTTGTCCAATACTGGGATTTTACTGGAATGAGGGTGAGGGCTTCTGAGCAGGAGAGAAAACTTAAAGAAAACGAAAAAAAATATGCAAACTTTACCAAGCTTATGATTTGACCTAAAGCTGGATGTGGACGCAGATTCAATCAACACAAATAACCACTGTCAGAAGACCTTCTCTAAAGCTGGTTGTTTGGGGTAAAAATGAACACAGCACAATTCCAACAGAGTGAAAGCACATGCATGGTTTCATGAGTTCATTATGAAAAGATCTGAGCTATATACAAACTGCATTATCTGTATTATATTTGGGGGGGCACATTTAAGGCTTAGAGTTTCAAACCCAATATCAGAAAGCTTCTAAGTGATTAAAAAAAAAAAAAATCCTTGGTTGCTTTGCTGAATGTGGAAGAGATTACTGCTCTGGAGTAAATATATTTTGGAATGTACTGCATCCTCATGCTTCAATTAGTTCTATTCTTGTTCTGAAAGTGGAAAGGGGTCAGGGGCCCCGCATAGCTGACACTTAGCAACAGCAGCTGATGCAAACTGTGGACCCAATGCTCACCCAGGAGACATGGCTCACTCTTGCTCTCAGAGTCCAACAGAGATCGGTAAACAGAACATTTATGCAAGAATTATGGCTTGCCTGCTCTTCAATTTGCTTTTACTTTGATGAGTTCCAACTTTTTTTTTCCCCCAAATATCAAACCCACTATTGTCAATAATCCCTTAGGGCATGTAGGTACAGTTATTTAAGTATGTTGCAAAAGCTCTCAAGTGTGAATGCAAAAAAATCTATACTTACCTCAGATACTAAGTACCCTAACAATACAGCTCATCCCCTCTGTGAACAGTTGCTAAGATAAGAGAAATCTTGTGCGTGCTCAGTCGCTCAGTTGAGTATGACTCTTTGCAGCACCATGGACTGTAGCCTGCCAGGCTCCTCTGCCAATGGAATTTTCCAGGCAAGAAGACTGGAGTGGATTGCCATTTCCTCCTCCAGGGAATCTTCCCAATCAGGGATCGAACCTGCGTCTCTTGCATCTCCTGCATTGGCAGGCAGATTCTTTACCACTGCACTAGCTGGGAAGCCCAGAAATCTTATGGGTCTATTAACTGAAGGTCCAGAGTCATATTTATTAGGGTTTGCTTAGTAACACCCATTGAACTTGGAGAAACGGCTATAATCAAGCAAACAACACTACTTGTTTGTAGAAGGCTAAGAGAGAATTTCTAAAATAACAAGTGTTCCACTGAAAATAATCACACGAAATGCCAAAATGCACATCTCTCTCACACCATCAAATCTGAACACATTCAGGATGGCCTCAGTGTCAACTGCATTCCATCCCGTTTGCAGTCCTCACCAATTAAGCCACCCAAGTTGTGACATGTGGATTCTGGCTTAGCTCAGTTAAGTGCTGGGGGCAGAAAGGAGTCAGTAAATACCTCACTCCACATACCTCTCACACCTATGGAGAGACCCCATGACTGTGGCTCACACATACACAGAAAGCTTCCAGTGCATTACCTCGGCCTTGGGGGCTTCAGCATTCCTCAGGGTTAAGTGAATCTGTAGGCACTGAATCCCTTTTTCTAACACTGCTCTCCATTGTACGCAGCCAATGTTTAAGACCAGGTAAGACGAAGAGTTGGAGGTGATAAGACTGTACCACTAAGATCACTCTTTTCAAGCTCTTTAAAGCACTGAATGGTGCTTTTGTACAAGGGACTTTAAGCTCAATAAGAATTCCTGTGACTGAGTAATGTCTGTATCATGTTTAGTTATTTTTCTTTCTTTGGGTAAATGCACCCAAACTGTCTTTATATTTAAGATTCGGTTGAAAGCAGAGAATGAAAATAATGTTTTAGGAATACAAAATAAGTAACAGTTGTCCAAATGTCACACTCTGCTTTCCCAAAAATTTAGTGTTATTACATAAAGAGCATTTTATTTGCCTTTGAATCTGTGCAATTCAGTAGGCTTATATTTTCAGGCAGTTTTTGATTCTCAGAAGTGTATTTTACAAACAACAAGAGTGACAATCATTATGAGTAACTTTCTCCACCATTAATAGCTCCCTAATAAAAACTATTATGCTGTAATACCAATTATATGAAACCTCAATATTAAAAAAAAAGAAAGAAGAGTACAAACTGAACGATCCAGAACACCGTCTGTTCTCTGTGGCTTAGTTGCTGTCGTGTCTGACTCTTTGTACCCCTATGTGCCGAAGCCCACCAGGCTCCTCTGTCCATGGGTTTCCCAAGCAAGAAAACTGGATTGTTTACATAAAAGCACACAACTGAATTACGATTTCATAGATCACTTAGTCCCCTTACCAACGAGGATGCCAATGATATTAATATAACTTAGGTGTGCCTTCGGCCAGGGTCTGTGGCTTCATGGTTCTGTAGTGTGCTTACTCTGGGCTCTGAGAAAAGTCAGTCAATAGCCAGAGCAAGAAACCTGTGACATTGACTCGACCATTAAGGCACATGACAATTGATCCTAAAAGCTTTGTCACTTGATCCTTTCAGCCAAACTGATGGCAAACAAAGTATTTTGAAGATCTGATAGCTGAACTTTAAATGTTGCTACTGTTGTATTGATACCTTCATCAAAAGGGAGCCTGCCAATTCCCAGGGTCATGACTCAGTCAGTAAAGAATCTGCCTGCAAAGTGGGAGACCAGGTACAATCCCAGGAAGATCTCCTGGAGAAGGGAATGGCTACTCACTCCAGTATTCTTGCCTGGAGAATTCTATGGATAGAGGAGCCTGGTGGGCTACAGTCCATGGGGTCACAAAGAGCCAGACACGACTGAGTGACTAAGAGGAATAAAGTAAATTTAAAGTTGACTAATCTTGGCCTAATCATGGAAAAAGCAAGAGAGTTCCAGAAAAATATCTATTTCTGCTTTATTGACTACGCCAAAGCCTTTGACTGTGTGGATCACAATAAACTGTGGACAATTCTTCAAGAGATAGGCATACCAGAGCACCTGACCTGCCTCTTGAGAAATCTGTATGCAGGTCAGGAAGCAACAGTTAGAACTGGACATGAAACAACAGACTGGTTCCAAATAGGAAAAGGAGTACGTCAAGGCTGTATATTGTCACCCTGCTTATTTAACTGATATGCAGAGTACATCATGAGAAACACTGGACTGGAAGAAACACAAGCTGGAATCAAGATTGCCGGAAAAAATACCAATAACCTCAGATATGCAGATGACACCACCCTTATGGCCGAAAGTGAAGTGGAACTCAAAAGCCTCTTGATGAAAGTGAAAGTGGAGAGTGAAAAAGTTGGCTTAAAGCTCAACATTCAGAAAACAAAGATCATGGCATCCGGTCCCATCACTTCATGGGAAATAGATGGGGAAACAGTGGAAACTGTGTCAGACTTTATTTTTGGGGGCTCCAAAATCACGGCAGATGGTGACTGCAGCCATGAAATTAAAAGACGCTTACTCCTTGGAAGAAAAGTTATGACCAACCTAGATAGCATATTCAAAAGCAGAGACATTACTTTGCCAACAAAGGTCTGTCTAGTCAAGGCTATGGTTTTTCCTGTGGTCATGTATGGATGTGAGAGTTGGACTGTGAAGAAGGCTGAGTGCTGAAGAATTGATGCTTTTGAACTGTGGTGTTGGAGAAGACTCTTGAGAGTCCCTTGGACTGCAAGAAGATCCAACCAGTCCATTCTGAAGGAGATAAGCCCTGGGATTTCTTTAGAAGGAATGATGCTAAAGCTGAAACTCCAGTACTTTGGCCAGCTCATGCGAAGAGTTGACTCCTTGGAAAAGACTCTGATGCTGGGAGGGATTGGGGGCAGGAGGAGAAGGGGACGACAGAGGATGAGATGGCTGCATGGCATCACTGACTCGATGGACGTGAGTCTGGGTGAACTCCTGGAGTTGGTGATGGACAGGGAGGCCTGGCATGCTGCGATTCATGGGGTTGCAAAAAAGTTGGACACGACTGAGCAACTGAACTGAACTGAACTGAATCTTGGCCTTCCCTGGTAGCTCAGATAGTAAAGAATCCACCTGCAATGTGGGTGGATTCTTCCCTGGATTGGGAAGACCCGTGGAGGAGGGCATGTCAACAAACTCTAGTATTCTTGCCTGAAGAATCCCCATAGACAAAGGAGCCTGGTGGGCTACAGTTCATGGAGTCACAAAGAGTTGTACACGACTGAACAACTAAGCACACAATCTTGAGTAAAAGTGAAAGATTTTGGCATCCACATCTCTTTTTAAAAATAGAAAGTGAAGGGAAAGTCGCTCAGTCGTGTCCAACTCTTTGTGATCCCATGGCCTATACAGTCCATGGAATTCTCCAGGCCAGAATACTGGAGTGGGTAGCCTTTCCCTTCTCCAGGGGATCTTCCCAACCCAGGGATCGAACCCAAGTCTCCCGCACTGCAGGCAGATTGTTTACCAGCTGAGCCAAAGAGTAAAAAGGAAACAAGTTGAACAAAACAGACATAACTCCACCACATCCTTGGGAAATTTTGTGAATGCCAAAGAAAAAAGTTCTTAAGTAAATGCAAGATATATTTACTCATCATAAAAACCTGGTCAAATAAATACTTTTAAAATCATGGATAGCACTTACAAAAGAACTCTGAAAGCATAGTATATCATGTTCTGGAAAAAAGTCTAGGATGATTTAAGGATCATTTATTCCTTGAACTGTTAGACCAAGATATACTTAAACTTGGTTCTTATATTTTAAAGTTGTGTCTAAGATCCCTAACCCGAAATAGCTAGCGGCATGTTACTCTGATTTCCTGGAATTACAGATCAACAGTGCTAGAAAGATATTCAAGACAATTTGTTTCAACACCTATTTATAGATATGGTTGTAAGACCCAGATAGGATGGAAGTCATGCAGTGGCAACATGAAAAGTAGGACCCAGAGCCCTCGACTCTTAGTTGACTGGGTCTTACTAGTGATTTAAAATAGTAGTTCAAAAAATTTTGAGATTGATTGCAGCAGTCACTCCAGATATAGTTTGCTGAAGTGAACCTGAAGTGAAATCGCTCAGTAGTGTCTGACTCCTTGCGACCCCATGGACAGTAGTAGCCTGCACCAGGCTCCTCCGTCCATAGGATTTTCTAGGGCAAGAATACTGGAACGGGTTGCCATTTCCTTCTCCAGGGAATCTTCCTGACCCAGGAATCGAACCCAGGTCTCCCACATTGATAGACAGACACTTTACCGTCTGAGCCACCAGGGGACCTAGTTTGCTACCATAGGTGATAAAAAATAACCAAAGGGGAAGATCAAAATAATGATACAGGGGGGCTTCCCTGTGGCTCAGTGGTAAAGAGCCCACCTGCCAAGGCTGGAGAGCCGAGTTGGAACCCTGATCTGGAAAGATCCCACATGCTGCAGAACAACTAAGCCTGTGCAGAACAACTGAGCCTGTGCACCATAACTACTCGGCCTGCGCTCTAGAGCTGGGGAGCCACAACCACTGCAAGCCCACCCGCCCTGGAGCGTGTGCTCCGCAACAAGAGAAATCACCACACCGAGAAGCCCGCACAGCCCAACTAGAGAAAAGCTCATGCAGCCACGAAGACCCAGTACAGCCAGAAATAAATAAGAGAAAGATAATGATACAGAAACATGTCC
Source organism: Bos taurus (assembly GCF_002263795.3). Classification (NCBI taxonomy): domain Eukaryota; kingdom Metazoa; phylum Chordata; class Mammalia; order Artiodactyla; family Bovidae; genus Bos; species Bos taurus. The sequence continues at coordinate 39,320,492 of NC_037350.1, forward strand.
ACTTCCTCCCATCCAAAAAAAAAGGCAAGATACCCTTAAAAAGCAAAAAAAAAAAGAAAAGAAAATCTTATTATTCTTTTTGCTCTAAATTGTCAAATGTGTTGCCTACATTATTTCCCTTTAAACCCACAGACTAAATTGGAAGCATTTTCTTCCTTAGTGACCTAAACAGGGTTTTCTCACTCAGGCTAAATGGCCATTCTGGCTCAGCAGGGGGCGCTGTCCATCATTCTCTTTCAGGCCAATGGAGTAGCTAGATTCCAAGGGGTCTCTTACTGTGGGTTAAGCATCACCCCTCAAAAGTGACACACAATTCCACTAACACATCATCAAACTGGTCACATGATCCCATCCAACCACACAGGAGTCAGAAAATGCAATACTGAAGGCAGAAAACCAGAAATATTTGAAGAACAGCATTACCACAACACACCGTTACTTCTGAAACATGAATAACTGGATATTGACCTTCTCTGATTGAATACTCACGTTTATTAAGTACCTAGTTGTTGGTTTTTTCATCACAAGAAGAAACTAGCTAAAAAGAATGCCACCAAGAATCAAGCACCTTCAGCAAAAACCTTTATTCAATCACTAGATAACTAATGGTCACGAGTTGCATTGGCCATGCTAAAATCAAGATATATTCTTTTGAAAATGTAATATTCAAATATAGAAGCCTTTACTTCATATGTTAATGCTAAGTCGCTTCAGTCGTGTCCGACTCTGTGCGACCCCATAGACGGCAGCCCACCAGGCTCCGCCATCCTTGGGATTCTCCAGGCAAGAACACTGCAGTGGGTTGCCATTTCCTTCTCCAATGCATGAAAGTGAAAAGTGAAAGTGAAGTCACTCAGTTGTGTCCGACTCTTCGAGACCCCATGGACTGCAGCCCACCAGGCTCCTCTGTCCATGGATTCTCCAGGCAAGAGTGCTGGAGTGGGGTGCCATTGCCTTCTCTGTTACTTCATACACAAATGGTGAATACTTGACTATTGGTTTGGGGGTTCTTTTGTTGTTGTTGTTGTTTGCTTTGTTTTGCTTTTTCCAAGTAGCCACGTAAGAGGAAATTCTGTTTGCCCTAGGAATTACAACATGCAGCTTGCAAAGGGCTTGCTCCAAAGAATCCTATGCCACAGCTAGGAAAATTTGCTCTAACCAAAGCAAAAGTTTTCTGTTCATTCTGTACATGACTACACCTTACTGCTACATTTAGGTATACAATCTTTTTGTTCTGTATTTCTCTCTGCTGCTATGTGTCCCTTTTCTTACAGTGTTGAAAGAATTCTAAGTTCTACAAGGTATTATGTAGCATTATACTTTTTCTTACAGGGGTCAGTTCATGACATTTCACTTGAATCAAGGTCATTCTCTTCAAGCAGCTGAAGAAATATGGACACTCATATTTACTTCTGATCATTAAGAATACTCTTAACAGGAAAAAAATTTACCTTACATATTATGGAAAGAACAGTAGAGGTTCCTCTTAGAGAAAGGAAAATGTGAATTTAGACATAGAACTCCCTTTAAAAACTGAATCTGTTTTTGCAAACTATTACATATAGGGTGGATAAACAGCAAGGTTCTACTGTATAACAGGGAATTATATTCAATATCCTATGATAAATCATAATGGAAAGAATATGAAAAAAGAATGCATATATAACTGAGTCACTTTGCTGTACAGCGGAAATTAAATACAGTGTAAATCAACTATACTTCAATAAAATTTTTTAAATGAAAAAAAGTGCATCTGTTTTAATAAAAGGTAGGTTATAAAGCAAGTCACTTAAACCCAAAATACTTTGTTATTAAATATCTCGATCAGTGTTGTTACAGAAGTTAAGTTTGGGGCCTAGTGAATGAAAAAAAGAAGCTTAGTTAGCTTTTCATCAACTACAGTGGATGATCTCAACTAAGCTTAAAATTAACTGTTCACTATTTGTTGTTATTGTTCAGTAGCTAAGTCGTGTTCAACTCTCCCTGTCCTCCAGTATCTCCCAGGGTTTGCTTAAATTCATGTCCATTGAGTTGGTGATGCTATCTAACCATCTCATTATCTGCCACCCCCTTCTCCTTTTGCCCTCAATCTTTCCCAGCATCAGGGGCTTTTCCAATGAGTTGGCTCTTCACATCAGATGGCCAAAGTACCGGAGCTTCAGCATCAGTCCTTCCAATGAATATTCAGGATTGATTTCTTTTAGGATTGACTGGTTTGAACTCCTGGCAGTCCAAGGGACTCTCAAGAGTCTTCTTCAGCACCGCAATTCGAAAGCAGTGCACTATTCTCTTCCACAGATAATACAATCCTCCATGGGAAGAAAAAGACCCTCTTGCTTTCCAGTTGTCTCCAGGAGCCTGCTTTACTCATCTGAAAAAAGGTAACTTATATTTGCATAAACCTCAGAATTTGTGAACTCATGCTTTAAAGTCATTAAAGACAATCATATTGGGAGGTGAAGTTAAGTCATAAACTATACACGCTGTTGTTCATCGCTTCAGATATATACGCAACACATGTAAAATCAACTTAGAAGTTTAAAAAACTATTTTCCTGCCTAGAATTAAATCTTGGTCCCATTTGCACTGTTCAAACTTCAGTGTGGCTGCCAGCACACTGGACCCGGCAGCTCTGTCCGCTCCCCCTCTGCTGCAGCTGTTTGCAACTAACTTGAATTATTATCATTAAAAAGCTTCTCCCAATTTCTGAACCCAAAATAACAGTACAGAGCATTGTTCATTCAACTACATTACAGAAAAACAGAGATTTGTTTTGAAAATAAAGATCTACCTAAAGCCCCAAGTCATTAAGTCAGAAACTAAATTGCAAGTTGATGGTAGTGAAATGTGAGCCCAAAACTGGAGAAACAGACTCATTAAGGCTTAACTTTCAAACTGCCAATGTTAACCAAGGCAATCTTAAATTAGAAGCATTTTTCATCCTTCCAAGGAAACTCTTTCATCCACACAATTAAGGGGTTAGACAAGAGAAATGATTCTTCACCAGAGAAGTGCATGAGATTACCTCTGAAACAGTTCCAAACACGCACACATCCATCCACACCTCAGACCTACTTAATCAGAAGGTGACGTGTCTGTTTTGAAAACCTTGCAGAAAAGGATTCTGATCTACATCTTAAGTCTGTAAATTCTAAATCCCTGAAGTTCTTTCCAGCCCTAGGTGCTACATCAATCAATGGAGCCAATGAGAAAGGAGTTCTACAGAGTTGAATCAATAAGGCTCTGCAGGCAATAATGATTTGTTGATTACACAGTGAGATTGTAGTGAAAGAAGGGAGGCACCTGGCTTCCACTCGTGGTTCAGTTGTTGAAAAGGTTTCACTGTTAGATTTTCAATTCACACATAGTCTTGGATAGAGAAAGGGCGTGGGCTTTGGCCCAAGTTCAAATTTTCACTCCTTCGTTAGTAGCCAAGTAAGTAAACGTGCACTAGTTACTGCTCTTAAGCCTTTTTTGAGTCTCAGTTTTGTGGCTCAGAGGTTAAAGCGTCTGCCTGCAATGCGGGAGACCTGGGTTCGATCCCTGGGCTGGAAAGATCCCCTGGAGAAGGAAATGGCAACCCACTCCAGTATTCTTGCCTGGAGAATCCCATGGACAGAGGAGCCTGGAGGGCTACAGTCCACAGGGTCGCAAAGAGTTGGACACGACTGAGCGACTTCACTTTGTCACTGCACAGTGCCTCATACAGAGCTGTGTGTGTGTGTGTGTGTGTGTGTGTGTGTGTGTGTGTGAAAGTAGATCAGTCATGTACAACTCTTTGCGACTCCATGGACTATATAGCCTGCCAAGCTCCTCTGTCCATGGAATTCTCCAGGCCAGAATACTGGAGTGGGTAGCTGCTCCCTTCTCCAGGGGATCCTCCCAACTCAGGGACTGAACCCAGGTCTCCTGCATTGCAGGCGGATTCTTTAATCATCTGAGCCACCAGAGAAGCCCACAGGGCATAGGTGCTGGGTAAATATTACTTCCAAACAGATCATATTCCCTTCTGCTTCTGCCTCCTTGTTTATCAAGATAAGCCTTTTCCTTATCTCTATTAAGGCTTCTCTCATTATAAAACAGAGATCTGCCTGGTGGCTCAGACGGTAAAGCATCTGCCTACAATGTGGGAGACCCAGGTTCAATCCATGGGTTGGGAAGATCTCCTGGAGAAGGAAATGGCAACCCACTCCAGTATTCTTGCCTGGAAAATCCCATGGATGGAGGAGCCTGGTAGGCTACAGTCTATGGGGTCACAAAGAGTCGGACATGACTGAGCGACCTCACTTTCACTTTCATTATAAAACAAATCAGACATTTTTACTTAAAGATAAAGTACTGGTGGTTTAATCACTAAGTTCTGTCTGACTCCTGTGACCCTATGGTTCGTAGCCCTCCAGGCTCCTCTGTCCATGGGTTTTCCAGGCAAGAATACTGGAGTGGGTGGCCATTTTCTTCTCCAGGGGATCTTTCCAACCCAGGGATTGAACCCAGGTTTCCCGCATTGTGGGCGGATTCTTTACCAGCTGAGCCACAAGGGAGGTTGTTATATAGCAACTCTGATCAGCCTTTCACTAGACTTCTCAGATACAACAAATTTGACTTGTTTTCACTCTCATTTTCTTTCATCTCCATATTTTAAGGGAGATGGTAAAAACAAAACCAACCAGCTGCATGTGAAGAAGGTATACATACTTGACAAATAAATTGATTTGTAACCATAACACCATATACGGATTCCAATGTTAATAATGCATATCCCATTTGTTTTCATATATGGATTTCACTTTAGTAAATCATATAATGAGGCTTTTTATTTCCCATAACCTCCCTAATGTGTTCTCAGAACAGTTCTGGGTGGAATCATAGTTTAAAAAGCATGGATTAGGCTTTATATTTTTATTTTTCCAATAACATGAAAAAATAATGAAAATGAACAGCAAAGGTACAATTTTTCTAAAATGAGCAAATTTTAATATAGGGTGCTATCTAAGCATAACAGAATAACTAAAGAGAATATTGAAGCATGGAGAATATTGCAGCCCAGAAATTCCTAACATATTATAAGATTTGCCCATTTACACTTGGTTGACTTGGGGATGTTCCACTAGATTCCTGTATCCCCTGACGTATGGTGGCAGACATCTATTTTTTTAATTAAAAGAAATGATAAATTTTGCAAAATCCTTCAAAACTGTGGGTACATGAAACCAGGGTAGACAGTTTTTTTCACTGCCAAGAGAGGGTGTGGTTTCAGAGTTTCCACTGAAGGCCCCTTTAGGAACGTAACATTTCTGTTGTGTCTGAGCTGACTTCTGCCATATCCTAGCAATGAAAACGGAGCTCACTCAACGACTGTTGCCTAAATCTGAGCTCCCCAGTCTAGCCACAGATTCCACAATTCCCCTCTTTCAAGTTATTTCAAATCCTGATTCTGACATGCATCAAGTAAAAAAAAAAAGATAATATTAAACAAGAAAAAAAAATATACATATCAATTTATTTACTACTGTTAGTAGTTTCTATTTTTACCCATGTTTCAAAAAGCTCTATGCTTTTGCATACTTTATGCATTTGAGTCATTTTGATAAATGCGTATTTTAGACTTCTGAACTATAGTAAGAGTAAACTCATAAATGAAAATGTTAACCTGAATTATTCCAGTAAGTTTGTCACTTTATATTCACTAAGCAATTGAGTTAAATAATAGTAATTAGTTCCACCAAATTAACACTATTATGATTAGATAATTTGCTCATGGTTATTCAACAAGCCAGGAATAATACCTAAGAATAAAGCATAAAACCTAGAGCTAAATTTCGCAAGAAGAATACGGTACCGATTTTTTTTTAAGTTTTTTTAGTATTTAGTTTTAGTTTTGGCCGCACTGGGTCTTAGCTGCCACATGTGGGATCTAGTTAGCTGACCAGGGATCAAACACGGGCCCCCAGCATTGGGTGCTTGGAGTCTGGATCCCACCAGGGGAGTCCCCAGTACTGATTTTTAATTGCAGTTTCAGTAGGACATTAAGGAGAAATTTCAAATGAAGGGTGGGATATATACCAGATTCACAGGTGGAAGGACTCAATGTTGTAAATATATAAATTCTCTCCACATTAATTTTTATATAATTCAATATAATTCCAATAAAAAGTAAAATGGAATGTGGAGGGGGATAGATCACAAAATGAAGTGAAAGACTTCTAGTCAATAAGGCATGCTGAGCCGACTTGGAAAGTCCACTCTCTCACACCCCTGTCACCCTATCCCATCCCCTTCTCTGCTAACACACAGAAGCTCTGGATAAATATAATGAACTATTTTAAGTGCATAGCTGGGCAGAAAGCAAGAAGAGGAAGTCTCCCAGAAACAAAAAAGAAACTCAAAACCCACAACAGTGATTAGAAATCAAAGACCTAGTAGGAATATGAGAATAGGATATTTACCTTTGAGTGTAGAATTTACCTACCAGGTGAGGCTTATATAAAGTCAGGAGGGTAGAAGGACAAGAAAAATTCCATCCTCTCCCTGGGTCAGGAAGATCCCCTAGAGGAGGGCATGGCAACCCAGTTCAGTATTCTTGCCTGGAGAATCCCATGGACAGAGGAGCCGGACAGGCTACAGTCCATGGGGTCACAAAGAGTCAGGCATGACTGAAAATGGCTTAGCATGCTCAAAAGGACAGTAGTACAAAACAAAATTTCAAGAAGAACCACACAGAGATCTAGAATTGAAAATATCTTGAATGGAAAAAGAAAAAAAGTAGACCATTTTAACAGAGCCACACTTAGCTGGGCTGGAAGAAGCACAAGCTGGAATCAAGATTGCTGGGAGATATATTAATAACCTCAGATATGCAGATGACACCACCCTCATGGCAGAAAGTGAAGAGGAACTAAAAAGCCTCCTGATGAAGGTGAAAGTGGAGAATGAAAAAGTTGGCTTAAAGCTCAACATTCAGAAAATGAAGATTATGGCACCTGGTCCCATCAGTTCATGGGAAATAGATGGGGAAACAGTGGAAACAGTGTCAGACTTTATTTTTGGGGGCTCCAAAATCACAGCAGATGGTGACTGCAGCCATTAAATTAAAAGACGCTTACTCCTTGGAAGAAAAGTTATGACCAACCTAGATAGCATATTCAAAAGCAGAGACATTACTTTGCCAACAAAGGTCCATCTAGTCAAGGCTATGGTTTTTCCTGTGGTCATGTATGGATGTGAGAGTTGGACTGTGAAGAAGGCTGAGCGCCGAAGAATCGATGCTTTTAAACTGTGGTGTTGGAGAAGACTCTTGAGAGTCCCTTGGACTGCAAGGAGATCCAACCCGTCCATTCTGAAGGAGATCAGCCCTGGGATTTCTTTGGAAGGAATGATGCTAAAGCTGAAACTCCAGTACTTTGGCCACCTCATGCGAAGAGTTGACTCATTGGAAAAGACTCTGATCTGGGAGGGATTGGGGGCAAGAGGAGAAGGGGACGACAGAGGATGAGATGGCTGGATGGCATCACTGACTCGATGGACTTGAGTCTGAGTGAACTCCGGGAGTTGGTGATGGTCAGGGAAGCCTGGCGTGCTGCGATTCACGGTGTCGCAAAGAGTTGGACACGACTGAGCGACTGAACAGAACTGAACACCAGGGAGGAGAATCTTCGGAGACATCTTGGAACTTTGCCTTCTACAGGAAAAAAGCAATATTTCACGATACGCCCCAGGGCACATCCCTTTTAGCACTTTTGCTCTTAACCACTGCGCTAAGGGAACTGTACTAGAACAGCACGGCATTGTCCTCAGGGTCTTAAGTGTACAGGACTTCCTCTACTGAAGACTGACTCACGCCCCCATACGAAGTAATCACCTCTCTTCCTAATATATTAGTCCATCTAATATACTACCGCTGGATACCATTTCTAGGGTATAAACCACACTTGCTGTCAATGTAAATACTCTGTGTGACTCAAATGTATTTTTCAAGTTGTCTTTTCAACTCGCAAAGAGTCGGACATGACTGAGTGACTTCACTTTCACTTCTCAACTCTAGGAACGCATTAATAAAAATATTGTTTAGATTGTCCCCTTGTCACTCCTTGACCATAAAAGTCTTTGAATAACACTGCAAATGCTGCAAAGATTATATGGAAGCTAACAGTTTAAAATTCCCAAAAGCTGAAAAGAGGCATCCATTAGCATTCTTGTTTATTTTAGAGTTTATTGGCTTATGAATATCCTCTTTATCGTTTTATAGGAACACATACACTTTTAAAAAATTGATCAGTGGCAGAATACAAATGGTGAACAATTCATCTTAGCTGTTTATTGCTTCTATGATTCTCTAGAAACAGAAGGTGGGAAATGTCTCATGTTGCTTATTACACAAAAGCCCTATCTCAGATCATTTCCCCAGCTGTGGAACAGATTGCAAACCTCATCTTAAAATTACCAAATGTGTACCTTAATTGATTAATTCAAATTCTCGTAGCATCATTTTAAGAAATGAAAACAGTTATTGTGACATTTCCCTGGATAAATTTGATTCCTATGATAACCGTATCTGCTTTCCCTCCTATCGTTTTGCCAATTATGTATCATTGAAAAACTATAAATAGTTTTGTATGTGTGACTCCTAAAATGAACCAGCAAGACTCGTGGGATAGAATCAGAAAATGACTGTTTCCTCCACTGCCTCTTTAATTTTATTATGTGGGGTTTTTCTTTTGTCCTTGGATGAAATTTGAAGCCAGTTGTCATGACTTCTAATCACTCAAATAATGAAGTCTTTTCAATTCACTCTAGATCCAAGAAAATCACAGTTCTGTAATGTTTCTAATGGAATACAGCACTTCAAACTCTTCCAGCTTCACGTGAAGTGACAAGGCTCCCTCCTGCAACTAGGTATGACCCACTGAACACTTCCCAGGTGTACTGGGAAAGGAAGACAAAGACTCTTTCTCTCTCTGGCCAGATTGCTAATTGAGGTTGCCCCACTTTCTGATACAAAAGTGGGATGAGGTAGGGGGAAAATGAGACAGAAAATTCTTCCTTGACTAATACAGACTAATTAAATCATTAGATCTGATGCTGGTGATCTGTGAGCGTAGTGGGTGTTTAAAGCTTACTTTTTTTTCAATTGAAGTACAGCTGATTTTCAATATTGCTTTAGGTCCAGGTGTATAGCAAAGTGATTCAAATATATATATATATATTTTTTTCAATTGTTTTCCATTGTAGGCTATTACATGATATTGAATATAGTTCCCTATGTTATACAGTAAATCCTTGTTATCTCTTTATTTAGTAGTATGTATCTGTTCATCCTTATACTGCTCATTTATCTCCCACCTCACTTTTCCTTTGATAACCATAAGTTTTTCTATGTCTAGAGTCTGTTTCTGTTTTGTAAATAAGTTCATTTATACTATTTTTTATATTCCATGTATAAGTGATATCACATGATATTTGGCTTTCTCTCTGCCTGACTTACTTCACTCGGTAATAGTCATCTCTAGGTCCATCTATGTTGGTGCAAATGGCATTATTTCATTCTTTTTTATGGCTGGGGAATATTCCATTATATATTTCACAATTTCTTTATCCATTCATCTCCTGATGGACACTTAAAAAGCTTACTTTTTCTGTTGAGCCAGGAGTGGGATGCTGATGAAAATAATAGAAGTTAGAGCGACTGAAAACCTTGAATCTCCTCATCACCAGGGATCTCTCACCTACGGATCCGTTTTTGCAGATGGTTACTTACAACCCCCTCCTCAGTTTACCCAGCTGGGGTCCAAGGGCCCTCTTCCACATGACCTGAGGACCCCAGCTAGCTCACGCTCTAGAGTGATGACCTACCTCTGTTCTTTAGGTAACAACCCATGCGCTCTGTGCCTGATCAAACTAAGGAGTGATGAAGTGACATCTCTTTCACTCCATCATCAGAGGAGCTAGCTAGCCAGTCCCTCATCCTTCAGATTTCTCAGGCCTGAATCTCTACACCTCTCCTTCTGAAGGGATACACATTAAACACTCCAAATGATCTGTAGAAAACCCTTTCACTAGATGTGAGCTGAGGGGTAGGTACCTCACACCGTTCTGTTGGTGGCCAGGATGGGGGACTCAACTACACCACCAACTCTCTAAAAACCTTCTAATAATTATTTCCTTGGCCTCTCGAATCATGTTTTATCACCTGGAAGTGACCAACAAGCTAATCATGAACAATTTGAACTGGTTCTCCTGTACTTCCTTTCCCACATGGGCACTGTGGTCTTACATCTAACTTTGGAATGAGGCCTCTCTTGTCTTGAGCCACACACAGCTAAAACTGAGAACTATCAACAGGTTCCACGTGTACTCATATTTCTCTCAAGTGCTCCGTTTCTATTTTTTTTCCGCAAGTAGAAAACATGTATGCTGTTGGCTCACCAACACCTACAAGCAGGGTTTGAACTTTCAAGAATTAAATAATTCTAGAAACCGAGGTTTAAGCACCAACCATAAAGGATGAAATGACAATGACTGAGACAAGTGAGGTGGGGACCTAGTTAGAAGCACACTGGAGAAAGAATCAAAGATACAGTCAGAGTTCGCAATCTATGTAGCCGGACTGAACCCAGGATCTTCTATTCTCCCAGCCTGGCTCCTCATCCATGATACCAAGTGGCATAGTCATCGGGGAGCTATCTTAGATTCTTCCCTTTCTCTCATCTGCCAAGTCCAATCAGTAATCAAGTTTTATTACTGCCACATATAAAGCATCCCTTCTTTCCTGACACTGTTTAATTTTCATAAGAGTTAATAGGGACCTTTTTTTTTTTAAGATAAGAGAGTGGAATATGTGTATATGTTAACGAAAAAGAATCAGTCGAGAAGAAGAGATTGAAAATATTTGAGAGAAAAGGCAATTAGTGAGGCCAGATCTCTAAAGAAGAGATGGAAACTTGAAAGTACTGATAAATCTTGAACAAGAGAAGAAAAACTACTATTTAAGAAGCTGACTTGTTCATAAAGCTAAATTTACTTAACTCCCTAATGTTGATATTTTCTTTTCTGAAATAAGATGAGATGGTAGTGTTTTTAATGTCCTTACTAGAAAAAGATTTAAAATTGGCAAACATTCAGTCCCTAAAATTCTGGGGTAGGATTTTTGCTACTCCCTCAAGTCCAAACCCAGTACCCAAATCTTGAGTATCTGCTTGACGACTGACCTCTCTCTCTCTCCTTCCACCTAAGGGAGAAACATTTTTCTATTGGCTGTTTGTACTTTCCTGTCTTCCCGATGCTCATTCATCATTCCACTTCCTTTTGTCTGTATCTCTCAACGGAAGCTGCCCACGGCTGAGGTCACGCTGACCCAACTGCCAAACCCAATGGTACCTTCTTTGTCTTCGTGATGCTAATGAGAGTCCATCTTGAATTTCACCGTTCCCTTTGATTCTCTGATTTCACGCTCTCCTGATCTTTGTCCTCTGTTCTGTCCACCTTTCCTCAGGCTCCTCTTGTTGACTGGCTTCCTATGTTCTCTGAGTTTCGCTGCTGAAGGTTCTCTTTGCTCCACTCTCTTGGTTTACCTCACCCACACCTTCTACCATGACATGTGTTCTGACAACTCCCCTATAATCACCTTGTGTGATCCGTACCACTCTTGGGTGTGACTATCACCTTTTCCAGATGAGGGAGATGAGGCTAAGAAAACTAATTTGCAAAAGCTGCATGATTCGTATTAAGGAATACTAATAAGCCACAACCTTCCGAATCCAAAGGCCATCGTCCTCTGATTCCAAAGGATAAAATAAGGTATACAACTGAAAATAGACAGGTTTCAGGAACACATCAGACTGTTGACTAATTTTACATCTTGGTCTTGGACAACACTAAGGAAACTAAGGATTACCTCTTTTATAAGCCTACTTATAAACTGAAATATATTTATATACAAATTCACATACGCTATTCCAAATACTCACCTTTTTCTGCTCACATGGTTTCCCAAGAAACATTTCAATAGTGATAAGTTGCTCAAGTATGCTAATGGAGAGTACTATTTTAAAAAGGGAAAAAGTCTGGACTCACTAAATACTATGGGAAAGAAGCATGAAGTTACAGGACCTCGCTGAAAGATTTAAAGCAAAATTTCCTGAGGTACTTCTGCACTTTCCAAGAGGGGGCAGAAATGAGAACCAGGGCTACATGAGTTTCTGGCAGCAACAGTCCCAATTTGCAGATCTAGAACCTGAGCTGTATCAACAAGACAGTTGTATATACTAGGAAAAGCTGGCTTAAAACTCAACATTCAAAAAACTAAGATCATGGCATCTGGTCCCATCACTTCAAGGCCAATAGATGGGGTAACAATGGAAACAGTGAGAGACTTTATTTTCTTGGGCTCCAAAATCACTGCAGATGGTGACTGTGGCCATGAAATTAAAAGACACTTGCTCCCTGGAAGAAAAACTATGACAAAGCTAGACAGGAGATTAAAAAGTAGAGACATTACCATACTGACAAAGATCCGTCTAGTCAAAACTATGGTTTTTCCAGTAGTCACGTATGGATGTGAGAGTTGGACCATAGAGAAAGCTGAGCGCCAAAGAATTGATGCTTTTGAACTGTGGTGTTGGAGAAGACTCTTGAGAGTCCCTTGGACTGCAAGGAGATCCAATCAGTCAATCAAAGCCCCTTAAAGGAAATCAGTCCTGAATATTCATTGGAAAGACTGATGCTGAAGCTGAAACTCTAATACTTTGGCCACCTGATGTGAAGAACTGATTCATTGGAAAAGACCCTGATGTTGGGAAAGATTGAAAGCAGGAAAAGAAGGGGATGACAGGACAAGATGGTTGGATGGCATCACTGACTGATGGACATGAGTCAGAGCAAGCTCAATGAGTTGGTGAAGGACAGGGAAGCCTGGCATGCTGCAGTCCATGGGGTTACAAAGAGTTGGACACGACAGAGCAACTGAACTGAACTGAATACGTACCAGGCGTATCAGTGGAGCCTCTGTTTACAAAGCTCTGTGTACAAAGATGTTTTTAAGAACCAGCTAAATGCAGAGAATAATGTCTGCCTCTGGGGACACTGAAGAAAAGGATGAATTCCACAGGTACAAAGAGTCTCTCCTGGACTAGCAGCTTTTACCCTTAAAGATTAAACTTTGAGATAACTCGTCCCCTCTTTACGTACGGTTTACTGTTGATCAGACAGAATAAACAACAAAGTCAAAAGAAGTTGACTAAAACAAACTTGTGAGACCAACGTTAAAACTTGAGAGTCCCTTGGACTACAAGGTAATCCAACCAGTTCATCCTAAAGGAAATCAGTCCTGGGTGTTCATTGGAGGGACTGATGTTGAAGCTGAAACTCCAATACTTTGGCCACCTGATGGGGAGAGCTGACTGATTTGAAAAGACCCTGATGCTGGGAAAGATTGAGGGCAGGAGAAGGGGACGACGGAGGATGAGATGGTTGGATGGCATCACTGACACAATGGACATGGGTTTGGATGGACTCCGGGAGTTGGTGATAGACAGGGAGGCCTGGCATGCTGCAGTTCATAGGGTCGCAAAGAGTCGGACACGACTGAGCGACTGAACTGAACTGAACGTTAAAACTTACTGCTAAATAAGGCATCACCAACTCAATGGACGTGAGTTTGAGCAAACTCTGGGAGACAGAGAAGGACAGAAAAGCCTGGCATGCTCATGGGGTCACAGAGATGGACATGACTTGGCGACTGAACAACAACAACTATAGTATAAAGGAGACTTAAAAGACAGTTTAATAAAGGAATACACATTTTAATTTATAATTGCTCTGGCAGGACAACACAAGGAGACAGAATTTATAAAAACTTTGAAGGAAATGAATGATTCAATGTAACAGAGAATCACTTATAGGGAGCAATGGAGAATGTAGCAAATAGTCACACTATAGATGTAAATCACCAAATGTCATGAAATTATAAAGTATATTTTTAAAAGCATCCTGATTGTTAAGGATTAATGCTACTTTGGAACACATATTTTCAATGTAGTAATGGTCTTTAGTCATTAAATCTATGTAAGAATGTTTAGTTCCACACATTGAACACACTTACCCTGAAATATAAGGACAAGAGAAGCCTTTATAAGGTCTTTGCAGAATTAGGAAATTTGCCAGATATCCCCAAATTAGCATGCTATCATCTACAGATTCAATCAACAGCTTGTACTCATAGAGAAGCAGTGTGGGGTGTTGGAAGGGGTATGTGAGTATGCCCAAGAGGCTTAACTTCTGAGTCACAGATCTATATAAAACGGATGATAACGTCTATCCATTAGGGCTATAAAGATACTTTTTAATGTATATAAAATACCTCAATAAATAAATGGTAGAGAGTTGTAACACTAGCAAGAGTACTCCCCTAGAATCTATACGGTTTCTTAACATTGGATCCAGTCCTTTCAGTGCCTATGTATCAGGATAAATTCTTTTGGAAATCTTCAACCATAGGAACTTGGGAAGATAGATCTTTTAAGACAGAAGATCCTGAAAGGCAGAAACATCAAGAAGTAGAACTTCCAAAAACCAAGTCTTACTTAAGTAGGATTTTGAGGACTGGAAACTCCAGTGATTGTCTCTACTATTTCAGAATAAAATCTTGAGGAGGGGTCTGAAGGCCAATCATTTCTGAATGATTTGCTGACTTAGTAATTTATGTTCTTCACATACCTCACCACTTTACTTTTCTTTCTTTACCCTCATCTTGCTTAGGATACTCCTTTTCTTCTGTCAGTCAGTTGAAATAGACCACATCCAAAGCAATGCAAAACACAGGATGCTAGTTTACAATAATTCATTGGCTTTGTAAACAACCTACATTGCCCTTAAGGTCACATTTTGAGTTTCGTTGAAAATCAGAGATTTGCAACTTATTTTACTGCTATTCCTGTATCATTGAACTTGTAAAGAAATTCATTTCAAATGAGCAAAGTCCTCAGTACTACAAGAACTGGAAAGAATATAAAATTGAATGCCTATGAAAAGAATATGAAACGTAAAGTCTATCCTCCAAGTTTGGATTATGGCTACAACGGCATCAATATTCATTTGTAGGAAGACATTATTAGAATCTAGATGGCTTCGAAAGTGTCTTCCAATTTTAATGCTGTATGACTCAATTATTTCTATGTAGGTGAATCATAGAAATTAAATTAACATAGCATGATTAAATAAGGCAATTTGTGAGCAAGGCTGCCCTAAGCCTACTCTCTCTGTGGCTAAAGGTATTTCTTAGAATACTGAGCTAAAAATGTAACTGCATTCTGCAACCAATGCAAACGTTGTAATTGATGGGAGGGGAAAAAATTCAACCCAGAGTGCCAACAATGCCTCTATGAGCTAGCGTGGCAGGGAGAGTGTGGGGTCAGTGAAGCATCAAGTTACAGACTAAATTAAAGGCCTGGAGAAGAGTGACAGGGTCTAATCATCCGGTGTCTGAGGTTGCCAGAATTGGATCTACCACCCTTACTTGCTCACAAAGAATTGCTCAGCGGATGCTAAGCGCATAGACTAAGGGCTTCAAACATCTTTCATTAAAAAGCCTTCAGTTCCAAATAGCTCTTTCTGGAATTATTTCCTTGAAGTTTTTAGTTCTGTCATATTAAAATTGGCATGAAAAAGTAATCAAAACCTAATGCTTACAGTGCTCTGCCACAAAGAAAAATATTGTGGGTTTTCATTCCTATTAAAAACATGTGTTACATATATATACATAATTATGTAAGTCCCAGACCCAGTGTACACACAAATACACAAAAACCTTAGGAAAATAATAATAGCTTTCCCCAAGCCAACAGATTTTATAACACAATGTTGTACTCTGTCCACAACTCCCCTCATGAAGCCAATGCTTTGAGAATGTCAGTGGGTAATGAATATTTCTGCATATTTTGTGTCATAAGCTGCAAACACGAGATATGCAGGAAGGAATTAAAGTCACTGTTAAAACTCAAACACAGTATTTTCTGGACTCGGTTGGCTAAATTGTGTGTATCTGCACTATTTTTCCTAGGGGAAAGTTAATTTTAGAAAGGAGAAAAAGTTTGCCAGGAAAGCAATCCCATTGGCTCAATACCTAGACAGTGACTGAAAGTTCAAAATGCTTTACAGACAGTCGCCTACTTGTCCTTAATATCCTTGAAAGCAAGTATCAGATACTATTCCTGTTTCATAACAAGCATCTTATTTCATAAAATGTTGTATGATTTACCATTATACCTACTTCGTGGTGTTTGAAAAAAATTAGTCCTTCACCTCAAATTTCCAAAAGACAAATGCAAATCTTTATTTTCCCTAGCAGTTACACTCAGAGGTACTTGTTAGGTACTTGGAATGGTTCAGGTATACATATACATGAAAAGCAGCAGGTGAACATCAATGACACAGTTTGAGATGGATAAACAGTACTTATGCAAACTCAAATACAATTTACACTCTTAACCAAGTCAGGGTAGAAGAGCTTGGTTCAAATACTGAGGAATGTAAACAAGACCTAAAGCAATTTATATGATAATTCCTCTTTTAGTTCCTAGAGATAACAGTTCATTTGGGTCTTTAGCCTTAAAACAACCAACAAGGAAAAATGCCAGTGGTAACTAAAAGTCAGCCAGGGCAAGCACAATGAAGGAAGCGTTTCTGATTGCCAGGAGAATAGGCCTCAGTCCTCTTTAACAGCCAGAGTACTTGTGAAGCAGTTCTTACATTTTAAAAGTTGATGTGTAAAAGCTAACTCTTTAACAAGGGCTCTTAGAAGTGCAGTATTTCCCTCCAACCTATATCTGGATTTCAGAAGAACTGTTTACGCTCTCTTCCCAAAATTGCCGTCTTAAAACCAATGACACGCACCAAACTCATCAGTTTGAAGGGAACCAGCTTTCACTCCGTTTAAACTCCCTGTTCACTCTACGATTTTCAGCTGATGTCTACCAACAGCTGGGTGCCCACTCTCCTTCTCATAAGGACCTGATAGATATTTTCAGGTAATTACGAGAGACCGCGCATCGCAATCACCTGGAGTTCTTTTTTTTCAATACACGGAAGACTGCTCGCACACGCACACACCTTGCCATTTCTTAATCAGGCTCTCAGCATCCAAGTAGGAGCTATTACTTTAAACTATGATGAAGTTCTAGCGCCGCAATCACCAAGAACACCCTGTAAACTTATCACAGTGTTTCATTTTCAGGAAAAACAAAAATAAAACCAAGGCATCTCTATCCCTGTCTGGTGCAGATACAAAAGATAAGACAGCTACCTTGACCAGGGGTTATATCCTCCCAAAGTTAGGACAGTAACAAAAGTGGGGGAGGGTATGTGTTGGAAGGAGAAGAGTTGTGATCTCAGCCTGGCAATGACTAGACTCCGGGGAAAATCGGTGCGCCGCTGCTTGCGACGCACACCTGGGCAGGGTGGACGACACCCCCCTCCCCCGCCGCCCCTCTCTCCCGGGGCCGGGGGCGCGGTGTTTCTGAGCTGCCTGGGGAGAAAGGGCGGAAAAGAGAGGGGTGAGGGCGGAGAGGAGGCGGGGGTCCGCGAGGGTCCGAGTCCCAGCGGGCCGACCGCCCGAGGCTCAGCCCAGCGCCTACGGGGCCGGGGAGGGGGCGAGGGAGGCAGTAGCGGGTGACAGCCTGGGGAGGCCGAGGAGGCACCTGGCCCGGGGCGAGGGCAGCACCCCGCGCCCCTCCTTACCGTGCGCGTGAGGTCGGCGCCACGGGCGGGGAGACTAGGAGGGGCAGGACGCGGGCGCAGGCCCGCGGAGGTCCGCTGTCAGCTTCCCCAGGCAGTAGCTCCAGGTACCGGAGGCGCTCCGATGTCCAGGCTACCAGCCCCTGCGCGCGGCTCGAGGCCCCTCCCCCGGCCCTTGCCCCCGAAGCTGCCTCCCCAACCCCTCCCGCCCGCCTCGGCGCGCTCCCCTTCTCCCCCTGCTGTTTAATCCGGAGAGCTGGGGCCCCTCTCCCGAGCCTTGCCTCCCCCGCGCGTGCACGCACACACCTCCCCGAGAAACGAGCTCTCTTTAGGAAGCAGGCAGCGAACGCGATCCTTGAAATTCTGAGGCTGGGCGATTTCAGAAAAAAAAAAAAAAAAACCTTTTAAAATCTTTGAGCTACCCTCTGAGGTTCAAAGCAGGAATCACTTCCATTCATCCCCTGCCTCCGTCGTCATTTGTTCTAATCACGGCATCTCTCGACAGTTGATGTTGATTGTGCTCTGAGAATCTCCTGCCAGTCAAATTTTTCCACAATAGCTCTTTCCATTTCATTGTTTTAAAAATGTAGACGTCCCCACTAGTTACACTTAGGTTGCCAGGACTTTCGATTGGCCCCGAGAAGGATACGTTCAGCTGTGCAAATCTGGACAGAGGTCTTTTCCTAGTATTGTCAATACCTACCACCTATTGTCCAAGGTAAGAGAAACCCAAGTAAGGCGGTAGGTGTTGCGAGAGGGCATCAGAGGGCAGACACACTGAAACCATACTCACAGAAAACTAGACAATCTAATCACACTAGGACCACAGCCTTGTCTAACTCAATGAAACTAAGCCATGCCCTGTGGGGCCACCCAAGACCGGTGGTCTTGGTGGAGAGGTCTGACAGAATGTGGTCCACTGGAGAAGGGAATGGCAAACCACTTCAGTATTCTTGCCTTGAGAACCCCATGAACAGTATGAAAAGGCAAAATGATAGGATACTGAAAGAGAAACTCCCCAGGTCCGTAGGTGCCCAATACGCTACTGGAGATCAGTGGAGAAATAACTCCAGAAAGAATGAAGGGATGGAGCCAAAGCAAAAACAATACCCAGCTGTGGATGTGACTGGTGATAGAAGCAAGGTCCAATGCTGTAAAGAGCAATATTGCATAGGAACCTGGAGTGTCAGATCCATGAATCAAGGCAAATTGAAAGTGGTCAAACAGGAAATGGCAAGAGTGAACATCTACATTCTAGGAATCAGTGAACTAAAATGGACTGGAGTGGGTGAATTTAACTCAGATGAGCGTTATATCTACTACTGCGGGCAGGAATCCCTTAGAAGAAATGGAGTAGCCAAAATGGTCAACAAAAGAGTCCAAAATGCAGTACTTGGATGCAGTCTCAAAAACAACAGAATGATCTCCGTTCATTTCCAAGGCAAACCATTCAGTATCACAGTAATCCAAGTCTGTGCCCCAACCAGTAACGCTGAAGAAGCTGAAGTCGAACGGTTCTATGAAGACCTACAAGACCTTTTAGAACACCCAAAAGAGATGTCCTTTTCATTATAGGGGACTGGAATGAAAAAGTAGGAAGTCAAGAAACACCTGGAGTAACAGGCAAATTTGGCCTTGGAATATGGAATGAAGCAGGGCAAAGGCTAATAGAGTTTTGCCAAGAGAACACACTGGTCATAGCAAACACCCTCTTCCAACAACACAAGAGAAGACTCTACACATGGACATCACCAGATGGTCAACACCGAAATCAGATTGATTATATTCTTTGCACCCAAAGATGGAGAAGCCCTATACAGCCAGAAAAAACAAGACCGGGAGCTGACTGTGGCTCAGGTCATTAACTCCTTATTGCCAAATTCAGACTTAAATTGAAGAAAGTAGGGAAAACCACTAGATCATTCAGGTATGACCTAAATCAAATCCCTTATGATTATACAGTGGAAGTGAGAAATAGATTTAAGGGACTAAATCTGATAGATAGAGTGCTTGATGAACTATGGACGGAGGTTTGTGACATTGTACAGGACACACGGATCAAGACCATCCCCCTGGAAAAGAAATGCAAAAAAGCAAAATGGCTGTCTGAGGAGGCCTTACAAATAGCTGTGAAAAGAAGAGAAGCGAAAAGCAAACGAGAAAAGGAAAGATAAAAACATCTGAATGCAGTGTTCCAAAGAATAGCAAGAAGAGATAAGAAAGCCTTCCTCAGCGATCAATGAAAAGAAATAGAGGAAAACAACAAAATGGGAAAGACTAGAGATCTCTTCAAGAAAATTAGAGACACCAAGGGAACATTTCATGCAAAGATTGGCTCGATAAAGGACAGAAATGGTATGGACCTAACAGAAGCAGAAGATATTAAGAAGAGGTGGCAAGAATACACAGAAGAACTGTACAAAAAAGATCTTCATGACCAAGATAACCATGATGGTGTGGTCACTGACCTAGAGCCAGACATCCTGGAATGTGAAGTCAAGTGGGCCTTAGAAAGTATCACTACGAACAAAGCTAGTGGAGGTGATGGAATTCCAGTTGAGCTACTTCAAATCCTGAAAGATGATGTTGTGAAAGTGCTCCACTCAATATGCCAGCAAATTTGGAAAACTCAGCAGTGGCCACAGGACTGGAAAAGGTCAGTTTTCATTCCAATCCCAAAGAAAGGCAATGCCAAAGAATGCCCAAACTACCACACAATTGCACTCATCTCACACGCTAGTAATGCTCAAAATTCTCCAAGCCAGACTTCAGCAATACGTGAACCGTGAACTTCCAGATGTTCAAGCTGGTTTTAGAAAAGGCAGAGGAACCAGAGATCAAATTGCCAATATCCACTGGATCATCGAAAAAGCAAGAGAGTTCCAGAAAAACATCTATTTCTGCTTTATTGACTATGCCAAAGCCTTTGACTGTGTGGATCACAATAAACTGTGGAAAATTCTGAAAGAGATGAGCATACCAGACCACCTGACCTGCCTGTTGAGAAACTTGTATGCAGGTCAGGGAGCAACAGTTAGAACTGGACATGGAACAACAGACTGGTTCCAAATAGGAAAAGGAGTACGTCAAGGCTGTATATTGTCACCCTGCTTATTAAACTGATATGCAGAGTACATCATGAGAAACGCTGGACTGGAAGAAGCACAAGCTGGAATCAAGATTGCCGGGAGAAATATCAATAACCTCAGATATGCAGATGACACCACCCTTATGCCAGAAAGTGAAGAGGAACTAAAAGGCCTCTTGATGAAAGTGAAAGAAGAGAGTGAAAAAGTTGGCTTAAAGCTCAACATTCAGAAAACAAAGATCATGGCATCTGGTCCCATCACTTCATGGCAGATAGATGGGGAAAGCGTGAAAACAGTGGCTAACTTTATTTTGGGGGGCTCCAAAATCACTGCAGATGGTGATTGCAGCCATGAAATTAAAAGATGCTTACTCCTTGGAAGGAAAGTTATGACCAACCTAGATAGCATATTCAAAAGCAGAGACATTACTTTGCCAACAAAGGTCTGTCTAGTCAAGGCTATGGTTTTTCTAGTAGTCATGTATGGATGTGAGAGTTGGACTGTGAAGAAAGCTGTGTGCTGAAGAATTGATGCCTTTGAACCGTGGTGTAGGAGAAGACTCTTGAGAGTCCCTTGGACTGCAAGGAGATCCAACCACTCCATTTTAGTGGAGATCAGTCCTGGGTGTTCTTTGGAAGGAATGATGCTAAAACTGAAACCCAGTACTTTGGCCACCTCATGCGAAGAGTTGACTCATTGGAAAAGACTCTGATGCTGGGAGGGATTGGGGGCAGGAGGAGAAGGGGACGCCAGAGGATGAGATGGCTGGATGGCATCACTGACTTGATGGACGTGAGTTTGAGTGAACTCTGGGAGTTGGTGATGGACAGGGAGGCCTGGCGTGCTGCAATTCATGGGGTCACAAAGAGTCAGACACAACTGAGTGACTGAACTGAACTGAACTGAACTGAACCACCTATCAGGACCCCAAGTCAGGGCAAGGGCAATTAATTTCACTTGGCTTTGGGTACTGAGTGTGCCTGGGGTCTCCGTTCTCATGAGTGATGCAGTCCTGAAGTTCTGGGGAGGAGCAGCTGTATGTATTCAAAGAGAAATCTAGTTGGCAAATGAACTAGCAAAAAGCAGAGCATACTGAGCAATACTATGAAAGATGAGAGTGATGGAAAGGGGTTGTGAAATATCGCTGTATCACTAACAGGAAAGCTCTCCGAGTGACATATCCCTACAGGGAATATAGAAGGTGAGTTGTTGTTTAGTGGCCCATTTGAGTCGGACTTTCTGTGAACCCATGGACTGCAGCAGCCAGGCCTCTCTGTCTCTCATCATCTCCCCAAGTTTGCCCAAGTTCATGTCAAGTGCATCCGTGATGCCAACCAGCTATCTCATCCTCTCAGTGGTGAGTTGTTAAATGGCATTTATTTGTTCATTTACGTGTCAATATATGTATATGGAGTAGGTTAGAGTGTAGCATTATTCATAGTTAGATTGTAATTTAATAGTGATGGTGATTGGTGGTTTCAGTCAATTCAGTCACTCAGTCATGTCCGACTCTTTGTGACCCCATGAACTGCAGCATGCCAGGCTTCCCTGTCCATCACCAACTCCTGGAGTCCACCCAAACCCATGTCCATTGAGTCGATGATGCCATCCAACCATCTCATCCTCTGTCGTCCCCTTCTCCTCCTGCCCTCAGTCTTTCCCAGCATCAGGGTCTTTTCCAATGAGTCAGCTCTTTGCATGAGGTGGCCAAAATATTGGAGTTTCAGCCTCAACATCAGTCCTTCCAGTGAACATCCAGGACTAATCTCCTTTAGGATGGACTGGTTGGATTTCCTTGCAGTCCAATGAACTTGCAAGAGTCTTCTCCAACACTACAGTTCAAAGCATCAATTCTTCGGCGCTCAGCTTTCTTTATAGTCCAACTCTCACATCCATACATGACTACTGGAAAAACCATAGCCTTGACTAGACAGACCTTTCTTGGCATAGTAATGTCTCTGCTTTTGAATATGCTATCTAGGTTGGTCATAACTTTCCTTCCATGGAGTAAGCATCTTTTAATTTCATGGCTGCAATCACCATCTGCAGTGATTTTGGAGCCCCCCAAAATAAAGTTAGCCACTGTTTTCACTGTTTCCCCATCTATCTGCCATGAAGTGATGGGACCAGATGCCATAATTTTCGTTTTCTGAATGTTGAGCTTTAAGCCAACTTTTTCACTCTCCTTTCACTTTCATCAAGAGGTTAGTTCTTCTTCACTTTCTGGCATAAGGGTGGTGTCATCTGCATATCTGAGGTTATTGATATTTCTCCCGGCAATCTTGATTCCAGCTTGTGCTTCCTCCAGCCCAGCATTTCTCATGATGTACTCTGCATAGAAGTTAAATAAGCAGGGTGTCAATATACAGCCTTTGCGTACTCTTTTTCCTATTTGGAACCAGTCTGTTGTTCCATGTCCAGTTCTAACTGTTGCTTCCTGACCTGCATATAGGTTTCTCAACAGGCAGGTCAGGTGGTCTGGTATGCTCATCTCTTTCAGAATTTTCCACAGTTGATTGTGATCCACACAGTCAAAGGCTTTGGCATAGTCAATAAAGCAGAAATAGATTTTTTCTGGAACTCTCTTGCTTTTTCCATGATCCAGCGGATATTGGCAATTTGATCTCTGGTTCCTCTGCCTTTTCTAAAACCAGCTTGAACATCTGGAAGTTCACCGTTCACGTATTGCTGAAGCCTGGCTTGGAGAATTTTGAGCATTACTTCACTCGCATGTGAGATGAGTGCAATTGTGTGGTAGTTTGGGCATTCTTTGGCATTGCCTTTCTTTGGGATTGGAATGAAAACTGACCTTTTCCAGTCCTGTGGCCACTGCTGAGTTTTCCAAATTTGCTGGCATATTGAGTGGAGCACTTTCACAACATCATCTTTCAGGATTTGAAGTAGCTCAACTGGAATTCCATCACCTCCACTAGCTTTGTTCATAGTGATGCTTTCTAAGGCTCACTTGACTTCACATTCCAGGATGTCTGGCTCTAGGTGAGTGATCACACCATCGTGGTTATCTGGGTGGTTTAGTCCCTAAGTTATGTCTGATTCTTGTGCCCCCATGGTCTGTAACCCTACAGGCTCCTCTGTCTATGGGATTTTCCAGGCATGAATACTGGAGTGGGTTATCATATCCTTCTCCAGGGGATCTTCCTGACCCAGGGATAGAACCTGCGTTTCCTGCAATGTAGAGTTCTTTACCGGTCAGCCACTAGGGAGGCCCATAATTTAAGGGTAGTAGGATTCATTTATAAGGACCCTGGTGGCTCAGATGGTAAAGAATCTGCCTGCAATGCAGGAAACCCAGGTTCGATCCCTGAGTCAGGAAGATCATTTGCAGGAAGATTTTCTGCAACATTTGTAGAAAAACCCAAATGAACTTTTGGGCCAACCCAATAATTTGAGAAGCAACCAGTTCATAGCAGAGCTCTGGAAAATGCAAATACCTACTAAATAGACTCTAAGCGAATCCTGTCTTTTCTAAATTTATCAGATAACTTTCTAATCTAAGGGCTGAAGAAAAAAAAAGGATACTTACTAGCATTGTCAGTTATCTATGGTACAGGAGGCCAGTGTCAGAAAATAAACTCTTTAAACAGGTTGCTGCAAATGAAAGGATCCCCTTAGGTAACAGAGGAAGAGGGGGAGAGGAGGTTTATAGAAGAGGTAACAAAAAAGACAACATCCTTTATCTCAGCAAGCTGCATAGAGGGATAGCCTAGCAGACATGTTTGAAAGTAGATGCTCTGGGACTTCCCTGGTGCCCCAGGGGCTAAGACTCCCTGCTCCCAACTCGGGGGCTGGGTGGGGTGGACTCCGGTCAGGGAACTAGATTCCCACATGCCGCAACAAAGAGTTTGCTTGCCACAACTAAGATTCGGTGCAGTCAAATAAAGAAATAAACAAATAGACCATCCTCTGATGGAGGATGGCACTCAGAGAGGCACTCAGAGATGGCACTCAGAGAGCCCAGGGGAGGCAGAGGAGAAAGAGTTTGTGGGGTTAAGGGGGATGGTGGTAAGCGTGGAGAGAAAACCAAAATAAGAAAAATTTAGTAATTCAGAGAATTTAAAGAAGCTCATTGATTTTGGCTGGAAGATTGTTTCCTAGGGGCAGGAGTGGGAGTCTTTAGGAGGAAGAATGGATAGACAGCTAGAAAGGTTAGCAGATCATGCAGAATCTTCTAGGCCATGCTTGAAAGTCGAACTTTATTCCACAAACAATAGCGAGGCATTGGAAAGATAATGACAAGATTAGATTTTTGCTTAAGAAAGACTACTTCCTGCAGGCAGGAAAAAAAATAAAGAGGACAAGAAAGATAGGAATGAGAGAAAACAGGGAGAAGAGCTTTAGAAAGGGCACCTGGTCAATAAATGTGTGGTTGAGTTAGTCTCCCAGTCCTGTGGGACTCTTTGTGACCCCGTGGCCTGCAGCCCGCCAGGCTCCTCTGTCCATGGGATTTTCCAGGCAGAAACCAGAGTGTGGATCCTCACGCCTTTCGGAAATCCACCCCACAACAAGCTCATAGAGAGACGATGGGAGGGTCAGAGGCGGGAGAGTCGGTGATTGTCAACAACTGAGACACAATAGAGGTAAATAGAAATGAGAGAGAGAAAATGGTATGTTTGGGTTTTTGGCTTTTTTTTTTAACAAAACACTTTATTTATACACAACTCTAGCTCATACAGGCTTCCTTGGTGGCTCAGATGGTAAAGAATCTGCCTCCAATGCAGGAGACGCAAGAGATGCAGGTTTGATCCCTGGGTTAGGGTCAGGAAGATCCCATGAAGGAGGAAATGGTAACCCACTCTAGTATTCTTGCCTGGAAAATTCCACAGACAGAGAAACCTGGCCCACTGAGAGTCGGGCATGACTGAGCACATCCTCAATTTTCCTTCATATTTTTTCTTTTCTATTTCTCCTCTCCTCTTAATTTTAACTACCTCTTCACTTCTCTTTTTTCCTTTCTCCCTTTCATTTTTGCTTCATTAATTGACTCACAGATATTTTTGTATCCAGTGTCTATTTTGTATCTACATGGTACAATCTACTTTGATACTGGGGTAAGAGCTGAATCTACAAAGAAGTCCAAGGCAAGAGCCTTATCCTTGAATTCATAGTCAGTGGATTGTATGACTCAGGAGTCTATGGTTGCAGGTAATAGAAATGCACTCAACATAACTTCGGTAGGGGAGAGGGGAGGACATTGTTTGAGAGGTAACTGGGCTATCACCTGGAAGCCAAACATATAGATACAGACAGGCTTCCTCAACCATCTGAAATGGGAATTGAATACAATCAGGAATCTCTTTCCTTCCCTTCTTTTTTTTTCTTCAAGTCTGAGACCTGACCTTGGCTGCCTGCACACACCTTGGATCTCCCGGAGGGGCAATTTCTAAAATCCCATGTGACCATGTCACAGGAAGGCTCTACAGTGCTGGGCCTAAAACCCTTCTGCAAGGTCTTCCTGTCTCTCCCTGAGGTTTGACAGATGCTGAAACTACCCCAGGTGGGAGAAGTGAACTGTCTGCTGCCCACAAGCAGGGAGACAGACCCCAGACTGGCTGGAACCAGCTTGATGAGGCTGACTCACAACTGCCACATCACCAAGCAATCAGAAGAATGCCCACAAACTGATCACATCTTCCCCTTTGAACCCATGACGATAAAACTCCTCTCTGCCCCTTCCAGGTCAGGACACAGTTTTGAGGGCGTAGCCTGCTGTGGTCCTCTTTGCCTGGCAAAGTAATAAAGCTGTTCTTTTCTACTTCATAAATAAGTAAGTAAATAAATCTAATAAAAAGAGGGGAGGAAATTCCCTGGTGGTCCAGTGATTAGGACTCAGCACTTTCACTGCCATGGCCCAGGTTCAATCCCTGGTCAGGAACTACGATCCCAAAAGCTTCAAAGCATGGCCAAAAATAAATAAATAAAAATAAAAAGAGGAGAGGTATGCTAGAGAATGGGTTTAGCTTTACTATGTTGAATTTCAGATATTAATGAGATATTATGTGAAGAAATCTAATAGGTGATTATAAGAGTATGATGCTCAAAGAGCAAGTAAATTATTAAATATGTTGATTTGGACTTTATTAATCTAGACATCTTTGATACCATGGGTGTGGATGAAATTACCCAGGAAAATCATGTGTAAGGAACGAACCAAGGGGCCTATGGGGATCCCTGAAGAACAGCAACTTTCAAGAGGATAACAGATGCAAGATAGCCAGCAAAGGAGGAGACTCAAGAGAAAGCAAGGTCATGCAAGTCAAGAGAAAAAGCTTTTGAAAGAAGGAATGCTAAACAGTACCAAATGCTGCATAGAAACAAAGTAAAAATACAGGAGTAGGGCCTCCCTGGTGACTCCCTGGTAAAAAACAACAACAACAAACCGCCTGCCAATGCAGGGACATGGCTTTGATCCCTGGGTCAGGAAACACCCCTGGAAAAGGAAATGGCAATCCACTCCAGTATTCTTGCCTGGGAAATCCCACAGACAGAGGAGCCTGGTAGGCTATAGTCCCTGGGGTCATAAAAGAGTCGGACACAACTTAGTGATTAAACAACAATAAAAAGTATGTGTGTGTGTTAGTCACTCAGTCGTGTCTGACTCTGCAACCCCATGGACTGTAGCCCACCAGGCTCCTCTGTGCATGGAATTCCCCAGGCCAAGAATACAGGAGTGGCTTGCCATTTCCTTCTCCAAGAAAAAGGTATAATAAAAATATAAGAGTTTCTAAAGGAGTCTTTCAGTTATCTATTCTGAGATCATTATTGGTCTTTATGAGAGCAATTTAACTGGAGTGCTAGGATAACAAAATATTATACGTTGCATTAGGTTAGGATTTCTTAATGTCAGCACCACTTTTTTTGTTTTTTGACTGCATCAGGTCTTAGTTTCAGAATGTGGGATTTTTTTTTCTTTTTTGAGTTACAGCATGTAGGATCTAGTTCCCTGACCAGGGATTGAACCTGGACCCCCTGCACCGGAAGCCCCAGAATGTTAGCCAATGGACCACCGGGGAAGTCCTCTCAGCACTACTGATGTTTCGAACCAAATAATCCTTTGTCATGTGGCCTGTCTTGTGCATTAAAGGATGTTTAAACAGCACTGGAGCCTCTACCCACTAGATGCCAGTAGCATCCCCCCTCTACGTGTGACCAAAAAATGTCTCCATATTGCCAAATGTCCCCTCAGGGTATGATACCCTGTCCCCCACTTAAGATTCACTGTATTAGATTGAGATGGGAAGGGGAAAGAGACAAAACAAGTTTATTTTTTCCAAAAAAAATATTATTAGGAGGTAACATGGATGGAGGAGCCTGGTGGGCTGCAGCCCATGGGGTCGAGAAGAGTCGGACACGACTGAGTGACTTCACTTTCAGTTTACTTTCGTGCATTGGAGAAGGAAATGGCAACCCACTCCAGTGTTCTTGCCTGGAGAATCCCAGGGACGGGGGAGCCTGGTGGGCTGCTGTCTATGGGGTCTCACAGAGTCGGACACGACTGAAGCAACTTAGCAACAGCAGCAGCAGGAACATCTTAAAAAAAAAAAAAAAAAAACTTTTTCTTTTACTAATATGCAAACATCTGTTTATTCTAAATTTCATTTTTTAAACCCAAGCTGCCTATGGGGAAGATACCCACTCAAACCTTCTCTAATTCCTTTAAATGAGTAATTTGAAAAAGGAAATGTTTTATTTATAAAAGTCTATAGATTCAAAATAGAATTTGTGGGGAGGGGAGGGGGGAAGGAAGGGCCTGCAGCTTGCAGGATTTTAGTTCCCTAACCTGGGATTGAATCTAAGCCCTCAGCACTGAGAGCATGGAGCCTAACCACTGGACCGCCAGGGAGTACTAGATAGAAATATTTTAGAGTTACACATTTATTTTCTAAGAGGACACTCCATTTTGACAATCTTGTGACAATACTGAGGATTTCTAGCCAACTTGCAGTGGAAAACATTTTTCTGCCTCTATGATTCTGCCAACAGCAATGTCATTAAATATAATCTAAACATTGAATGATAGTTCATAAGCAGAAAAACCCCTCTCAACAGAGATGATCTCTTTATTTTACAGCAAACAAAGGAAGTAATATCAAAGCTCTATCATCCCTATTTCCTTGGTCTCGTACCGTGAAACAATTGATAATGATATATTAATAAATGTGTTACAAATGATATTTGCTAAATATAGAGCAAAATTAGATTCTAGGGCCAAAACTTGGTAACCACTTATTCTTTGTTCTCTAACTTTTCTTGTCTCACCATTTCTCTCCCATTTCCTACCATTTACTATGAATAGTCTTCTCTGGCTATTGTCAGAGCTAGAATATTCAGTCTGTCAACCAACTGGATATCATTGCATTCACATACTTTTCTAATCTCAAATTACTAACCTGTGGACTTTGGCTAACTCTACCAAGATAGAGTATGATATCTTGTTTTTAGAAGAGCCAAATGTGTCACTATATTTATGTTTATGACCGGGTTAATATGAGAATCTGGTCATCGGTCATGAATAAGCCACGGTCATTTACGGAGCTGATATTGCTGGAAGGTCTTTAAATAGCATCCAGACAACAGCCTCATGCCACTGTCTTAGAACCCAAAGGGGATGCATTTCAATTAAACACATATTTTAAAAGTATTTTGTGTCAGGCATTGTGCCAAATACTGGAAGAGAATAATAAGTAGCATGGACGTGGGCTCTGCCCCTGAAACCTGTAGTCTGAGAAAGAGAGATATGTGTGTGTAAGAGCTAGATGTGTGCAGAAGAAAGATAAGATATCTGTGTGCAGTAGATGTAAAAACTCCTCAAGGCACAAATGAAACAAAAAACTTAAGAATCAGGATTTTTAATGTTTCTAAAATAAAACCGACAAATATCTTCAAGCACATTCCCCCACTGATCTCAATGGTACCTTTAGTTCAGTTCAGTTCAGTCGCTCAGTCATGTCCAACTCTTTGCGACCCCATGAATCGCAGCACACCAGGCCTCCCTGTCCATCACCAACTCCCGGAGTTCACTCAGACTCAAGTCCATCGAGTCAGTGATGCCATCCAGCCATCTCATCCTCTGTCGTCCCCTTCTCCTCCTGCCCCCAATCCCTCCCAGCATCAGAGTCTTTTCCAAGGAGTCAACTCTTCGCATGAGCTGGCCAAAGTACTGGAGTTTCAGCTTTAGCATCATTCCTTCTAAAGAAATCCCAGGGCTTATCTCCTTCAGAATGGAGTGGTTGGATCTCCTTGCAGTCCAGGGGACTCTCAAGAGTCTTCTCCAACACCACAGTTCAAAAGCATCAATTCTTCGGCGCTCAGCCTTCTTCACAGTCCAACTCTCACATCCATACATGACCACTGGAAAAACCATAGCCTTGACTAGACGAACCTTTGTTGGCAAAGTAATGTCTCTGCTTTTGAATATGCTATCTAGGTTGGTCATAGCTTTCCTTCCAAGGAGTAAGCCTCTTTTAATTTCATGGCTGCAGTCACCATCTGCAGTGATTTTGGAGCCCAAAAAAATAAAGTCTGACACTGTTTCCACTGTTTCCCCATCTATTTCCCATGAAGTGATGGGACCAGATGCCATGATCTTCGTTTTCTGAATGTTGAGCTTTAAGCCAACTTTTTCACTCTTCACTTTCACTTTCATCAAGAGGCTTTTTAGTTCCTCTTCACTTTCTGCCATAAGGGTGGTATCATCTGCATATCTGAGGTTATTGATATTTCTCCTGGCAATCTTGATTCCAGCTTGTACTTCTTCCAGCCCAGCGTTTCTCATGATGTACTCTGCATAGAAGTTAAATAAGCAGGGTGACAATATACAGCCTTGACGGACTCCTTTTCCTATTTGGAACCAGTCTGTTGTTCCATGTCCAGTTCTAACTGTTGCTTCCTGACCTGCATACAGATTTCTCAAGAGGCAGGTCAGGTGGTCTGGTATGCCCATCTCTTTCAGAATTGTCCACAGTTTATTGTGAACCACACAGTCAAAGGCTTTGGCATAGTCAATAAAGCAGAAATAGATGTTTTTCTGGAACTCTCTTGCTTTTTTGATGATCCAGCAGATATTGGCAATTTGATCTCTGGTTCCTCTGCCTTTTTTAAAACCAGCTTGAACATCTGGAAGTTCACCGTTCACGTATTGCTGAAGCCTGGCTTGGAGAATTTTGAGCATTACTTTACTAGCGTGTGAGATGAGTGCAATTTTGAGGTAGTTTGGGCATTCTTTGGCATTGCCTTTCTTTGGGATTGGAATGAAAACTGACCTTTTCCAGTCCTGTGGCCACTGCTGAATTTTCCCAATTTGCTGGCATATTGAGTGGAACACTTTCACAGCATCATCTTTCAGGATTTGGAATAGCTCAACTGGAATTCCATCACCTCCACTAGCTTTGTTCGTAGTGAAGCTTTCTAAGGCCCACTTGACTTCAAATTCCAGGATGACCTTATTTGGTTGTAATTATGAGTCTCTTTCTGCAGATACAGCAATGTCACCAGTTACTTCATACGTGGCCCCAGGTTGCCTAGATTCTTTGCAGTTAGGTGGGGTGGTATGACCCATCTGGCCAATAGCCAATGAGCAGAACCCTGGAAGAACAGGTACAAGTTCTTGTCCTGTTCTGTTCCCCTAACACTGTGAACACTAAGGACTCATATGGAGATGATGAGACTTCAAGACCTAAAGGAGCTTAGAGCAGTCACTAAACCACAGGAAAGAAAGCCCCACGGAATTGCCTGAACTGACCAAGAGCTTTATAGAGCGAGAAACAAACTTTCCATTGTTAAACTTTAAATTGTTTAACTGCTGTTGAGTAAACTTTTACCAAAAGAACCTATCTTATCCTAATGTCATCTCATCACAATTAACAAAAAAAAAGCTCCGAATCTTCACAATAAAAGGTTGTTTCCATGTCTACGCATTTGGCAAATCCCTATTTTTTTTTTTTTTTTTGAAAATCCCTATTGATTACTTAGGTGTCAGGGCCTACTTCAGGTGCCAAGAATACTGTGATGAACAAGACAAAGTCCCTGCAGCCACAAGGAGCTTACATTTTAGTGGGGAAGACAGACAGTAAGAACTAAAATTTTCAGGCAGTGATAAATGCAGCAAAGGAAATAAAGACCTTCCTTCTTCATCCTGCCCATTTTCAGTACGTCTCACCCCTCTGTTGTTTCTTTTCTCCCTGCTCAGCTCTGATTCTCTGCTCCATCATTATGTTCATTGTCCCACCCACATCTTCAACTCACCTTTCTCTACTCTGTTTATACTTGTCTGACAAAAGGCCAACCTGGTTAAATCCAAATCTTCACCACCTCTACACCTACTTCTAGTAGCTGAATATGGCTACAGGAAAAATATAATCCTGGCTGGTCTCACTCTGACTTCATGGCCACTAACGTCAATGGGTCCTCCTCGCCTCTGCCTGGCAACCCTACCACATTCATCCCCCATTTTCCCATATGAATAGCTCCCATTCTGCTCTCTGAAACTGACAACTGTCCTCTTCCACACTCACTGTCAAGGATTCTACTCCTGATTTCACTGATATCTCAAAGGAGTAAGAACTTCTAAAGGTCCCACATATCTGCCAAACCCACTGGCTCATCTCCTTTGCTGCTTCCGCTTCCTCTCCTGAACCTCTAACCGCTGGTGAGATCCAGTGTACAGTCTTGACTCTCTCCTCACCTCTATTTATATTCACTCTGCTGGTGAGGCCCTTCAACCTAGACAGCATTTTAAAAAGCAGAGACATTACTTTGCTGACAAAGGTCTGTGTAGTCAAAGCTATGGTTTTTCCAGTAGTCATGTATGGATGTGAGAACTAGACTATAGGAAAGCTGAGCACCAAAGAACTGATGCTTTTGAACTGTGGTGTTGGAGAAGAATCTTGAGAGTCCCTTGGACTGCAAGGAGATCCAACCAGTCCATCCTAAAAGAGATCAGTCCTGGGTGTTCATTGGAAGGACTGATTGAGAAGCTGAAACTCCAATACTTTGGCCACCTGATGCAAAGAGCTGACTCACTGGAAAAGACCGATGCTGGGAAAGATTGAAGGTGGGAGGAGAAGGGGACGACAGAGGATGAGATAGTTGGATGGCATCACCAATGCAATGGATATGTGTTTGAGTTAACTCCAGGAGTTGGCGATGGACAGGGAGGCCTGGTGTACTTCAGTCCATGGGGTGGCAAAGAGTCGGACATGACTGAGCGACTGAACTGAACTGAATGACATCCTTCAGGCGAAGGGCTTTCAACACCATCTACTGGATTGCCATTCCCTTCTCCAGGGGGTGTTCCTGACCCAGGGATTGAACATGGATCTCCTGCATTGCGGGCAGATTCTTTACCATCTGAGCCATCAGAGAAGGCTTCTTATACATTGACAATTCCCACATCTATATCGTGAGCTAGAGCTTCTCCTGAATGTGACTTTCACATCCAATTGCCTAGTCTGAATCTCCATTTGGAGTTAATAGGAATCTCACTGGGCTTCCCTAGTGGCTCAGGTGGTAGAGAATCTGCCTGCAATGCAGATCGAAAGTTGGACATGACTGACTGAGCACACACACATAAACCTAACAGGCCTCAAGAAATGACTGATCTTCTTACCCACCACTCCTTGTCCCTCCCCAAAACAAATACTCCTCCTCAACGCCCAAGGGCTTTTCCTCATCTCAGTAAATGGCTGTTTATTGGGGCTTCCCTGGTGGCTCAGATCTAAGCAGGAGACCCCGTTCAATCCCTGGGTTGGGAAGACCCCCTGGAGAAAGGAATGGCAACCCACTCCAGTATTCTTCCCGGGAGAATTCCACAGACAGAAGAGCCTGGAGGGCTCCACCCCATGGGGTTGCAAGGAGTCGGACATGACTAAGCAACTAACACATTGAATGAAAACCCCCAAATCATCATAACTCACATTCAAAACTCCACAGAATTCTTAGAATATATCCACTTTCTCCTCTGCTCTCATTTAATAATACTTAGGATCTCTTTTCAAATGTTACCTTATTAACAAGATCTTCCTTAAGTATCAATATGTAAAATAAAACACCATCCATCCTACTGGTACTTCCCATCTGCTTTAATCTGCTTTACTTTTATAGCTATTCATCGTATAGTGTATCCACTTGTTCACTGTCTCAACTAGAACGTAAGCTTGAAGATGGCAGCTGTTAGTGACTGGAAGAGAGGAGGTTTGCGACAAATATTTTTGAATGAATAAGTGAATTACTGAAAAAGAATGGAAAGGGAATAGTGATGGTATTGGGGTAGGAGAAGCTCTTGAGCCTAGAGCTATTGGAGAGTTTTAAGCAAGAGTAAATGAAAACAACTCCCAAATAGATTACGTTGGCTGCTGTGTGACTAGTGGGAGGTGGAGGTAGCAACGTGGAAGCCACCTAATCAGTGAAGGACTATGTCAAAATCCAAGCAAGAGAGTGGACAGGATTGAGTGGCACCAATAGAGTGGGAGATGGTTTAAAATTTGAGGGACGAAAAGACAGAATTTGCTTGTTTTCAGACAGAACTTGCTTATGTTTTCGTAGGGGCACAAAAGGAAAAGAGATGATTCAAAGACCATGTCTAATTTTTGCACACAAAGCGGAATCCATTTGGGCAAATCTGACTGACCCTGTTTCTAGTATAAATACGTCCAATAAAAGGATCCTTTGGTCAGTGGTGGGGCGGGGGGGTGGGGGGGGGGGATGTGAAACAACGTGAATCACAGACATAAAAGCGCAGCATTTGAGCCAAGTGTTGGAGGAGGAGCAGTGTTCCGTTTTAACAAAGCCAAACGCGAGTTTATTGCGAGAGTTTTGACCTACAGGCCCGGAAACTCAAGGCTGTGGGAGCAGTGTGTTGTTGCTGTTGTTGTTTTTAAGTTTTAAAGGATTCTGCGGAGATGGCCCACGTCTCCAGGAGAAGTCTGGACTGGGCGATACCGTTTTTTCTTCTATTATAACGAACACACACGATTTCCCCCTAACATTTACAGGTCTGGAAATCTTTTTGTCTCCGGTGACGCGAACTTTCTATGCAGTAGGATCTTTTTCCTCGCGATGCACTTTGCAAGCGATGGGGTCCTCCTAACAGCAGATTCAGGAGTCATCACCAGCGTGATCTCTGGGACCCAAGAGATCACTCACTTAGTAATTCCCCTCAACCTCTGGGAAATAACTGTAACAGGGACTTAACTGGATGTAAACTTCTTCACCCTCCCTCCTTCCCGCCGCCTCCCGGACCCACGGCCGCTCCTCCTCCTTTCCGGGAACGAGCCGCGGAGACAATACACAGGCAGGCCCCCTAGCGTTCTTCCGCTCAGCGCCGCCACGCCGGCCCCGCGCCCGCTCCCGCCCGCCGCCCGCCGCCAGCGACGCCGCCTGTCCGCTTTCCCAGCGGAGCGCCGTATCGGCGGCGGGACGCCACCGGGGCGGCCCGGGAGCGCGCGAGCCCCCTGCGCCCGCCGCCAGGACGACCTCTCGAGGCTCCACCCCGGCTCGGAGGGCTTTCCTCAGAGGCGAGCGCCCGCCCCGCCCCCCCAACCCCGCGCGCGCCAACTCCCAGCTCGCGGCCCTGATTGGCCGCCGCATTCCCGCTTTCCTTCCCGAACCGCCATTTTGAAAATCGTGTTGATTCTGGGCAGCCGAGAGCGCGGCGCGAGCGTCAGGCCAGCGAGCGGCCCGTGCGTGTCCTCCTTGGCGCCTGTCGCCGCCTCCGGGAGCCTCTTCGTGCCCTCACACGCCAGGCCCGTGGCCGCCGGGACCCGCGGTGAGGGCCGCGTCGGCCTGTGGGAGGCCGAGAGGGCGCGCGGGGCCCCGCCCGCACCTCCGCGGCCATTTGGACGGCGGCCTGGGGCGGGGGGAGGGGAGGGGACGCGGGGCGGCCGGCGGCGCGAGGCCCGGCGGTGGGAGGGGCGGCGCGGCGCCCGCGCTTTCCCGCCTCGGCCGGCGCGACGGCTCGCGGGGCCAGAGGGAAAAGCTGCCCCCCGGGGGAGTGAGCGCCGTCGTCTCGGATACGCGGGGAGGCAAACTTTGAGGTCGGGGCTCCTCGCGGCTCCCTGGGGCTGCGCAGGGTGGGCCGGCCGGTCGGGGCGGCCGGGAGCTAGGGGAGACCGAGCCGAGGGGTTTGGTGTGCTCTGCGCCCGCAGGTCCACAGCATGTCCTCCTCGGGCACAGCTGCGGAGGGAGAGGCAGCCCCCGCCCAGCCCGCGTCCGAAAAAGAGCCCGACATGCCCGGCCCGAGAGAGGAAAGTGAAGAGGAGGACGAGGACGACGACGAGGAAGAGGAGGAGGAAGAGAAAGGTGGGGAGAGGACGTCGTCTTTCCTAGTGATGGATTGTACCGAAAACGCTTTTTCTGGCTCTTTGTGCACTTAGAGACGCTCAGTAGGAGTGATTTTTTTTTTCTTCAGTAAGAATGTGGAATTATCTGGGGTTTGTGTGTGTGTGCGCGCTCCGAGCAGCAGTGGAGAAAATAACTTTGTGAATTCCAATTTAAAAAGAACAAAATCCTCGTTCCGTTGTTGTTATTTCGGAGTGCAGTTT
Source organism: Bos taurus (assembly GCF_002263795.3). Classification (NCBI taxonomy): domain Eukaryota; kingdom Metazoa; phylum Chordata; class Mammalia; order Artiodactyla; family Bovidae; genus Bos; species Bos taurus. The sequence continues at coordinate 39,356,862 of NC_037350.1, forward strand.
GCTTCTCGCCAGCAACAGACAGACGTTCATAACATTTCACTGTTTGACAGGAAGTTTGTAAGTTTCAGATCTGTTTTTTTTTAAACTGCTGGCCTTAGGGTACTATGGTAATCTTTTATTTTTGCTCTTCAGTACACATCCTTTACGTTTCGAAATTGTAAGGCTCTGACAGTAAGAATTGAAGAAGTTGTTAATGCTAGACCTGGAAATATTTTAATCGTTCGAGTATATTTGCTGAGCTTCAGCAGACGTTCGTTTCAGAGGCTTAAGGGAGTTAACTTTCACGGGGAAACACCGGTGAAAGCGGTTGCTACTTAGAGTACGAAAGCAGTGAACTGTGAAAAGAAACTTAAAAGAGCTCAGAGTTGTCTCAGTTTTGGTGTAGAGGGAGAACAGTAGTGATCTATGTGACTGGACGCTTGAAATGGGGAGAACCTTACAGAATTGAGTGGTCCCGCGGTCAGTTTATCCAGGGGGCAGTGCGTGTTGAGGTATGCCAGCTTCATGAAATGATTCCAGCCACTTAAATCTCCGTGTCAGACATCTTAGCATTCTCTGATGATATTAGCCCAATATGGATTTATTTAATACTTGATTACAACTCAGCCAAACCAGGTTTCACTGGTTTTGTTTTTTTCCAAGCCTAAACCAGTCCATAATCAGCATTTTATGAATACAATCTGGGTTGAGATTACTCGGTGTGCTTTTTTGTTTGTCTAAAGTGGTAGGTGCTCTAAGAGGGCAAGCATGCCCGCATTTAAGTACGGAAACGCTTAGGAGAAAAATACGGATTAATTTTAAATTATTCATAATGTAATAACTGAAAATTGGCTGCAGTATCTCACTGCTAGTCCAAGACTTTCTCAGCACTTTTTCCTCCAGTTTTTGCTTTTGGATACCACTGAGATGATGAATTTCTTCACGTCAGGAAAAAATTACAGAAGTCATGTGTTCAATAAAGGCACTATAAATGACCAGTACAGTAATGCTTGGGAGATTGATAGTTCAAATTGTGATTTTTTTTTTTTAACATGAAAACTTTTTTTAAAACGCCCAGGCAGTTTTGTAGTTGTCTTAAATTTGTTACTGTTCTCTTTTCCTCCTCTGAGGTGTTTGTGTGACAATTTAAATGGAGGATGTTTTTATCCTACTCAGCCCTGAAAATATAACTCTTCTAGTGAGGCATCTAGAAACACGGCACTGAAATTTGTGCCAAATATGGTGTGGAATTGACTTGACTTGGCAGCAGTTTGGGGAGTGAGGGGAAAGGTGGCAGGAGATGCCTCGTAAAAGATGACTTCTAGGTTTCTGTCATTGGCAGCTGGGTAGGTTATACTACCATTTTCTGAAAAGTAGAATTCACGAAGGTGAGTGAGTTTGGAGATGATTATGACTCCTGTTTTGGGTGCATTGAGTTTGGCGCCTGTAGGACATGAAGTGGAGCTGTCCAGTGTGAAGCTCAAGAGAATGCTCTGGACTGGAGGTAGACCAGGGAAGTCACTAGCTTATAGATGGTAATCAACAGCCAGTTAAGGGCATAAATCATTCAGGGAAGGGAAGCCGGTGATCTTCAGAGTTGCTTTAGAGTGCTGTCTGTTCATTCTTCGTTCAGCTAATACACGCCATGGCCAGGACACACCTGCTGGAGTCCCCTTTTTTTTTTTTATTCTGTCTGGGCTGAGCATTACATCTGCAGATCTTGCCTGTCCTTCAAAGCCAGCTCCAATGTTTTGATCCTTTATCCATAATCATAAAAGAATTACTCTTTCATCAACTCACAGAACTTCAATTTTATCTTTCTTGAAGTGTATTAATTTTCTTTGGAGTATATTTTAGTCTCCTAGACTCTACTCAGATCAGATCAGATCAGTCGCTCAGTCGTGTCCAACTCTGCGACCACATGAATCGCAGCACACCAGGCCTCCCTGTCCATCACCAACTCCTGGAGTTCACTCAGACTCAAGTCCATCGAGTCAGTGATGCCATCCAGCCATCTCATCCTCTGTCGTCCCCTTCTCCTCTTGCCCCCAATCCCTCCCAGATCAGAGTCTTTTCCAATGAGTCAACTCTTCGCATGAGGTGGCCAAAGTACTGGAGTTTCAGCTTTAGCATCATTCCTTCCAAAGAAAACCCAGGGCTGATCTCCGCTAAAATGGAGAGGTTGGATCTCCTTGCAGTCCAAGGGACTCTCAAGAGTCTTCTCCAACACCACAGTTCGAAAGCATCAATTCTTCGGCGCTCAGCCTTCTTCACAGTCCCAACTCTCACATCCATACATGACCACTGGAAAAACCATAGCCTTGACTAGACGAACCTTTGTTGGCAAAGTAATGTCTCTGCTTTTGAATATGCTATCTAGGTTGATCTTAACTTTCCTTCCAAGGAGTAAGCATCTTTTAATTCCATGGCTGCAGTCACCATCTGCAGTGATTTTGGAGCCCAGAAAAATAAAGTCTGACACCGTTTCCGCTGTTTCCCCATCTATTTCCCATGAAGTGATGGGACCGGATGCCATGATCTTTGTTTTCTGAATGTTGAGCTTTAAGCCAACTTTTTCACTCTCCACTTTCACCTTCATCAAGAGGCTTTTTAGTTCCTCTTCACTTTCTGCCATAAGGGTGGTGTCATCTGCATATCTGAGGTTATTGAGATTTCTCCTGGCAATCTTGATTCCAGCTTGTGTTTCTTCCAGTTCAGCGTTTCTCATGATGTACTCTGCATAGAAGTTAAATAAGCAGGGTGACAATATACAGCCTTGACGGACTCCTTTTCCTATTTGGAACCAGTCTGTTGTTCCATGTCCAGTTCTAACTGTTGCTTCCTGACCTGCATATAGGTTTCTCAAGAGGCAGATCAGGTGGTCTGGTATTCCCATCTCTTTCAGAATTGTCCACAGTTTATTGTGATCCACTCAGTCAAAGGCTTTGGCATAGTCAATAAAGCAGAAATAGATGTTTTTCTAGAACTCTCTTGCTTTTTCGATGATCCAGCGGATATTGGCAATTTGATCTCTGGTTCCTCTGCCTTTTCTAAAACCAGCTTGAACATCTGGAAGTTCACCGTTCACGTATTGCTGAAGCCTGGCTTCGAGAATTTTGAGCATTACTTTACTAGCGTGTGAGATGAGTGCGGTAGTTTGGGCATTCTTTGGCATTGCCTTTCTTTGGGATTGGAATGAAAACAGACCTTTTCCAGTCCTGTGGCCACTGCTGAGTTTTCCAAATTTGCTGGCATATTGAGTGGAGCACTTTCACAGCATCATTTTTCAGGATTTGGAATAGCTCAACTGGAATTCCATCACCTCCACTAGCTTTGTTCGTAGTGATGCTTTCTGAGGCCCACTTGACTTCACATTCCAGGATGTCTGGCTCTAGGTCAGTGATCACACCATCGTGATTATCTGGGTCGTGAAGATCTTTTTTGTACAGTTCTTCTGTGTATTCTTGCCATCTCTTCTTAATATCTTCTGCTTCTGTTAGGTCCATACCATTTCTGTCCTTTGTCGAGCCCATCTTTGCATGAAATTCTCTACTCGGAGAAGGCAATGGCACCCCACTCCAGTACTCTTGGCTGAAAAATCCCAGGGACTGCGGAGCCTGGTGGGCTGCTGTCTATGGGGTCGCACAGAGTCGGAAACGACTGAAGCGACTTAGCAGCAGCAGCAGCAGCAGCAGAAGACTCTACTAGACATGGTCTCTTTTCAGGAAATATTCAATTTCCTTTTTTTTTTTTTAATATTATTTTTATTTATTTGGCTGTACATGATCTTAGTTGTAGCATGTGGAATCTTGTTCCCCAACCAGGGATCAAACCCAGGGCCCCAGCATTGAGAACTCACCAGGGGAATCCCTCAATTTCTTAACCATCTGTTGATGCGCCCTTAGTATCTAGTGCAGCTTTGCACAAAAAAGGCATTCAGGTGAAAGAATGGAAGGCCTGCCACCAATATGTAATTAGTGTCCTCATATTTGTCTGAGTTTATCTCAGTCAGAAAGTAAATGGGTTTTAGAAAATCCAGCTTAATGTTTTAAGTGTTAAAGTAAAAAAACTGCAGTCCAGACGAAACATTGCAAAACTTTTTTTTCCCACGGTTTTATGACCATTATTATGAATATCATTTATTGAACTACAAAGTAATGGCATCCCAGTTGATTGCCTTAAATGTTAACTTGCCTAATTTTACCCTAGCTGTAGTAACTAACCTGGGTGCTCTGGCTTGTTCTTCTTTTTCTTTCTTCTGTCAGCTTACTAAATTACTATTTTCTTTGGTTATCTCTTGAAATTCTTTTATCTAAATTTTAACTTGCTGTTTTCTGATGTACAGTAAACAGAATCCCAATAAATAGAATATGTCTAATCAAATTGTAGATTAATGAGCATCTTGGTGATTTTTCACAAATTGACTTCTGTAGCAATAATTGTAGCTGGATAAAAGTTTGTTTGCCTTCTGATTTTTTTTTTTTTTTTAAACACCAGTTCCTCTGTGAGGTTGGCCAGGTAGATAAAATTTTAAAAATTTCAGTGATAATACTAACTTACCAAGTATTTTCACCTCTGTTGTGTCATTTGCTTCTCTAAATCATACTTAGGAGAATAAGATACTAGGTTTCTACAGTTTTTTTCCCCTACATGTTTATATAATACATCCTTTAAGCTTTTTGTTACTTAAGAAGTGTTAAATTAACTTCTAGAAAAGAGCCTCATTGTGGAAGGCAAGAGGGAAAAGAAGAAAGTAGAGAGGTTGACGATGCAAGTCTCTTCCTTACAAAGAGAGCCATTTACAATCGCACAAGGTAAGTTTATATTCCTTTCATTCTGTAGTAAAAATGCCTCAGTATACAAAATGATGGTTAGCAGTGTTTAGTTTTTAGTGTTTACTAAGTACTAATATATTACAGGTGTAATTTAATTTGTTCTATGAGAGCAGAAGTTATATGTAAACTAAGCTCTAAAAATAATTCTCATTAAATGTTCTAACACATAATGGGTGTTTAACATGGTATTTTTTTTCCTCTAGGAAAAGGGCAGAAACTTTGTGAAATTGAAAGGATACATTTCTTCTTGAGTAAGAAGAAAACAGATGAACTTAGAAATCTCCATAAACTGCTTTACAACAGACCAGGAACAGTAAGACCTTTTTTATACTTTTTACCTAGTAGTGTACTTATGTGTTAAAATACTTTACAACAGGAACATAATTTTAGTTCTGGAAAGGACTTTAGTTGCAGAACTAAATCAATTAGATCAATCTCCATTCCATAAAAGTGAGCCAACTGACAGACAGTTTAATGACATATCCTAGGACATGTAGCTAGATATAGCCATTAGTATTGTAACATCCAGAGCTCTTTATGTTGTTGTTTTTAAGTGAAAGTTGCTCAGTCGTGTCCGACTCCTTTCGACCCCATGGACTATATAGTCCATGGAATTCCCCAGGCCAGAAACTGGAATGGGTAGCCTTTCCCTTCTCCAGGGGATCTTCCCAGCCCAGAGATCGAACCCAGGTCTCCTGCCTTGTGGGCAGATTCTTTACCAGCTGAGAAACAGGGGAAGCCCAGGAATACTGGAGTGGGTAGCCTATCCCTCCCTTCTCCAGCAGATCTTCCCAACCCAGAAATCGAACTGGGGTCTCCAGCACTGCAGGTGGATTCTTTACCAACTGAGCTATAAGGGAACCCCATAGTTGTTTTTAAGCCAAACTAAAATTTCAGATTGTGAAATCAAAGTTTTGATTTAGTTATCTTTAACTGTGTTAGAAGAAATTTATTTTTTGAATGATTCTAGCCATTCAGAATAAACAATACAGAATATTGTTTCATTTTTTGAGGAAATATCTGATAAATCGGGATAATTTTTGCTGACAGTTTGTTAAAATAAATCAGTGTTTCATTTACTGATCATAATACTGTACACACAACTTCAGTATTCCATACACCTGAGGACACTTCGCTTTGGGCTGTGCATGGGCAAAGTAAAGCTTGACATTGTTAGACCGTCTGAAGTGTGGTAAGCTTTGTTTTCATGTGTGTTACCTCATTCAACCCTGACAATAGTCTGATCTACACAAGTCCCATTACTGCTAAATGGTATTGACTTTTGGAGGGACTCTGTTCTTTACTTTTTAAAGAATAAATCCCTGACTTTCTTGAATGAAAAATTAATATTACTGGTAACTTGTATTACTTAGGGAAATTTTTTTTTCCCCGTTATTTATTTATTTTGGCTGCACTGCCTGGCTTGTGGAATATTTATTCCCCAACCAGAGAATGAACCTGGGCCTTGACAGTGAGAGCGGGGAGCTGGAACCACTGAACTGCCAGGGAATGAGAGTGTCTTCTAAGTAGTAACTTTCCACATCCCTGGGTGCTATCAGATAACATTTTGTTTGTAAACATTTTATAATGTTAATATTTTAGTAACAAATGCACTTTTCCATTGTGAATTTTAAAATGTGGAATAAACCAGTATTGTAATATGGAGACTGATGTGAAAAGAAAAATGTTGGCTTTGAAATTTTTCTTGTTTACATTACTGGGTAATAAGTAGCATTAATAATAGGAGAAATATTTTCAGGTGTCCTCATTAAAGAAGAATGTGGGTCAGTTCAGTGGCTTTCCATTTGAAAAAGGAAGTATCCAATATAAAAAGAAGGAAGAAATGTTGAAAAAGTAAGTTATCTTTATAAATAATCACGTTTAGATTAATGTGCTTCAGCTTTTTTTTTTAACATTTAAGTATAACTGCCCTTACATTTTCAGTAGACTGCTGATTCTTTGCTTTAAATTCCAAGACCATGTCATCATAAACTATTGACTTGCTTTCTGAAAAATAGTGGCTATCAAGATTATTGAAAGCTCAAAGACATTTCTGTTCCTTAGAAGAACGATACACAGAGGTAAATCATTCACCCAGCCCCAAATCTAGAAGGTCCAAAGGGAATGTAAATGTAGTAAAAACTCTTGACTCCTATTCTGTGTCAGCCACTCCATTCCCTCACTTATAAGTGCCATTTAAACTGTTTTGAAGATAATCAAGTTAATAGAAATAATTTCCACCCTAATGCAGACAAGATGATATATTCTTTAAATAATTTTTTTAATGAGATGATACATTCTTAAAAGTTCTTTATTAAGTCCCCTGTAGTTTAAAACTTGAGTATTAAATATGATTACCTATTACTTTCTTTGAGACATTGTCAGTAGGAATACTCAGGGGAAAATGTAGTATTTAATCACCAGCCAGAAGAATCAACAAGTTTGTGAATTTTAAGTAATGAAATATTTTACATTATTTTCTAGTGAATGAAGTAAGTTTTTTCTTATACCACCATTAAAACTTAAATGGTAAATGATGTTTTCTGTTTATAATAGTACCTGGCTATATTTTGTGCATGCACCAGTCAAGATTATTGGGAGTACTTCTAAGATTCAGAGAAACACTGACTGCTTTTAATGTTTGTGGCTGAGCCAGTTGGGTTAGCTCTTATCCTTACATTGTGGAGAATGTTTATAAATTTTCCTATGTAATCACATTGGCTTTTTCCATTTTCTTTTTCAGATTTAGAAATGCCATGTTAAAGAGCATCTGCGAGGTTCTTGACTTGGAGAGATCGGGTGTAAATAGTGAACTGGTGAAAAGGATCTTGAATTTTTTAATGCATCCAAAGCCTTCTGGCAAAGTGAGGATCAATTTTTACTATTTCAGTAACAAATCAATTCTTTTTAGCCTCTCCTTTCTCTCTCTTTTTTTTAATGAACATTTTAATAGTTAGCAGCATTGCTATCAATATTCAGTAATATCGTCTGCATTCAAAGAATTTGCCTTTGGTTAACATACCCACAACAATTTTGATAGAGAAAACAGAGAAGGCATACAGATGTGTTCTCCCTTATCAAGCATAAAGGATTTAAGATTAAGAAAGATAGATAATTGTTATCTAAATGTCAAATGGGACAGAAATACAAAGAATCCAGAGTTATGCATCTAGAAGATACTTGAACAGAAGTAGGGCTGAGGAGGAAGTATTGGGCTGGTGAGGGAGGGTGTACAGCCTGTAATCAGATCCAGAAAGACAAGGTGGTGTGCTAGAGCCAGAGATTTACTAGATACTGGAGTAAGGTTATGAAAAAGGGGTGGAAAAAAGCTGGCTTTTTGAAGTTTCTTGGGTTGGATTTCTAGAAACATCAAGAGAGCCCAGGAGCTGGACAGGGGAGTGAAATGGTCTTGTGGTTTTTGCCATTCTTCTAAAATCTGGATTCAGTTCAGTCACTCAGTTGTGTCCAACTCTTTGTGACCCCATGAACCGCTCCCCGCCAGGCCTCCCTGTCCATCACCAACTCCCAGAGTTGACCCAAACTCGTGTCCATTGAGTCGGTGATGCTACCCAACCATCTCATCCTCTGTCATCCCCTTCTCCTCCCGCCTTCAATCTTTCCCAAGATCAGGGTCTTTTCAAATGAGTCAGCTCTTCACATCAGGTGGCCAAAGTATTGGAGTTTCAGCTTCAAATCCGGATTAGATTTGCCCAAATTGTTTAACAGTAGCAAAGGACATCACTGAATTGAAGTGGTAATTATCTGAACTTGCCTTTTCAGCTTAAGTCTTTTAGCAGTTATTTTCATATTTTCTCATCTTAATAGGAAAGAATTGAGGAGAGATCTAGAAGACCTAGGAGCTCAGAGTCCATTAGTGAGGAGAGAAGGGCATTAAGATTAGAAAACTGGGAAATAGCTCTGGGACTTTTATTTTTGCCTGCTCTTGGTCCTGTTGACTATTAGCTGGACAGTGATGCCTAAGGATATTTTTGTCATGTAGCTACAAATTGAAGAGATGATGGGGATAGAATTCCCATTGGTTTATCTATAAGATGAGTTTGAACACTGTTTCCCCAGAAGCAGTTACTAAGTTGTCTGAATTATGAGGGATGCTTTTAATTCAACTTTTCCTTAGTGGTTTTCAAATGTGTTTAGCTTCAAGACCCTATCATTTTCTTAAACTTAATGAGGACCTCTAGAGCTTTTGTTTATGTGAGTTATTTTGATATTTGGTAGTGGTGACTTAGTCCCTAAATCGTATCTCTTTGTGACCCCATGGATGATAGCCCACCAGGCTCATCTGTCCATGGGATTTCCCAGGCAAGAATACTAGAATGGGTTGCCATTTCCTTCTCCAGGGGATCTTCCTACCCAAGGGACTGAACTCAGGTCTGCTGAATTGGAGACAGATTATTCTTACAGACTGAGCCACCAGGGAAGCCCATTTTGATATATCAGTTCAGTTCAGTCGTGTCCGACTCTTTGCGACCCCATGAATTGCAGCACACCAGGCCTCCCTGTCCATCACCATCTCCCAGAGTTCACTCAAACTCACGTCCATTGAGTCAGTGATGCCATCCAGCCATCTCATCCTCTGTTGTCCCCTTCTCCTCCTGCCCCCAATCCCTCCCAGATCAGTCTTTTCCAATGAGTCAACTCTTCGCATGAGCTGGCCAAAGTACTGGAGTTTCAGTTTTAGCATCATTCCTTCCAAAGAACACCCAAGACCGATCTCCTTCAGAATGGACTGGTTGGATCTTCTTGCAGTCCAAGGGACTCTCAAGAGTCTTCTCCAACACCACAGTTCGAAAGCATCAATTCTTCGGCACTCAGCTTTCTTCACAGTCCAACTCTCAATCCATACATGACTACTGGAAAAACCATAGCCTTGACTGGACGGACTTTTGTTGGCAAAGTGATGTCTTTGCTTTTGAATATGCTATCTAGGTTGGTCATAACTTTCCTTCCAAGGAGTAAGTGTCTTTTAATTTCATGGCTGCAGTCACCATCTGCAGTGATTTTGGAGCCCAAAAAAATAAAGTCTGACACTTTCCCCATCTATTTCCCATGAAGTGATGGGACCAGATGCCATGATCTTCGTTTTCTGAATGTTGAGCTTTAAGCCAACTTTTTCACTCTCCTCTTTCACTTTGATCAAGAGGCTCTTCAGTTCCTGTTTACTTTCTGCCATAAGGGTGGTGTCATCTGCATATCTGAGGTTATTGATATTTCTCCTGGCAATCTTGATTCCAGCTTGTGCTTCTTCCAGCCCAGCGTTTCTCATGATGTACTCTGCATAGAAGTTAAATAAGCAGGGTGACAATATACAGCCTTGACGGACTCCTTTTCCTATTTGGAACCAGTCTGTTGTTCCATGTCCAGTTCTAACTGTTGCTTCCTGACCTGCATATAGGTTTCTCAAGAGGCAGATCAGGTGGTCTGGTATTCCCATCTCTTTCAGAATTGTCCACAGTTTATTGTGATCCACTCAGTCAAAGGCTTTGGCATAGTCAATAAAGCAGAAATAGATGTTTTTCTAGAACTCTCTTGCTTTTTCGATGATCCAGCGGATATTGGCAATTTGATCTCTGGTTCCTCTGCCTTTTCTAAAACCAACTTGAACATCTGGAAGTTCATGGTTCACATATTGCTGAAGCCTGGCTTGGAGAATTTTGAGCATTACTTAATAGCGTGTGAGATGAGTGCAATTGTGCAGTAGTTTGGGCATTCTTTGGCATTGCCTTTCTTTGGGATTGGAATGAAAACAGACCTTTTCCAGTCCTGTGGCCACTGCTGAGTTTTCCAAATTTGCTGGCATATTGAGTGCAGCACTTTCACAGCATTATATTACAGGATTTGAGATAGAATAGCTCAACTGGAATTCCATCACCTCTACTAGCTTTGTTCGTAGTGATGCTTTCTAAGGCCCACTTGACTTCACATTCCAGGATGTCTGGCTGTAGGTCAGTGATCACACCATTGTGATTATCTTGGTCGTGAAGATCTTTTTTGTACAGTTCTGTGATTTTGATATGTACTGTCAAATAAATTTTTCAGTTTTTTTTAAATTTAGAATACGCTACAGTACAGTATTTTGATATATACTGCATTCTAAATTAAAACTGAAAAGTTCTAAAATAGCAACAGACCCACTGCATGTTAACAAAAGTAATATTTTGTCTGAAAAATAGCTATACTTTCCAAAATTTTAATGAGAAGAATGACATTCTGTGTTTTGCAGATCTGTTTGTGTCTTGACTTAAGACAGATCTATTCTCATTTGCTTCTGCATTTCCTTCTGTTGCAATAATGTATTGTTTTGCTTGAAGTATAAGAAAAAAAAATCCAACTTCACACAGCTATGTAGTTAGAAAAAGGGGGGATATTTTAAAAAAGCATTTCAGGTAATTTTGGATAGTCGCCTTTGATACAGTACTAAACCTCCACAGTTGTGGGAGTGGGGCAGAGTCTTAAAGGTTAGTTGGAATGTAGTATTTAAAACCATGTTAATAAACTTGGACCTTTTACCTGTGTGTGATTTTGTAATAGGTACCCTCCATTTGGAAAATACTGATTCCCTGAATTACGCATATCTTCCAAATGCTAGCACATTTCACTGTCAAAAAACCATATTCATTAACATAACTATTATCGGGGGGAAAAAATCTTCAAGTACTTGGGAGGCTGTCAGGCCCATGATAGTGGAGGTAAACTTTCCAAAATTTAATTTTCACTTGAAACTTTGAAATTCATCATTGGAAACAAGTGCTGTCAGTTTGGTGTTTTTGTTTTTTGAGGTGACAGACTCACAATCATTTTTGACAATATGTCTATCAAATACTAAGTCTGACAAAACAATACTAGGCATTGTTTTTCAATTATCCTTTTAAAAATGATGTTCCAAAGAAAAAAGTAGCTAACTTTGCAAGGCCGTGGACTGTAGGAGTCCACCAGGCTCCTCTGTCCATGGTATTTCCCAGGCACTTTCACTGCTCAGTTGCACAAATGCTTTTCGTCAAGAAAATCCGTGAACTTCCTTACGCAGTGGGAGTACTGCATGTGAGCCTCCCATTTTGCTGTACAGATGTTGTGCAGATGTGCTCAGAGGTTGAGAGTCAACATCAAGGACTAGTGTGTGGTTGGTTATGAGGTGGTGAGGAGTAAAATGACTACAAACCCAAGTTTCTGCCTCAGTCTCGATAAGGTATCAGTAGGTTTGCCTACCTTTGTTTCTTGAGCAGTCACTACAAATGTCAGGGCAGTGAAAAGAGCAAATAAATACTCTTCTTGGTATTACTGTCAAAATAGTTCTGACCTTTAGGGCTTTGGGGAAGGTCTTAGGAAACTCTCAGGGTCTGTGAACCATAGTTTGAGAACCATTGTTTTATCTTTTTTTTAATGACATCTTATTATATCCATTTTTCATATCTGATTTTGTGGTGATTACTCCTTAATCTAATGGTATCAATCTCAGGCTATTTTCTATGCTACCATATGCTTCCATCATTTAAGGAAAACACTATAAAGTCATTAGTATTCATCTTCTAGAATAGTCTTAAAGGTGCTTAAAAGTGTTGGTTTAACGTTGTTTTACTCTGCTTTTGTACTTCTACCTTGTTTGTTAGATTCTGTTCCTCAAAGGGGATAATGCTCTTGACACTGGTTTCCGATGAATATATTCAACTATTTTTAGAACCAATATAGGAAAGTTCTAAGGCACTTATATATTATTACTTTTTAAAAATGAAGATCTCTTCATTTATTTTTAGAAGTTGAATTTTCTTGATTGGGTTCTTGAATGATGAAACATCCTTTGATTTTCTCATGTAGATTTATCCAGCACCCCCCCTCCCCATTCCAGTCCTCATCTTAACTGATTTCACATACAGATTATTTTCTTAACACCTGCATCTGGTTGCTGAGCTGACATAGGTAGATTACTTTTTTCAAATATATTCATATCTTGGATTTCATTTAATGAATAGTGAGTTTAGACAGAGTTAGCTTTTCTCCAAACACTTATCAAAGAATTCATCAAAATGGATTGGTTCCTGGTAATAGATGGTAATGGCAATAGTTCACATAATGGGATTATCTATATATGTTTATTCTAGGAGATTTATGGAGAACCTCTCTGAGAAATATCTTTGTCCACTACCTTAGTTTCTGGAGGCACCTAGATTGACTGTTTCCCAGTCTGCCTTTAGAAGGGTAGGTTGGGCAAGCTGGAGGCTGTCCCGTGGGTTGTAGATAGCCTGAAAGTGCCACATTACACAAAACAGCCACTTCTTAATTTTGGTGTGGGTAACAGTGACTCTGAAGCCTGGGAGGTTCCGGAAGGGAAGGGAGCTGTGGTTCTGCTGTATTCGTGAGAGATACCACTTAAAGTTACCGAGAACGTGTACACAATTGCGTATCTTAAGGTAATGTTATGGAATTCTTCTTAATGTTTTTACTTATTGTAGAAAATAACATAGGCAAAAACAAAGACAAAAGATACCCATAATTTTAATTCCTCAGTGTATATCTGGAGAGGGCAACGGCACCCCACTCCAGTACTCTTGCCTGGAGAGTCCCATGGACGGAGGAGCCTGGTGGGCTGCAGTCTGTGGGGTCGCAAAGAGTTGGACACGACTGAGCGACTTCACTTTCACTTTCCACTTTCACGCATTGGAGAAGGAAATGGCAACCCACTCCAGTGTTCTTGCCTGGAGAATCCCAGGGACGGGGGAGCCTGGTGGGCTGCCGTCTATGGGGTCACACAGAGTCAGACACGACTGAAGCAACTTAGCAGCAGCAGTGTATATCTTTTCAGAATCTTTATGCAAAGTTACTTTATGGTTTTCAGTTTCTGAAGTTACCAATTACTCCCCTAAGAAAGCATTTAAAAATTAAATTTGTTGGTTAATATAATCAAATCATTTTCCTCATGTGATCTCTGCTTTTTAAATATGCAAGGTTTAATTGAATATCAAGGTAATGGCAGTGGCACTTATTTTGTAGTTCCTAATTAGTTTCATAATTAACATACTCAACACTTAACTGCGTGTTTAAAATCATAAGTGAGAATATAATCCTGGCATTCCTGAAAGTAGAACCCCTAGGTAATATGAATATAAACTATATGGTTCATAAAATCAGGACGTGTAAAGTGAGGTTTTATTTCCTTTATGGATGATGTGTCTCAGTCTGTTGATTGAAGGGTCCCCTAAAGCAGGAAGACAGTGACAGTTTTAATGTTGATAGGGATGAAATAAATTATGAGTCTGACTGAAAATATTGTCCTGGTGAAGTGTAAATAGAAGTCTTAAATGTCACACAGTGTGCACTCAGACTTCTAGTCCTATATCAGTATGTGAAGAGTCTCTTGCCTGGGTGTTCAGAGGAATGAAAAGCTATTGGTAATGCAGGCAAAAAGGTTAACGTGACACGTAAAGTTAGAGGTGTATTACTCTGTAAAGCTGCTAAACTTGTGTCAGGAAAGAAGCGTGATTTAAGAAGCCGTTGAGTTGAGAAGTAGTTATCAGAAACAGGTGATTGACTTGGAACTGTAGTATCTCGTTGGTATTCTTTATAAGACCTCATTGGTATTCTTTATTTTACGCAGCCATTGCCAAAATCTAAAAAAAGTTCTAGCAAAGGCAACAAAAAGGAACGGAACAGTTCTGGGATGGCCAGGAAAGCTAAGCGAACCAAATGTCCTGAAATCCTGTCAGATGAATCTAGCAGTGATGAAGAGGAAAAGAAAAACAAAGAAGAGTCCTCAGAGGATGAAGATAAAGAGAGTGAAGAGGAGGTAAAATGTTGGCACTTTTTCCTCATTTCTTTTCATGCGGAGAGTTAAATATTCATCTGTATAATAGATTGGTCAGAAAACATATATACCATGTTGGTGGTTTTTAATTCCAAAGACACAGAAATGATGAAGTGTAAGCCCTTTCTTTTTCTTAAGGAGCTTTTAGTTTTATTACTGTGCCGGAGTGCAAGAGTTGGTTGGAAGAGTGAGGTTGGTGTGGACTGGATTTGAGCTGGACCTTGGAGACTAGAGTACATAAATGAAGGCGGGGCGGGGGTATGTGTGACAGGACCATAAAGGAGATCTTAGAATTTTTTCATAGTATATCAGTATTTTTTGATTGACTTGTGCTATTTTATTCTGTTTTATGCAAAAAAGCAAGGGATTTAAGGACCACCATTTTATCTCACTTTGGGATTACTTAATGAGACTGGCAGCATTTGAAGTTTATTTTGTTGGTGGGCAAGTTTTGTATCACTTCGGAATGCCTGCCATTTTCTTTTACTTGGGAGTATTTTTTAAATGTTGGGACGTCCATGGTGACTCAGTGGTAAAGAATACTCCTGCCAATGCAGGAGATACGGGTTCAATCCCTGGGTCGGGAAAATCCCTTGGAGAAGGAAATAGCAACCCGCTCCAGGATTCTTGCCTGGGAAATACCATGGACAGAGGAGCCTGGCAGGCTAAAACAGTACTTGGGGTTACAAAATAGTTATACGACTTAGCAACTTAACAACAATGAAATGTTGAGAATATTTAGTTTCCAGAGAGTTCGGAAGGAGAGTTGCTGAACCATTTAAGGAGTTAGCTTACCCTCTTCTTGATATGTACCTTTAGCCAAGTAGATGAGGACGAGTGGGTACAAGGAATGATTTCCTGTTGTTAGTAGTGGTTTGCTGACTCTGTTTTCCTGTTTTGGTGCTCCCTTTTATGATCAGAACTTGCCTGGGTAATCTCCCTTGTTTCACTTAGGGACTTGGTTAACGTGGCTTGACCTGGGTGAAGATGATTTTTCCGTGTGGAGGGGGGGCTGCCTTGTGCATTATAGAGTTTGCCTACTAGAGGCTAGTAAGCACACCCCTGCCCCCAACCTTTAGTTAAAACCAAAAGTGTTTTTAGACATTGCAAAGTGTCCCCTGGGGACAAAATCACCTTCAGTTGACGACTACTTCTATTAGAATAAAGACGTGGTAAACTATGTTTTTAAAGGTTTGCGCTTTGTGTTTGTCTTTGGGTATTTAAAAATCCGTGCGTGTTTTAATGTCAGATTCTATAAAGACTTCTGTAAAGCTAACTATGAAGCACTTCCTAGTTTTAAAAAGAATACTACAGATCCAGCAGGTGTTTCATAAATAGTATCTTAATATATATTTTTGGTGTGAAGGAAGATGAGTAATCTGAGCACTGAGGTTTTTATGGAATAGATTTTAAGGAAGTGGGAGGAAAACATGTTTGTTTACATGTGAATATGTAATAGTAGCAATTCTGCAATAGATTTCCTCATTCAACACATTTTTGGTTATCTACTGTGTGTATTCATTAAACTTTGCAAAACCTTTTCAAAGGCAGATTTAAAGCATGAAAAGTTGTCTTAGAATATAAACATTTAATTTTTTCTTAGAGGTACTATGGTTAGGAGCATGGCCTTTGGAAACTGAGTTCAAATCCCAGCTGTGTTCTGATCATCACTGTTTGGCTTTGGGCAAATTACTTAAAACTGTATTTCAATTTCCTTCTGTATAATGGGGATAATAGTAGTAGTATCTTCCAAGGGTTGTATTAAGCACTTAGAGCAGTACATAGCACAGTATTAAGTAAATATTAGCTGCTATTACTGTTGTTATTAAGATGACATTTTATCATATGTAAGATTTCTAAATCCAATCTTCTGTCATTACTAAGGTGTAACTTTAAAAGTGAGGATATTTTACACTCGTTTTTTCCTTGCTTTCCAGATTATTGTCCCTTTGTTCTGAGTAGAGTTAGTTGCTGTCAGTGAATGCAGATAACTCCTGATTCATGACTATCTTGGTTGTTGTATAAGGATCACACGTGGAACTGTCCCACTACAAATCAGAGCTTTTCTTTCTACAGTGCCATAAATTAGGATCTTGTTAGAAATCCAGGTCAAATGATGAAAATCCGTGAAGGAAAAAAAAGCTTTTCAGACATTCATAATTGGGTTGGTGCAAAAGTAATTGCGGTTTTCATTGTTGAACTTTGCCAGTTGATATTGGAGTACTTTTTTGGGGGAATACATTCTTAAATGTGGTTATAGTATTCATTTTAATATGCATTTCTCACCTTTTTTTGCTAATGACTTATTACTTGCTGTTTATATTTATTTTAGACTATAGAAATGATTGTTAGACATAAAGCAAATTTGAGCAATTTTTTTATTCAAGTTCAGAATGGGTTGTAAGGCAGCGGAGACAACTCATAACATCAGCAACATGTTTGGGCCAGGAACTGCCTATGAAAGTACAGTGCAGTGGTGGTTCAAGAAGTTTTGCAAAGGAGAGCAGAGCCTTGAAGATGAGGAGCATCATGGCCAATCATCAGAAGTTGACAGTGACCAGCTGAAAGCCATCATCAAAACTGATGCTCTTAAAACTACACGAGAAGTTGCTGCAGAGCTCGTTGACCATGCTGTGGTCATTAGGCATTTGAAGCAAATTGGAAAGGTGGAAAAATTGATAAGTGGGTGCCTTGTGATCTGACCGAAAATAAGAACGTTTTTCTTTTGAAGTGTTGTCCTGTCTTACTCTACATAACAATAATGAACCGTTTCTCGATTGGATTGTGATGTGCAACAAACAGTTGATTTTATACAACAACTGGTGAAGACCAGCTCAGTGGCTGGACCGAAAAGAAGGTCCATAGCACTTCCCAAAGCCACATTTGCACCAAAAAAAAGGTCATGGTCATTGTTTGGTGGTCCCATTTAAGCCACTACAGCTTTCTGAATCCTGGCAAAATCGTATCCGAGAAGTGTGCTCAGCAAATCAATGAGATGCACCAAAAACTGCAACACCTGCAGCCAGCAGTGGTCAATAGAAAGGGCCCAATTCTCTTCCACAACAACACGTGACTGACACTTCCCAAGTTGAAAGAATTGGGCTACAAAGTTTTGCCTCATCCACCATATTCACCTGACCTCTTGCCGACTGACTACAACTTCTTCAAGCATCTCGACAACTTTTTGCAGGGAAGACTCTTCCACAAGCAGCAGGAGACAGAAAATGCTTTCCAGGAACTTGTCGAATCCCACAGCATGGGTTTTTTCACGCTACGAGAATAAAGAAACTTATTTCTCATTGGCGAAAATGTGTTGATTGTAATGGTTCCTATTTTGATTAATAAAGATGTGTTTGAGCCTAGTTATATTGATTTAAAATTCATGGTCTGAAACCGCGGTTACTTTTCAACCAACCTAATACACATCACACAATATAAAAGCTGTATCATCATGCTGTATGGTTTTTCTGCTTGGGTTGGTATTGACAGACTTCATAAAATATACTAGTAAAATCTGGACTGAGAAATCTTTGTTTTTCCTGTTAAATCACCCTCTCGCAAACAGTTATTTTTCATTTAAAGACTTTCACATTTAGGGCCATTCTCACAAACTTTATTGCTGATTCCGTTACTGTGAAAGGCTCCAGTTGCCTTTGAAAGGTAAGTGCTGGCAGGAGGGATAGTATTTCTATGGTAACTTTGTTTTCCCTTTTTCTTCTATTTTTTGAAGACTCAGTTAAGTGGCAGCCTCATTAGGGACTTCATAAATGGAGATATTTTTGTTCACTACTATGAAAAGACCTCTTATTTCTAAGAGGCCATACAGAAGAGTTGCTGATTGATGGGAAAATTTGAGGATTGCATATAGATAGAAATTTCTTTGCAGATTATTTTTCTGTGGAGTATTACTTTGTTTTTTATTTTTATTTCCTGAAATGAATTTTTCCTTCATAGATAAAACTTTTCCCTGTTAAGATTAACTTCTTGTTCTATTTTAGATTCTTGGAATAAATAAATGAACTTGTTTCTTCTTTCCTCTGTAAATTGAGAGCTTTGGATCATATAATTTATATCATATTGCTGAAGTCAGAAGTCTTAAGCAGACATCCAGTTATAGTGTTCACTAGCCAATTAAGTGAGGCTGAGTATTATTCACCGTCCTTTTCATATTTAGCTGTGTGAAAGAGCAGGATGCTTAATTTATAAGTAAGTTTATTATTTTTAAAATACAGGATTAAACTCAATGAAAACTGTACTTAAAGAATTGGCAGGGTTTTTTGTTCTTTTAGTCTTTTATATGAAGTATGTCACATTTAGCGTGTTAGCCAGCAATTGCTGAGATACTTTGTTTGAGGTTCTCTGTACCTGTACCTCTGTTTCTGTGATACATAGTGAGGGGTTCACAACCATTTTTCATTCTCTTTTACTTTAGAATTAATTCAAACAAGAAGATGCTCTTTCTGAGAGTGACTGGGTAATAATTTCTTTGTAAAAGAGCTGTTGTAAATCAGCTCTATCTTTATTTCTTTATAAAAGAGCTGTTACAAATTACCTATCATCTTGGCTCTTGGACATTTGGTTATTACTCAGGGTGGTAGAAGGAGAGCAGTTTGGAACCAGGCAGAAACTGGTATGTGAGGTTTTCTTTACAAAGAGAGAATAGAGGTTTAATTACTTATTATGAAAATCAATTGATTCCCATATTGGAATAGATTTTTAGGAGATTGCTGAGATTAAACCACACTCAGGCGTGCCTTTCACTACGTGTCACCTTAAGCACAGAAGACTCACTGAAGAGTACAGAGAAAGGAGAAGCAGTGCTTTCCACATTAGTGAAGACAACTCTAATAATGTTTTAGACCCTTAAGAGCTGGCTTAGTGCTTCTTCAGTTTTTGTTTCCTAGTGTTTTATAAACACTCTTTATGTCTAGGAAAGTATAAAACTAATTGTGAATATTTACTTTGTGAGTATTGAATTTATCTGAAGATTCTCAAATACATCAGGAATATCTTCAGCTCTGTACTTAAAACCCCTGCTACTAATGTCCGAAACGGGAGTTACTTTTTCTTTCAAGACAAGGAATCCACAAACAGGCAATTCTGGGCCAGGACAGCGGCTCAAGAAAAGTATTAAGAATTTAGGGACTGTCTCTTCCTGAGCCCCCATCTTGATGTGTGCCATTTAACCTCATGATATCAGGAAGATTATTTTACCTTTAAAATAATGCCTTTTACCTTTAGGCATTGTGTCCCGGTGCCAGATAGAGAAGGGTAAAAAGTTTTCTTTTGGTGTTTTCTCCCCTGGCAAGGATACTTTTCATCAGAGAGATCCATGTGCATTGCATGGGCCAGAGCATTATTACCTGGCCACCACTGGCTGTAGGGGAAGCTGGAAAGACCCAGGTGTTAGCTCTCCTGCTTCTGTTGGAGGAAGACAGATAAAAAGTGGGATATTGAGTGAGCCATCATGCAGTGTTTACCCAGTCAGAGAATTTTGCAGTTCTGGAACATTTGGACCATTTGAGGAATTATTTGGTAGTAGTGGGAGGGTGAACGTGAAAGCTTTGTTAGGCCTTAATTACGTCTTAAAAAATAATCTCCCTACCCCACCTCCATATGATCAAAGGAATTACAGAATATATAAACTATTGGAACCTTTTGTTGGAAGGCAAAAGTGAATAATTACCGTAATAAAATCTATTTAGAGTTAAACTTGCTTTCCTGGTCTCTTGTGGGTTAGAGCAAGGCTTGCACATTCTTTACTCTTGGCGTTCTCAAGTTTTCTCAGCCAAGTTGTTCAAAGGATAGTGTATTAGAAGCTAATACTTATTTTGTTCATCTGTTCACCCAGTACAACCTTTCTGCTGTGAGGACAGGATTCTGGCTCTGTGTGACAGGCGTCTTTTTTGGAGACCCTCCTTCAATAGCCCTGCTCCCAATAAAAGATAGGTAAGCCTTCTCCCAAGGGTTTTTTTTTGCCTCCCTTCAAAAAGTGCTTGTGTCATTCCCCTGCTTCTGTGCCTTCATGGTTATCAGACACGTGGAAAATCTTCAAATTTTTAAAAATTTCTATTATTACTGTACATTGTAAAAAGTTTAGATTACAGTACATTGTACTGTCTGAAATTACCAGCAGCAGTTAGTTGGTTTCCCTTTTATCTGTTTCCCTTTAGTGCATCAAAAATACCTACAGTACTGATGGTTCTGATTGAACCACTCACAGCATCTTCAGAAAAGGCAAGCCAGAATCTAGAAATAAATCCCAACTTGGAAACTAGCTTTTTCTTTATTCTTTTTTTTTTTTCTTTCATTTTTCACCTAATTTTTTTCCATACATTTTGCTGAAAGACTCAAAATCTTACTTCCTGTTAAATGCAACTGTCATGAGTACTTCCAGCATTTTTCCTGTATAATGCTACATAATGTGTTTATTGTAATTACTAAAATATTCAAAATACTTTTTAAAAGACTTAAAATAGGAGGCCAGATCTTAATTTTTAATATAATCACTTTTCGATTGTTCAGTTCAATAAATTGAGAGTGTGCTATGTGCTGTTGGGGTTACAGAAGATATTTTCTACCCAAATATCACTTGCGTGATACTTGGTACAGGATTTTAAAAGAAAGAGCATCTCTGTGTTGATGAGGGAAAGCTTTGGGAAGAGGTTGGAAGAAAACCAATTGTAATTGACTTTGGGACTAGAAAGGAAAGTTGGCCATGTGACCAAAGATGGGGCGTAGAAAGGTACTCCACACTTGTCTGTGGTTAGGTGGTTTGTCCAGAAGTAAAGCAGCTAGAGATGAAGCTAGAGCAGTATACACTGAAGCCAGACTACAGAGAACCCACGTGGTTGGGCCTTGTGTGAGTAATATAACCTCTGGGGACAGATTTAGCATTCTCGTTTCTTCAAAATGATTGCTTATTCTACCTGAGCATTTAGCTAAGTGGAGAAAAAGAGACATGTCTTCTGTCTTCCAAGAACTGACTGTTTAGGTGGGGAGAGCTACCAGTCTTTCAGTAAGCCTCTACTGGTGCATGATGAGGACGGGCTTCCACAGTGGCTCAGTGGTAAAGAATCCTCCTGTAATGCTGGAGACCTGGTTTGACCCCTGGGTCAGGAACATCCCCTGGAGAAGAAAATGGCAACCCACTCCAGTATTCTTGCCTGAGAAATCTCACTGATAGGGGAGCCTGGTGGGCTACAGTCCATGGGGTCGTAGAAAAGTCAGACACGACCGAGCAACTGACGACAGCAAGGAGGATACTATTGAGAATCTGCCATGTGCCATGTACTTTACATCTTGAATCTTGTGTAGTCTTGACTCCATGAGAGAAGGTGGTACATTCTTATTTTTTGCTTTGGATATTAATTATCCAGCTTTCCAGAGCTGCTAGTTCATATACTTCTGTCTTCAGCTCTATATCCAAATCTGATTTTAAGCAGTAGCTTTAGGGAAGTTTAACACGGGCATATATCCACGTCTGCTGGTGTAAAGTTCAACCTGTTGATCTCTCTGATTCTGCCTGTTCTCTGTGTGTCTCCAGTAATTCATGACCTAGACCAGGAGTTGGCAAACTATGGCCTGTATGCAGATCCAGTTTCATACAGCCTAGAAGCCAAGGGTGGTTTTTCCATTTTTTTAGTATTTGTAAAAGACAAAAGAGGAAGATTGTACAACAATGACCATAAGGGGCCAGCAAAAGCTAAAATATTTATTATTTGCACTTCATAGAAAAGGCTTGGTGACAGACCTAGACCATACATTTCTCTCGTTTTACGTCGTTTACAGCTAGGTGAGTAAGCTGTGGGGCTTTTAAGAAATACATAGGCCCCAGCCCCCACCCTTAATTTTTTGTTCTCTTTCTCTTAAAGTTTACAACCTATTTAGATAAGTTGTGCCAAAAGACAGATAACTAAAAATCAAAAAGTTTGGCTAACTGCTATTGATAGAAAAAACGTCTTAGCTAGCAGAGTGATTCTAATGAAATAGAACCTTGGAATTAGAATAGATCTTGAAAAGTTATCTATAGTCTCCAAGGATCTTTTCCCATCTCAGTTTTCCAAATAATTACATAGCAACGGCTAAGTGGTAGTTCTAAACTTGGCAGTGGAGATCAAGAAACAAGATAGAGTCTCGGTGTTAAGCCGTTCAATCTAGTTGGCAGGAGGGGAGAGGTCAAAGCTTAGGAGGGGAAAAGTACGGGAAAATAAAGAGTTCAGAAAGTGGTTTGCTCAAGCTCGAGTCTGTCTTTCTTTCTATGAGCAGGTAGGGAGCAAAGATCCAGAGAGGGAAGCCTCACGGGAGGTGACAGTTTGATCTGAGCCTTAAAGGATAAACAGGAGAGGTTGGCATAAGGAAAGAAAGGGGTTTGGAGAAAATGGTACAAAATTGAATTACATGAAAGGCCCATCTTAGCATCACCAAAAAAAGATTCTAGAGAAATGATCCTGGAGCCCATACAGAGTTTGGAGGAAAGGGCCAGAGATAGTCCTAATACTGAGTTTGGTTACATTTTGTTGCCTTGCTGTATTTTCTCCCAGCACTTTTAATTCTTTGTTATTATCAGTAACATTTGTATGTGACAGTGAGTTAGATCATGGTATTGACTTGCTGCACTGGTTCAGTTCAGTAGTTTGACCTGTAGCTACTTTGGTCATCTCTATGAGCAGCTAGTGCAGTAGGAGGCACGCTGGACCTAACCAGGGTCTTGCTTCTTACTGGCTGTAAGGTATTGTTCCACTTAACTGCACAGATGTATTTTCCTCATTTATAGTAATGTCAGCTGTTTGTCATTGTGGGGTGTTTTTTTTTTTTTGCTTTGTTTTTTAGGTCATATGAGCGTGTGTATATGAAAGCGGTGCTGTACGAATGCCTTTTTCATTTTCCTTTTAATTTTTAACCACATTCTGGGTTCAGAGTACAGATAAACCAGATCCTGCAAATGATACAGATGAACATAGCCAGAAATATTGAAGTGGCTACTTTATGGCAGGTGCTCTTGTACTTTATAAGGACAGAGCTAAATTAGATAGGTGTCTCTTCTCATGGAGATTGTCAGATAGGCCCCTAAGAAACTTGCAGTGTAGTGGGAGAACAGACATGTAAATACCTAGACTTTGAAACACATAAATACATTAAATGTTTTCTTTGGTGCCTTTTATGTATTCACTCACCTGATCTTCACAGAAGTTCTACAGATATGGCCATAGTTGGTCGAATCTGCAGTGCCTGGAAGGCATCATTTAAATGTAGATTGTAAAATGTATCCCAGTGTCTAAGATGAGTTTGGGGGTTGAATGTTAAATTTAGCCAGGTCTAGTATTATTACCTCTACTTTGCAGATGCGGAATCAGACACAGGAACGATAAGTGATTTGTCTGAGAATTCAAAATTGCTCACTGGTGAAGTCAGGACTTGAATCAGGAAGTTTGGCTCTAAAAACCTGTATTCTAATTGACTGCTTCACAAAACCTTCCATAAAGACAGAGCAAATAAATTGTAGGTCAAGTACTGTGGGGGCTGCCGATTAATCAGATTGGCCAAAAGATTTGGAGAATGTGATTGCTGAGAGAGGTTTAGACTCCTGAGGGAAATTTTCCTAAGTAGAGGAGAGGGAATGAAAGTAATGAAAACTTAAAGGTTGTGTAGAATTTAAGTGGGTGTGGTTTTTTACTTTCCTTCTCAGTTTTCCCAGGGCCTCTTTTCATTACCTCCAAAGTACTGGATGATCTTGTTTGCCTTAACTTCCAAAAATTGTCTACTGTTGCAATGTCAAGGTCTGTCTTTTTGAGATTCCCTGTTTTCCAGAGTACCTAACATCTCTTTCCTGTACCCAGTATCTTATTTTCAGAGCAGCTGAAGTGGTTTTTAGCACCTGTAAGGCTAAAGCACGTGATGTGAATTATTTGATTGCCTCTCTGCTCAAGATGAAACACATGAGTTTCTACAGAGTTTATGTTACTATTCAGCTTTCACTGTTTCCCTGTGCCAGCACTTACATTATGAAAAAGATACTTTACTGAATTCCTACCATGAGTTTGTCACATAGATTAATGGCCGCCCCCTCCAGGGTTCTTGCCTGGAGAATCCCATGGACAGAGGAGCCCAGCGGGCTGCAGTCAGTGGGGTTGCAAAGAGTCGGACATAGTTGAGTGACTGACATACTAAGGATTTTTTTTAAAACTGTAATTTTGTCATTTTAATCTCCATATGTGTGTATTTTGCTTTTATTTGATTAGCTCTGAGTTAGTGTTTAAGAAACAGGATCTGGAGTAAGATCTGTTTGAAGCTCTTTATTTTATCATGTGACTGGACAAAACCTCTCTGAGCCTTCATTTCCTCATATGTTTATAAAAAGTTATTGAGAAACTACTTTGCACTATTCTAGGAGTTAGGGATACATCAGTGAACCCAAAAAGTTCAAAAAAATCCTTGTTCTCTTGGAATTTAACCTTTTAGTTGGGAGAGACTGACAATAAATAATAGAATATTAATAGTACTTACATTTTACAGTTTTTTTCCCCCAAGAGTAAAGTCTTCTGCATATAAAGTTTTCTCTCCATAGTGTGTAAGAAATGTGAGCACCTATTATTTTTAAAGTTTGATTCTTTACCTCACCTGACTAGTCCTGTGTTGGGATAAAATTAAGTTCCTTGAATGTTACTCATCTCAGAAGTGGACAGTTAGTAATAATTTTTCACTGGTGATATTGACTAATTAAGTTCCTCTAGTATTGTTGAGGGGTGTGGACAAGTAGAGGAATGACAGTTAGTCACTCATCAATGTATGTACTTTGTTTTTATTTCCAACAGCCACCAAAAAAGACATCCAAAAGAGAAAAGCCCAAACAGAAAGCCACTCCTAAAAGTAAAAAATCTGTAAAAAGTGCTAATGTTAAGAAGGCAGATAGCAGTACCACCAAGAAGAATCAAAATAGTTCCAAAAAAGGTACGTTAGAAATGACACATTTTCAGCAACCCTAAAGATACAACTTATATGCTATAGTATGGTTTTTAAACATATATGAAAACTAGGTAAACTGTGAAGAACATTGAGGGGAGTATACCAGTTTTGTGTATTTATAATTTTTCAAAATTGACAAAAATTTCAGTGTGTGTTTTATAGGTACTGTAGAGTGGTGATCTATAATTTTTTAAATTTAGTACCTTTTCAAGAATCTGATGAATGCTTATAGAATCTTTCCTAATCTGTCTTGAATATTAATTTACTTTTCTATGTAAGAAAAAACTTATTTTCATGTCATAAAATATCTTACTTTTAGAAAGTGAATCTGAGGATAGTTCAGATGATGAACCTTTAATTAAAAAATTGAAGAAACCTCCTACAGATGAAGAGTTAAAGGAAACAGTAAAGAAATTATTGGCCAGTGCTAACTTGGAGGAAGTCACAATGAAGCAGATTTGCAAAGAGGTAATGGACAGATACCGAGATTATTTTCCTTTTATTTGAAAAAAATCTTTCACCCATCCCTCAGGTCAAAGCTAGATTCTTACATGCTTTCATTCATTGAACAAGTATTTATAGAACTACTACATGCCAGCTGTTCTTGTAGGTGCTGGGGTACCACTTTCAGTAAAGTAGTCAAAACCTCTGCCCTATTGGAGTCATTTTATAAACAAACAGTAAAATGTATACAGTGACTGAAGTTGAAGTGATACATTCCAAACTGCATAGGAATAATCTTTTTTCCTAACCTGGAAACAATTTTTATTGATGCATCCTTAGATTATGTTAGTTTAACCAAGCAGAATCTCTTGGGCTACCTTACTTTGAGTACTACTATGATAAATGAGAAGGTTAGATTCCAGGTTAGATTCTTAGCTCAAACTTTTGTGAAATTCTTCTGATACTTCTCAGGAAATGATCTAGTCTTGAATATGATTCCATACTCTAGGTTGAGATTAGATTTTAGAATCTGGTTTCTTATGGTAAAATGAAACTAAAATTTTAAATGTACTAAAAGTGGAATATTCTTAACTTTTTAAAGATATTGATTATTGTTTTTCTTATTCATTCAACATTAGCTGAGCCTCTGCTACACATCAGGCACTGGGATAGGTGTTAGAAGTGGTATAAGGAAATGTACTTTCATCTTCTATGAATTGTAACAACTTTGGGGAGTTAGGTAATACGTTAAAATTTAAATGGCAAGTACCCTTTAACCTAGCAATTCCATTTCTAGGTCTCTATCTTAAAGACATAGTCACATCTACACAAAATGATTTCAATAATGTTCAGCCTGTCTGTAATACTGAAAAATCAGAAACAACCTAAATGGCCTTCAATAGGGAAATGTTTAAACTGTACATCTATACTTTTGGAATACTGTGTAGCAGTTCAAAAGAACATCGAAAAACCTTCCAGGTATTTGCAAGTTTTTAAAACAGGTATTTCCCTGTTATGTAAATACAGAAAGACTGTATTGCCATTGACACGTTTATATGTTTGTATATAAACTCAGTTCTAAAGATCTGGAAGAATAATAGCAAACTGATAACTGGTCTCCTCTGAGAGAAGAGACTGAAAGGAAAGTTGAAGGAAGACAAGTACTGTTCATTTTAATGACTTTGTGAACACATTTATGTAATTCTAAGGGGATTATTAATAACATGGAGAGGTCGGGTGAGAAGGTCATGAGGGTTTTTTGGACTCCGCAAATGCAGAGAGAATTGTTTGCCTGATAGCAGTTCTGCAGGATGGTAGATGCCAGGGTTATCCCTTTGACTGAGAATTAATAGGAAAGTGAATTAGTTAAAGTTTATGTGTTAGTAATTGGAGAATGATACAAGCTGATAAAATATTTTTTAAGGTCAGGGAGGGAGAGTAGAAGCTTGTGTTCGGCTAAGGGACAGTTGTGAGAAAGGAGAAGCTGAAGGTCCCAAGCCTTGAGAGATGGGTCCCTGCAAAGGTAGAGACAGAACTGTTGATGGATCCTGTACACATGAATTGGAGGAGAAGAGGCAAGTCAGAAAGTTGAGGAAATTCAGAGTAATGCCTTCTCAACTGAGAGCAAGTGTGTGGGACACAAATAAGGGGATAAAGTTGCCGCTGGTAAGAATGCAAGGGGGACCTAATTAGAACTCCTTGGGATTTCTAGGGAGGCTGTGACGTTGAATACCACGAACTTAAAACAGGACCATTCTTTTTTTAACTTTATTCAAGTAGAGGTGACAAAAGACCATTCTTTTCAAATTTGTTACATTTTCCTGCAGAACTTAACGGTAGAAAAATTGGTAGTTAGACAAATTAAGGGTTGGAGTTTTGCAGAGAAAGAACAAAGGGCAAACCATTAGAGTAATGTAAATGATTGACCATGTTCCCAGAGGTTGGCAAAATACAGCCTGTGGGCCATTGTACCACAGCCATAGCCACTCCTTTGAGTATTGCCTATGGAAGCATTTACGCTGCAGTGGCATGGCTGAGTAGTTGTGACCAAAACTGTCATTGGAAAGCTGGAAACATTTTCTGCGGAAAAGGTTTGCTGACCTTGAATTGTACAGTAGGAGTGAAGCCAGCTAGGTGTATATGGGCAGGTCAGGACCAGGAGTCACTGTGAAACCAAGCAGCAAGTATCAGGTTGAGAAATCTAAAGGCTAAAAATTTAGGAGTGGACTCAAAGATATAACTGGATCTCAGTGATAGCTTTGGGGAAGGGATGGAGCAGTGATGTGGAGGCTGAAATTCATCAGAGTTGAAGTTGAGGAATCATAAATGCATTAGATGCTGTAACAGAAGAAATAAAAGGATACCTTTAAAAGATGACTGACAGGTAACCTACCAATATAAAGAATTTAATCCACTTAGCTAAGATCTTTCTAGATGGTTTCCTCATGCATGTATATTGTTAATTCAGCTGTACTCCTACTATATAAAACACTGAAAATATTTGCACGCTAGTTTATTTTCTGCTTTATATACAGTATTATTAAAACTACTCATTTGCTGTAGAATTCTACATGGTGAATGAACCAGTGGTGGTTAGCATGTACTGTTCAAAGCTACATGTACCTCTTTGTCCATAGCACAGATTTCATTATCCAAAGAGAGTATGTTATTGGATTTTTAAATCTACTTTTGTTTTCCCTTTTCACTATAGGTATATGAAAATTATCCTGCTTATGACTTAACTGAAAGAAAAGAGTTCATAAAAACAACTGTTAAAGAGGTAACTATCCAACTTTTCCAGTTTTGATCATTTTGGACGTAATAAGACAAAAGAAATTACGTGTAAATACTACATATTTTTCAAAATATTTATGTCACTAAATATTTGTTGCTCAAAATTTCCTCAAAATAGATAGGAGAAGATAGTAATTTTCATCCCCATTTTAGAGCTTAAAAATAGAACATTAGTGACAAAACTTGGCCTCAGATGGAGATACGGGCTCAGTGTACATGGGCAGGCAGGCAGCTCCAAGGAGCTCACGTGACCACTTGAGCACACGGTCCTTCTGTCCACCAAAGGCAGGAGAAAATCAACAGTAGCTGTAGGCTTTTATTGATCCCAGCTGATTTCCCAGGGTCACAGTAGTAAGGTAGAAGTTAAAAAGTAAAGTGAGGTTTTGATTTATGTGTACCACATACTGCATTTTGGGTATGAGGAAGTGTTTTCTCTTTTGTTACAGCTGATTTCTTGAGAAAGAGGACAGAGACAGATGACCTGTGCCCATGGAGCTAAAGATCTGATTTATATACCATTATACCAGCAAAGAGAATGTATTTCCTTTTCTAAATCTTTGCAAGCGTTGTTGGTAGAACTTCCTGCTGACCTTTTTATCTTGAGTGTTAGGTGAATTGCGTTTGCTGTTTTAAATTGCATTTTTATGCAGTTTTTAGTTTAAATTTTTGCATGGCTACAGTAATTGTCCCTTGCTTTTATAGTTGTATTTTGTACATTTTGGATTTCTTTATATAAGACTATAGATTCTTGAACTGTTGTAGTTTTTAGTGTATGCGCGCAATATTAGCTTAAGTCATACTTCTAATCAAGTAGAACAGAAACTATGGTAATTGGCATTTATACATGCAGAGACTGTTGCAGTATTTAGTAGATAAAATATTTTGAATACACGTCTGTCAGTGTTAAAACCAGTGGCAGTGTGTTCATCATGTTAAAAATGTATGAGCTTCAGCTGCCCAGATGACTAAATTGGAACTTTTCTCCTGCATGTATATATATGTCAAATTGTCAGCATGACAGGAGTGACAGATGTTATTTTTGTATTTTTAAAAACGAATTTGTTGTATATAAAGTTTTTTTATTTCTTTTGTGCAGATCAGTTTTTAAACTCATATAAGTAGGTATCTTTACAGTTACAAACTATGAAATGACAGTGTTCAACCAGAAGGTATGACAGAGCAGTGAAAGTCAGAATTCAGTGAAGAAAACACTGAAGCAATAGATAGTTCTCTGCTTTGCCTCGAAGTGTCATCAATTTATAGTTTTAGTGTTAACTCTGCAAGTGTCTGTAGATACATTTTATATTAAGGGTAGACCAAAATCAACACATCAAAACTTCAAAAATTGGGGGGATCTGGATCAAGTAGAAGCACATTTGGCTTCAAATAAATATACTGATTTTTAACTGCTTTTGCCCACATAAAAAGCTGGTATTTACAGGAAACCTGGCTACCTTTATAATTATGGTTGAAAGTATCGATTATAATGCCACAAGATGATAATGTGTAGACAGTAGTGGGTATCTGACAAAGTATTTTTCAAAAGTGATGGACTTAAAATGTTAAAGAAACATAACATATTCACAGAATCAGGGGTGTTAAATTTTGGCCAATCAGGATTCTAGGTGATCAACACATAGACCACTCCTGAATAAGACTAATTTTGTCTTTTGATTGTCTTAATGAACTTATTAAATAATCTGAATTTTAAAACTGCTGCTTATGTGAGAATTAGGCCCTTGATGAACCATTGAGTGTTTAAAATATCTTTGCATCATAGTAGAGATTTATAAAAATATGTTGACTGCTAACAGGTATTTTCACAGGTTTGACTTGTTTCTTGATAAAGTTATTAAGACATTAAAGAAAGGTTGAAATAAACAACTAAATGAGACTTGAGAACTGGCCTTTGGTTTTAAATACTTGATTTGTTCCTATAAACCTTGTCAATAAAAACAATAAATCAACACCTCTGTCTCTTTGCATTTGATATCTTAACATGTATTTCAGAGTAGAGATTTTTTTTTAATGGATTCATTAGCCTTGTAGCCCATATAATTTGGAGGGCTCATTGCTGGTAATTGATCGCTTTTACTTTGAAAAAATACATTACAAAGAAATCGGGGTGGGGGGAGCTTGTGCTCTCACAAAACTAAGTTGATCAGAGTTATCTGTGATCATTCACTTGAAAAGGATACACAGTAATGCCTATGACCTGCACAGTCTAAAGAGGTTTGGAGGTTGAAGGGATTGAGTTGGTGTGTGTGAAACACTGTGGTGAAGATGTATCTGCTGAGGAGTGTGTTTTCATCACTACAGTGCACAGTGTATTTGAAAAACACGTTTTATTAAGCAGTTTTACACAATCAGCTGTTCACAGTCTGCAGTTGAAACACATATATATTCACTGCTATTAAATCTTCAGGCAGCAGTGAAAAACATACTCAAATAAGAAAAAAAAAAGTACCGTGGCTCCTTAAAGAACAAAATGTTAGGTGATGTCACTTGAGACAGGAAATGAGGGTTTACCGTACTTTATTTAGGTAGGTCTCCCCTCTTGTTTGCTTATAGCACTATACAAGTTTAAGTGCCCAGAAACCAAAGTAATGATGGACTGTGAACCATTTCAACTTAAAGTGTTTTGCATTTATCACTTGACACATGCTATTTAAACATTTTAATACAGGAAACACGTGAAGCAGAATACTTCCCAATCAGTACCAATGACTTTCATTAGATAACCCTAAATATCAACCTTTTCCTGTTAACTTTGAAACCAATTTACTGCTTTTTTCTTTCTTTCAGTTGTATCATACTTCTGGGGAGGGAGGTGGGTCTAAGCTCTTGCTAAAGTTCACCATATAATCTTTGCATAAAATACAATTTCTACTTACAACCTGACTTTAAATTTTAAAAATACCTAATATTTTGAAAAGTGGTTTCAAAGTCATTTTGAGTCCTTTTTTAAGCTGACCAACATACTGAAAGAATTCTTCAAAGACTTTTTAAAACAAAAGCACTTAAGTTACCCATATTTCTAACCTGTAAACTGAACTTTCTTGGCAAGATGGGCATCCTGTAGACCCTGAAATCAGTGTGTATTTATTTGTCATGAGTGAAAGAAGGAAAAAGTAAATATTTACTATGTTCTCAGGCTTTTAAGATATGGCTTATAAAATGTGTAATATTTATCCCAGGATATTTCACATTTTTCTGCAGTTTTCCAGTGGACCTGCCTATGGAATACTGAAAACATAATTCTATAAAAAATATTCCTAGAGACTTAATCAGTTATTTTAAAAAGAGGCAGTAGGGAGAGACTTTTATTAAATTATTCTGACAAGACCCTTTGCTAGTGGTTGCCAAAGTTAAGGCTATTTAAAATGTGCCATCTGCACAAACATGGCTCTTAAGAAAAACAGCCATATTCTGCATCTAAAGTACGAAGACCACACAATCTCTTCTCCATTCTCAATGATACCACACCTGTACTGCTGAATCGAAAATTTTGCCAATGAGTGCACAGATCTAATATGTTTTATTATAAAAGATACCTGAATTTAAATTTCTTTTGAACACCTAATGGGAGGAAATACCTACAATATAAAATAGAAGTTTTATTTATCTTGGAAGAGTTTGTACTGTATCCAAAAAGGGGAGATTTCTATCTAAATTTAAGTAAAAGCTCAATATTAGAACTATATAAAAATCTTAAGGCTCATTGGCAAAGATACTGATAAATTGTCACAGACGTACATGGCTTTGTTTTTTTTTTTAATGATTCCTGCTTGACTTGGTTTTTCAATGTGTGAAAATTGGTCAGCCAAAAAAAAAGTCAGATTTCAAGGGAATCTCTTAACCATGGAAGAATCATATCCAAGGTCTTAACTGAAGGTTATATTCTGCCTTACTCTGAAATTGGAACATTTAGCACTAGTCAGACCAATGGAAAATGCTATTAAATATAAGTGCTTATAAAAGGATTCTTGTAACCCATGCTTTCAGAATGGTAAAAACTGGTTTATATTATCATACCACCTTAGAACATTCAAGTTTTGCTACCTAGAGAGGATTGTTTGATTTTATCAAAGTGAGGTCTAACATGTTTTTCAAACCTTTCCCTTTGGGATACAGAAGAAAGCTGCGTCCAGACAAATTCTATTTAAAATGCTGCAATCTTGCTTGCTTCTCGAACACCACTCAAATATGCCCCTGTAACAGTCTGTGGGAAATGCCTGTTTGTTGCCTGTTAAAAAAAGAAATTATAATTTGAGATCATGTATAAGAAATTTAGATGACTATCAAAATATAGTATGAATTTACACTTTTCTCCCATCCTCCTAAAATGTTGCCCCTCCTGTGTGCTCACAGAACACTCGACTCACCCATCACAGCACCTGAACATTTCTGGCTTATTTCACTGTGTTTCACCAAATTCATTCTACACAGTCAGCACTCGTGTGTAGTAGTACTGTGTGACATTCATGAAGGTATTATATATGCCAGGTACTGGAGTTAAGAATAATGAGTAAGACACAGCCCCCTCCCATCAGACAATCAGTGGTAAGTCAAACAAGCACAAGAAGTGAATCAGTTCATCCTTGTCTGGAGTTTTGCTGGATGAGTATTAACAAGAAGTTTAACAAACAGAAGGGAAAGACAAAAGGTGACTATCAACAGAGAAAACCTCACCTGCAAGGAGGTTATAGTGGGAAGAGAATAAGCAAACCAGGACAGGAAAGTTAGGCTTGGATTTACAACCATTAGGTATTTTCTGTCATTGTTAGGTATTCTTGCCTGGAAAAGTCCATGGACAGAGAAGCCTGTCATATATAGTCCATGAGGTCACGAAGAGTCGGACGTGACTGAAGTGACTGAGCCCGCATGCAACCAAGACAAAATCTGGGATGTGATTATGGGAGAAGAGTAGCTAAAACGTAGTCAAGTAGGTCATAGAAAAGGGAATATAAGAAAGATGAAGTTCCATGTGAATTTAGGTTACATGTCACCCAAACTGGTAGCTGGCATGAAATGGAAAAACATCCCGGTGCCACAGACTTTTAAAGTGGGAGGATGATCAGGAGGTCGGGGGGAACACCATTACTTGGGAAAAGAGTAGCAGAGTAATAGAAACCTCAAAAGAAATGGGTTAAGAAGTACTTAGTCGCTTCAGTCATGTCTGACTGTTCAAGCTCCTCTGTCCATGGGATTCTCTAGGCAAGAATAATGGAGTGGGTGCCATGCCCTCCTCCAGGGTATCTTTCTGACAAGGAATTGAACTCAGGTGTCCTGCATTGCAGGCAAATTCTTTACCACTGAACCACTGGGGAAGCCCTTTTATAAGAAGATGAGGTAGTAACCAGAGAAGACTCTTGAGAGTCCCTTGGACTGTAAGGAGATCCAACCAGTCCATCCTGAAGGAAATCAGTCCTGAATATTCATTGAAAGGACTGATGCCGAACATGAAACTCCAATACTTTGGCCACCTGATGTGAAGAACTGACTCACTGGAAAAGACCCTGATGTTGGGAAAGATTGCAGGCAGGAAAGGGGACGACAGAGGATGAGATGCTTGGATGGACTGACTTAGTGGACTTGTGTTTAAGTAAACTCCGGGAGTTGGTGATGGACAAGGAAGCTTGGTGTGCTGCAGGCCATGGGGTTGCAAAGAGTTGGACACAACTGAGCAACTCAACTGAGGTAGCAATTGTATCAAAGCAGCAAAGAAAAGCCAAAACTTCTAAAGCCTGTTCATGGCCCTTTGGCCCTATTAGGGCCATCTTTTGGAAGCAGTTGACACTTGTGGCCTGGAATGCAACCATTATGTTCTGTTCCTACAAAGTTGGTGCTTTATAGCCCAAAGAGGAAATCAAAGTCAGCTGGTTTTAAAATGATATTCTTTTGTAATAATTCAAAAACCCTGAAAATATTAAAAAACACTATTTTAGATTAATCGAGGAGACCAGTATAATCCTAAACGGTATTAGGGTATGAAGACAGATGAAAAGAGTGCTGAGAATTTACTCTATTTTGATGAACTACAGAGAGGTGGGGGGTGGGGAACAGCAAAAGCAAACTAATTCAACCCCAGAAATCTGTTTTTGTTGTTGTTTATCATAATTTTAAAAAATACTGAAAAGAGGGTTCTAGGAAGTATGAACCCCAACCCTGCAAAGTGGTAAGGAGGAATCCTGGGAGGACAGATCTGCAGGAGTCCCCAAGATAAACTACAGCAAAGAGAAGATGTCAGGAAAGGGGGTTCCAAGGAAGGGAACCTACAGGCTGTCCACAAAGTGGGGAGGCTTGCAACTTCCCTGGTGGTCCAGTGGTTAGGATTTTGCAACTCTGTGTTTCCACTGCAGGGGGCATGAGTTGGCTCCCTGGTTGGGGAATTAAGATTCCCAGGCATGGCTCAACAACAACAGAAAAAAGTGGGGAGGCTTAAGAAGTGGTATAAAAAGAGTTATGAAGAAGGAAATGGCAACCCACTCCGGTATTCTTGCCTGGAGAATTCCATAGACAAGAGGAGCCTGATGGGCTGCTGTCCATGGGGTTGCACAGAGTCAGACATGACTGAAGCAACTTAACATGCATGCATGCACTGGAGAAGGAAATGGCAACCCACTCCAGTGTTCTTGCCTGGAGAATCCCAGGGACGGGGGAGCTTGGTGGGCGGCTGTCTCTGGGGTTGCAGAGTCAGACACAACTGAAGCGACTTAGCAGCAGCAGCATAAAAAGAGTTAAGCTAACGGAAGAAGAGGCTACTGTGACTGAAGAGGAAACAGCTGTGTAAGAAAAGAATCGGCGGTCGCCTTCCTGGCTCAGCAGTAAGCAACCACATCATATAAGCACTGACACTAATTTAAAATTAAATTGTGAAGTAAACAGGGAAGAGATGAAACAGGCTAAGTCTTTAACCTGACAGGAAGTCTGGAGGTAATGTCTTAACTTCTTAAATCCAAAGACAACAATGTAAAAATCTTAAGACATGAAGTAAACTCCAGAAGAAAACAGCAAAAAGAGTTAAAAATGGCTGCTCGGGGAATTTGAGGAGGATATTGTCAGGGTACCTGCCGTTCGTTGCCACAAGACTTGAAGGTATTTGACGTTGCTTTTAAACTCTGAATGCAGACCAGTTCAGCTAAAAGCAAGTGATCCAAATGAAAGCAGTCAGGGTCAGAGTGACGAAACCCACCTCGCCAGCAAAAAAGACGGTTCCTTGTATTTCCTCAGCAAGGATGTCGTAGGCCTCCCCGCTGCCCCCCGTCTTCACGAAGCTGTAGGCCATCTGGATCCAGGGGTCCGTGCTCCAGCGGGTGACAAAGTACTTGGTGGGATCTGGGACCTCCTGTGTCAAGCAGAAGGGATCGGAAGGGACTTGGACTGGTTGCAACCCAACCGTCCTAAAATTACAGCCCTCCCTCCATCCGGAAAGTGAGTTAATCCCTGTGGCATTCTGGGACAGCAGTTCCCATATGACCCTCCTGCCCGCCTGTTGCTCTGCCCAAGCCTCCGTATCTGTGTCTCTTCCTTTGTCACTGCCCCGTCTTTCTGACTTTGCCCAACACCCACATGTCTCCTTACTTCAACACCTTGTCCTTCTGCCAGAGACAATTTCCCCACCTACCAGGGGTCATCACCACAGGCTAAGAGTCCAGGCATTCCTCTTCCCTGGGGCTTCCCTGGAGGCTCAGACAGTAAAGAATCTGCCTACCAATGCAGGAGACCCAGGTTCGGTCCCTGGGTTGGGAAGATCCCCTGAAGGAGGGCATGGCAGCCCCCTCCAGTATTCTTGCCTGGAGAAATCCATGGACAGAGGAGCCTGGCGGGCTACAGTCCATGGGGTCGCCAAGAGTCGGACATGACTGAGCGACTAACACACACACATTCCCCTTCTCATCACCTGGAACACGCTGGACCAGAGGAGGAGAGGGACGGGCAGGGTCTGAGGACCTCTGAATGGAATTCTCAACAGGCTTCTCCACAGAACAGCTACACCAGTCATGTTTCAGATAATTCTGTAGGCTGACCCCTGCCAAGCGCCACCATGAAACAGATTTCTGTGCAAACTGTGTGCTAAGTTCCAAATAACTGATTTGAAAACGAATTTTGAGACAAAAGTCCCAGGCGAGGGACTATTGTGAGAGAGACTTGCACCATGTAAAATAAGCAGTACCCCGAGGGCCCCCCTCTTGCTAATGTACGTTATGTTCTGCGTCATTTCTCTTCTTTCTACTTCTGCTCCTTTATCGGGAAAGGATATACATCGTGCCATTTATAAATCTCCAGAGACGGTGAGATTTAGTAAACTGGAGAGTAGAAAGTACCTTGAGCTTCTTGGAGAAAAGGGAAAGAGACTAGCAGTGGGGGGGGGGTGCAAGAAAATTCTGGCCAAGGTCCCTTTGAATGGAAAACTGTCAAAGCTTGCGAGGTTTGGGAACAGGATACCCAAATAGAGGATCTGTGGAAAATGCTGAGTCTTCCCTCTTGAGGAGAGAAAGGGGGGGTGTGCATGATATGAGGAAAAAAAGGAAGAGAATGTAAAAGGAGGAATGGGGTACTATTGTGAGCCTCACTGTGTCCCCCTACTCAAATTCAGATGATGAAACCCTAACCCGCAGGACCTCAGAAAGCAACTCTATTGGAGATAGGACTTTGATGAGGTCATTCAGGTGGGCCTTAATCCAGGATGCCAAGTG
Source organism: Bos taurus (assembly GCF_002263795.3). Lineage (NCBI taxonomy): Eukaryota > Metazoa > Chordata > Mammalia > Artiodactyla > Bovidae > Bos > Bos taurus. The sequence continues at coordinate 39,394,391 of NC_037350.1, forward strand.
CCCTTCTAAGAAGAGAGGATTTGAACACAGACAACATAGACAAGAGGCGAGACCACGCAAGGACACGGGGGAAGCAGCCTTCTGTGAGCCAAGGCGGGAGGCCTCAGGAGAAACCAACTTCCCCTCCCCAACCCCTCAATCTGGTGTCTAGCCTCCTTAATTGTGAGACAATGAATTTTTGCTGCTTGGACTACCCAGTCTGGGGCAGTCTGTCATGGTGGCCCGAGTAAACTAATGCCTAAGAGGAAAGTTGGGGCCTCCCTGGTGACTCAGATAGATGGTAAAGAACCTGCCTGCAATGTGGGAGACTCAGGTTCAATCCCTGGGTCAGGAAGATCCCCTGGAGGAGGGCACAGCAACCCATTCCATGGACAGAGGAGCCTAGCAGGCTACAGTCCATGGGGTCGCAAAGGGTTGGACACAGCCAAGCAATTAACACTTGGATATTAAAAGAGAGAGAGGAAGACTGTGGCCCATGGCCCTGAGCCCCTTCGTGCTCGGTAGGAACAGACTTGCTTTGGGTCCGTGCCACTCTGAAGAGCACGGGAAGTCAGCGGCAAGCGTGTTTTTCTCTTTTCAAAGGGCGTGTGTCTGACCTGCTCCTTGAAGAGCTCGCGCAGGGTGGCCATGCACTGCTGCAGCACCTGCTTGTCCTCCAGGCTCCTGACGGCCGCCACCGCCTCTCCCGCAATCACCGACATCAGCACGCTGTGCTGCTTCTGGACACGTGACGGGAAAAGCACTTTACAGGCCGGGCTTTGAGGACCCAAGTCTCCAGATGCTCGGGTCTAAGCACTGGGTTGGCCAAAAAGTTCATTCGGGTGTTACCATCCGGTCTCGTGCAAAAACCCAAATGACCTTTTGGCCCTCATCCTCACAAGTCACAGATCATCATTTCCTACTGTCCTGTGGCCCAGGCCACCCACCTTCATTTATGCATTTTATTGTTCCCTGCTGGAAAAACTCCAGAAGTCACCTACATATCAAACCCCCAGATTCTCTTGGCTTTTCCCTTCTAAGAACTTTTAGAAGAAATGGAATGTGACTGAGAAGGGAACTCTGCACATAAAATAATGGGGGGAAAAAACCCCTTCTTGAATAGTAAGGACATTCTGCTCTTGGCTCCCATGTGGAACTTTTGAAGATAGTGTCTTGGGACAAACGGGCCCGAGGAAAAACAACTGTGAAGCTTTGGCAGGACATCAGCACAACCATCACGTTCAAGCCCAGGTGGTCCTGGGTCCTCCCCCAACCAATCACGTCCAGTGAATCCCAGATCTGCCCTCATGTGGGCCAATCATACCTGCCCCTCTCCCCTCCGGAGGACCCTTGGGGAGTATATTTCAAGTACCATTCATTACTGTGCTATCACCAACTCTCCCTGAGAGGAATTCGGAAGAATTCTTCCACTTCCATGGCAATGAATTCATTTACCAGGGACCAACATTAGTCCTTTAAGAAAATATGAGAGATACAGGGGCTCCTTTCCTATAGGAAAACATGCCCTGCAAGTGTCCCCCCAGCATACAAACAGACATCCAGAGTGTCCACAATGTCCATTAGCTCCTGGGCTTGACATGGGGGTAATTACCAAATCAAATTCTAAACTGTTAACAAGGGAATTCAAGCCACGTTCTAACACCCATGACTTTACCTGGGGATCCATGTCATAGAACACGGCAAAAAGCCCTCGCTTGCTGGCACTAGGAGGAACGTGACCAAAAAAGTCAGCCCCTTGAACTTTACTGTCCCAAAACCTATAAGGAAATTGCAAAGCAATCTGGAAAGCAAGCAAGAGAAAGGTGGTTATTAAGAGTTCAATGAAATCAAAAGTGTGGCAATCGCTAAGAAGCCACCCATAGCTCTTAAATACTTATGTTAAAAAAAAAAAAGATGTTCCAAAAAACTCAAACGTACTCCCTTTCCATTCTTCTATCAAACATACTCCCTTTCCATTCTTCTATCCTTTGTTCTCTCTGTGAACATGTTTTTTAATGCCATTCAGTCCTGTCCTCCCACGGATAATGGTGGGACCCACTGACAACCTCTAGGCTAATCCGAAGATGCAGAGCACTGCTGAGACTTAGTCTTGAAGCTTATGTTCAGGAGATAAAAGTCTTACTACTCATAAGTCTGCTGGTACCTACTGCAGCACTGGCAGATTCTGCTAATACAGTTTTTCAAGGCAAAGAAAGTAGAAACACTCTCCTCATTGGGGCTAATCAGTGAAGGGTATGAGGGGTTCCCTGGTAGCTCAGTTGGTAAAGAATCTGCCTGCAGTGCAAAAGACCCAGATTTCATCCCTGGGTCAGGAAGAACCCCTGAAGAAGGAAATGGCAACCCACTCCAGTATTCTTGCCTGGAGAATCCCATGGACAGAGGAGTCTGATAGGCTATAGTCCATGGGGGTGGCAAGAGTCAGACATGACTTAGCGACTAAACTACTATTACTACTACTACTAGTGAAGGGTAGATATGGAAAGCAGGACAAAAAAAAAAAGAATCGCCTATTTATATACCCAGTTCAAACCCTGAATAATGAAAAGTCTTTCTCCTGAATCAAAACTTGCAGAGCTCTGTCCGCTCTGCTCTTTTTGTTTTGATGATATCCTTCTGTACTCTTCAGGAACAATTACTCAAAGGAAAAGGAAGTCTTCGAATGTGATGTGGATTCAAAAATCACCTATTTCCCAATACCAGAAGTTTGGGGATCCCTGTCATCTGATACTCATCTCTCCAGTTTCCAGGCTTACGTAATTCAGTCACCTTTTCAATGATGCCTGCTCCTAAGCTGTTGATGGCCTTCATCTTCTTGTCTGACAACGGTGGGTTAAACTGAATGGCACCTTTCTGCAGTAAAGCCAGTGGTACAGTGACTAACACCTGTGGGAGATAATGAACCATTTACAGTCTGTCAAGTGTTTATCAATGTACCCTGTTGGGCTGGAAATCTTTCACTTATACGCTGGGTAACGTCCAATTGAAACTGTGTGATGCGTGCTGACTACTAAAAGTATCTGCTTTCGTCATGTCAGAGCAGGCTTTTTGAATCAGAGCCTGAAACTCTAATTTCTCTAAAAGCCAGAATACAAAGAAAAAGAGTAAATGGGCCGGGAAAGGGTCAGGCGGAGGGTGACACAGCGGGGTTAGTACACCTAGCGTGTTGTCTTGAGCCGCGAGCTGACTTGCAGTTTTATAAGGCCTGTGAGTGTCAGTCACTCAGTCAGGTCTGAGTCTATGCGACCCCATGAACTGTAGCCCACCAGGCTTCTCTGTCCATGGGATTCTCCAGATAAGAATACTGTGGCGGGTTGTCATGCCCTTCTCCAGGGGATCTTCCCGACCCAGGGATTAAACCCAGGTCTCCTGCTTTGCAGACAGACTCTCTACCATCTGAGCCACAACTTCAGTTCAGTTCAGTCGCTCAGTCATGTCTGACTCTTTGCGACCCCATGAATCGCAGCACGCCAGGCCTCCCTGTCCATCACCAACTCCCAGAGTTCACTCAAACTCATGTCCATCGAGTCAGTGATGTCATCCAGCCATCTCATCCTCTGTCGTCCCCTTCTCCTGCCCCCAATCCCTCCCAGCATCAGTCTTTTCCAATGAGTCAGCTCTTCGCATGAGCTGGCCAAAGTACTGGAGTTTCAGCTTCAGCCACAAGAGAAGCCTACAATTTTATAAGGTAGTATTTAAAAAATTTTTTTACCATTAGGAGGAATATTAGATATTGGCCTGATTCTCACCTGGGGAATCACAAATATGGATGCTACTGACAAGTGGTTTTCAACTCTGGTCACATGTTGGAATCACCTGGGAAGCTTTAAAAACATGACCAGACGAGTTCAGCAAGAACCTACGTGGGGTGGGGCTCTGTAACCTTTCTGTTAAGCACCTCCCAGGAGATTCTACCCAGAGAAGGAAATGACAACCCATTCCAGTATTCTTGCCTGGAAAATCCCATGGACAGAGGAGCCTTGTGGGTTACAGTCCATGGGGTCGCAAAGAGTCAGACATGACTTAGTGACTAAACCAGCACCATAGGTGATTCAGAAGTGCAGCCAGGGCTGAGAACTACTGCTAGTCCAAAGTCTATATGACCAATACTCACTACCTAGCTAGTTAATGGCAGGAACAATATGAAGAATTATCCATCCCCCCTAGAATTATACACTATGTCTTTCCCATTTGACATGCAAATGAAATATTTTTAGTTAACTGAAAAAGCATAAAACACAGCTAATCTAGGAACTAGTGGTAGTTCATCAGTTACACTTTTTGGTAAACACTTCAGACATAATTAAATAAATCGATGGGGTTTATTAAGCCCCCTCCACCCCCAATACTTTGTTTTCCAACACTACAGAAATCTCAATGTGATTTCATTTATTACATTACAGCACCTTTCACAGACCATCTACTAAAGCTGTTTACAAAAAATTCAAATGACATAAAAGTACTTCTGCCAGTTTCAAGACAAAAACACAGAGTGTTCTCGACCTGAAAAAAGGTTCTGTGGTACAAAAACAAAGACACCACCCACTTAGAAACCACTGAATTACACAAAGGAAAAGAGGTTGCTAAAATGCAGGACTTCTCAGAGCCTTTAAAATGCTCTTATTTAACCTGAAACATAGACTCATATATCATACTTTACAAACTTATTTGGCCAAAGAATTTCTTTCCTTGTTCAACTCTCAGAACTAATGCAGCAGTACCCAGAATTCCATCTGCCATGAATCTATATGCTGGTCAAAGAATTAAATCTGATGTGTACATCCACACACAACTAGAGGAGATACAGAATTCTGCAGAGGTCAAATAAGGTTCCAGGGAGATGGCTAGAGGCAAACTGCTGGGTGGAAAAGCCTGGTCTCCCTCACTCCCAGGCCCCTGGCAGCACGCAGTGCTCGCACAGCGCTTACCTTCTGTGCTGTACACACTGCTCCACTGGTAGTGGTAACTTGCACTTCATCTCCAGAATAGTCAATACTCTGTACCTGCTCAAGAAAAGCAATCATGGAAAACAATGAGGGATGGAACCACACGATCCGGGGTCCTCTCCAATTCTTTGATGATGGGAGTTTACATTTCCAAGGCTATGGGGAACCACTTCCTGGCATTCGAAGAACTAAACAGTTATCACTTCCTTCAGGGAACTCTCACTCAGTCATTAAAATTTATAAACATTATGTCAGAATATGGAAAAATCTTTATAACATCGTGTAAGGTGAAATACAGACATATATATGTAATTGCCTCTATAGTTATAACCATGTACAATATGATTTCATAGAAATGTATATCTGAAGGGAAAATTTAAGTGTGAAAAGAACCATGCTGGATCAGGGAGGTGGTGAGCAACCCGAACGCTTGATTATTAATAACAGTGCATCTCAGTCACTATTGTTTCCAACAACAGCAGTGACCTAACCGACAAGGATAATGCAACTGATCACAGTATCAAAAGTACCTGCAGAGACTGGCTGGACATCAAAGCAGGCGCCTGTCTGCCATGTAATCTACAAATCCCAAACTCCACATGCGCCAAACGCCACCAAACCTGAGCCACCCACCGCTGTGGACACTCACGGGAGACCTGAGCCGGATGTCCAGTCCCTCAGCCAGTTTTTCTAAGATGACGGAGTATCCGGGAGTGAGGAGGGTGTGGTCACCGGCGAACTGGGCGAAGAATTCATTGTGGTCCCAGGAGCGAGCAGACACCTGGGAAACACCAGGAGAGGTTGGAAAACAAGATGGTGGAAAACCTGTGGCCTGCACCTAAGGCACGAGAAGAGGAACCCAGGGTGGGGAAAGCCATCCCAGGCAGGAGGACAGAGGGTGAAACAGGAAGGGAGCGGGGGTGATGGACGAGCAGCCGGAGCCAGGTGGATACTGCTGCCAGGGGAAGGAAATTTCTCAGTAATGCACAGGAAAGCTTATTTTAGAACAAAAGGTACATATGATTTGGCCATGGGTCCCACTCCCTGACAAAAAGATGTATTATACATCAACAACACTGGAAAGGGAGAATTCCATGAGAGGAAACCCACATCTGGTCAACTCCATATAGAAATATGCCACCTAGATGTCTTCGACATGGAAATTCCATAGAAGCTGAAATGCAGCATGATTTTGGAAAAGTGTTATTCCAATTGCAAAGAATCACTGAATGCAAACATCAGTTGTTGTCCCTCGCCCACCCCTACCAAAGAGGATAATTAAGTTGGGGATCAGCAACAGAACCGTGATTCAACGTGCAGCATATCCAAGTCATATGATCAGAGTTGGTGACATGAATGGAAAAGTGAAAGTTAGTTGTTCAGTTGTGTCCAACTCTTTGCAACGCCAGGCTCTATGTAATTCTCCACACAAGAACACTGGAGTGGGTAGCCATTTCCTTCTCTAGGGGATCTTCCTGACCTAGGCAATTTTAAATTTATTTTAGCTAGACAAACAGATCCTAAGTGCAAAGATGCTCTATTCTGGCTTCTTAAGAGCAGTGTTTTCAGCTCCCGGTTGCACAGGCACGCCTTGAGGGCCCCCTGAAGAGGACAGTGGACAGACACAAGCCTGTGACCCCTGCCCCTCAGCACAACAGCCTGCCTGTGTTCAGGTTTATAGCGTGAGCATCTTCACAGTCATTATTTGCAGAAATAATGCTTCTTTAAAGGTTCTCCTGCTTTAAAGAATTTGTTTCAAAACCACCATGGGATTTGTATACTCTAAAGCTGTGGTTCTGGGACTTTTAAGCGGCAGACCCATTGATCCCCGTTATCCAGACCATCGCGGGCTCAACATTTCGATATGTAAACATGCACACAGAGAAACAAGCATGTTCCAAGCCCACCTGATGGAGGTTGCTGCCACAGGCATATTCCAGGTTGCTGAGATGGAACTGAAGCACCTGCTCCTCCAGCTCACTGAACTGGATTCCAGACTCTTTGATAAAAGCTTTGTAGATCTCCTCTATCTTTTCTGCAATGGGAATGGAGCAAAGCAGAAAAAAAAAAAAAAAAAAACAGTTTGGACATTATGGTCCAATTCCTTATCCTTTGCACTCCACCTCCTTCAACCCGCAAGGCCCCAAACTTTGGAAGATCTTTCCCAGGTAGTCCCGGGGGAAAGGGTAAATGTCTTGACAAGGTTGGTTTCTCTCAGGAGGGAAAAGCATATCTTAATGGGGCACGAAGCTATGAGGGCCCTATGTCTTCAACCCTGTTTCACTTCTGCTTAGTGGAGAACCAATTTTTTCTTTTGCTTGAGATAAAGGAAAAGTAACCTCCGTATATATAAATACAGAGAGAGAACTCCCATTCCCTTTCCGCTCCTACTGCACCACCTTAAAGTCAAGTTCTTATAACAGCTCACCTCGACCAAAAGATCTATCACAGACTGATGACTGGCTATCATCTCTTGCAAACATTCCAAATATTCCACCATGGACTTTCACAAAGGCAACTCTCTAGCTCAACACCTTTAATTACCGGTTCTCCATTGCCTATGTAATAAATTCCAAAACCCACAGCCAGACAGAGTGAGCACATTTTTAGCCTTTCCAAAGACAGCAAACCCCACCTGCCCACTCACTCAATCTTTTCCTGGTAAATGCCAACCCTGCAACATCTGCTACTACCATGCTTCTCCTCTGGAATGCCCTCCCCCCGCACCCCGGTCCCATCCATCCTTTATAGACCAGCATCACCTGGTCACTACCAGCCTCAGGAATCGCTCCCTTGCTTATCAACCCCCAGCACTTATCTATCCCATTCAACTAGAACTTTCAACTACATATACACATCCTTGTGTTATCATTCCGATGATTGTCTTAGATTCCTTTTGAGGGGAGGTGGAGGGGGAAAAGGCTTGTGCCTGACAAATATCTCAGCAAAAATGACTTCTTTATAATGTTCCCAGTGATGACAACCATCCAGTGGAGACACGGCAGACTCAAAGCTTCTATAAGGTATTCTGCACATGCTTGACTAGAAACAGAACTTCGTACCAGTTAACTTTTTTTTCGACAACTGAAAGTTCTCATTAACATGTTCCATTCTTTGAACCACTTTTTTTTTTTGGCAGGGGGTGGCAGCAAGAATACTGGAGTGGGTTGCCATTCCCTTCTCCAGAATATGTTCCATTCTCACGCTAGACTGCTGTATGGAGACGTCCACGGCATCTTTGTGCTACGATCTTGTTCCTAGACCTCTGGGTTTTTTCCAGTTTCAGTACCTTCTCATACCAATCCCATCCTTGTCTCCCGCCATGCAGTTTTTGTTTTCCTTTAGGTTTTGTAAAGGTGTGGGAAGCACCAAGATTGCTAAAATAGTACATAAAATTAAAGTAGAAGCAGGCTGAGAGAAGCCTTAATGTGATTTCTACGTAAATAACATTTTAAAGCGTTAGTCCATCTGCTTTGTGAAATTCACTCTAGCTTCTAACTACTTATACTTTTGTCTTTTGAGCTAAGTCTAATAAGGTGAGAGCTCAGACAGCTGAGATACCACTAGGCAGGCTCTAATGTAACCTCATGTAGAGATGGGGGCATTATTACTAAAGCTTTTCAAAAAAATATATCACTATGATAAAACAACTACTTATAGAGTAAATATTGTTGGCCCTTCCGTAATAACTTGTTTTAAGTAAAGCCAAAATAACATTGTTAATTTCTGTAGATGATGACCCTGAAAGAATCGTAAAGAGAACGCCACCCAGCAACTATCACACAAACACTAACCAAATTCTGAGAACATCCTGCGAGTCTGCCTAGTCGCTGTCTTCCAGAAAATTCAACAACTTGCCACTTGGTCTGGACACTACCACATTTGGCTAAATGATCCCAGTCAACCCCAGGACGTTTCTAAAAATGTTCTGTTATGATTTGTCTGTCAACACTTTTACTAAGGGCGGTTAGAAAGTGGGTGGGTCTCAGAGGTGAAGTATTGAGGTCATGGCGGGTGGGGTGGGACAAGAGGATTAAAAGAAGAGACAGACAATCCCTGCTGAGAAATTTACCCGGAACAGAGATGGAGCGTATGCCAGAACCCTCACACAGAAACACAAAGCTGAAGCCAGTTAACACCCTGACAGTTGAGTTAAAATGCTCACAATGTAAGAGTCCAGTATGCTCCCGAGAATTACAAATGAATACATTCAGGTCATGAAATCATAGGTTAAATAAATATCAATTTAAGCAGCAATATAGTAAGATCTCAGCTGGCCCCCTCAGGGAAATGAGCTGTTACTGTTAGGTTTTCTAGGGGGTTGTGGTGAATATGGTCCATTTGGTACCAAAGCCTGAAAGTTCTGGATTAAAATTCTTAAATTATAATACAGAGTCTTGCATTCTTAAACAAAATATATATATAAAAAAAATCTTAACCTGTCTGAAAAAGGAAAAGAAATCCTGGCACATTGAAACTCTTATCTAGAAAAGTCGTTATATGGTGGCTAGTTATTCACATAGAGCTTATCACATGCTTTCTTAAAAGCAAGCTCTTCTGGGAAATTGAAAATTAAACATTTATGTGATTTTTTTTTAAACATTGGCTATTGTGTGAAGTAAGCTGTATGTGTGCACGCATGCACACACACACATCTAAAGGTCCCTGAAGCAGTTTAGCTCCCCTTTGTGGAATGGCCAGTCCAAAAGGGATGCTCCAAAGGACTATTCTCATTGGGTCCACCCAGGCTTGTGGATGAATGATGCTACCGCTGATCAAGCTTAGGTTAGAATGAGACTCAGATGGAACAATCAGAACACCATTCTCCCCATACCTCCTAAAGGGACATCTTGGAGCTGAGTCTTATCCTTCCTCCACTCAGAGACCACATCCAAGAGAGCATTAAAATGAAAATCCATGCGCTTGTCAATAGTGGGGTCAGTTATTCTTCCACCTTCCTGAATTAAGTCACATCTTTCTCCAAACTTATGCATGCTGATGCCAAGCTTCAAAATAATAAGAATAAGAAGGTGAAAAGTTTTCCCTGGAAAAAATAGGTACAGGTTCTAAGCTGCAATCAGACAGAGCTCTCGGGGAGCAAAGGGTCAGTCAGGATCTCTCAAAAATACAGGTTGATCAGGTCATGACCACAAAGGAAGGCAGTGAAAAACCAGCATGGCACTGGAGAATGGGGGGGGGGCGCCAACAACTGCTTCCGGGCCATGCCCTCCACCAAGATTTATCCATGCTTCAGACGCTAGTGCTGCGCACTGCCCCTCCCTGCTCTGACACCCTCTCTCCTCTGTGGGATCTCACGGGAAAGAGCACACAAACGCACAGACACTCATAGAAGTTGAGGCTGAACTGACCGTCAGTCAATAGTTCACAAAAAGCCTTGGTCTTCAAAGAAATCAGGTAGGGTTGCCCAACAAGAGACAGGAAGCCCAGTTAATTCTCAGATAAACAATGAATACTTTTTTTTTTTTTAAGTATAAATAGGTCCCAAATAGTGCATGCAAAACATTCCATGTGATACTGGGACATACTTATATCAAAAAAATTATTGGTGTTTATCTGAAAGTCAAATTTAAATTGGCATTCTGTATTTTTGTTTGCTTAATCTGGCAACCCTACAGCAATAAGCTAATTAAGTGGCCTGCAAATTAACACACAAATATAATTACAGACTGGGGCGGGGGAGGGAGGGGGGATTAAGTTTTCCAGTTCCACCTTCAGAGAAAGGAAGATTGTACTTGTTCTTATTTACTTTTCAGAGGGAATGAGGGGCAACAAATCATTCTGCATTTATTACATGTTATCTAGAGGCATATTAATACTGCACACAAGCAAACTGAGACCATCTTTTGTTCATCTACAGTACAAATCTTAAAGAAACTCACTTGTTCACACATGAGTGCTACTGGGTTGTTAACACAGCCGTTGACAATCTGGGCTCCTCGTCCCACCGTGACGCCTGTGAAAGACTTATCATCCCATACTCGGCCTCCGATTCTGTCTTTGGCCTCCAGGACAGTCACCTAAAAAGACAGATGATCGGAGAAGCTGAAGAAGATGGAACAGTCATCCCAAATGCAGTACAAAGGTAAAGTGACACAGTAAGTCGAGTTTTGCATCTAGGTAATATATTACCATATTATTAGAACAACGACTTTAGAAAGAGGGCAGTGTGTCAAGGATCCAGCAATTCCATTCCTGGGCGTCTCTCTGGACAAAATTATAATTCAAAAAGATACACGCATCCCCATGTCCACAGCAGCACCATTCACAATAGCCAAGATGTGGAAACAGCCCAAGTGGCCATCGACAGATGAATGGAAAAAGAAGATGCGGTGTGTGTATATGTACACACACACACACACACACACACACACACTGGAATACTATTCAGCCGCAAAAAAAGAACAAAATAATGCCATTCGCACCAGCATGGATGGACCTAGAGATGATCATACTAAGTGAAGTAAGTCAGAAAGAGAAAGACAAATACCATATGACATCACTTATATGTGGAATCTATGACACAAATGAATGTATTTGCAAAACAGACGAAAAAAAATCACATGTGATTCTAAGCACGACCCCGTGGGCTTGGCCAGCACAGACTGGTCCCACAGCCAGACTACTTTATCTCTTCCAAACTTCTGATGCTGGAGGCAGGGGAGCTGCTCTCAGGTGGATAGCCCTGTGCCTCAGACAGTGACCCTGCCCTTGGTTGCAGAAGCTGAAAATGGGAAGCCTCTTCAGTCCTTTCGCTTCTGGAGCCCTAGGAGCACTCCTTCTGATGGCTCCAGGAGGCTCCCCGAGCTAAGCATCTCTGAGGTTACTCAGAGGAATCTATTTCCTAACCAGGAGGGGTGTTTCCCCAGAGAAAGGGGAGAACAATAGAGGTCTCTTGAATATTCTTCTTCCTCGGACCTAAACTCATTTCCTCCAACTAGAAAGGCTACAACTCGTGACTCTCCACCTTCTTTCTGACTTCAGATGAACCCAGAACCATCCATCTAGTTTCTTTTTTCATTTATAAGAGGAAGGCTGAATGCTAAAATCCCCCCCTGACTTTGGCTAGAAATAACTTTTTTTTTAATCGAGATATAGTTGACTTACAATGCTTCTGGTGTACCATAAAGTGATTCAGTTATATATATAAATATATATGTATACATACAGTTTTTTTCAGGAATAACTTTCCCTGTAACATAATGTGAATTTCCCAAGCAAAAAACAAGAAACCTTGGTCCTAATATCTATTGCTGAAATATACATATGGCCAATTAAAATACCTCACTGCTTAATACCTCTTAGACAATATTTTGAAATGCAAACACACTTCCTATAAACTCAACTCAGATTCTCCCGTTTTTGTCAGTAGTATATATAGAATCCAAGATGTAGATCTTGCATTCCACCAAAAGGAAAACCTCTGAGGCATAACCACTGAAAACTTTCTCATTTCTGAAACTCCGCCAGCACAGAAGATGCTGTGAAAAATGTTGATTCTTTTAGCCACACAGAGCACAGCGAAAGACTAATTCAATTCTACCAAATTGATTTTCACGTTTGGTTTAATGGAAAACCAAAGTCCTTGCAAAACAAGTTTTTAAAAAATGGAGAAATGAGTCAGACCTAGGAAGTCCCAGAAATCTGGGAGACTTGAATGAATCTAATGGAAATTAGACACTGAATTGCACAATTTTTTTGTAATCGACTCTATTTCGGCTAATTTTTAACAAGTAGAATAAGGCAACACACTAGATAAAAAGAAATAATATAGCTAGCTAGTGGGAAGCTGCTATTTAACACAAGGAGCCCAGTTAGGTTTGTTGTGATGACCTAGGGATGGGGGGGAACAGAGGTCAAGAGGGAGGGAATATATATGCATAATTATGGCTGATACTCATCATTGTATGGCAGAAACCAACACACACACAAAATAAAGGATTTCTAAAATTAATAAAATGCATTTTGATATGAAAATTAAAAAAAGAGTATCTTTCCTTGGGGTAGAAGGCTACTCCAAATATGGTAGTTTAGTTGCTAAGTCATGTCCGATTCTTGCGACCCCGTGGACCATATAATATATGCAGCATTCTTTGCTAAAATCAGGAACTAGTTTCCAAGTCTTAGAAAATTTGGACCAAAGGAGCAGTTAACCATCTGTTTTCGCCTCCATGTCCCCCAAGTCTTACCTTAATTCCAAAGTTATGCAGTTGCCTAGCAGCTGCTAATCCGGCTGGACCAGCCCCAATAATGATGACTGATTTCTTTACGAAAAGAAAAAAAGAAACAAAAATCCAATTAGAGCAATGAAAAAAATGTACTAGAAGGAGCCAACTGCCAAGCAACGTTAGTTCATCTGCATTTCTTTGCTGTCCCGTTTGTAGAAAGTTATTTCCCTAAAGAACACATCAGTACTTGTCCTAAGCCATCCACCCCTTCCTCTTTTCTACCGTCGAGGGGAACAGCGGTTTATATTCTTTTCCCTGAAGAAACGCATAATCTACAAAAGTCTCGCTAAAGCTTTTACAACGATAATGTGAGTTTTACTTGTATTATTAACGTACGATCACGTATCATGACCGTCGGTAGCAGCACTGCTAGGGTTACGGTCACCTACATTGTGGTAATCTTTAGGCAGAAGATGCTGGTCAGGGCCAACGCTGAGAACTCCTGTGTTGATGAGACCTTTCCTTGTCATAAAATAAAGTATCCTCTCCACCTCCTGAACGCATCGAATGCGCACGAGACCCCGGACGATGATGTGAGGAATACATTTCTGAGGAGTAAGAGCTTCCTGTGTTTGGAAATAAAACCAGATTGTTAAACTAACTAACCGAAAACAAGTCTTGGTTCCTCAAAAAGGGAAAACACAGGATGACCATATGACACAACAATTCTATTCCTATGTATGAAAGAGCTCAATGCATGAATTCTATTCCTATGTATGAAAGAGCTCAATGCACGGCAGCAGTATTCGAAGTGCCAAAAGGTGGGAACGATCCAAGCGTCCATCAGTGGGTGACGGTATAAAGCAAAAGGTGGTCTACCCATACACGGAATATGATTTGGTCATAAAAAGAGACAGAGTACTGACGTACGCTACAACAGGGAAGAACCTTGAAAATGTCATGCTGAGTAAAGAAGCTGGTTACAAAAGCCACATGTTATAGGATTCCATTTATGTGAAGCACCCAGAATAGGCAGATTTTATAGAGACAGGAAGTAGGCAGTGCTGTGCTTAGTCACTCAGTCATGTCCAACTCTGTGCGACCCCATGGACTGTAGCCTGCCAGGCTCCTGTGTCCATGGGATTCTCCAGGCAAGAGTACTAGAGTAGGTTTCCATGCCCTCCTCCAGGGGATCTTCCCAACCCAGGGATCGAACCCAGGTCTCCCACATTGCACACGCACTCAACCATCTGAGCTATCAGGGAAGCCCAAGAACACTGGAGTGGGTAGCTTATCCCTTCTCCAGGGGAACTTCCTGACTTAGAAATTGAACCAGGGTCTCCTGCATCACAGGCAGATTCTTTACCAGCTGAGCTACCAGGGAGGCCCAGAAAGTAGGCTAGGGTTGCCAGAAGCTGGGGGAAGAAAGGAGTGGGGAGTCACTGTTTAATGGGTGTGGGGTTTCCTCTTAATGAAAAAGTTCTGGAACTGCACAGAACTGATGGTTATACAACACTGTGTATGTACTTAATGCCACTGAATTGTACATTTTACAATGATTAAAATGGTAAAAATGATAAATGTCAACGTGCACGTTTTGTATGGTGTGTTAGTGCTCAGTTGTGTCCGACTCTTTGTGACCCCATGAACTGTAGCCCACCAGGCTCCTCTGTCCATGGAATTCTCCAGGCAAGAATACTGGAGTGGATTGCCACTCTCTTCTCCAGGGGATCTTCCCAACCCAGGGATCGAACCCTGGTCTCCTAAACTGCAGGCAGATTCTTTACCATCTGAGCTACCAAAAAAAAAAAAACCTCCCAGGGTAACTGGAATCTACCATTTATCACTAAGTCATAGTAAGACCAAAGGGAGGTCTGCCTGGTGAAGGAAGAAAGAAAGGAACAAGAGGCACATGGCAATCTCTGTTTTATCACCTATGTTTCCCCTTGCAGAGAATGACCGATATGGGGAGTGTGGGTGCAGAGCACACCACAGATATATTCCTGACTCAAAAAATCACACAACAAAGGCCGTTATAGAAACCCAGGCTGCTGCTGGCCCTGGGATCTGAAAAGGCTGTGTTCTCATCACTGATAGGAGAAGGCAATGGCACCCCACTCCAGTACTCTTGCCTGGAAAATCCCATGGGCGGAGGAGCCTGGTGGGCTGCAATCCGTGGGGTTGCAAAGAGTCAGACCCGACTGAGTGACTTCACTTTCACTTTTCACTTTCATACATTGGAGAAGGAAATGGCAACCCACTCCAGTGTTCTTGCCTGGAGAATCCCAGGGACAGGGGAGCCTGGTGGGCTGCTGTCTATGCGGTCGCACAGAGTCGGACACGACTGAAGTGACTTAGCAGCATCACTGATAAGATGTAGGAGGAACGGACTTAGGAACTTTTCAGGAAAAAACAAAAAAAACAAAAAAAAAGACCCTGACTTTGTTTACTCCAGAAGCTTTGGTAAGGGTTGGTTCATCTCAAAGATTCAAGAATAAGGTGGCCTCCTCGCAGGGTCGTGAAGTCAGAACAGGTTTGGGCCATGGGGCGCAGCAGGGAGGTGCCCACTCTGGCCTTTCTTCTACTTGTCCCCAACCCCCAGCTCCAAGAGAACCTGATCAAACACAGGAAGATGACTACAGGCTCAAAATACGAAAGAAATAACATGTACAACATTGGCTTGGATTGCTGCAGAAGATTAAAAAATGTGTTTGTATTCATGACTTAAAAAATAAATATTTAGTCTGACTCTTTGTTTTTCTGACTCCTTAAAAGCAACCATATTTGAGTTTTCCCACTAGAGTATTAAATAGATACATGTTATGATCTTATTACAAATTAAAATAGATCCACAATGGTAAGTGGAGGACTTTTTAAATCAGAGTCTTTCACAGTGTAAGTCCAATTTCAAAGTCAACTAAAAAGGAATGTCAAGAAAAATGAACCCAAGGCTGTTTCTGAAAAGTGCATCTTCCTTCACAGCTTATTTACAGGAAAATTCTGACCACAGTTTTGTTTAGTTCAGCAAATGTTTGCTACTTAGTTTAATACCTACTTTAAGGCTGCTGGAGAGGAAATGCGCAGCCCACTTACCTGGGTGTAATTCATATCAACTGCATTTACAGCTGTAACTTAATCAAATCATCTAGGGCTGGGGTCTAATTCAATGAAATACCAGGGCAGACCCAGAGTATCTTTCTTTAACCAAGACTGGCAGTCTGGCAAAATGTTCTACATTCAGCAGTCACTCAAATAATTGCAGAAGAAATTAATAAATTGGAAAAATATGAGGGTCAGGGAAGACTTTGCTTAAAAAAAATTATAGTCCCCCCACCCGGTCCATCCCCCAATTTACCTTCATCCCTTTCAAGGTAAGTGCTGTTTGAAGCCCCTAACATTCATTCAGTCCCAGGAAAGCACCAATCACTGGTTTCAGATGCTTGAGCATAACAAACTGAGGAAGAATTCCTGTCCTCCGGGGGATTTATGATTCAATCTTTAATGTTTTATTCTTTTTTCTCCCGGCATTGTCATCGGAACTCCTTGACCCAACTTTGCACTGTACACTCACTCACTAGAGTCGAGAATTCTGGTGACACGTGGTCTAACGCAGTGGTTTTCAGGTGGTGAGACTTTGCCCCGTTTGGCAATATCTGGAGACATTTTTGGCTATCACACCGGGTTGGGGGGGATGGTGGTTGCTATGGCATCTAGTGGGTACAGGCCAGGGATGCTGCCTAAACTCCCTACAGTGCACAGGACAGCCCCCACCCAAACGTGTGGTGGAGACACACAGATCTAAAGATCAAGCCACCCCTCTAAGAGAAGTCTGTGTCCACGTGCTGCTGGCCAACCTGCCCCCCACTCACCTTGCAGTTAGTGAACCACAGGGCGAGGACGAGATTCCTCAGAGCCAGGTACATGGTGGGGTCCCTCGAATACTCCGGGAACTCGTACAGCTCATCCAGCTCCATCACATCTGGCCTCACACACAAGGCTTTGCCGCACTCGTTGGGTTGGTAGAAAGGCTGGAAGTACCGGTTCATGCCTGGAACTGAGGGAGAAGCAAAGGAGTAAATCTCCCAGGCTGTAAATTCCAAATCTGGGTAAGCGTTAGTCACTCAGTGGTGTACGACTCTTAGCGACCCCATGGACTATCGCCCGCCAGGTTCCTCGGTCCATCGGATTCTCCAGGCATGAATACTGAAGTGGGTTGCCATTTCGTTCTCCAAGGGATCTTCCCGACCCAGGGATCGAACCTGGGTCTCCTCATTGCAGGCAGATTCTTTACTGTCTGGGCCACCAGGGAAACCCAGGGTAAGCTGAAGAGCAGAAACAAAACCAAACCAGAAAGAAGGGCCTAGACAAGCTTCCTGGTCTGTCCTACGTAAATGCCTCCACTTCCTCTGTCCAATTAGACCTGCTAGGGGGAAATTAAAAAATATTTCCCCATTCTTTCTTCACAAATTCAATTTCTGTGGCACAGAAATTTTTTTTTAAATTTTTGTTAAAAACATGTGCTATAAAATCTGCCATCTTAATCATGTTTGAGTGTTACATATTCACATTGTTTCTCAACAGATTTCCAGAATGTCTTCATCTTGCAATCTGTGATGTTAGAGAAGACTCTTGAGAGTTCCCTTGGACTGCAAGGAGATCCAACCAATCAATCCTAAAGGAAATCAACCCTGAATATTCATTGGAAGGACTGATGCTGAAACTGAAGCGCCAATACATTGGCCACCTGATATGAAGAGCCGACTCACTGGAAAAGACCCTGATGCTGGGAAAGATTGAAGGCAGGAGGAGAAGGGGGCAACAGAGGATAAGATGGTCAGAAGGCATTATTGACTCAATGGACATGAGATTTAGCAAGGTCTAGGAGATAGTGAACGACAGGGAAGCCTGGTGTGCTACAGGCCACAGGGTTGCAAAGAGTTGGACATGACTTAGCAACTGAACAACAACTTCACTTTGCAAACCTGAAATTCCAAACCCAACCGAATGCCAAATCCCCATGGAAATATATCTTAAAAGAAACTATTACTGGAGTTTTTTTAATTAGAAGACTGCTGCTGCTGCTGCTGCTGCTAAGTAGCTTCAATCACACCGACTCTGTGACCATAGACAGCAGCCCACCAGGCTCCCCCATCCTGGAATTCTCCAGGCAAGAACACTGGAGTGGGTTGCCATTTCCTTCTCCAGTGCAGGAAAGTGAAAAGTGAAAAGTGAAAGGGAAGTCGCTCAGTCGTGTCCGACTCTTTGCGACCCAATGGACTGCAGCCCACCAGGCTCCTCTGTCCATGGGATTTTTCAGGCAAGAGTGCTGGAATGGGGTGCCATTGCCTTCTCCGAATTAGAAGACTAACCCCTGATAATCCTTGAGTGGTGTTAAACTCAGTCTAACCTACGTTCTGTTTCTAGGAAAGAAAGAAAAAAAGCCCAAAAAATGCACTGAAAAGGCTGTTTTTCTTACCTGCTTTTCAAGAACACTGTCCCATGTCATTAAATATGACTTCCATGGGCATACAATGCTATCTTATTTATTATCTACTCCCCTATTTCTGGGCATTTGATTTTATCCAATTATTTTACTACTATAAACAACGCCACACATCTTCGGACTTACTTTTGATAATCTTTGATAATTTAGGATAAATTCCTACATCCAAAGAGGATCTATTATAAGGTTTTTGATTCACACTGCCAAACTGCCCTTCATATGTGTACATACCGACTAATTAGCGTCTTAGGGCCTGTTTCATTACACCTGCGGTAACACTGGGATTTATCACTTCAGTTGTGATTTTGACCACATCCACATTTTTAGAGGGTCCAGTGCTACTAGTTAAAGTAAAAGCCCACAATGTCAAAATCTACTTGCACCAAAGATGAAGTCTGTTAGTGTGGAATGGCACCCCCTCCAGTACTCCTGCCCGGAAAATCCCATGGACGGAGGAGCCTGGAAGGCTGCGGTCCATGGGGTCGCTGAGGGTCGGACACGACTGAGCGACTTCACTTTCACTTTTCCCTTTCCTGCATTGGAGAAGGAAATGGCAATCCACTCCAGTGTTCTTGCCTGGAGAATCCCAGGGACGGGGGAGTCTGGCGGGCTGCCGTCTATGGGGTCACACAGAGTCGGACACGACTGAAGTGACTTAGCAGCAGCAGCAGCAGCAGTGTGCAGGAGGCGATCTAGAATTCTCGCTTGTACACAGAGAATTCTGATGGAGAATTTTGTAAATCCCCTGAAAGTAAACAGTCATCAGTCTGCTTGCCTTGACCTGAAGTTTTTTCAAGAGTGGGTCATTTGACTACAATTACCAATGGCATAATTAGAAGCAGAATGACTCAAAGAGAAAAAAGAAGAGTGGCTTGAGTCAAAACTTTCTTCCGGCGTGTCAGAGTAGGCACGATCATCAAATTACGCAGCTATCCAACTTTCGAAGAAATGCTCATTAAACTCCGTAGGTACGATTCCTAGACAAGTGTTACAGGCCTTCCCAATGATTAAGGGAAAAATGAACAAATGTATATAAATAATACAAGTGATCCACAGTAAAACCAGATTCATGAAATAATGAGGTGCTTTGTACTAAGTGAACACATTTAAAACAACCAAACAAAGAAACCATCTTTTCCATTCTGCTCACCCACACATTTCCAGGGCAAGGTAGGGGAGGGAAGGCAGGGAGGGCCAGGCCCAGCTCTCACCCAGCACAGAGGGGACCGCCTTGGGGTGCTCCAGCTTCCCGGGGCTGGCGTCGCTGGTCACGCGGTGCGTGCTGGTGCAGGACGGACTCATGCCCACACAGTCTGGGTAGTAGGCCGAGAGCAGGGGTGCGGCCACGCTGTCTTTCAGCAAAGGAGGTAAGATGAGCATGGAGTACCACCAGTGGTTGGGCACTTCTGACACTCTCTGCAAGGGGGAGAGCAAGACAGAGAGGGACGATGGCGGACAAGAAATGGACTTGCAGAGCCCACCAAGGACAGAGGGTTCTTGCCATGTCACTCATCCCCATTCATCCCCAACCCTTCTCCTTTGCCTTCACTCCTCAGGCCTAGGCCAGAGTCCTACACGGGCAGATTCAGAAACCAAGACCCCTGAGGAGACCTGGAGAGAAGGTTTCTTAGGCCAAGTTCCTTCAGATCTCAGCAAAAGGTCTCTCTTTCCCCCAGCAAAAAACGCCAACACCAGTTAAGTCTTTTTTTTTTTTTTTTTTCTGGCTGCGTCCTGTGGCATGAGGGACCCTAGTGCCTTGACCAGGAATCAAAAGCGTGCCCCCTGCGTTGGGAGTACAGAGCCTCAGCCACTGGACCACCGGGGATGTCCCAACACCAGGTAAGTCTTAATGGTGCCTCCACTGACTCTCCTGGAAGCCTAGGTTTGTTTAAGTCTGACACGAGGAACTTCCTTCTGTTCAGGAATCATTTATCACCTGGTCCTTCCCCCTTTTAGGATTCAAAGATAATGGAAACTGCAAAATTCAGCAAAAAAAAAATTCTCTGAAGTAGCAGTCAAATATTACTGCTTTTTGCCAGAGGTTACTAGAAATTTTTTTCAGAGGGAAAAGTACATGACAATCAGCAAAATCAGATGCTCCATGTAGACTGAAGAAACTATTTTTGGTCTTAAAATATGTGATCATATTCAAGATTTTGAGTTAACATATGGAGTCGTTCGATCAAAGCAGCCTGGTGATGACGGCTGTGATAAAAATAAAATTTACCTGCTTCTTAAGCAACACTGCCGAAATCCTATACTAGGCAGACTTCGCTAAACATGATCTTGAATGTATGCTCCAGGAATTCTAGGAATCTAATAGAGGAGAATCCTGGGCTCAGGAACCCTCTGATGTTAGTTCTCCAGTCTCCAAGCAAATGCCACCTGCCATCAAGCTGTGGTTTGTCAATTAAAAATGCATTATTTGCCCTTCAGAGTCCAAATCTCAGGCAAGCATTTTCTCAGCTTACTACAAGCCCCAACATCCCTCATAAATTATTCCCAGCTGCTTCACCCAGTTTTTTTTCTTTTTTTGATGCAGACCTTTTTTTTTAACTTATTAAATCTGCTACAATATTGCTTCTGTTATACACCTTTTGTTTTTTTCGGCCATGAGGCATGTGAGATCTCAGCTCCCCGACCAGGAATCGAAACCCCACCTCCTGCACTGGAAGGCAAAGTCTTAATCACTGGACCACCAGGTAAGTCCCTCACACGTTCATTTTACTTGCCTGGCCCCTGATGGCTTTTCAGTTTGCAATCTTTGTCCTCAAGGCTTGTTTTAGTTTTGGCTACCCTTGACCAGCCTGGGCTGGACCAAAAAGAAGGAAAGTTCCATTTCATAAACCTGCCCCAGACTCTTTCTCAACTGAAGACAAAAATAAGTAACTGGCATATGAACATCCAGGGACAACTCTTCGGAACTTTTTAAGGTTCTTATATCCCAAGAACATGGCCCCTGTCCTAAAGTTCAGATTCCTTGAGAGCACAATGGTCTGAATAGTAGGGGAGATATTCATAAAGTAATTTTTTAAACTGTATTTAAAGTCATTTTTTCCTTTCTTTCTATAATGTCATCTCGTTTACCCTGAATCCAGAAATTATTTGGGCCACTGCTTTACTGTAGAAATGCTTGAGGGTACAGCTATTTTTTTTTTAATGCGGGTATATGTGTGTGTAAGCTATTTATTTATTCTTTTTAATATGTGTGTCTCATGCAGCCCTTTATGTAACAGAACAGACCTGCCACGTGTCATTTCGCCCTCTGCCTTAACATCAATCACATTCCCTGAGTTTCACATCTAGAAAAACTACAAACTAACAATCCTGAATCACTGTCATGCAGAATAACTCAGAAACCCATAATTAAAAAAAAAATCATCTTCTGAAATAGCCATAGGATCTGGCTTATGTGGCAAAATCAGTCAGCTCAGGGAGCAAAGTTTCCTAAGACAAGCGACACGTGGCCAGGCTTTGCCAGCTGCTGCCCCTTCCACATCTGGGCAGAGACGGGACAAAGCAGTTACAATGAGGTCAGAATAACACGAGAACCCTCTCACAGCTGAATCTAGGCCAAGACCATCAAATCATGGGCCTCTTGTTCGTTTCCTGGAACGATTCAAGTGGCGAGAAGGTCATAAAGTCCCCCTTGGAAAACAAGTATAACAAGTCTGATCCTTGTAGGAAGGCACAGTGTCAGTTTCTGCCTTTTTATTTCCTTTAAACATAAAGCGATAAAATTTGAGTGTGTTTTTTTTTTTCAAGTTGGGTGAGGATCACTCACAACACCATTCCTGCTAGCATTTTCATCACATAGTTATCACGGGAGATTAAAAAGCCTTTGATCAGCAACCAAATAAAGACACTCATAACACTGTTACTGTGTTTCACTTATCGTACTTATCGCTGAAAGTGTAACGCTGGCTAATCTGAAACATGCAGAAATACTCACTAGATCCTCTGGGAGGGAACAATGGTCTGAGGTCTCAGGCTGCAAAACAAGACAAAAAATATTAATCAGGTTTAATTATAAAATACAGTCTTTTTTTTTTTTTAAAGAGCCTTGATGTGGACCATTTTTAAAGTCTTTATTGAATGTGTTATCCTATTGCTTCTGGGTTTTTTGGCCCCAAGGCATGTGGGATGTTAGATCCCTGACCAGCGCTCGAATGTATACCCCCTGCACTGAAGGTGAAGTCTTAACCACTGGACCTCCTGGGAAGTCCCTAAAATACAGTCCTAAGTGTCAGTTTACCTTTAATAAGATATCTCTTTTCATCAATTAGACTGGAAAAGAGAAAGTGTGATAAAACACCCACATGAGTGAGGGTGCGAGGAAGACAGCTCCTCTTGCAACAATGTCCTCGGTGGCAACCTACAACAATGTGTAATAATTCTGGAGAAGAATCTGACAAAATATGAAACCTTTAAATGTGTGATAATTTGGCATTATCTTGTATAACTGAAGATGTACATACTGCGATCGGTTCCACATCCACAAATTCAGTCAGTCTTGGATTAAAAAATACCCAAAAACATTGCAGAAAGTTCCAAAAAGTAAAATCTGATTTTTCCATGCACCAGCAACTATTTATATAGAATTTACATTATATGAAGTATTAAAAGTAACCTAAAGATGAACTAAAGTATATGAGAGGATGTGTGTAGGTTATATGCAATACGATGCCATGTTATACAAAGGACTTCAGCATCTTCAGATTTTGATACCTGCAGGGTCCTGGAATCAAGCCCTGCAGATATGACTGCATTATGCCCAACAGTTCTAGTCTTGCTATATAGACATCTCAGAGACATTGTGGGCTCAGTTTGAGACCAACCATTGCAATAAAGCAAGCGTCACAATAAAAGTGACTCAAAAGAATTTTTTGGTTTCCCAGTGCATATAAAAGTTATGTTTACACTGAAAAGACGCTTACTCCTTGGAAGGAAAGTTATGACCAACCTAGATAGCATATTCAAAAGCAGAGACATTACTTTGCCAACAAAGGTCCGTCTAGTCAAGGCTATGGTTTTTCCTGTGGTCATGTATGGATGTGAGAGTTGGACTGTGAAGACGGCTGAGCACCGAAGAATTGATGTTTTTGAACTGTGGTGTTGGAGAAGACTCTTGAGAGTCCCTTGGACTGCAAGGAGATCCAACCAGTCCATTCTGAAGGAGATCAGCCCTGGGATTTCTTTGGAGGGAATGATGCTGAAGCTGAAACTCCAGTACTTTGGCCACCTCATGCAAAGAGTTGACTCATTGGAAAAGACTCTGATGCTGGGAGGGATTGGGGGCAGGAGGAGAAGGGGACGACAGAGGATGAGATGGCTGGATGGCATCACTGACTGGATGGACGTGAGTCTGAGTGAACTCCGGGAGTTGGTGATGGACAGGGAGGCCTGGCGTGCTGCGATTCATGGGGTCGCAAAGAGTCGGACACGACTGAGCGACTGAACTGAACTGATAGTCTATTAAGTGTGCAATAGCTTAAAAAAAGAAACCTGCACATACTTTAATTAAAAAATACCTCAGGGACTGCCATGATGGTCCAGTGGTTAAGAATCCGCCTGCCAGTGCAGGGGACGGGGGTTTGATCACTGGTCAGGGAAGATCCCACATGCCTTGGGGCAACTAAGCCAGTGTGCTAAAACTACAGAATCCAAGTGCCCCAGAGTCCTTGTGCCAAAATGAGGATTCAGCACCGCCAAAAATAAATAAATACATAAAATAAAAATACTTTATTGCTAAAAATGCTAACCATCATCTGACAATGCAGAGTTGTCACAAAGCTTCAATTTGTAAAAATGCATATCTGTAAAGGGCAAAAAAGCGAAGTGCAATAGAACAAGGCATGCCTGTATTTTCTAGAGAGACGCTCGTCCACGTGCACCAAGAAAAGGATTAGAAAATTCCTGAAGAAGCATAGTTTGTAAGAGAGAAAAGCTAAGCACAAGCCAGAAGTCCATCAAGAGTAGAAGGCAGAAACAAACTGTACTACAGTCAAACAATGGCACAGCAACGAGAGGAAACTGCAACACACATTAATTACAGTATGATGCACCTTCCAAACATAACGGTGAGTTGAAAGAAGCCACACCCAAAAGCATGCATACTGTATTATGCCATTTACATAAAGTTCGAAAGGAAGCAACATCCACAGTGCTGTAAGTTGGAAGGGTAAGTAGGGACCTATAGCCATACCACCCTGAAAGCGCCTGTCCTCTCTGATCTCAGAAGCTAAGCAGGGTCGGCCTGGTTAGTATTTGGATGGGGGAGAAGAGGAAGTAAGTAGTTACTCTGGGCAGGGGAAAGGGATGGACTCTCTGAGTGAAAGGTGGTGCAAGGGTGCTTCTTCGAGGCTGGTCAATTTCTTAACTGTTCAATTCAGTTCAGTTGCTCAGTTGTATCCGACTCTTTGTGACCCCATGGACTGCAGCACGCCAGGCTTCCCTGTCCATCACCAACTCCTGGAGCTTGCTCAAACTCATGTCCATCGAGTTGGTGATGCCATCCAACCATCTCATCCTCTGTCATCCCCTTCTCCTCCTGCCTTCAATCTTTCCCAGCATCAGGGTCTTTTCCAGTGAGTCAGTTCTTCACATCAGGTGGCCAAAGTATTGGAAGCATCAGTCCTTGCAATGAATATTCAGGGTTGATTCTTCTCAGATTGACTGGTTTGATTTCCTTGCTGTCCAAGGAACTCTCAAGAGTCTTCTCCAACACCACAGTTCAGAAGTATCAATCCTTTGGCACTCAGCTTTCTTTACTGGGACCTGGCTAAATGTGGACTCTGAAAATTCACTGAGCTATGGCATTTTGACTTGTGCACTTTCTGTTTGTATATTTCAATTTAAAAAGTTACCTAAATAAACTGAAGACTGGCATACCATATGGTCTGGGAAATCTAGCCCTTGGAATATATTCCAGAGAAACTCTGCACGTGTGCACTAGGAAAACTGGAACAGGAAATGGCAACCCACTCCAATATTCTTGATGGAAAATTCCATGGACAGAGGAGCCTGGTGGGCTACCGTCCATGGGGTCACAAAGAGTTGGATACGACTGAGTGACTGAGCACAGCCCAGCACAGCACTAGGAGAGACATGAAAGAACATGACAGCCCCACACTAGAAACAACCCTCACACGCCTATGAACAAGAGAACAGACACGCTATGGTAGATTCACACAATGCAAAATTACACAGCAGGGACAATTAATGACTCAGAGCTGTAGGCATCAACATGGAGGCAACCAAAAAACCTCAGTGTTAAGGAAAAGAAGAAAGCTGCAGAAGAACGCAAACAACAGGGTACAACTTCCAACCGACATAAAATATGCAAAACTTCACATGTTATTTAGGGTTTCATACATATGTATCAACTCAAAAACAAAAAGCAGAGGAATAATAAATACGAAATTGGAAATACTGCTTGCTCTTGCAGGAGAGGCAGAGGAAGATAACCACTGAGGGGCACCCAGGGAGTTACAGAGGCATTGGTCACGCTCTGTTTCTAAAATTGGGGGTGGGGACACGGTGAGTGTTCAACTTCATTCTTTATCCCTTACACACAAATTATAAATCCTCTTGTGGGTCTAAGAATTATTTCAAATTAAAACAGCTTGATAGGACTTCCCTGGTGGCACAGAATATAAGAATCTGCCTGCCAATGCAGGGGACACAGGTTCCATCCCTGAGCTGGGATGATCCCATACGTCTCAGAGCAGCTAAGCCCGGACGCCACGGCTACTGAGTCAGAATTCTAGAGCTCACGAGCCACAACCACTAAGCCCGCAGGCTGGAGCCCGTTAGCCTAAGCCTGTGTCTGCAACAAGAGAAGCCACGGCAGCGCGAGGCCCTCGCACTGCAATGAAGAGTAGCCCCCACTCGCCGCAACTACAGAAAGCCTGTGCACAGCAAGGAAGACCCAGGCCAGCCAAAAACAAAAATACATAAATAAAACTTGCACAGGCACCAAGCTATTCACTACAGCGCAGTCACTGACAATAAACATTTAGATGTCACCTAAATGCCCTTCGATCACGCCGAATTCATCATGATCTATCCATTCAGTGGACTATGTATTACACAGTCTTTCCAGGGAAAGAGATCTCTATGCACTGAGACAGAAGCATCTTCAAGATATATTAAATAACAAACAGTGAGCGCCAAACAGTGTGTGTTGTTTGCTACCATTCTTTTTAATGTTGTTTTACAAATAAACCTTTCCAGACTTTGTCCTTGACAGAAGACCAAGCTGAAAACCAAAGGGCCTCTGAGTCAATAAACACCATTTAAATAAATATTTCAAAAGTTGAGGCTAATAGATGGTAATCAATCAGAATGGAGCTAGAGGGTCTCAAGGGAGGATTTCCTGGGCAGAGGGGATTTAAAAGATATATCATGCTTAGAGGCTATGATCACTCTGAGCTATACTTCTTTAACCTTTAAAAAGTAGTTTAGATACTTGTTTCCAGGGCTTTAAAAAAAATGTGCCTACCATAAATACATAACGAGAGCATAAAGAAAGTTCTAGTAGGATACATGAGTCATTAAGAGTTGTTATCTATTAGAGTGGGAATAAAGAGATGGTTTAAAGGGGACTTTCATTTTTCATTTACATATTACACGTGTGCATGTACTTACATATGCACACATATGTTCAATTTACTTTTTTAAACTTGAGATTATATTCATGTAATGCTTATGTAAAATTTAAAACTATAGAAAACAGAACTCCTAAATATTCATACCATTTTTCTCACCAGTTTACTTTGCAAAATCATTCAAATATATTAATAATTATGAGTTACTTCAATAATATTTGGAATTTAAATCCCAGACTTTGAAAAACTTGATCATAAACTTTATAAAGCTTTTCAAATGTTTTCTCATTCATCTTTAAAGAAGAATTTGAACTAAGAAAATATTTTGCTGGTGATAACTGCATATCTATGAATATATTAATACTACAAGCCACTGAATTATATACTTTAAGAGGGTGAATTCTGTGAATTAAGTCAAAATTTTCAGAAAGGAAAAGCATCTTGCATCTGAGATTACAATTCCAAATATTCTTTAATGTACTGATAAAACAAGACACATTCTATAGATGAATGCTTTAACACTTTGAAGCAATTAGCACATTTTTAAACGCTAAGCAATTGTCAAATCTCCAAAGAGGCACAATATACCAATTAAGAAAAACTGCTAAAAGCCCAAACATATTATTGTTGTCATTCAGTCACGTCCAACTCTTTGCAACCCCATCAACTGCAGCATGCCAGGCTTCTCTGTCCTTCACTATCTCTGCATTTGCTCAAACTCCTGTCTATTGAGCCCAAACATATTCATCCTTTTCTCTTTCCTAACAGGATCCTAATTTCCATGCTGTTATGAAAGATTTCCCTCCAGTTATAAAATATAAAACATGCAACAGTTATGGAATATCTTCTTCCTTTGTCCCCACTGTTGTTCAGAGTAGCTGTGAGATCCCGTCCTGGCCAAAGAGCTATAAATAGAAATCTAGTGTTGGAACTTCCAGGAAAGCTCCTGGTTTCCCAGTAAAAGGAGGAGAGACTTGGCTTACTCCAGCCTTTCCCATCTTTTCTGCTTTGACCTTGGAATGATGGCTGACGGTGCAGTAATGATCTTGTGAGAGAGTTGGAAGCTAGAAGAATTTCCTGGGCCACTATACCAACTCTGGACTGCCTGCTTCTAAACTGTTTATAAATGAGAGAAAAATAAAAGGCTTAATCGGTTAAGCTATTGTAATGGAGGTTCTCTTTATACATGGGACAGTACCATCCTGATACAATGATCTATACGATAAAGGAAAAATATACGCCATTACTACCGACTGACCCATCAATTAATTTAAACAGAAAACTAACCCATCAATTAATTTAAACAGAAAACCAAAGACAGCATACCTTAACAGCAGTATTTGGTTTCATCCCACATCGGTAGGTCTTTGCTATCTGGGGAGTCAGCTGGATCTCCTTGGTAAGCTGCCTCCATTTCCTACACTCAGGTTTTGTACATTGAACCTAGATGGAGAGTAAGAAGTCAAGGTCAGTGAGTTAGCACCTCTTGAGTGGGCATTTCTTCCATCTCTTCCTTTGCCATCTCCTCCACATGATCTGGATTAACAAGCATTCAGCATCAAATGCATGAGGTTAAGTGAAAGAAGCCAAATGTAAAAGGTCACACACTGCCTGACTCCTTTATATAAAGCATCCAAAATGGTAAATTCAGAAAGGAAGAAAGCAGATCAGCGGTTGCCAGGGGGTAGAGGTAGGGAGGAATGGGAGGTAACGGCTGAGTGGGCACAGGTCTCCTTTGTGGATGATGAAATGTTCTGGAACTGGATATTGGTGGTGATTGGACCACACTGTGAATGTACTGAATGCTGAGTTGTACATTTTAAAAGGGTTAATTAAAAAAAACTTTTTAAAATGTATTCTTTAATTGGAGGGTAATTGCTTTACAATGTATTGGTTTCTGCAGCACAACAATGCGAATCAGTCATAAGTGTGTGTGTGTGTTCTTTCCTCTTGAGTTTCCCTTGTGAATATTTTGTGAATTTAAAGTTATGTAAATCTCACTTCAATTAAAAAAAATTTTAAGGTATGCAGAGAAAAGCTCAAATTACCTGTAACATTAAATAAATTAGCAAATAATTTATTGAATGATGGTATATTTATATTATATATACAATCACTAAAGTGTGTTTTCAAAGAATGGCTAAATAGAAAAAAATAAAGTTAAATTAATAAAAAAAAAACCTAAAAGCTACTAAAAACTTACATGCAAAGTATGATTCTAAACCTAATTAGGATTTGCATACTAAGTGTGAAATTGTGTTTAAATAAACACAGAAAAACATGAACAAAGAAGTGAGATATGGACCAGACTTAGCACTGGCTATCACCAGCTGGTAATGAGTCTTTAGTTTCTTCTTTATGCTGCAGGTCAAGTGAGGTGATTTTTCCACAAAAATAAAAAAAGTGATTTGCTTTCATAGTTACAGAAAGAATAAATGTAATTAAAGAAAACTTCCCATTGGAATTTTCATCCATTCCTCTTGCATTTGGTGCTATAAATGCGTTTGCTGTTTAGTTGCTCAGTTGTGTCCAACTCTTTGCTACCCCGTGGACTGTAGCCTGCCAGGCTCCTCTGTCCATGAGATCACCCAGGCAAGAACGACTGGAGTGGGTTGTCATCTCCTTCTCCAGGGGATCTTCCTGACCCACGGATCAAATTCCCATTTCCTGCTTGGCAGGTGGATTCTTTACCCTGGAGCTACCAGGGAAGCGCTATAAATGCTTCACAAAATCATACAGTTTTATCTTTTTTACCCAGTAGGGGAGCTGCTGGTCTGCCATGAAAGCTTTGGGACTAGGCTCAGTTTTTCCATTGCTTGTCCATATTTTTTTCCATGTAGTATATTTGTCATATCCATCCTTATGGCTGAAAAACAATAAAAATAAATATATCAAACAATAAGCTATTCAGGTTTTCAAAACAGGAGGCAGATAGAAATCTTATGTGAAGGACTTAACTAGCCATATTATAAGGGGGAAGGAGTAAGTTATCATAGCACGCATAAAACAGGTTGCATTTTTAGTATCTAAAACTATCAAGAAGGGATGGTCTGTCCAGCACCCTCTAGCTGTCAGCATCCCCCACAAAATCTTTTCATTCCTGCCCCTTTGCACTGGCATAGAAGAGCAAAGCAGCTCCTAAATTTTTCAGAATTTGTGAACTACAGAGAATAACTGTCTCATGGCAGATACTTTCTGAGCTCTGAGTGTGCACACGCAAGCATACACACATGCAAACTACAGCATCAAAGTTCTGGCACACCTGTAGTCAGCTCAGGTATGGATGAAACAGTGAAATAATTCAGTAACCCAGGAAGAGGGGTGCTCAGACTTAACTATCTGACCCCCACCACCGCCCACTGCCCAAGCCACCATCCCTTCCTCCCCAAACACTTCCAACAGTCATCAGAACAAACCTTCTGTAGTAATGGTCGAAGCATTCATTACAGAAATGCTCCCCACAGGAGAGGTGATACCATCGGGATGTGTAGCCATTTTTGGCACATCTGAAAATAGCAAAAACAGATAGCTTTGGTAACCAATAAACACATCTCACTTTTTTGGTTAACATTTATCAAACACCTCCTATGAGCCCATCTTGCCTTACCTTCACTTAGAATCCTAATGACTGGATATTACAAGAGAAGAAATGAAACGGTTGACTGACAGAGAACAATGCATGGGGAGGACACAGGGATCAGCGGTACCCAGCTGCCTGCTCATCAAAAGGCCCTGGGACTTAGTTTTATCAGGACTCCATGGAGCGATGATACGGTTTTAGGACGTGAAAGAAGGGACGGCAGCAGGCTTGCCACATGTGTGTGGAGGAGGGAAGTGTGGTCTCTAGTAGCAACATCTGGCCAGTTGGGATTGGACCATCCCGTGGGCAATCTGGCAAATAAAACCTGCCACCCAGCCAATAATGTAGCAAAAGAATGAACTATAAAGCCACTATGAACACTAACACCACCACTTCTTTGTGATTTAAAAAAAAGAAAGAATTTGTTTTCCACGTTTCATTGAATCTTAACTGAAGATTTTTTTCCGCTGGAAGTAAAAGGTCATGCTCGGATCATCCCAACAAAAATGGCAAGAGTACAGTTAGCTATGTAGTTTGAATGAGCCCTGTGTGTATCTTTGGAGGCGGAGGTGTGCTGTAAGAGGGAGAAAAGCAGCCCAGAGAAATAAGCAAACACTGATCTCTGTAGGAAGCTCAAGGTTCTCGCTACTCCCCCCTTACCTCTTACCCCATCTCATCCTCAAACTATCCCCCCATTCCCAACCTCCAGAGGTACAACTATGGGGGATGCAATGTGAGCACAGGGGGTTGGTCACTGTGCAGAGCTGATACAGGCTAGTCTAACGGGGGAGTGAGCAGTGGGGTATGATGTGTACAAAATGTACCAGCAATGTCTCTACTGCAGGATAGCAGTATCTCTATGTAACTTTAGGAAGACTATCTTTGAGGATGAATGTGCTCATTGGCAGGAAGGTGAGGCCAAGACACGCCGTCTAAACAGACCTTTCAGAAGTACTTGCAAAGCACACAGGACATGTGGCTGTACAGCCTGCTTTTTCACATTTCCGGTACTTCTTCTCCGACCCACCATCTTCATCCTCATCCGTCGTCTCCGTGGCCTTTTTCTTTGCCTGAGAAAGAACCAGCTGAGGTTAAGATCAACACTGGCGTGGCCCAGGGTGGAGGTGGTGGGAGGTTTACTCCTGAAATCACTTCCAGGTTAGAAGTTCTAAGTGTGAAGATCAACAGCATCCTGGCAGTGGGGTAGGGGCTGACGGTAACAGCAATTTCCTTGAGACTGCATTGTGCAAACAATTCACTAATCTGCTAGAAATCTGGAACCAGCACTTCGAAAACAGGTCTCTGAGTAGAGACGGAAAATGCATACTAGCTTCTTTTAGGAAAAAGCTGTTTCAACTCTACTTCAATATTGATTATCTAACCCAGATAGTCTAACCAATAAAAAATTAAAAAGAAATTTTTTTAGGCTGTATCATAGAAAATGAAAGCCACTTTCAAATTAAGATTGTTCTCTTTGCTTAGAGAAGTTCTATCCTCTCAGTATTGTAGATTTTAAAACTACAATAAAAATCTGTAGACAAATTCTAGAGAAAGAATTACATCATTCAATATTTTCCTTAAAAAAAAAAAAAAATGGCCCTACAAGAAAGATGGCAGCAAGTAAGCTATCAACAGCACCCAATTAACTATTACAAGCTGAGGTCCAAATTCCTATGAATGACATCAAACCAAGCATGATCTAGCCCCAGCTCACATCCTGGAGGCAACCACACAGCTGAACCACCCTGTGCTGTTTCACAGCAATGCCTTTATCTCTGCCAGATAAGCTTTTTCCCCTACATTCTACCACTTTATCACACTGGAAGTCCCAAGATGAATTTTTCCACTAGACTACAAGTTCCTTGAGGGCTGGAATTCTACTCTTTTCATCTCTAATTCTTCAGAACCAATCACAATAAGTCTGTTGGCTCAAAACAGGGTCAATGAATGAACAAATAAGCGATACCTGCCTACCGGAACTCCTCAAAGGAAGGCTATCTGGAGAATGATCAAAAGATGCTTTTTTCTTCGTTCTCCCCCGTGAGGTCGCCATTGTATCAGAAAATCTGTCAAAAAAACACAAAACAAAACAGAAAACAAACCAGAAAACATTAAATAAGAGCATCTGCTAATACTTTCAACACTCCGGAGTCAAGTTATTAAGTAGTTTTGGTGGTAAGAGTACATGCCCTACAGTTAGATGGCCTGAATGTAAAACCACTGCTTTCAAGTTATTTAAGCTAAGACTAAGCCTCAGTGTTCTCACACAGAGTCGGACACGACTGAAGCGACGCAGCAGCAGGAGCAGTGTGTACCCTAGTAATGGTGTGAGGATTAAGTAAAATAATTAATTGAAAGCACCAGGCCTAGTATAAGTACTCAATAAATGTTACCCATTAGTAGTATATACATTTTACATATATAGAAATGAATGATCTATAAACAAGACACTACTGTTTATAAAATTCAATGAGTAAAAATATTTTTGTTTATGTTCCTCTCTTTCTCACTATGTCTTAGTTCCCAAATTTTGATCTATTTTACTTTAAAAAGTATACAGGCTTCCCTCGTAGCTCAGTTGGTAAAGAATCTGCCTGCAATGCAAGAGACCTTGGTTTGATTCCTGGGTTGGGAAGATCCCCTGGAAAAGGAAATGGCAACCCACTCCAGTATTCTTGCCTGGAAAGTCCCATGGAAAGAGGACCCTATAGACAGGCTACAGTCCATGGGGTGGCAAGAGCTGGACACGACTTAGCGACGATACCACCACCCACCACCATACTTTAAAAAGAAAAAGCATTCATTCCTTCTCAGTAAAACCCAACAAATAAATCTCAGGCACACTATCTGGTCACTACTGAATATAGGAATCTGGATTAGACAGTCACTGGACAAACTGAGTTCTCAAACTAGTTTAATCACAGCACAGTTAAAACATTAAGAATCAAAAGTCTATGCAAAAAAAATGATGCATAAATCCATGAATGATTGACTTGTCATACTACCATTTTTTTCAATTAACTTAAATAAGAAATGAAAAATGCTTAGCATAACTAAGTACTCGCTAGTATATGGATCCTACAGTTATCAGACATCTCCTTCCCTGATCCATATTTACTTCACACACATACTCACAACAGCATGAGAAATAAATAGGACATACTACAGATAAGGAATTGAAAGTGGAGAAGTGTTGTTAAGATACAAATCCCACATATATGATCTTAACCTTAGGGAAAAGCTTTGAAGGGCTTGTAATCCTATTACTTCACTATAAACTGTGATCTTACTATTTACACCTGGGCTTCCCTGGTGGCTGAGAGGTTAAAGTGTCTGCCTGCAATGAGGGAGACCCGGGTTCAATCCCTGGATTGCAAAGATCCCCTGGAGAAGGAAATGGCAACCCACTCCAGTACTCTTGCCTGGAGAATCCCATGGACGGAGGAGCCTGGTAGGCTACAGTCCATGGGGTCGCAAAGAGTTGGACACGACTGAGCGACTTCACTTTCACTATTTACATTAACATTTGTAAGTTATGGATTTATGAACATCACATGTAAAAACTTTCAATCTGCCATCTACATCAACTTTGAGAAATCTTGACACCAACGTTATGGATGGTTTTTCTTTGACTCAGTCTTCACTTTCTCAAAATCATGTTAATATAGGAACAAATATACTGTATACATATTCTGAAATGCATTACAGCTCTTAGCCATTTAAAAAATTGCCATTAGTCCTACAGGACTCATTATGTAGCTGGATAAAGCACTGCTGCTGCTGCTGCTACTAAGTCGCTTCAGTCGTGTCCGACTCTGTGCGACCCCATAGACGGCAGAGCACCAGGCTCCCCCGTCCCTGGGATTCTCCAGGCAAGAACACTGGAGTGGGTTGCCATTTCCTTCTCTAATGCGTGAAAGTGAAAAGTGAAAAGTGAAAGTGAAGTCGCTCAGTTGTGTCCGACTCTTAGCGACTCCATGGACTGCAGCCTACCAGGCTCCTCCGCCCATTGGATTTTCCAGGCAAGAGTACTGGAGTGGGTGCCATTGCCTTCTCAGGGATAAAGCACTAGGTGGTTTTAAAAAGTACTACTGTCTACCTTAATTCTTATACCCTAAGAAGGGCTTTTGGCTCACATTTTCAAAATAATTTACAATCTCTTTACATAAAACTTATAACCTACATTATTCATAAAATGAACCACGAATAAAGCATATGTAAACATGTACACTGTATATGTTAAGTATTGCAGCAAAAATATTTGAGCCTAATGTGCAGTTTAGAAATGCAAATAAAAGCAGTTTAAGCAACATTTGGCCATGTTACCTGGGAATGCAAGCACTCTCAAAAGAAAGCATAATTTCTGGAAATTTCATCAAACATTTTAACTCAACTGTATACTGAAAAACATATTTTTGATTGCAAAAGAATGATGTAATCCAAGAAATGGTTAAGAGGAAATGAAAACATTAGCTATGAAAGCCGTTAAGAAATCTGTGTGGTCTGGGATAAGTATGATTGAAGATTTTCAGAGTAGTACATTTTCACCTTTAATTATACAATTAACAGTTATGTACCTTCATTCTTTTTTGACACTGTAATTTCTTTGTTTTCACTGTTGCTGGGTTCTTGGGGCCTCAAATGGAGGAAAAAATTTTAAATTGGAAGGACTACAGTTACTTATGCTTTTAAATATAATCTTAGAAATACTGACCAAGTGTTCGTAAAACAAATTAGTATACTGGAAGTGCTTTCCCACCTGGTTCTTCAAATTAATAAACACACCTAACTTTAAATATAATCAATTTGTTTCAGGTTCAGTATGACCTTATAAGCATAGTTCTTCCTAATTTTAAATTCGTAGCTTTGGTTTTTTCTTAATATGACAAAAGAAAGGAAAAAATGGTTGTGGGGGGTACCTAAATATGTGTGAATATATCAATGTCTAGATTTCTCGTTTAGTAAGTTCCAAGATTTTTTCAGAAGTAACTTATTCAAAAAACTGAAGAAAAAAAAAAACCCACACAGAATCCATAAAAATATGAATTAAAGAACTCCAGGTTGAAATAAAAATGTATAGCGGCATTAACATAATTTCTCCAAACTGGACAAACTACTAGAAACTTCTCCAGAGACAACAGGGGCAAAAATTCCCCTTCGGGCCACTTAAAACTGCATCCACAAGAATCAACTTTCAGACATATGGATCCAGTGCAATTGCCCGAATGCTTTGTTGACGGCTTTCTCTGCACGGAGGATAATTAATTATTGATGGTCATTTTCTCCCATACGTCCTGAAGAAAACCTTCCCTCCCACTCACCTTTCTTCCACTAAAGTCGGTTTAAAAAAAAAAAAACAAAAACCACCAACCAATCAAAGTGTAAAAGCCTTGAGCTGTGTGTGCACAAGTGGAGTGACCGATCCTCCAAACGCTTGCACGCTCTCCGGAGGGAAGGCCTGGCCTCCATCTGGCTAGGTTCCAGGTCACAGAACCCCCATTTCGCTACAGCTGGGCCTGTCTCTTCCTTCCTCTTTCACCTGCCAGCTGCTGGGCTGTTGACTAACAGCTACCGAAATCGGGCCGCCCCCTCGGGGTCCCGGGTCCCGGAGGAATCACCCCAGCAACCTGGCAATGCCGATCGCGTCTTAACGCGTGGTCCCTGCTCTGCAGTCCAGCTAACAGCACCTGCGAGGCCGTACCGGCTTCTCGCCGCCACGCTCTCAAAGCTGGGAGGCAAGCGACAGAGTTCCAGCCCCCGGACGGTGGGTGCCCCCTTCCTCGCAGCAGCATTTCCCTGGTGACAGGGCTCTGTCAGCCCCCAGGAGGGAGCCCCCAAAGGCTCCCTGTGCCAGCGGCAGCCGCCTCGCTTTCCGAAAAGCTCTCTCGACTCCTCCGAAGTCGGAGAAGCCGCAGCCTCCCCAGGCTCACCTTTGCGCTGGAGGCGTGCAAGGAGGCGCGGGGAGACGGCACCCCTGTACAGAAAGCAAACATTGTGGGGAGGTGGATTAACCAGCAACACCGCGAGGAATCCGGGAAGCCGGTCGCTCCAACACCCCAGGCCAGGAATCCACCCCTCCCGCCCATTCCTCGGGCTGGGACCCTCCCCCGCACCCCTCGCCCCTTTCCAACCCCGGGACGGAGGTAGAGCCCCAAGGGACCAGTCCACCTCGCACCCGGGCGAGGAGCGCGGCTCAGGGGCAGGAGAGCTTGCACCCCGGCCAGGCTGCTTTGTGCAGAGCTGTCACCAGAAATCCGCCGCCGCCCCCACGCCCGCCCCCGGAGCCGCGCGTCCCCCCCGCCCCCCAACCTCGGAGCGCAGGCGAGACCGAGCGCGCCGCCCCGGGCTGCGGGCGCCTCTCCGGAGCCGCGCACCTCGCGCACAGGACGGCAGGATCCGCGCCGCGAGCCGCAGCCTCAACTCGGCCGCCGCCGCCGCCGCCGCCGCTTCCGCCCCTGTCACGACGTGACCCGTGGTGGGAGGAGCCGGCAGGACCGGGGAGGAGTCGGGTCCCCGCCTTCGCCTCTGCCGCGCGGCTCGCCCCGCCCTGGCCATTTCCGCCGCTGCGCAAAGCCAGGGCGCCTGGGGAGGGGGGCGGGGTCTGTGCGCCGCGGGAGGGGAGGGCCCGGGGCGGGGCTGAGCCGGGGGTGCGGGTCTTCAGCCCTTACGGCCCCTGGGCAGCGTCAGAGTCAGCGGTCGGCGGGCGGACAGCGCACGAGGTAGGGGCCGCCGGGCGCGGAGGAAGGTACGGTGACCAACGGGCCGTTTGCGAGTGTGAGTGTGTGATCGGAATCGGGAACGGGGCACCCCACCGTGCGCGCACCGCCCGGCAATCCACGCCCTGAAATGGACTCAGGGAGCCTAGTGGGAATGGGTAATAAATGACCTTTCTGAGTCCCTGATTAAAGTGACCGCCAAATCACTGTCGGGTATGGTTGATTTTAAGAAAAGAGAAATACTTGCCAGAATAATGAATGGTGCGTGGGGGCGGGGAAGTGGGAGAAATGGGGTGTTGTAAACATCCTGTGTCTTGCTCCATGGTAAATGCATAGGTGTGTGCATATGTAAAACGAAATCACTGAGCCACACTCTTAAAATTTGTGCACTTGAGTTTAAAATCTTCAATTTTAAATTTACTTCAGTTTTCTAAATTCTACAATTTGCCAAAATTTTAAAGTAAATTTACTGAATTTTACTAATGTTAATTTAGGAAAATTTAACTTCAATTTACTAAATTTTCAATTTGCTAAAATTTTAAAATAAATTTAAAGCAGAAACGTGGTTTTATTGAAAAGGTGAGGAGGAAACCAGACTTGGGAGAACACCCATGGAGATTTGTGCACATCTGCTATTTCTGTGTATGGGTAAGATATGATTGTGAAATTAGCCTGTCCTGATTCTTATAATTTTGTAGTTTTATCTTGTTATAGAAGGAAATTTTTTCTTTCTCCAGAAAGGGACGTGGACAAGTTAAGTACATGTTGAGAAGCTATGAGAGCAGCTAAGAAATTACTAAATTATATTCATGATACCGAGTCTGTGTGAGAGGGGTATTTGTGTTAAGTTGCTTCAGTCGTATCTAACTCTTTGCAACCCCATGGACTGTAGCTCATCAGGCTGCTCTGTCCATGGGATTCTCCAGGCAAGAATACTGGAGTGGATCACCATTTCCTTCTCCAGGGGATCCTCCTGACCCAGGGATTGAACCCAGGTCTCTTATGTCTCCTGCACTGGCAGGCAGGCTCTTTACCATTGGTGCCTGCTGGGAGGAGAGGTTGTTGCTGTTAGCCACTCAGTCGTTTTGGAGCTGAACTATTCCAGGCTGCGCTTGTGCTTTGTTCAGTCGTGACTCCTGCGACCCCGTAGACTGGAGCCTGCCAGGCTCCTCTGTCCATGGGATTCTCCAGGCAAGAAGAGGAAAGTGGGTTGCCATTTCCTTCTCTGGGGAATCTTCCCGACCCAGGGATCGAACCCTGGTCTCTGCATTGCAGGCACATTCAAAGAGAATATTGCTTATGTCAGTCCGATTCTTTACCGACTGAGCTAGATGGGAAGCCCAATAGGCTGCCCTTGTTCCATGATAAAATAATGCTTCCCTTTTAAGTAGAGAACTGTTTTAATCAGGCTCAAGTTCAGGTGTCAAAATTTGTGGCTGAAAATGGAAATGGGAAAACTACAATTCGCTTTTCTGTACACAATATAGTCAGATACTCCTCCCACCTCTCAGAAGATTCAAGAATCACCTCCTGACATGTCAGGGCCTTTCAAAAGCCATTTGTTAACAACTGTTTGCTGGAAAGTGATTTGTGTTCTTAATTCCAAGGGAGGTGCCTTCTCCATTAAATCCTAAGCACACTGAAGCCCAATTTGTCATAAAGGGAACTTTTTCTTGAAGAACTTCTTTTCCGTGATGTTTGCTGTTCTCATAGATGAATCATTAACTCCACTAAGATTAGCCTGCTAGTGTAATCCAAACCAAATTAGTTTCACTAATGATTCAAAGGATATGTTAGAACTATTGTGTTATATTGTCCTTATGTAACAAATTTCATATTGAAAAGACAGACATTTTCCACATACCTTCAGGTAGATTTGCAGTTATGGTCGCATGTCTTTTTTCCTTAGTTCTCTTTGTAGAGGGAAAAAAAAAAGGAACAAAGAGTATTGCTCATCATCCAGTTATACTAAGGGTTAAATTGCAACCCCCTGCAGAGAGTGATATTCCCCAAGTGTTTCAGAACTTCAGGAAGGAAAATAAGAGTGAGGCATTATGTGTTTTGGATCAATGGCCCCTAAATAGCATGCTTCAGAGAGAATTACAGCGGTCCCAGATTTCTGCAACTTTTTGTACACAGAAATCACTAAAATCAACTTAAAGTATCTGTTCTTTGTGATTAGCAGTAATCTTTTACCAAGATGTATGCTAGACTATGGGCTTCCTCAGTAACTCAGCGGTAAAGAATCTGCCTGCAATGCAGGAGCCACAGGAGACGCAGGTTCAATCTCGGTGGGGAAGATCCCCTGAAGGAGGGCATGGCAACCCTCTCCAGTATTCTGGAGAATCCCCATGGATAGAGGAGCCTGGCGGGTTACTGTCCATAGGGTCGAAAAGAGTCAGGCACGACTGAAGTGACTTAGCATGCATACGCACACTAGGCTACATATTTTTCCTAGTTAAAAAAAAAAAACAAAAAACATCTTATGTATGCAGAACATACATATTTGGAGCATTTTCCCGGAGCTGTGCTCTGAAAGGCTGTGCCCCTGAAAGGTTCTCTCCCAGGCTATTGTCCTCAGTGAGGTCCCCAAATAAAATTGACATTCATAACTCTTAGGTTGTGTGTTTTTCTTTAGGTCAACACTTTTGTATGCATTTTCCGTTCAAAAAAAAAAAAAAGGTTTGAGAAAATTATTTGAAAATGCAGACTTGTGGGATAGAGGTGGGATACTGAATCCATGCGTCTGCTTTTATTCCTTCCTGAAACTCCACCAAAACAACAGGATTTTTAAAGGCATAAAGGAAGGACAGAAGAGAATAAAATTTCTAAATCAAGAAAGCAGATGGACAAGTAGTGAAGGATTTCGCAGACTGAAGAAAGCTAAATTCTAAACCAGCAATGGGGAAGCCAGTGAGCAATCCTACTTGGAGTATAGAATTCCCCCGTGCTCACAAGCTATCGGCACCAGGTATCTCTGGGAAATGGAAGGGTCTAGTCTAAATTAAGGCAATTGTTTGAAATTCTGATTCCTGAAAAGCTAAGTTCCTGATCCCTTCCTCAACCTCCTGCTCCTCACGGCATCACCAGACGTTTGCAGGTTTATTCCCTGGAGAGGGTACAGTCTTTGGACTGGGAAGATACAGTTCACAGCTGGGGATGGGAGTGCCATACTCCCATCCATACAGAAATTAACTCAACACAAGTGAATGAATGCTGGCACCTCCTTCTGCTTTTATCCTTTTCTCATGGGCAGAGGAGGCTGGTAGGCTGCAGTCCATGGGGTTGCGAAGAGTCGGACACGGCTGAGGGACTTCACTTGAACTTTTCACTTTCATGCATTGGAGAAGGAAATGGCAACCCACTCCCCTGTTCCTGCCTGGAGAATCCCAGGGACGGGGGAGCCTGGTGGGCTGCCGTCTATGGGGTCGCACAGAGTCGAACACAACTGAAGTGACTTAGCAGCAGCTGCATGTGAGTATAGAATCATGGTCCCAAGGACTCAAGCTTTCAACAGGAATTAGAAGGTCCATTTTTGGAAAGTCTTGAATCCAAATAAATAAATAAAGATCATGACATCTAAGTTTCCAAATGGTATCTGCTCATATCATTCTACACTAAAGCTTAGAGTCAGTAAGCTCCATCCACAAACTTAACCTTATAATCAGCTTTTTGGTATTTACTCTTAAATGTGAGTAGGTAAGGGGGCTTTCCTGGCGGCTCAGTGGTAAAGAATCCACCTGCCAAGCTGGAGATGCAAGCTCAATCCCTGGGTCAAGAAGATCCCCTGGAGAAGGAAATGGCAACCCACTCCAGTATTCTTGTCTGGAAAGTTAAATGGACAGAGAAGCCTGGTAGGCTACAGTCCATAGGGTCACAAAATCAGACATGACTGAGTGACTAAACAATTGCTAGGCATTTAAGGACAGTCACTAGTTTGGAAGACAGAAGACAAAACCAACAGAAAAAGTGACTCAGTAACAAACCATGCAGGTAAATAAAAGAAAATATTATAACCATTCTGTACATAAAAATAAAATGAAAAGAGAGCATCAGAAACAAAAAGGAGCTCTTAAGAAGTAAAGACTTGAAAGCAGGAAAGAAGAACTAAATAGATAAAAATAAGGTGATTTCTCAAAAAATAGGGCAAAACAGTGAAGAGCTAGAAAATAAAAAAAATATGAGCGATTTACAGTATTGGGTCAGGAGATTCTATTGTTATTGTTGTTTAGTCGCTCAGTGGTGTCTTACTCTCTTGGGAACTCATGGATTGTAGCCCGCCAGGCTCCTCTGTCCATGGAATTTCCCAGGCAAGAATACTAGAATGTACTGTCATTATTTCCTTCTCCAGGGAATCTTCCCAATTCAGGGATTGAACCTGTGTTTGCTGTACTGTAGGCAGATTCTTTACCACTTAAGCCATTTGGGAAGTTCTACAACCACATAAAAGGGGTCTGAGAAAGAGAAATAGAAAAAAAGAGGGGAGGGGATCAAAATCATCTGAATAATTCAAGACTTCTTCCAGAATTGAAGAATATGAGCTTCCAGATTAAAAGAACTACACCAAACAGATGAAAGTGGACCCAGAGTAAAGCATAGAATTATGAAATTGCACAAACTAAGGGACAAAGCAAAGCTTTGAGAGAGAGAAAAATATTGGCCACGTAGAAAAACCATCGGAATCCGAATGTCTTTGAATTTAAGCATTAACTCTGCAAGCTAGATGATAAGGGAATGATTTCTTCAGAATTGTGAGTGAAAATGTTTTCCACCTGAGAATTCTTACCCAGCAAAACTATACATCAAGGATGGGGAATGCTCAGTGGCTCAGTCACGTCCGACTCTTGGCAACCCCATGGATTATAGTCCTCCACGCCCCTCTGTCCATGGGATTTTCTAGGCAAGAATATTGGAGTGGGTTGCCAGTGGGTAGGGAATAGTATGAAGATACTTTATACATGTAAAGTTGCAGAAGAAACCCTTTTCTCCCATACACCCTTTCTCAGAAAGCTGCTGAAGGTTATACTTTACCAATATAAGGGTGATAACAAAAAAAAAAGAGGGGGATAGCCAATTAAGGAAACAGGGGATCCAGCACAAGATAAAAAAGAAAGCTTCAGGATGATGGTCGGGAAGGACCCCAGAAGGCCGGCTGTGTACCACGAGAAGAGAGCATCCACGTTAGAAGGCTCTTCTCTAAGATGACGTTGATAGGATATCTGATAACTGAAGAGACTGGGAGTGTACTAATAAGAGATTGGGAGAACTTAGTGCTGAATTAGTAATAAATACATAGAAATTTTATAAATGAAAAAGCCAGACAGTTATTAACTATAGAATAAAAAAGTTGTACAGAAAAGGAAAAGTAATCATAGAATTCTACATGGCTTAGCTGAGAATAGTATTCACCTAGTCATTGTAATGTGTACTTGAAATATTTAATCACAAATATGCTATAAGTGCACGGATGCAATAGGAAAAATGAGAAGGTGGTGTGTGTGTCTGTGTGTGTTGACAAGTTGAAAGAGGGCTAAATGCTGATATTTTCTAGATGCTTCCTAGAAGTGAAAAATTAAGATACAAAATACGCATGGTATTTGAGCCATATTTTGAGTTATATGTCAAGATTCAGCTAAAAGAATTAAAGATGGTTGCCTCTCGTTAGAAATGGGGACCTGCTTCCATAACTCTGTTGAACTCTGAATTGTGTACAACATAACATTGGTTAAAAACAGTAAGTGAACATTAAAAGAAGTTTTCAAAATTAAAGAACGAGATGTTAAAGGGACTTCCCTAGTGGCTCAGTGGTAAAGAATCCGCCTGCCAATGCAAAAGAATGAGATGTTAGAAAAAATTCTCAGCTAACAAAAGTTATACTGCCTGTTTATTTTTTTATCCTCTCTCTTTTAAAAAGTTAAACTCTTTTACTCTAAGATGTAATTCAATTTATTTAAAGATCCTTCCTAATATGGATTATGAGGTATGCAGTTAACATCAGACTCGCTGAAAAGTAACTTTTGTGTGGCTTTTCCTTGAATATTGAAATACTTTTTAAAAGCTACACTGCTGGAAGTATTAGGGTTTTATTTCATTTATCATAGAATTGAAATGCCCTTATATGACAGCATTACAGACATTTTTCATTTTTAGGCACTGGGGACATTTGTTTGTGAGCCAGAGCCATCTGCAAAACCATGGGTGATTCAAGAGCCTTACTTGACAGTGAAGAGTACCCAAACACTGAGGCTCAGAAAGACCGAGTGCTGACTCTGGAAGAATGGCAAGAAAAGTGGGTGAACCACAAAACTGGATTTCATCAAGAACAAGGACATCAGTAAGAAGTGTTTATGTTTATATTAAATGTTGGTCTATAACAGAAATGCCCCATCAAAAACTGACTTTGGAAATAGAAATAATAATATAGGTACACATTATTTGACTGATTTTTAAGATACACAGGTTTAGTTTTTCACATTTGAGCATCTTTGAAGTCAGAATGCATCTGTGGCATGTCATGGTTTAATTGGCAGTGATATTTCTTCCCGTGGAGTATAAATCCTGGTGCAACCTACAGTTGATGGCATCTTCAATTTTTGGAATATGTCTTACTTTAACCCCCTGTAACACCTATTCATTGGTCACGTGTGTTTATACATACCCAGATGCTCAAGCTATGTTAATGCTACTATCTCTTTATACTGAAGAGTAGTGGTGTTATGACTTTGCTTTCCAATAGCATATGTTCAAATGTTAAAGTA
The DNA here is from genome assembly GCF_002263795.3 of Bos taurus. Classification (NCBI taxonomy): domain Eukaryota; kingdom Metazoa; phylum Chordata; class Mammalia; order Artiodactyla; family Bovidae; genus Bos; species Bos taurus. The sequence continues at coordinate 39,438,686 of NC_037350.1, forward strand.
CTGTCTACATGGTGGAAGAAGAGAAGTTGAGAGAAATTAATGTGAGCTACATGCTGAGCAATGTAATGGTAGTAGAAGTCAGCTTTGAAGCAGCAGCAATAAATGATGGCCCATTGCCAAGTAAAGTGGTCATGACAGATGTTCCTTCGTCCAGGCAGCCACCCTGACTGCCCAGGGAACATTGTTGTTATTATTACATTTGCACACTGAGTACTAGTTGGGATATCATTCCAGAGCCGTTGTATGAGTTCTCTCTGTTGTGTGGCTGGCCTTAGAACATACACACAGGTGGTGGTGGGTGGTCTGACTCTTCCGACCCCATGGATTATGTAGCCCATGTAGCCAGGCTCCTCTGTCCATGGGATTCTCCAGGTGAGAATCCTGGAGTAGGTTGCCATTCCTTCTCTATCACATAGGTATACATTTTTAAAACATATCAACTAACGAAAAATAAAATTTTGATTTTAATTACTAACCAGGAAAATCCCAGGTTTGGGTCAGGTTAACCCCTCACTAGCTACATGACTGAGCAAGCTGCTTAATCTTCCTGTTTCTTCATATGTAAACTGGCGATTTTAATAACCAAGGTTCTCTACTGAGTAAAAGTTGTTGGGAAATATTATGTGAGATAATGCATGAAAGGTACTTAGCATTATATGATTGTAGTCCTTTCCTCTGTGCCTTGGGCTAATTAAAACAATTTTTTTTTTTCTTCCCAGGCTATTAAAGAAGTATTTGGATACCTTTCTTAAAGGCGAGAAAGCACTGCGGGTATTTTTTCCCCTTTGTGGAAAAGCAGTTGAGATGAAATGGTATGAGCAAATAAGCATGAACATACTCTCTTGTCTTGATGATAAATACTGTGGGTGAATATTTAATAGGATATAAGTTTTAAAAGTTCCTTTCTCAGGAAATGTACAGGGATTCTATATTTAGTAGACTATTATTGATGGGTTCATAGAGGCAATATTCTCAAACAGTTAGGACACTGCCTAAACAGAGGGGTGAACTTGTCTTTTTCCTTGTTGAGTTAAGAAAAAGAATTAGTTTAGAACCATTGAGATGGGAGAGGGGAAGATGGAACCAGTTTTCCATCTTAATTCTCCTTCACCTTTGTGCATGGTTTAGTTTTTGTAGGTGTTTTAGGAATGTGGCTAAGTTAATTTTATGTATTTTAAATAGAGGTGGACAGAAAAATGAATTACAGCTTTTTGGCAAGAATGTATATAGTCCACAGTTCAGCTCAACCCTCCCCTCCCTCAACCAGCACGTAGGAGTTTTTGTTTTCATGAATCATTGCTAATAAAACCAGTGATAAAGAAAGTGTTTCTTGTGAGTAATTCTCTGTGAAAAGAATTCACTTTAACTAACAAGCCACCCTCAGTATGGGTTACCCTGACAATTGTTTCCTATACAGAATTTGTTGTAATGATTGATGTACAGATCCTATCTATGTGCCAAGATGTACTATTTATTTATAAGCATGAACACTGAGAACTTTGATCATCAAGCAGGAAAGAAAAATAAAATATATGAAAATGATTAGTAAGTGGAAAAATACAGTAACTTAAAAATGCTCTGTTCCCTATGTAAATATAGGTGGCCAAACCACAGAATGTGTATGCATTGGGAGTGGATTTTTGAGTGGGGACAGTGACATTTTTGCAGCCTGCCACCGCTCCCGCAACTTGTAGCTGAGAGCTTTTGCAAGTGGCTGCTGTGCCTTAAAGAGTCTGCTGCTGCTGCTGCTAAGTCACTTCAGTCGTGTCCAACTCTGCGCAACCCCAGAGACGGCAGCCCACCAGGCTCCCCCGTCCCTGGGATTCTCCAGGCAAGAACACTGGAGTGGGTTGCCATTTCCTTCTCCAGTGCATGAAAGTGAAAGTGAAGACGCTCAGTCATGTCCGACTCTTATCGACCCCATGGACCACAGCCTACCAGGCTCCTCCGTCTAGGTGGCCACAAAATTGAGAACATTACATCCTAACTGACTCACTGAATCAGACAAGAGAATTTCTTTGGAAACTACCTGCAAGAAAAACGTTAACTCTATGAACAGATTGTTTTATTGTCATAAGTGTTAACAACCTGGTTCTAGCAGAAGCTTTGACGCAAGATTAGAAAACGGTATAAGGAAACAGCCGATTAAATGTGATTGCTGAAGGTTCCTTTAGACTTTAGGGTCTAAAGTCATTTATAATAAGAATGCCAGAACTAAGCTACTGTAATTGTAGGTGGCTTTCTAGGTGGCTCAGTGGTAAAGAATCTGCCTGCCAATGCAAGAGACATAAAAGAGGAGGGTTCAATCCCTGGATGGGGAAGAAACCCTGGAGTAAGAAATGGCAACCTGCTCCAGGTTACCTGGAATGTTCCATGGACAGAGGAGCCTGATGGGCTACAGTCCATGGGGCTGCAGAGAGTTGGACATGACTATTATTGTATAAAAGTTGTTATGTTAGAGGATTCTTCACTTATGTAATAAATTTGTGTATTAAAGGTCTATACAGATATCCAGTGTGAATAGATAAACTATTAGCTGAAACTCAAAGACATTAACATAGTGTTTAGGACATTTTCTTAGATTTTGGGTTTTCTTAGGGCAATGGATTACAGTATAATGCAGTCTGTGTGAGTCCACTGTAGGCTATGCTTCATTTTTTCCACATGTAAAAATTTGTACTTTTTGACTTCCTTCACCCATTTCACCCATCGCTCACCCCCAGGCTCTGGCACCTACCAGTCTGGCCTCTGTATCTATAAGCTTGTTTTTGTTTTTGTTAGATTCCACATGTAAGTGAGATTATATGCTGTTTTTCACTGATTCATTTCACTTAGCGTAATACCCTCAGAGCCCATCCATGTTGTCATAAATGGCAAGAGTTCAATTATTTATGACTGAATAATATTCCATTGGAACAGTAAAGTTTTTTTAATGTGTATCCCAACTCCCATCCCCATAAACTTCATGATTTTATTGCATGATTTTGCATGGTGCAGTGGTTTTTAAGAAGGCATGTGTTGCATTATAGCATAAATGACTTATGTGTTTATTTAATGTGGCATAAAAATCAATACTGTACCTGGGTATTTGTGTCACGAGTGCTGTTCTCCCTGAAGTCTAAGATCCCAAGACTGAATTCTGTAACCATAAAGCTAATCAGGAAAATCCTAGCTATTTGCATATGGTCATGAAACAAATTTCTGGATAGGGTTTAGTGCAGATAAGTGGAAATTTTAACATTGTTATAGAAACGGATGCTAATGTTCTAGCCCTGTGTACTCCAGTACTATATCTTATCAGCCCCATGTGGCTATTTAAACTCAATCACACAAGCCACGTCTCAAGGGCCCTAGGCTATGTGGTTAGTGGCTGCTGGATTGAACAACACAGGTAGAGATTCTTCTCTCATCACTGAAAGTTTTAATGGACAGAGCTGATTTCTAGAGATTGAAAAGCATATCAAATTCATAGGATGCTGTTAAATCAAAAACTCTTCCAATCCGGTCCATTTTTAGTAAATCAACATTTTAAGGTATAATTTTCCAAGCTTTTAAAATTTCCCCAAGGTCCTATAAACCCTTTTCTCAGAACTCCACATAGCATAGGGTTTGAGAATATATAGATTATGTTATATAGAATATATAGAGAATATATAAATCTGCTTACTGTGGATCTGCATGTTCTGTGAAACCCTGTGAGTCTGAATTCATACAAATCTCTTAAAATTAAGGAAAATATATGCTTTTATTTAGTGTTGTACTCGAAAGAAAACTTTGTAATTATATGATTTGATGCAGGTTTGCAGACCGAGGACACAGTGTAGTAGGCGTGGAAATCAGCGAACTTGGGATACGGGACTTTTTTACGGAGCAGAATCTTTCTTACTCAGAAGAACCAATTATGGAAATTCCTGGAGCCAAAATATTCAAGGTGTGTTTGGTTTTGGCAAATATTATTTCCATACCCCACAAAAAAGGTTTTTCTCAGCATGAGTAAGTGAAGACACTATACACATCAGATGACCCCTCTTAATCTTCAGATTCACCAGGACTTTATATAGCATAAGGAACATAAAAAGATAGACCATAGCTAGATGTGAACAAATAGACATGAAAAGCCAAGATCAAAGCTTATTTGTCATATTTTTGGTTTGGGTTTGTTGGCTTTTTAATTTATCAACAAATGTTTCTGAGAATCTGTCAAGTGCCACACCCTGCGTAAGACACGGAAGAGATGAAAACACTGTCCCTGCCCTAAAGAACCGCTTGGCTTAGGAGAAAAGAGAAGCATAGGAGACTATTTGTCATACAGGGAGCTCAGTCAAACGACTTGGGGTATTAAGCAAACCGAGAGGGAAGTTTCCTAACCCAGCCTAAGGGGAGCTTCCTGAAGTGTGGTGACAGTTAGGGCTGGGACAGGCAGGGCATCAGGTCAGCCAGCTCAGGTGCCCTGTGAGGCTGGTACCTCATTCTGCACCACAGGGTTTTAAGTGGGAACGTGACAGCCAGGCTTTCTTTTGCAACCAGCCACGGTGGCTCAGATGGTAAAGCATCTGCCTGCAATGCTGGAGACCCGGGTTCAATCCCTGGGTGGGGAAGATCCCCTGGAGAAGGAAATGGCAACCCACTCTAGTATCTGCCAGGAAAACCCCATGGACAGAGGAGCCTGGTAGGCTACAGTCCCTGGGGTTGCAAAGAGTCGGACTCGACTGAGCGACTTCACTTTCACTTTCACCCTTGTAGCCTCAAGGGAAGTGAGTTTGAAGGGCGGTAGCCCCCTGGCAGAGACACCAGATAGGAGGTTGTGAGCAGTGGTCCGGGAAAGAACTTGAAGGGCTGCACTGGGAGAGCGATGGGGTGCTTAGAGGAACAGATGGCTTAAAGCCATGTTTAGGGTGTCACACTGGGAAGGCCTTGGTGATTAACTGAATGGGAATCCAGAGGGTGATGAGGTTACATTTCCAGCTCAGATGACTGGTTGGATGGCGAAACAGGAGAAACAAGTTGAAGAGCAGAGAAAATGAGCGTTGTTCTGGAGATGATTAGTTGCAAAGATGTGTGGTATGATAAGGGGGTACTGGCAACTGTCTCCAAAGCGTGGGGCAGTGTCTGGGCTGGAAATGATAGATTTGAGAGTTGTCTTCTGCCTGTGACCAGAATGATCCAGTGAAACTGCTGCACTAGCTTGGAATAATAATGGGGAAATAAGCAGAATCTACCCAAATGAGAACAAGTAGAGACTGTTTGTTCAGAGGGAGTCAGCCAATTGCATTTGGCAGAGGCTCAAAGCCTGGCAGTGGGGTGGGAAAGCTTCCTGGTGAAAGATGTGAAGGCTTCAGGTGCTATCGGCTAACTCGGAGCAGCACCCCAGTGATTGCTTTGGGAAGCATGTTTGAGTTGGAAGAGACGGGGAGGAGGGGTGGTGTTATAAATCAGGGAGGATGGCGGTCAACTGACCACCACCCTGCAGGGTTGCGGTTTGACTTCTCAGGCTGCTTGCTCCAGAGGCTATGGATCCAAGTTCTCTTATCAGACATGAGTTGTTGGTACGTGCAGTCTGGCCACTGAGTTTGTGTATTCAGTCTCTCACAAAGTACTCTCTTCTAAAGATTGAAATTAATCGCTCAGGTCAGTAGGAAGCTTGAGAGTACTTTATTTTGCAGCTTCCTCCCAGTTCGTTTTTAGATCATCTAAGAATCCTGGTTGCCTCGGTCCACAGAGGCTAGTCCTCCTGGGGGCCATGGTTCTCAGCCCCAGTTGCTGCTGCTGCTGCTAAGTCGCTTCAGTCGTGGCTGAAGCCACATGGCTGACTCTGTGCGACCCCATAGACGGCAGCCTACCAGGCTCCCCCGTCCCTGGGATTCTCCAGGCAAGAATACTGGAGTGGGTTGCCATTTTCTTCTCCAGTGCGTGAAAGTGAAAAGTGAAAGTGAAGTCGCTCAGTCGTGTCTGACTCTTAGCGACCCCATGGACTGCAGCCTACCAGGCTTCTCCGACCATGGGATTTTCCAGGCAAGAATACTGGAGTGGGGTGCCATTGCCTTCTCTGTCTCAGCCCCAGTGGCACCTTTGAAATTGTCTGTGGATCTTTTAAGATTCCCAGCGCTCAGGCTAATTAAGTCATAACCTCTAGAGGTGGGGCCTGGCACCAGGTCTGAGTAAACCTCCCCAGTGAGTCCCATCTGCAGCCTGAATTGATATTCATGGGCTGTTCTCCTGGCCTCTAGACCCCTCCCCCCTGTGTTTCCAGAGACCTCCCTGTGTTTCTGCAAAGACCTGCGCTTCTCTCATCGTAGCCTCTGTTGGCACCTCATTTCAGAATAAAATCCAATATTTTCAGACCCTTTAGTACCTCTCCTACCCTGCCCCTCTCCTAAGCCCAGGCTCCTCACCGCCCACCGCCGTGATATCAGCAGATGCGTCTAGCCGGTTCATCCGTGGCCACCTTTTGTTCCTCCTTTCCCCGAGCGAGGGCAGTGAAGTGAAGTCCCCGCTCTGTCTGCTCTGTTCCCACAGTTCTGGGCACACAACCAGAACAGCACAGCCCATCCTGTATCGTGGTGGCTCTCTGTTCCCACGCCTCACTGCCCCCACCAGGCTGTCCTTACCCGGGTCAGGGCCTATATCACATTTACTGCAGTCTCTAGAACCCAAGCTAATCCTGTCCACTAGACGCTTGGGAAATAAATGCTCATCGGCCAGTGAAAGAAAGAGAGAAACTGGGGAGTCAACAGAACTGCACTTTTAAAATGTCTGCCTGGTAACTGAGCAATCTGTGTGCTCGTCTTTAAGGGAGTTAAAATGTCAAGATTCTGCTACAGGGAACCTTGCTAAAATTTAACAAGTTCCAGAGTAAGTGCTAATTGATTTTCAGGGTTAACCAATCTCTGATTTTCCTTTTCTTTTTTTTTTTTTTTTTTGAGTTGATCCCAAAGAATCCCATACTGGTTTTTAATGTTTTGGTTTTTTTTTTTGGTTTTTAATTTTTTAAAGTGCCATTATTTTCAGTTAAAAAATATTTGTGAAAGTTGCAAGGTGCAGGAAGTGAGAGGGAAAAAATCGAGAGGAACTCACCGAAATGATTGAAAATCACTGTTCAGATGGTGGCAGGCAGGTTTTTTCTTTATTATGTAAATTCTTTATGCTGCTGCTGCTAAGTCACTTCAGTCGTGTCCAACTCTATGCAACCCCATAGACAGCAGCCCACCAGGCTCCCCCGTCCCTGGGATTCTCCAGGCAGGAACACTGGAGTGGGTTGCCATTTCCTTCTCCAATGCATGAAAGTGAAAAGTGAAAGTGAAGTCGCCCAGTCAAGTTTGACTCTGAGCGACCCCATGGACTGCAGCCTACCAGGCTCCTCCATCCATGGGATTTTCCAGGCAAGAGTACTGGAGTGGGGTGCCATTGCCTTCTCCGAAATTCTTTATAATGTGGTCCATATTTATTTTACAATTTAAAAAATAAACATTTAACAAATGATGTGTGAAGATGATTTGCCATGAAATTATGTCCTTTATGTTTTTAATTACATATTCTTTACTACCTATGCTCTGTTTTGTCCCCTCTTTCTCTTTTTTTTTCCTCTAACCATTCAGGTACCTCTTAATAAAATGGTTTGTTTTTTTTTTTACTTTTTCATTGCAGAGTTCTTCAGGGAACATTTCATTGTATTGCTGCAACCTTTTTGATCTTCCCAGGTAGGACTGATGTCTTCCTCTCCACTTTTAAAAATCTGAGTGTTTGCTAGACAGTGATGAGGTAGGTTGAGAATCTTTTTATCACTTCCGTCCAATTTGCAGTAGCATCCATGAAAAACATTCATTTGAGTCTGTGTTCTGCAGCTGGTTTTACTGGAGCCTACATGTCTGCACACATGATATCTTTGTCCTTGGGTAACTTCTTATTTTGATCCTAGGAAGGTAGGGAAAAGGAGGGGAAGAAAATGTCTTCCACTTCACACCTGTGTCTGTAACGGAAATGCATTTCAGTCTTAGACGGACAGAGGGGAGATCTCTTCTGAGAGTTCCTGTACCTGTTCCAGGGGCTGAGAGCAGAGTTGTTGCAAACTGTCCCTCATGCTTCCTTTGCGCTCCCAAGTCCAAGCTGCTGCCACCAGTGCCTAGAACCAGGCGGAAATGGACAGCTACACACACACACACACACACACACACACACACGTGTACACATGTGTCAGCACATCCCTAGAGATTCTGAGGGAAAGCATCTGTGAGATCCCAATTCCTTAACCGCTGGTGAGGTTCTAGCACATACCATGGGGAACCCTGTCTTGTTAAAGATTCGGTTTTTCTTATAGATTTTTTTTTTCTCTTTTTCTTTCTGGTAGAGCAAATATTGGCAAATTTGATAGGATTTGGGACAGAGGAGCCTTAGTCGCTGTTAATCCAAGTGATCGCAAACGGTTAGTGATTTGGTTTCTTTAATTATGTTGTTTCCCCCCTCTCCCCTTTTTAGCCTTAATTCAGTATCTCATACTTTTTCTGGTTTCCAGAAGATTCCTAGACTTTTACTAGTTTGGAATAGCTTGTTGTATTTGGAATTAGAAGACCTGTATCCAACAGTATCTTGGTCTAAAAAGTATAGGATTTGGCCGTGGGGACACAGGCGCAAGACTTGTGGCTCTGTCACTTCTAAGCCATGTTACTCTAGTCAGAACATTCAGTTCCTCTAAGCCTCAGTTTACTCCTCTGTAAAACTGTAATGTTCCTACTCATACCACCCTCCTCACTTCCAGTGACCCTGCTGCTGCTGCTAAGTCACTTCAGTCGTGTCCGACTCTGTGTGACCCCATAGATGGCAGCCCACCAGGCTCCCCTGTCCCTGGGATTCTCCAGGCAAGAACACTGGAGTGGGTTGCCACTGACCCTACCAGCTAATAATATTTGTTGGATTATTGCCATGTGCCAGACTTTGTTGAAATGCTTTATGTCGATCAACAAGTTCCTCCACAAAGTCGCCCTGTGAGGTATTAGGCCATCATTATTCCCATTTTACAGATGAGGAAGTAAGGTCAGAGAGGTTAAAAGTTATATGTCCACAGGGTGGCAAGCAAGTGCATGACAAAATTGAGATTCAGGGACGTCCCCGCTGGTCCAGGGATTAAGATTCCACACTTGCACTACAGGAGATCCCTGGTGTAGGAACCAGATCCCACATGCTTCGTAGCGCAGCCAGAAGATAAAATAAAACAAATAAAAATAGTTAAAGCCACGCCCATGCCTCGGCCCCCTCATATGGCTGTTGTGGGAATGGAAAGAAATGACACGTGCAGAAAGTGTCGACCCTAAATGACAGTTTAAATATTAGCCGTTACTGTATTAGGGCTTTTGATCTGGGTATTTTGAGTGGCCATTCGTCTGTACCTGGTCTAATTAGAAAATTAAACTATGAGAAGGCTACTGAGTGAAATGTGATCCTTCCTGTGTACTTTCCAACCCAGATGTCATTCACAGACTCATGTGGGTGTAGCACATAAATATTGAATTATTTAGTTTTATGGAGGCAGACTCGTAGCACGTGGCCAAAAGGGTTGGGACTACACATCGGTGAAATGAAGTCTCAGATTTTAAAAGTGAATTGTTTGACCAATTAGGCTTGTTGCCACACCTCATCTTTTTTTAATTAGACCGTGCCACATCCTCTTAATATGTGTTTTTCCCTTTTCTTTCTGACACTGTGCCTCTCTTCTTCCCTCTCTGGGACCCTTCCCTACCTCACATGCTTGAAAGTCATCGTTCCCTGAAGGACCATCCTTAGCGGGACTGTTCCTGCCTCTCCCCTGTACGCCCTCCTTCAACGATCACTTCAGTTCTCCTGTTACCGGAAACTTTCGTTCCAGTGTTCAACAAATACACATTAAGTTCCTACTGTGTCTAAAAACACACGATGCTGGAGAAATAACTGAACAAGTGCACGTTGGTATTGGCCCTCGTCGTTTCTGTATTTCCAGTTCTGTTCTTTTCCGAAAGCTGCTTGTGGAAAAAACCCAAACAAACTTTTTGGCCAACCCCAAATAGATATAAAATGTTAACGCATAGTAAGTGAAAGTGAAGTCACTCAGTCGTGTCCGACTCTTTGCGATCCCATGGACTGTAGCCTACCAGGCTCCTTCGTCCGTGGGATTTTCCAGGCTTCAAGAATACTGGAGTGGGCAGCCATTTCCTTCTCCTAACGCATAGTAAAAGCTTAATAAGTATGTGTTGAGTCAATAATTGAGAACAAATTAGACTGAAAGCCAGGGAAATACAGTTTCCCAGCAGCTACTATTGCCTCTTCCGTCCTAGAAATGAAGGCCTTCCAAATGGCCCCTGAACTGTTTAATTCATGGTAAGAAAGAGTCATGAGGCTCCTCTGGACTCTGTATTCCTGGTGCCCTTCTTCTCTTTTCTCCCCTTTCAGCCATCTGTGTGTGTGTGTGAGTGTGTCTGTGGTCACAGCCCCAAGAACTCCTGAGAACACTGGCCTTTGTTTCCGGAATAACTGTTTATTTTGAGCCATTGGACAGCTCCATGACTTTATCTTACATTTAAGGTACTTAGTGCTTTATCCCAGTCCTGCCCTCAGTACTGGGTGTCTTCCTGCTGAGATTACATCTGGGCGAGAACTGCTGTGTTTTCTGCTGTGACACTTAGGCCTTTTGTCTGACATCAATCAGATCTCTTGTTTTTCTGAATTTTTGGAAACAAGTTGAGAAAGTCTGCATTCCAAGAAGAAGGATGCTGGTGAGCCCCAGGACACCCTGCCGAACCCATCTGACTCATCACTTCCTGGGGACAGCGAGTTCTTTCTTGTTAAAAATGATAATCGGAAAGTTAAGACTCGAAGGTTTCTGCTCAGAAGTTTGCTTAGGGCTGGTTCTCTGACATGCGCGGAAGAGCGACCAGCTCAAACAGCTCGAGTTTTAGGGGCGTTGATGTCATGGATGCCGAAGGAAGAAGTCACTGACTTCTTAACACATACTGTGCTTAATACAAGTGCTTACAAGCACATACAAGTGCTGAATACACACTGTTCTAAGCACTTTCTATGTGTGAGCTCACTGAATCCTCACAACCGCCTGTGCGTTCACTGCTGGTCTTATCCCCATTTAACAGATGGGGAAACTTGAGGCACAAAGGGATAAAGACTTCGTCAAGCTTACACAGCCAGTAGGTGGAGAGGTTGGACTTTGAGCTTGGGGACCTTGGCGAGCCCGTCCTCCTAATCTCCACCCTAGACAGTCTCTCTGATTTCTCCCAGGGCTCCAGACAGGGCTGGCTTCACAACTGGACCTGGTGGAAACCCATATGCCAAGTGCCAAAGCGCCCTACCCAGAGCTCTGCAGCCTGTTGACCTCTGTCTGTCTCTCTCACTGCCACTCACCTCCTTGTGTGCATCTCCTCTGTCCTCCTGCCTCAGCACTCAGCTTTCTCTGCTGACACACTCCTGCTCACATGTATCTGACTCACAGCCCTTAGCCTTCTCAGCTCCAGCCACCGCCCAGAACAGCAACTTCAGGGTTTAGTTCAAAGACCACAGTGAACCATTAACTCCTCTTTTTTTTTTTTTTTTCTTTTGAACTTTTAATTTTATATTAGGGGCTTCCCTGGTGACTCAGTGGTAAAGAATCCACCTTTCCATGCAGGAGACATGGGTTGAGTCCCTGGGTCAGGAAGATCCCCTGGAGAAGGGAATGGCCAACCCACTCCAGTATTCTTGCCTGGAGAATTCCATGGACAGAGGAGCCTGGTGGGCTACAGTCTGTGGTGTCGCAAAGAGTCAGACACAACTTATCTACTAATGACAACAGACAATATTTTATATTGGAGTATAGCCCATTAACACTGTTATGATATTTTCAGGTGGACAGCAGAGGGACTCAGCCATACATATACATATAGCCGTTCTTCCCCAAACTCCCCTCCCGTCCAGGCTGCCACATAATATTGAGCAGAGTTCCCTGTGCTATACTGTAGAACCTTCTTGGCTCTCCATTTTAAATACAGTATTGCGTCCATCCCAAACTCCCTAACTATCCCTTCCTCCATCCTTCCCCTCTGCCCCTGGTAACGGTAAATTTATTCTCTTAAGACTGCAGATCTGTTTCTGTTTTGTAAATAAATTCATTTGTATCATTTCTTTTTAGATTCTGTATATAAGGGATGTCATAGGATATTTATCCTTTTCTGTCTGACTTCTTCACTCAGTATGACAATCTCTAGGTCCATCTATGACCAACTTCCCTTTGGATCTAACTCAGTTTCCCAGTGGAGTCATCTGATCGGTCAAATTCATCATTCTGTCTCCTGGTTGGTCTGCTGATGGGCCCTGTTAGCATCTGGTCCCCACTCTGAACCCATCAGACGTGGCTGGGAAGTGGTATTGCCTGCGGCCCAGGACACCCGCTCCAAAGGACAGTTGCAGTAGCACTCAGGGGTCATGCCATACTTGCAGAACTCTAATGTTCTTGAATTTCGACCTGTTTATCAGTCTTGCACACGGGCGTGCTAAGTCACTTCAGTTGTATCTGACTCTTTGTGAGCCTGTGGACTGTAGCCCACCAAGTTCCTCTGTCCATGGGATTGTCCAAGCAAGAAGACTGGAGTGAGTTGCCATGCCCTCCTCCAGAGGATATTCCTGGCCCAGGGATCGAACCTGCATCTCTTATGTCTCCTGCACTGGGAGATGGCTTTTTTTTTACCAATAGCGCCACCTGGGAAGCCCGTTTATGAGTCTTCTGTCCAGCTAAAAAGAGGAGAGGGATTGTTTTGTGCCTCTTATCTGAGCCCCTGGCAACCACCCCATCACCCAGAATATTTGTTAGACTGCAGCATCCCCAGCCCCACAGCAAACCTACTGACTCAGTCTTGGGATGACTGACACCCAGGCATCTTTTCTTCCCATGGATGCCCAGGTCATCTCGATACCAGCCTGGTCTGGGAACCACTGCCCCAGAACTGGCAGTGCTTCTGGAAATACTTGTTCAAAGCTGACCGGCCTCCGGGGTCCAAGTCACTCTGGAAGGAGCCTCTCCTCCACTTTATTTGACATCTTCTGGTCTGAGGGGCTCCTTCCTGAGCCTGGCTTCCTTTGTTTTTTTTTTTTTTTTCCGGTCTGTTCCTCGAGGCATTTGGATCTTAGTTCCCCTGTCAGGAATTGATCCCAGGACCCCTGCTTTAGAAGTGCAGAGTTTTAACCACTTGACCTCCAGGGAAGTCCCAAGAGCTCCTTTTGATTCCCGTCTTCTCTATCTCCCAGCTTAGGTGGGTAACATCATTTGCTGAGCCCATTTCTGGCTGTTTAGAATAAGACTCGACTTCGTGTGATTTTTTCGGAGAATTAAACTCGTAACAGAGGAAAGGAAAGCTAGGCTTCCCTCCCTGCATCTGGTCTTCCACAGGCCTTGACTTTGTAAAGAAATGTAACACGTGCCTTTTTGTATTCTTTTCAGCTACTCAGATGTAATGTTGTCCCTAACGAGACCTGGGTTTCGGTACCTCTTGTCTGTTTTTTCTTACGATCCAACCAAACATGCAGGTAAAGTTTCCTTTTTGTTCTTTTTCCGGTTGCCTTGTTTCCTGATTTCTATGACGGGGATAGCATTATTTTCTCCTACTTTATCTCATGGGAGGCATCCTGCTTATATACATGAAGTCTGTGTCAGCCGTGATGGGGGGATGGGATGCGTTGGGCTGATGCCAACAAATACAAATACATCTTCATAGGAAGATGGGGTGAGAAGCGCATGTGGGAAGGTAGGAGGTGGGCAGGAAAATCTCTATTGCTGCTTTTTAATTGCTGGAATTTTATAATTTATTGCATGTTAAAAATGTTCTTGTTCTGTCACTAAGTTGTGTCCGACTCTCTGTGACCCCATGAGCTATAGCATGTGTTAAAAATAACTGTATATTTTTTGAATGTGTAAAAGGGATGTTTTCTTCTGGATTCATTTAAATGTGTTTGAACATTAATGCTTGACCTTTTAAGTCATGGCTTTTCAGGAAGAAGTGAAAACCAAGTGCACAGACTTTCAATTTGTAAACATTCCCTTTTTGATTTTTAATGGAGCTTTTAAAAAAGTTCCTTGTTTTATACATATTAATGTTAGTGTTTTTTTTTTTCTGTTTGAAGAAGTCAGTTCTTGAAAACTCATTAAAAGACGAGACCTAGTAGCTATAATTAAGTCTGGGAACATTTGGATGGAAATAAAAACTAAGGGAGACAGATGTCAGCCCTGCAAATGTGATTTATCAACTTACTGACCAGAGAGATGTTAATACACCTTTCGTTTGTGTGTTGTGTGTATGTGCTCAGTCGTGTCTGGCTCTTTGCGACCCCATGGACTATAGCCCAGCTGGTTCCTCTGTCCATGGGATCTACCAGGCAAGAATACTGGAGCAGTTTTCTATTTCCTTCTCCAGGGGATCTTCCCGACCCAGGGATGGAACCTGTGTCTTTTATGTCTCCTGCACTGGCAGACAGATTCTTTACCACTCTGCCACCAAAATGTTACTGACTGAGACATTTCAAAATTCACTTACATAATGAATCGGCAGCCACAGGTGTTAGTTTCAGCAAAAATGCCCCAGTCAATGATGTGTTAAATTCCCTTCCTGAGCAGTAGGCCTAAGGAAGGGCCTGTGGGAAGAAGACAGAGCAGGCTCTGTCTGGGGTGGAGGCTCAGAATACCTTCTAGAACGGGGCAGAAGTTGTTTCCTTTAAAGTGCCCGCAGCAAAATGGGCAGAGTGTGTAGAATGAGGGACTGTGCATGGTCGAAAATCTATGCTCTGGAAGCAGCAAGTCCCAGGGGAATTTGTTCATGAACTCCGCTCTCACGTCCCTATTCCCAAGTCCCACAGCTGACTCAGCGTCTCATGTAAGCTGGAGGTGCGCGTCTGCCGTTAGCTGGTCTTTGGTATAAGATGTGCAAAATAAGAAGCAGAAAACGTGTCCCATCCTCACCTGTTTGGATAATCGAGTTGTATGTGGAAGGAATATCCCTAGGTCATTGGGAATAAGCTGAGAAGTGGGCCCTGAAGGTTTGTTTCTCTTTAGAATTAGATCTGTAGAGCTTACTCTTCACCATGTTTCTCTTTTAATTAGGTCCACCGTTTTACGTTACAGATGGGGAAGTTAAAAAATTGTTCGGTAAGTTACAGATGTGTGCTATAACTTTATAAGTAAAGTCAACTGTTTTGAGCTGTTAGCAAACTATTAATATCTGAGGTACTTAAAAGTCCATTTTATTGGAGACTATTTTAATCCCCCAAAAAGGGACCCATCTCTGTAATATGCCTTTTTAGCTAAATGGTACGTTTATGTTAAAGGCATCTCAATTCTTCTAGAGAGATGGTATATTTATTTTAACTCTTAGGAGTTAAAAATGATAATAACATTCAGAGTTGAGAAAATGTATTCTTAGTATTTTCCCATTTTCATTAAAAAGAAAGGAAAAATCTTCAGTACACACAGTTTTTAAGTCACGATATGTTTTTGAAGAATTGAGTGTATTCGTCATAAAATTTTAACTTGCCACTTTCTTTTTGTTTCAGGTTCAGTATGCAATATTCAATGTCTAGAGAAGGTTGATGTTTTTGAAGAACGACATAAAAGTTGGGGAATCGACCAGATTATTGAAAGGTTATATCTATTTACAGAAAAGTAAATGAGACCTAAATAGAAGCAAATAATATCAAAATGTTTTTGAACAATTGAAAATTGTGCTAAGGCATGAAAATGGATGACTTTTGCAGGAAAAATTGTTCACAAATCATATCACAGATCTTTGCTAAAAAAATGCTTATAACTTTTTAGAAAAAGCACATATTTTGGAAAGGAGTGTATGACTGAGAATAAAATATTGTACTTGTATGTCTTACAGATTGTAAGAATTTTTTACAATCAGCAGATATTACTCATATAATTAAAAAAGAAAAAAGAAATGCAATGTATGTAACAAATATAATAGAAAAATGGTATCTTTATGAAGTTTAGAAGCACTGAGGAGATGCAGCACTTTTAACAGGGTTCAAGGTAAAAGCTAACCATCTAAGACATTATAATAAAACATTAATTTTTACTATAAACCCTCAAATTGTACTAAATCCTAGCATTCCTTTTCATATTTTTCTTCTTATATAATTTTATATGCGACAGAATGAGGAAAAAAATTTTTAACTAATGAAATTGACCACTCTATATGGAACAAAATATTTTTCTCAAACTGTAAAAATAAATCATTTTTAGAAGTTTTTTCCTGTGTTTGGCAGTTTTTTGTTTCTCTTAATCTAATCTTGTTTAAATGATAAAGTCTTAAGAAGTGAGGGGTACTTAGGGGTGGGTTCATGTCTGTTCATTATGAAAGTTTAGAGTCAAAACTTTTCAGTTTTCACTAATAGTCACATTTTGTTAAATCAGACATTCCTCTCTTACTGCACCACCTAATACCTAAACGATTCAGCTTGTTTAGCTCATTTTAGTAGGCTGGGGTGCATTATTAAAATTATTTAATGGTGTGTGTGTGAAAATTTGAGAAGCGTTGACATTTCCAGATTCTCATTTCCAACCATACAGCTCCAGCTCATTTTTCTGTGGGTGCTCGAAACGTTCAAGCCTCTACCACTTACCCCTCACCACTGGAGCCCAGCACATGGGGCACAAGTTTATGAAATTAGACAGGTGGGTGAGTGCTGGAGGGCAAGGTACCTGGAGGGAAAGCAGAGCTGGAGATGTCACCGGACCCCAGGTCGGGTCCAGGGAATCACGCAGGTGATGGAGACCTGCCTATTATGGAGGTCCCCCAAGGCTGGCCCGAAACTCAAAACTCACCAACCCAGGAGGGGTTCAGGCTGGCAGTGGTAGCGAGTTTTTGCTCCTGTGAGCTCACAAGCCCGAGCTAAGGTGCCTACTGTCTTTGCTCCTTCTCGGTTCAAAAGTTGCGTCTCTCCTCCTGGACTGAGATGCTTCTAGTCTGTGCCACTGGCTGTCTTCCTGCCTTCCTGCCGCAGGTACACTCTGCGACATAACTGTGTCCTTGGACTCGTTCTGGGATTCCTTCTCAACTGCATGTGTGTGGTGTGTCTTCCCAGGCTTGCAAAACCAGCAGCCCGCCTGCTTGAGCGCTGACTCCATCCCCAGACTCCACGGCCTGTCGCCCTGCACCCCCTCTCTGCTGTCACCGCTTGAGCTGGGTCTCCATTTCCCCTCCTCTTCCGCCTGGTGCTTTGCACAGCAGTCAGCCACTGACCACAAGACCCGTTCTTCAAACTCTGTCCCCTGTGGGGCTCCTTCTAGGGGGAAGCAGGAAGAGATGGTTGTGCTATTCCTGGGTCCTTTAAGGGAGGAGTATTGGAGGAAAGTACAGAGGAAATCCATGGACACTTCACCACAGAGGAGGAAAGATTCTTCTTAGGAAACTCAGAGTTAGGCTCAAGGAATTTCTTTTATTAATCATCATGTGTTTATATGTGACCAGGATTATACTCTATAAGGTACTTGAGAAACCTTTCAACATGGACTTTAGAGATAAGCAAGTGCTTAGCATGATTCCTAGATAAATGCTATTTTCCTAACAGTGCTTCCTATAAATACTAGAGAACCATCAAAGAAAAGTTTTAACATTGGGGTTTGCTGCCTGTATGTTGCATCCTTTTAAGTGTTCATTAGTTCATCCATTTAAAAAACATGTGTTGGAAGAAAAGCTATGATCAACCTAGACAGTATATTAAAAAGCAGAGACATTACTTTGCCAACAAAGCTAGTCAAAGCTATGGTTTTTCCAGTCGTCATGAATGAATGTGAGAGTTGGACCATAAAGAAGTCTGAGCACTGAAAAATTGATGCTTTTGAACTGTGGTGAAGACTCTTGAGAGTCCCTTGGATTGCAAGGAGATCCAACCAGTCAATCCTAAAAGAAATCAACCCTGAAAATTCATTGGAAGGACTGATGCTGAAGCTGAAGCTCCAATACTTTGGCCACCTGACGCGAAGAACTGACTCATTGGAAAAGACCCTGATGCTGGGAAAGATTGAAGGCAGGAGGAGAAGGGGACGACAGAGGATGAGATGGTTGGATGGCATCAGCGACTGGATGGACATGAGTATGAGCAAGCTCCAGGAGCTGGTGATGGACAGGGAAGCCAAGCATGCTGCAATGCACGGGGTCACAGTTGGACGCGACTGAGCGACTCAACTGAGAACTTCCCTGGTGGGCCTGTGGTTAAGATTCCGCATTTCCACTGCCGGGGTGCAAAGGTTCCATCCCTGGTGGGGGAAGTTCCACATGCCACACGGTGAGGCCAAAAAAATAAAATTAAATAAAAAATAACGTGTTGGTCTCCCTCTGTGTACACAGGCAAGCACTAGGCATTGGTCTTCTGGAACTTCTTCTCTCTTCAGAAAAAGAAAGAAGGGTTGAAGATAACAATTTTAAGATTAGATAGAAAGGAAAATTGGACTCCATACACTTGGTAAAGGAGAAAAAGGACAAGTGGCTGGGGGGTGGGAGGCGGTTGGGTGGACAGGGACGCTGGAGCAGTATCCCAGCTGTGAAAGGCTGCAAACCTACACGTTTTTAGTTCTGAAGCTTTGTGTCACTGAGAAGGCCTCAGCTCCGGATCAAATTCCACAAAGTTAAATTTCCATATTTACCGATTAGAGTGTTGACAGCAAATGGTTAGAGTCGATTGTGTGTGTATGTGCCAAGGGGCTTTCCTGAACCACTGTGCTGTCTACTAGGACAAGTGACAGACCGATTATTGTGACCATTCTTAAAGAAGGCGGATTTCTTGCAGGTTCGTCTGGTTTACCTTGCTGAACACCTCCAACCTCTTGGCGCAGTGCCGCCTGTTGCCACGCGAGGGCAGCACAGGATCAAGAAGAAGCCAGGCTCTTCCCCAAGCGCAGTTGCTCGTAGGATAGAGGCTCCGTCAGTCACATTGAGTGGCAGGGCTTGGGGTGGTGGTCTTTGGATTCGTTCTAAAACAATGTGGGAGCAGAGACAAGTTAAAGGCACATCAAACATCCACGAAATCCGTCTGGAAAACATCTTGAGAAGGTAATACACCAGAGACTTGGTCTACATCTCTTAACTAGAGGTCTAACTGTTCCCCGGCCGTAATCACTCGCTGCATGGGGTTACTGAGCTGAAAAAGGATGTGCTATAAATTTAAAATACACACTGGACTAGTGCTAATAAAACAGAGAGTGTAAAATATCTCACTAATTTTTACAGTGATTATGTGTCATAAAGATAGCATTTTGGATATTTTGGATTAAATAAAATATGCATATCCGATTAAGCTCATTTCACTAGCTTCTTTTCCTTTTTAAAATGTGGCTACTGGAAAATTTAATATTATATACGTGGCTCTTATTATATTTCTATTAGACAACATTAATTCTAAAAACATTCCACTTTTAGGGGGAAATTTAGGTTTCCTGAATGTTTTTTCTTAAGGATCACTGCAGAAAGCAATTTCTATTTGGAATGACAATGTATTATAGTCTGAAATTATAATATTAAGTTGATTACTATGTCCCAATACACAGATCATCTTTGAATCTTGTAACACTCGGTAGGAAAATGTTCTTTCTTATCTTACATTAAATCTTCCTCCAGGGGATTTAATGGGATAAAGATTTCCTGTTTTCTCAAAAGTCTAGCAAATAAGAGGGTGAATGATGGTGGTAATTATCTCTAAATGAGGAAAAATGATCTGATAAGTAATTTTGCCAAAGACAATGTTCATGCAGACATTGAGGGGAGAATTCCTGAAAGTGATTGCTTGTAGTTCCACAATGATTCCTGAGAGACTGTGTTACCTCCTGTTTGAAGATTTTTTTAAAACATATTGTATATTCTCTATGTTTTCCATATTGATTGAAGTTGAAAGAATTTAACTTGATGTCATTTGAGGGACTTTTGTATCACTGGTTCTCAAACTTGGCTGTACCTGATAAGCTCGAAGGGAACTTTAAAAAAATCCTAGCTGCCCAAGGACTTCCCTGGTGGACCAGTGGCTGAGACTCCACACTCCCAGTGCAGGGGGACTGGGCTCGATCCCTGGTGGGGGAACTAGATCCCACAGGCCACAACTAAGACCCAGTGCAACCGAATAAAACATCCCAGCTGCCAGACCACACCCTGGACAAATTACTCGTTGGAGGATGAGACCCAGGTATTTACCATGTGCAACCAACATTGAAAATGACTGGGATAGTTAAGACCGTGGGCTCTGAAAACTGCCTGGCTTCAAAGCCCAGCCTGGTCGCTTCCTAGCCCCGTGACCCTGGGCAAGAAAGTTAACCTCTGCAACCACTATGGCAGAAACAGGGTGATGAAAATATCACATCTTGTAAGGACTGTCATGTGGTTTAAATAAGATAACCTGTGCAAAACACTTAAAAGAGGGTGAGCATGCAGTAAGCTGATTATTAACTATCAACTTTCTAATTTCATATTCATTTCTCTGGAACACATTTCCAGCCATGGTCCTTGCCTCTAACACAAATTCACCTGTGTATTTCATGTATTGTCCTATGACATTCCTTCATTCACATTGCTATTGTTGTTCAGTCGCTCAGTCATGTCCAACTCTTTGCGACCCCATGGACTGCCGCACGCCAGGCTTCCCTGTCCTTCACTACTATCTCCCTGAGTTTGCTCAAATTCATGTCCATTAAGTTGGTGATGCCATCCAACCATCTCATCCTGTGTTTCCCCCTTCTCCTCCTGTCTTCAATCTTTCCCAGCATCAGGGTCTTTTCCAGTGAGTCTGCTCTTTGCATCAGATGGCCAAAGTATTGGAGCTGCAGCATCAGTCTTTCCAATGAATATTCAGGACTGATTTCCTTTAGGATTGACTGGTTTGATCTCCTTACTGTCCAAGGGACTCTAAAGAGTCTTCTCCAGCACCACAGTTCAAAAGCATCAATTTTTCGGTGCTCAGCCTTCTTTATGGTCCAATTCTCACATCATACATGACTACTGGAAAAACCATAGCTTTGACTATTGGGACCTTTGTTGGCAAAGTGATGTCTTACATAAATTCATTTTTCAAGTGTTCATTGAGCATCTACTTTACTATGAGAGGGCTTCCCTGGTGGCTCAGTAGTAAAGAATCCACCTGCCAATGTAAGTGTCACAGGTTCGATTTCTGGATTGAGAAGATCCCTGGGAGAAGGAAATGGCAGCCCACTCTAATATTCTTGCCTGAGAAAACCCATGGACAGAGGAGCCTGGCAGGCTACAGTCCATGGGGTCGCAAAAGAGTCGGACATGATTTAGTGACTAAACAACAAAAACAACAACTTACTATGAGAATTATAGAAGGTCCAAAAGAAAACGCGTGCACCTGCCTTATCTACTTGGGTTTTAATTTCCTTCATGCACCTGTGTTTTCCCAATAGATCATAAGTATCATGAGCTCTGAGACTAGGTTTCACACCTGGCCAGCCCCAGCCCCTAGCATCCAGCACTGCTGACGGGAAATCGGAGGGCGCTTTGCTGGGTACCCGGGAGCAGCCTGCTTGTCCTCAATAGGTGTCCTCAAGTGTAAAGGGAAGGCGCTCCATCCATGACTGGTGTGACGATTGCAGGTCTGACTGCGTGCTGTGGATTGTTGTTGTTCAGTCACTCAGTCTTATCTGACTCTTTGCGACCCCACGGAATGCAGCACGCCAGGTTTCCCTGTCCATCATTAACTCCCAGAGCCTACTCAAACTCATGTCCATTGAGTCTGTAATGCCATCCAACCATCTCATCCTCTGTTGTCCCCTTCTCTTCCCGCCTTCAATCTTTCCCAGCATCAGGGTCTTTTCCAATGCGTCGGTTCTTCACGTCAGGTGGCCCAAGTATTGGAGTTTCAGCTTCAGCATCAGTCCTTCCAATGAATATTCAGGACTGATCTCCTTTAGGATGGGCTGGTTGGATCTCCTTGCAGTCCAAGGGACTCTCAAGAGTCTTCTCCAACACCACTGTTCAAAAGCATCAATTCTTTGGTGCTCAGCCTTCTTTATGGCCCAACTCTCACATCTATCCATACATGACTACTGGAAAAGCCATAGCTTTGACTATATGGACCTTTGTTGGCAAAGGAATGTCTCTGCTTTTTAATACGCTGTCTAGGCTGTGGATCAATTTCAGTTCAGTCTCTCAGTCATGTCCCACTCTTTGCAACCCCATGGACTGCAACATGTCAGGCTTCCCTGTCCATCACCAATTCCCAGAGCCTACTCAAACTCATGTCCATTGAGTTAGTGATGCCATCCAACCATCTCATCCTCTGTCATCCCCCTCTCTTCCCACCTTCCATCTTTCCCAGCATCAGGGTCTTTTCCAATGAGTCGGTTCTTCGCATCAGGTGGCCAAAGTATTGGAGTTTCAGCTTAAGCATCAGTCCTTCCAATGAATATTCTGTGGATCAGTTCAGTTCAGTTCAGTCCCTGAGTTGTGTCCGACTCTTTGCGATCCCATGGACTGCAGCACGCAGTCTATTCTGTGGATTCTGCTAAGTCACTTCAGTCGTGTCCGACTCTGTAATTGCTGCAACTGCTAAGTCGCTTCAGTCGTGTCCGACTCTGTGCGACCCCATGGACTGCAGCCACCAGGCTTCTCCGTCCATGGGATTCTTCAGGCAAGAGTACTGGAGTGGGTTGCCATTTCCTTCTCCAATGCATGAAAGAGGAAAGTGAAAGTGAAGTCGCTCAGTCGTGTCTGATTCTTAGCGACCCCATGGACTGCAGCCTACCAGGATCCTCCATCCATGGGATTTTCCGGGCAACAGTACTGGAGTGGGGTGCCATTGCCTTCTCCGACTCTCTGATTAGAACTTGTTAAAATCCACTGTGCGCCTCTCCGGATACAGTGCGGCGCGCGCCCACAAGGGGGCGGCACCTCTCGGCTGAGCGGCCGGACAAAGTGGACGTCAGGCCCAGCGGCCCCGCCCCGTGACCGTGACCCCAGGCCGCGCCGGCGCGGCGTCCAGCTCGGCGGGCAGACGGCGCGGCCGGAGCGTGCGGGGCGGGGGCCGCGCGATGGGGGCCGAGGCCGCTGGGAGCGGGCCGGCGCTGCGGGAGCTGCTGCGCGAGGCCGAGACCAGCCTGCTTGAGTGCAAGGTGTGCTTCGAGCGGTTCGGCCACCGCCAGCAGCGGCGCCCACGCAACCTGTCCTGCGGCCACGTGGTCTGCCTGGCCTGCGTGGCCGCCCTGGCGCACCCGCGGACGCTGGCCCTCGAGTGCCCCTTCTGCCGGCGGGCCTGCCGGGGCTGCGACACCAGCGACTGCCTGCCAGTGCTCCACTTCCTGGAGCTCCTGGGCTCCGCGCTGCGGCCCGGCCCGGCTGCCCCGCGCGCCGCCCCCTCCGCCCCGGGGGTCCTCACCTGCCAGCACGCCTTCGGCGGCTGGGGGACCCTGGTCAACCCCACCGGGCTGGCTCTGTGTCCCAAGACGGGGCGGGTCGTGGTGGTGCACGACGGCAAGAGGCGAGTCAAGGTCTTCGACTCCGGGGGAGGCTGCGCGCATCAGTTTGGAGAGAAGGGGGACGCTGCCCAGGACCTTCGGTACCCGGTTGACGTCACGGTCACCAACGACTGCCATGTGGTCGTCACCGACGCCGGCGACCGCTCCCTCAAAGTATTTGACTTTTTCGGCCAGATCAAACTCGTCTTGGGAGGCCACTTCTGCTTGCCGTGGGGTGTGGAGACCACCCCGCAGAATGGGGTCTTGGTCACGGACGCGGAGGCGGGGTCCCTGCACCTCCTGGAGGTCGACTTTCCCGAAGGGGTCCTCCGGAGGACTGAACGGTTGCAGGCTCACCTGCGTCACCCGCGGGGGGTGGCGGTGTCCTGGCTCACCGGGGCCATCGCGGTCCTTGAGCACCCGCTGGGGCCCGGCGCCTGCAGCAGCACCACGGTGAAGGTGTTTAGCGCGAGCATGCAGCTCATCGGACAGGTGGACTCCTTCGGGCTGAGCCTCTTTTTCCCTTCCAAGATCACCGCCTCCGCCGTGGCCTTCGATCACCAGGGCAACGTGGTGGTTGCCGATACTTCCAGTCCGGCTGTCCTCTGTCTAGGCAAACCGGAGGAGTTTCCAGTGCTGAAGCCCATCATCACCCACGGTCTTTCGCATCCCGTGGCGCTGACCTTCACCAAGGAGAGTTCTCTTCTTGTGCTGGACAGCGCGGCCCATTCTGTAAAAGTCTACAAGGTTGACTGGGGGTGATGGGGTGTGGTGGGGGTCCTGGGACCTGCTCCAGAAGCCCTGGAGCTGCCCCTGTTGAGCCCTGAATCAATGACTTAATCATCTGTTCAATAGAGATGACTGTAACTGCCTGGTAGACTTAACAAAGGTGGGGGCCATTATTAAAGAATAATAATGAAATCTACCATTGATGGATTATGTACTCCTAGTGCCAAGAAATTTGTGAATATTAGCCCCTTTAATCCTTTCAACGGCCCAGTGGTAATTTCTATTACGTATCTCATTTTAAGGATGAGAAAACTAAGACCCAGAGAGCTAAAGAGATTTATCCAAGGTCACATTTACTTACTCTGACAGTCACAAATGGAACTCAATTCTGACTCCAAAACGCCTTGCTCTTAAATAAGACAACAGATGTGGAAAAATATATATGAGTGTATATTGTTGCTACATGTACTCTATTTACAAGTAGCTATTGTCTTAGAGGCACAGAGAAAGGAGACTTCATAGAGTTCAAGAGAAAAAGGATTTTGTGGTGGATGTCAGTTTAGTTCAACATACAATTCCTTTGATGGCTCTTTAGATGAAGTTACTGTGGATCTTGAGTTACTTGAAAAACAAAAGCAATCAACTTTGCTTATTCAAAAGGTCAACACTTCTCTTAGTACCTGTAACTGCTCTGCTATAGGCACTTATGAAATACTACTTGGTTGGTTGAGAAAGGTTTGTGTTTTTGTTTTTTTGTGTGTGTTCTAAGAAATCTTTACTTAATCAAGATAACTAAGATTTTTTTTTTCTTATGTTTTCTTCTACAAGTTGTTAATTTTTGGGTGTCCCATTTTGAGTTGATTCCTGTCTACAACATGAAGTATGGGTTGAGGTTTATTTATTTATTTTTTTTTTTGATATGAGGGTATCCAATTATTCCAGCACTATTTGTTGAAAAGATTTTTTTTTTTCCTCCTTGTAGCATGAGGGATCTTAGTTCCTTGGCTAGGGATCGAACCCGTGCTCCCTGTACTGGGAGCACAGAGTCTTAGCCTCTGGACTGGGACGGAAGTCCAGGAGAAAGACTTATGTCAGTGTAAGTTCTGAACTCCTGTGGAATGCTCTACACATGTACTTGTGTTAGAGGGCTGGATGATATTTCTTGTTAGTGTAATATAGAGATAAGTCACCACAGGCAGTTCATGGCAGAAATGATTTTGCTTGCCTCTTTATGATCAGTGGTAATCTGAAGAACTTTTGTGATGGGGTTTTTCTCTATTTAAATCTGTCCCATATGTTGCAAACACCAGGCACTCAATAAATAATTCCTTTGATCCTGAGTTGGCATTTAACCACTGGCAAATCCCTCGTGGCTCAGACAATAAAGAATCTGCCTGCAATGCAGGAGATAGGGGTTTGATCCCTGGGTCAGGAAGATCCCCTGGAGAAGGGAATGGCAACCCACTCCAGTATCCTTACCTGGGAAATCCTATGGATCTAGGAGCCTGTTGGGCTACAGTCTGTGGGGTTGCAAAGAGTTAGACATGACTTGGTGACTAACACTTCCACTTTTCACTTTCAGACACTTTAACTACTTCTTGAATTGACATGATGGCTTGACCAAGATGATGCCTGCTATAAGGTTGCATTGATTAAGTGAATAGGTGGAGATTTCGGGTGAAGTAGCTGCTTCTCTATAAGCTGTATGTCTAGCTGGTATAACATTTCAGAGTTAAGGGCTGTTGGAAAAATACCAAATAGCCAGCACCTCAGAAGCAGTAGCAAAACTTTTTCCTCGGGGAAGAAATAGTGGTTTTGAAAGGTGAGGGTTTGCTTTAGGTAATAGCTGATGCTTTATCAACAATAGGATTCTAATTTACAAAGCATTTTCATAGATATAATGTACATTCTAGACACAGCCCCCAAATTATGAAAAAGATTGTAGTTTGTTCTTTGAAGCTAAAAGAGAGAGCTAGGCTCCCGTACCAGTCTACAGAAGCCCATTTTGCTTCAATGCTCCCATCATGTAGCTCTGATACGATTTCAGGCATCATGGACCAACCACCATTTGTAAATGCATCATCCCAAATAGGGATCATGTAAATGCATCATCCCAAATAGAGCCCCCACCTTCCCCACCGACACCCTATCCTTATAAATCACCCTCAGGTCAGTGACATCATAGGAATTCTGAGTTGTATAACAAGAAAAGTTGTCTTAGATGGAGATAGAGGTTCATACTTGGTCATTTGTGAATAGGGCAACCGTGGATTGATGTTACAAATGTTTTCCTTGGGAACAATGACATTTTAAGGCCTTGGGGTCCTTGAGCCAATCAAGAGACCTTCTCTTATTTGAAATCATCAGTGGTATCATGTTTGCCTCTAGAACTGAGTGTGTCTTTTCAGGCCAGGTGTGGAATATATGCAGCATGTATGGAGAGATCTCTTATTACCATGTGGATTACCTAGCTGGAAGAATGGTGTGTGAGCTCCCAAGATGACGTGGGAGCGATTCAGAGAGGTGATCACAAGTGATCTAGTTAACGGCTACCTTTACTTGGTAGATGATCAGGCTGCAGATAGACAGCAGGGTTTCCAAAGACACCAATTTTGCTGTTTCTGATCCACAGGCATGCACATGCTGAGGGGATAGGTTCAGTAACCTGTAACGGAGATGCTAAGTTCACCTTCTGGGCCGTGCTCTTTAAAGCAAGCTGGTTAAAGCACTCAAGCCGCACCCTGCTGAACACCACCAGATTGTTAGAGGAACTGGAGAGTCTGAGGTGGGCCAAAGGAAATCATCGCAGCACAAAGAAAGAGGTCCCTCAAAACTGTGTCTTTTGCAGCGACCTGGATGGACCTAGAGTCTGTCATACAGAGAGAAGTCACAAAGAGAAAAACCAACACTGGATATTAACGCACATACGTGGAATCGAGAGAAATGGTACAGATGATCTTACCTGCAAAGCAAAAATAGAGACACAGGCATAGAGAACAAATGTATGGCTACCAAGGGGGAAAGGAGAGGGTGGGATGAACTGGGGGATTGGATTGACTATATATACTATTGACACCGTGTATAAAGTAGATAACTAATGAGAACCTGCTATGTAGCACAGAGAACTCTCCTCAATGCTCCCTGGTGACCTAAATGAGAAGGAAATACAAAGAGGGGGATACATGGAACAGTAGCTGATCCCCTTTGCTGTACAGCAGAGACTAACACAGCCTTGTAGAGCAACTACACTGCAATAAAAATCAATAAAATTTTTTAAAAAAACAATAAAATAAGAGGTTCCCAGGTGATGGAGGAGAGTTGGAATGACTCTCCAGAGGTCAGAGACAAAAGAACTCAACCACAAATAACTGGAGAAGGAAAAGGAATGGGCTTTTCCTGAAAATCCCCCTCAATCAGGTGCCTTTATGCCAGCACTAGCCACCATGGCTCTCCACCTGGTGTGTCCATAAAAGCAAGCAGAGGCCCCGTCAGCCACACTCACGTCACCCTCCGTTTGTTCTTGTTTTGCCCAATTCCTGAGGCTTGGACTGTCTCTGGTTTTTGGCCTTGGTTTGGCCTTGGTTTGTCCCTGGTTTTGGCCTTGTTCTGCCCTCTGGACTTGATTTTCACAGTCTTCTTCCTTGGCGTTTCCTAAGGACTGTGGTTCAGAGTCATACCTCTTCCCTCTACTTAGACACACTCTGGATCCCGGACGCAAAGCATCACAACTTGTTTGTGCCTCATCCAGACCTTCCCTGGTGAGTCGGGTGAAGACCTCACTGAAAGTGAATTGTGTGCCTTTTGAGGAAGTATTCCATATACCTCAGAAAAATGGGGAAGACCCACTGATGATGGCAATTTAACCATCCTCCACCACTACGGAGAGACGAGATGTAGGCTGGTGGCTAGCGCTCCACTAATAGCGACCCGCTCCAGGGCTTCTCGGAGAAGGCAATGGCACCCACTCCAGTCCTCTTGCCTGGAGAATCCCATGCAGGGCTGCAGTCCATGGGGTCACGAAGAGTCGGACACAACTGAGCGACCACACTTTCACTTTTCACTTTCATGCATTGGAGAAGGCAATGGCACCCACTCCAGTACTCTTGCCTGGAAAATCCCATGCAGGGCTGCAGTCCATGGGGTCGCTAAGAGTCGGACACGACTGTGTCCGCGCACACCGCCCCTTCTAAGGAAAACCTACTCCCCTCCCCCACAGGCCCTGCTGATGAGCTAGCCCTCAGCCACCATGTTTCCTAATTGGATAGGAGTGCCCACCAATAGGGAGAAGGCAATGGCACCCCACTCCAGTACTCTTGCCTGGAAAATCCCATGGACCAAGGAGCCTGGTGGGCTGCAGTCCATGAGGTTGCTAAGAGTCGGACATGACTGAGCGACTTCACTTTTCAGTTTCATGCATTGGAGAAGGAAATGGCAACCCACTCCAGTGTTCTTGCCTGGGGAATCCCAGGGATGGGGAGGGCTGCCATCTATGGGGTGGCACAGAGTCGGACACAACTGAAGCGAATTAGCAGGAGCAGCAGCAGCCCACCAATAGGAAGAGCAACCTGTCTATCAGTGTCCCGCCAAATATATTCAATTAGATCAGGAAGCTAGCCTGTGACTTGGCCTCAGATGAACAGCTTTTCTCAAAAGGGACAAGGAGATCCAGTTAGATTCTTTTAGATCCAGTTAGAGGTGGCAGGGTTGCCTTTTTTTTTTTTTTTTAATTGAAGTGTAGTTAGTTTCATGGGCTTCCCTCTTGGCTCAGTCGGTAAAGAATCTACCTGCAATGCAGGAGACCAGGGTTCAATTCCTGGGTCAGGAAGATCCCCTGGAGAAGGAAATGGCAACCCAATCCAGTATTCTTGCATGGAGAATCCTGTGGACACAGGAGCCTGCCGGGCCACAGTCCATGGGGTCACAAGAATCAGACACGACTTGGTGACTAAACCACCACCAGAGTTGGTTTACACTATTGTTTTTGTTTCAGATATACACCAAAGTGAATCACTTATACACACATCTTTTTTAGATTCTTTTCCCTTATAGGTTATTATCAAATATCGAGTGTGGTTCCCTGTGCTGTGTAATCTATTTCCATTTTCAAGCCGCTGATGGATAAATCTGGACGGAGTAAAAGTGATGATACAGGAAGGCCAATTCCATTACATTTTGGAGTTAATTTCCACAAAATTATACCAGTCCCCTCTGGTGGACACTAAAATGTAAATCTCAAAATTAGTAACTTTTCTTCTCTGACCAGTCAGTACGAAATACATTATATGAATTTGTTAAATTTGCTAGCAGCACTATCTGTACAAGTT
The DNA here is from genome assembly GCF_002263795.3 of Bos taurus. Taxonomy (NCBI): domain Eukaryota; kingdom Metazoa; phylum Chordata; class Mammalia; order Artiodactyla; family Bovidae; genus Bos; species Bos taurus. The sequence goes on from NC_037350.1 coordinate 39,468,194, forward strand.
GAACACAGGATATTCAAATGCATTCTGATTATAGGCAAAATCTACTAATTCATAAGGGTGTTGGGGAAGAGGGGAGAGTTATGTCTTTGTCAGGTTTTACTGTTCGGGTGGTGCTGGCCTCATAAAATGAGTTGGGAAATGTTCCTTCCAGCTTTATTTCCTGAAAGAACTTGTATGACAGTGTTGCCATTTCTTCTTAAATGTTTGATAGAGTTCACCAGTGAAACCTAGTGGCGCAAGACATTTCTTGATGTGTGTACATTCAGAGTTTATGGTGGTTTTCTGTAGAAAGATGGGCCAGTTGGAGCTTACTCAATCATACTGGAACAGGAATTTTAAAAACCTTTTAAATTTCTTTGAATTTTTTTTTTTTTTGGCAAGCATTTTGTCACTGACTATTTCCTGTGTGCTCATTTTGTGTTGAGCAAGGTGCAAAGCTGTGAGGATGTGAAGGTTCCCAGGCACGGATGGTTGGGGGTCGGGTGTGGAGATGGACAAGCTAATCAGAAGAATACGGCATAGGATGGTGAGTGCTCTGGAAAGCACATGCTGGGGGGATGGGGCTGGGGGGAGAAGGGCCCAGTAGCCAGAACCGAACAGATATTGGAAGAGATGACATCACCCTAGAATTCCAGACTGATTGATGTCATCAATGCTGGACACTTCATCCAAAACAAACTAAAAAACTAAAAGTAAACATTTGTCTTTAAGTATTGATTCTTTGTGGTCCCGACGTTAGGATCTATTTTTCTGTCACTGTAGCCTGTCAGCAGGATGACAGCTGATGGTCAGTGATGCTCAGCTGAGTTTTTGAGCATTTCGGGGTATTTTTTGATATTTTTATATTTAGCTAAACACCACAGTAGTAAGTGTATTCTAAAAAGATCAAAAGTGCCCTCTTTGGACAAAGCTCATTTGTTGTTACAATGAAATCCTCCCCACAGTGAAACATTTTATAATCCTCTCCCACATTAGTCCTTTCCCATCATTGCGGCGGTGACAGATTTTATGGGAGGAGGAGTCACGTGTACATAACACGGACTTCCCTGATACAGAGACGCCTGCTGCTGGAAGACTCCTCCTGTTTCCTGTGGTCTTGACACCTCTCGATGCTTGGCACCTGCTTTGTTGCTAAATCAGGATCTTGCTGGGCTCTTGGCACTGATTACTCAAGTCCTCCCCTCCCCCAGCTTCAGCCACTCAGGGGACATCCCTCCTGTGCAGTAACGGTCAGAGGCAAAATATTCAAGAGAAAGACACTGCAGCTTTTCACCTGCAGCTATTTTTCATGAATTGTAAACTGTATGTCAAAAGAGGCCAGAAACAGGGACTGCTTTCAAAGAACCATGATGGAGAAACGTGAAACATTAGAAGAGTTTTGGCTCCAGGCACCCAGCACTTGGTCAGAATATGAGAAAAACTTCTCCAGTTATTGAGGGTTGATTTGATGGGATATTTCACAACTGAGTTCGAAAGTATTTTAGGGGGCCAGGGGTGCCTGGCACCCCATTCCAGTACTCTTGGCTGGAAAATCCCATGGACGGAGGAGCCTGGAAGGCTGCAGTCCAGGGGGTGGCTGAGGGTCAGACACGACTGAGCGACTTCACTTTCACTTTTCCCTTTCATGTATTGGAGAAGGAAATGGCAAGCCACTCCAGTGTTCTTGCCTGGAGAATCCCAGGGATGGGGGAGCCTCATGGGCTGTCATCTATGGGGTCGCACAGAGTCAGACATGACTGAAGCGACTTAGCAGCAGCAGCAGCAGGGGGTGCCAGAGCGTGTGTCTATAAGATCTTGTCTTTGTTATGAAACATGCCAAATAATTTATGAATACTGCCTAGCACCATGTCTTCGTGTGCACACCATCAATGAAAGGCTTCCCGTCAGGATGTGACCTTTGCTTGGGTTCCATGCTCTCTCTCCCAGCCAAGTCAACTCATTACCGTCTCCCTTGTGGGGAGAAGGGCTCCTGCCTGCAGCTCTCCTGTGGACACACTGTGAAGTTGGCCCCCGGCCCCCCAGGAGCAGTATGAGAGGCTTCCAGTTAAAGGTTTTCCTGTCTGGTGCCTGGGGTCTGCCATCCAGGGCATAGGCCTCACTACTGGCTCCCATCTAGGCTCCAAGGGCAGCCTGGACTTGGCTCTTACCCTCAGCACCGTGGTACCAACCCAGGTATGACATCTGGGCCCCAGCTTTGCTCTCACTCAGTTGCTGTAGGCATCCTTGCCTCCATCCTTAGCTGTGACCCACGGTGACACTTTCTGTCTTACCTAATGCTGTTAGAGACCAGGGAGTGTATGAGGTTGAGTATTTTTGGACCATTACTGGGACAGAGGCAGAGGATAAGAGAGTAGCAAGTGGAAATGGTACCAAGAATGAATGGCTTCTCATTGGATGAAGAGACTTTACACTGGGTACCAGCCTTCAGTTCTTACACAGACTCATCTTGTCCTCATCATAGCCTAGGAAATATTGGGTTGGCCAAAAGGCTGATTCGGGTTTTTCTGTGAGATGTTATGTATGTCCGTAAGATGCTTCATCTTACGATCTAAAGGAGCCTCAAGAGTGTCCAAGGTCAGACTCCTAGAAGACATCATGTATTCATATTATAAGGACTTTGCTTTACACCTTATGTCAAGGCAGCACAAAGCTGGCTTTCAGTCTATACTCGGAGATTCACAATAGAAGAAAATGATTGGCTCCTTTGAGTTTTGAGTGAGATGTCAAACTACTAATATGTTGTTGGACTCTTTTGTTTGTTTGGCCACACCACGTGGCATGTGGGATCCTAGTTCCCCAACCACTTCATTTTGAAGTGCAGACTCTTAACCCCTGGACCACCAGGGAAGTCCTTACGCTGTCTAATTTTTTTTTGAGGAGTGGGAGGAGAATCACCTGCTACCCATTGAAAGGATTTTTTTTGGATTATCAGAGCTCCTGTGATACAAAGGTTTTCAAGTTTGGTAGGATCACAGAAAGGGCTTCCCAGGTGATGCCATTGTGAAGAATCCACCTACCAGTGCAGAAGATGCAAAAGACACAGGTTTAATCCCTGGGTCGGAAAGATCACCTGGAGTAGGCAGTGGCCACCCACTCCAGTATTATTATTTTAAAAAAAGATATGGAATGCTTCAGGAATTTGCATGTCATCCTTGCTCAGGGGCCATGCTAATCTTCTCTGCATTGTTCCAGTTTTAGTGTATGTGCTGCCAAAGCGAGCACCCGCCCCAGTATTCTTGCCTGGGAAACCCCATGGACAGAGGAGCTTGGCAGGCTACAGTCCTTGGGGTTGCAAAGAGTCAGACACCACTGAGCTGGCGCACTCACACACACCCACACACACCCCCACACACAGCCACACACACAGGATAACAGAAATCTTGACGTGTAAGTCCCTCACTTTCTAAATAAGTAAATTGAAGCCTGAAGAGGTTAAGTAACTTGGACAAGTGATTAATCTTCTTAGGAGAAAAACCAGAATTCTAAACCTTGCCGCCGTTGGAATTCTCTCTGATTTTGGATTTTCAGCAACATAAACTGCACACGGTGTATTTTCTACGTAGATATGCAGAATCGGAGAGTCAGCAGCTGATGTCAGCTCTGCTGACTCCTAACCAAGTTTGGTTTTCCCATTGTTATCCTGCTTTTTCCTATAAGTAGACACTTTTCTTATAACCACGGTATTTACTTGTCTTACTGTAATGTGTATAAGCATGTGATAAACATGTAATGTATAATTCTAACCCTACAGGATGTTACTAGGTGGTATTGTGGATAAAGAGGTTCTGTATTTAATTAAATTTGTGAGTTAAATGGGTTTCTTTATTGCAATTGATCTCAAAGCCATCAATAAGCTATTTTGCATTATAAATTGCAAAATAAAGGGAATGGTTAAATACAGAGTACTGTGTTTTCCAAACTTACCCGACCCCAGGTCTGCTGCTAGAAATACTGTTTTGGCAGCCTGAATTTTCACATTTTTCCTTTCTCCCCATGCTTCCATTCTGCCCTTTGCTTTGGTATTTTTGTTTCTGGGTCTTCATTTTTTAATTCTTACCTTCAATTCTCATCCTCCCCCCGTCTTCTGTCACTCCAAGTTCCTACATTTGGGTGCTTTTCTGGTGATAATTCTCCTTCTCTCAGTCTTTGTGTGTGGCTTTTTTTTTTTTTGGGGGGGGGGAGGGAGGGTGAAGGAGGGTAACAAGCTCCAATGAGCCAGTGTCTCTTGCAGGTTTAGGGAAGAATGACCAACCTGGGCTCACTCAGATCAGCCTTGACTTAATTGTATCTCAATATATCTTCGCCCTGAGGTGGGCTTGTGGGAAAGAGCAGCTCGTACCGATGCCTTCCAGTGCTTGCCCAGAAGTGCCATGAAAGCCGCTGGCCCCCTTTGTTGAAGTCTCCTCACCTTTCCAGGAACAGCCCAGCAGTGAAACTTCTCTGCACGTTATCCAGTCATTGAAGGCTCCCTCTAGACATCAGGTGTCTCACCCGCAAGCCAGTTCCAGCCCCACATTCAACCTTGTGTCTCCAGACAAGGCAGCTCTCTGTCCAGGGTGGCATTTACACTTCCACTGTACTCGGCTTTGCTCCTGCTGTTGCTTGGGCACTGCTTGCGGGATCTTAGTGCCCTGACCAGGGATTGAACCCACGCCCCCTGCAGTGGAAGCCTGGAGTCCCTACCACTGGACCACCAGGTACGTCTCAACATTTACACTTTGACTGGGAGAATCAGCCTCCCTGATCACGAGCCCCGGCAGTTATCTCTGAGTGTTGCTGTCTTTCACCTTTCTCAAGTGTTCTGTTTCCTACATTTGCCTTATTGTATCCACAAAATTCCTGCAGTGATTCTGAACTTATTTTATACACGGGTATGATTTCTCTTCATTTAGAGTTTCAAGATTTAAAATTCCCTAATTTTCAAGGTTCTTTACAGACTTCATGGTACAGTTTTGAGTAGTACCATGCTTCTTCCATAGGATAAATGGTATCAGGACCTACATTCATGCTGATCCAATTGAATGAACACCTCATGGACTTTTCTACTTCTCACAATTTGTCCCTCGGAATTGTTCCCATTCATTCTGAAACTGAGATGCATCCTACACAAATCACTTTTTTTGAGGAGTTTCGGGCCTGTGTCCTCATTGTGGAGACCACAAAGCCGAACAAGCCATTTCCAAGGCCAGGTGTGAATCATTGACAGGTAGCTCTTTGGATGGGCTTCCAAGGTGGTGCTTGTGATAAGGAATCCTCTGCCAATACAAGAGATGTGGGTTCAATTCCTGGGTTGGGAAGATCCCCTGGAGTAGGAAATGACAACCCACTCTAGTTTTCTTGCCTGGGAGATCCCAAGGACAGAAGATCCTGGCGGGCAACAATCCATGGGGGTCCCAAAGAATCAGACATGACTGAGCACACACAGCAGTGTGGATAAACTTTGTACTCATCCATGTTCATTTCAAAGTTTGATACTATCTGTAAGAGTAAATCAGAAAGCAAATTCTGAAATGTTGATGGTAAGTAGATTTTTTGTGTTTTCTATTTTAATGGCTTTCCTAGAGACATACATACTCTTCTTACTATTTTATATTGAATCAGACCTTCCTATGGCTGGTTCTTGTCACACAGGGCTGTCAACTAGCAGCTGACCCTGTGTCATCTTTAAGCATTTTGGTATGCATTGGGATTTGTCCATAAGGAGCATAGACTCTAATTGGAAATAGGTAGAGAACTACAACCAGCCACAGACTATCCCGTGTACCCCTCATCCAGCCATCCAGCCATGCCTCTGGGACTCACTAAGTGGTGATAGCCAGTGCATACCCGGAAGGCCCTCTCCAGGTACAACTGAAGGAACCGTAGCAGAAATGATGCCTGATCTGATAACACCCAGATCCAGGAAAGAAGAAGCTAAAGAAGGTTACTTCTGCTATATACCTGAGCCTCAGGTAATCTGATCGGTACTACCTGGCTGGCCATTAGTTTAACTAAGTTACTCGTTTGGGCTCAGGTATCACATCAAGGTGTTAAATTTAATCTCTAAAGACTTACGTGGTTTGGACTCAGAATGGTCTGTGAACTCAACTTCTTTCCTTTCTAGTGTTGCATCTATACTCTGTAACTGACCCAGATTTCAGGACTTGGCTGGGAACCACAAGGAAGGTCTGAGGCAGATGCAGGATTCAGTTCAGGAGGCTTTCAGTTCTGGTCTGGCTCTTTATTTATTTACTTTCTGGTTGCACCAGATCTTCATTGCTGCCTTCTCTAGTTGTGGCACGAGATGGCGGCTTCTCTTGTGGAACACAGCTCAAGGGCTTCAGTAGTTGCAGCACATGCACGCACTCGTTGTGGCTCACGGGCTGAGTTGCTCCACGGCATGCGGGATCTTCCCGGACCAGGGATCTAACGGATGTCCCCTGCATTGCAAGGTGGACTCTTAACCACTGGGCCACCAGGGAAGCATTGGTCTAGCTCTTGATACCCCAGCTTGTCCAAGGTTTCCAGTTTTCTGTCTCTCCTGTGATCTGAATGAAACTTAAAACCCTTGGACAGTAGAGTAGCAGACTTTCATCATGAGAGTCCAGGGTTGAAGTCTGTTCAAAACCATGGCTCCGCTCCTTTCTTCTATCATCATAGATAAACATGGCCACAGTGGCAAATTCAGATGGCCAATTATTAGCTCACACTCTTCTTATGGTATTATTAATCACTTTGTAAGCATTCAAGTAACTTTTTGTTTGTTTTCTTTTCCTTCCTTGGACTAGAGTGTTCTCTTTGATGCATAGAATAATTCAAGCAATTTCTACCTCTTTTCTACATAGAAATTTTGGCCTTGGACACACCACTAACAATCATAAATCCAGAGGTTTCCAGGGCAGCATTCAGGTAACACCGTGGGTTAGTCAGGATAGAGAACCACTGACTTAGATGAATCAGGACTTATCCCCGAACCTCATCAGGGAGAAGTGAAATCAGAGGTCAGCCAGAGGACAAGGGGAAATAGCCGTTAGATAGGCAACTTGCAGATGACAAAGAAACGTTTGTTGAATTTCTCCAAAGAAGATGCACAAATGACCAGCAAGCACATGAAAAGAAGCTCAGCGTTGCTAACCATTAGGAAAATGCCAGTGAAAATCACAATGTACCCATTAGGATGGCTACTATTAAAAAATCAGAAAAAAGCAAGTGTTGTTGGAGTGGGGAGAAATTGGAACCCTTGTGCACCACTGGTTAGAGTGTACAATGGTGCAGCCACTGTGGAAGACAATATTGTAGTTTCTAACAAAATTAAACATAGAGTTACTGTGAAACGTGAAAAAAGTTGAAGTGTAAGTCGTTCAGTCGTGTCTGACTCTTTGCAACCCCCTAGACTATAGCCAGTCAGTCTCCTCTGTCCCTGGGATTTCCCAGGCAAGAATACTGGAGTGGGTAGCCATTCCCTTCTCCAGGGGATCTTCCTGACCCAGGGATTGAACCTGTGTCCCCTGTATTGCAGGCAGATTCTTTACCATCTGAGCCACCAGCAATTCCACTTCTGGCAAGGGCCCCGAAAGAATTGCAAGCAGGATCTGAAGAGAGATTTGTCCACCATGTTCATAGCAGCATTATTCACAATAGCCCAAAGGTGGAAGCAACTTAAGTGTCCACTGACAGATGAATGGATCAACAAAACATAGTCTCTACATACAATGAAATATGATTCTGCCTTAACAAGGAAGGAAATTCTGACACATGTGGCAGCGTGAGCAAACCTGGAGAATATTATGCCGAGTGAAATGAGCCAGTCACAGAAGAACAAATACTGTATGTCTCAGTCAGATCCCTAGAGACAGAATATAGAAAGTGAGTACTCAGGGACTGGGAGAAGAGGGGAACAGGGAGTTGTTTAATGGGTGTAAAGTCTCAGTTTCATAAGATGCAAAGAGTTCTGGAGATGGACTGCACAACAATGAATATACTTGCCACTTCTGAACTGTACACTTAAAGATGCTTCAGATAGTAAATTTGGTATCATGAGTATTTTGCCACAACTGAAAAATAAAATGTTGACTGAATAGACGCAGAGCTGAGAACCACCTGGCTTCTGTAGTGGAGACTTGTTGGAGAACACAGGTGAAGAAGCTGCATGGGATGGGAGAACCCTGAAAGCAGCATACTGCACTTCCCCAAAGAGCAGTGAACTTCAGATGCCCATGGTGTTCAGAAAGAGGAGGGAGGGTGGGAAATAAGAATCGAGAGAGAAATTCCAGTAAGAGGCGGCACCTAGATAGTGATCAGCCTACAGGGGAACCCCTGCCAGGTGTTCTTTGCAAAATGGCCTGAGGACCTGGTGAGATGAGGCAGCCCAAGACCCCATGGATTTTCTAAGTCTCAGAGGGGATTTTGCAAGGGCCAGGCTGAGCAGGTGTCTACTCACCCCTCCTTTTCCCATTCTAATGAAGCCACAGGGACTGGGCAACCCTAAACCACTGGTGATAGCAAAGCCTCTTCTATTTGGCTTAGGGCTGTGTATGAGTACTGATGTTTACATCTGAATGGATGTGATGGAGAGGGAATTTTATAGCTCGTAAAGGAAGAAAATGAAGTCGTACTTTTAAGCTCCAGGTGGCGATGCAGGAGACATAAGAGACATGGGTTCGATCCCAGGGTCTGGAAGATCCCCTGGAGAAGGGTATGGCAACCCACTTAAGTATTCTTGCCTGAAAAATTCCATGGACAGAGGAGCCTGGCAGGCTACAGTCCATGGAGGTCACAAAGAGTCAGACACAACTGAAGCGACTTAGCACACAGGCTAAGTCTTGGTGATGTAAGCTGGAAGCTCTCCCATCAGTCTCACCTCTTGTGTCTCCAGGTCCAGCAGAAGCCATCTGCTAAATCCAAGGAGTGTGGACAGCATTCTGTAAGCCAAAGAAAACCACCAGCTTTCCCCACCCTCTTCCACCACTTCCACACCTCCTCAGCTTACTGTCTTTTTTTTTTTTTTTAACCTCAGCACTTCCTCAACAGGGCGGAGCATCTAATTAAATACTTTGGTATAAAGGGATTTTTCTTCAGGCTGTTGCCGATGAAAAGGGAAGTCGTCTTATTGCTAAGACAAAGAAAGACTTTGAAGTTTTCAAACTGTGCTTCCTGAAGTGTGGACAGCTAGCCACCTGACTCGGAATTACCTGAGAGAGCTGTTTAAAATGTCACTTCGGCCCACTGTTCCATGGTCTTTGGAGGTGGAGCCCGGGAACTGCCTTTTAGCAAGGTGATTCTTAAGCCTCTGATAATTGAGACAAGTCTTCAAAGGGCAGTTACCATAGAGAGGCTGCTGAGTGAGTGACCTTGAGGCAAACAGGTGCAGAGACAAAGGAAGAAACATTGATTGATTATCTCCTTTCAAGTATTTTGTATAGAAATTATGCCATTTAAAGTTATCAATGGAAGATTGCAAACAAGGGTCCGTCTAGTCAAAGCTGCGGTTTTTCCAGTGGTCATGTACGGATGTGAGAGTTGGACTATAAAGAAATCCAAGCACCAAAGAATTGATACTTTTGAACTGTGGTGTTAGAGAAGACTCTTGAGAGTCCCTTGGACTGCAAGGAGATCCAACCAGTCCATCCTAAAGGAAATCAGTCCTGAATATTCATTGGAAGGACTGATGCTGAAGCTGAAACTCCAATACTTTGGCCACCTGATATGAAGAACTGACTCATTGGAAAAGACCCTGATGCTGGAAAAGATTGAAGGCAGGAGAAGGGGACGACAGAGGATGAGATAGTTGGATGGCATCACTGACTCGATGGACATGAGTTTGAGTGAACTCCGGGAGTTGGTGATGGACAGGGAGGCCTGGTGTGCTGCGGTCCATGGGTTGCAAAGAATCAGACACAACTGAGTGACTGAACTGAACTGAACTGAAGTGACTTGCCTAAAAGCTGAGAAAACCAGAACTGAATCTAGTTTGTTGTTTGTTTGTTTTAGACTGAAACACATGACTTAGCAGGATCTGAGTTCCCAACCAGGGACTGAGCCTGGGCCCCCGGCAGTGAAAGCACAGAGCCCTAACCCCCGGACCAGGGAATTCCTTGAATCCGTTCTAACGGAAAGCCCGTGGCTCTGCCAGCTCCCAGAATCTGTCCACTTTTGCATTTGTCAGGAAAGCCTAGAGAGTGATGAACTGAGTGGCTGTGTCCTATTTACCTTCAGACCCTGTATTCATTTACGCCTATTGTACCCAGAGACCATTATATCTGTAACGCAAGCCCTGCACCCAATAGGAGGCTCAGGGACCTTCCAGGCACCTACTTCGTTAAAATTAGAATTATAAACAAAACATTAAAAATAGAAACAAACAGCTCCTCCTCATGGGGCGAGTGTGACATCTGACAAAAGGAAGCGACACACCCTCAAATAAGGAAGAACTAGCCAAGTCCACGGGTGTGGTCTGATAGCAGATGTTCCCCTTCAGATCACATTTGAGCTTTGACCAGCTGCCGTTTTCATTCACCAGGAAGAGTTCACTTTTTAAGGTCTTGTGTAGTCAGTGCCTCTTCCTTTACATCCTCGTCCTTGGGAAGGCTCTGGTGGTCATGGTGGTCACAGTTCTTGGGAAGGAGATCAGGCAGTGAAGCCAATCACATGGTCATCCCACCAAGGTTTAGTAAGAAGCTGCAACTGTGTGCAAAAGCTAAAGATAAATAAGGCATCATGCCTGCTCCCAAAGAGCTTACAGTGCAGTGGGGGGAGTCGCAGTAGACAGCCTGTTTGAGCAAAGATCCACGCACAGTGAGTTTGGGGAGCACTGTAGAGCAGTGCTGAATCACTGTGGCCCAACCCAGGACCGGGCAGCAGGAGAGGGCAGGGAAGGCTTCCGGGAGGAAATTACATCAAGAGAAAGGCTTAGAGGGATGAGGGGGAGTGACTAGCTGAAGGGGGCTGGTAGAAGAGCCACCATGAGCAAAGCCAAGAAGGAAAGAAAATAGGGTTGAGGCTGAGGGTAAATCTGCATCTACTGCAGATTCCCATCAACCATTTCCATGTGGCTACATCAGCACGTCGTTTTCTAGCAGATTTTCCCAAACCCTTTACTTCCCCAAAGGCCTTTTGGCTATTGCCCTGTGTAGTTTCCCTGACCAGCTTATTAGCTCTGAAATTAGCAGAAGTTCATCTGGTCTACCTTTCCCTCCATGCACAAATCTGTTTTTTCCACTTGAAGTTTAGAGCATTTGTATTCTGCTTTCCACTTACACTCAATAATTCTTTAATGTTTAGACCTTCTGTTGGGAGACTGTTTTTAGTTGAAAAGGCTGAAACTATCTTATTTGATTATTGTGGGATGAGAGGGAAGAGGAAGGTATGTATCTGATGATGTTAAATCTGGAAAGTAGAAAGCTTTCTTGAAGAGGTGTGATGACTCTGAGGGAGAGGATTGCCCAGCCATTTGAAACACAGCCCGCTTGAAGTGTGAAGTGCTTTGGTCTGGCCAACAAATGAGAAGAGTTCCCTCTTTTGGCCGAAGTCTTGAATTTTAATCAATGTATTTCATCATTCAGAGCAGGTCCAGCGCCACATAAACAATCTCCCATGTTTCTTTTAATTACTTCCCCATGAGAACAGATTTTTATGGATTGAAAGTCTATATTAATACAAACAGGATGAGAAACAGAGGAATCTGAGCCACTGACTATTCCCATGGGAAATGCCACCACACATTCAGAAATTGATTGGAAGGGCCCAAAGACGTGGAAATCTTTGTAAATTTTTCTGCAGGAAAATAAAAGTTTGTGTAATTGCAATAATGAGCACCGGGCCAATGGAGCATCAGTGACGAAACATTACAAATATAATAAGCTTTCTTTTGACCTTAAAGGAATAATCCCAACCCAAGCTATGTGATCACCAATGAAAGTCTTATAGCACAAAATGTGACTCCTGACACAAGAGTGAAACTCAGTTGTTCTCTTAAGTTCTCAATCACGCCTTTGTAATAGAATGATGAATCATAATTTCAGAGCCCAGGAATAACACAGTTATTAAGGACCCCAATCCTAAATGGAATGCTAGACCACTGTCTTAAGCTGTGTTCAAGACTGACTATGTAATTTGCAGGACCCAGTGTGAAATGAAAACTTGGGGCTCCTTGTTTATGAATTATTAATAATTTCAAGATGGCAACAGTGGAGTTAAATCAGTTAGACACAAGGTCTTTCACAGGTCGCACACACATGAAGCTAGCCCTACTTGAGTTCTTTCTTTGCAGACCCGGAGACTCTAGTTTATTTGGGAGGTAAGTCCATGAAGCATCAGTAGGAGGAGTGGGGAAGCGCCAAGGAACTGAAAACGTACCTTGTCCCTGGAGAAAAAGAAGAAAAAAATTAAAAGGTTTTAATATCTTTGTTATTGATTTTTTTTTTAATTTTTATTGTTTATTTGGTTGTACTGGGTCTTAGGTGCGGCACTCAAGACCTTTGATTTTCACTGTGGCATGCAGGATCTTCACTGTAGCATTCAGCATGTGGGATCTAGTTCCCCCACCAGGGACCAAACCCAGGCCCCATGCATGGGGCGCACGGAGTCTTAACCACTGAACTGTGAGGGAAATCCCTACCCTGCCTATTCTTGCTCGATGTCTATTTTTTCCATTAGACCCCTTAGCATATTAATCATAGTTATTTAAAATTCCTGGCCTGATAATTTTAACATCTCTGTGATATCTCAGCCTAATCTCATGCTTGCTCCATCTCTTCTGTGTTTTTTGCCTTTTAGTCTGCCTTGTAATCTTTCATTCAATGCTGGATGTGGTGTGCTGAGTTTTAAAAAAGAAACAACTCCTATAAACAGTTCTTCAGTGATGTGGTGATAAGGGGTGACAGAAAGGGGAGCATTATTTTATTTTTATCATCCTATAATTAGAAATCAGTCTTTTTTCTTTTCTTTTAAAAAAATTTTTTGGCCGTACCATACGTGTGGGATCTTAGTTCCCCGACCAGGGGTCGAACTCACACCCAGTGCAGTGGAAACACAGAGTCTTAACCATTGGACTGCCAGGGAAGTCCTGGGACTTGGTCTTTTAGTGCACCTATGCCTCTGGACTGTGAACGTCACACATAATTCTCAGTTTCCCGCCTACTCTTCAAGTAGGGCAGGATGACTGGAGTGGGCTCTGGAATTGGGTATTTCTCTTCTCTCACATGGAAGGCTCGAGCCAGCTAGGTAAGTACTTTCCTCTCCCAAGATCAGTTAGTCTTTGATAAGACCCTAGAAGATTAGCTCTGGTTAAATAGTTTCTCCCAAGAACAGAGCTTGTTAAGAGCAGAATGTATTTCAGGTGTATTTCAAAACGACTCCTTTTCCTCTTCTGCTGGAATCACAGGGGGATTTTTGTTTGAAACTCACTGTGAGGACCTGCTAGAGATTCTGAAGGCAAAGCTCACAGAAATGTGGAGTGGCTCCCAATTACTGGGTCCCTCTGGAGTTTTTATCTCTTAGTCTTAACCACATGAAGCCTCCAGCAATTTGTCAACTACAGCTCAAGTTCCCTACTCCAGCCCTGGTTCCCAAAAGGTTTCTGCTCCAGTAAGTTGTGATTCTTCGTATTTGCCTGTCAGTCTGTCTAATTCTGGGGGCAGCAGTTTGTCCTGTGACGTCCCTTCTCTTACAGATTTAAAAAGAGTTGATTCTCAAGTTTGTTCAGTTTTTTACTTGTTGTTAGGACAGAGAGGTGACTTTTAGCCTCATATGCTGGACCAGAAACCAGAAGTCTTATCAGAGTCTATCTTTGTTTTTATTGTTAAATAACAGATTACCACAAATTTAGCTACTTAAAATAATACTGATTTATTATATCACAGTTCTGCCAGTGTGAAAACCAGGCACAACTTGGCCAAGTTCTCAGCTCAGGTTCTCACAAGGCTGAAATTATGGTGTCAGCTGGGCTTGATTTGGAGACTTGGCTGATGAAGAATCTGCTCTGAGGCTCGCTCAGGTTGTTGACATAATTCAATTCCTTGTGGTTGTAGAATTGAGGTCTCTTGTCTTCTTGGTAGATGTTAATCCCAAGTCACTCGATTTTTCAGAAGCCATTCCCCTGTGTCCCCCTCCATCTTCAAAACCAGCAGCAGAGAACCTTCCTGGTATTGAGTCCCTTTCCTGCTTTCAATCTTTTCTTCAGGGTGAGCGTACATGATTCAGTCAAACTCAGCAGGTAACCCCCTTTCTTAGCTCTGCCATACAACATGATGCGATCAAAGGAGTGATTCTCACACCATAGTCACTATGATATGTGACTAATCCTCACTCAAGTCTTGAGGATTATGCTGGGTGTGTGCACCAGGGCAGGAATGTTAGAGGCCACCATAGAATTTTGCCCACTACAGACTAAGTCCTTGAGGGCAGAGATTGTATAGAAAATGCTTCAGAACTTAGCGCAGAGCCTGCCCATAGAGTTGTTGTTGAGTCGCTAAGTCGGGTCCGACTCTCTTCGACCTCATGGACTGCAACACACCAGGCTTCTGTTTCCTTCCCTATCTCCCGGAGTTTGCTCAAACTCCGTGTCCATTGATTCCGTGAGAACTGAACAACTATTGTTGAGCTAAAGAAGTACATCACTGACCATTGTGTTTAAAATGGCCCGCCCTCAGTAACCTTTTACGTACTTTATCTTAGCACTTGTTACCACCTGGCATTATATGTGTATTTGTTTATTTATATATTATTTGTTTGTTTTCTGCCCTCCCATCACTCCAGTGAAAGCCCTTCTGAGGCATGGACTTTTTCTAGCTTATTCACTCACCATTGAGTCCTCAGTGTTTAAAATGGACAGTGCCTGGCTCCTTGTGGCACCTGTTAATAAAAATTTGGTAAACGAATGAATGGCTGAACAATTGCAAACCATCCACACGTTAATGAAGGTGCTACTTTCGGACTATAGAGTTATATGAGTAAATGTTCCAAATTTCAATCAAGGATACCTTGCATGTATTTGGAAGACACCAAAACATGGACATTTATGGAATGCATACTGTGTGCCCAGGAGGATGCCAAGTATCTTAACCAGTGCGGTCAATAGAGCAACCAGGAACGAAAAACTCAAGACCTAAATCAGACCACGTCCCTCTTCTGCTCAAAAGCTTCCGATGGCTCCCATCCCACTCTGGGAAAAAGCGAAAGTCATCCTAATGGCCTGCAAGGCCCCTTTCCCGTTGCCCTCTGCCTCATCTCCCAGTTTCCCTCTCTGTCTCCCCTCCGGTCCTCCTGGCTCCTGGATGTAGCTTATACCAGGCTCGCTCCCAGATCAAGGCCTTCTCGCCTTTCTGCCGGCGCTGCTTGTTCCCCAGATGCTTGCATGAGTGGTTCCCTCAGCTCTTTCAGTCTTCACTCAATTTCCACATTCTAAGTGGAGCCTTCCATGGCCACTGTATTTACAATCATAGGTATTGATGATCCCTCCGCACCTAGAACTCTCTCTCTCCCCTGTTCTAGTTTTCTCCTTAGTACCATGTACCACATATATTTCCTTCATTTGTTTTGTTTATCGTGCTGTCTTCTCCCACCGGAATGAAAGAAAAGCAGGGATTTTTGCCCATGTTGTTCATTGCTGTATCCCCAGCACCTAGTACAGTGCCTGGCACATAGTAGGTCCTTGATAAATATTTGTCATATCCTTGAGAGCTGACAAGGATACAACAGCAGCTCCAGTGAATTCTGATTCAATATTTACCTGGTTAATTTCAAACTCCCAGGTTCTCAGGCCCTCATCCCAAAGGAAAATACAGCCCCATCTCCCACCCTTTAAACAATTCATAAACCCCTCAGGAGGAGAGATTTTAATGTCTTCTAAGAAACCTGGTCGTCTTATTCTTTTCAATAGCAAAGTGCTTCTTAGCAACTCCGAGTAACATCTGAGTCACCTGTTGCCTTTGTAGTTGGCAGGAAGAAGTAGGTTAAAGTAACTGAGCCTTTTATCTGAGCTAATGAAAGCACTTTGAGTCATTGTTTGCAATGGCTCGACCCTCCTTAGGAGAACTGTTGAAGAAAAACATAAATGTGAGGTCTTGGGAATTCAAAGGGAAGATCAACAAAGGCTCAGGGGAAGGGGAGTGTAGAAAACCCTGTAGTTATTACGATGCCTGGGCATCATCCAGAGGATTTAGGCTTGGACGGTGGAGCTGTGTTTGAATCCAGTATTGGCAGTCTGTGATTGGCTCTCCTCCTCTGCCAGCCCCTGTTTTCATTTCATTCACTTTTTAATGATGCCACCTCACATTTCACACAATTGCAGCTCTTGAACCTCACTCCCAGCATGACTTTATTCTAGTAAGCTAACCACACACAGCAGTTTCTAATGGATTCTAAATGGTGCCTGGACAACGCCTGTAATTTGGGGGTTTGAAGGAAGTGAAAGAACCATAACGGTCCTCTCTCCTTCTGAGTCTCTCTCTGCGGTAGATTTGTCCAATAGAAACTCAGTGCATGCTTGCAAGCCTTAGATACCTGGAAGAACAGACACATCCCTTGGTGTTTTCTCAAGAACTAACCCCCGCAGAGCCTGCTCTGGTTAGCCTGACTATTGATATCTTCCTCAGACATAAGCAGGACTTCCCTAATAGCTCAGTTGGTAAAGAATCTGCCTGCAATGTAGGAGACCCAGGAATCCCTGGGTTGGGAAGGTCCCCTGGAGAAGGGAATGGCAACCACTCCAGTATTCTTGCCTAGAGAATTCCATGGACAGAGGACCTGGCGGGCTACAGTCCATGGGGTCACAAAGAGTCAGACACAGCTGTGTGACTAACTTTCCTTTCTTTTCCTTTCAGACAGAAGGATGAACCAAGATCTCATTTAACTAGTTGATACCATAAGAGATGAGGTCATTTGGACTGGTCAGGACGTGTGTTGTTTTTGAGTCCTAAGATGGATGTTGCGTTGTCTATATCAATAATTGTATTTTATATAAATATAAGCACCTGCTTATATGTGCAGAACAGAAAAAAATGTGGAGAAAGAGAACAGTTCAGAGGTTGCCTGGAATAAAGAGGTGAGAGCAAGGATTGACTGTAGTACACACAGGGAACTTTTTGGGGGTGATGGAAGTATTCTAAAACTAGATCTTGATGAGTCTTGCACAATAGTATAAGTTTACTAAAACTCATCAAACAGTACATTCAAAAATTCCGAATTTTTAAAATTCAATTTACACTAGCATCAAAAAGAATAAAATGCTTAGTAATAAATTTAACCCAGAAGATGTAAGACTTGTGCTCTGAAAACTACAAAACATTGCTCAAAGAAGGGAAAGAATACCTAAATAAATGGAGAGACATGCTGTGTTCATAGACCGGAGGACTTATATTGTTAAGATGTCAATACTTCCCAAATCGACAGAGTCCATGCAACCCCGATCAAAATGTCAATGGCCTTTTTTGCAAATGTCCTCAAATTCACATGGAAGTTAGAAGGATCTCAAATAGCCAAAACAATATTGAAAAAGAAGATATGTAAGTGACTAATGAGCATGTGAAAATATGTTCAACTTCACCAGGTGTTAAGGAAATGCAAATCAAAACCACAATGAGATATTGTTTCACACTCACTAGGATGGAAATGGTACCACCACCCCAATAACAACAGAAAATAACAAGGATTGGCAAGGATGTGGAGAAACTGGGACCCTTGTACCTTGCTGATGAGAATATAAAATGGAATAACTTCTATGGAAAACAGTTTGGTGGTTTCTCAAAAGCAAAACATAAAATTACCTTCAGTTCAGTTCAGTTCAGTCGCTCAGTTGTGTCTGACTCTTTGCGACCCCATGAATCGCAGCACGCCAGGCCTCCCTGTCCATCACCAACTCCCGGAGTTCACTCAGACTCACGTCCATCGAGTCAGTGATGCCATCCAGCCATCTCATCCTCTGTCGTCTCCTTCTCCTCCTGCCCCCAATCCCTCCCGGCATCAGAGTCTTTTCCAGTGAGTCAACTCTTTACATGAGGTGGCCAAAGTACTGGAGTTTCAGCTTTAACATCATTCCTTCTAAAGAACACCCAGGGCTGATCTCCTTTAGAATGGACTGGTTGGATCTCCTTGCAGTCCAAGGGACTCTCAAGAGTCTCCTCCAACACCACAGTTCAAAAGCATCAATTCTTCAGTACTCAGCTTTCTTCACAGTCCAACTCTCACATCCATACATGACCACTGGAAAAACCATAGCCTTGACTAGAAGGACCTTTGTTGGCAAAGTAATGTCTCTGCTTTTCAATATGCTATCTAGGTTGGTCATAATTTTTCTTCCAAGGAGTAAGTGTCTTTTAATTTCATGGCTGCAGTCACCATCTGCAGTGATTTTGGAGCCCAAAAAGATAAAGTCTGACACTGTTTCCACTGGTTCCCCATCTATTTCCCATAAGACCAAACAATTCCACTCCTAGGAATATACCCAAAAGAACTGAAAGAAGAGAGTCAGGTGGACACTTGTATGGCAGTGTTCACCGCAGCATCATTCAAAATAGTCAAAAGATGTAAGCAAACCAAATACCTATCAACACATGAATGAAGAAACAAAACATGGCATATACATACAATAGAATATTATTCAGCCTTATGCTGAAGTCCTGACCCACGATCCAGCATGTACTATAAATGGGTGAACCTTGAAAACATGTTCCCAAGTGAAATAAGCCAGACACAAAAGGACAAATATTGTAGGATTCCATTTATATGTTTAGATGAGGCAGATTCACAGGAGCAGAAAATAGAATGGTGGCTGCCTGGAAAATGGGAGAGTATTGTTTAATGATTACAGAGTTTCTGCTTGGGGTGATGAAAAGTTTTTGGAATAGATGGCAGTTGTAATTACACAACACTGTCAGTGTACTTAATGCTTCTGTACACTTAAAATGGTTAAAATGGCAAGTTTTATGTTGTATGTATGTTACCACAATAAAAAATAAATAGAAGTAACTAGGTCACTCTGGAGAAGTTAATTTAAAAATTCTGATTTCAAAAAATAATAATAATGTGTACTGTGCGCAACGACTCCATCTGTTTCTTATCACCCCTGAGTAAACCCATCCTGTGTCATATAGAATTTGAGATACAGGAGCACTCATTCACTGGTAACTAACCCTTTAAAATGGGATGATAGAAAAATCAGTTATGAGGAGGATAGCTCTAATCTATAAAATTGGATTAAGATATACTGGGTAACATTCATGGAGAGCAATCTTCCAAGCAATAAAACATTTTCCTGAGTAAGAGAAGAAACTGCTCTCTGTTGAAACAGTTGCTAGTCTGGTATGCTGCCGATGACGGAGTGTGGAAGACGCTAGAATTTTCCATGTACATGAATGACAAAAATGATAAATAAAGGGCACCAATTAAAACATCTTCCCTACTTGTTAAAGCAAAATACGCCCTAAAACACTGCCAACGATTTTCAGATGTCAGCCAGCAAATGACACCATCATCAAAACTTTGCTAGAATTTATTTTTCACTCACGTTCTTGCCAACCCAAGCTTTGTAAACTTTGCCTCTGTCATATAGGCTGATGAGGACTGTTCCCATGCTGGCGATGGAATTTAGTGCAAGGCTTAGAGGGATGCTGGCTTCCACAGTGGCTCAGATGGTAAGGAACCCGCTTGCAATGCAGGAGACCCAGGTTCAATCCCTGGGTCAGGAAGATCCCCTGCAGAAGGAAATGGCAACCCACTCTAGTATTCTTGCCTGGAGAATCCCATGGACAGAGGAGCCTAGTGGGCTACAGTCCATTGAGTTGGACTTGGCTACACAACTAACACTTTAAGTTTTCTTTAAGGGGGTTGGTCTGAAGCTTCCTTGTATCAGCCACATGTGAAGTACTACTGACCCACGGGATCATCCACACTGGTTAGAGGGGCCACTGATGGGAAAAATCTTATTTTTTTTCTTGTCACATACTGCTTTCCATGTTACCATATCCCTCTTATTTTTTTTTAATTGAAGTATAGTTGATTACAATGTTGTGTTAATTTCTGCTCTACAGCAAAGTGACTCAGTTATATACATATATGAGGCTTCCCTGGTAGCTCAGCTGGTAAAGAATCTGCCTGCAATGCAAGAGACCTGGGTTCAATCCCTGGGTTGTGAAGATCCCCTGGAGGAGGGTATGGCAATCCACTCCAGTATTCTTGGCTGGAGAATCCCCACGGGCAGAGGAGCCTGGCGGGCTATAGTCCATGGAATTGAAAAGAGTTGGACACAACTGAGTGGATAAGCACAGCATGTACATATATACGTTCTTTTCTATGTCCTTTTCTATTATTGTTTATCCCAGGCCATTAAATATAGGACCTTGTTGTTATCTACTCTATCTATGATGGTTTGTATCTGCTAGTCCATTCTAAAGGAGATCGGTCCTGGGTGTTCTTTGGAAGGAATGATGCTAAAGCTGAAACTTCAGTACTTTGGCTACCTGATGCGAAGAGTTGACTCATTGGAAAAGACGCTGATGCTGGGAGGGATTGGGGGCAGGAGGAGAAGGGGACGACAGAGGATGAGATGGCTGGATGGCATCACCGACTCGATGGACGTGAGTCTGAGTGAACTCCGGGAGTTGGTGATGGACAGGGAGGCCTGGTGTGCTGCGGTTCATGGGGTCACAAAGAGTCAGACACAACTGAGCGACTGAACTGAACTGAACTGAACCCTAAACTCCCAGTCCATCCCTCCGCCCTGGCAACCACGTATCTGTTCTCAGTCTGTTTCTGCTTCATAGGTAGGTCCATTTACGTCATGTTTTAGATTTCACATATAAATGACATCATGTGGTATTTGTATTTCTCTTTGTTACTTACTTCTCTTAGTATGATAACCTCTAGATCCCTCCGTGTTGCTGCAAATGTTATGATTTCTTTATTACAGCTGAGTAGAGTATTTCATTGTACATATGCACCTTATCTTCTTTATCCATTCATCTGTTGATGGATATTTAGGTTCTTTCCATGTCTTGACTATTGTGAATAGTGCTGCGTGTATCTTTTTGAATTATAGTTTGGTCTGGGTACATGCACAGGAGTAGGATTACTTCTTCATTGCTTGCACTGCAGCCGGATTCTTTACCACTGCAGGGGATCTGGGTTCAAAACCTGGTCAGGGAAGTAGATCCCACGTGCCGCAACTAAGATTTCATAGGCTGCAACTAACAAGCCTGCTTGCTGCAACTGAGAGCTGGTGCAGCCAAATGAATACATATGATACATAAGTAAATATTTTAAGAAAAAGTGGTGAAGCAGACATCAGAGTTCTCCCTAAAGAGCACCCTGGGCCACACTGAGGACCAGGTTGGCTCCTATAACTTTAACAGTGGCACCTCCTCTCCTTCAGTCAGGCTGGGGTTGGCCTTGCCCCCTGTGACCGCTTTGTCAAGGTCATTTCTTGGTATGGCGATGACTTTGCCTACAGCAACAGTGTGGTTGGGCTTAGAGCCCACGTGGCCTTTGAGGAGTAAGAGCCCCTTGGGCCACCAGCCTCAGAGCCTCTGAGAAGACGAGAGAGGCCCTTGGCTGCTGGGGAGACCTTGGCCCACCCCGGTTCCCCAACATACTGAGCATCTCCCATCCTCAACACGGTTTCCATCCCAGACCCCTGAAGATGAGGAGGGACTAAGGAGCTCTACCTTGTCATGTGCCATCCATGGAGTATCCTGTACCCCGCCCCCAAATTAGAGAGGCAATGTTAAGTATTAAAGCAAATATGCTGAAATGGTAATAGTAGCATCAAGAGGGCAGGTGTATGGAGGTTAACTGCACAGTCTTTCCATTTGCCCATACTTTTGAAACTTTTCCACAATTACATGTTGGGAGGGGGCTTACTACAAGGTTGAGACTCATAATAGAATACAGGTAGCAAGTTATCAGGAATCGTGTTACCATGGTGTTGAAGCAACCTGACGATAGCATGAGAATTAATTACACATACAGACTAATAAGTCTGTTCACACAGCACCATCATCTAAAGACTTAATTGAGTGCTTATCCAACATGACCTTTGCTTTTAATCTCGATGGGAAATGATTAAAGGGTGTGCCAGCAGAAAAACAGCAATCAGTTGCTACCGTGTACAGGTTAAGTCCTGTGTAATGAAGACAAAGAAGAGCTTGTATTGCAATTCCCTGCCCCACTCCCCAAGCCCAGGATACTGGTTGCAGGAAAAAGATTTGGGTTATAAACAATTAAAAAGTATTTAGTAACCTTGTACTTCAAATGCTTTCTGTGGTCACTCGGTCATTCTTATTTTATTTAGTTTTGGTTGTACTGGGTCTTTTGTTGTGCTCAGGCTTTTTCTAGTTGGGGCAAGGAGGGCTGTTCTCTAGCTGTGGCGTGCCGGTTTCTCATTGCAGTAGCTTCTATTGTGGAGCACGGGCTCCAGGCTGCATGGGCTCAGTAGTTGCAGTGTGCAGGCTTAACTGCTCGGAGGCATATGAGATCTTCCCAGACCAGAAATCCAACCCATGTTCCCTGCATTGGCAGGCAGATTCCTATCCACGGTACCACAGGGAAATCCCATCCAATCATTTAATTCATTGGACAACTATTTATTGGAAGCTCATGATATGTTGGCACTGTTCAAGGTGCTGAGGATTTTTTAGAAAGCAGTAACTAAAAGAGTTAAATAATACTAGCCCTTATGGTGCTGACATTGCAGTGAAGAGAAAAAGACCAAAGAAATAAATACAGTAGATGTCACCTGGTAGTAAGTGTGATGGGAGAGAGGAACGTAAATAAAAATAAAGATGGGAGGGAGTTAGGGGGTGCTGGGTTGGAGATGGACTGGGTTGCAGTTCCCAGGATGGATAGAAAGGGCATTTCCAGAAGGGAGCTTCTGATCAAAGACCCGAAGTCGGTAAGGTAGTGAGCCAGGTGGGAACCTCGGAGAGGAACATTCCAGGAAGAGAATAAAGACCTTTGTAAAGGCACTAAAGGGAGAACGTGCCCAGTGAGTCAGGGAATAAGAAGGAAACCACTCTGGGCTGGAGTAACTGAGGGGGTTGTGAAGGGAGGTGAGGGCAGAGAAGTGGGATGCAGGCTGGGAAAACGATGCCAGTCCTTTGAAGCCCTCATAAAAGTGACTGTGGCCACTGGAGGATTCTCGACAGAAGAGTGACATGATTTGCCCGACATTAAACATTTGTTGACTACCGATGCTGTTCTAAAGAGTTTGGACCTTCCAGGCATGGAAAACCATAAGCGTAGGGCTTGGTTATTAGTTAAGGTTAATCTGGACAGTGAGGTTTCATTTAGATTTTTCCTTTCTTTGGAAATACATTTTTTAATTATGTTAAAAACACATTAACATAAATTTTTACCATCATCACCATTTTTAAGTATGCAGCTCAGTAGAGTTAAGCCTGTCCAGACTGTTGATCAAAATATCTCCACAACATTTTGATTTTGCAAAACTAAAACTCAGTGCCCATTAAACAACACCTTTCCATTACTTCCTCCTTCCAGTTGTGCCAACCACCATTCTGCTTTCTCTGTCTGTGAATATGACTGCTCTAGGTACTGCATGTAAGTGGAATCATAGAGTATTTGTCTTTTTGTGACTGGCATATTTCATTTAACACACTATTTCTCAAGGTTCATCCATGTTGTGACATGTGACAGGATTCCCTTCCTTCTCAAGGCTGAATTATATTCCATTGTATAGCTCTAGCATATATTTTTGGAGAAGGCAATGGCACCCCACTCCAGTACTCTTGCCTGGAAAATCCCATGGGCAGAGGAGCCTGGTGGGCTGCAGTCCATGGGGTTGCAAAGAGTCGGACATGACTGAACAACTTCACTTTCACTTTTCACTTTCCTGCATTGGAGAAGGAAATGGCAGCCCACTCCAGTGTTCTTGCCTGGAGAATCCCAGGGGCAGGGGAGTCTGGTGGGCTGCCTCCTATGGGGTCGCACAGAGTCAGACACGACTGAAGCGACTTAGCAGCAGCAGCATATATTTTGTTTATTTATTCATCCATCGATGGATACCTGGACATTGCTTCTATCTCTTGGCTATTATCAATAATGCCACTATGAACATAGGTGTGCAATCATTACTTTGAGTTCCTGTTTTCAATTCTTTGGATATAGGCCCAGAAGTGGAATTGCTGGATCATATGATAATTCTGTTTTAAAATACTTGAGGAACCACCATACTGTTTCCAAAGGGCTGGCATCATTTTACATTCCTGCCAGCAGCACACAGTGGTCCTAGTCTCTCCACATCCTCGCCAACACTCGCTATTTTTCTAGTTTTTTGATAGTAGCCATTCTAATAGATCTGAGACTTCTCTCTTTCTTTTTTTTGTAAATACCACAAATACACGGATTCTTTATTTTTTTAAAGATACATATTTTTTAACGTGGACTTTTTTTTTAAGTCTTTATTGAATTTGTTACAATATTGCCTCTATTTTATGTCTTGGTTTTTTTGGCCACAAGGCACGTGGAATCTTGGCTGCCTGGCCAGGGTTCCAACCCACACCCCCTGCTTTGGAAGGCAAAGTCTTAACCACTGGACCACCAGGGAAGTCCCCTTTTCTTTGTTTTTAATTGAAGCAGTCACTGTTCTCCAGTTCTCATTTTCTCTCTTAAACCAAGCAAATTTCCACTAACCCCTCTATTTCTATTTTTCTGGAACAGGTTGTCTGGATATGGAGGCCAGG
This sequence comes from Bos taurus, assembly GCF_002263795.3. NCBI lineage: Eukaryota > Metazoa > Chordata > Mammalia > Artiodactyla > Bovidae > Bos > Bos taurus. Next base: position 39,492,865 of record NC_037350.1, read on the forward strand.
CTGGAAAAATCTGGACTGGCTGCAGTCCTTCCTTCCCCCGCCCTCCCCATTTCGTATCAGAGGAGCTGTGCATAAACTTTGCTAGGTTCTGGGGACAAAAGGTCATGTTTAGCACTGTGTGTTAGGCAGATTTCACCACAAAACACTTCAGAAATCTAGGAGAGAGGAGTTTGATTTGTATTAATAGTTCTCTTAAAGCGAAAGTGGCGTGCTCTGGGCATGATGATAGCCACCCGACTGGAATGTGTTTTGGCCGCTGTCATGATCCATACTTAGACCGCATCCCATGTTTATCGTCTGACCGTTAAGACGTGTGTCTCCAGCTGATTAGATAAGGAATTCTGAGCACGGGTGGAGGAGGAAGATGATAACATTAAAGACTTTTCTCTGGCAGTCCTGCTCAGTGAAGCCGGTCTTCACGCTCTGAATTTCCCTCAAGGAGAGCCACTTAGTAACCATGTCCTTGGCAAGTGTTGACACTTGTTTGAAAGTTTTCTGCTTTGAATAAAAAGTCTTTGATTTTTTTTTTCCCCTTCTGCCCTTAAAATAAAAAATGCTGTAGTTAAGTGCCCTGGGCCAAATTCTGCTCTTAGTTACTATTTCTATGGCAATTGTATTGTACACACAAGCAAACCCTGAAGTTGATTCCATTGCAGAGTTTTAATAACAGTTTACATCTTTGTATCATTTTATGTTGTAGAAAAGGATTACATGTACATTGGCTCATCTGATACACACACACACACAACTATGCAATAGGTAAGGTAGAAATATTTAGTTCTATTTGATAGGCAAAGTAACCGAGACTCAGAGAGGTTAAGTGGCTGGTCTGAGGTCACACAGGCAGAGATGGGGCTCAAACCCAGACATTTCAACTCTTAAATCTGTGCTATGGAGGGTTTTGTTTTTGATGATTATGGAATTATCAGTTTACATAGATAATTATATTATTCCCACATCATGTATGGTGCATCCAAAAGATGTAAAAAGTGAGGAAGAGAACATAATTGAATGAAAGTAACCAAATTTTTCACCACGCAGCTGGCTCGGGGGGTTAAGAATCTGCCGGGCCATGCTAAGAGACACAAAGGACATAGGTTTGATCCCTGGGTCAGGAAGATCCCCTGGAGGAGGAAATGGCAACCCGCCCCAGTATTCTTGTCTGGGAAATCCCACGGACAGAAGAGCCTGACAGGCTACAGTCCATGGGGTTGCTAAGAATCAGACACAACTGAGCATACTTGCATGCAACCAAATTTGTGAAATGCAGGATACAAGTAAGAACTTTGTGGGAACCGTTTGAAAAGATTCTGATAGACTGCAAGCTACTAAAGGACAATGACTGAGGCTTATTTATTTTTGCATTTTGTATAATCCCCAGCACAGCATATCTTGCACGTAGTGAGCACTGAATGTATGAAAGAATGAATGAGAACAATTACCTTAAGTCCTAGAGGAAGCTCGCCAAGGATTCAAAGTGGTTGGGAGAACTTCATGGAAGTTTAATGAAAAAAAAAAATTTAATAAAAAGTTTAATGAAAATTTCATGAAGCCCTTCAGGAAATAAGACCCAACTAGCTAACCGGAGATTCTGCTTCCGTGCACCCAGAGAACAGGAAGAGGGGAGGAAATAGATGAAGAGCTGGCATTGATTTACTGTGACTTTTATTCCGTCTACCTAAGGATCGTATTGGAAAAGGCAATGGCACCCTACTCCAGTACTCTTGCCTGGAAAATCCCATGGACTGAGGAGCCTGGTGGGCTGCAGTCCATGGAGTTGCTGCGAGTTGGACACGACTGAGTGACTTCACTTTCACTTTTCACTTTCATGCATTGGAGAAGGAAATGGCAACCCACTCCAGTGTTCTTGCCTGGAGAATCCCAGGGATGGCGGAGCCTGGTGGGCTGCTGTCTATGGGGTCGCACAGAGTCGGACACAACTGAAGCGACTAAGCAGCAGCAGCAGCAGCAAGGATCATACGGGTGATAACAGATGCAAAACTGAGCGAACAACTTGTGCTGAGAATTTCCATTTTTTTCTAGCCTGTCATTATTGCTTTGACCTATATAGTAATGTTAATGATCCACCAGCTGACCTGAGGGTCTGGGGTCAATTGGGGCAGCACCTGACCCACAGCAGGTGCTCAGTAAATGTTACTGAAAGAACAAATGAAGGTCAAGCATTAACCAGACAAAAGCAGCCTGCAGGGATGCCCTGGTGAAGGATGAGCCTCAACACTCTCTCCCCTAATAGCCACTAAAGAGTGGACTCCCCAGATTGGAAGAACAGCACCCCTCTGTCACTCTCTCCTTCAGACTTAGGAAGGGAAAAGCCCATAATCACCAGGTAAGCCCTTTGGCAAGAGCTCCTTAAGAGGTTGTATGTATGCTGGTCACATCGCCAGTGACATCCACTGATGCTCTGAGGTCCACTTTTCATATCTAGAGGGGATGATGATGGTTTATTTTAAAAGATACAGGAAGTTTCTAAATGGATTCGTAATTTAAAGGTTTGGGTGTGCTCGGCTGCTCAGTCGTGTCTGACTCTTGGCAGCCCCATGGACTGTAACCCACCAGGCTCCTCTGTATATGGGATTTTCCAGACACGAATGCTGGAGTGGGTTGCCATTTCCTACCCCAAAGGATCTTCCCAACCCAGGGATAGAACCCTGTCCCTTGTGTCTCCTGCACTGGCAGGTGGATTCTTTACCACTGAGCCATCTGGGAATCTTTAAATGTTTAAAGGGAAAATTTAAATGTTTAAAGGGAAGCTATCAAAATTATTAGGTGCAATAAAGAATAGACACACTTCAGCAAATTGAAGAATTCTTTTGTATATTATCGCACCTAAAGTTACTGGTTTCCTAAATGTGTTTTTCATATTTCCAATTTTGTTTAAAGTCAGGTAGCCTATATTTTGTAAATGTCAATTAGGTCCAGTTGATTGACAGAACAGTTCAGTTCAGCGATGTCCTTTCTGATTTTCTGCCTGCCAGGTCTATTAACTACTGATGGAAGAGTGTTGATGCCTCCAGCTATAATAGTGGCTTCATCTCTTTCTCCTGGCAGTTTTTGCCTCCTGTATTTTGATTCTCTGTTGTCAGACACATATACATTAAGGACTGTTATGCTTTCTTAAAGAAGTGACCCCTTTATCATTATATAATACTTCTTTTTATCCATGATAATTTTCCTTATTCTATAGTCTGAAATTCACATGCTGCCCTAGCTTTCTTTTAATGAGTGTTGGCATGGATTTATCTTTCTCCAGCTCTTTACTTTTCACCTGTCTCTGTTTTTATACTTAAAGTGTGTTTCTTGGATCTTGTTTTTAAATTCTGACAGTCTATATCTTTTAATTGGTGTTATTTAGACTATTCACATGTAAGGTGATTATTGATATATTTGGATCAATATCTACCATGTTTATCACCATTTTTTTGTTTGTTGCACTTGTTATTTTTTGAAAATTTTATCCTGTTTTTTTGCCTTTTAATTGAGCATTTTAAGTGAATCCATTTCCTCTCCTTTCAGAGTATCAATTGTACATCTTTCAGAAAAATTGTTTTTGGTGTATGCTCTAGAATTTGCAGTACATATTTGCAATTAACTTAAGTCTGTTGCTGCTGCTGCTGCTAAGTCGCTTCAGTTGTGTCCGACTCTGTGCGACCCCATAGACGGCAGCCCACCAGGCTCCCCTGTCCCTGAGATTCTCCAGGCAAGAACACTGGAGTGGGTTGCCATTTCCTTCCCCAATGCATGAAAGTGAAAAGTGAAAGTCAAGTTGCTCAGTCGTGTCCGAAGTCTAGTTTCAAATAATGCTGTACAAATTCATGGAAAATGCAGACAGCTTTTCATAGAGCGTTTCTGATTTCTTCCTCCCATCCCTTATAACATTGCTGTCATGGATTTCACTGACCTATATGCTATAATCATCTAATACATTGTTATTACTATTACTTTGCTCAGCTGTCTAGTAGATAAATTAAGAATAAGAAAAATAGGGACTTCCCTGGAGGTCTAGGGGTTAAGACTCCAAGCTCCCACTACAGGGGACACGGGTTCAACCCCGGTCAGGAAACAAAGATCCTACATGCCATGTGGAACAGCCAAAAATAATAAATAAAATAAAAATAAACACAACCCTGTAAAAAAGAATAGGAAAATAAAAGATCTTATTCTATTTTCATTTATTCCTCTCCAACATTCTTCATTTCTTCATGTAGATCTGAGTTTCTGGCCTATATCATTTTCATTGTCTCTGAAGAACTACTTTTAATGTCTCTCATAGGCAAGTCTACTGTGATGAATTTTTTGTCTGAATAAGTTGTTTGTCTCTGTCACTTTTGAAGGATAATTCCACTGGCTATGGAACTGTAGGCTGGTGGGTTTTTTCCTTTAAATGCTTTACATATTTTGCTCCACTCTTGCCTTGCTTGCATGGTTTCTAATGAAGTCAGATAAAATTCCTATCTTTGCTCCTTTATAAGTAAGACTATTTTTTTTTCCCATGCTGGCTTCATTGTTTTCTTATTGTAAGAACAGGAGGGATGACTTCCAAGCATTTTACATGTTGTCACTGAAACTGGACCTCTAGACTTAGAAAGATGCCTACTCTCTATTCACCCTTCCTTCTGGTAGACAGCTGAGAACACTAAAGCAGAAAGTTAGCAAGGAAGGGAGGCAAAATGATGACATTCAAGCCACATCATTCTTAGTTCCTGACCCTTGATGCTATAAATTGTGTGCTTATCAGATACACTCCTCCTTCCTCTTGACTGGGTTATGATAGAAGAAAATACTACCAGGAGAAGAGATTTGAACAAGCTTTTCTACTCTGCCAAGGGTTTCATTTAAGCATGCACAAATAGGTCACATAAATCAAGGGCTTCAAAGTCTAGAGGAGGGAGTTGTAGTTGCCTTGTTGAAAGAAAGCCATTCATGGAATATATGTGAGTGAAGACAAGGGAGGGGGAGTCACTTGGCTAGATCTCAAGATCGGACTAAATCCACTTCAGATGACGAGGTTCCATTGTTTTCAGGCAGAAAAAGTGAAACTCAACAATTGACATGATGACCAAGTTAGCTTTGAGCCCAAGACATGGGGTTTGAAGGGAAAAAAAATGGTAGAAGGATCTGGAGGGTTTATGTTTGGAATCCTCACACTTTTCTGACCTAGGCTGCCTTTCTCTAGTTCTTATGGCACAATCCTCTCTTTTGTCTTTCTGAAAATATCCAGTACCCAATTTTTGAAAGTCTGATTCTCAGGTATTCATCAGCTACAGTAATGATCTTCTTGCTTGCATGACCACATCCTAGAACATGCAAAGTTATGACCTTCCCAAAGAGTATGTAAATCTTGACAAGGGTCCCTTAGCAAGAAGAAACTCCTCAGATAGTCACCAAGGATATATAGACTATGCTTCTCAGGCAGAGGATCCTACCTAACCTCTGACCCCATACCCTCTCAGTGGTTATAGATCCTCTCTTTTCATAGAAATGATTTACCCTTGCTGCTGCTGCTGCTGCTAAGTCGCTTCAGTCGTGTCCGACTCTGTGCAACCCCATAGACGGCAGCCCACCAGGCTCCCCCGTCCCTGGGATTCTCCAAGCAAGAACACTGGAGTGGGTTGCCATTTCCTTCTCCAATGCATGAAAGTGAAAAGTGAAAGTGAAGTCACTCAGTCATGTCTGACTCCCAGCGACCCCATGGACTGCAGCCCACCAGGCTCCTCCCTCCATGGGATTTTCCAGGCAAGAGTACTGGAGTGGGGTGCCATTGCCTTCTCCATTTCCTTTCATTAGTGGGCAGAAGAAAAGTTTAATATTAATCTCTTTAGAAGAAAAAAGTAATTTTAGAACCACAGGAAAAGTGCCAAAGGAAGAGACACTGGAATGCAGCCCATGGGTACCCTACTTCTCCTTGAAAGGATAGCCAAATGCTATTATTCACAGCATACAATTTTCATTTTGAAACTGGTGGAGAAGTTTTTCAGAGAAAAGAGAAACTTGTGAAAGAGCTATTTAAAATCCAGTGTAGAGTAACTTCCTGGTTTTCACCTTTTTCTTTTGCCCCTGTTTCATTTTTTCAAAGCAAATATCTCCTACATTTTGGGGAAAGATGTTAGAATCCAGATTACTTTTCTCTATCATGACTTTATTCTTGTCCACCTCCAGTATGACTTTGAAGTGGAACTTATGGATGTCAGTCCTGGACAAAAGCTCATATTGTAAAAGAAGAAAGAAATCTTTATTTTTAACTAGAGAAAAAAATTCCAAGAATTCTTCGTCACTGAGTGGGGAAGAGCACCCATACATCTACAAGCCCAAACCTGTAATAATGCATTTCATCTTAGGCAATTCTTTTCTAGAAAGATAGATGGAAAACAAAGAGTAATTCAAAGAGGGGTGATATCTAACAGTATTTTAGTGATTAAGTTAAAGGAAAATAAAAAGACATTTTGGATACCATGTACTTATTTTTAGTTATTTAGTTGCTATTTAAGTTAGTTGCTATAATGGCATTGCAGTGAAATTTTAAAATACCCACAAATTCTGAGATATATTCTAAAGTATATAGGGGTGAAAAAACATGATATTTGGAATTTGCTTTAAAGCATTTCAGAAGAGAGAGAGTGTTAAAGAAAGGAAAAAGAATAGGTAAAGCAAACGTGGCAAAATTTTGTGGTTTTGAATCTGCATGATGGGAATATGGGGTGGACTTGTTTCCTGAGGCTGTCATAAAAAAGTCACTCTAACCTTGGGGGCTTGAAACAGTAGAAACTTATTCTATTGCAACTCTGGAGACCTGAAGTTTGAAACCTAGGTGTCAGCAGGCCCGTATTCCCTTTGTATGCTCAAGGGAAATGTCCTTCCTCACCTCTTCCAGCTTCCACTGGAGGCATTCCTTGGCTTGTGGCTGCCTCACCCTGATCTCTGTTTCCATGGTTACATGGTATCCTTCCTGTATCTGTGTCTTCTCTTCTGTCTCTTATGAGAATACTTGTCATTTGATATAAGACCTGCTGGATAATCCAGGATGATCTCATCTCAAGATCCTTAATTATATCTGCAAAGATCTAGTTTCTGAATAAGATCACATTCATAGATATCCAGGGTTACAGCATAGCCTTTGGTGGGGGCTTCCCAGGTGGAACTGGTGGTAAATAACCCGCCTGCCTATGCAGAAGACGTAAGAGCTGCATGTTCAATTCCTGGGTCAGGAAGAGGCCCTGTGGGAGGGCATGGCAATCCACTCCAGTATTCTTGCCTGGAGAATCCCCATGGACAGAGGAGCCTGGCAGGCTAAAGTCCATGGGATTGCACTGAGTCGGACATGACTGAAGCGACTTAGCACGCATGCACACATACTTTTGGGGAGGTGGGGGCACCCCAAATGGAACCAGGCAGCCATATTTTCCACTGGCCTCCCGTGAACATGGCTGGTTGGACCAGGAAGAAGTGCCTGAGCCAAACGGGGGTGGGCTGTTCCCGAGCTGCCTATGACTTGCAGCCTGAACATGGCCAGGCAGCTACTCTCTGTCCCCGATTTGAACGGAAAAGCAGCCAGAAGAGGAGTTGGCAGCTGGAAGGACAGAAGCCAAAAAGATGCAGAGAGTGATGCCCAAGGTACTTGCTTTGTGGCCATGAGGCCAAGCCAAACTCAAGGAGTAGAAACGACGACGAAGCAGAAGAAACTCCCAGAGGGGAGAAGAGAAGTGACAGAGAGAGAAACAGGGGGACCCCATGTCCCCTGAGAGACGACAAGGAGGCTCAGGTCCCTGGAGCGGCCCCATTCCTGGCTCCTTTCCAGGTTGAGGGCCAGTGCCTATGAATTGTTATCATAAATCCCACTTTTCTCAAGATAATTTTTTTCTCTTTTTAAAAAATTTTTCTTTTTTCTCTCAAGATAATTTTATTGGACCTTTCTTACATCCAAAGTATCCAAGTCACATCACTTCCCAACTCTGTTCTGTTACTTGGAATCAGTCGTGATGGTGAGAGTGTTTACACCATGCATACAGGCAAATGGTGCCAATCAGGACTTTCTCCCACCCAGCCTCCTTTGGAATGAGAGGGAAGGGGTTGGAGAGAGAGGAGTCAAAGCTGACTCCCAGGGATGTGTATTTTGGTTTATCCCAGTTACTCTTACTCCTGTTAACATCCCTAACTCATAGAAACATAAATGTTAAGAATGGATTGGCTGTAATTTTCTTGCCCGGAAAATCCCATGGACAGAGGAGCCTGGTGGGCTGTAGTCCATGGGGTCATAAAGAGTTGAACATGACTGAGCAACTGAGCACAAGCAAGCACCTTTATAGTTATTAGGCTGTTGGTAGCCAGCACTGAATACAATTACTTAAATGTTAAAAACAATCTAGAGATGTACTCCTATTTGAAGAAAGAGTATATTTTCACTTGTTTTAGAAACTGCTTCCTTATTCCTTTAAAAATATTATGTTACAAGCACGGTGTTCTTTATTTTGTTTGACTTGCGAGTCTACAGAACATTCTGATTCTAACACTGGCCCCGTAGACAGGCTATGGCCAGAGTTTCTTTTAGTTAAAAGTTTGGGAGAGGCTATAAGGAATGTTGAGGGGATTGAGAATAAATAGAATTGTAGAGAACAACTAGGCTTCAAATGACCCCAGAACTCAGGGCCCCAGATTCCTAAACCCTCTCCAGTTGCTAATGAAACAGCTGTCCTCCCATATGAGTTTTTCAAGAGACATATGTGCATAGGCTCAGGAACACTAGATGAAAATGACTTTGGATCCCAAACCTCAGTATTGTTCTCTAGTGAGCTAGGCTGGGTCTTATTGGTTGCATCACCTTAACTTGCTCCTCGGGCTAAGGCTTACATTTTAAGTCCTTTGTGCTTCTTCCCTAGGTCAGAACAACCAATATCTCACACATACATGGCCACTCCCACATCTGCGGCTGTAGTGGATACTATCGTATGCTACGCAGACCTCCCTTCAGGACCCACACATGCATTCCCCCAAGTGCTAGGAATGTTGGCCACTGATGGCTTACAGTTGCATCCTTCTCCAAGGTTACAGCCCTCCAGGGTCAGTGTTGGGGAGAGTTGGGGAAAGGGGTTACTGTTCAGGCCTGGCACTTTGGCTGGTTTGGGACAACCCAGTTCCAGATTCCCCCATGAAATTGGCTAAGGCCTTCATTGCCACTACAATGTCTCCTATTACTTCCCTCGTTTCCTTACAAGTGTTGTTCTTAGGGATACTTCCTGCAATCAAGTCTCTAAACCTCAGAGTCAGTTTTTGTGGAATCCACGTAAAACAATAGCCATTTTGGAATATATTGCTAATTAATCATGTTGCTTGCTTTCTCTTGCTGAGCAAGATTAAATCTTAAGGGTCCTCAAAATAGCCTTCTATATAATTACAAAAAAACCCCCAAAACTGCAGTGATAAACAAGTTCAAACCCATTTATCATCCCTGCTCCAAGCCCTCACTTTAATATCACTTCTTCTTTTTTTTTAAATATCAGTTCTCCACATCTTAGTGTTCTAGTGGCAGGAAGAGACAAGGAGAGATAAGCCTAAGGAACGTGCATCAAGGAAAGAAGAGGGCTGCTTGAATTTAGCTTGAGCAAAGCCAATCTAAAACGTTTTCCTCCAATTATCCATGGGTCCCCTACGTGGGAAACAGCCCTGAGCCAGTCAGCTATTTAGGGGAAGCCAATCCAAGTGGATCAGTCCAACAAGAGGAACTGTCCCTTATTTTCAACAGCTCTACTGGCTGTCACATCAAATTTCCACCACTCCCTCACACCAGAGCCATACAATATCCGTGGCCTTGACCATTCATGCAAAGATCCAAGAATTATCCCTTGAGGTCAACATGGACTAAAAATCCGGTGACCTGTGGTCTGTTCCCAACGCTTCCAAGAAAATCTGCTTATATTAGAGTAAGACACTGGGCGCTAGCTTGCTCAGTTATGAAATATCTTGGTTAAACAATAAGAACCTAAATACTTGCTTCATTACGAGACCTTAATAAAAATCCTTTGGTGTCTCTGAACATTGTTTCTGAATCTATCAAATGGACTGTATTTGTCAGAGATTTTGGTTGTGATGTCAGAAACACAACAGAAAATATCTTATACAGTCACTCCAAGCTCACATCTTTCTAGTTCAACAACTCCAGAGGAAAACAAGCTTCTGTCTTCAGGAGCGACTCTGAGTAGTAAAGCTGGGGTCACAAGTCACAAATCATCCCTGAGATGATCACTGTGGCTGGCTGGAGTCCATATACCCTTAGAGTCAGGGAAGAGGGGACACCTCCATTGGCATCCCCACATAGAAGAGTAAGATGGCTTTCTTCAAGGAAAGATATTGGTAAGAAACTTGCTTACTAAAACAATGAAGATGATGAGAGTGATGATAATAATAAGGCCTACACCAAGGCACTTAATTATAAGTTTTCTGAAAACTGGGGATAAAGGAAGGATTTAGTTAATGTTGGATGCTTACATGCTGTCGCTTCAATTGTGTCTGACTCTTTATGATTCTATGGACCGCAGCCCACCAGGCTCCTCTGTCCATGGGGTTCCCCAGGCAAGAATACTGGAATGGGTTGCCACGCCCTCCTCCAGGGGATCTTCTGGATTGAGGGATGGAGCCCAATGTCTTCTGCATTGGGAAGCCGGTTCTTTACCACTAGCACCACCTGGGAAGCCCAGTTTTGGATAATTATCATCAAAAATACTCCTTGCTGAGGACTGAGATGATTGTGTGCATGTTTCCTGCAAATGTTGTGTTTTCTGCAAATGTTCTCTTCTTTTATTGAAAGCCACTATTATTTTCCTTCCTTCTGCCCTTTGAATTCTGCCCACCATAAAATAATAAGCCAAATCTCTTTTCTTTTGCCAGCAGAAAATTGTCAAATATTCAGGGGACTCATTCACAGAGTAGAATTCTCAAAGGAAAGATCTGGAGTCCTGTTGCATATTAGGGTTGGCTAAACCAGGTAACGAACCTCAGCCAAGTGATGCTTTTAAATTCATAACTCAATTGGAACATAAAGGTGTCCTTCTCTTGAAAGGCTGTTTTTCAAAGCCTCTAATGAAAAAGCTAGGGAATATTGCTATCAATTCTTCCTTTCCTGCCCAAGCAAATAGCATTCCTCTACCTTGAACAGATGGGGCTCTGTGTGATAAATGGCCCAGTGTTCCAGTCCAGCAGCGGATGGCACTGACATCTTGTCCCCAGTGTTTATAAGCTGGGCTGTCCCTCTGCCTTCATTTCCTTAAGAACTCATAAGCAGCAGGGGTTCGTTCCAGCCCCCCTCACATTCCAGCCATTCTTTAGGATAATAATGAGCAGGGTGAGTGCCTTCTAGGAAGGATTCTGGAGGGAATGGAGGTGTGGAGGAGGAAAGAGCACAGCCTCTCACGCCTGCACTGCTTTAGTGCTCGCTATATTAATAGCTTGGGCACTGACTGCTGCCCTGAATTCCTATTCCCAGAGGGTTCAGCTGGGTTTCCATTTACAGAGGCAGTTCTAACAAAGAGGGTACACACACACACACACACACACAATACACACATATCACTATTCCTATTCTTCCAACTGTCTCCTGATGGTCTTCACTGGAGGCCCCCAGACTCACCATCATTACTAAAAAGAATGTCAATCACCACCGAGTGAGAAAATCACCCATCTCTTAAGGAACATCACACAGAGTGTTCACTGTTCTAATGATTTCACCTGCATTGGATGGGCTTAGAATATGATTAACATGGCATCAAACTCCCCACTGTCACGCTCTTGCAAATAAGGGCAGACTGCAGCAGCTACCTTCCAAAGGAGAAGGGATAGGCTATGTGACAGTCAGCGATGGAAAGAGCCAATTCGTTCTGGAGCAAAAGGATCAATGTACATTTCCAAGCCTGTGATTTGTTCCCTGTGATGTTGAATATTCTTCATAAATATTGTGGGTTGGTTCAAAACCAATGACATTTGCATAGTTCTGCATATAAATACCTTTGGATACAATTTTCCTTTCTGCCTCTGTTTGACACTCATTAAACAAACAAAAAACATGTAATGAGGACCAGTTGCCAAGGGCATAATGTACATAATCTCTAAACAGTGAACCTCAACAAATCCTTGATAGGCTCTGAATGCTAGGTGCAGGGGATTCTAGCCCTCATGGAACTTCCAGTTGGATCGTTTAACATGTCTCATGAGTGTGGAATCCAGGTTGCCTGGGGTCAGAAGTGGGAGGAGCAGCTCTTTAAGAAAGACAGTACTGGGGAATTCTCTGGTGGCCCAGGGGTTAGGACTGGGTGCTTTCACGGCTGTGGCCTGGGTTCAGTGCCTGATCCGGGAAACTAAGATTCCAAAAGCTGGACAAACTATCCCAACTAGTGTGGCCAAAAAAGAAAGAAAATATAAATTTACTATGCCCACTATTTATTTGAATGAATATAGAAATTAACAAAAATTTGCAAAAGAGGCCCATCTGAGTGAAAGACCCATCTAATAAGCCTTAAGGCGCAAATGTTTCGTGGTAAATCCTCTGGTGGGAAGTTAGGTATATCTTATCTCGGTTTGGGGCTTCCCTGGTGGCTCAGTGGTAAGGAATCCACTTGCAACTCAGGAGATGCAGTTTCGAGCCCTGGGTAGGGAAGATACCTGGAGAAGGACCTGAACCCACTCCAGTATTCTTGCCTGGGAAATCCCATGGACAGAGGAGCCTGGTAGGCTACAGTTCATGGAATCGCCAAGAGTCAGACACAACTGAGCACTAAGCAACAACAATATCTCAGGTTTACAGATGTGGAAAACTAACACTCTGTGAATCGATGTCTGATTTGGGTTCAGTAAGACAAAGCATTCCACTACTTGTCAATCGGGGAAGTATAATCAAGGACCAGAGGGTATCCAAGTGGAAACTGCTCTTCCTTAGCCAAGGCACAGCTCAGATCCTGCTGGCAGGGAAAACAAGAGGCTACCTAGACATCTCTGCTTCCATCCAAACCAGGGGACAGTTTGCCCCTCAAAACATTGATCACAGTCTTCGGTCTTATTTTCCATGCGGTTCTGGTCCTTGCAATTTGGATACTTCTGACTTTCATTGTGGTTGAATGTGCTCAGTTGCTTCAGTCATGTCCAACTCTTTGCAACCCCATGGCCTGTAGGCTGGGGCTCCTCTGTCCATGGGTTTCTCTGGACCAGAATACTGGAGTGGCTTGCCGTGCCCTCCTCCAGGGAATCTTCCTGACCCAGGGACTGAACATTCATCTCCTGAGTCTTCTGCATTGCAGGCAGATTCTTTACCACTGGTGACTCAGATGATAAAGAATCCACCTGCAATGCAGGAGACTCAGGTTCTATCCCTGGGTTGGGAAGATCCCCTGGAGAAGGGAATGGCAACCCACTCCAGTCTTCTTGCCTGAAGAATCCCATGGACAGAGGAGCCTGGCAGGCTACAGGCCATTAGTTCCCAGAGAGTCGGACACGACTGAGCAACACTTCTTTACCACTAAGCCACTGGGGAAGCCCCTCACTCTATTTGGGCCTAGTTTAAAATTCCATATCTGGCCTTCTGTGACGGGTGTGTAGAATAAAGAAGATGGACTAGGTTATCATTTCCCAAACTTTTCCTCAGAGCATTAGACCTGCAGGATGTGTACAAACACACGTAGCCTTTTGTGTGCTTTACGACCTTATAACCGAAAGTGGTGACAATCTCTGGGTTGCTCCATCGTCTGCCACTAATAAGGTTGGACTGCTCTTGATGATGATGGTGACAGTTATCATATGTTTCTCTTCACATGCACCATCTGTCATCCTTACAAAGGCTCTCTGTGAGCCTGAGAAAAGATTTGTATCTTGCCCAAGGCCATACAATTCAAAAAATGGATCTGGGATTTCAACCCATGTCTATCTGGATCTAAAATCCATCCCTGTTACATTTCACTGCTCTAATTCCCCTGGTAGGAGTCTCTTTGCTACTGCTACCATCGTCTTCTCCTAATTCCAATGGAACTCCGAACTTTTTCAAAAAGAAACTGCCAGGGAGCTTCACACGTGACATTCTTACCCTCAGAGCCTCCTCAGTCAACGCAGGGCAGCCCCTCGAAGCCTTTTCCTGTTCTTTGTGTAGCTCCTTCTTCAGTCTTGCTAATCTGAACTGCTCGTTGGCACTTGATAATATTCGTCTTTATATCTGATAGCAACACATACTGATTTATCTTTTAAAATATGTGTCATATGCTATTTACACCAGTAGACTGGTAAACCTATTGTATTTTTTGGAGGACTGTTTAGCTACCTTTCAAAAGTCACTGAGATATTCATATTCTTTGACTCACTAGTACTATTCCTGGGACTCAATCACAAGGAAAATACATTTTGAAAAAGTGACAGGTCATGATGTTATAGTGGCATTTATAGGATAGTTTAAAAATCAAAGACCCCCCTCAAACCCTAGGTGTTTAACAGTTCGGAATGATGATGTAAATTACATATGAATGCTGAGATATATAGCTACTGAAAAGGATAAATGTGATAGCTGTCCTAACATTGAAACCAGTGAAAGAAGCTATGATCTAACTATGTGAAAGCAACATGCATATATCAATACAGGTTGGAATGAGTTTCATAATTAGAAAGTAGATGTATAGTTAAAGTGGTGTGAGAACGGGTGGAGATTTTTTTCTTTTTTATTAGAATTTCTTCTTTGTAACGTTTTAAAATTGATGGAATGGTGGATTGTTAAAATTCTAGGACAGTTTGAGGAAGTCGGGGGGGGTCTCTTCATTAATACTCAAGTTCATCTATAGGTGGCAATGGCTCTTCATGCCAGTGAGCGGTGCCAGTCCCAGGCATGAGAGCTTCTGGCTCTCAACAGGTCTCATATCAAGAGTAACCTGCTAGAGAATTTAATTTGGGAGGAATGCATCCCATTGACATTGGAGTGTGAAGGGCCAGGAAACAAGAAAATGGGGTTGATTTGCACATCATTTTCAGCTAGAATACCAAACCAGGCTGGTCTGTAAACAGATAGGAACCTCTGAGGCAAGCTCAGTAAAAATGAATAAGGTAACCTAGTAAAAATTCAGGCTTTCCCCCAAATCAGAGATTGTTTAATTTTCTCCTCCCTAAATTCTTTCTTAGATGAACCCCACCTCATATGTTGCTCAAACACATTCTTCTTTGCACAGTAAAAAAAGCGGGAATTTTTAATGGTGATAAATTAAATGTCTATCACGGACCCACTAGGATCCAGATAGTAAAATGTTAACCAGAGAAGTTAAGTAAACCATTTAAAAAATCCTCTGTCATACCAGTACTTCATCAGCAATGAAACAGACATGACTGATCTAGCCCCAGAGACAGAGGGCAGACTCACCTGCAGAAGTCATCTCAGAGACATTCCACAATGATGGTGCATCGTACAGGCCACGACGTGAAAGGGTTTGGTCGGGTTGGGACTCAGCAGCTCTCCTGGGAAGCACCTCATGCTTAAAAACTAATAACATTATCCCAGAACTTGGAGAAATAATGAACAGTTGAGCTTCAACCTTCAGATCACACTTGGTTTCCCCAGAATATCCGAATCCTTGAAGCTAGAAAAATAGAAAGGTTGTTTGCAATCACATCATAAGCTCTGGAAACACTGAACTTTCTTCAAAAAGGCAGGATGGGTGGATGTTGAACTAAATTCAAGGGTGTGTCTGTTCATCATGGGGTGGATCAGGATGATGCATTAATGCTGCTTCACCTACAGACAACAGGGTGATCTCAGCCCTGAGGAACAGCTCTGTTTTCCAGGTCCAGCCCCCATGAAGCCCAGGTTGAAATAGCTTCTTTGTATTATTAGTCAGGCACCAGTTGTTTTTAAGATGAATACTCCATTCATCCTTGCTGTGTGACCACTGAAGTCTGAAGGCCCTGACTCACGGCCCTACAGATTGAACGTTCTCTGACTGTATCTCTATAGTTCAGAGGCAAGATGCTGTGCTCAGCTGAGAAAAGGAGTGAGTCCTATTGCATGACCAGAGACGAGCCAAGGATCCAATACACAACTCGAGTTATGATGGGTATGGAGGGAAAGTACCAATACATGCATTTAATGGCTACAAGAACAAGAAGCTCGTGTTAGCGCAGGTCCTCCAAGGGGCTTCCCTGGTGGCTCAGAGGATAAAGCGTCTGCCTGCAATGCAGGAGACCCGAGTTTGATCCCTGGGTTGGGAAAATCCCCTGGAGAAGGAAATGGCAACCCACTCCAGTATTCTTGCCTGGAGAATCCCATGGACAGAGGAGCCTGGTGGGCTACAGTCCACGGGGTCGCAAAGAATCAGACATGACTGAGCAATCAGTCAGTCAGTCAGTCCAAGAGTCAGATGTCAAATTGTGATTAAAGTGAGATAAATTTAGCAGGAAAACCCCCTGTGTGAGAGAAAATGAAGAGAAAGCCATCTGAGGCTAGGAGGACTATCAGACCATCATGCCAATCTGGTTCTAAGTGAAGGTGAAAAGGAAGGAAGATTGGGTAGAAGTGTCCTCAACTGCCATGCAGTCAAAGAAGGCTCAGCAAACCATTGTGTAGCCCCCAAACCACAGTTGTCAGCTGGAGAGGCATCCCCTGTCTTGCTGAATGGCCCACCTTAGCATCTTTGCTTCCCGTAGTCCCCAGCAGCCCGTGGAGGGGATCGCCTTAACCCTACACACTTTAATGGGTTTCAGAGCACAGGGCTGGGGTCCTTGGTCAGTTACACTCTCCAGAATTGAAGGTCTGTAAAGCACAGTCTCAGGGCTGTCTTCAAGTTGCCTACAAACCAAAATCCCACTAGTATTGGCAAAAAGAGTGGTTTGGGTTAGGATATAGATCATTATTTTCCCTTTAAAAAAATTAATTTATGTATTTGGCTGTGCCAGATCTTAGCTGTGGCACATGGGATCTTTAGTTGTGGCATCTGGGATCTAGTTCCCTGTTGTTCAATTGCTAAGTTCTGTCTGACTCTTTGAGATCCCATGAACTGCAGCACACCAGGCTTCCCTGTCATTTACTATCTCCTGGAATTTGCTCAGATTCATGACTCAGTGATGCAATATAATCATCTCATCCTCTACTGCTGCCTTATCTCACCCTCAATCTTTCCCAGCATCAGGGTCTTTTCTAATGAGTTGGCTCTTCACATCAGGTGGCCAAATTACTGGAGCTTCAGCTTCAACATCAGTCCTTCCCATGAATATTCATGGTCGATTTCCTTTAGGATTGACTGGTTTAACCTCCTGGCAGTCTGAGTCCCCTGTGTTGGGAGCACAGAGTCTTAGCCACTGGACCACCAGGAAAGCCCCTAGATTAAGTTAATATAGGCAACTGATGGAAAACAAAACAGGAAAACCAAGAACCAAGCTTTGGGAGAAAGTAAGAAGGTGAAAGGAAGAAGGAAGAAGGTGAAGGAGAAAGTAAGAAGCTACTGGGGCTTCCCTAGTAGCTCAGTTGGTAAAGAATCTGCTTGCAATGCAGGAGACCCGGGTTTGATCGCTGGGTCAGGAAGATTCCCTGGAGAAGGGAATGGCAACCCACTCTAGTACTCTTACCTGGAGAATTCCGTGGACAGAGGACCTGCCAGGCTACAGTCCATGGGATTGCAAACAGTCAGACACAACTGTGTGACTAACTTTCCTTTTCCTTTCCAAGAAGGTGAACAGAGAAACGGCAGGATCAGTTTCTTAACTTTGAGTGTAGCCACTAACCTGCAAAATATAATCCGCAAAAACAAACGAACGGACACTAGCCAGCTATTTTGCTGTAGAAAAGTCCCCATTCAGTGACTACTGATTGTTGTGGCTTGGACTTCAGTCTCAAAAGATGAAGAAGATTGGATTTAAGCAAATGGAAGATTTTAGTATATTTTCCCTGAAGAACAACTGACCTGTTGGATATATTGCTCTGGATGGAGTTGGAATAAATTTCTACCAGAATCTTGGCTATCTGCCTGTTTATTTTGAATAATACCAGACCAATAAAATACAGGCCAAAGCATCACTCTGAGACAGATCAGTCGAATCAAATGAAACATATGGAAAAAGACCCACGTGCAAATGAAAATGTAAATGAAAATATGATAAAGTTGGCATTTCTAATTAATAGGCAAACGGTAATATGATTGTATTGTGTTGAAACAATTGGTAGCCAATCTGAAAAAAATTTTGGATACTTAACTAATATGTTATACGAGAATAAATTAAGGAAGGATTAAAGATTTAAATATTAAAAATAAAATAAAAGTACAGATGGTAGAATTTTAAAATCCTCTCTCAGTGGCAAAGGACTTTCAAAATGTGAAACAAGACCCAGATGCCATGAAAAAAATAGAAATATTAATTTGATAACAAGTAGTTTTTACATGGGGAAAAATCCTTAAAAACAGAAGATGTAAGCTATAAAAATATGTTTGTATTTCAAAGGCCCAAATTCCCTAAAATATAGAGATCTCATAAGTTGGTAAGAAAGACCATCAACCCAATAAAAAAGATGGGCAAAGGAGATGAAGAGCTATCTTATGAAAAAAAAATATATATAAATGGTTCTTCAGTATAAACATGCAGCTTCACTCATAAGAAAAACACAAGTTAAAATTATGCTAAAAAGTGAAAAAGCAGAATTTTTTGAGATGCTAGATTTTTACCTATCATACTGGCAGAGATGACCAACATGCTGTTGTAACTCTGGTGTCCTGAGAAGCAGGGATCAAGATGGGATTAGACATGCAAGAGCTGGATTAGGGGAACTCCAGTGTTCTTGCCATGAGAATCCAAGGGACGGTGGAGCCTGGTGGGCTGCCGTCTATGGGGTCGAACAGAGTCGGATATGACTGAATCGACTTAGCAGCAGCAGCAGCAGCAGTGAAGGTAGAAGAGAGCCTTTTAGCCTATGAGGCTAACCTGACCCTTGGGAAGGCAAGACGGAAAGAGGAAGGAAGATGGAATAGGGGGAGTCTCAGGCTTTAGCACTTCTAAGAGAGTTTGGCCAGCTGATGGAGAGTCCTTGAGCTGAAGTCACCTGCAGAACAATCCCACATCTTTTGGGACTGAGCTTTCCTTAGGGTCCTGGCTGCACTGAGCCCCTGACTGGGAGGAGCCTCTGGGAAGCCTGGCCTCCGTGCGTGGGCACTGGTGGATTCTGACCCTTCGGAGATTACATTTTCTGCAGCACAAAGTCTGAGTGGTGCATTTTCAAGGCCATATCACGCATGCTTTGGTAGCAAAGGTAGAGGAAAACAGGCATTCTGCACTGTTGAAGGGACTGTAACTTGGTATCACCTCTCTAGATGGCAATGAGCAACACCTCTCAAAATTTTAAATGTACAATTTGAACCAGCAATCCCACTTCTATGAATTTTTCCTAGATAACTTTGTATGTTTGAGAGCATTCACAATAGCAAAAAACTGGTAAGAACCTAAATTGAGCCCTAATGCAAAGGTGTAGGCTCTGATGCCGGAGAAGGCAATGGCACCCTACTCCAGTATTCTTGCCTGGAAAATCCCATGGACGGAGGAGACTGGTAGGCTGCAGTCCATGGGGTCACGAAAAGTCAGACACGACTGAGCAGCTTCACTTTCACTTTTCACTTTCATGCATTGGAGAAGGAAATGGCAACCCACTCCAGTGTTCTTGCCTGGAGAATCCCAGGGACGGGGGAGCCTGGTGGCCTGCCATCTATGGGGTCGCACAGAGTTGGACACGACTGAAGTGACTTAGCAAAAAAAAGGCTCTGATGAACATATACCCTTGGCCCTGCAGACTTCTTGCCCCATGAGAAGGGGTCTGGCTGGAGCAGGGCAGTCCTCTAAAGCAGAGCGCCCAGGTCAGGGTTCTCAGGTGCCCAGGAATAAGAAAACAGCCCAGGGTAAAAGGACAGAAGGTACCTGGAGAAAGGCAGCTATTTAAGACAGATGGTCAGGGAGATTGTGAGACATTTTCTATTACTTTAACCTTCCGATTTCTTTATCACGGTCATGCTCCTGTGTTCAATATTGTCATTGTGTCTGATCATGAATTATTGACGAAGTTCATGGAAAAACCTAATTTGCTTTGCACTAGGTTTGCAAATGACCTATTTTTGGTTCATCATTATCTCTATTTGCAAAATGCATCTACTTGTTTTGTGAGTAATAATCTGTTTCTAGTAATTTTTAATTTGTATTTTTATTTTAAGAACACTTTACTATGAAATCTTCTTAAACATTATAAATCAAGAGAATATTATAATAAACCCCAGCATAAAGTCACCTATATTAACTGGCATTAAGTCACATTTGCATCATCTGTGATACATATTTGATAAAGAATTTAAAGCAAATCCCAGACTTATTTGCCTTTAACTATTTCAGTATATATCTTTTTAAAAAATGACATAATTTACATAATCAAAATATTATTATTACTTCACAAAAGTAACAATTTTAAAAACATTGTACTTAATTATCTTGTAATATCCAATCCATATTGAGATTTGTCTGACTGGCTCCAGAATACCTGTTCATAGCCAATTTGTTTGAACTGGGGTCAAATGCTCCATACTCTGGGTTTGGTTGGTTCAGTTTTGCATGAAAGACTTTTATAGGGAAATTTATTGTCACTCCTTTCTCCCTTTGTCAAATATATGAAGATATTTGACCTTTTGTGATAATGATTTCATAGACTATGGAGTCGATACATACAAATGCAGCTAGAGCCTTTTCAAGGTCAATAGATGCTTGAACTTCGCGGAGCTCTGTGGAGAAAGCATTCAGATAAACAGCCAGGGTCTCAGTAGCCTCACAAGTGTTGCCTTACAATCTATTTTTGGAAACACATCTGTCCGCGGCCACGACAGTGCATTACTCCCTCCTCAAAAATGTGGGGTTTTTTAATTCAAAAGGGAACAGTCATTTTTAGAGCTGTATTTCTTTCATTTGTCTCAGAATTTTGTCAAAGTCTTTAGGAAATGCTTTCTAAAATTACAAATCTGTACCAGCAGCGCTACCTGGAAAGCAGAGCAAGTGAGAAGGGAAATTAACCATCCCTGAGCAAATGCTTCATATGGAAACCTGAACTCCTCAAAGATCTTACAGGTTATTCTTTTCCTTCCATCTTAAACACCTTCTGGAGACAACCACAGTCCCTACCAGCAAAGATACACGTGTAGAAGTGTTTAAGGAGGCCCTTGGAGGTTAGGAATCCTACTTCAAGGAACAGGCACACATCCTGAATCTTTGTGAAGGAAAAAGGGATTTTTCACTCCCATGGGGAGGGAAATATTATTTCATTTTGGTGTTCCGTTGCTAAGAAGTGTCCGACTTTTTGCGACCCCATGGACTGCAGCATGCCAGGCTTCCCTGTCCTTCACCATCTCCCAGAATTTGCTCAAACTCATGTCCATTGAGTCGGTGATGCCATCCAACCATCTCATTTAGAGCTGCCTTTCATTGACTCCAAACATGGTAAGTGTGTGACTTTCCCATGAAATTTTCACTAGTCTGTCTTTTAAAGTTTTTTTATTTTTATTTGTTTTAAGATTTTTTTTCAATGTGGACCATTTTAAAAAAGTCTTTATTGAGTTTGTTACAGTACTGCTTCTGTTTTATGTTTTGGTTTTTTTTTGGCCCTGAGGCATGTGGGATCATAGCTCCCTGACCAGGGATCAAACTTGAACCCCCTGCATTAAAAGGTGAAGTCTTAGCCAGTGGACCACCAGGGAAATCCCTGTCTTTTTTTCTTTTAATATGAAAAACTTTTAGTAATTTACTCAAGTATCAAATTGTCACAGTTCTAGTAACAATTACTTTATTGATCTATAAAACCCCTTATTATACATATTATATTTTAGTTTGTATTTTACTCTTTATTGCATTTCTGTTCTGATCTGTTTTTCGTATTCTACTCGTTTCAAAGTACATTATTTATTGAATTTATAATACATATTTTAAGTAATTACTATTATAGTAAATCTTATTTTATTATTTTAAATCACTATCAATACTTTATGTTTCAATATTTACTAGGTATTTCACTTTTCACTTTCATGCATTGGAGAAGCAAATGGCAACCCACTCCAGTGTTCTTGCCTGGAGAATCCCAGGGACAGGGGAGCCTGGTGGGCTGCCGTCCATGGGGTCACACAGAGTCGGACACGACTGAAGTGACTTAGCAGCAGCAGCAGCAGGCACAATGCTAAGTGCTTTAAATGGATTATAACACTTAATACTCAGACTGCTACAAAGGGCATATTATATCTATCTTAATCAACTGAAGTAACAATGGTTCAGAGAATATAACTAAATTATCCACAGTTACATAGCTAACAACTAGTTATCTGTCTTGTTAGTAACATGACTAAAAGAAAGCTGTTCTTTTTAAACAAATGTGTCAGTGCTTATTCATTACCAAGAGCATGGTCTTTACTGAACAGCGGGGGTGGGGGGGTGGGGGTTTGTGGGAGCTGGGGGCAGGGGCAAGGTAAATTTGTATCTTTAGTTGTATCAGATCTCAGAATCTGACAGATTAGTAATTACAGGGAAAGCCAACAGGAACCTTTCTTCACTGGGTTATGCAAGAGAATTAAGCTCCAATGCTCCAAAGTATCCATTGTGGGTACTGAGTTAACTTTTCTCCCAGGCATCTAGAATGGGGCTGCTGCTGCTGCTGCTGCTGCTAAGTCCATTCAGTTGTGTCCGACTGTGCAACCCCATAGATGGCAGCCCACCAGGCTCCCCCGTCCCTGGGATTCTCCAGGCAAGAACACTGGAGTGGGTTGCCATTTCCTTCTCCAATGCATGAAAGTGAAAAGGGAAAGTGAAGTCGCTCAATCGTGTCCGACTCCTAGCGACCCCATGGACTTCAGCCCACCAGGCTCCTCCGTCCATGGGATTTTCCAGGCAAGAGTACTGGAGTGGGGTGCCATTGCCTTTTAGGTGTTAACCTTGGGAGAAATGGTTGAAGTGTCACTGGAATCATTTTCTTAGTCTTGTAGCTCAGAGGAGGAACTTGGGTTGATGCAAGTCTACAAAACATCAAGTTAGAAGGTCAAGTAAGATGCTGAGGCTCTCCAGGCCTGCAACTTCACAGAAAAGGAGTTTTAGATGAAAAACCTGTGACCTGGCCAAGGGTTAACATCCTGAAAGATGTTAGGCATTGTGGGGGGGCTGGTGTGGACAGCCCTCTTCAAAGCCAGTTCACAAGTTCCACTGATGACATCTTAGCACTTTGGGGACTCCTCTTCTGGAATTGCCATAACTCTTATGAGAGCAAGACAGACTATTTTCACTTTTCACAGTTTATTTTCACTTATATCTTGGTTTTGAACCAACTAATATTACCTAGAGGATTCACCCATTTTATCTCCAGACATAACTACAAATAACTTTAGGCTGTTTATGAAAAAAGTGAGAAGACAGTCCATGGAATGGGGGGAAAATTTGCAAATCATATTTGGTAAGAGGTTAAATATCTAAAACATAAAGAACTCATATAACTCAATAGCAAAAAGCCAAATAACACAATTTAAAAATGGGCCAAGAACCTAAAGAAATATTTCTCCAAAGAAGATATAAGAAAGGCCAACAGGTACATGAAAAGCTGCTCAATGTCACTAGTCATTAAAGAAATGCAAATTAAAACCACAATGGATATCACTTCACATCTGTTGGAATGGCTATCACCGAAACCAGGCAAGAGATAACAAATTCTAGTGTGGATGTGGAAAAAAAGAGAACCCTTGTGCACTGTTGTTAGGACTGTAAATTGATGCAACCATCATGGGAAACAGTATGGAGAATCCTCAAAAAATTGAAAATAGGGCTACTGTGTGATCCAGCTGGGAATATAACCAAAGGAAACTAAAACATGCACTCAAAAAGATACCTGCACCCCTATGTTCATAGCAGCATTATTTATACTAGCCAAGCAAGCCATGGAAACCGCACCTAAGTTATCTCCATTCATCAAGGGATGAATGGAGAAATTGTGTGTGTGTGTGTGTGTGTGTGTGTGTGTGTGTGTATGATGGAATATTATTTAGTCATAAAAATGAGGAAATCCTTCCATTTGTGATAACATGCATGGACCTTGAAAGCACTATGCTACGTGAAGTAACTCAGAGAAAAACAAATACTATATGTTCCCACTTATATGTGGCATTTAAAAACCTAAACCAAAAAACAAAACAACAACAAACTCATAGTAAAAGAGATCAGACTTGTGGTTACCAGAGGCAGGGGGTGAGGTGGAGGGGGGCAGAAATGGAGGAAGGTGGTTGGAACGTCCAGATTTTCACTTATAAGCTAAATCAGTACCAGGAATGCAAGATGATATACTATAGTGAACACTGCCAGATGATACACAGGAGAAGATGGATGTTTGCTGAACCTATTTTGGTAATCATTTCACAATATTTGTAAATCAAACCATCATGCTGTGCGTCTTAAACTTACAGTGATGTAGGTCAATTATTTCTCTACAGAACTGGAAAAAATTCACACCCATCTTGCTGGCCTTGTTCTGACTGGCTGTTTAACTTCAGTCTCACCACCCAATGTCTCAGGGGCCACTTTTTCTGAGGCAGTGACTGGATTAAATGATCTCTAAGATTCCTTCCCACTGGAAAATCCCAGGACCAGGTAACCAGTGAAGATCTGACAATGCTGAGAATGTTCAAAAGAAGGTATCACAGACTCTGAAGGGAAAAGAATTTGAAAACATCACAATAACCTGTGCGTTTACTTCCATTTTGCAAGAGTTGCAAATAACTACTTTGCTATTTTGCAAAAGACAGAGACCCTACTACTCCATTCATTATGGACTGGCCACATTCAGACGAGCAGGGCAAGTTTCTCCCATACTCAACAACAGTAAGGATAAAAATACCTGTTTTTGCTGGGGTCCTTCAAAGTGCCTGTCACTTTGTAGATTCTAATTCTTTAAGGAGTTCACAGTCTAAGAGGCAGACAATCAAACCAATGGATTACAGCTGCCTTTAACTAACTCCAAAGTTTACTAATTTCCTATGGAATTCTCAATGCCTTGAGTCTGTCTTGATACTAATTTGACTAAAAGAAAACTGTTGCTTAAAAAAAAAAAGTATCAGTGCTTGTTCACTGACAGAAGCATCATCCAGACTGAACATCATTACTAATGATGTTGCTAATAATGCCCCGTCATCACCCATTTTTCTCATCTGTCTCCCACAGTGTTTTATGACCCTTTTATTGGAGCTACATACTGCATTAAACTGTAAATCATAATAGTAACAGACTCTTATTTATATTGCCTATTTCATTTTTTTTTGGTGCCAGAAAAATATAGGTGAGTCAGGGGAACTCTATTATCCTTCTTATGAAAATCACTCACATGCATGTTTCAATTTGTATGTGCATGGAAATCCCAAGGCTGCCACTTCCCTTCCTTGAACAGCTTACCTAAATTTTCTCTTTTATTTGTTAACCTATCATACAATGAAGGATAATAATAGTGTGTGTCTCAGAGGGTACTGTGAGAATAAATAATGAACCTGTGCTTGGGAGGTAGTCAATGTTGAATAAATATTTGCTACCGTGAACCATTGTGAGATATAAATATTATTGTGGTAGATGGTTTAGAGCCCTTCTCTAAAGGAAAAAACCTACTTTGTTGTCCATCTACTCACTGAATACGTCTGTACTCCAAACAGGTAGGGTTTTCCCCCGTACTAAGCAGTTCTCCAGTTTTCAGGAGATTCCAACTGGTGCCCTACAGAAGTGTTAGTCACTCAGTCATGCCTGTCTCTTTGTGACCCCATAGTCTGTAGCCCACCAGGCTCTTCTGTCCATGGAATTCTCCAGGCAAGAATACTGGGTTGCCATTCCCTTCTCCAGGGGATCTTCCCGACCCAGGGACTGAACCCGGGTGTCCTGCATTGCCGGCAGATTCTTTACTGTCTGAGCCACCAAGGAAGCCCAATTTAATTCAATTCTGACAGCATCCGCCTGGACATAGCATCAGATCCCACAGGTTAAGGGCTCCGTCCCTCAAGACTGTTCTCCCTTCCCACTTCCAACATCAATAGCAAGTCCAGGTCATCCTATACATTCCCACGATCCTCTCCTCTGTTCAGTAATTTGCTAGAGCAGCTCGCAGAACTCATGAAAAAAGCTTATTTACTAGATCACTGGTTGATCGTAAAAGGATACAACTCTGGAACAGCCAGATGAAAGAGACACAAGGGCAAGGCGTGTGGGAAGTGGCATGGACCTTCCGTGTTCTCCACAGCGAGCAACCCTCCCAGCACCTCCACATGCTCACCAGCCTAGAAGATTCCCAACCACCATCATTTTTTTTTTTAAATGGAGGCTTCCTTGTATATGACTCATTTGAAAAGACTCTGATGCTGGGAAAGATTGAAGGTGGGAGGAGAAGGGGATGACAGAAGATGAGATGGTTGGATGGCATCACCGACTCAATGGACAGGAGTTTGAGTAAACTCTGGGAGTTGGTGATGGACAGAGAGGCCTGGGCATGCCGCAGTCCATGGGGTTGCAAAGAGTCGGACATGACTGAGCAACTGAACTGAACTGAACTCTTTGTATATAGATGATTGATTCAATCACTGACCATTGGTGTTTGATTCAACCTCGCTGCCTCTGAGATAGAGGTAGAGAGTGTAGGTGAGCTTTTAATTTCCAGCCTTGTAATCACATGGTCGGTTTCCCTGGCAACCAGCCCTCATCCTGTGGTTATCTTTCCAAAAATCACCTCATTTCCCATTTAGTGCTCTGGAGCTATTTCAGGAATGAAGGATTAAAACCAAATATTATAATGAAAGATGCGCCTATGCTCTAATCACTTAGTTAATTACAAGAGTTATAGGAGTCGTGAGCCAGGACCCATGATGAACCCCAAAATATATATTTCTTTAAAAAACACTTTGCACCTTTGATAGAAAATGACAACACAAAAGATGCACTAGAATGGCCACACTTTTATTTTGATGGCAGTAATTTTTCCTATCCATTTCTCTTGGGAAGCAATTTGTCACCAGGTGTAAATACATTCCTATCTGGTTCTCAGCATTCTGGGAATCGTTCCTGGCTTTAATAATCCAAAATGCAGAAGGTGCATGAATTGAGATGCTTCTTGGTCCAGTGGAAATTGAGAAATGATATGCATAATTTCTGAGCAAAATCTTGAGCCATTGTGTGGTCTGCCATCTTTTTCTTTCCTTCTGCCACAAAACTGACATTGTCCCAGGTGGAGGCTGTTTCATTGGCCTGGGACTTGAAAATGACAGGAGCAGAGCCACAACCAAGCTTTGGGGGACAAGTCACCTGAGTTGGGCATAAAGCCTTGTTTACATAAGCCACTAGGATTCAAAGGTTGTGGGGTTACCACGGCATGACTTAGCCTAGGCTGATGGACACCGTTGTTAAAGTAGATTTATGGAAAGCCTCTTATTTAAGTATTTGCCTATGCCATCATTACTCTTTGATCCTCTGTAGACTTAAGCCATTAGCAGTTTTGACATCAGCCTGGCAGCCCCCTTCTGGCTGAAATAGCTTGAAATCGGATGATCCCGGAGTCCTTGGGATGTTTGTGATCAGGTGTCTGTCAGGTTCTTCAGATCCCAGGGCATTTCTGGTTTCTAAAGTAAAGCTCTACTAACAAGCTCTTCCTAACAAAGAGCATATGTGTAAAGTACATAGACTGGGTAGATGGGGGTGTGTCTAGAGGACGCAGTAACTGTACTCATTGGTTATGCTGGACTTTGGGGATTGTAGAGATGCTTGAAAAGAAAGTCTGGGCCAGGCTATGCTATCAGCAAAGCCCCCTCAAAGCCTGTGCATAGCTCAGACCCACAACCAGGATCTTCTCAGTCTAGACTAGCTCTCTGATGAACCTTTAATTCTGTACGCCAGTCTCGTGACTGCAGAAATCCCAGAGGTTACCCATCTAAGAAGGATGCTGCCTTGCTGTTCCCTGAGCTGCTTTTTCCTTAGACCGACTCCAGAGTGTGACAGTCTGTCTGGTCCCAGAACTCCCCTTGCTGCCACTAGAGAAAAGCACACCCATTCTTTTATCAGCTTTTTTTTTTTTTTTTTTTGCTGCTTACTTCAATTAAACAAAGATAAGAATAAACAACAGCAAAATCAACAAAGCCTTATGTAATAGAAGAGTCCAGATTTTTTTTTTGAATAAGCCCATCCAGTTAAAATCCCTGGTCTACAGCCTCTGACACCTTCTTAGATGGATAACCACTGGGATTTCCTCTTGCCAAATGTCTGAGGTTGGGGTTCCCATAAGCGCCCCTCACACCCTTTGGGAACTTCTAAGAGCCCTGGGAATGGCCCCCACCTCATCCCCTCATAGCAAACTGGCCTGAAGAGCCAATTGTGGCAGGACAACAGGCTCCTTTGTGGCCTTGAGTGGGCAGTGTGCACGTTTGAGGCGTTGCCACTTGTACATGTCAGAGCTGGAATCGGAACCCCGGCTGCATGACCCCAGGGAGAATGCCTTCACTGCCTTCCCCATGCTGCCTTTCATTCTTCATCAAGTTTATCATCTGTGTCTTTCCTCCACATACTCCCCTTCTCTGGACGCAGGTCAATGCCAACAATATTTTGCATCACTTATCAACATTCTCCAAGGGGACAAAATACCATTGCTACTGCTCATGAGCATCTTCTGTCTTCTCAGGCCCGTTGCACTTTTCCCCAGGTTAATTCTATTCTCGGTGTAGATTTTAGGAGTGGGAATAGAGCTCAGCTTAACAGAGCCTAGAAGAAGAACCTAGAAGGGTTTTAGAAACCTGGAAACCCAAACAGTTCTCACTTCCCTAAATGTCCTGCACAACAGCTTCTTTTGCGGTTGGGCCTCCCTGTGATCATGAAGAATAGTCTCTCCACAGCCCTCAGGTTGACTACAGGGAGGTGCCAGCTTCCACTTACAATGCTGCGGTGAGGCTGACACAGATATGAACTCCTTTTATCCTCATAACAACCCTATGTAGTAGGGACTTTTTCCATCATCAATTACCATCATCCAAATTTTTTCTCCATGAATGCATCTAATTTTTATAAGTAAACACTGGGTTTTATGGGCTTCCCTGGTGGCACTGTGGGAAAGAATCTACCTGCAATGCAGGAGATGTGGAGACATGGGTCGGGAAGATCCCCTGGAGAAGGAAATGGCAACCCATTCCAGAAACCTTGCCCAGAAAATGCCATGGAAAGAGGAGCTTGGCAGGCTATAGTCCATGGGATCGCAGAAGAGTTGGACACAACTAA
This sequence comes from Bos taurus, assembly GCF_002263795.3. NCBI lineage: Eukaryota > Metazoa > Chordata > Mammalia > Artiodactyla > Bovidae > Bos > Bos taurus. The sequence continues at coordinate 39,522,148 of NC_037350.1, forward strand.
GAGACTAAACAACCACAACATCATCCAAATAAGGGAACTGAGGCCCAGATTTTCATCCTCAGAAAAGGAAGTTTCAGGATTCAAACCGGACAATTTGATTCCAAGAGTCGTACTCTCAGTCACAACTCTCTGAATCCCAAGCCTAGATTTCCAGGGGGGGAAGAAACTGATAGATTGTGGCAGGAATGGCCCTTGGGGTCCACTGAATTTTACCAGGAATGTGGGGTTATACAGTACAAACACGGTAGCTGAGGTCCAGAAGTCAAGGGGTGATGGAGGGAGGGGGAACAGCTGTTCTCAGAAAAAGTGAACATTGTATGCCGGGCGTTTACTCAAAAAGGTGTTTAGTACCTCTTGCGGGAGAGGAGTTCATAGTTCTTACTTACTCATGAACCAGTTGAAAATTCCTTGTGGGGAGTTCAAAATTTGTTCCAGGCTACATGTGAGACAAGATTCAAATACAGTTTGTCTCATTCCTCTAAGCCTTATCGTTCTTTTTTTTCTTTTTTTGCCGCATGGAGTGGCATGTGGGATCAAACCCATGCCCCCTGCTTTGGGACTGAGAAGTCTTAACCATTAGACCACCAGGGAAGTCCCCTCACTTTGTTATAATCTAGTTTCAGAGAAGGATGCCCACTACTGTTGAGAGAATGCAATATGTGGCAAACTGCATTTCCCAAAAAGGGCTGCAACAAATGTCTCCCACATCACACGATCTTGAAAGATTAACTCTGACATTTTCCCCACTGAGAGAAGGGGACTGTAGTTCTCTCCTGGGACTGGGGAGGGCTTGTGAGACTACAGGAGTGGCTCTACAGAACTTCTAAGGTAAGGTCATAAAAGCTGGAAGAGCTTACACTGCGACTCTTAAAATGCTCACACTTAGAACCTAGCCACCATGCTGTGAGGAAGCGCAAGCCGCCCATGCAGAAAGACCAGACGGAGAAAGCTTGAAAGTACCTAGAGAAAGCGCAATGCCTGTCCTGCTCCAGCTGCTCCAACTCCCACGTTCCAGCCCCAGCTACCACCTGACTGCCATCTCTGCAATCTCATGATTGAACCAGATGAGCCCTTCTCAAATGGTTTTAAGCTGCTAATCTGCCAGGAGGATGTGTTATATAACCACAGTAACTAGAACAGCATATTCTTTTTTAAAAAAATTTGTTTTTATTTATTTATTTGGCTGTGCCAGCTCTTGGTTGTGGCATGTAGGATCTTCTATCTTTATTGCAACATGTGGGATCTTTAGTCGTGACCTACAAACTCTTAGTTTTGGCATGTGGACTCTAGTTCCCTGACCTAGGATGGAACCTGGGCCTTCTGCGTTGGGAGCATGGAATCTTAGCCATTGGACCACCAGGGAAGTCCCTAGTATAGTATATTCTGAAGAACAGAGGTCTTCAGAAGAGCATGAGAGCCATTTTCAAGTGTCTGAAGGGCTGTTGGTGTAGAAGAGGAGTTTAATTTGCAGTGGGGGAAGCTCCAGGAGGCAGCGCTGAAATCAACAGTTGCAATTTACAAGAAGGCAAATTTGATTCTTCATGGTGGTTTAGTTGCTCAGTTGAGTTCGACTCATGCAACCCTGTGCACTGCAGCCTGCCAGGCTCCTCTGTCCATGGGATTCTCCAGGCAAGAATACTGGAGTGGATTGCCATTTCCTTCTCTAGAGGACCTTCCTGACCCAGGAATCGAACCCTGGTCCCCTGCGTTGCAGGCAGATTCTTTACCAACTGAGCTAGGAGGGAAGCCCTTCGCTATCAGTAGAATGTTAGAGTCACCCATGAGAGAGCACTCTGCCAGCAAACAAACTCAAGCAGCGGGATGACCATTTGGGAGGAGGGTTGTAGGGACAGCTAAGTCATGGCCAACTCTTTTGTGACCCCATGCACTACAGCGCACTAGGCTCCACTGTCCATGGGATTTTCCAGGCAAGAATACTGGAGTGGGTTGCCATTCCCTTCTCCAGGGGATCTTTCCAACCCAAGGATCGAAACTGCATTGCAGGTGGACTCCTTGTGGATGGAGCCACCAGGGAAGCCCAATCTCACATGAGTTAGGATTAAAACTGTTTTGAAGAAGAAACATTTGGTAAACTCTTCTCAGAAGAGATGAGGGACTTTCAAGCTGGAGAGAGTTGGGAAAGATGGAAAAACAGAAGGACTACTTGGCAAAAACAAACAAACAAAACCCCAACCAATCAACCAACTGAAAAAACAAGAGGAAACTATTTAACCAGCAATAGCAAATTAACCATGCCCCTCTCACCTTAAGACCGCTTATCTATTTATGGTGTGTTATGGGCCAGCATGGGCTTCCCTGGTGGCTCAGAGGATAAAGAATCTGCCACCAATGCAAGAGCCCCAAGTTCAATTGCTGGGTGGGCAAGATCCCCTGGAAGAAGGCATGGCAACCCACTCCAGTATTCTTGCCTGGAGAATCCCATGGATAGTGGAGCCTGGTGGGCGGGCTACAGTCCATAGGTACACAAAGAGACATGACCGAGAGACACACACACTCACACGTGCACCAGCATCCTCCCAGACCCTCAATTCTCACATCCCAGTGCTGCTGAGTTATTTCACTCTTATCTCCACAGTAAGTCCTGCTTCCTGCATCTTTACCACCGCTGGCTTTGCTCTAGCCATCATCACCTCTTATCTTCATGAAATAGTCTTATTGGTCCCCGGCTCCAAACCCAAAGTCTCCATTCAGTTTCCCCTTGCCTTTAGAATAAAGTTGAAATTTCTTAGGTATTCCAGGCTTTCATGATATGACAGAGGATAGGGGGTCGGGTGGGGAGAGAGTCAAGCCCCTACTTGGCACCTGTTGGAGACAGAACTGAACATCTCAGGGCATCTGCCAACAGACTAGCGTCACACCTGACTCGGTGCTGTTTTTCCCGCCACAGAGTGTGCGTCTGCAGTACCGGATGCATGACTTTATTCACGTTTTTGTGTGTCTTTCACAGTACTTGGCACACAGTTGGCCCCCAAGACAACTTCGAATGACCTTATGAAAGACTGAATTTCTACATTTAAGCGAGCTGGAAAGATTTCCCCTGGTCTCAACTCGGGATTATAGACTCTGTGTTCGCTTGAACAGGCCTACGCGGCACCTAGAAGTGCACGCCCAAGAAGCACTTGTTGAACCGCACAGAATAAATCAGATCCCCCCCTAGTTCCGCCCTGGCAGCGAGGTCGGTCTTTGGCAAGCGCCACCAAAATCCATGGCTCTTAAATTCTTATGTAACAGTTAATGACCCTCCCAGCCCACACTGGACATCTCTCCCGTCGGAGAAGCGCAAGGGCCGGGAAGGAAGCGAGAGCAATCTTTGCAAGCACGCTCATTTGGTGGCGGAGGCACGGATTGACTTCCAGCCTCGGTTCACTATCGGAAAACGCCGCTGCGCGCTGGGCGCGTTGCAGTGAGGGGCGGGCGGAGGGGGCGGCCGGCCGGCCGGTGGAGGCGCATTTCAGCCGGTGGGTAAGGCCTGCCCACCCGGCACGCCCAGGGGCTCCCGGGGGCTGCGGTGACAGCGGCCCCAGAAGGTGACTCGAGTTCAAGGCGGTGCCCGTGGGGCCCCCGCCGGCGCCGGGCCCCAGGGGAAAAGCGAGCGCCCCGCTCCGGATCGCAGCGCCCCTCTCCCCCGCCCAGCCCCGCGCGCCGCCCGCCGGCCCCCGCTCCCTCCTCGGGTGCCGGCCGGCCGGGCCTCCGGGCGCCGCAAGCCGGGGAAGATGGCGGCGCCGCCCGGCCCGGGGCGGCCGCGAGGGGCGGCGGCGCTGTGCGCTCGGCTGGGCCGGCGCGGCTAGAGCGGCGCCTGGGCCCGGCGGCGCGGCCTCCTCCCCGCCCGCCGCCGCCGCGGCCGCCGCGCCCCGCCCCGCGCGCCCGCCCGCCCGCGCGCCCGCCCCTCCCCGGGCCCGGCCGTGCCCCGCGTCGCGCTCCCCCGGGATGGCCCGCGCGCCTCGGCGCTGCCTCGCGGAGCTCACGGCGGAGCGGCGGCGGCCGCGCTCGGGGGGCGCGCGTGAAGGGGCCGCCTGGGGGCCGAGCGGGCGCCGCCAACATGTCGGATACCAAGGTAAAAGTTGCCGTCCGGGTCCGGCCCCTGAACCGACGAGGTGAGCAAGCTTTCCTCTCCTTTGCGCTTTGCGATCGGGGCTGAAGGCGGGGGGTGGGGGGCAACTTTGGAAAACTGCGGGGCCGCGGGGCTGGGGGCGGCGGGAGCGGGGAGGCGAGCCGGGGCCGGGGTCTCTCCGGGGAGGAGGCGGCGCCCGCCGCGGCCGCGGGACCCGGTGCGCCGGCTCCCGGCTCGGGCCGCCTCCCGGGGGAGAGCCCCGCGCGGGCGCGCAGAGGCGGGCTGCGGGCGCGGATGCTCGGCTCTGCAACGCTGTTCCTCCCCTTTTGCTTTCAGAACTGGAACTCAACACCAAGTGCGTGGTGGAGATGGAAGGGAATCAAACGGTCCTGCACCCTCCTCCTTCTAACACCAAACAGGGAGAAAGGTAAAAGCGGGTGCCGAGGGCGGGCGGGTGCAGCCCCGTCGCCTCCTGCAAGTTTGAGCCAGGAAAATGGGAGTGCTCTTTCCTATTGTTAGGAGGACGGCTTCAAGTTTGTCGCACGCTCCTGTCTAAAGCTGTTGCAAGTCCAAGTTCCTCTCTCTCCTCCCTCTGCCCCCCTCCTCCTTGTCCCCTCCCATCTAGAGGCAGGACACCCCGGGCCAGAGCCGGGACCAGTCCTGTGTCCCCGGCCTGCGGCGAGACACCCCGAGAGGGCCGGCTGAGACCCTCGAGATGATGGTCCCATGGCCACATTTTACAGATGAGAAAACTGAGGCCTGAGGCGAGGAATGACCACCCAAGGCCGGCACCGTGGAACCCGGTGCCCCTGGTTCTTTCCACCGCTGCACTGTTGGCTTTATTTGGCAGACTTGTTAAGGAACTTTGTGTAAAAGAGGGAGTGGGAGGGACCCCCCCCCCCCCAACCCCTGCAGTAAAGCAAAACAGTTTTGTACGATGCAGGCTTAGGCCTGGACCATTTAAGATCTATTATTTTGTTGGTGCTAGGTTGAGATAATGCCTGAATGTAATGCGCGAATTTTGATTTTCAGGAAAACAAAAGTAGTGCCCCGGAGCTGTGTAGACACTGGGGGGATGTTTAAGAGGGGCTGCATTTACTAGATGGCAACATATTTGCATTTGAAAAGTGGTAACTGTTGGATCCTTATTAATTCTGCTCTATTCCACGGAACAGTATGGGAAAATGCCCTAAAATAATTTGAATATTTGGCATTTTTCTGGTAAGCCCCTGAGAAGAAAACGGTTGGAATTCATTCAGTATAGCAGTGCAGTAGCTTGGAAAAATAGGAAAGAGAAACCAGGGAGATTTGAAAAATTAACTCCTCTGGAGTGAGTTTTTGTTTCTAAAAGTCACCTGTTACCTGTTGATTGATGTGATACAATTTAGTGACATTTTTACTCTTTGGAGATTTTTTTTTAACTGAACAGCAGCTCTGAAGTAGGGTTTGTTACTTTATTGCTAAAGGAAGCAACTGTCTTCATTCTATAATCATGCAGTGTCCAGGCATAGTTTACTGAATTTGGGGGAAATTATCAGGTAAATTTGAGAATTTTTTGCTTTTTGTGCTGAGGCTAGAAATTTTTATCCAGTGTGCAAACATTCTGCTTCCTATAGCAGATTGTTATGGTGATAGTAAATAGCTAAGTTATGTTTAAAATGTGTTAAATGCTTTTTAACAGTAATGGTTGTATCCTTGGATAATATTTTTAGATACATTTTAAATGTTTATAGTATTTTAGATCCATTTATAGCAATATAGTTGTATTTTTCATGTTAATAGCAAGTAAACTTATTGAGTAAAGGAAGATATTTACAGATTACATTGGCTGCCTAGATCACCAGTACATTTCCCCCATCCCTCCCCCACCCCCCACGCCCAAACTGAATATTTTCTCATGTTTCAGAAATAAATTCTGCTGGGTCAGATTCTTCAAAGCAATCTAGGAAACAGGTAGAATTGTCAACTCCTATGTTTTCTGTGGCTTCTATTTTCCTTGCTGGTTTGGCACCTGCTTCTTGCCACTCTTAACCATAAGGATTGTTACTATTAGCTACTATTTAATGTTATGAAGCTTTGGCCATTGTGGACAGACAGGGATTTAATTTTGTGGAATGTGGATAGACTTTACAACTGCAGACACTTGGCTGGAAAGGCTAAATAATCAGTTGATCATTTTTAGGGCCACCACCGTCATTACTAATCAGGATCTTTTACGTAATGATTTGAAGGGTGATTTGGGGATTTCTCCATATGCTTGCTTCTTGGAATAGCCCGTTATCCGGAGCTATAAGAATAGTGCTGAAACATGTTCTGACCTCCTGACAGGATTCTTTGAATGGTGGATGGGCTCTTTGTGTGGGTTTTGCCTAGGTACCTGTCATTCAGTTTATAGACAGACTGGGAGGGTTCAGCCCAGCAGTACTGCTTGCGCGTTAGGATTACTGTCTTTGCAAGGATGGAGACATCAAATGCATTTTGATTTTCATTATGCAGCTTGGTTTCATCGTTCTCCAGTGGGTTTTCCCTTAAAGCAACAGTGCATTTAAAAATAGAAGTAGTTTCTCCCTTGGGTTCTAGGCTGATTAATTGCAACAGTGCTTCATGTTCTGTTTGCAATTCATTTCTTTCATTTCTTTTGGAATCAGAGCAAGGTGAGACTAGTGTTTTTCTTACCTAGAAGTCCAAGGCTTGAAGTTAAGAAGTTTTGAAATGAATCTTGGTAAACCTTATCGTTGAAATAGCTGTTTTTCCAAATATTGCAGGAAATTACTAATGTATTAATGGTGATTGGGATTTTAAGTTACTAGGTCCAAGTTTTCAGTCCTACTAGTAAAAACAAGCAAGAGTACATTGGTTTCCAGGAAAAGAAACAGGCTTAGCTTTCATAATTTCCCCCTTTATGGAATCAAAGCCAAGCCTACATGTTAAGGTCTAAAAGATCACAGGGCTTCTGAGGTTAAAGATGTTTGTTTTGGTCCTAAAATTCTAAGATTATAATGTACCACAGACATCTAGATTAATAGTTGATAGTTAATAAACCATTCTGAAACATTAAGAGCTATATATATGGGTTTCTTAACATACCATTGCATTACAATGTAGGAGACATGTATGAAGTTCATTATAAAGTTCAGATCATGCAGGTACCATGCTCAGCACGGGGGAATCCAAGGACCACTGTGGACCCAGAGCCTATGCCAGAGGCTTACACCTTTGAGAGATGAGAGAAGTACAAATAGTTAAAATATAGTACGGTAGATTATTTAAATTATACTTTTGCCATTGTCTATACCATATCACTTGAAAGTTGCCTGTTTCCCCTTCTGTCTCCCCTCCTTTCGGTTGTGAGCTCTGGGAAGGCAGGAACCTGGTCCTACTGACTTTTGTCTTCCATACCTCCAAAGAGCACCTGGCACATAGCAGACCCTCAGCAAATGTCTGCATGGTGATGGTTTGCACTGTGATGGGAACGCTGAGGAGGGGCTGTGGATGTGACCCGAGGTCTTGGCATCCTGTAAAGACGGGTGGCATTTGTGCTGGTCATGGGGGATGCTAAGAGTGCAGGTTCACTTTTTCAAGATCGGCAAAAAGTCCTTTGTCAAAGAAACTGAACGCATACCTGCCACAGATTACTTCTGGCTGAGTGTGTGTGCGTGCGTGCAGAATGTGAAGCCGGGTGCAGAAGCCAGGCAATCCAGGAAGGAGGACAGAATGAGAACCCCTAACTTGCCAAAATACATAATAGTTTAAAAATCAAAGTATAACCAGGTGTCCATTGCAAAGTCTTCCTCTCATTCTTGCTGTCATCCTTACGCTTAATATCCTCTCACCTCTCCCCAAACAAAAAAGGTGACCTCAGTTATTGATTTCCCATACATATTCTCAAATACACACACAAATATATATATATATTTTCCACAAGTATCTTTTCTATCCTTTAATAACAGTATGTTGACTCCTTAAAAAAAATCCAATATGGGTGGTAGTTGCAGTTTTAAAAATATACATGCTCATCTGTGCTCAGTCATGTCCAACTCTTTGCAACCCTATGAACTGTAGCCCATCAGGCGCCTCTGCCCCCCATTTTCCTGGCAAGAAATACTGGAGTGGGTTGCCATGCCCTCCTCCAGGGGATCTTCCCAACCCAGGGATCTAAAGCATCTCCTGCGTTGCAGGTGGATTCTTTACCGCTGAGCCACTGTGGAAGCCCATTAAAAAATATATATACCCATGTATATATCAATCTGATCTTTGTAGCTTTTAGGAAGTGAAGCTTTATCATCAGAATGTAATGGAACTGGCTTTGTACAGAAATTTTTGTTCTTGATTGTTTTAGACCATTTTAAAGTAAGTAAATTGTAGGGTAAGCAACTGAAGCAATGTGCAGATATAACCTAGCTAAGTTAAAAGAAAAACCGGATAAATTTAGGCTCTTAGTAAAGAGCATCAAAGTTTTAACCTCTTGCCCAGTCTTTCCATACTGTAAGGTGGGCGGTGTAGCTTACCAGGTACACAAAGGTCGGTCAGTGGAAGAAAGCTACAGCTTGGTCGATTCGACTGCATCTGTATTTTCTAGTTTATGAATTATATGTTGCAAGGTTTTGATTGTTTATTCCCCCAGACTGGTTTCCCCTGCTATTACAGTGGTTTCTAGGATGGTTTCTTCTCCTCAAGTAAAACTGTAGAGTGAAACTTGAAAAATTAGTTGAAATCATATCAAGTGAAAAAGATCCATTACCAAAGAAGCAGTAGTATTCTACATTATCTAGGTGACTTTGAGTTTTATTGTGTTTTCTGTGTTGTTACTCTTCTCTCTGGCTCAGTATTACAAAGTTGATTGTAAGAAAGCAGAGTATTTAGATTTCACTAATATAGGAGTGAGCATTCTTCATGCATGATATCAGTGGTATTTTGACGAATGTTATAATGGAATATTTTCATTAGATGTCCACGTTTTCCATTTTTGTTTTAAAATAGCTTGTCATCTCTCACTTTAAAAGACAAGCCTAAAAGTAATTATAATGTACTAAAGATTAGTGACTTAAAATTATTTTGTTCACAGTTAAAAATGTATTTACATTATGCACTGTTGTGTGTACCTATGTAAAGGTTCATGAAGAAATTTACTATGTGCAATATCTCTGTTATTTTTCTACCCCTTTCTGTTCTCATTCATTTTAGAAACGTTGGTTGTGACTTACCAAATTAACTTCAAAACCTGCTAAAGGGTCACAAGTTTAATTTGAAAAATACAAGTTTAGTGGGTAAGAAGTTGGGTTCTGCATACATACATATGTATAAATATTTTAAATCAGTGTAAATACTTTGAAGTGTGGAGTAGTTTTATAATTTATGAAGGCTATGCCTGATGTAGCTGTCATCCTGGGGGTTCCTGCCACATCATTCTGAGAATTCCTTTTACAGACTCTTTTCTGTGTGGACTCTCTTGTTTTTCTGGTTCTCTTTTCTTTCTTTCTTTGCTGCCTCAATTTTGTAGAGCATATCCTGTGGTTGCTTCCCCAGAAAGAATTTTGGGAGGTGAAGTTTTTCATTTAAAAAATGAAAATATCTTCATTCCACCCACTTACCTTGTTAATAGTTTGGATGGGTAACAAATTCTATTTTAAAGATGTTGGTTGCTTTAATGTCCTCTTGCTTCCAGTGTTTCTGTTGAGAAGTCTGAAGCTATTTGGATTTCCAGCCCTTAAGACATGACCTAGATTTTCTTTTCTGGAATCCTATAGAATATTCTTTCTTCTCCTTTTTTGTGAAATCACAGTGGTGGGCCTTTTGGACTTGGAAACTTGTATCCTTCAGTTCTGAAAAAATTGATTGAATTAATTCCTTAGCAAATGCTCTCTTTTTATTTATTCTTTTCTGGAGCACTTATTTAGACATGGGGTTTCCTGAACTGGTCATCTGATTATTTTATTTTTCCTTTCTGCTTTTCATCTATTGTTTTTGTTCTGCCTTCTGGGAGATTTCATCCACTTTATCTTCCAAACTTTATGTTTAATTTTTTCCCCCTGATATCATATTTTTAATTTCCAAGAACTCTTCTAGACTTAAAAAAAAAACATAGCATCCTGTGCTTATTTTCTAGTTGTGGCATTTGCTGTCTTTCTGAGGACACTAATGATATTTTTCTCTGTATAGTAGGCCTTTTCTTTCTTCTTCTTTTTCAAGTGCATAGTTTTGTTAGTGTTGGTGTCTGTCTTTTATGTTAAAGGCTTTTCTCAAATACATAGATTTCGGGCTTTCTCTAGGACAAGGACTATATATGATTTATCTTTGTATTCTCAGGGCCTAGATTCAACAGTGCCCAGTGGACAGAAAGAATTTTTGTAAATTCTTTGTTGTTTTTTAAAAAATTATTAAATGTTCTGTCAAATCCCTTTTCAACTTTCAACAACTGAAATAAAATTGTTTTTTTCTTAAGAGCACGTATAAATGCTATAATTAAAGGTGGTAGTTGCCTTATGCAACTTACTTACTAACATTCATGAAGATAATTAGTTGTAATCAGTACAAAAGTTGAAAAAAATTAGAAAATCCTAATTTTGTATTACTATTGCAAAAATGTTAGTTGAATTTTTTTCTTTTTTTGGTTATTGTTAAGTTTAAAATATATATGCTTGTTGGACTGGGGAGATTTTTCAAAATGATACCAAACTAGCCAGTTTATCATTCTACCACTTGGATTCTTCTGGCAAAATCTAATCAGAGACAAGTGGATACCTTGAATTGTTTCCAGTTTTCAATAAAATTGAAACATATGCTATGCACTCATATTTTAAAAACATTTATAAGAAAACATCTTCCCCAAATAGTAGGCTTTCTGAAGACATCAAGGTTTCTCAGTTTTCAATAAAATTGAAACATATGCTATGCACTCATATTTTAAAAACATTTATAAGAAAACATCTTCCCCAAATAGTAGGCTTTCTGAAGACATGAAGGTTTCTCAGTTATTCAGCCACAGTTACCCTTTCTCAAATCTTCCCTGGAGCTACAACGGAGAAGGTGTTTGTGCATTTAGAATTTAAAGGACTTTGGAGAACATTACTGGCAGAGGAAACAGAATGGCAGAGAAACCAACAAGATATATAGAAACACTCAAAGAGAATTTTGTACCTTAACAAAAATGAAATTTACTAACAACAGAGCTATCAGTAAAGGAAGTATACTAAAATTCACATGAAAACAATCAAGAGTTGATTTATATGGAATTCAAGAGCTATCTTTTCAAGATCACTCTATAAAATATTATATCTCTGGGCATTTAGCTTTGCAAATATAAGAAGAAAATATCAGAAATTCTTCCTTGGAAATTAGTTTATTTGGTGTTTTATCCAACAATGATATGGAAACTAAGCATGGAAAAATGTCAGGTTTTCATATCTCTAAAATTTTATTGTAAAAATGAGTAATTTGTTTATTTGATTGTAAGATCTAAGGTTAAAAAAAAAATGGAAAGTTTTTTTTTTTTTATAGGCCCTCATAGACCCTCAGAATTAGGAGGATAAACAGTCCAAGCCTCATCATTTGTTGAATGCAGTCTCGATTTACTGTTTTACCAGCTGAGCCACCGGGGAAGCCCCCCGATTTTACTTTTTGCACTGCAGTGGAATTGCTTTACAGTGTTGTGTTAGTTTCTGCTGTTGATTTCATTTTACTATGAGATGAACAGTTCGGTGAGTCACTAATAAAGTACTAGAACTATTTTACCAAATTGTTCTTGAAATGAACTTTTCACATCAAAGCACAATTGTATCTTTTTAAAAGATTGCTTCCTTAGATAGTCTAAAATGTTTTATAAGAAGCATGGCAGAAATTTAAAAGCGGGGGCAGGGGGAAAGTGTCGTTATTCAAACAAACCCCTAACAAATCCATTATTCTTATTTTTCCCCTTCCTTCATTTTGTCCTTGTCCATAAATATAAATATTTGTAGTTAAAATTTTGTGTTTTGCTTTTGTCCCATTTATATTTTGTCATGCAACATGGTTTTCATAATTATAATTTTAATAGTTGAGTACTATAGTCTGTTGAGTTTCATAACTTTAAAACCATATTTCTATATTTCTGGACCTGAAAGTTGCTTCTCTGAACAATTATAAATAACTGAGCATAAAAATAACTGGAACTTTTAAAGACTCCTTTGCCAATTGCAAGGCATTTCTTCCCAAGTGAACTTACTCAACACAAAAATGCTCTCTGAAATTGTATGACAACATGAACCTTTCCCTTACATTACTATGGAGTTCAAAGTTGATAGCTTTCATATGTAGGTGTGAGTTAGGCCATGGAAAAAATGATTTTGTGTGGACAGTAACAGCCCAGGGATTCTCACACTTGAGAGTGCATTAGGCTCATTTGGAGAGCCTCACTCCAAAAAGTCCTGAGCCGTACCTCGGCCTGAGATCTTCCACTTGTAACAAGTCCCCAGGGGATGCTGATGCTCTTAGCTCAGGACCAAGCTTTGAGAATCACTGCTGTAGACCACGGAGAAGGCAATGGCACCTCACTCCAGTACTTTTGCTTGGAAAATCCCATGGATGGAGGAGCCTGGTAGGCTGTAGTCCATGGGGTCGCTAGAGTCGGACACGACTGAGCGACTTCACTTTCACGCATTGGAGAAGGAAATGACAACCCACTCCAGTGTTCTTGCCTGGAGAATCCCAGGGACGGGGGAGCCTGGTGGGCTGCCGTCTATGGGGTCGCACAGAGTTGGACATGACTGAAGCGACGTAGCAGCAGCAGCTCTAGACCGGAGCTGGTCCATTAGAATTTTCTGTGATGGTGGGAATATTCTACACATCTGCTGTCCACTGTGGTAATTGCTAACCATGTATGATTACTGAGCACTTGAAATGCGGCTGGTGCAACCAAAGAACTGACTTTTAAATTTTATTTGATTTTCATTACATTTATTTTAGTTTTAGAATTTTGTTTATTTATTTATGGCTGCACTGGGTCTTCACTGCACTGGCTTTCTCTAGTTGCGGCAAGCAGGGGCCAGTCTCCAGTTGCAGTGCGTGGGTTTCTCATTGGGGTGAGAAGCCCTCTTTTTGCAGAGCATGGGCTCTAGGGCTTGTGGGCTTCGGTAGTTGCAGCCCGTGGGCTCAGTGCTTGTGGCTCCCGGGCTCCAGAGTGCGGGCTCAGTAGTTGTGGTGCAGGGGCCCAGTTGCTCCGGGGCACGTGGGATCTTCCTGGATCAGTGATCGAATCCGTCTCCTGCATTGGCAGGTGGATTCTTCACTACTGAGCCATCAGGGAAGCCCATTAGTTTAAACAACAGGTGGCTACTGTTTTGGACAGTACACGCCTGGACATGGTTCTAAACCTTGCTTGCACGTCAGAATCATCTGGCCTGCTTTAAAAATGGTTGCCTCACTCCTACCCCTAGCATTTCTGGCTTCATTGGACTGAAGTGCCTCTTTGGCATTGGGGTTTTTAAACACTTGCCAGGTGTCCCAGTTACTATTATTGTTTACAAATCAGCCCCAAAGTTAGTGGTCTGAAAACATTATTTTTTAATGCCCCTGAATTCTGTGAGTCAGGAAATCGGACAAAGTAGACATGACTTGTCTCTGCTCCATGGCGTAGGGGTCTCATCCTGAAGACTAGAAATCTGCGGGTGTAGTCATCAGAGGGCTTGAGCTGGTGGAATATCTGAGGTGGTTAACTCACACGGTTGGCAGTTGAGTCTCATGTGTAGCCAAGGTTGATAAATGCTGCTCTAGTTTAATAAATTAGGTTTTAAAGCCTGGTTTCACAAGTTGTCCTTTGGTTTATTTTCCTATTTTTGATTGTGATCATGTATGTACATTCTCAGAACCATTACTGTTCTCAAAACTAAGATCTGAAAGCCTCAGACAGTAAGCCTTATTTTACCTTATTTACCTGACTAAGTGTTTTCCCTATTAAGGCAACTTACGGAAATTTACTAGAGTCTTCCTGTGTCAAGGGTATATTGTGAAAGTGAAGCCTCACAAAGTTAAATTCTGTCCCATTTTTTAAAAAAAGCCTCCTATTCTCAAGCCAGGTATATTTCATCAAAATGCCTCTTTTTATTTGTTTTTACTTGGAATTATGGCAGAGAGCGGAGAAGGCAATGGCATCCCACTCCAGTACTCTTGCCTGGAAAATCCCATGGATTTTACCAGGAGGAGCCTGGTAGGCTGCAGTCCATGGGGTTGTGAAGAGTCGGACAGGACTGAGCAACTTCCCTTTCACTTTTCACTTTCATGCATTGGAGAAGGAAATGGCAACCCACTCCAGTGTTCTTGCCTGGAGAGTCCCAGGGACGGGGGAGCCTGGTAGGCTGCCGTCTCTGGGGTCGCACAGAGTGGGACACGACTGAAGTGACTTAGCATGGCAGAGAAGGAAGGAATTACCTCAGTTATCTAGATGCAGGGTACTTGCTTATTCTTCAATCAACCGCTTCACCTGCCTGCTTGGGAGGCACAGGTTTTTCATCTTTCTAAGAGCCTCTTAGTGAAAGTGAAAGAGGAGAGTGAAAAAGTTGCCTTAAAGCTCAACATTCAGAAAACTAAGATCATGGCATCCAGTCCCATCACTTCATGGCAAATAGATGGGGAAACAATGGAAACAGTGGCTGACTATTTTTGGGGCTCCAAAATCTCTGCAGATGGTGATTGCAGCCATGAAATTAAAAGACGCTTACTTCTTGGAAGAAAAGTTACGACCAACCTAGACAGCATATTAAAAAGCAGAGACATTACTTTGTCAACAAAGGTCCGTCTAGTCAAGGCTATGGTTTTTCCAGTGGTCATGTATGGATATGAGAAAGCTGAGCACCGAAGAATTGATGCTTTTTGTTGGAGAAGACTCTTGAGAGTTCCTTGGACTGCAAGGAGATCCAACCAGTCCATCCTAAAGGAGATCAGTCCTGGTTGTTCATTGGAAGGACTGATGCTGAAGCTGAAACTCCAATACTTTGGCCACCTGATGCGAAGAGCTGACTCATTTGAAAAGACCCTGAAGCTGGGAAAGATTGAGGGCAGGAGGAGAAGGGGATGACAAAGGATGAGATGGTTGGATGGCATCCCCAACTCAATGGACACTAGTTTGGGTGAACTCCGGGAGTTGGTGATGGACAGGGAGACCTGGTGTGCTGCAGTTCATGGGATTGCAAAGAGTCAGACATGACTGAGCAACTGAACTGAACTGAATAGCCTGTGGACCACGGTTCCCTGCTTCAGGCCCTGGAACTGTATGGCATTCCTAGCCTTAGCTCCTGTATCACTGCAGGATCCCAGGCACCCCTTCTATGTGGAGGATCAGGATGGCGTCAGAGCTGGATGGGAAGTCTGGATACTGCCTGGTCCTGCCGCTAACATGGTCTGTATCGATTGGGCTAGTAATTAATCCTTTCCATTTGAGTCTTCATCTGTCAAACTGCAGGCTAAACTAGGTGATCTGTAAGGGGTTTTTTTTTTGGTTGGGCTGGGTCTTCGTTGCTACACGTGGGCTTTCTCGTAGCGGAGAGCGGGGGGCTACTCTTTAGTTGTGGTGTGTGGGCTTCTCATCACAGTAGCTCTTCTTGTTGCCTAGCATAGGCTTTAGACACACGGGATTCTGTCGTTACAGCACATGGGCTCAGTATTTGCAGCTTGCTGGTTCTAGGGTGTTCGGGCTCAGTGGTTGTGGCACATGGGCTTAGTTGCTCCGTAAGCATGTGAGATCTTCTGGGACTAGGGTCCCCTGCAATGGCAGGCGGATTCTTATCCCCTGTACCACCAGGGAAGTCCTGTAAGGTTTTTTTAGCTTTAAAATTCAGATTTATCTCAACTGTACTCAAATGTAGGTGGTGGTGGTGGTGGTTTAGTCGCTAAGTCGCGTCTGACTCTTGCAATCCATGGGCTGTATCCTGCCAGGCTCCTCTGTCCATGGGATTCTCCAGGCAAGAATACTGGAGTGGGTTGCCATTTCCTTCTCTAGGGGATCTTCCCAATCCCAAGTCTCCTGCATTGCAGGCAGATGATTTACCAACTTACATGTAGACTTGAGTCAAATAGAGTCATAGGTAACATTTACAGCAGCTGAAATGGTTGGGTTGTAATTTACTTCTTATCAGAGTGTTAGGAAAACCAGGGAGAAAAGGTCACTGTTCTTGGGAGGCTGAGTTAGCCTGCAGTAGCTGATGGGAGAGAGGAAGGTGTCAAGTGAAAGAAGGCAGCCACAAGCTCCAGATAGTGGAAGCCGGTATCAGCCAGCCAGGGAGCGTGGGCTCCTTGCACACATTCTACGAGTCTCTTGTCTCAGCTCAGACAGCAGCTTTTTCGTGTGCCTACAGGGCGTTATAAATCTTCTGACTTGGACCTTTCAGTTTTCTTCTGGTACACTTGTGTTCTGTTGGGAGAAACCAGTGATTTTAAAGCTATTCTTGCAGGCATACAGCTGTTTTATGTGATAAGTATGTATATGGGGGTGGAGAAATGACATTTCCAAAGCTTGTTAGCCTACCACTTCCTTGGGCAGCTTGTTTTGTTTCTTAGGGTTCTGTTGTCACCCTACTAAAAGTATGGTTGCTGCTGCTGCTACTGTTGCTAAGTCACTTCAGTCGTGTCCGACTCTGTGCAACCCCATAGACAGCAGCCCACCAGGCTTCCCCACCCCGGGGATTCTCCAGGCAAGAACACTGGAGTGGGTTGCCATTTACCTTCCTTTGTGAGATGAATTCCGATCAACAGGCGATAGAGAGAGAGAGAGATGGGGTGAGAGAGAGAGAGGAAGGGAGAGTGGGTGTGTGTTTCCCTTCTGGTCTGTGTCCTCTCAGCCATTCTTCTGAAAGCAGAGTGGAGTTATTGATTCTGTCTGGCCCTTTAGAGTCGGATCTGTAGGTGTGATGAGCTCTGCTGCTGTTAGAAGAGGCCGAGGAAAGCAGCTGGGCAGGTCCCTTGAGGGAAGAAGTTCTTTTTTTAAAAAAAAAACAGACAAGGATCAGGAAGGAAGGCTTTGAGGAAAGGGAAGCTTTGCTGTGGACTCTTTGTGCTGTCTTGAAGAAAAAAAAAAAAACACTCCCTAGGTTGTCTACCCACCAGGAATGACCACAACCATTCGTGTGGGGAAAATCATAAAGGGCAAACCATGCTGAGCTGCTCGGGCATTCCGCTACAAGTCCTGAGTCGATTCAGCCCCAGTTTTGGAAGGGCCATGCTGTAAACCCTCATGTGGTTCGTTGAGCAGATTAACAAGCCTTTAGTACTTAACGTTTTGTAGTTTAATGAAACAGGTCCTCAGAATCAATGCTTTGTGTGCCCACCAGTCTCTAATCCCAGCTCGGTAGAGAATGTGTCATGGAGCTAAACTTGTAACTGCCCTTTTTTTAAATTGGATAACAAACTGTTAAGGGTTTTTGTTTTGTTTTGTCTTTTGTTCTCTATCCTTAACGACTTCTATTTATATAGTTAATTAAAGTTTAGTAGTCACTATCCAAATTGTAGTGGGGATGGTTACTTTATTGCCTCGAGAAAGATCCTTAAAATTACTTGTTTCAAGAGCAATGTTTTGAGTAAGGAGGGAGGAGAGTGGTGGGGAAAGCTTATCAAGAGAATGGTGTTAAATTTGAGCAGCCTTATCCAGTTTTAAGCATCTGCTTTTTTTGATCTAGAGTTACTGTAACAAATAGGTAACATTAGCATGGTAAGGTAACTAAGTTTTTGTTTTTTTTTTAAGCCTTTAAGTATTACTGGCTTTGAGAGAATAGTATTTCCTTCTCTACAGTGACAGCTTAGTATGCATTTTTGTGTGTGTGACGAATTAGACAGTGGAAATAATTTCCCCCATTTTCCTTTTAAATATTGAACAAAGACTCTTCCCTATTTGTGTTAAACGTTTTGAATGGCAGGGTACATGTTTGCTTTTGTAGTTTGATACCTTGAACTAACCTCACCTGGCTATTTAAAAATTAGCCTAAAGTTGAATCATTCATAAGCATGTGAATTACTTTGTGTATGAGCCAGAGGTTTTACTCAGGGAGAGGAAATCTTGTGTTTGCCTTTTGTGTGTTTCTGTGGCCGTCCACTGGGTGTAAATAACTAGTTTTGTAAAACACTGTCAAGTACTGTGACAGAGTGATGTGGTGGTCAAGAGCCACTCAGAGGACTTGGGGGGACACACTGCTTATATTTGAAACTGACTGTGCAACTTACTAGCTGCGAAATGTTTGGCAAGTGCTTTAACCCTATACGCTTGAGTTTCCTCACCAGTAAAATGGGAGTAATAAAATTACAGACCCATAGGGATTCTGAAAATTAGTTACCCAAGACTGGGTTCACCTGTTGGTGGGTGTTAAACCAAAAGACACAATCAAGAGAGAGCAGGAGAAGGAGGATTTATTACTTGTAGCCAGTTAAGGAGAACATCAGGGATCTTTCCCCAAACTGTGGCTCCCCCATAGCAGAATTGGGGAATTTTTAAGCCCAGGGTGAGGGGGCTTGGGTAGTGTATGCATATTCATAAAGGGGCTTGATCCAGGAGAATTCAGCATAGAATTGGGGCAAAGGTCAACATCATTTCCATCCTCCACCTGGGTGGGTGGACTCAAAAATATGGCTGCAAGCTCCAATACTTTGGCCACTTGATGCTAAGAGCCAGCTCATTGGAAAAGACCTTAATGCTGGGAAGGATTGACGGCAAAAGGAGAAGGGAGTGGCAGAGGATGAAACAGATAGCATCACCGACTCAATGGACGTGAATTGGTGCAAACTCCAGGAGAGGGTGGAGGACAGAAGAGCCTGGCGTGCTACAGTCCATGGGTCGCAGTCGAACACTTGATTTAAATGTGGACACTCCATGCAGTGTATATTTGAAAGACCACCTTTGTGGTATCAAATCAGCCATTTGCCATGTCTCAGCTGACAGACCTGCTTTGTGGGGATGGGTGTGTTGAATTTTCTTGAAAGGGAAATTCCCTCTATAACAGGTGTTCACCAGTCTGGTCATTTGGCAGTCATTCATTTGGGTAAAGAGTATTATGTCCAGAAATCATATGTGAATACATTGAGAAGTAAAATGTTCTGGACACAAGTGTGTGTGTGTGTGTGTGTGTGTGTGTGCGTGCGTGCGTGTGTACGCTCAGTTGTGTCCGACTCTTTGCGACCCCATTTACTGTAGCCCACCAGGCTCCTCTGTCCACGGAATTTTCCAGGCAAGAGTACTGGAATGGGTTTCCATTTCCTTCTCCAGGGGATCTTCTGCACCCAGGGATCAAATGTGTCTCTTGTGTTTCCTGCACTGGAAGGTGGATTCTTTACCATTGAACCACCTGTGAAGCCTGACAGTTTTGACACTTTTGTAAAAGTGTGTTTGGGAAGAATGAAGGGCTGGTGATGGGAGGGTCCCGGAGCCCTGGAATGAGATCTGAAGGGGAAACCTCATGGCAAAGAGCCTGCCCTGGACTTTGACCCATCACCAAACTATCTAAGTAAAAGGAGAGCCTGTTTGGAGACCTGCCCTGGGCCCTAGGGATGGGACTGTGGCTCTAATCCTGCAGCTTCAGTTCTGTGTTCTAGGTATTTCATTGTTCCCTTAGACATAATGCGTTCTCAGTAAATATCTGTTGTATTTAATCATACCTATTAATTGGATATTTGTTACCAGGCTGTGCTTAGTATAGGAGATTTGTAGATGGTTAGTACTACCTAGTAATAAATTGACTTCTGAGGAAATGAACATCTGAAACTAACAAAACGTTGTGTTCAATAATATTGGGTTTCTATACTTTTTAATTTTTTTTTCCTGAG
The DNA here is from genome assembly GCF_002263795.3 of Bos taurus. Classification (NCBI taxonomy): domain Eukaryota; kingdom Metazoa; phylum Chordata; class Mammalia; order Artiodactyla; family Bovidae; genus Bos; species Bos taurus. Next base: position 39,541,994 of record NC_037350.1, read on the forward strand.
GAAACTGACTTTATTGTCCCAGTCCGTAGGCTGGTGACTCTCATTCCAGTGTTTACCATACTGGAGACATGGACTCACGGCCTCTCTATTAAAAATTCAAAGTGGAGAAATAGTTTTACTTGTATATCTGGTTCTCTGGCATGCCTTAAGTGAGTATATTTTATCGTGAACTCTCTTATTTATCTGTTTGTTGTGATCTTTTGATTTTTAATAGCCTTTTAGTGGCACTCTAAAATTCAGAAAATTAAAAAAAAAAAATTCAGAAAATATATTTAGGGATATTTCATAGAAACATTCGAGTTTCCTATGAACTTGCTAGTCATTGTCTTCAATGTTTTTCCAAAAAGATGTACAAATATGGAAATCTGAATACATGCAGATGTTTGGTGTTTCTCTTTTTTTTTTTTTTTAATAAGGGAGAGATGTAAGCAGTCTCAGAAATTTTGATCCAATTATCTTAATTTCCTGTGTGCAGAAATACAGAAAACTAAAGAGGAAGATGAAGAAAAGTTTTGATGTCATAAATACTTTGTGCATTTACATGAATGAGCATCAAGTGTGTGCTTTGCTCTTCTCCTTTCTCCCTGTTGTGTAAAACATCTCAGCCGACATCCCTGGCCCGTCTCTTTGTTAAGTGGGGAAAACATAGGCGTGTAGCTCCCATGTGCCTCGCCCTGCTCTCAGCTGTGCTGTCTGATGTCTTCCAGGCTCTCCTAACTTCAGGGCCGCTGCCCTTGTTCCACCCCTGGAAGCAGAGAGTGTGATGGGGGCGGTGGGGAGGAATTAAAGAATTTGATTGGCCTGGCCCCAAGCCTTGCAGGCCCTTCCCAAAGCCTTCTTGGTGATCTGGGGTCAGCATTAGGCCAAGATTAGGGGGGACAGGCTCAGACTTCGTGTGCTCCATTCCACAGCCTGAATGATTTTTAAAATATCAGAGGTATGTATGAGATATCTTGAGTTTTCAGTTGGGAAGATAAAGCCCTTTACTTGATTAGCCCTTCGTGATTAAATGGCTGTTGATCTGCATGAGTCAGAGCCAGGTATTCCAGATATTCCCTCTGGATGCAGAGGAACATTTTAGTTTTCAGGATTCTGAAACAGGAGATCTAATGAAAACATGGAAAGTGAATAGATTTCAGATCAGTTCCATGCTTACAGCGGTTGGCCTGCTTCAGTTGCCAGTGTGGTTTGATTTTGGTCAGTTTCAACGCAGCCTTTGAAAGATCTGGATCCTGGATAGACCTGGCTCTGAGTGTTAGTGAGGAAACTCCTCCCTAAGCCTCTTATTTAGTGAATTCTTTCTAGGGATGTCATTGATCGGCCCTTGTAGGAGTGCTGAGCGGAAATAGAGTACAGTCCTTTAAAAGCCTTGAATCACTCTGCCCTTCCTCCATCCATGTGGTCAAAACCCGTGGCCCTGAGTGAAGACAGAAATAAGCATTTCAGAAGGCCAGCTTGTTCACAGTGCTCGGCTCTGTGGGCTGCTGTGAACACGCAAGCAGATTGGTCCTTGATGTGTTTCAAGGTTTGGTTAAGTAGGAGTCAGGTGGCATTCGTGAGGGGACTGAAAACTCCTGTTAGTATTTGGACATGTACAAACTTAACCAGACCAAAGCTACCTCTTTCTGGCATCTCCTCCTCTATTTGACCCTGCCCCTGGGTAGAATGAGGTGAGGTTATCCTATGTGTAATGTGTGCAGTGCTGGTGCTTACTGGCGGGAGCCCCTCAGTCCCACGCTTGGAGCCTCCCTCAGCCCTGCTCGTCGCACAGGTGTCCCTTGTCATTAGGACATCGAAGGCTGCCCTTTCTCTGAGCAGCGTGGAGTTGAGAGAAGCTGTAGTTCAGGAATTGATGTACATTTTGAGGCCTGTACATTGCGGGGAAAAAGATGCCATTCATGTTTCTGTGTGTTTGTGCTCGGTTCAGTTCAGTTGTGTCCGACTCTGCGACCTCGTGGACTACAGCACGCCAGGCCTCCCTGTCCAACACCAACTCCCAGAGTTTACTCAGATTTATGTCCATTGAGTTGGTGATGCCATCCAACCATCTCATCCTCTGTCTTCCCATTCTCCTCCTGCCTTTAATCTTTCCCAGCATCAGGGTCTTTTCATATGAGTTAGTTCTTCTCATCAGGTGGCCAAAGTATTGGCGTTTCAGCTTCAGCATCAGGCCTTCCAATGAACATTCAGGACTGATTTCCTTTAGGATGGACTGGTTGGATCTCCTTGCTGTCCAAGGGACTCTCAGGAGTCTTCTCCAACACCACAGTTCAAAAGCATCAATTCTTCGGTGCTCAGCTTTCTTTATAGTCCAACTCTCACATCCATACATGACTACTGGAAAAACCATAGCTATGACTAGACGGACCTTTGTTGGCAAAGTAATGTCTCTGCTTTTTAATATGCTGTCTAGGTTGGTCATATCTTTTCTTCCATGAAATCTTTTAATTTCATGGCTGCAGTCACCATCTGCAGTGATTTTGGAGCCCCCAAAAATAAAGTCTGTCATTGTTTCCACTGTTCCCCCATCTGTTTACCATGAAATGATAGGACTGGATGCCATGATCTTTACTTTTCTGAATGTTGAGCTTTAAGCCAACTTTTTCACTCTCCTCTTTCACTTTCATCAAGAGGCTTTTTAGTTCCTCTTCACTTTCTGCCATAAGGGTGGTGTCATCTGCATATCTGAGGTTATTGATATTTCTCCTGGCAATCTTGATTCCAGCTTGTGATTCATCCAGCCCAGCATTTCTCATGATGTACTCTACATATAAGTTAAATAAGCAGGGTGACAATATACAGCCTTAATGTACTCCTTTCCCAATTTTGAATGAGTCTGTTGTTCCATGTCCAGTTCTAACTGTTGCTTCCTGACCTGCATACAGATTTCTCAAGAGGCAGGTCAGATGGTCTGGTATTCCCATCTCTTTCAGAATTTTCCACAGTTTATTGTGATCCACACAGTCAAAGGCTTTATCATAGTCAATAAAGCAGAAGTAGATGCTTTTCTGGAACTCTCTTGCTTTTTCGATGATCTAATGGATGTTGGCAGTTTCATCTCTGGTTCCTCTGCCTTTTCTTAATCCAGCTTGAACATCTGGAAGTTCACAGTTCATGTACTGTTGAAGCCTGGCTTGGAGAATATTGAGCATTACTTTGCTAGTGTGTGAGATGAGTGCAATTGTGCGGTAGTTTGAACATTCTTTGGCTTTGCCTTTCTTAGGGATTGAAATGAAAACTGACCTTTTCCAGTCCTGTACATTTTGAGACCTGTACATTGGGGAAAAAAGGTGCAGTTTATGTTTCTCTGTGTGTGTGTGTGCGCGCGCGCGAGCTCAGTTGTGTCCAACTCATTGGGACCCCATGGACTGTAGCCCACCAGGCTCCTCTGTCCATGGGATCTCCCTGGCAAGAATACTAGAGTGGGGTGCCATTTCCTCCTCCTGGGGATCTTCCTGACCCAGGGGTCAAACCCAAGTCTCTTGTGTCACCAGCATCGGCAGGCAGATTCTTTACCACTGACCACCTGGGAAGCTCTTATTCATATTTCTAGTTTTCTGAAAAGCTGTCTTTCGTGAGAGGTCTTCAGTTGCCTGTGGCTTCTCATTTGCAGAATGTAGCCCTTTAAAGAAGACTTCTGGGTGCTTGCTTTGGCAGCACATATACTAAAATTGGAACTATACAGAGAAGATTAGCATGGCCCCTGTGCAAGGATGACACGCAAATTCATGAAGCATTCCATATTTTTAGAGCACTTTCTAACACCATACACAAAAATAAACTCAAAATGGATTAAAGATCTAAACGTAAGACCAGAAACTATAAAACTCCTAGAGGAGAACATAGGCAAAACACTCTCTGACATACATCACAGCACGATCCTCTATGACCCACCTCCCAGAATATTGGAAATAAAAGCAAAAATAAACAAATGGGACCTAATTAAACTTAAAAGCTTCTGCACAACAAAGGAAACTATAAGCAAGGTGAAAAGACAGCCTTCAGAATGGGAGAAAATAATAGCAAATGAAGCAACAAACAACTAATCTCAAAAATATACAAGCAACTCCTACAGCTCAATTCCAGAAAAATAAATGACCCAATCAAAAAATGGGCCAAAGAACTAAATAGACACTTCTCCAAAGAAGACATACAGATGGCTAACAAACACATGAAAAGATGTTCAACATCACTCATTATCAGAGAAATGCAAATCAAAACCACTATGAGGTACCATTTCATGCCAGTCAGAATGGCTGCGATCCAAAAGTCTACAAGCAATAAATGCTGGAGAGAGTGTGGAGAAAAGGGAACCCTCTTACACTGTTGGTGGGAATGCAAACTAGTACAGCCACTATGGAGAACAGTGTGGAGATTCCTTAAAAAACTGGAACTAGAACTGCCTTATGACCCAGCAATCCCACTGCTGGGCATACACACTGAGGAAACCAGAAGGGAAAGAGACATGTGTACCCCAATGTTCATCGCAGCACTGTTTATAATAGCCAGTACATGGAAGCAACCTAGATGTCCATCAGCAGATGAATGGATAAGAAAGCAGTGGTACATATACACAATGGAGTATTACTCAGCCATTAAAAAGAATACATTTGAATCAGTTCTAATGAGGTGGATGACACTGGAGCCTATTATACAGAGTGAAGTAAGCCAGAAAGAAAAACACCAATACAGTATACTAACGCATACATATGGAATTTAGAAAGATGGTGACAATAACCCTGTATATAAGACAGCAAAAGAGACACTGATGTATGGAACAGTCTTTTGGACTCTGTGGGAGAGGGAGAGGGTGGGATGATTTGGGAGAATGGCATTGAAATATGTATAATATATGAAACGAGTCGCCAGTCCAGGTTCCATGCACGATACTGGATGCTTGGGGCTGGTGCACTGGGACGACCCAGAGGGATGGTATGGGGAGGGAGGAGGGTTCAGGATGGGGAACACATGTATACCTGTGACAGATTCATTTTGATATATGGCAAAACCAATACAATATTGTAAAGTTAAATAAAATTAAAAAAAAAAAACCACAAACAAAGACGACTTCTGGGACTTCCCTGCTGGTCTAGTGGTTAAGAATCTGCCAGCCAATGCTGGGGACATGGGTTCTATCCCTGGTCTGGGGAGATTCCAGACTAAGCCCCTGGACCACAGCTACTGAGCCCACGTTTTAGAGCCCAAGAGCTGCAACTCTTGAGCCCTCGTGCCTGGAGCCCGGGCTCTAGAGAAGCCACTGCAATGAGAAGCCCTCGCGTGTCAACTAGAGAGCAGTCCCTGCTCGTCACAACTAGAGAAAGCCCGCACGCAGCACGGAAGATGCAGCATAGCCAACAGGAAATAAATACATAGAAAATTAATTTTTGAAAAAAGACTTGTGCACTGAAAGCAGGTTGTTCCATCAGTACACAGAGCCACGTGGCACTGGCGTCCTGACTGTGAATGTCCCTGTGTGAAAACTGTCAGTGGGGCCAGAAGCCCCGGCCAGGGTCTGGTGCTACCTGCTCTGGGGGCTGTAGCATGGAGGCCAGTCAGGTGGAAGCTGCCTAGAATCTTCTATACTCCCTCTGACGGGGGTGGCAGATAGATGCTAATGGGGTACCTTGCTGTCTTGCATGGCTTAGTGAATGATCTTTGGGGTGTGGAATCTTCTGAACTTGAGGCACCTGTTTCTCATCTTGGCAGGCTGCATCCCCTTGACATTGGGCTGGACTTCTCGGAGGGAGCGTGGCATTTTTACATTGAATAGACCATCCAGTCTTCTTTGCTGGCGGTTAGGAAGCTCTGTGGGTGGTAGAGAAGAGACAGAGCACATCTAGGAATCACGTGGGTACCCTGGTCCAAGTACACTGACCACTTGCCACCTCCTTCGCTTGGGAGGGTGGGCACATCCGGACAGACTTGATCTGAAGAGGGCACCCAGGGGGTTCGGGTTACACGGCTCAGGAACCGTAGGTCTGTGAAGAGTTATTCCAGGCTTCCGGGCCTTCCCCACTGGTTTCTAGAGTGTTCTACAGATTTGAGACCTGGCTTACTGTGAACATCCTGTTAGCTCACGCGTGCCTGCGTCTGTACTTGCTGATTATTTGTTTGTTTAGCTTATTTACAAGCAGAATGATACTTGTCTAGCGCCTGGTGTTCACTTGCCAGCAGTTCACTGTAGCTCTGTGAGTTCTGTCATGGAGTTTTGAGTCAATATTTTGAAATACTTGAGTGTAAGAGACTAATAACCAATTCCATGGCCCTGGAGAATTTGTGCAAACAGTTCACTGCCCCTGCTAGATGTAAGCGTGGGGAAGAACGCCTGGTCTTAATTATCGTCGATGTTTCCTATGTACCTTCCCCTTAGCAGCCAGCACATGCCGTGTGCATGGTAGGTGCTCTCTAGATGTTTATGACTGGACATGTGAAAGGTATGGATGTGCATTTTGCAAGAAGAGCTGGGCCTGGTGCGTGAGTCTATGGCTGGAGTGTTTGTATTTGATCCTCAGGCTGTGTCTGTCATGTCACTAGTGGTTCTGCTGCTTCTAGTCGGGCCCTACGAGATCTTTAATTTTTGCCTTCTATCGTTACATAATAATAGGCTCTGCACTGCTTTGTGATTTGTTTGTTTGTTTCTGATAATGGCAGTACAAATATGTCTCCTGAGTCTTACAACTTTGACTAACAGTGCCTGGGGCTGACAGGCAGAGACATAGCTGCTTAAGTAAGTAAGTAAGTGTTAGTTGCTCAGTCGTGCCTGACTCTTTGTGACCCCATGGACTGCAGCCCACCAGGCTCCTCTCTGTCCATGACATTTTCCAGGCAAGGATCCTGGAGTGGGTTGCTATTTCCTTCTCCAGGGGATCTTCCCAACCCGGGGATCTTCCCAACCCAGGGATCTTCCCAACCCAGGGTCTCCTGCACTGCAGGCAGATTCTTTACCGACTGAGCTGCAAGGGAAGCCCATAGCTGCTTAGTGTCACTTAAGTAAAGATTGATCCGGCCCAGGTGTCACCCAGACTTTGACAGAGTCTGCATATTTTATGTCAGCAGCACAACATACGTGGCAGCCTCAGCAGCGAGCTTTGTACCGGTAACTAGCAGAAGAGAACCCTGTTCTGGGCAAAGTCATGAGGCTAGGTACGTTTCACTTCCTGTAGCGCTAGAGCTGTTATCTGCCCCAGAGGCGGTATGTGGTCCCAGACTTGGGTGGGTCCCACAGCAGGCTGACTTGGCACTGATGTGAGTCAATATGGGAAGAGAGGAAGTGTCATGGGGAGAGAGGGGTGGGGAGACAGAACGAGAGGAAGGAAAGATACTGGGGTGGGGGCGTTGCCCGTGCATCTGCTTCCAGCTTTACCTGGAGTCCAGTGCCGGGTAACCTGGGTCAGCTCCCTGGGTGGCAGGGGCTGCTGGCCCACGTCCTCTACTTTCTCCTGGTGGATTAGGGGCGCCCCTCATCCTCTGGTTCCTAGGCAGTTGGCTTGATACCACATCTTCTGCTTGTCCTCAAGGCAGTGTTTCTGTTGTTAACTCTGAAGCACACACACCAAAGGACGCTCCTAAGATTATCACTGCCCCAGGGGTTCTTTGAGGGTGGTAGTCAATTTGTACCAATTTGTCCAAGAATGCACATGGGAGTGGAAGTCATGTGAGAATGGCCCTCTGTAGGAATAGCCAGTCTGTTTTTTTTTTTTTTTTTTTTGTATTTTAAGTAAGCTCTTACAGACTTTATTGCCTCTCTGAAGTCTATACAGACTTTATTACATAAGCACTTTATTAACAAGTTACTTTTGATACATCTCACAGTGATTACCAAACAGTCACTAGTAATAGTCCCATGGATGAGCCTTGTTGCTTCAGAAATCAGAGCAGGAAGGCAGAAGGCTCAGAGGCGAGCTAGCTGAGAGCAGCAGAGAACCCTGGCTGCAGGTTTTACCAGTGAGAAAGGCAGGGCAGTTACTGGGCGTCGTTGCCAATAGCAGTCTGTATGGTCAGGTATTTCTTGACTCTGGAGAGAACCAGGCATCCAGGCCCTCAGAACATACAGGCTTCTGGAAAGCTTTGGAATTCAGATAATTTTCTCTGCTTTAGGCAAATTTTTCCAATCCTTGAGCAATCAAGTGTAAGATGGGCTTCTGCTGTCTTTCCTTCTTCACAGCACTTTTGAAATGACAGAGTAACAAATAAATCTGTTCTACTTTTATTATTAGTTTTTTTAACCCAAGGGGATGTGTGGCTGACCTCTTGGGAGCTCACAGCTGACTTTTGCATGGCTTAGGGCTTCCAAATGCAGGAAAGTAGAAGGCGTATATCCTTCCTTCTCCTTTTGGAATCTCCAGTAACTTTTTTAATACCACTTTTCTTCTAATTATAAAAGTGATGCACATTCACTGTTAAAAAACTTAGAAAAGATAACCTATTAGAGAGATGTAAATAAAATTTGCTCATCATCCTGTTAATATTTTGATGCAATTCCCTTTTCCCGTACGTGGTATTTTACACCGCTGAATGAAGAACTTACTTCGTGGGGTTATGAAAACATAGCGGTTGCACACTGCCTCTCGGCTGTGACGCTGTCTAAAATTTCAGAACACTAACTTCAGCTCAGAATTAGTCTAAATGAGTTCTCACTGACATTTTACCTGTGTGTTGCTTCAATATCTCCCTTCACCAAAGCCTTCAACTCCTCAGACTACTTTTTCCTCGAGAAAATGCCCAGCACCAAAGGGAATAGAACCTCTACTGAGTCAGCCAAGCATGATCTGTGGAATATTTGGAATGTTCCCTCCCTCATAGATGAAACAGCATTAGTGCTCTTCTGGAACCCGGGCTCCCTGGGTGTCAATCTCAGCACCTGCTTAACCTCACCGAGCTTCAATTCCCAACTTTGTTTAAAATAGATAAAGCACTTAAAACAATTTCTAGCACCTGGAAAATACAGTGTTAGCTATTTCTATTGGTGCATTGTCCCTAATGCAGTATAGTAAGAACTGTGAGAGGATGGTGCTGATGTATGATGAGTAATGATGAGAAGAACAAAAGTACTGTGAGATAATTTCTCAGTTATTTGATGGGAGGATGCAGTTGTCTGTGCCTGATCTATGTTGAAACAAACAAACAGTGTACTGTATTTGGATTAGATCTGATTTTATTCATACTCTCCTTTTTGTAAATGCTCAGATGGTCACCAGTAAGGATCTTCTGAATTGTGTTCTTTCAGCTATGCTTCAGAACTTTTGAAAGTGTACTTTGCTTACTGGCAAAAGTATGTTCCAGAATCTTGAATACTAACTGTGTCAAGCTATAAACTCATTTAGTGGAAAAGAATATTAGAGACAAATTCCAGTGATGTACCACGTTATTTCTCGTAAGTATTAAACTTGCTATGTTAAGTCACTTTAGAGATAGAATTAAAAATCTACACGTGTAGATTGTTTAACTTTTTTGAGTTGACATTGATAATTTTAATTTTAACCTTTCCATGATCATCTTTGCGTGAAAGAACTCTGGACAGAAGTTCACTTGCTCCTTGGATGAAAAGCTATGACCAACCTAGACAACATATTAAAAAGCAGAGACATTACTTTGCCAACAAAGGTCCATCTAGTCAAAACTATGGTTTTTCCAGTAGTCATGTATGGATGTGAGAGTTGGACTATAAAGAAAGCTGAGCACTGAAGAATTGTTGCTTTTGAACTGTGGTGTTGGAGAACACTCTTGAGAGTCCCTTGGACAGCTAGGAGATCCAACTAGTCCATCCTAAAGAGAATCAGTTCTGAATATTCATTGGAAGGACTGATACTAAAGCTGAAACTCCAATACTTTGGCCACCTGATGAGAACTGACTCATTGGAAAAGAACCTGATGCTGGGAAGATTGAAGGTTGGAGGAGAAGGGGATGACAGGAGATGGTTGGATGGCATAGCTGACCTGATGGACGTGAGTTTGAGTAAACTCCAGGAGTCGGTGATGGACAGGAAGCCCTGGCATGCTGTAGTCCATGGGGTCACAAAGAGTTGGGGACAACTGAGTGACTGAACTGAACTGATCTATGGATGTGAAAGTTTGACTATAAAGAAAGCTGAGAGCCCAAGAATTGATGCTTTTGAACTGTGGTGTTGGAGAAGACTCTTGAGAGTCCCTTGGACTGCAAGGAGATCCAACCAGTCAATCCTAAAGGAAATCAGTCCTGAATATTCATTGGAAGAACTGATGCCTAAGCTGAAACTCTAGTACTTTGGCCACCTGGTGAGAATAACTGACTCAGTGGAAAAGACCCTGATGCTGGGAAGATTGAAGGTTGGAGGAGAAGGGGACGACAGGAGATGGTTGGATGGCACAGCTGACTTGCTGGACATGAGTTTGAGTAAGCTCCAGGAGTTGGTGATGGACAGGGAAGCCTGGCGTGCTGCAGTCCATGGGGTCGCAAAGAGTCGGACACGACTGAGCGACTGAACTGACCTGAAGCACCACGATCACACTACTTCCCTATCTGCAGGGTTTTAGCCCCACTGCTGTATTTCTTTTTTATTTGATGAGCTTGTGATTATTCCTTAATCTAAAACTGTGACAAATGCTAACGTGTGCTTTATCCTCACAAAGGTAAATTTAAAATAAAGCAGTAAGGTCAACATCAACCCTGATAATAAAACTACTGAATAAGTTATAAGATTTAGCATCACAGATGTCTTCGATGGTTGTGCTTGGAAAACATCTCCCTAATGAAGCAAAGTTAAATTACTTTGTTTTGAGTCACTTGTAATAATTTCTTTCCCTTCCTGCTTCTAAAAAAAGAATGGAACTTTTGACTTAGTAAAAGCTATGTGAAATTTTGTAAGGGCCAGGGAAAGAGTTTTTCTGTCCGAACAGAGTTTCTCTCAATAATTGTTGAAATACTGGCCAATAAAATGGCCTTTAGGAGACTTGAATCAAATAGAACAAAAGCCTTATTCTTCCCCACCTATGATTTTTAATATATGAATATTGTTCTCAGATAGTCAAGTTTTAATATGTTTAGCATTATTGGAAGCATTTCTTTATCACCAAATTAAATATGTGGACAGACCGTATCTAGAGATTGACCAAAACTAAGAACTAGCAGAGGATACTAATCCAGCATTTTCAGTTAGGGTGCTTTAGTTTCCTTTGATTTTTTTTTTTTTTTAATATACCTTTCAAAATTCTAAAAACATTTATCTGGAGCAAAATCAAGTAAGCTTTGAAGATCTTCAGATGGTAATCACCTTAGCCTGTGAAAAATTTGTCAGATTAGTATCATTTTTATCCAATTAATACCAGAAACAAAAATAGAAAACAAACAAAAACCCAAACCAAAAAATAAATGAACAAACAAACTTTAAACTTCTGTGTTTCTTTTCATGAAAGTCGCATCAATGTACACTCAGTTTGACAGCATTCTACTTTTATTTTCTTTCTCTGTGTTAATTCAGTAACTATTTTGATGAATTTTATTTACTTCCACTTTATTAGTGATGGGGTTCAATACTTATTATCTTTGCTTTTTCTACAGTTGAGGGCAATAGGGAATAAGGTACAGTTTCCTGATGTTTATGAGAACCACAGACAGACTTATTAAAACATCCTTTTAGGCCAATGAATGATCACAGCTTCTGAGAAGTAGGTGAATGGACTTACTTGAATATTATTTGCATTTTGCCTATTTTTCAAATGTGTTTGATTTGATTTGATGTATTGATTTGATACATTTGCATATTGCAAAATGATCACCACCTTAACTTAGCTCACAGCTCCATCGTGACACATAATTCTGTTTTGTGTTGAGAGCATTTAAGATGTGGTCTCTTAGCAACTTTCAAGTATGTGATAGAGTATTATTAGCTATCATTGCCATGCAGTAGATCCCAAACTTTAAATATAGTCTCTTTGGACTGTTTTTGTCTGTTTCATGTGTAATAGTCGATAATAAGTGCCGTTTGCCTCTCTTGGTTTGGCCTAATTAAAGGATAATATAAAGGGCTTAAAATACGTTTGGTGCTTGTTGGGCCAATTTTGTGGTGATTTCGAGTCTCTGACTTGCTTGCTGGGATTCGGTTTAGCTTATATCTTAATAACTTGCTTGGTTATCTCCACACCAGTTGCTGCTTCCCAGCTTGGTCATCTCAACTCCTTGCTGGGTTTCCAACTCTCTCCTCCAGCCAAGACTCTCCCCTTACCATGCCCACATCTGATGAAGTTACACATTCAAGCTCTTCCGTTCTTACTCTCTCCAGTCTGAAATGCCCTTTTAGCCTCCTGTCCATTCATGTTCATTAATCCCTTCTAGATCGTCGTCTAGATCATTGATTCAAAATTCATCTCATTCAAAATCCAGCCTCTTTTCTATGACCCTTGTTTTAACTTCAAATCCTCTTAATGGTGTTTAGTTTTAGCCATGTTATCATGAATTCGTTCACTTACCTTTTTATAATTAAAAAGCCCCCCAAATTATAAGCTTGTTGAAAGAAAGCTTATCAGCTGCCTTCACTTTGATGCATCAAAGGTGTCTAGTGTGACAGAGGGCCCTCAACAGCATAGTGGGGGAGCTGGTGATTTGCGGTGCTTGGAACTTTCTTTTTAGTGGTGGAGTCAGTAGGGCTTTCTTTCCAGCTCCCTTCACTTTTGCTTTGCTGTTTCTCATGCACAGCTCTATGATGGACAGTACATCATGAGTCTACTTACCTGAATTTGCCAGGGAATTCTTACCCGTATTTTCTGTGGATAACATTTTTCTCCTGAGCAATGACATAAAAAAGTATTTCTCAAACATTTAAAACCAAGGCCCCATTGGATCAACCTGAGAACCTAACATCCCCCCGAGAGACAATATTCTCATGTATCCTCTGAGAAAAGGAAGGGAGAATCCTTTTATTTTCTCCCAATTATAATTGATAACGACTCTCCTCTTACTTACTGATGTTGAAGGTTATTACTCTAAAATAATGGCGCTTTTTAGGCCAACCTGATTACATTCATAAATGTATATTTAGGGTATGGAAGGAAAAATTGTATTTGTGGAGAAAGTCTTGCTAAACAAAGAGGTCTTGGTTTTGAAGTTCATCATGGTTATTTTTAGTTATATTCATTTGTTAAGTTCACAGCAAACTGGGAAATTCTTAAAGAGATAAGAATACTAGGTCACCTTACCTGTCTCCTGAGAAACCTGTGTGCATATCAAGAAGGAACAGATAGAACTGGACATGGAACAACCGACTGGTTCAAAACTGGGAAAGGAGTACAACAAGGCTGTATATTGTCACCCTGCTTATTTAACTTATATGTACATTGTGTGAGATGCTGGGCTGGATGAATCAAAAGCTAGAATCAAGATTACCGGGAGAAATATCAATAACCTCAGATATGCAGATGATACCACTCTTAATGGCAGAAAGTGAAGAGGCACTAAAGAGCCTCTTGATGAAGGTGAAAGAGAAGAGTGAAAAAGCTTGCTTAAAACTCAACGTTCAGAAAACTCAGATCATGGCACCCGGTCCCATCACTTAATGGCAAATAAATGGGGACAAAATGGAAAGAGTGACAGACCTTATTTTCTTGGGCTCCAAAATCACTGCAGATCGTAACTGCAGCCGTGAAATTAAAAGACGCTGACTCCTTGGAAGAAAAGCTATGACAAACATAGTTCGCGTTTTAAAAAGTAGAAACGTCACTTCGCCGACAAAGTCCATGTAGTCAAAGCTATGGTTTTTCGTTAGTCATGTATGGATGTGAGAGTTGGACCATAGAAAGACTGAGCACTGAAGCATTGATGCTTTTGAACTGTGGTGCTGGAGAAGATGTGAGAGTCCCTTGGACAGCAAGGAGATCAAGCCAGTTAATCCTAAAGGAAATCAACCCTGATTATTCACTGGAAGGACTGATGCTGAAGCTCCAATACTTTGGCCACCTAATGTGAAGAGCTGACTCATTGGAAAAGACTCTGATGCTAGGAAAGTATTTCCAGTCAAAGTAAAATCCAAAATTATTTTTCATGACCCTCTGTCCCCCAAAAGTTTTCAAACTGAAATATATTTGTCATATAACATTGTGTGAGTTTAAAGTGTACGACATATTGATTTGATAGCTTTATGTATTACAACATGACTGACACTGTAGTGTTAGCCACTGTCTCTATCATACCACATAATTATCATTGTTTTTTTTGTGGAGGAAAAATTAAGATCTAGTCTCAGCAAGTTTGATGTTTATTACTTAGTATTATCTATAATTGCTGCACTGTGCATTAGATCACCAGGATTTATTTATCTACTAGTTGCAAGTTTGTATCCTGAAACAACATCCTTCCCCACCCCTGATAACTACCATTTTATTCTTTTTGAATTCGGCTTTTCTTAGATTCCGCATGTATGATAGCATACACTATTTGTCTGTCTGCGTATTGCATTTAACATAATGTCTTCAAGGCCACCCACATTGTTGCAGATGGGAGCATTTCCTTCTTTCTCATGGCTGACTAATATTACACACACACACACACACACACACACACAGTATTGTCTTAATCCATTCATCCATTGACTGGCACTTAGGTTGCTTCCATTTCCATATCTTTGCTGCTGTGAACAGTGTTACAGTAATCATGGGAGTGTGTATGTCTCTTTGCTATCTTGTTTTTATTTCCTTTGGGTGTATACTCCGAAGTGGAATTGCCTGATCGTTATGGTCGTTATGTTTTTAAGTTTTTTGCGAAACCTGCGTGTTGTTTTCCTTAGTGGCTGAAGCAGTTTACATTCCCACCAACAGCGTACAAGGGTTCCTCTTTCTCCACATTCTTGGCAGTGCTTGTTATCTCTTTTCTTCTTGATGATAGCCATTCTAACAGATGTGAGATGATAGTTCATTGTAGTTTTGACTTGCATTTCCCTAATGGTTAGTGATGTTGGTACCTATTTGTGTACCTGTTGGCCACTGGGACAATGTCTCTTTCGTTCCTTAGCTAGCTTTTAAATCAGATGTTTGGTTTTTATTATTGAGTTATATGAGTTCTTTATGTGTTTTGGGTATTAACTCCTTATCCCATATATGGTTTGCAGATATTTTCTCCCACTCTATTTTCATCCTTTTCATTTTGTTGAATGTTTCCTTTGCTCTGCAGAATTTTTTTATTTTTGATTTCCATTGACTCATACTCTTTTCTTATGATTCTACCGTTGGCAACTTTTAACTCCTAACATTTCTCTGCTGGTTGTGGAATCACAAATGCCATCCAAAATGAATGCACAATGCAACTTTTCCCAGACTGTGCCCATAAGTGCCCTTGAAAGGGTCATGCTGATTGGTGGAAACGGATAACTTTTAATTGCATGAAGAAACCTACCATTCAGTGTCTCCAACATTCATTTTCATTTTGGGGGTGAATGCAGTGGTTTAATAAGTGTACATTGAAAATACCTATCTTGCCTACAGAGGAGTACTCTTTACTTCAGGCAGAATGGTGTCTCAGCAGTAAAGAATCTGCCTGCAATGCAGGAGATGTGGGTTTGATCTCTGGGTTGGGAAGATCCCCTGGAAGAAGAAATGGCAACACACCCCAGTGTTCTGGCCGGGAAAACCCCATGGACAGAGGAGCCTGGCAGCCTACCGTCCATGGGGTCACAAAGAGTCAGACACAAGTGAAGGGACTGAGCAGGCACACACAGGATGTATCTCTACTTGTTGGGGAGAAAACTCCTAATACAAAGGGGTTGGGATCATCTTATTTTGGGATTGTTTAGTGACTGGCTGTTTCCAGCTGGTTTATTTTTCTAAGAATACATTCTTTCCTCTCCTGCTTTCCAACTCTTGACTTGTATGTGTCCATACAGAGAAACATCTGGTATTCTGAGAATTTTATTTTTGGTGGCAACTGAGTATTTTTATAACACTCTTGTTTGTATTCTAGCTCCCAAACATAATGGAGCACGATTAATAAAGAGCAATTTGCAAATGTATGTAACATACATGATTTTGTATGAGTATAATTGAATGTTCCATGAGGCTCTGTGAGCATAAACGAGACTTTCTGTCTGGAAGCACTCATGAGCTTCTGGCATCATGTCACCTTCACTTGTCATTGTGTACTTAGCACAAAGACTTACAGTAAACCTTGAATGAATGGTAAGATGTGTATAGTTCCTAAACATGACTTGTACGTGGCTTACCAACCTATTCATTTTTTACTTAGAAATAAATACATGAAATGTTCGCATTGCCAAAGTAAGTTCATAGTTGGATTTTTATACATTCAAGAAAATAAATAGGGGATGAAAATCAGTTTAGTGTTGGGGTGATTGAAACTATGACGATGGGTTAGATGGAGTAAATGAAATTAAAATACAAGAATAAGTCATACATCAAGAATTAATTTGAAGTATCACGTTATACATTCAAGGTGATGATGAAGCAATTGAATAGAAGTTTGAAATATGAAATGCTATGAGGATAGTAGATTGGAAAAAGTAAGTTGTTGTTAGAATATCCAATTGTTGTGGTCTTTGCCTCTCAAAATGCAAACAACAGCTGTACTACATTTATAGAGAATAGTCTTCACTATTTATAGCTTGAGAACCAATGTTATAAGCAAGAAACTATGTATTAAGATATTTATAGTGATTTTACTTGACAATTTTAGGTGCTTGGAAGTCTGATGTATCTAGTTTTAGAGTTAGACGTGTGCTGTGCAGAACCCTGTATGCAAAAAAAATTTTCTAAAAGAACAGTTGCAAGAAATTTTTCTGCTAAGAGGGGCCAGAGGTCACATTTTCCAGGGAAGAGTTTTTGCAAGCCACTTTGGTGGGTTTTGAGGAGTTTAGGTTGACATGAGGGGTCATCTGGACATAGTAGATGAAATCAGTTTCACGAAGACAAATTACAGTTGATTAGAACGGATGGTGACTGTGCTTTGGTTAAACCCCTCATTGTGCAATAAGGTATAATTGTAACTAGATGAAAATGCAGTGGCTTGTAGAGGCGGGTGTCTGTTATATAAAGAGTTTTCTATTTCTGTGTCAGGTTTCGGACAGAAGGCTGCTTCAATAGCAGGGCTTGGGGATAGTTTTTAGAGACTTTTCATGGTTGAAATGTCTCTCTGTGATTGTTTCCTGTAATAAGACCGGTGCCAAGACTTTAGAGTGCTCCTTTAAAGCTTTTTGAAAAACCGTGGGAGCCATTGTGGTAGCCAGTTTCATGACAGTTGTGAATGGGAAGGAACAAACCTCTATCAGGCTGTTAGATGCTCCATACATATCATGTCTTCAAATGTGAGAACCCCAGCACCGCTTTCACTAATTGTTTCATTTAGGCATAACTTGTCTCCTTAAATTAGATGACTAATTTCATGTATATTGAGATCCTGTCTTGGATTCCATGTTTCTATGTTGGTTGTTCTTACAGTGCTAGGCAAGAAGTAGGTGATCAATAAGACTGTGCTAATTCATTTGGAAAGGTTGGACCATAAGCAGGTGGCACTCATAGCTGCATGATTGATAGTCTTTAAAAGAGTGTGTACACAACTGGATTTCTATGGACCTTCTTCACAGTGGACCCATAGAGCAGTGGTTATAAGCACAGACTCTGGAGCCAGGCTATCTGAGTTCAAATCCCAGCTCTTTTCAAATATTGCTGTGTGACCCTGGACAAGTTCCCCGACCTCTGCATGCAACGTTTCCTCATGTCAGTGAGGATGACACGACCTACTTGGGGTGGACGTGAGGATTACAAGAGTCAACACTTGAAGAGTGTTTAGAACGGTGCCTGTTGGGACTTCCCTGCTGGTGCAGTGGATAAGAATCTGCCTGCCAGTGCGGGGACATGGGTTTGATCCCTAGTCTGGGAAGATTCCATGTGCCACAGAACAACTAAGCCCGTGCACCACGACTACTGAGCCAGCGAGCTGCAACCACTGAAGCCCGCCTACCTAGAGCCTGTGCGCCGCAGCAAGAGAAGCCATTGCCATGAGGAGCAAAGAGGAGCCCCTGATTTCTGCAACGAGAGAAAGCCGGCACAAAGCAGTGAAGACCCAGAGCAGTTAGAAGAAAAAAAAAAACAGCACCTGGCACTGAATCTGTATATCAGCTTGCTCTGCTTTCTGTTCACCCTCAACTTGTTAGCCAATAAGATTTAAAGTAATATTTACTTTTAAAAATTGTATTTATGATCTGAAACAGATGGAGGTCATTTCAGAGAAACCTGTGCACAGGGATTACAGTCACTATCAATGGCATCATCTTAAATATAAAAGACAATGGTTGACTGGTGTGATGAATAAATTTGCGTGTATTTAAGCAATTATATGGATGTGTGAACACCAAGTTGGCATAAATTAACTCACAGGTTAATGCATGGAAATAAACCATATTGATTTGGTGCAACCTCTTCCTGGGACTTGACAAGGAGTCGCAGTAAATGGGGGATTGCTCCCTTAAACGTAGCCCACGCCGTCTTTGGTGTAATAAACCATGCCCTTCCTTTTAGCTGTTATCACATCCAAATGGCCAAATCATTAAACCTCAGTTCCGTTGGTGTATTGAAGTAAGATAAATTTTGACCCAGAAATGGATACTTCTTGTATTTCAAACACTGAGTAAGTGCATATTGTTGTGTTTGTTTAAGAAAGGCACTTGTTCAAGAATATTCTGAAATTACAAGGGAGATTTTACTTAGTGTCTATGTGATTTGTTAGCCAGATACCCAGATTGGTGTGCAGGGAGAGAAATTCACATGAAACTTTGTCTAATCAGTTCTTTACCTGAGTGGTTCAGAGATGAAAGAAAGCAGAATGGCCATTCAATGAATTGGTAGAGTAGATTTATTATTGTTGTTTTGTTATGTTTAAATAAAAACAGATGGAAACCCAGGTTCTAGTTCTGGCTCGGCTGCTGACTGCCTGATCCTAGACAAGTAAAAATAGTCCCAGTTTGTGAATTGAGGAGGTTGTACCAGATTGAGGTGGTTAGACCTAAGGCCTCATCTGACTGTCATGTTCAGCGATTCTGAACATGACAGCGATTCTGAATTTAAAGAATTGTTTGAAAGTCCTTGTAAAGGGGCATGTACTGTAACCAGTTGAACTCGGGTCATAGAATCAGTAAAATTCTATTGTGAAAATGTCTTCAATGTAAGATCAGATCAGATCAGATAAGTTGCTCAGTCATGTCCGACTCTTTGCGACCCCATGAATTGCAGCACGCCAGGCCTCCCTGTCCATCACCAACTCCCGGAGTTCACTGAGACTCACGTCCATCGAGTCAATGATGCCATCCAGCCATTTCATCCTCTGTCGTCCCCTTCTCCTCCTGCCCCCAATCCCTCCCAGCATCAGAGTCTTTTCCAATGAGTCAACTCTTCGCATGAGGTGGCCAAAGTACTGGAGTTTCAGCTTTAGCATCATTCCTTCCAAAGAAATCCCAGGGCTGATCTCCTTCAGAATGGACTGGTTGGATCTCCTTGCAGTCCAAGGGACTCTCAAGAGTCTTCTCCAACACCACAGTTCAAAAGCATCAATTCTTGGGCGCTCAGCCTTCTTCACAGTCCAACTCTCACATCCATACATGACCACAGGAAAAACCATAGCCTTGACTAGATGGACCTTTGTTGGCAAAGTAATGTCTCTGCTTTTGAGTATGCTATCTAGGTTGGTCATAACTTGCCTTCCAAGGAGTAAGCGTCTTTTAATTTCATGGCTGCAGTCACCATCTGTAGTGATTTTGGAGCCCAGAACAATAAAGTCTGACACTGTTTCCCCATCTGTTTCCCATGAAGTGGTGGGACCGGATGCCATGATCTTCGTTTTCTGAATGTTGAGCTTTAAGCCAACTTTGTCACTCTCCACTTTCACTTTCATCAAGAGGCTTTTTAGTTCCTCTTCACTTTCTACCATAAGGGTGGTGTCATCTGCATATCTGAGGTTATTGATATTTCTCCCGGCAATCTTGATTCCAGCTTGTGTTTCTTCCAGTCCAGCATTTCTCATGATGTACTCTGCATATAAGTTAAACAAACAAGGTGATAATATACAGCCTTGACGAACTCCTTTTCCTATTTGGAACCAGTCTGTTGTTCCATGTCCAGTTCTAACTGTTGCTTCCTGACCTGCATACAAATTTCTCAAGAGGCATGTCAGGTGGTCTGGTATTCCCATCTCTTTCAGAATTTTCCACAGTTTATTGTGATCAAGGAAGATACAATGTTGAAAACCAGGCAAAATCAGGTAATTGCAATGAAAACTAAGAAAAGGTTTTCTGAACAAACCTAATACTGTGTTTTTCTTTCTTTGCTTTTGGCTGTCCTGGGTCTCTGTTGCTGCGAGGGCTCTCTCTTGCTGTGGAGCATGGGGTGTAGTTGCTCTATGGCATGTGGAACCTTCCCCAAGCAGGGATCAAACCTGTGTTTCCTGCATTAGCAGGAGGATACTGTACCACTGGAACCCCAGGAAAGCCCTTAATACTGTGTTTTGGTGGTGGTGGTGGTTTGGTCGCTCAGTTGTGTCTGACCCTTGCGACCCCGTGGACTGTAGCCCTCCAGGCTCCTCTGTCCACGGGGATTCTCCAGGCAAGGATACTGGAGTGGGTTGCCATTCCCTTCTCCCATTCTGTGTTTTAAATTATGGTATATGTTATACTTTAAAATGTAACACTGGGGGCATGTTTAGTAAGCTGCGTTTATTGAGCAGCTGTTCCAAACCCAAGGAAGGATGAAGTTTGTGAAGACCTTAGTGCTCCTCCCCTCAAAAAGCAGGGCAAGATGTTGTCTTTGAACCATAGGAGTTTATTATCTGTTCAGAGTTGCTGATATAATTATCTAGTTTCCAAAGAATTTTTGCAATTTCAGTTAAGTGATACCTCGCACAAAGGCTTAAACTTTTTTTTTTTCCCTTGCCTTTCCTTCTGGTTATTAAGAGAATAAATGATAAACAAGAAACCTCCGCTCTCCCTTTTATTCCCTACCTCGCACAAGGGCTTAAACTTTTTTTTTTTCCCTTGCCTTTCCTTCTGGTTATTAAGAGAATAAATGATAAACAAGAAACCTCCGCTCTCCCTTTTATTCCCTAAAGGCAATCGTTTTTAAAAGTTTGTATCCTTTGAGAAAGAGAGGGACTATGGATGTGTATTCAGGCACGTGTGTTTACATGTATTTGTGTGTGTGCTCAGTCACTGAGACGTGTCCGACTCTCTGCAGCCGTCCAGACTCCTCTGTCCATGGGATTTTCCAGGCAAAAATACTGGAGTGGGTTGCCATTCCCTTCTCCAGGGCATCTTCCCAACCCAGGGATCGAACCTGCATCTCTTGCAGCTCCTCCATTGACAAGTGGATTCTTTACTGTGCCACCTGGGAAGCCCTTTTGCCTAAATAAGATCATCTGTATGAATTGTTCTCTAAGTTGCTTTTTAACTTAACAGAATAATGCCTTCCTTTCTCTGTGAATGCATATGCAGCTACCTCAATCTGTTTAGCTGTTTCATTTTATGGAAGAATGATCATTTATTTATTCATTCTCCTATTGATGGATACACATGGATAACTTTCACTATAAACAGTACTTTAATGAGCATCATTTTTCTTTTAGAAGCCAAAGAATGAGTTTATTCGGGGTGTGTTAGGACTGCAGCCCAGGAGACACAGACCCAAGAAGCACTTGAGTTGTGTTCCACCAAAGTACAAAACGGGGCAAGTTTATTCCAGTGAACATCATTGTATATTTATCTTTACCGTTTTAATTATTTCCTTAGAACAAGTTTTTTGATGTAGAAACCTGAGTAAAAGGTTTTACTGAGCATTTACAACTTAAATACAAGCCATCAAACTGCTTGCAGAAAAGTTGTATATAAAATATTTTTTAAAGTTTAAAGTTTGTTCAAAAAGTTCATTTTTAATTTTTAAATTAAAATATATGTAAATAAGTTCAGAAAATTTTAAGCACAGGGAATATAGCCAATATTGTAAAATAACTGAATGAAGTAGGGTCTATACAAATTTTGAATCACTGTGCTTTATATTGGAAACTAATATATTATAAATCAACTATATTTCTCTATATATGTGTGTACATATATGTACACACACACATATATATGTAACTGAATCTCTTTGCTGTACACCTGAACTAACACAGCATTGTAAATCAACTGTTTCAATAAAAATTTTTTTAAAATTTTTCAACAGAAAAAGATTTGATGAATATGAGGCCCTGAATGTCTTACAGCTGATGACTAGATACATAAAACATGATCTGTCCCTACAATGGAATATTACTTGGCAATGAAAAGGAATGAAGAACTGATTGGTGCTACAACACTCACGAGCCTTTAAAACATTATGCTAGTGAAAGAATCCAGTCGTAGAGGACCACATAGTATATGATTCCATTTATATGAAGTGTCCAGACAGGCAAATTCATAGAGACAAAGTGTGCTTGGTGGTTGTCTAAGCCTGGTGGAGGGAGGGAGTTCAGAGGGAATGAGACTGCAAACAGGAGTAGAATATTCTTTGAGGGTGTTGAGAATGTTCTACAGTTAATTGAGGTGATGACTATGCAACTCTGTGACTATACCAAAACCCAGGGCTTTTCTGGGGGCTCAGACGGTAAAGAATCTGCCAGCCATGCGGGAGAACTGGGTTTGATCCCTGGGTCGGGAAGATGCCTTGGAAAAGGGAATGGCCACACGCTCCAGGTTTCTTGCCTGGAGAATTCCATGGGCAGGGGACCTGGTGGGCTACAGTCAACCGGGTAGCAAAGAGTCAGACACGACTGAGTGACTAACACTTTTCAAAGAATTGTATACTTTAAATTGGTGAATTGTATGGTATATGGATTATATCTCAATAAAGCTGTTATTTAAAAAATGAAGTGTATGGAGAATTGCATCAGAACAGACATGGAAAGTGGATGTTGGCAGCATGGAGCTCCTTAGGCATGAGTTAATAGAAGGCAATGGCACCCCACTACAGCAGTCTTGCCTGGGAAATCCCATGGACAGAGGAGCCTGGTGGGCTGCAGTCCATGGGGTCACTAAGAGTCGGACACGACTGAGTGACTTCACTTTTACTTTTCACTTTCATGCATTGGAGAAGGAAATGGCAACCCACTCCAGTGTTCTTGCCTGGAGAATTCCAGGGACGGGGGAGCC
Organism: Bos taurus; assembly: GCF_002263795.3. Lineage (NCBI taxonomy): Eukaryota > Metazoa > Chordata > Mammalia > Artiodactyla > Bovidae > Bos > Bos taurus. Next base: position 39,565,138 of record NC_037350.1, read on the forward strand.
TGGTGGGCTGCCGTCTATGGGATCGCACAGAGTCGGACACGACTGATGCGACTTAGCAGCAGCAGCAGCAGCAGCAGCAGTAATAGTCCACATATTTAGTCATTCACAGCCAATAGTATTCTTTTAAGATATTTAAAATCAAGGAAAAAAAAAAAAAGTCCTTTAGTATTTAGAGGCTTTTCTAGGTGGATGGTTAAGGGATATTTCTAATCTTTATAAGTATTTTTAAAAATGTTTTATTTGGATTTGGTTAGGTATGGTTAAAGTATACTTGAGGATTATTAGAGGAATAAGGGTAAATTCCTAAGGTTGAGAGATAGTTATTGCTTTGTGGTTTTGCAGATGCTCAACTGTTGAATAAATAATGCTTTTGTTAAAATTCCATGGGGCACTCATCCGGAAAATAGGGTATAAGAAAGGAATGTGTGTTTGTGTGCATGTCTTGTACTATCTGTTGGTCCTAAAGAATGTAAGAAAGTAAGTTTGACCAGTGAAACTCACAATTACAGTGCTTTATTTGGTAGTCCATTAATGAATTATTTTGTTACATCACATGTATTTGAATAATTATATTTTAAATTTTCTGTTTCTCTAATCAGAAATAAAGTTTGCAGTCAGATTTGTTCAAATCCCTTCTGGTTTGTTAGAATTGAATCAGTTTGCTCATAGCTCCTCTCTTCCTTATACTTTAGGAAGCAGAGATTTGTAATTTTGTATTTACAGAGATCAACAGAAAAGATCATTTGCCCCACACTCTGAGACTCTGCCAGATGTAATTTACATTTGAACAAGGATTTACAAAAGAACAAGGATTAAGTTAAACAATTAGAGCAGTATGCTACAGACTATATCCTAGGAAAACTATTTGGGTCAATAGTTTTTGTTTTCAACAGGCTCTTGCATTGTGAGTGCCCAGTAAATTGGTTGTAATTAATAATGGTCTTAGTGCTATTCTTTGTTTAGGAAGAAGGGAGCTAACTAAAAGAAGTTTGTGACTGCATTTTGTATCATCCTGGTTAATCAGAGAATTTTATTAATCTGACAACCATAATTATGCTTACTTTTAAAGTCCACCAGTAGTGTATTTGTCATCTCTTAACTATGCTTAGGGCTTCCCTGGTGGCTCCATGGTAAAGAACCCAAATGCTGTAATAATACAAGAGATGCAGGTTCGATCTCTGGGTCAGGAAGATCCCCTGGAGAAGGAAATGGCCCACTCCAGTATTCTTGCCTAGGAAATTCCCATGGACTGAGGAGCCTGGTGGGCTACAGTCGTGGCGTGCGTACACACACACACACACACGCACAGATGTGTCTGTGGATGCATGTGTAATTTCTAAGGGTGAAAGTCCATATCTTTCATCAAAATATCAAAGATCTCCACAACTCCAGAAAATTAAGAACACTGGTGTCAGGTGTATTTTATGATTGTGCTTAGAAGCATGTTTTTCTTTTCCTGTCCTAACTGGTTTCTTATTCCAGCTTCACTAACAACAGAATACATTTAGAGAGCCAAGGTCTCTAGACTTTAGTTACATTGTTGTTTTTACCAAAGTGCTGAAATATAACAGCAGCTGCCTGTTATTTCTCTAATCACTCAGTAGCCAGAATTAAAATGTTGTGGCTGGCTTTCATTCATTGCAGAAAGGCCTTTGTGGTCACTATAATAAATATTAATCAGAACTTCCCCAAAAGCCACTGGTCACGTGCTTTGTCTCACTAGTAATTAACCTATCAGTGAGCTATGGCACACTCTGGTGACGTTTCCCTAAAAGATTTATATATAAGGCAAACCAGGGCATGATAAATTTTTCTATGCAAAGTGCCTTTTTGACCCAGAGGAGGCTAATGTAAATTTCTAATGAGCTATGATGTATCACGGTAGGTGAGTTTCAGCACTTCCTTTGAGATGGTATACACCCCCATCTCATCTGGTCCTGTTTTTCCTTAGGCCGTGTTGTATAGTGTACATTTGACTTGTGTATTCATAGTGAATGTAATATTCTAAAGCAAGAAGCTATTTGTCATTAGCTTTTGCTTTCACAGAGCTGGTAATCTCCTGCATAGCCCTTCTGTGCTGTGAAAGTGGACCTGTGATCCACTTTGTGTCAAGTTGGGGAACAAAAACATTTCCCTTCAGTGTTTAGGCAGTATAACTTATTTTGCTCTAAAAAACCCACAGTGCTGGAGAGAGTGAATTGATTCCTTCACTGTTTTCAGAAGTTGACAGGCATCTTTTTGTATTTCTTAGTCTGCAAAGAAAGCAGTGCTCTTTGTAAACAGGCGTTTGTGAATCCACAGTGTCCTTATCCAAAGCACCAGCACTAGTAATGTCATAAGAAAGAGCTTCACTGTTGGATGACAGTTTTAGGCCAGGACCCCTTAATAGCATCCTGTCGGGTGCTTTAGTCTGGTCATTCCAGAGTCTCTTCATCCAAGACCAGGGAGGAGCAGGTAACGCAGTTCTGCAATTCTTTACAATCCAGCATGATCAGAATAGGATCGAGGCATAAAAAAAGCATCCTCAGTATCCAGTGACATTTCCTATGCTGAGTTTTTAGTCTCTCCTTTTTTTTTCCCCTACTCAGTCATGTCCAACTCTTTGTGACCCCATGGACTGTCTATGGAATTCTCCAGGCCAAAATACTGGAGTGGGTAGCCTTTCCCTGCTTCAGGGGATTTTCCCAACCCAGGGATCGAACCCAGGTCTCCTGCATTGCAGACGGATGTTTTACTAGCTGAGCCACAAGGGAAACCCAGTCTCTCCTTGGGCGTCAATTTAAAAATTTTTTTGCAGCTTCCACCTTTTAAGCCTTTGTTGCTTTTGCTTCTGTGTATATGAGATATATATATATATCAAACATATATATAGTTTATTTTTTAAACTGTTTGAGAATAGGTTACATACATCTTAGCCCTTTAGCCCTGAATATTTCAGGGTGTATTTTCTAAGAATATAACCAAAATTAGAAAATTTAACAATCAAATTTTGACATTAAGGGGGAATGTGGAAATAAAATAGGGATCAAGCCCAGGGCTCGCGCATTGCAGGCAGATTCTTTAATAGCTGAGTTACCAGAGAGGCCTGGAAACAAAGTAGCTAGCCTTAATTATTTGTTAATAGCTGAGTTACCAGAGAAGCCTGGAAACAAAGTAGCTAGCCTTAATTATTTGTTATCACATTTTGCTAAGATAAATTTATTCTTTTACAGTCGAGCTCTCTAAAACAGAACTATGTAAATTACCTTTATTAAAAAGTTTTTAAAGCATTGCCTGTGTAGTAAAGGAGTACATCATTTATATATGTTGGGTTTTAACAGCAAAGAAAAATGTTGAAGTACCCAGTATCACTACCGAGTTTGTACTTGTGAAGTCCCTTGTAATGACTTTTCCTCACTCCATTCCTCTCCATGGCCCCAAAAGGAAACTACTCTCTGACTTTCATGTACTTCTTTCTCTTTATTTTCTTTATGACGTAACTAGACTTAATTTTCTGTTTGCCTGATAATCATGTAATTAAATATTTTTCTAAATGGACTGATATTCTTTGTACTTTCCTCCCCACTTCATTTGCTTAACTTTTGTGGGGAAGAGCTTTATTAAGGCATAATTTGCACGTGGTAAGACTTACCCACATAATGTACAGTTTTTGGTGAGTGTTGGTAAATGTATACCATTGTGCAGCCATCTCCACAGTCAGCTTTGTTTTGATTCATTTGTTTATGTTGACGCAAGTAGGTGTGGTTTCTTCACTTCTGCTGTTGTGTGGTATTCCATTGTACGAATATACTACAGTTTATCCTTTTGTTGTTGATGGACATTTGGGTCGTTGCCAGGTTTGGGCTTTTATTAACAATGCTGCTATGCACATTATCGCTGGATTGTGGGATATGTGCGTGCTTGTGTGTGTGTGTGTGTGTGTGTAACATTTTTTCCAAAGTGGTTATATCACCATCAGTAGTATAGGATAATGATACTACTTGTGCCAAGGATAGTACTTGATATTATGCAACTTTAAAATTTTTATCAATTTGGAGCATGTGAAATACTGTCTCAGTTGTGGTTTTAATTTGCATGTCCTTCATGACTAATGGCTTCCCTGGTGGCTCAGACGGTTAAGAATCTGCCTGCAATGCAGGAGACCCGGGTTCCTCCCCTTGCTTGAGAAGATCCCCTGGGGAAGGAAATGGCAACCCACTCCAGTATTCTTGCCTGGAAAAGCCCATGGAAAAAGCCTGGCAGGCTACAGTCCATGGGGTCGCAGAGAGTCAGACACAGTCCGTGGGGTCACAAAGAGTCAGACTGAGCAACTAACACTTTCGCTTTCGCTTTCTTTCATGACTGATGAACATCTTTTCAAGTATTTATTGGCTATTAATTTGCTTTTTTTTAAAGTGCTTGCTCACTGTTTTGCCCACTTTCCTTATTTTTTGCCTTTTTTCTAATCAAGTCCTAGAAGTTATTTCAGACTGTTCATATTACTCTTCTGTCATATACAAATATCTTTTCCCCAGCTTGTGGTTTCTCTTTTCACTTGGTTTTAATTGCTTTTGATCATCAGAAGCTCTAGTTTTAAAAATACTCAAATCTACTCTTTATCTTTATTTAAGATTAATATCTTGTGTGTCTTGTTTTAAAAGGTTCTTTACTGCCTGAGGGCTATAAAATATCCTTGAATTTTCTTCCATAAATTTTGAAATTTCACATTTAAATCCTTGAAATTGATTTTTAAAAATATGGTATGAGGTAAGGATTAATTATCCCTCTATATAGATAACCTGTTGCCCAGCACTGTTTATTGAATAGCCCAGCTTTTCCCACTTATCTGTTCTACTAATTCTGTCATATCAAGTTTCCAGATAACCAAGGATCATTTTCTGAGTTCTTGATTCTGTTTCAGAGCCCTCTGTATCTTTCCCTGGATACTCCATCCTCTGCAATTACTGATAGCCATAGGGCCAGCTTCCCCTCTTTGTTCTGCTTCATGGGTAGATTGGTCCTTATAGATTTCCATTAAGAAATTATGTTGTAGGTCTGTCTCCCAAGGCAATAGAAATAAAAGCAAAAATTAACAAATGGGACCTAACCACACTTACAAGCTTTTGTACAACAAAGGAAACCATAAAGAAAACAAAAAGGCAGCCTAGGGACCGGGAGAAGATATTTGCAGATGGTGAGACCAAGGTCTTAATTCCCAAAATACACAAAAAGAAATTATGTCGTGATGGCTTTGGGTGTATAGCTCAAGGTGGAAAGAACTGACATCTTTATAGTATGGGATTTTCTAACCCGAGAATTTGATGTCTTTCTCAATTTCTTCTTTAACAATAGATTTTAAATTACAAAAGTCTTCATAAAGTTCCTACACAGATTTTCTTAGATTTGCACATAGGTCCTTAAATTTGTTACTTTGCTATTATTAAATGGTATCTTTTAAAAACTTTTATTGCAGTATGTAATATGATGTGCAGTTTTTTTTCTGTATGTATAAATGCACAGTTTGTTGAGTCAAATCACCAGCACCCTGATCAAGAACCAGCAGTTTCTGCAGCAGCTCTGCTCATATTCCTTTAACTGCCAGCCCCCCAAGGGCTGCCCACTGTCCTGACTTCCGAGAGCATGGGTCAGTTTGGCCTGTTTGTAGACTTGAGATGTAGATGAATTAGAGGGTTTGTGTTCTTCTCTAACTGGCTTCTTTTGCTCAGAGTTTTGTTTGTGTTCATCTAGTTATAAATGTACAATAGATTCTCAGTGTGTAGTATTCAGCTGTGTGCCTATACCACAAGTGGTCATTTTAAGTTGCATTTTCTGAGTCTTTTTGTTATGCTAATGACTATAGCATATACTGATTTTTATAGGCTGTAAGCTTGCTAAATTCTCGTCAGTTCTCCTATCTCTTGGTAGACGGTTTGAGGCTTTCTTTACAGTTGCTCATATTGTTTGTTAATAATGACTGATTTGCTATTTTGGGTTCCCCCCCCCTTAGTCCTTATAGCTTTCATTTCTTTTGATTAAGGTAAGAAACCAGCATAAGAGAAGCCAGAAGTGAAAATCATGCGATATGTACTTTCTGAATAAATTAGACAGGTTTTCCTTAGATCTTGGAACAGAAAGTGGGCTGGAATTTCTAGTGTTTTTTTTTTTTTTTCCCGGCCCTGAGTTCTGCTCCCTTCCAGTGCCTGTTCAGTTTGGACAGGGGAGTCTTGAAGTCGGTGAGACCAAGGGCAGTAGCTCCTTTGCCTCTAGCCTCTGGTTCACATGTGTGTGACCGGAAATGAGTCTTTTTCCTGGGGATCTTGCCAGGCTGTCATAATTGGTTACTCTGTTCTTGGTTTACCAGTACAGTTGGAGAGCCAAAGGATGTGGAGGTCATCTGTGTTCTAGCATATGTTTGTTGTTTAATTGAATGAAAATAGATTTGGGATGCACTGAACCCAGAAAGGCACAAGGAAGTTCCAGTCTCCTGGATCTGCATCTGAGGCACTCCAGTGAATATGAATTAGTCAAAACTCCTAGAAAACAAGGTGAAGTTTTAAAAGAAACTTAAAGTCACACAAAGTCTTGAATCATAAGTTACCATGTGATTTCTCAGGTGATGACAATGATAAAGACAGTAAGGCTCACCTGTGAAGTCTCAACAGGGAATTTTTTTACCTACAAATGAAAGCTGAATCGATCACCTGTATAGTAATGTAATTATGCCTCGAGATGCTGAGTAGTGAAAAAAGTCTCAAATAAGCATGTGATGATTAGAAAAGCACATTTCTAAGTCATGATTCTTTCCCCCTATGTGTTGAGAGTGGATGTGGGAGAGCGTTAGGCATCATCTTAGTACAATTGAAGTTTTCTTAACTGATCTCCATTTGCCCAATTTGCAGCATTGACTGGTGTTTCCTGCTCTTTCTGTACCACAAATCAACTGATGTCCATGGTAGGTATAATGTTAATGGACATTCCACTTGGACCCCCAAGCATTTCCACCCCTCCCAGTGGAAGCTACCAAGCATTTGTCCTCAAGTTGTGGAATTTAAGAAAATATTACGTAGGTCAATAAAATATGAATGCAGAAAGATTCCCATTCTGTGAATAATGGAAATCTCAAATTGGCAGCATCAGCATCTTCTGGGAATTGTTAAAAATGTAGATTCTTGGGCCTCATCACAGACCTAATGAATCAGAAACTCTGAGAGAAGGGCCCAGGAATCTCTGTTTTACCAAACCCTCCAGCTGATTGTGAAGCATGCTAATATTTGAGAACCACTGTGCTGAGAAATACTGCAGTTGGGGGATTCCCTGGGGGGTCCAGTGGTTAAGACTCTGGGCTTTCACTGTCAAGGGCAGAGGTTCAGTCCCTGATTGGGGAACTGAGATCCTGCAGACTGCATGGCATGGCCAAATATATTGCCGTTGAACTAAGTACAGGAAGGAAGAAGGATTATAAAAATATAGGAAGCTTCTGCACTCAGATTGTGTTTCAAAGGTCTTTTAGTTCTTGAGTGTCTTTAAAGAAACACAAGCCAAAAGTTGATTACGAATCATGGTGTAGTTTACATAGAAAAAACAACCAGAACTTCATTCAGCAGACCATTTTCAAAGAAATGGCCTTCGCCTCACAACTTAAGGTTGAGGATTGAATGAGCATATGACATCAATTGACATAAAAGTGTTTAGAAGTGCTAGTATGAGTTTTTATGATTCTCCGCTTTAATCTCTTTTTTCCACTGTCCGGCTGCTGAAGTGAGTCTGTAAGTGAGGAAAGCTTTGACTCTGTTTGATAAATCTAATAACCAGGGCTGATAGACATCTAGTACATATTGGAAGAGTTGATCAGCCAACGTCTGTTCTGAAATCTGTTGTGTCGTTTAATCCATATCATACCTTTATGAAGTAGGTACCCGTTTTAGAGGTGGATGGGGCTCAAATTTGAAGACTGTACAGCTAATCAAATGGCAGCACCAAAATTTAAATCTAGGTGAGCTGCAGGTTGTTCTGCTGGTGGCTTTGTGTAAATGTCGGTGAACAGACGTATATACTGATATAGAATACCTAGCATCGTTAGGTAGAAAGAGAGCAAATAATTTGGTATCTGTGACAAGGCCGTCTAACTCTCACTAGGGGCTCCCTGTGCCCCAGGGTTATGTTCACATGCTGTGCAAAATCGCTTCATCCGTGTCTGACTCTGTGCGATCCTATGGACTGTAAATTGCCAGATCCCTCGGTCCATGGGATTCTCCAGGTAAGAGTATTGGAGTGGGTTGCCATTCCTTCTCCAGGGCCTCTTCCTGACCCAGGGATCGAACCTGTGTCTCTTATGTCTCCTTCATTGGCAGGCAGATTCCTTACCACTAGCGCCACTTGGAAAGCCCTAAATCTTAACATGGTTAACTTAAAAGATTTCATAATAAGAAAGTGAATAGTATTCTCTGAATCATACATGTAGGAGTATAGTGAGTTTCTGCTGTGTTTCACTCTGATTTGAGAATGAAAGCAAAAAGCAAATGTATTAGTTTGCCAGGGCTACTGTAATGAAGTGCCATAGACTGGGTGGCTTAAATAACAGAACTTTATTTTCTTGTAGTCCTGGAGGCTAGAACTCTAAAATTAAGGTGTGGGTAAAGTCGGTTTCCTCTGAAACGGCTCTCCTTGGCTTATATCTGGCTGCAGTCCGCTCCCTGTCTTCACGTGGTCGTCCCTCTGTGTGCGCCTGTATCCTCATCTCCTTTTCTTATGAGGACAGCAGCCATATTGGATTAGGGCCCACTCTAACGATTTCCTTTAACTTAAAGACCTCCCCACCTCCAAATCTAGTCATCTTCTGAGGTACTGGAGATTAGAACTTCAACTTAAGAATTTTGCAGAGACCCAGTTAAGCCATAACAACAACTAAGATGCTTTTGGTACATTAGAATTTTTCCAGAAGGTCAAGATCCTTTATTTGAGATTTGAATGTCCTTACCCCTTTTTTTCCAACACAATTAGAACAGAGTTCATGGAACCAGGCTAATTCGAAATCCAGGTAAGAGCAAACCAGCTTCTTAATGGCTTTTAGGAGAGTCATATATTTGGGTAGCAGAATGGATTCCATCCTTCAAAAACCAATTAAAGACTCTGATGATTTAGAAACACATGCATTAATCCTAACCAATTAAAATTTCATTATAAAAACTGCCAACTACAAGAATTCGTATTATAGAGGGAACAAACTTGTAGGATTTGAAATGTAAATAATCCTGTTTTATGTCAGATTAATTATTCAGTCATTACTCCAAGTCATGCCTTCAGCTGTATTTTACATATGTCCCTCCTATGAGAGCAGCTTCTGAAAACACTCTGCTGGTGATTCTTGAAAGAGGGGAAACAGTCATTGGCAGGACAAAGTATACGCCGTGTATGATTGACTTTTGACTACTAGTTAGGTTGAATCTTAGGTTCACTCACAATGTTTTCTTCCCATGTGTAAAATCCATTAACAGTAAAGCTTTCTTCTTGGCAAATAACTCCTGTGCCCTCGTCTCTCATTACTCACTGTGACACGTGTGAGAAGTGTAGAATCTCAGCCCCCAGTCCCAGGTTTCATGAGCCGAAACCTGTGTTTTCACACGATTCACAGGTAATCTGTTGCATAGTCTTGTGTAAGAAGCCCCGCTTTGAGTGATGATAGCGGCAGGACTTTATGGAATTTTTGAAAAATAAAAAAAGTCCTGCGGTGTGCTTCATCTCTGCTTTCTGTTCCCGTGTTATATCCAGTGCGTCTCAGCAGAATTCTGGGGGACTCTGTGGCTTGTAAGTTGTAGCTTGTTGGTAAGGATTCACTTAGCAACTTATAGCTTTGTTTTCCTTTCCATTTTTCCCTCACTTAGAAGATAAGATCTCAGGAAAGATTACAGGAGTAAATGTACATAGGGTTCTTAGAACAGGCAGGGCACAGTGAGTTCAGTCATGTTGACTTTGTTGTCATTATTATCCTCGTTAATTATTCCTACCAGTCACCACTACTGCTACCATAACCAAATCAAACAGCAACTACTTAGTCTAGTAAAATGCCTACTACAGAAGTGAGTGATAAATGTCACGATTACTTTATGAAGAGCAATCCCTACCATGAGTACAGATGTCATACCAACCTATCAGATAATTCACCCAGGATTGTAAACCCCTCTTTGAAAGAAACACCAAATTATAACAAAATATTTAAAAGCTTAGTGGAGAAAAAGTGTGCATGAAACCATCCATTTTTCCCTTGCCTGTCTCCCATGAAGAAACTTAAGCTCTGTGTTCGGTTGGGATTTCTTTAACAGAAACTGTTGTGTCCTTAACCAGATTATGATGCACATGTATTTGGTACAGCTGGCAGTCCAGAAACCTGGGCTCTGCTACTGTGTATCATTGACCAGCCATGCTGACCTGAGCAAATTTACACACACGTGAAATGAGCTTGGACGCCATCATCGCTATGGTTCTGATTCTGGGTGTCAGTAGCATTCTAGCCAGTACAACCTCCGTGAGCCTCATTTCCATTTCAGATGGTTGGACTCTCAGACATTGACAGCAGAAGAGTTGAATGATAAGCTTCTGTTCGAGGAGTAAATATAAGTCAAAACACATCAAATATAACTTCTATTTCTTTGTTATGTCACAGTGAGGTTTATCATCCCTGATTTGGATGATACTGGATTTCAGATGTACTAAAACATCTGTTACTAGGATATGCACCAGAATGCCTTATGTCTTCCTCACAGGAAATGTTGTTTATAGACATCTTCTGTTGTTTTAGTATTGTTAATATGTAGCAGATGCCTGGGGCGGCGAGGGGACGGGTAGGGGAGAAGGGGGACGCAGCCTTGAGCACCTTAGAATTGTTCCAAGATTTAAATTTGTTTCTCTTTGAATTTTTATTCTATAAGAACAAATAATGAGGTCTTAAAGAAGACGAGATTTGTGCCAACTTGTTTGCATATCAGTTGTGTATATATTAGGGTGAAATGACACTTGTCTTTATCATCATAGGGTTTTTGACATGTAAAGACTGTAAAATTGAATGTGATTGGTTAACTAAATTGAACTGATTTTACAGAATGAGTAAATAAAAATTAACTGAGTACATCCTACATATTAAAACAGTGCTTTTACTGGTTAAAGACGTAGCTGCTTCGGGAGTTAGATTCTAAAGACTTTCAGTTCCCAGAGAACAGTTTAAGGAAAACCTACATATGGCAAGGAGATAGAGGAAAGAGATTTTTTTTTAAGTACCATATTGAATCCATTATAGTTCAGAAAACTAAGGTACTAGTTTCTGACATTTCGGTGAGACTTAGTTGCCAGGTTTCGAGGGAAAGATATTTCAATTAGTGCTTCTTTATTCTTTGAATGAAATTAATTTTAGATCAAGTCATAAGTGTGTGTTTCAAGGCTGCCAGAATAGAATAAGCCCTATTCTTCATTAGGTGAAACAGTAGACTGACAAATTCCCTCATCTTTCAGGGCCAAGGTGTATAGTCCATCTTCCTAAAGACATTCCTGATTTCTTCTGCTGTCATCTATGCCTCCATCCCCCAAACCTCAGGAACATGTCATACCTTTCTTATCCCATTGTTCACATTTTATGTTATTCTACCTTTCTTTTTGGTATGTTTGTTTTATCTCCGTCTCTCCCTCAGCCCTTCCTTCTTTCCTTCCACAGGTCTCTGTTGAGCACCTACTATGTGTCGGGCATCCTGCTTCCTAATTGGATCGTCACCTGTTTAAAAGCAAGATAGGTTCTTGACCATTCTTACCTCATACAACTAATAATTAAGGAACACTGATGGGTCTATCTCTAGAATTCTCTAATTTCACTTGTCAAAGGCCTCAATAAATCACCCTAGTTCTGCACTTAAAAGTCACCTTTGTTTGCTTCCCATAACTACATGAAGAGACCTTCTGCCACTTTTCCAAACGATGCAGTTAGACACACTATCTTCAGGGCTATGGAATAAGCTCTCGAGAGCTATGCTCAGGAGTTGCAAGAAACATCCACAAGGGCAACAGAGTAAAGCAGACACTGCTGCTGCCAAGTTGCTTCAGTCATGTCTGACTCTGTGTGACCCCAGAGACGGCAGCCCACCAGGCTCCCCCGTCCCTGGGATTCTCCAGGCAAGAACACTGGAGTGGGTTGTCATTTCCTTCTCCAATGCATGAAAGTGAAAGTGAAGTCGCTCAGTCGTGTCCGACTCTCAGCGACCCCATGGACTGCAGCCCACCAGGCTCCTCTGTCCATGGGATTTTCCAGGCAAGAGTACTGGAGTGGGTTGCCATTGCCTTCTCTGAAAGCAGACACAGATCACTGCTATTAGTACGTCAGAATGTAATCCGCACTGAGGGTGTGCTTTCACTAGAGTGTAGGACCAGCCAGCAGCAACAACTCTTGGAATTACCAGAGACATCAAATTGCTCTTCTTGGCTTTGGGTTGTTGGTGGCCTCTCTGAAATCCTGACTCCCTTTTCTTTTCCCCTAACAAACTTTCCAGTTGTTGCTCTTCCTTTTGTTGTTGTTCTCCTTTTACCCCTAAGGAAATGAAAACACATTTAAATGTAATATATAAATCTGCTTCATAGAAGCCCTACTATGCATTTAAAGATGAATGTTTTTAAAAATAGTATGTTAGTGTTATTGTTGTTCAGTTGCTATGTCATGTTGACTCTTTGTGACCCAATGGACAGCAGCGCACCAGGCTCCTCTGTCCTTCACTCTCTCCTAGAGTTTGCTCAACTCTTTGTGACCCCATGGACTACAGCGCACCAGACTCCTTTGTCCTTCACTCTCTCCTGGAGTTTGCTCAAACTCCTGTCCATTGAGTCAGTGATGCTATCCAACCATCTCATCTTCTGCCATCCCCTTCTCCTTTTGCCTTCAGTCTTTCCCAGTATAAAGGTCTTTTCCAATGAGTGGGCTCTTTGCATCAGGTGGCCAAAGTATTAGAGCTTCAGCATCAATCCTTCCAATGAATATTCAGGGTTGATTTCCTTTAGGGTTGACTGGTTTGATCTTGCTCTCCAAGGGACTCTCAAGAGTCTTCTCCAACACCACAGTTGGAAAGCATCAGTTTTTTTGACACTGCCTTCTTTATGGTCCAACTCTCACATCCGTCCATGACTACTGGAGAAACCATAGCTTTGACTACATGGACCTTTGTCAGCAAGTGATGTCTCTGCTTTTTAATATGCTAGTTAGTGTTGCTCATTAATTTTCCTTGTGAATATAGATGAGACTGTTGCCTTGCTGATTTTCAGGAGGTTTGTCAATTTTCATGAACCTCCTCTGTGAACTAGGGTAATAGTAGTGACATCATGGGATTATGGTGCTCAAATGAGATGATACTTGGCACCAGGCCTGGCACGTGGTATTGGGTTGGCCAAAAAATTTGTTCAGGGTTTTCTGTACCATCTTCAATTTTTTAAATCCCCTTTCTCTTCTTACAACATTGCTCATGACTGTGAAGCCTAGGACAGTGCTTACATTTAAGCCTCTCAAACTTGTGAGGCTTGTGTTTGGGGAGTGGGTGAGGTACAGAGACATCTTACTGGCTTACTGAAAAGGTAGGGCAATGTGAAATAAGAACTGTGTAAATAGCCTTTGCCTATGTTCCTGACACAGAGCTCCTTAAATCCACTGGAGCTTTCTGGGTGATGAGGACATCTTTTGTTCTAATGAAGGAACTCTTGGTGGGCTCCTGGTTGAGGACTGTTCACAAGAAAGACCAAACCATAGAATAGAAACTTGGATCCTTCAGCACCTTTCCCCACTTCTGAAAGGTGACTGGAAATGTAGTTAATAATCTATCATGCCTAGGCAATGGAGCCTCCATTAAAAACCCAAAATATTGGGATTCAGAGGGCTCCTAGGTTGGTGAACAAACATCCATGTGCCAGGAGAGTGGCCCGTCCCCACTCTACAGGGAGTAGAAGCTCCCATACTTGGGACCTTTGTGGATCTCTGTCTATGTACCTCTTCATCTGCTTGTCATCCCTATCTTTTCAGTTCAGTTCAGTTGCTCATTCGTGTCCAACTCTTCACCACCCCGTGGACTGCAGCACGCCAGGCCTCCCTGTCCATCACCAACTCCCGAAGTTCACTCAAACTCATGTCTATTGAGTTGGTGATGCCATCCAACCATCTCATCCGCTGTCGTCCCCTTCTCCTCCCGCCCTCAATCTTTCCCAGCATCAGGGCCTTTTCAAATGAGTCAGCTCTTCACATCAGGTGGCCAAAGTATTGGAGTTTCAGCTTAAAAATCAGTCCTACCAATGAACACCCAGGACTGATCTCCTTTAGGATGGACTGGTTGGATCTCCTTGCAGTCCAAGGAACTCTCAAGAGTCTTCTCCAATACCACAGTTCAAAAGCATCAATTCTTTGGTGCTCAGCTTTCTTTATAGTCCAGCTCTAACATCCATCTATGACAACTGTAAAAACCATAGCTGTGACTAGATAGACCTTTGTTGGCAAAGTAATGTCTCTGCTTTTTAATATGCAGTCTAGGTTGGTCTTAACTTTTCTTCCAAGGAGCAAGCGTCTTTTAATTTCATGGCTGCAGTCACCGTCTGCAGTGGTTTTTTATAATACCTTTTATTACCTAATGAACCAGTGTGTGTGTGTTTCCCTGAGCTCTGTGAGCTGTTCTGGCAAATGACTGAGCCTGAGGAGGAGGGTTGGGAACCCCTGGTTTAGAGCTGGTTGTTCAGAAGAACAGGCGATAACCTGGACTTGCATCTGGAGGCTGAAGCAGTGGCGGGGGGCGGGGGGCAGTCATGCGGACCTGAGCCCTTAACCGCAGGGTTCTGATGCTCACTCCAGGCAGACTGTGTCAGAATGGTGTGGTAGGGAAACCCACAGACCTGGTGTCGGAAGTGCTGCGAGTGTGAGAGTAAAGGGCGAACAGTGGTGTTTTTCTAGACAGGCCATGAAGAGGTGGCCTAGCTCTCTCCTGTGATGTCTAATCAACTGTTCTAATAGTGTCGATTTGTTGTTGACTTTTACGTAAGTGATAAGGAGTCACGATTAGTTGTTCGTCTTCGTTTGTGTTGGTCGTGTAGGGGCTTCTGTGTTATTCTCATTGGAGGAAATTTCTGTTTTCATTTAAGAACGACCTCCACACAGTCAATGCACTAAGATGAAAGGAGATGAGGTTTAAAAAGTAGAGGTCATGTGGTCTTAAGATCTCTTTAAAGCCAAGTAAACCACCAGATTCTGTCTTAACTCAGAAATTGGGTTGGAAACCAATAATTTCTCTTTTTAAAAGCCTCATTTATACTAACTGGTATAGTAGAAGTTAACTTCTGAATTTCTAAATGAGCCAGTATTTGTTATACCTGTATAAATTGAAGAAGATAACAAAATTTTATTTACAAGATAATCTTATGAAACTGTCAAGGGTAGTCTTCCTCCGTCCTCCCTTCTCCTCTTCTGTAGATTAGGGCAAGAGTCCTGGATTTTGAAAGAACTGCAATTTCTTCTCCCTTGGGGACTTGGTGCTTGGAGCTTCATGGACCTACTAAGGTATTAATTCTCCATACCTGGCTACATGTTAAAATCACTTGGGTGCTTTTAAAAACATATTCTGCATAGCCCATCCTCACAGCTTCTGAGCTTCTGATCACTTCATGAGGACAGAAAGATAACAAGATGAATTGCTTTTGTCGGGTGGTTGGGAGGATTGTATGCCCAGGTATTCCACACCCCCTTCCTCAGGCAAAGCTGCAACTGAGCCAGAGTTCAGGGGCACTGAATTTCCTTCCCTGAGCCCCTGGGGACTCAGGGATTTTCTGCTTCCTCCTGCCTTGGGTCTCAAACTGGCTATGCTAATGCTAAGTCACTTCAGTCGTGTCCGACTCTGTGTGACCCCATAGACGGCAGCCCACCAGGCTCCCCCGTCCCTGGGATTCTCCAGGCAAGAACACTGGAGTGGGTTGCCATTTCCTTCTCCAATGCATGAAAGTGAAAAGTGAAAGTGAAGTCGCTCAGTCATGTCCGACTCTCAGCGACCCCATGGACTGCATGCAGCCTACCAGGCTCCTCTGCCATGGGATTTTCCAGGCAAGAGTGCTGGAGTGGGGTGCCATTGCCTTCTCCCCAAACTGGCTATACTTAGCAGGAATTATCTGCTAAGGACAGGAGGTGGTTAAGCAGGAATTTTTTTTCCTGAAGAGTATAAATGTTTCTTTAGCATCTGCTTGTGAAATTTACTCAGGAGAGTACCTGTCTTAAAAGAATACTAAGGCATTAAAATGCTCATTGTAGAGAATTTAAGAACTGTGGAAAAGCAGAGACAAGAAAAGGAAAAAGTATCTGCAGTCCCTCCTCCATGAAGGAGAACCACCATTAGCATTTTGGCCTTTTAATGGCCCTTCATCTTGCCCAGGTAAATGAGGAAAATGTCACAAACAGGCAAAACTCACCTTTCATTTATTGAGTACTCATTTGGGGCCAACAAGTGAAGGGGCTGTTACCCTTAGAGTGGTGAAAAGCCTCAAGTTCAAGGTGTAAAGGAACTTGCCCCAGGTGTTGCAGCTGAGAAGCCAACACAGGATCTACCTGGTTGCAAGGCGAGGGGTTCTGATCCCTGGGAGATGGATATATTTATATTTGTGTATTGCTTAAAAAAAAAAAAAAACTGGGTCACATTCTACGTTGGACATTGGCCGTAGTTATGACGTGCAGCAGTTAGCACAGGAGTATTGTTTTTAGATGTTGTCTTTCTATTATGACATTATAGGGGAGTCTGTGTTTATAATATTAGAATATTGCCAGAATATCTCATTTGACATTCTAGCTGTGGAAGCATGTATCATGGGGAGAGTTCAGAGTTCCTAAATTAGGAATGGGGTGGTATTCAGCCTGGTTGTCTTTAGTAAGCAGCTGGCTGAGGTTTCTCACATGACCACGTGCCAGAGAGTAGGAACTGCAGTCTGGACTCTGCTCTGACCCCACTGGGGTCACTTAAGGATTTGAAGAAGGGCAGCACCCTCTGGCCATGAGGCAGTAGTGACCAAGATATTGCCTCCTTTGTACTTAACAATGAAAATCTGCCCTAGATTTTATTTAAAATTTTTTCCCTTAAAAAAATTTTTTTCCATCTAAATGTTTATTGCCTCCATCTTTTAAAAAAATGAAATTGACCCTAAATGACACAATATACATGGAACTCAGTGATAAAAAAGCAGCTCTTTTTGTTTGTAAGAGAAAATACAACTCTTAAGTCCTGTGTTTCCATAGTTACACTGTATTGTAATAAGATAAAAGTCAGGCTGAAAGATTGGAAAGGCACTCCACGAGCTGATGGAGATCAATGTGGTTAGAAAGCAGCAGTGCCAGGATTTTCGTCAGGCATTCGGCGGGCAGGCTGAACTGGTTGAAATTTCGCATTGGAAGAAAGGCGTTTCTGATGCTTTGTGTTTAAGGTAAAAATGGATCAAGAAAACTTGGACCATTACTTCTGTGTTGGGAATTTGTATTTTACCAATACTTAGAAACACAATTTGCTAATGTTGTTCATTTTGGAAATGTACCCAGTGTTCTTCCCCCGTGCGGGAAATAAATAAAATGAAAATCTTAAGTGCCAGCTTGATCATTCTAATTTCTACCCCTTTTCAGCTCCCATCCATTTCATTATTTTCTTTATTCCGTGAGTCCTGAGACTTTAGGCTAAGTGTATCTTTTGTATGCACGCATGTGCTCACTCAGTCGTGTCCGACTCTTTTCGACCCCATGGACTATTGCCCACCAGGCTCCTCTGTCCACGGAATAGTCCAGGCAAGAATATTGGCGTGGGTTGCCATTTCCTACTTTACTGGACCCAAATTTTTTGTTTGTTTTATTCTGCTTATTCAAATAGCATTACCAACAAGGACCTACTCTATAGAACAGGGAACTATACTCAATATCTTGTAATAACCTATAATGGAAAAGAATCTAAAAAAAGAATATAATGTATGTACATACATATATATATAAGTAAACACTGTGCCATACACCTGAAACTAATACAATATTGTAAATAAACACTATTTCAATAAAGATTAAAAAATAAATGGCATTAATTTTAAAAAGTTATTTGATGTGCTTTTGTGATTAGATTTCTTGATGAGACCTGGAGTGGGAGAGTGAGGAGGAAATGGCATGTGATCAAAAAATTCAACAATAATATTTTCTATTTGAAGCATTTATTATTGTTTTTCATAGTAAAACTAGTGTGAAGTCATCCAAGTTGTTTGATTTTTGTTTCATTTTCTAAGCTTAATAGGAACTCAAAAAGGATAGATTCGAGATTTGGTATAAAGATTTCAATAGTGATTAATAGTCTCCACTATAGAGTTGTAATAAAAGTATTCATCACTCAGTTGTGTCTGACTGTTTGTGACCCCATGGACTGTAGCCTGCCAGGCTTCTCTGTTCATGGGGTTTTCCAGGCAAGAATTCTGGAGTGGGTTGCCATTGCCTTCTCCAGGGGATCTTCCTGACCCACGGATTGAACCTGGGTCTTCTGCATTGCAGGCAGATTCTTTACCATCTGAGCCACCAGGGAAGCCCTCGTAAATTACCTCTAACTCAGTCTTTTTTTTTAATAGTTTAATTTTGGTTGTGCTGGGTCTCTGTTGCTGTGAGGGTTACTCTCCAGTTGTGGTGCTCGGGCTTCTCATTGCCGTGGCTTCTCTTGCTGCAGAGCATGGGCTCTAGGGTGCAAGGGCTTCAGTAATTGCAGCCTGTGGGCCCAGCAGTTGGGTTCCCGGACTCGAGAGCACAGGCTCAATAGATGTGGTGCATCGGCTTAGTTGCTCCGTGGCATGAGGGATCGTCTGCACTGGAAGGCGGATGCCTTACCATTGAGCCACCAGGGAAGCACCTACCTTTAACCCCTCCCGTACTGGACCAGGGCAAATACGCTGCTCTGAGGGTTGGTAATGGTGCTTGTTTGCACAGCTGTCCATAGTTTATAGATTAATTTATGCTGTTTTCGGAGATTCATAGCTGCTCTTTCTGTTTGACATATCACAAGTCAGCCTGATGTATTTTGTGTATGAGAATATAAACAACTAACTCTGAAGATGTTTTTGGAACTTGAAGCAGGAGCTTTAAACAGGCCATGAGTGGGATTTTATCCTTTACGAAGTTACTAATCTCATGGATGATCATTCCTTAAAAATCTGTTTTGTAGGATAATAGTTATTCTAATTTACAAGAAAATGGAAGGTATTCCCTATTTTTTTTAAAGCATCCCTCTCCCCTAAGCAGGGGAAGTATACCATTTATTATCCATGGCATCAAGTTAAAAGGACATTTTAATAGCATAAAATGTCTGAGGGTAAAAAATGAGGTTGGAAAACCTGATTGAATTACTCTCTTAAGAAGAAAAGTATAAAATTCCTTCCATTTCCCCCCCTCTGCTTTTTTTTCCTGTGATTAATTTCAGGAAGTAGCTGCTCAGAACTTTTCCTATTTTTCACATAAAATGTTTTATAAGCATGGGTTTATTTCCAGGGCAAGAGCCTAATTATTTTTATGGTTCCAATTTATTTAGTATTGGTTTCAGTTATTTATTACGGTTCCTTCTTTTAACTTTATGTCCCTCTTTCCAAGCGATTCTCCCTGTGGCCAACGTCACTCATTTCCTACCCTTATATTGTGCTTGTATTACCAGGGGTTGCTGCTGGAAGTCGTTTTCAGGAGCCTTCATCTAATAAACTGTGTATGACATTTGCCTACTGCCTGAAAAATAGCCATTAATAAAATGATTTTATTGCAGAATCAAATAAGATGGCTTTCCGTGAATGAAATTCTTCATCATGTCATATCACTGCCTGATAAGAAGAGCCAACCACATTATGGATGGGGCAGACATTCATGGGGGAAGTTGTGTTCTGTCTTTTGTTTCTTAGTTACTTGATATGGAGAGTGGTGGTTCCGTTCATTTTGGCCCGGCCTGTAGATTGTGATACTACTGGATGGGCCAAAATGTTGGTTCAGGTTTTCCATAACATCCTTTGGCCAACCCAATACAAATTGCCATTATTATTAATACAGGTGACGTGGTTAATTTTTAAAGACACAAAGTGTGCAATGAAAGCAAAATAAAACGTTTAAGACAGAAGAAGCATAGCTATTTTTGTAACCCAAAGACAAAAAAAATATTTCGGTGCTCAGTTTTGGTTTTCAAGAAGGGTGACCTCTGAGCGAATCTGTGGATTCTGTGGTTTGACCTGGGTCTGGTCAGTACCGCTGCGCTCCCTTTGGGTCATCTCTGCCTAATCACCTTCCTGGTGCAGGCCATAACTCTCAGTTTAAGCAACTTGTTGGAAGCCACGCAGCTCAGAACTGGAGGTGCCGGGTTTTGAATTCAGTTTCTCTTCTGACCTGCAGCCTTGAGTCTTTTCAGTGAGCTACTTTGGTTTTGTTTTTTAACTTCTTGTTTTGTATTGGAGAATGGCCGATTAGCAATGTTGTGATAGTTTCAGGCGGACAGCAAGAGGACTAAGCCATACATACACATGCATCCATTCTCCCCCAAATCTCAGAGCCATCTCTAGATGCAGGTGGGCAAGTTGCCCTTTGAAAAACAGTGCTGTCGTAAACGGAGTAGGCAGTCTCCAGTAGGATTTAAGACTAACTGACCTAATCCATCATCCTTGTTGGTGGTCCCAGGTCATCTGAGTACATATTATATGGTTTCTGGCACAAGCTTCATTTTAGTGGTGCTTGCAGGGCATAGCTGCTTCGTAGTTTCTACCTCTTAAAACATAGTAGTATTACTAACAATATTGTTGATCATTCTTATAGCTAAAACATATAGATAAGAAGTCATCTTATGTACTTTTCACAATCCCTTAATCCTCACAAAACTCTGTCAATCCCATTTTCTAAGGGAGAGAACCAAGGTTCAGTGATGGGTGACTGGGGCAGTTCACCCAGTTGGTAAGGGGTAAATCCCGCTCTCCCGTCTGGGCATTCTGGCTCCAGTCTGCATGTTAGCTGCTCTCCACCATGCCTTTCATCCTATGCCTGCAATACCTTGTTGAGCTCTACTTGTGAAGTTTCTCACAAAGAAGAATGTACTCGGAATGGATTCTTTTCTTTGTTGTTGAAGGAGAGAGCGCGAGCCAGTAAGTCTTTTACAGATGGCTGCAAATCTCGCTCTACTCGTAGCCCTGTCTTGGGTTTCCTTTGTGACCATCACTTGTTAGCTCTTCAGGTCACCTCCTCCAATCACATGACTCTTACAGAAGAGGAAACTGAGGCCCAGAGAGATTTAACAACGTGCCCAAGGTCACCGAGCTTATGTGTTTCATAAAGTAATAAGGACAGAGTGACTTCCCTGGTGGCTCGGACAGTAAAGCGGGAGACCTGGGTTCGATCCCTGGGTAGGGGAGATCCTCTGGAGAAGGAAATGGCAACCCACTCCAGTACTCTTGCCTGGAAAATCCCATGGATAGAAGAGCCTGGTAGGCTACAGTCCGTGGAGTTGCAAAGAGTTGGACACGACTGAGTGACTTCACCTAATCTCATCTCAAGGACAGAGTACAGATATTCTTATCTTACCATGCAATCTTTTTTTTTTTTTTCCCAGTTAGGCTTTTTGGATAACCTTGAGCAAATAAAAAGCTTGCCTTTTTCCTCTGCTTTCCTCTATTGTGGTTTCCCGGGGGCTGGCAGAGATTTTCAAAAGTTATGTGTTCCGGGACTTGAGAAATAACTTGGCGAAATTGAGCAAAATCCTCATTGGATATTGGTGCCGCTCGCTCTGGTTTTCTTTTCTTCCTGTTCTCACAGACTTCCTTCTTGCTTTGACCCTTGCCTGGTTATCTCACTCAAGGACCCTGGCCTGAACACAGGCTTCCAGAGCTTGTGGTGCTTTTCTGGAATTTGTGCTGCAGTGGTCTGCTCTGGTGGGCGGAGGCGACACCAGCAATATTTGGGTGACAGTTCCGGTGTGTGCAGACTGGCGGGTCAGGGAGCTGCTTCTCACCCTGGAATGTTGGAAAACAAAAGTAAGTTTCTAAGTAACCCCAAAATAGAGTCATGGACAGGATAGAGAAGCTGTTACAGATGTTACTTATTTCGTTTAAAAAAGAAAAGATCTAAAAACCTTATGAAACTGTTTAGGGATTTTTTAAAAAGTGGAGTTTGTTAGGTCCCCACGTTGCTAACTGACTTGTTTATCATTCAGCCATCAGTGTGTTAGGCTGGCTGACTCTGATGTTTAATTGCATTTGTTACATGAACCATTTTGTGATATTTTTCACTGAGGCAGAAGACATTCAGGCATAGAGAGTGTGCAGTATTTAGGTAGCTTACGAAGTAGACGTTTAATATGGGTTTAAAATTTTAAATAATGTGTATATCATAACCCCATTTTGGGGAGAGAAAGGTGTCTGTGTAATGTGTGTGTCTGTGGCCTATGTTAGAGATTCTCAAACCTTGGTACACATCAGAATTATCTATACATAGGATTTCTTATTCTGTAGGTCTGGGTTGGGAGAATTTGCTTTTCTAATAGGTTTTCACATACTGACGCTCTTAGTTGGGGACCACGTTTTGAGAACTATTGTGGGAAAGAGAAGCATAGAAAAAAGTCTTCAAGGATGCTGTACCATAATGTTGACAGTAGTTAACCTCATTTCTGGGTAATGGGATTACAAGGGCTTTTTATTTTTATCATTATGCTTTTCTGTATTTACCACCCCACCCCCCATGACTATTACTGTTATCATCAGAAGAAACAGCATTTACAGTTTTCTTTAAAGTTCTAGTATTTCTATGCTGATGAGCACACATGGAGTCTATTCTCCATTATACCTCTGCCATTAAAAGTTTCGAGAAGTCAGTGTTTCGTGTCCCTTGTTTTTATTTTGTGTTCCCAAGATGTGATTGTTTAGTGGGGCATTTTGTCACATGGAGTTTTTCTTCCCAGTCGTGGTGCCAAACATGACCTGCTCAGTAGGTCCTCAGTGGCTCAGTTAGCTAGAATATCAGATTCTTTTATGCCACATCAATTCTCCCGAGACCCCATGGGATCCTATTTCGTGAATCCAAATTGTATTTGACATGCCTTTGGAAGAGGAAAGTCTCCTCAGTATCTGAAAAGAGAGTAAGAAATTTGTCTAAGACAACCAAAATAAGTCGAGACCGAAATGGTCATGTTAACTCTCTTGACCTCAGAATAAATCAACCAGCCACCAACCAAAAAAACCCCGGAACTGAACTATCACTTCATTATGTAAAAGGCTCTCCCTAGTTCACCCCTTAACAGTTTTAAAAATAATATGTGCATAACAGTAGACATGAAAAGCAAAGCCTCAAGAATGCAGTGCTTTGCCACAAAAGAATAGCAAGGGTATGATGCATATATATGAGTTCCATTGATGTTTTAGAAAGGACCTCTCTTAATTGAAAATGTTTAGATGTTGACTCACTGAGAAAGCACAGTACTTAGAATCTAGAGAACAAGTTTCTGTGTCCAACTCTATCAAACTGTAGGCACATTAGTGAGCCCCTTGGATTAAACCCTAGTGGGTCAGTGGGTATATCGGCCCTGTGAACACCCTGGCCAGTTACCATGATCAGGTGAGTCAGCTGTCGGGAAAGCTGGTTGAAAATGTTTGACAAGCTAAGGCAGTGGTGTGGTCTGAACAGAGACCAGCACTGCCCTTTCTCTTCCCCAGCCCGGGGGTCTCTTGTGGGAGTTGACATAGCTCGTGGCCTTTGTGCCCAGGAGAAGGTTGTGGCTCAGCTTGGCAGATCCAGGTACTTGTCCACCCTGCCCGGCTAGTCTGGCAGTAACACTGATTGACCTCTGGATGACCTCTGAAGTCAGACAGCTTTAGAACAAGCAAGATCTTTTCTGAAGGGTGTTTTTCCTGATAACACTGTTAAGTTCCTTTCCAATTATGATGTCTCCAGGAAGTTAAAGTAGTTACAGTCTCTATGGAAATCCATAAATCTGTTATATAAAAAAAAATGATCTCTCACCTGAGGAATTTGTCACTTCATTGTTCACTCCCTGTCTTAGGAAGCTAGGGAACTAGGCCTCTGTGAACCCTCCCTTATAAGTTCGTACTGTTCGTCAGTGTTCCGGCTGAGCTGACACTTCATCCGTCCACTTCCTAAGTATTAATAAATGTTCCAGAATGATTTGATGTGCGTTGATGAAAATGTCAAAATGGTGAATTGTTAAGAAGGGGGTGGTTTTGCTCTGCTTTCTGGTTCCCATAGTTCCTGGCCAAGGTTGGTGGTACCTCTTAATTCATTCTGCCCAATTCATTCTATCCTTCAGAGTAGAAGGGTAATGCACTTCAAGAGTGGTGCCATCTTTTTAAGCATTGCCAGCAGACTGAGCACCGTGTGCAGCTCCTTTTCTTTGTCTTAAGGGCTAGAGAGTCTTGTGTAACTGTCTTCCTGCTCATTGGCTGTCCTTCAGTTGTAGTCTGTTCACTGCTGTGGTCTGTGGTCCTGGGGTTGTTGCTGTCAGGAGGGTTGGTTAAGACATGCACGTGCCAGTACTTCATTCCTGCTGGAAAAGGAGGACAAACAGGTAAAACCAGGCGACTGGAGTATGGTTTTTAGTCTAAAACGTACATTATTCTGAACTCTACAAAGCAGTTGATGATTTAGAACGTTAATTATGGGAGTCTTACACCTTTTTCTTGAAGAGCTCCTCTACTTTTTGGAGAAATTCCTGTTGGCGTTGTTGCTTACGACATGAGCTTGTTCTGGAATGCTCCCGCAGTGTTTGTCATCTTGTTTAGCTTTTGTGTTATTTATAGAGTCAGTGATCTTACCTTAAATTCTTCCTCAGCATTTCCATTGCATACTGGTCTTTCTATTAATAAGTTCACCTTTAAAATATTAGCGTGACTCAAATTGTTCTGAAGTTGAAGTTTAGGATTTGATGTGACCTCTATTAGGTGTTTTTGCTAATGTCTTTTAAAATATTATCACTTTTTTGGTTATTTTATGATGATATTTAACACTGTAGGGAAGGAAAGATCATTTTCCCTCTATCCTTTTGTGTTCATGGTTGAAACCCCCTGTAATGAAAGATTAACAAGAGAAAAACACACAAGTTTATGAACGTGTATATGGAGAAGGCAATAGCAACCCATTTCAGTACTCTTGCCTGGAAAATCCCATGGATGGAGGAGCCTGGTGGGCTGCAGTGCATGGGGTCGCTAAGAGTTGGACTCGACTAAGTGACTTCACTTTCACTTTTCACTTTCATGCACTGGAGAAGGAAATGGCAACCCACTCCGGTGTTCTTGCCTGGAGAATCCCAGGGAGGGGGAGCCTGGTGGGCTGCTGTCTATGGGGTCGCACAGTCGGACATGACTAAAGTGACTTAGCAGCAGCAGCATACGTGAGAAGGGGCTTCCCCAGGTGGCTTGGTGGGAATCCACCTGCAATGCAGAAGCACAGGAGGCGTGGGTTTGATCCCTGGGTTAGAAAGATCCCCTGGCGGAGAGTATGGCAACCCACTCCAGTATTCTTGACTGGGAAATCCCATGAATGGAGGAGTCTGGTGGGCTATAGTCAATGGGGTCACAAAGAGTCAGACACGACTGAAGTGACTTAGCACACACGCACGCATACATGAGAAGACCCAAGGAAAAAATGAGTAACTCCCTGAGTTACATACCTTAAATATCATCTTCCGCTAAAGACAAAAGAAAAGGGTGTGTGTGTATGTGTGTGTGTGTGTGTGTGGTGGGGCGGTTACGTGAAGTTACCAGGAAAAGAACAGTATAAACAAGAAAGAGGAAGGTTTGTTAGGCTGAAGACTGTGCCATCTCCATTGAGTTTCTTGTGATTTAAAGTCGTCCTCCTCTTCCTGGTACAGTGAAAGAGGTAATCTTAAACAATGGTTATTTCCTTTATAAATGTAGATATCCCTGAAAAAAGAGGAACGTCTCTGTTTTCTGAGCTTTCCCTACATCTGCTATTTCTCAAAATAATCCTTATGCCAAAGAAACATGTTTTGGGGTGGTACGATCTGCCGCCCTTCAGCATGCATGGCCTTACTTGGAGCAGGGAAGCAGTTCTTGCTTCATACTGTTGTAATAGTAAGATGTCTTGGACTGCATGATACAGAGCAGCAAAGAGAAGGTATTTATAGTGAGGCTCTTGTTGCTTTGCCATCTACTTGAAGCATGCAGATGTGGAGGCCCAAATGTACTTGGCCATTTTATATAAGGGATGGACTTGAGCACCTGCAGATTTTGGTATTTGGAGGGTGTCCTGGAACCAATCCCCTGCAGAAACCAAGGGATGACTGTCTATAGCGGAATAAAATGAACTCTGGACTCTCTTTTCCTTTGCTCCCTGAGTAGCACTCTGGTCAGTGAAGTAGAACTCATTGTAGCTTGTTTCCCAAAGTGTCCTTTGGTGGTGGCCTCTGATGTAGCAAGCAGACTGGTTTTGCCAGCTAATAATTTGTTTCACCCAATCCCCAGCTTTTTAGCTCCCTGGCCCTACTGCCACCACCATCCCAGGCTTCCTGAGACCATCCTGATTCTTGTTATCTGTGCTAACTGGTGTGAAAAGATTCTTTTGAGCTCCATCCAAGACTGGTTTGGAGCACTTCAAACATTTTGAAGAATAAGAGACGTGAAGACAGCAAGGGCAGTATAGGGTAGGGGATTAAGAGTACAAACTGTTGTGTATAAAATAACCTACACGGATGTATTGTACCACACAGGGAATACAGCCAGTATTTCGTAATAACTGTAAATGTACTATGGGCTTCCCAGGTGGCTCAGTGGTGAAGAATCTGCCTGCCAGTGCAGGAAATGCAGGTTTGATCCCTGGGTTGGGAAGAGCCCCTGGAGTAGGGAATGGCAACCCACTCCAGTATTCTTGCCTAGAAAATTCCACAGACAGAGGAGCCTAGCAGGCTGCAGTCCAGGGGGTCGCAAAGAGTCGGACATGACTTAGTGACCCGAGGACACAATAGCACATATTGTATACATGTAACTTACATTAATATTTTACATCAACTCTACTTCATTTCAAATAAAAATGAAGCTCCAAGAGTACGTTTACACAAAATACCCAAGCTGTAGAGAAGCATATACATACACAAGTGTTGTTCATTTTGGTTCATCAAACCGTATTTGGCAAAATCTGAAGGTGAGATGTGTTGGTTCAGCTTACTATCAACAGCTCCCTGACTCTGACTTATTTTCATGCTTAAACCAGCCTGGGGAGTAGAAGCCTCAAATTCTGCGGAAGATTTATAGCTTTCATGTATGGTGTTTTCTTACAGCTTGCACTTGTACCCAGTGTACCTAATAGGACGATTCTGAGTGGCTTTTCTCTTCTAAGTCTGTCTTCACTTATCACCTGGCTGCTGATGGTGAACAGTTCAAATGTTGTCACTGCTCGCCAGCATCTGTCCCCGGGGTGTTTGGAGGTTGGGGCGCCAGTGCTTCAGGGGTGCACGTGACTTGTTTATACCAGGAGTCTTCTTGCCTGGGCCAGATTCCTCTGGATCGACACCTTCCTGTTCCTTCTAGGAGAAATCTTGCTCTCTTATCCGTCTCTGAACTCAGTGACTATGAAAGTAAGGAATTATCTATTACTCTGGTTAGATTGCTTATTGTGGTGAAATATTCACGACATGCGGTTTGTCATTTGAACTGTTTCAGTGTGGAATTTGGTGCTTTTCAGTTCGTTCACACTGCTGTGCAGCCATCACCATTTTCAGAACGTTTTCATCATCCCAAACAGAAGCTTTCAGTTCAGTTCAGTCGCTCAGTCGTATCCGACTCTTTGCGACCCCATGAACCGCAGCATGCCAGGCCTCCCTGTCCATCACCAACTCCCGGGGTTCACCCAAACCCACGTTAGTCCCCGTTAAACAATAACTTCCCATTCCTCCTCTCCTAGGCTCTAGTAACCACTAGTCTGCTTTCTGTCCATGTGAACCTGAGTATTGCAAGTATTGCAAGTATTGAAGTGGAGTCATTTCAGTATTTGTCTGTTTCTGATTTATTTCGCTTAGCATAAGGCCTTCAATGGTTCATCCATGTTGTGGCATGTATCAGAATTTCCTTTTTTTGGCTAAATAATCTTTCCTTATGTGTAGACATCTCATTTGGTTTATCCATTCTTTTGCTGATGGTCATTTGGGTTGCTTCCATGTTTTGGCTGTTGCCAATAACACTTCTATGCACACGGGCATGAAAATATCTCTTTGGGTCCTTACTTTCAGTTCTTTGGGGTTCGTACCCAGAAGTGGGATTGTTGGATTCTGAATACATTTTAAGACACCATTTTCAGATCTGACCACAAGGTAGTCTTCATCTGAATATTCCCTAGTTTACTTAAGCATTCTCTAGTTATTATGCATTTAAATTATAGGTAATTTTTACATCACAGAAACTATCAGCTTCCTTCTTATTAGTCCTCCGCTTTCTCAGTGAGTGTGGAATTAGGAATATGGTCTAGTCAAGAAGCAGCTAGCTAAACTTTCTTTTGAATACCGGAAAAAACGTCTAACTGTGTTCTCAGAAATGCACCAGGAGATAGATAAGTTTTAGGAGCTCACGGAACTATTTAAGAACTTATTTTCTTGGCAGGCTTATAGTTTAACAAAAGATAACGTCTTTCTTTTCTTTAACAGAAACTTGGACATAATGACCACTTCCATTCCACGTTTGCCTGACGTCTTCATTCTAAGATGAGTGGGTTACTCAAGGATGAAGTAAACAGGCCTGCGTCTTCTGGTGTGATGGGCACAGCAGATTCTCATAAGAGTTGGATTAGGGGCAGGTAGAAGTAACTGACAACTTTAGTAAATGTCACTGTTTGTACTAGCAAACAGGTTTCCTTCTGATTTGCCTCTCTCCTAGCCAAATAGTCACTTTAAGTAAGTCATTTCCAGAGCAAACTGACATCTAAGTATCTCTTTAATAAGTGTCCCCTGCCCCTCTAAGACGTAGCATTGTTTGCTTTTGTCTTTCTATGTCTACCCTCCATGAATGACTGCAGTCAGTTGAACCTGTTTCCTAATGGCGCGCTGAGATGATGAACTCTGCTTGAATGCCATGGGCACATATGCACACACTGTCTGAGACTTGCCCCTGCCGCCAGGGATGTGTTGTTTAGGTGTTCTTCTAAGTTCAGTGTCTGGGACGTTCTTCTGTTTTCTGATGTGAAACACCCGCTAGACTGTCTCTCTGTAGTGATGGAGAAACCATCTACACAAGATAGAATATAATGTCATCCAAGTACGAAGCTTGGAGGATCGTCTTTATTCTGACCTCTTGTATATCTAGACTGCCCACCTGCCTTCTTCACTTAGATGTCTAACTGGCATTTCAGACTCCTGCTTTTCTTCTCACAGTCTTCCCATTTTAGTAAAAGATGACCCTGGGCTTCCTCTTGCCCAGGTCTAACGCGTGGAGGCACAAGTCTCATCAGTTCCTCTCTTCCCAGACATTGCACGTTGGTTCATCAGCACATCCCTCTGCTCTAACTTCAGAACATGTCCTGAAGGTGACACTTAACATCTTGGTCCCCAAGTGTGGACTTGCCTCTGTTTTTGCTTTTGTCGGTCCCTCCAGCTGGAATCTCCTCCTCCCTGGTTTCTGGTCAATGGATTTGAAGCATTTGTTGATTTTTTTTTTTCTTTTGAAAGGCATGTTTGGGGGGGGGTGAATTTAATTCGATTCTTATATGGAGATCCTGTGTAGAGATAATACATTTTCTTAAGACTATTAGACTATCTGTCCCTTTTCTTCTTAGATATTGCCCATCATAAGGTGTAGGGGAGGTCAGTTAACCCAGGTTTTATGCATTTGTTGCTGTCGCTTCTGTTTTTATTTATTTTTTTGTCCATGCCACATGGCATGTGGGATCTTAGTTCCCTGACTAGGGATCGAACCCACACCCTTTGCCTTAGAAGCTTACAGTCTTGACCACTGGACTACCAGGGAAGTCTCCTGTTGCTATCACTTCTGAACCAACTAAATGTTGCTAAATGTTCATATCATACCCACCTACAATCAATAATATGAGAAAAAATTGTACACAAAATATAATAATAATTATGCTATGTATATTTCCACCTACACAGGGAAACTTTGCTGTTTAATAGTCTTCTTTGAAGGGTCTTTTTCTCCGTCTCGCCCTTTCTAATCCATGTCTTCTCAGATCACAGTGCTGACCTTTCTATAACTCTTTGTCCTTGTTCTGTTGTCTCTAACAGAGACAAATTTTTTCTTTGGGCAAAGAAAGAATATTTAGTCCCCTGAAATGCAAGCTTTATTTAAGAGATGCTGTCCTCAGTAGAAATGTGTTTATTGCTTATAGACTTTTCATTTTACCTGCCAAATCCTATTACTTGAGGGACTAAAAAAAATCTTATAAAAGCACTTTTATTGAATAACACAAGGAGAAAATTAAGCTTTTAAATTAGACAAAAGGAGAACGAGGCACACTTATACACTGAACTGTAAATTAGCAGCATGAAGTTCATCCTATGGACCCATAGCATAATTTACTTCAAGTCCAAGACTGGAAGTCATGCAGAAAATCCCCAAAATGTCTATTGTAAGCAGCTCTAACAAGTGTTGTAATTAATGGCAGGAAAATATTCCTGCCATTAATTACAACACTTGTTCCTGTATTTGGTCTGAAAATATTCCAGACCAAATACAGGTCCTGCTGGAACCTATGGGTGTGACTTTTCTAAAATGTTAGTAAACGGTATCTCAGATATTATATAACTAGAAATATAATCTCTGCTCACGATAACATCTTTTAGTTTTAACATTTATTCAATAATCCTGAGTTTTAAAAAAAGTTTTAAATAGAATGAATTTAAAAATCCTAGAATCTTATTGTAACGTAAAAGTTTTGAGCACCTCCACGCATCAGCTGCTGAAGAAGCTGCTGAAGATGCTGTAGGACCGAGGTGTGGCCGACCTGACCTGCTGACTGTGTGTAAAGTGCTTACGTGTATATGTGCACACCAGTTAGTGTCTTCCTGGGGCTGCTACGCTGGATGAATCTCAGGGAAACAGTCTTGAGAGTTTTGCCCTCCCCGCCCATCTGAGATCAGACACCAAGACGGCTGGCATGTTCCCAGCTGAGATGCTGGTGAAAGGTGACTGGAGAACTGGGGTATGTTGGGAAAGAGTTAAAGAGCTTTTATGTGAACCTTCAAGTGCAACCAGAGGAGGGTTTTGGTCCCCTGCCTTTTTGCTGCCCCTTGCCATTTGTCTGTGTGGTTCACCTGAAATATTGTCTGTTCATGCAGTAATTATGTGAGGACGCTCCTAATCACCGTATATTGTCTTTCCACAAGCATGAAAAAAATCTAGACTGCCAACTACCAAAAAACCACAGGGACTTGCATCTGGCAGCCTCCAAGTCTCGGTACAGGGAAGATGTCATGGAATTTCCTGTTTTAATTGCAAAGACCGATTGAATTCCTGGGGCGTTTTTGACCTCACCTTGGTTGATGAGTCTCCTGACTCATCCACTTTATTTAAAAAAAAAAAAACAAAACTTTTTTTTTTTTGGAAAAAACTTAAGGAAAGTCAGTTATTTTAAGTTTTGAAATATATCACATCTGTGTATGAGTTAGTTGCTCAGTCCTGTCGACCGTTTGCAGCCCCATGGACCGTAGCCTACCAGGCTTCTCTGTCCGTGAAATTCTCCAGGGAAGAATACTGGAGGGGGTAGCCATTTCTTCCTCCAGGGGATCTTCTCAACCCAGGGATCAAACCTGGGTCTCCTGCATTATAGGCAAATTCTTTACTGCCTGATCCACCAAGCATATAAAACACACATGATGACTAATAATAATAAAAATGAACACCCATATGCTCTATTCATCTGAAGAAACAGATTACCCGTGCTTAAGAAAAGGCGAGTAGACAGAAAGCAGTATTGCTTTCAAAATAACCACATTCCTGATTTTTGTGTTCATTATTCCTTAGCTCTTTTCTTTCATTTTTAAAAACAGTTTTACTTTTAGCTCTGTATCCCCTGGATAATACTTTGTTTACTCTTGCCCTTCTTGGAGAACTTTATAGAAATGGAATCATGCTGGATATTTTGGGGGACTTTTTTCTTTCTCTCAGCGTTTGTTTTTGAGATTCCTTCAGATTGATGTGTAGTGACTGTATCACGTTCTTGCACTGCTGCAAAGGATCACACAGTGGATCACCGCTGTGTATTTTTCCATTCTCCAGGTTTCTTTCTTTACTGGTGTTTGGAAAGCAATGTGCTGTGCTGAGCTAAGTCGCTTCAGTCATGTCCAACTCTGTGCAACCCTGTCGACTGTAGCTCACCAGGGTCCTCTGTCCATGGGGATTCTCCCAGCAAGAATACTGGAGTGGGTTGCTGTGCCCTCCTCCAGGGGATCTTCCCCACCCAGGGGTCGAACCTGGGTCTCTAAACTCTCCTGCATTGACAGGCAGGCTCTTTTCCACTGGCATCACTGGGGAAGTCCCCTGGAAAGCAGTATGGACCCCAAATTCAGCAAGTCAGCTAGCTATTGAAAGCTTCAAAGATTGACCCCTTTCTAGCCAAATTCCCAAGTGGTTTGCTTTCATTTGTGGGAATGGTGAAGGCCCTCATTTCTGGAGACTTTCCAGAGAATGGACTTGCTTTGCCTTCTCCAGGGGCTGTTAGCTCTTGACCTGATTCTACTCGGTCCGGAATCACAGCCCTGTTTTCTGCAGGATCTTCCCGAGGCTTTCTTCCCTGTGTCTGAGTCCTTCCCCGTGTTCACCACACTCCTTTTAAGGGCTGATCTGTTTTGGGGGTGGGGAACAGCTAGGAAACCAGATGCTCCAGCTAGAAGAAGGCTAGTCTTCAGAGCACAGGAAGGTACTGAGGCTTTCTTCTTCCTGCGCTTGGCTTCCTAAGGGCCTTCTCCTTCCTTCCGCTCCGTGCCCTCCTTGTTTCTCATCAGAAATTGGCAGATGTTCTGCTCCACCCCTGTCTTAGTGTATCTCGCAGTAGTAACCCTCCCCTGAATACTCTTTGGGAAAGGCATCGTTAATATATTTTCCGTTTGTTTACATTGGCTCCTTTTACCTAGATCTCAGGATTGCAGTGGAATCTTCTAGTACCTTAAGATAAGTCCATTTATCTTGAGGGAGAATGTGAACCATTAAGGGCAAACTAATTTTCAGTTTACATTTGATTTAGAGTGTATAGGCCAAACGATTGTCTGTGTGTGTGTCTGTGTGAATGACAGCAGGGCAAAGAAGGAATTTGGGAAGTTGACAAGAAGAATAAAGTCTCAGGTTTTAAAGGATATTCATTGCCCTTGGAATTATATTCTATGAAAGTAGGAGAGTAACAGAAAGGGCCCACACCAAAATTATCTTTTTGTAAATGTCTCCAGGCAGAGAAAGATTTTGTACGTAAAAATACTATGAAATGATTGATCTTCCTAATGATGGTAAATCAAAAATTCTACTCTCTTTCCACTCCTTCCCTCCCACCATCCCTCCCTCTCTCCCTTCCTTTTTGGTAAGGGGGCAGAAGTGAAGGTGAAGAAGTCGAGGACACTGATTTATCCTTTGTTAAAAGACTTTGTTTTATGACAGGTACACGCTCTGCTGATTGGGGTATATTAGATTTTATTTGGGGCTTTGTCCAGAGTATGTTTTCTTCTGTTGGTTTTCTATATCCCCTTGACTTTGAATGTATTATGGAGACTGGAATGAAAACTGCATCTAGTTATACCTTTTCCACCAAAATTTTAAACCTCAAAGCAGAGAAGCTCAATTCTGAATAACTGAAAATTGGGTCTAATCCTTATTTAAAATATTTATCCTGATTAAAAAAAAATGTTTTTTTCAGTTCTTCCTGCTGCTCAGATTTTCTTACCCATAAGTATTTTAACGTGAGTAAAATTTCCAGCCAACTGGCTCTTCTTCCTTCAAACACCAGATCTTAACCATTTTGTCCTGTTTTCTGCTCTGTCCTAAGCAGAGGCCAGAGGTGGCTGGACGTGATCACGAGCAGCTGTTACTGTCCGTGCGGTGAAGCGAGCTTGGCTTGCTCTCAACCTCCCATCTCTTTTCACAGTGATGGGCTGTCAGGAGACCCATCCTGCTGTCTCCTCCCTTTCGCCCTGTGTAGTGGCTGTCGCGTCTGCTGCATGCAGGAAAGCCAGATAACAGATGGGAGTGAGTACTGCAGCCTCAGAATGGATGAGTTAGGAGTGGGGGCGTGGCTGACCCCTTGGGGCTGTCAAACATCTATTTCTGGGGCTCTTACGCTTTCCTCTGGACACAGGAGGACTGAGGTCCCTGGGAATGGAGTACCTGCTGTTCTCAGTTCCCTGTAAAACCTTTGGAAATTTGTAATCTACTTGTTTGTTTCTCCAATCTGCGTGTGCATCCTCCTTGACTCAGACGTTAACAGAACTTTAAAAATTCTCTAATAGCCTTATCTCAGGAGCATCAGCTATTCCTTATATACACAAGACTGGTTGTGTGTGCATACTTCTTAAGGATGGGTTTGTTATGCTCTGTTGTTATATGGTGGGTGTGGTGTGATGTTCCCTGATGCTATATTACACTTATTCCCTTTCCGTTTGTGCGTGTTTGAAATTTCCCCCAGTAAAGCTTTTATGAAAATGCAACACTGCATATATATTTGATTGGTCTTCAGACAAACCTGAAAGAATGGAGTTACTCAGGGAAACATTGCCATTGTCTCAAATGGTACTATTAATAGTGACCTGGTGATGTGTCTTCATATATTCGTTCATTCACTTATATTTATGGTGCCTGACAATGTTCTGGGCACTGGGGACAAGCTAGAGGGAAGCCCCTATTTCTATGAATCTTATAACCATCAGGTCCAGGGGAGAAGGTCTGTAGATAGGTAAGTAGGTAAATAAACACGGTGGTTTAAGGTGGTGCAAGGTGCTGAGGAAAACAGAACCAAGTACTGTGGGACGGTGGAGCTGATTTGGTGCAGACAGCTAACATGAAAGTGAAAGAAGGCTTCCCCAGGAAGGGGAGCAGGGTCGTGGGGAGGGGGGGTCCCAGGCAGGGGGAGCTTCTGAGCAGGTGTCCTGGATGCCAGTTCTCTGCAGGGGGGGTTGCCTCTCACTTTTAGGAAGGCGGCCCCAGAGAACGTGCAGTCCAGCCAATTCATCTGACATACATACCTCCCGACACCCAGAGTCCGAAATTAGCCTCCTGCCCGGTACCTGCTGCTTTAAGAGCTACCGAGTGGGCCAGTAAATAAGCCAGTAAACATATCCATATTAAAAGGGCTTTCAAATTAGTGGTTAACCAAAAGAGTCACTTTTCTGCAGTAGTAAAATAAATGAATCCAGTTATTTGCATAAAAATAGGCTTCCTTTCAAGTATGACCATCATAAATGGCCTTGTGGGACACCAGCCTACTTTCTGAACGTGGTTCTGAGGTTATTTTTTAATGCCTGTGTGTGTATCTTTGGTAAACACATGTTCCGTCCTGTGCAGCAGGCGCCGTGGAGACTGGAAGGACGGAGCCAGGATGATCGTGACCCAGCCTCTGCCTGGGGGGCACCCAGAGCGGGAAGAGGCAGGGGTCTGTGACCAGCCCAGATGCTTACCATGTGCCAAGTGCAGAGTCAGTGGTCATGAGCAGAGCAGACCTGGGCACAGCCCTAGTGCAGCTCAGCTTCAAGTGGATGAGACAGACAATAAATCATGACGCTGACAAAGTACAATGGATGCTTAAAGGAAACTGATGGGGAATTCCAGATGGGATGGTCAGGGAAGGGCTCTCTGGGGAGGTGACAGTCGCACCTAGTGTGAAAAAAGAATCAGGGGAAAGGACGTTCCTGGCAGAGAGAGGGGCGTGGGTGATGGCTCTGAGTCAGAGAAGAGTTTTATGAGTTCACGGCGGGTAGAAAAGAGGAGACGAAAGATGGAAAGGTGAACAGAGGCCAGATCCTATCGATGACATTAAAGAACTCATTGACATTATTCCAAGTGCAACTGGAAGTTATTGTGTGTGTTAAACAAGGAGAATGGTAGGAAATTTGTTTTCAACATATCATTTTAGTCACAAGGTTAGACGTAGGGTTAAAGGGATTCGCCAAAAGATCCTAATCCTAGTTTTTGCCTGGTCTTTATCCTAGCCACGCCGTTTACTTAGCTATGTAGGCTGTTTGTTCATCTGAGAAATGAGGGTAATACAGTCCACCTCCTATTGTGGTGAGGATTGAGTGAATAAGATAAGGTGTCAAGACCATGTGCGATGACCAGGATATGCTCAATAACATCAGTGCCCTCCTTGTTCTCCCTCCTTCCCATGGAGTAAAATCCAGGAGCAAAGTGTTCTGGGGTCCGTCTCTGCTGGCCTTGGGGCCAGCATCACTGAACCCAGTGGCAGCTCCATGAGGTGATGGCCACCATGTCCTGCTGTGGGGCTGAGCACTGAAGAACGGATGCTTCTGAGCTGTGGTGCTGGAGAAGACTCTTGAGAGTCCCTTGGACTTCAAGGAGATCAAACCAGTCCATCCTAAAGGAGATCAGTCCTGAATATTCATTGGAAGGACTGATACTGAAGCGCCAGTACTTTGGCCACCTGATGCGAACAGCTGACTCGTTTGAAAAGACCCTGATGCTGGGAAAAATTGAAGGCAGGTGGAAAAGGGGGTGACAGAGGATAAGATGGTTGGATAGCATCAGTGATTCAATGGACATGAGTTTGAGCAAACTTTGGGAGACAGTGAAGAACAGGGAAGCCTGGCATGCTGCAGTCCATGGGGTCACAAAGAGTCAGACATGACTTAGTGATTGAACAACAAGTTCAGGGTTGATCTGGCCCATTCAAGAACTGGACTAATAATGGAGGCTTTATCAATGGCTT
This sequence comes from Bos taurus, assembly GCF_002263795.3. Lineage (NCBI taxonomy): Eukaryota > Metazoa > Chordata > Mammalia > Artiodactyla > Bovidae > Bos > Bos taurus. Next base: position 39,602,006 of record NC_037350.1, read on the forward strand.
GTTCCAATTGAGATGATTAATTTAGTTTCACCGAGTTTCTCCTTTTTTCTCGATGCCCTTTGAAGGAAAGAACCAAGTTGCAAATGGAGCACCACTGTTACCCTTTCACTGATAATTCTGAGCTCTCTTAGGAGGATCTACAAACCTTCCTGCTTCTTGTTCATATCTGAGACTCTGACTTAGACAAAAGATATGTTCTTCACTTGATTTGCTTGGACGTTCTTGTTGTTTTGAATCTCTAAATATCTTCTGTAAATAATCAGTTTCTTATACACTCTTGAGGCTTCATGTTACAAGTTTGCCTCGTGGGTGCAAGGTTTATTTGTTTTTAATGATGTAAATAAAACATGTGAAGAAAATGCTGTTCAGTGGTGTGGGGGTAATAAATATGACCCAGGAGAGTAGCAGCTGCCCTTGAGATGCCTGTAGTATTAGGAATCCTGAACCTTCATGAATTGGCATTAGACTTAACCCATAGTCAGTTCTGCCCTGGGATGGATAGGCATTGTAAGGAGGTTTACACATGCAGTGCTGGTTAGATGGTGTTATTTTTGTTGTTGTTATTTTGTTTTTGTTATGGTTTTGAGGGGGTTTATTTGTTTTTTTCCGGCTTAGCTTAAAAAAATCTTGAGTAAAAACTTTTATTAGAGCCATTTGAGGTTCACAGCAAAATTCAGAGGAAGGTAGAGATTTCCCGTGTGGCCCTGCCTCCACTCGTACATAGCCTTTTCCATCATCAACGTTGTGCGCTACAGTGGTACATTTGTTACAGCCGAAGAACCTACACTGACACGTCATAGTCGCCCAAAGGCTGTAGTTTCCATCGGGAAGGGTCCACTGTTGGTGCTGTACGTTCTATGGGTTTGGACGAATGTATAATGAGATGTATCCATCATTAGATCACGCAGAACATGAAAATCCTGTACTCTTCCTGCCCTCCCAAACCCAGGCAGCCACCCATCTTTTTACCGTGTCCGTAGTTTTGCCTTTTCCAGAATGTCATGCAGTTGAAGTTACGCAGTATGTAGCCTTTTCAGATTAGCATCTTTCACTTAGTAATATACATGTAAGTTTCCCCCATGTCTCTTCCTGGCTTGATAGATCATTTCTTTTTAGTGCTGAGATTAGGTATAATTTAATATCGACCCATGCATCCTGCCCTGACTGTTTTTAGATACACCTGGGCTCTGGAATCAAACTGTTCCTAGTGGGCTGTCTACAGTGGAGGTTGAATTGTCATTTTCCTGCCATCATGATTCAACTCAGGGTGACCTTGAAACTTAATGGTTCTGCACAGACATCTTTCAGCACATGTGGGCTGCTGAGTCAGGGATGTCTTGGTCCCACAGCCCTCAAGGAGGTGGGTCCTACAGGCTCTCAAAGTCCACAAGCATCTGGCGTCAGCAGTGCAGCTGTTGCTATGGCAGATGGAAGGAAGGAGATTATGTAAAATAAATGGCTAAATAGGTAAAATAAATGGCTGGAGGTGGGAGAATTCCATCACTGGAAAGTGGTAGTGACAAGAATAGAACCGCGGCATCTGGTTTCTGCATCCCTGCTCTTAGCTACCATGCTCGACTGGCTCTCAGAAAAGGCTGTTACTTGTCTCTACTACTCAGCTAATGGCTCTGCTTTCATGAGGCTGTCGCATGGAGCGTGATGTTTGGTTCTGACTCCCTAATGTAGGAAATGTAAATATTGTTCATGCAGTTATAAGCTTGATATCATAAGTATATGCTGTGCTATGCTTAGTCGCTCAGTCGTGTCCGATTCTTTGCGACCCCATGGCTGTAGCCCGCCAGGCTCTTCTGTCCATGGGCATTCTCCAGGCAAGAATCCTGGAGTGGGTTGTCATGCCCTCCTCCAGGAAGTATATGCTATCTAGGTACAAATTCTCACATAAGTGGAAAATTAATCCTGGAAGGACAAGTAAAACTGATAAGATGTATGCTTCTTCCAGACAGCATGTTAATTGAGATCCTGTCTAGGAGTAGCCGCTGAGAACTAGCCCAAGAATGGCCTCACAGAGGGGCCTGATTCTTGATTTAAAATCAAGAATTGGTGCTTACTGCTGCCTTTTTTTATTTTTTATTTTTTAAGCTTCGCTGCATGGTCCTTTTGAAGACACAGCAAGAAAATTGCACAAGAGCCATGTTTTCTCTGCTCAACTTTGTTTTGGTTAATCTAGTGTGAGTTCTTGCCAGGCTCCCCCCACTGGGAGTTGCATCCATGGTGATGAGAAGCTGGAGCTCTGTGCAGTGGCTTGGAGAACTCTCCACAGAGGCGGCCAGGGGCTTCTCAGAGGCCTGTCGCCCACAGCAGTAGCTGGCTGTGTTTCGTTAGTCAGGGGGACTAATTCAGGCATTTTCCTTGACAAATATCAGGAGAAAAAAGGCAGGAAGGCTATTATCAGTGGATAGTAATTCCACCAAATAATGCCCTGTAACTTGCTAAACTTTCCATTTGCTTTGTGTATCCATTTTAATTTTGGAAACACACACACACATATATTGAATGAACATCATTAGGTTGAGTTAATAGTTCCTGTGGATATGCTCGTGTAGTCCCCTCAAGTTTTGCATTTTATTGTAGCAATCTATTTGAATTAACCAGTTCATTAACGTTTTGCCATTTGCCTTCTTCTTGTGGTGGGTGTCAAGGGCTATTCAAAATGTATATGTAACCCCATCTGCATTTTGGGCTTCCCTGGTAGCTCAGACGGTAAAGCTTCTGCCTGCAGTGCGGGAGACCTGGGTTCAATCCCTGGGTCGGGAAGATCCCCTGGAGAAGGAAATGGCAACCCACTTCAGTACTCTTGCCTGGAAAATTCCATGGATGGAGGAGCCTGGTAGGCTACAGTCCATGGGATCGCAAAGAGTCAGACACGACTGAGCAACTTCACTGGATCTGTTTTTTTATAACTCATAGAAGTGCTTGCTATATAGTTTTGTATATATGAATGTATTCATTTGTTGGTTTACAAATATATGAACTTATCTTCAAACTACACTTAATAAATCATAGTGGAAGATGAACCTTTATAGTCACTTATCAAACACAGTCCCAACCCTGGGTCCAGTCTCTTTCTGTGGACAAACTACTGAGCTCGCACGATGCTGTGGTCCTCGAGCAGGCTGTGTGCTCCAGTACTTTTTTCACTCACAGTTCTCCCTATTGAAGGGCCACTTCTTTTTTTTTTTTTTTTTTTTATTGAAGGGCCACTTCTTTACCCTGTCAGCTGGGTGACTCTCTTCACCTCCTAGATATGGTGCAGGGGTTTCCTTCTCTGAGAAACTTCCCTTCTTCCCCAGGTGATCTTTCCCTCTGGGGCTGCTGTGCACATCACATTGTATCATAATTGTGTGTATAAGTTGCATTTATTGATGTCTGCAAGGCAGCATGTCTAAGTTGTTTCTCAACAAAGTGCACAGTGTGTGTTAAATATTTGTGGACTTGAATATAGCTCTTTGCTTCTGCCTGTGCTCCATCCCAGGCATCCCAGTCTACTGGATATTAGTTCTTCATGAATGTATCTGTCTCTCTCACAAAGTGTTGAGGTCAGAGGCTATGCCTCATTCCTCTCTTATCCCTCAAAGCACCTATGATGTTCAGTGTAGTGATTGGTATGCAGTAAATGCTTGCTGGTTTAACAGGATTACTTGGACTCTGATGTTTAGTTCTCCAAGTGGAAGGTGAAAATCAAGGGTTTTATAAAGTATATGTCATTAGAGTAGTCTCTAAGAGTCAAATATCATTTAATTCTGTATCTTTCCGATGTAAGTTGGCAATTTCCAACAATTAATCAAAACATTTTTTAGCACATGGAAGAGAATTTTCTGTTTCTGAAGAAAGCACTCATCATTCATGTCTCTTGCAGCACTGACTGGGGTAGTTGATGGGCTGTAAATACTGGACAAAAGACTCCTTGCCTGAGCATCATCTTTTGGTGTAAGGTGTGAAAAGAGAATGATAGCTACATAGGATTGTTGTCATTGTAATATGCTATTTATACTGCCTTATTTATTTCACTCTCTTGTTAAACTCTTATATAGCTTACTAAATTCAGTACCTACTCCTCATTTCAAGACCTGGCCACATACAGGTCCAGCTTATCTTTACAGTCCCATATCCGTGTGTGTGTGTGTGTGTGTGTGTGTGTGTGTGTGTGTGTGTGTGTCTTGTGTCATCAAACTGAACCTGCATTTCTGAGTCTAGTTGACTTCTGAAGCTCTTGAGGACTTGACCCTAGCTAACATCCCTTTGAATTTCTCTGTGTGAAATGCTGCTCTAGAGAAATAATTATATTTAAATAAGACATAGGAAATGGTCTCCATTTTCTGACAGTCCTTGACACCTTCCCCAAACTTTGGAATTGTGAGATTGTGGTGGTGATGAAAGAAAGGCTTCACACCTAGATTATGTTTAAGCCACAAGTGTACAAACTTCCTTCTGAGCTCTTCCTGTGATTTCAGTACTGCATAACTGGGTGGGGATGGGGACTGAGGTATCATGCAAGTAGCACTTGGCGTGGCCTCTGCTTTCAAGGGTTTAAGTCTTAAGGATACACAAGACTCGAATTCAGACAGGATCACTGAAGGTTATAGGACTTTATGTGTGGCCGTGATGTTAGGCTGTTTTGTTGACCGTAGGAATCCTCAGCTATCAGCTGGTGAAGGCCAATGTGGTCTCAAACAATTGGTGAGGAATTGAGACTGGAGCCTGGAGCTGGGTTTTGGAGAGGGGCGATTTGCTCAGGCAGAAGGGAGAGACCGAGTGGGTGAAAGGCATGGAAGTTATAAGAGTTGTGTGGGGAGTGCATGAAGTGTGGGTGACCTTGAAGAGACCCATTAACTTTTTTGTCCTGAGAGAGGAAAGAACCTTCGGTGTTTACAAAGTAGAGTTAGCGTCAATCAGCGTAGAACCACACGTTCTTATTTTCTCTCTAAGCCTGTGTCTGCAGGTCAGTGAGTTCTCTTTGATGGGGTGTTCTTTATAGTTCATTGGATGTTTGCTTAGCTAGGAATATTGCATCTTTCTCTAAAGGAACCACCTAGGTATCAGCAATAGCCTGGACCTAGTTGAGAGTTAGACGGAACTCTTTGTTAAGACTTCACTGATATAACCAACAAAGGCTGTAACTTAAAAATATATACTTTTAATATTGATTATGTTCATGATAGATGTTTATATTCATCTTTTTTCATAGATACATAGATACATGAGAGAAAACTTTTATCTTTACATTGCAATATCACATTAGTTTTTCCTTTTTTCCCCTCAAAGGATAACGTGCTGCATTTGGTTATAGTATCAGTATTACTCATGTTGGAAAACTTTCTCTTCACAATTACCAGAAAATGATACAGAGCCTCTGGAGATGGGGCAGTAAACTATGGTTCTGGATTAGGATGCTTAGTTTCTTATCAGCTAATTCAAACCTCAAGAAATGTTTATCAGTGAATGAAGTACAGTTGTGATAAACCAAATGACTTACTTTTCCTTCTGCAGCCAGGATCCTTGATCTAAACTAAATGATGAGTAATTTGAGTAGTGGCAGTTTTCACTTAGTGACCTGCCTTTTCCCCATGCATCCTGGTCTCCCATTTTTTTATTATTAATATTTGATATTTATTTATTTGTTTTGCCTGCGCCAGGTCTCGGCTGCGGCATGTGGGGTCTAGTTCCCTGACCTGGGATCAAACCCAGCCACCTGCATTGGGAGTGCAGAGTGTTAGCCACTGGGCCACCGGGGAAGTCCCTCCATTTACTCTTAACAAACCATCCTTAGAAACATAAAGGAAGGTAGCTGAATTATCCTGGCATTCCCATATTATGTGGTTTCTTTCTAAGACAAAGAGATACATTTACAAAGTACTTAAAATGCTGAAATAGGATTGGTTTCCTAATAGGAGTAAAGAAAACTGTGTTGAAATGTCAATAAGGAAAGGATCGCTCTATTATTGGGTGCCAAAGGAGGCCAGCGCACTACTGGCTAAAAGCCAGCACTTACTCTGTGCTGCTGGTGATGATGATTATACAGTCATGAAGCACAGGAGAACCCTGGGGAAATCCCTGGGATTCCTGTGAGCATGTTCCACCCCCATTAGATTCCTTGGTTCATTGTAGCCTTAATGTGAAACATACATTTTACTAATTTGTCCCATGCTGTTTCATATGGTTGCTTTATTGTAGGCCAAGTCAAGTGACTTTTCTTTCCCCCGTTAAATAAAGCACATGATTTAAATGGCTTTTATGCACGATACTGGATGCTTGGGGCTAGTGCACTGGGACGACCCAGAGGGAGGGTATGGGGAGGGAGGAGGGAGGAGGGTTCAGGATGGGGAGCACATGTATACCTGTGATGGATTCATTTTGATATTTGGCAAAACTAATACAATTATGTAAAGTTTTAAAATAAAATAAAAAAAAAAAAGATCAGGCTTCCCACTATTATCGTATTATAAGGGAAGCTTTGGAGGGTCCCCTTGCTGAGATATCAATTTCCCGTGTTTATGGCTGATTCTACTGAAGTTATACCCCCTGGAAACTGTTTTTGTTTTTATTTCTGTTGTCAGAAGGAGCCAAAAAAGGCTATACCTGTGTTTCATAGCATAAATAGAGCTCTTCAAAAAGGTTCTTGTTCAAAAAAAAAAAAATGAAGATTAAAAATCATTTCAGATGTCAAAAAAAAAAAATAAAGCAGGCAGTATAAGAGAGGGCTTTATCAAAAGTACTGTGAGTGAGGTTTTATTATTATGATTAATTATTGTTCTACCTGTTCAGAATAGATGCCTTTTAGAGCCGTTGTTCCACTTAAAGAAATTTTCTTGGAAGAAACCTCAAGCTTTATGTACAGAGCAAAGACCCATGGCTCTCTTATATTTGAAACCATGTGTGCATTGTTATAACCACATCCATAAATGTTTGTCTTGTTTAAAAAGATAGATGCACAGAATGTTGAAACTTCATAATAGCAGCTTGAGATACCAGTTTTTCTAGGTAGTTTCCCTCTGAAACCTGAAGACAAAAATCACATTCCTCTTGTCCCTGCCTGCGGTCATGACATAAGGATTCATTTCTTTTTAGCTAATTCATGGAATTTCAAGAAGATAATTCTTTATCATTATAAGAAAGGTTATGATCTTCTTTCCATAGATTTAAAGGTTAGGGTTATCTACCTAATTGTGGAATCCATGGAGTTTCTTTTCTTGATATTGAACTCTGGGTTTTATTTGGGGGCCTCATAGTTCTGGGAGGGATACTGAACACAGTTCAGTTCAGTTGCTCACTTGTTCGACTCTTTGCAACCCCATGGACTGCAGCACGCCAGGCCTCCCTGTCCATTGCCAACTTCCAGAGTTTACTCAAACTCGCGTCCATTGAGTCGGGGATGCCGTCCAACCATCTCATCCTCTGTCATTGCCTTCTCCTCCTGCCCTCAATCTGTCCCAGCATCAGGGTCTTTTCTCATGAGTCAACTCTTCTCATCAGGTGGCCAAAGTATTAGAATTTCAGCTTCAGCATCAGTCCTTTCAATGAATATTTAGGACTGATTTCCTTTAGGATGGACTGGTTGGATCTCCTTGCAGTCCAAGGGAGTCTCAAGAGTCTTCTCCAACACCACAGTTCTAAAGCATCAATTCTTCGGCACTTAGACTTTATCTATAGTCCAACTCTCACATCCATACACAACTACTGGAAAAACCATAGCTTTGACTAGACCGACCTTTGTTGGCAAAGTAATGTCTCAGCTTTTTAATATGCTGTCTAGGTTTGTTATAACTTTTCTTCCAATGGGGCAAGTGTCTTTTAATTTTATGGCTGCAGTCACTATCTGCAGTGATTTTGGAGCCCCCCAAAATAAAGGCTGTCACTGTTTCCACTGTTGTCCCATCTATTTATCATGAAGTGACGGGACCAGATGCCATGATCTTAGTTTTCTGAATGTTGAGTTTTAGGCCAACTTTTTCACTCTCCTGTTTCACTTTCATCAAGAGGCTCTTTAGTTCTTCTCTGCTTTCTGCCTTAAGGGTGGTGTCATCTGCATTTCTGAGGTTATTTATGTTTCTGCCGGCAGTCTTGATCGCAGTTGAACACAGTGATGGAGAGAGGGCACCGAGCTGTTTGTGCCTATACCTTGAGTTCCCATGCCCTCTGCCCAGGAAAATCCTTTTTTTAAAAAAAAAATTCTCATGGTTCTGTTCCCTATGAAGAAAGATTAAAGCCACAGGAAAAACCCCCCATTTCTTTTTAACAATCATTTTGGAGTTTCTGAATCGGTATTAGAGACTGGTTAAGAATAACCACATCCAGAAGGCCAAACCCCTGTGATAGGATTACATACCATATAAATCATAGTTCAGCTCCTTAACTTTGTACACAATCAAAACATTTACCGAGGAAGTTAGTCTAATGGTTTGTTACTTTGAAAACTATTTCCTTTTCAGAGATGTTACTGGATGCAGAGTTTTTTTTTTAATGCAAAATTGAATGATAAAAAAATTCATGTGTGGTTGATGATAAGGATGCCATTTGCTTTTAAATTTATACTCAGGGTTGAAATATGTGAAAATTGTCATCTAAACAATGCTTTCTAAGTGGGGGAGAAATCCCATATTATTTTTCAAAGGAAATATATATATATGTGTCAATTAAAAAAATTCAAATATGAAAATTGATTTTGAAGTATTTAACCACAAGCAATATGATTGCAGCATGTTTCTTTCTTTCTTTTTCTTTTTTTCTGATGCTCTTTTTGTTGGCTACTTTATAATCATTAAAAATACCTCTGAATGACTGGATAGATTCTATTAAGCCAAGGAAGAAACTTCTTATGCCCACACTGTGTTTTTGAGCAACTATAAGAGTTTATTGCTTCAGGCAGTGGAGTAAATTTTGCTTCTGATCTTTGTGAAGTAGAGCATATATTAGATCATGTAATCAAGATACTGAGTTTGCCTTGTTTTTTTTTTTTTCTTTCATTGCTTCCTCCTGATATATCGCTGCTGTGTGGACAACCCTCTACTTCTGCTGCTGAAATTTTTTGTTTCCATCATTCAGGAAACCTCCCAAGGTAAGCACCTACACAGAATTTGGTGTGCATGCTGGCCACGTGTGCCAAAATTTCGAATTTCATCTATCACAGTGACCCCTCTGAAACACCTCTGCTTTTGAGAAGACGGTTCAGCATTCTAATGTAAAACGTAAACCATGAACAGTTAATGTTGGTAATGTTGGGCCTCTACATCTTATAAAGCACTTTAATACATTATTTCATCTTTGGAACTAATGCGTGGGTTTTCAGAACAAACCCATCTGGCTGTTGTTTATATTTTGTTGATGATGACATGAGGCCCAGAGAGAGGAAATAACATGATAATAACAATAATTCACGGATAGGGTAATGGAGAGTGAAAGTGAAAGTTGCTCAGTTGTGTCCGACTCTTTGCCACCCCATGGACTACAGTCCACGGACTTCTCCAGGCCAGAATACTGGAGTGGGTAGCCTTTCCCTTCTCCAAGGGAAATCTTCCTAACCCAGGGATTGAACCCAGGTCTCCTGCGTTGCAGGTGAATTCTTTACCAGCTGAGCCACAAGGGAAACTCAAAAATACTGGAGTGGGTAACCTATCCCTTCTCCAGCGGATCTTCCCAACCCAGGAATCAAACCGGAGTCTCCTGCATTGCAGGCAGATTCTTTACCAACTGAGCTATGAAGGAAGCCTTCATAGAGTAATGCAGAACTATATAATATCACCACCTAGAACATGGGAAGACAAATATGGTAACATCATGGTAGATTGGTAACTGGGTTATTGACTGGACAAACTATCTTTTCTGTGTCCTACTAAGAATCATTGATATCATCAGAAAAATTCTCCAAACTTTTGGAGTTTCAGATGTCTGCCAACTTTATGTGGCCCTTTGGAGTTTCTAGCCAATTGCAAAGTCCGCTAATTAGAGCTAGCCCCCATGCTCCGGCCAGCCTTCATTGGCATGTGTGCCAGTGAGAAGCCTAAGAATTAAAGAGTAGGTAGAAAAAGAAGACAATGAGAAGCACGACATCATCTGAATGATCAACTCTTGAATGAGTGAAGGCTGATTTTTATTACTGGTGAGTATTTTATTGGTTATCAAAAGGAAGGAGAAATGCAACCAGCCTCTGATCAGTGATGCTGGTTTGGTTTTTGAGATGGGATCAAGTCAGGCTACACCCACATATATTATATAGTCAGAATCTAAGACACAGGTAAGGGGAAGAAATCCAGGATAGATTAGACTTACTTATCTCTGGGATTATGAAGGAAAATCTAACTTGGCTTTTGGAGTATTGAGACCTCCCTAAAATGCTAAATGTTATCCTTTATGTTTATTGATAGCAGTATAGCAATTGTCCTTGGCATTAAGAGTTCCATCTCCAGTAAGGAAGCCATGCATTGAACAAATAATATGAAATCTTTTAAGAAAGAGGCAGTGTATGATGTTTAGAAATATAAGCACTCGCATCCTGGCCAAATCTGAGGGATTAGAAGGTTATTCCTGAGCAATCATTGACGTGGTATGTGCTCAGTCATTTCTGAGTCTTTTGCGACCCCTTGGACTGTAGCCCTCCAGGCTCCTCTGTCATGGGATTTCCCAGGCAAGAATGCTGAAGGATTGCCATTTCCTACTCCAGGGGATTTTTCCAACCCAGGGATTGAACCCTCATCTCTTGCATTAACAGGCGGGTGCTTTACCACTAGAGCCACCAGGGAAGCCCCTATTGATGTGGAAAAGTATAACCAAAAATGTCTCTGCTACTCAGAAAGATGTGAGCTCCCCTTAAGTAGCTCTTTGTTCCCTTGCTGTTGGTTCCTAAAGGTTTCAGAACAGACAGCCAACCTTGTGATGTATTTAATTCTCTCCTTACAGAAAAAGGCACTAAAATCCTGAGCAGTTCCACATAGGGTTACTTAATGCAGGAGAAGCAGTGAAATGAAAAAGAGGCACAAAACCACATTTTAAAAAAATCACTAATTGCTTTACATACAGAAATGTTCTGGTTACTTTCTGCTGCTGCTGCTGCAGCTGCTAAGTCGCCTCAGTCGTGTCCGACTCTGCGACCCCAGAGATGGCAGCCCACCAGGCTCCCCCATCCCTGGGATTCTCCAGACAAGAATACTGGAGCGGGTTGCCATTTCCTTCTCCAATGCATGAAAGTGAAAAGTGAAAGTGAAGTCGCTCTGTTGTGTCCGACTCTTCGTGACCCCATGGACTGCAGCCTACCAGGCTCCTCCATCCATGGGATTTTCCAGGCAAGAGCACTGGAGTGGGTTGGCATTACCTTCTACCTGGTATATAAAAGTTTTGTGCGTTCACTAGGTATTCTATTAATAGTTCCTATGAAGTGTCATGAAATTTCCAAGATAAAATGAATGACATTAAATGTAAATATATATATACACGCATGTGCACACACACACACACACACATGCACATATGTGCGTGCGTGTGTGTGTGTGCGCGCATGCCATAAGGCACATCTAGAAAGTATGAAGATCATCTTAAATTCAAATAAATGACATAACAAACTGAAAGTTTTTAAAAAGATGCTAAGATAAGGTCTTTTCATGCAGAAACTTTGAATATTGAAAGCAAATGGGAAACATATTTTTAATGATGACTATATAAGCATGAACTTTAATTTATTCAGACAATGAGATTTTGACATGCATAATTAGTAAAAGCATCAAAGAAGACATTTTGGTTTCATTTAACAAATATTCTGGGCAGGGGCCAAGTGCTGCATGAATCAGACCAGATCCTAGCATTCTAATGGGGTTGGAGTACAGAACATGTGCATAGTGTAATATAAAATCAAGAGGAAACTATCTGTCAGACCCAGGATGGAAAGTCCTGTTCTGACTTCTGCAGAACTGACAGCTAAGACCAGGCAAAATATTAAAAACCTATACTTGAACCTTTACATAGCATCTACACAATGACTGTTGAATGAATGAAGAAAAAAAAGAAAAACCTGTTGTACCAGAAGGACACTTCACCAGTTTAGCAGAAAGAAGGTTCCAGTTTAGCTAAATTATGTGTTCCCTTCACTGGTGGACAGAACCACTTTGCTAAAGACTAAGCCAGAGAATAGGTGGGGAAACAATGGAAACAGTGACAGATTTTATTTTGAGGGGCTCCAAAATCACTGCAGATGGTGGCTGCAGCCATGAAATTAAAAGACGCTTGCTCCTTGGAAAAAAGGTATGACCAACTTAGACATCATATTGAAAAGCAGAGACATTACTTTGCCAACAAAGGTCCATCTAGTCAAAGCTATGGTTTTTTCCCATAGTCATGTATGGGTGTGAGAGTTAGACTATAATGAAAGCTGAGTGCCAAAGAATTGATGCTTTTGAACTGTGGTGTTGGAGAAGGCTCTTGAGAGTCCCTTGGACAGCAAGGAGATCCCACCAGTCCGTCCTGAAGATCAGTCCTGAATATTTGTTGGAAGGACTGATGTGGAAGCTGAAACTCCCGTACTTTGGCCACCTGATGTGAAGAACTGACTCTTAGTAAAGACCCTGATGCTGGGAAAGATTGAGGGCAGGAGGAGAAGCGGGTGACAGGATGAGATGGTTGGATGACATCACCAACTCAATGGACTTGAGTTTGAGTGAACTCTGGGAGTTGGCAATGGACAGGGAGGCCTGGCGTGCTGCAGTCCATAGGGTCTCACAGAGTCGGACACGACTGAGTGACTGAACTGAACTGAACTGAGCCAGAGGAAACACTCTGTCCTAGTTCCATTCTCAAGGAGACCCAAATGCCCGGCTGGGTCGTAATCCTGATCCTCTTCTGTGGCCTGTCCCCAGAGGGAAAGTGCCCATTGGACCTTACAAATCTCACCAGCAATTTGGATTTTCTTGTCATGACATTAATTTGTGTTTTCCTGAGGACTATCTGCCTTTTCCTGTAGTGTGCATTCGGACGATTATTGAAATTATGCCTAATGATGATGGTAAATAATAATCACCTCCCTATTGTATTTTCTGTTTGTATTATGTGTGAGGATTTTGCGCATTTTACTTAAAAATATTCTAAGGTAGAGGTGTGATTAGGAGAAAGGAGGGGGTGTCTCTTGGAATATTTGGTTGAGTTATCATTGTTCCTACCCAACTGTTATACCGGAAAGAAGTCTTGCAGTCTTTTTATCTATCTTTGGAACTGTACTCTTAGAATGCTATGCTATTTTCATTGTTTCTATTAATAATAGCTGTCTTTAATTCAGCACTTACAATATGCCAGATCCACTTTAAATCCAAATTAAAGTTTAATGCAAACTTGGATGCCTTCAGAGAAATAGGGGCAAAATCAGTGGTTGCCAGGAGGAGTGAGAGGAGAGGAGAGATGAATAAATAGGTAAAGTACAGGATTTTTAGAGCAGTGAAATTGTTCTGTATGCTACTCTAAAGGTAGATATATGACATTATGCAATTATCAAAACTCATAGGACTGTATAGCTCAAAAGAGTGAACCTTGATGTATGGAATTTAGGTCTTAATAATGTATTGATATTGGTTTATTGATTATAATAAATATAGCATAACTAATACAAGTTATTAGTAATGACAGAAACTGCTGAGGGGATGTTTGTGAAGAGGGGGTATATGGCAACTCTTTGCACTAGCTGATCAGTTTTTCTGTAAACCTAAAACTGCTTTAAAAAATAAACTATTAATTATGAAAAAAAAGATGTACTTCGTATTCACAGAATAAAATAGAAAAGGCTATGTGGAAAGCATTTGACAAAGTTCAACACTTGTTTATGTCATAAACTTGCAGCAGGTTTTAGTAGACAGAAACCTCCTCAAGATGGTAATGGGCACGCATTAAACATACACAGGTGTCGTCATATTTACAGTGAAAGACGGGACCCTTTCCATCCAAGATGCGAAATAGGTGAGGAGTAGCCACTTCTCTTCAGCATAGACTGGGCTTCTTAGCCAGTGTAATTAAGCAAGAAAAAGAAATTCAGATCAGAATGGAGGAAGCAAAAGCATATTTTTTTGTAGACAGTAAGGTCATATATTTGATAAACATTAACGAATCTCTGAATAAGCTTCTAGAACTTACCGGTGGCAGGGTGGCAGGAAAAAGGTCAAAATACAAATTGTACCTCTTTAAAATAGCATGAGCAATTAGAAAATAAAAATCAACAGGAACCCAATCATTTACAGTAGCTTCAAAAACATTAGATATTTAGGGATATACTTAGTTGAAAATGCACAATACTTTTTTATTAGCATCTCAGATATAGTTGACCATTGGGTTGTAGGCAGATGTGCCAAGAGATGGAGAAAATATCAACTGTATTCAGAGACTGACATAGCATAGAGTTGGACTGCTGGTCCATGGAAGGGAATCCTGGGGGACACATCTAGGAGGTTGAGGAGCTTCTCTGATGGTCCACTGGTTAGGACTCTGAGCTTTCACTGCCAAGGGCATGATTTCGATCCCTGGTCAGGGAACTAAGATCCCACAAGCTGTGTGACATGGCCAAAAAAAAAAAAAAGGAGGAGGTTGAAACCAAATCCCGCTGTGGAGGACCTTGATACCAGGATTGCATCTCGATACATTCCATGTCTCTGTTTTGAACAAAGCAGTGGCCTGATTCAAACTCCCTTTCAGGTTAATCTGAAAGCAGAGCATAAAATAAATTGGGTTTGGTCAGTGGGTGGGAAAAGGATGATATTCAATAAAACGAGCCAGGAATGAAGAAAATTCATTACCTCTTTTTCAATAAAATGAGAGATAATGAGGGCCTGCATTGGTGTGGTGCCATGAGAAAAGAGGAAGGGAAGAATGATCAAAACATTGCAGAACTGAAGTATCCAGGACTTGAATGCTGATAGCATGTGGGAGAAGACGGTGCCACAAGAGGAGGCAGAGATGGATCTGGAATTTGAAGCCAAGTAACTGAAAATTCAGCAGGAACTGAAGAAAGACCTGTTTGGTGCAAGGCAAAGTGAAAGAGTACAGTTTTAGAGTGAATTGAATTAGAAATGATGGCAAAGCATCTGAGAGACGCCTAGCAGGTAACTCACAGTTTGTAGTCTGCCCTAGAAAGGTCGGGTACATCCTGATGGGAAGGAGGTAGGAGGTAAAGGAAGAGCTATTGATTATGTGGTCAAGGAAGAAAGGATTAAGTAGGATAGAAGACATGAGAAAATAGGGGTAAGCAGGGACCCATCCTGTTTTCGGGACTGGAAGGGGAAGAGCCAGTGAAAACTCAGAAGAGAAACCAAGTACCTTGTGGTGCTGCTGCTCATGGCGACACCGCGGACACTTAAACTAGTTCTCGCCGAATTGTGTTTCTTCTGTTCTTAAAAGTTATTTTTTCTAGTGTTGTATTAGGACAAGGAAAAAATATTCTTCTGGTTGAACTTGAGAGTAAGATTGAACATTTTTTTCATATTGCACGTGCGTGTAGAATAGAGAAATTTCCACAAATGTATCCTTGTGTAAATTGTTTTGTACTATTTATTTGGATTTTCTTTTTGGTGTTACATTTTGTAAATTTGTCCTCCAGAGTAGAGAAACATTTATTTCAGCATGGGCCTAGCGCATACCATTTAATCCTTTCCCCCGTAGCATATCATGCAATGTTTATTAGAGCATGTTCTACTTCCCTTAAAAAGAAAAATAAGCTTTTAGACAAACATAGAGACACGGGCTTTATGCCTCCTCATTGGTTTAAAATAAAGAGCCTTTGTCTCAGAATTTTCAGAGTTGAGATAGGTGTGTTTTTCCTTAGTGTGTGTGTGTGAAGATCTCTGTCTAGATATGTGTTATGCACGCTCTGTTGATGGAAACCAGGAAAATGTCCCGGTCACAGGAGCTTTGCCTTTAGAAGCCCAGTTCCAGTCTCCCTGACGGCCCTCAGAACGTCAGGCATGTTCTCGGACACTTCCTTTTCATGCCTCTGTCATCTCTGGCGCAAGTATCTTACTTTCCCAGGGAGCTACACTGAAACACATGCAGAGGAAAACAAATGAATTCTTCCTCCCTTTTCTGTTTTCTTCTTCACCCTTCAGTATTTGTTGAGAACTGTCCATGTGCCAAGTGAGCACTTTGGAGCTGGAAGAAATGTCTGAACTGAGCCCATTCAGAGTCTGAGATTAAGGAGATGGAGGCTTAAGGAGTGATCGGCCCAGGCCATCCAGTGAGAGAGCTTTGGGCTGCAATTCTAGGCCTTCTGATTGCTGCTGCTGTCTGTTACACCATGTGCTTGTAAAGCGGTTTTTCTGTTTTTTGGGTTTAATGGAAGTGAAAAAAGCAGGAAAGAGTAAGAAGGAAGAGTCTGAAGCAAAAGTAAATATCTGCAAGATCACTTTGTTTACAATCACATTCTTCTTTACACCGTTTGCTCATTTTTAAAGCCATGATCATCATTTTAAGATCTCCATAAGTTAGTGTAAGAGTCATTGAACAATTTGATCTTACTAATTAAACTCACTTTAAAGTGAAAGTCTTAGTAGCTCAGTTGTGTCTGACTCTGTGTGACCCCATGGGCTATATCCCGTCAGACTTCTCTATCCGTGGGATTCTCCAGGCAAGAATACTGGAGTGGGTTGCCATGCCCTTCTCCAGGGGATCTTCCTGTTTTTTATTTACAAGCCCTGTTAAGAACTATTGAATTTAAGGGTGTTTAATCCCTCTTCTAATTATATAAGTTTGTTGGCAAAATCTTGAACAGGAGAAAATGACAGCATAACAAAATAAAATTGTTACTTTTTGGAGGCAGTATCCTTTAATGGGTCATACTGCCATGCCAAAAAACCTGACTTTACCGAAAAAGGCTCGGAAATAAGGAGGGAGAAATCACTCTATACAGCTTATGCCATCTGAAGTGCAGTTTCATTCAGACTCATTTTACAGGCTGTGACCTCCATCATTTTCATCATTCACTTTGTGCATTTCTGAAAACTGAGTGGTGGCCTGAAATGAGGTGAGTTGTAGACCTGTTCTGTCCAATACAGCAGCCACTTAGCCACATGCAGCATTTGAACATGTGCTATGTGGCTGGTCAAAACTGAGATTTTTGTGAGTGTAAAAATACACAGCAGACATCAAAGACTTAGTATGAGGAAAAAAGTAAATATTTTAACAAGTGTATTAGGTTAAATAAAAACATTATTTAAATTGTTTTATCTCTTGACTTTTGAGTGTGCCTACAGACGCAATTTAAATTACATTTGTAGCTTGGATCATATTTCTGTTTCAGACCAAACATATAGCTGAATGTGGAACTTCTTTTTAGCATCCATCCTGAAGTTTTTGCTGTTTCTCTTACCCTGTTAAATGCAGCCACTCTGCTGTCACCCCTTACATTTCTGCCTTTATATCTGAGCCCATGAGTGTTGCAGCTGCATGAATTGAATGGCAGCAGAGCCCTACCCCACTGCGTTTTTTCCTAGGAGGCATTTTTACTGTATTCATTCAAATGTCATTTATTAGATGCCTATAATTGAGAACATTTGTGGAAGGTACAGTGTGAAGAATTTGTGGGGCTCAAGAGGCACTTTAACTAGTGGTTCCTGCTCTCTGGAACTCACAGTATGGTGAGGAAGATTAAACATGTACAGCATTGTAAGTGGTGGAAAACAGATCACGCTAAACATCTTCATTTCGACATGGCATGAATGCAGGGCTTTAATTCTTTTTGGTCTGCTTCAGTTCTCCACCAGTGTGCTGACACGTGAACACATTTGGCACACCACGTCTCTCGTAGTCACTGTACTCTTTCAAATGAACAGAGTTGAAGTAACCCCCAACAGGACATGGGCTCGCCGATATCTATAAAACCGGAGAAATGGGGTTTGTGGAGAGATCTCAGGTGCGGTTCCAGAGTCAGAACAAGCTGTGAGTAGCAAGCAGCTCAGTCTGCAGATGTGAACAGTGGGTGAATTGTACCCAGAGAGGAGGATGGCAGGATCGTGTGAGCACAGGGAGACACACTCCTTCGTGCAAAGCCCAGCCAGCCCACATAGAGTGGACTTTTTTCCCTCTGTGGGAAGCCCTTTTCATTCTGGACTTGGGGGCTAGGAAGTACACAGTGAGGCTTGTGTTGATCCTTTTGACGAGGAACTTGGTGAACTATAGCAGCTCTCTTCTCATGGTCGTACGAACCTTCTTTGCCTTTTCATTTTTCTTTCTTTATTTGACTCAGCAAATACAGAGCACCTATCTACTGTGTCTGTGCCTGTAAGGATTAAAGAAATGAATTAGCACAGTCCCTGGCTGAGGAAACCTCCAAGCTTGATGAGAAAGTAACACGCTTAGGATGGTGCCTGCTACATAATAAACACTCTGTAAATGGAAACTGTGCTGTTCTGTTAACTGGGAGAGGAGTCCGTCTGTAGAGACTGTCAAAACGGATAGCAGTAGCTGCCGTAGACTGAGTTTTACTGTGCACCATGCATTGTATTGGTAGACACTTTGCTTAAATGCCCACAGCCGTCATTTAGTATAAAATGTGTGCTTACTTCGGTGGACTGTGTATTTGAGAGGTGAAGCTATTGAGTGAAAGAGCGCAGAGGAGGGAAGTTGAGGACGCACTGGAGGAGGTGACCTTTGGGCAGGTCTTGAAGAATGGCCAGAGGGTGAAGAGAGCCAAGGGGTTATCAGAGGGGAGATTTTCTTAGACTTCCATGTTTTCTCTTCTCCTTTTTCCCCCTGGACTTCCCACTGTGCTCATCCACCCGGAAGATTTCTTGGTCATTGGTGGAACATCTCAGAGCTGGAGAGATGCCTGACTCTTGACATAATCTGTAAGTGAATAGGGGAACTTGCTCCTGTCTTTTGGGAGATGAGTGGGAATCCAGTAAACACACAGATCATGTCTGTAGGGTGACATTGGTCTTGTCACTTTCACAGTCGAGTGGGAACAGCCTTCAACCAAGTACTGTTGGGTAATCTACTACCCTACTCACCGGTGTGGCCTGTTTTATTTAAGCAGCTGTCATGTGTGACAACACAGATTTACAAGATCATTTTTAAGTGAATGGTCATTCACTGTGAAGTTGCTTTAAAAAGTAAATTCTCAGAGTATTTTTGTTTGGTGGAATTGTGGGCAATAAAATCATTAGGAAAACCAAGGTCTTGACCTCTCAGAATTAGTAATGTAGAAGAAAAAAGGAACTCTCTTATACATGTTAACCCATACAATCTGGCCAGAGAGGTATGAAATTCAGAGTAAGAAGAAGTAGTGTCCTTAAGAAAGGTTCATAAGGGAGTGACATTTGAGATGATGCTGAAATAATTTAATAAGGAGAAATTAGAAAGGGAGTATGCTTTGATGCATTTTGCAAAAAATTGATGTGTATGTTTGGAGGTGTTTCTTTCCCTAAAATTAAATTATTTTGAGAAAAGTATTGGGTTAATCACTTTCTGCCTAGAGAGGAGTTGAAAAGTACAAAAATTATTTTGGGGAAAAAAAATGCTTTTTAATTTTCAAGAATTCTTTTGTTTTGTCTCTATAACTAGACCAAAAGCGACTAAAGGACAGAAACACATGCCTAATGTGTCTCTGAGTTCCCTGTAGTACCTCAAACCGCGAGCAGTGGCAATTAGCCAGAATGCTTTCTGGATCAACTGTTTTATAATTGGAGAAAGTGTGCAATTAGTGAAAGTGTGCAAGTAGAAAGAGGTATGCAGTTGAAAGTACCTTTACATTTGGTATTTATGGATCAGAAAAATGATTACAGGTCACATTTCTTAGAACCCTGATGGCTCTCTCTTTCTTCAAGGAACATAAAAGGTGCTTTTTTTCTTTTTTTTTAAATGGCAACTTGAATTTTGCTGACCTGCCAGTGAAATGAGACTTTTCAATAAGAGTGGAGTTTCTCTGCGGTGCATCCTGCCTCTGCGTCCTAAGGCACGTTTGCCTCAGAGTGTGTATCACCCAACACATCTGCCTTATTGAAAACAGCTTGTGATCCCTTTACAGGATGTTCAGTGGTTCACAGAGATGCAAAGTGAACATTTTTAGGAGTGTGCTGAAGGTGGGACCAATGTGTCCATCAAGCTTCAGGGAATTAAATGCTGGTCTGAGTTTTACAAGCTGGAAACTAAGAGGAGGGAGTGGGATTCCAAGCAGGTGGAGTTGCATTTCATTGAAAACAGTGAAGACAGTGGTTTTCAGATTTTAAAAACAACTGGGGAGCATCTGTACCTTTGGTTCTTTTTCTAGTTGAAGGCTCTTGGAAAATGTGGGTTGCTTTACAAAAGAGTTAACAATGTTGATTGGCATTGGTGAAATATGAAAATTATACTTGGTTTATACAGATTTGATTTTTTGGGGGGGGTCAGTTGTATGCATTAAAAAGTCCCCCATCTCCTATTCTCAAGATACCAGTGACTTCATAATGAATAGGTAAAATAAAGATTTAGGAATTCTAGTGAAATTACTTAGAAGTCTTAAATAAATATATTTCTCTAGTATAATGTGCTGGCTTAAGAAAAAATGATTTATTACCTTTTTATTTGAAGTGGTTAGTTTCCAAAGAATAACTCTCAGGAAAATAGTTTAGTTATCTCTTTTGAAATGTCAATGATTTTGTTTTGAACTTTTTATCTTGTTCTGGGGTATAGTCGATTAACAACCTTGTGATAGTTTCGGGTGAACAGTGAAGGGACTCAGCCATATGTGCGTATCTGTCCATTCTCCTCTAGACCCCTCTCGCCTCCAGGCTGCCACATAACATTGAGCAGAGTTCCTTGTGCTATAGAGTAGGACCTTGTTGGTTATCCACTTTAAATGTAGCAGTGTGTACATGACCATCCCAAACTCCCTAACTATCCCTTCCCATTGGCAACTGGAAATGTCAATGATTTCTGTATGAGAAAATCAAAATTTCTTTAAGACCTAAGAAAACCATGTCCTCTTTTGTTACAAACCTTTGTGATTAAGTTAAATAATTTTTTTAAGCCAGGAAAAGAAAGATAATTGTTTGTGAACACTAGTTTATTTATAGTACTAACGGCACCCCACTCCAGTACTCTTGCCTGGAAAATCCCATGGATGGAGGAGCCTGGTGGGCTGCAGTCCATGGGGTTGCGAAGAGTCGGACCCGACTCAGCGACTTCACTTTCACTTTTCACTTTCATGCATTGGAGAAGGAAATGGCAACCCACTCCAGTGTTCTTGCCTGGAGAATCCCAGGGACGGGGGAGCCTGGTGGGCTGCCGTTTATGGGGTCGCACAGAATCGGACACGGCTGAAGTGACTTAGCAGCAACAAGATTGCAGGGGAAATGATCATGCTACCTTAGATAAATTATTTTAAACTTTTACACACTATTTTCGTAAGTCATACCAAATAGCTATTCTCACAACAAATAATTATACTTGATGTGGTCATACTAGTTTATGCTCGTGAACCCTGGAATGATGATGCCGGAGAGGACTCATCTAGTGACCGAATCTCTATTTGACCATTAAAGGCCACAAGTTCCCTGAAAAACTGCATCTGAAAGTAATGAAACATTTAAAAATCTGTCTTGCAGTTTGAACTTCTACTTTTTCCTAAGAGTTCCTCATGTCCATTCCATGTTCTTGTCTGCATTTCAACTTCTTCTCCTGGTATTATGTTTATTTATTGAGAAAGTATTACGTACAGTGACTGCTCTGTATGAGATATGACCCAGACACCAGCCTAAGACAAAGCCCCTGCCCCTGCCAGGTTTGCCTTTAAGTGGAGCTGAGACCCACACAAGAAGAACTAAGCCATGGAACAGGACCGCCTGTGAACTAGTGCCGTGGGCGATGGAGAGTGCTCTGAAATTTCATAGAAGGATTGGCGGGGAAATCACTGGCAGCCTTTCTTAAAGAAAAAAATGACAGCAAAAATCTTTCCAGTTGCTTTGAGTTTTTAGGAAAATCCTTCAGATTTCTGGGCTTAACTTTCTTATGATAAATGTTGAGTAAAATCATAACCCATACTCCGTGACTGGCTTGAGGCGTGCCTATTCTAAAATGCTTGTGATCACAGGTTTTGAAATTTGAGACATAATTCAGTTCAGGGAGAGGCCAGTATTTGGCAGGCAAAGAACAAGTGTGTCTGCCAGTACTATCAGAGCCCTTTGAGAAAACGCTTTTAACATTTGTCTGAATTTGGGAGTGGGGGCAAGTGCCTAAAATGAAAATTTCATCTTCCTTTTTATGATCAAAACCAACTTTAGACTGTTAACTAGTTTGTTAGAAATGAAAGTTGGCACAGAATTTGGAATGATTGTTGTTAAGGGTAGACCCCCAGTTTTGGAGTGGATTTCATTTTATTTCAAGTGACATTACTGTGAATATAGATCTTAGCTTTCTAATCTTGTATGCACAATAGCAAACTGTTACCCGTAAGTTTCTGGAAGGTATGAAAAATTAACATACAGGAGATAAATTATGATTTCACTGTATGTAGCAGCTACTAAGAGGAATTCATTGGAGTCTAGAGGGAAACAGTACCTAAAAATTGGACAGGAGCCTCTGTTGGCTGTTTAAAGCCAGGAGAGTTGACTTAAGTCAAAAGGAAAGGAAAATACCCTGGAATTGAAAGTTAAGTGTTATAAAGATGCCATCAAAGGGAGGTTGTGGAATCTCCTTTTCTGGAAATGTTTAAAAACAAGACAGATCTTCATCTCTCAGGAGAAGTGTTGAAATTCTGTCCTGCCTTGAGGCAGGAAGATTAACTGGATTATGCCTGTGTGGTCTCTCAAGTCTTTGGAAGAGCCCTAGAATGCAGTAAATATTTCACACTCTGTTGGCTGGAACTGTTGTTTCATAGCTGTTCATTTTAACCTTGGTTATTCTGAGACCAGAGTGAATGTTTGTATACATAACAAAATTGAATTTGGATTTGAGGTTGATGATATAAGTTGTGTGTGGACCTGAATCCATTTAAAAGCACTGAAGTACAGGTGGTGCTGAAAATATTCAGAGTGTAACATTGTCTTTTGGTGATGTGGAAGGTACCTGCTTTCTTCCAAGGTCTCAATGCCAGTAATCATTTAATAAATAATTATAAAGCAACTACAGTGGACACTGCATGATACAAATAAGAATTAGGTACGGTTCCTATGCTACCTTTGTCTAGCAGTAGAGGTAAAACCTATGCACAGATCATATACAGGGTAAGTAAAAAAATAATTGTGATAGGAGTCACAAAAATAGGATTTAACAGTATCGTGAGAGTTCAGAGAAGAGAAAGCTGATCCCTTTGGGTTTAACCAAAGAATGCTTCCTGGACGAAAAATATATTGGCACGGGCCTTAAGGAGTGTGGAGCATTTTGAAGGGTGGAAACGAAGCAAATGACGGGTGGAATTGTACTAGTAACTCCAAGGTATGGACAACTTCAGCTGAAGCATGTGGCTGTTGGGAGACTTAGGCTGGAAAGTTCCCTTAGGGCCAGTTTCTAGGCCCGGGTCAGAGTGTTTGTTTCTGACTGCCCAGTGCTTACAATACCTTGGAAATGGTTAAATGTTCAAGAGTCTCTGTCCACAGGAGGATTGCATTTTACTATTGGCGTTGCATGGGGGAGCAGGGAAGGCTGGGACAAGGAGCCAAGAAAACAGATGCTGAGTCCCCTGAGTCAGTTAGCTTGAGGAATAGGATGGTGATGCTGAGAAACAGTAGCTTCAGGGCATGGTACTGGGTGTTACTCCAGAAAGGGTCGCTGGGCTTCCCAGGTGGCTCAGTGGTAAAGAATCTGCCTGCCAAGCAGGAGACACAGGTTCAATCCCTGGGTCAGAAAGATCCCCTGGACAAGGAAATGGCAACCCACTCCAGTATTCTTGCCTGGGAAATCCCATGGACAGAGGAGCCTGGCAGGCTATAGGCCACGGGTCGCAAACAGTCGGACATGACTTAGCGACTAAACAACAAGAAAGGTCTCCTCATCAAAAGAAATTGGAGAAATAAAGTTACACAACCAAATGGGTTTATGTATGGATACCAAGGGGGAAAGGGGAGGTGGGAAGAATTGGGAGGTCAGGATTAATATTTAATACATATACACTGTCGATACTATCTGAAAAATAGATAACTAATGAGAACGTACTGTATGGAACAGGAAATTCTACCTAATGTGCTGTGGTGACCTGAATGGGAAGGACAGTCCAGAAGGGAGGGGATATATGTCCCCATATATATCCCCATATATGTCTCCATATATGTATGGCTGATTCATTTTGCTGTACAGTAGAAACACAGCATGGTAAAGCAACTATACTCCAATAAAAATGAATTTTTAAAAAATGGGTTTACTTGCTGAAGACTTTTCAGCACCTTTAATGTTGAGAATTGCATAGAAAACCTTAAACAGGGTAAAATATGCACCATTTCCAACGTGGTATAATCCTTATTTCACGGACTGTCTCAGGAAACTGCTGTCCCTTGGTGCGTACTTTGGGGAGCATGGCCCTGTGCATGTGGTAAAGATGGCTGGAACATGAGTGGTGGTCGTATGCATGGAAAACAGTGGTTAGAGGTGTGTCCTTATGGAGCAGGGAAGCCTGGAGTGCTGCAGTCCATAGGGTCACAAAGAGTTGGACACGACTGAGCGACTGGACTGAACTGATAGAGCAGCATTAACCATTCCTAGTACATAGTAGGCATTCCATAACTGTACAAAAAGCTAAAGCGTGCAAGAGCGAATTGATATAGTAACAATACTTGGCCCAGGATTGGGAGTCTTAAGATTTCTGGGAATGTGGAAAGTTTTGACAAACCTTTAGCTATGCTAGAAATGATAAGGTCATGGAAAGTTAGGTGGGACTGATTTCAGTGAAAGTTGGTCACTTTAGTATTTCTTGTGAAGCCATGGAAGGTCTACCTGGGCCACCATTTCAGCATCTGCTGAAACTGCAGACTTGGGAGAGAAGCCATTGTCTTTTCTCACTAAAAGTATAATTTAAAATATTTTGGCTAAGAGGTCTGCTTGTTTGAATGTGGAGTAAGTAGCAATTTTCATATATAATTTACTCTAATACAAGAAAATAGCCAATTTAGTCTGAAGGAAACTTCAGAATTAATAAAGAGTCATACTTCTGGTTTTTGTTTTTTCTTTTAAATCAGACAGAAGCAGGCATCCTCATCAGTGAATTGTTTTTCAGTCTGATTCACTCATGGAAGTTAATAAGTTTTTAAGTTTAATATTCTGTTCTTTTATCCAGGTATTTGCATTTGATTATTGCTTTTGGTCCATGGATGAATCCAACACTACAAAGTATGCTGGTAAGTTGATTGTCTCTCTCCACTTGATGTTGGGCCTCTGGCCTCTTCTTGCATTACATCTGTTTTCTTTAATTATTCCAGAGTTCTGTTTTTTTCCATAAAATTTGCACTCATTCTTTCCAATTCTAGCATGTGGGCTTTGAAGCCAGTAAGATTTGGTTTCAGGATCTGGCTCAGCCACGTACTTGCTAAGAAACTGCAGACAGGTTCCCCCTCTCTGCCCCCAAGCTCCTTAAGCTTCAGGTTCTTCACCTGTGAAGGGGGTATGACGTATCTTTAGAGGTGTTCCAAGGATTGGAGATGACGGGGAACCACCTTAAGCTGTGTTGCGGTTATCACACGAAAAGGAGGTTAATGTGTCCTGTCTTCCCTCACCTCTGACTTGTAGAGGATGCTCTGCTCATGTAAACAAGCAACGACAGATGCTGTTGGTTTTCAGGACCCTCTCACGTCCTGAGTGTTCTAGGGTAGTCAGTGGTGATGTGAACTAAAGCTCTTCTTTCTTCAGGGAAACATGGCCTCCTGGCCCCACATTTTGCTACTGTTCCTTCCTTTTGGGGCATTTTATCCCTACTTCATTAAATACAAATGACTGCTATTAATAATTTTATTATTTGTGATCACAGGTGAATCTTCACTTTTCCTAGGAGTTTAAGTAAGCTCAAGAGGGAAGCGCTTGTTTTAGTGGAGGAGGTCTTCATTCCTCTCCTTCTGACTGTGACCCCTTTTCTTAAATATATCGTCTTAATGAGTATTTTCTCCTTACTTATGAGACTCTCAGCTGGGATTTCCCTGGTGGTCCAGCGGCTAAGACTCCAAGCTCCCAATGCAGGGGGCCCAGGTTCCATCCCTGGTCAGGAGACTAGATCCCACATGCCGTAACTAAGAGTCCACATGACTAAGACCTGTGCAGCTAAATACATACATACATGCATAAATATTCAAAAAAAAAGAATCTCAGTTGAATTATTTTTCCATTTACTGAACGAAAGGGCAAGAGGATGATGGAGAGGCTGTAGATCTTAAAAGATTAGAAGGCAAAGGAAGTCATCTGCTTGTAGGAAATTTTGTTTCTTGATAACCTTTTCCTTGCCGCATAAAGAAAATCTGCTGAGAAATTATTTGATATATAGCTTTTGCAAAAGTTAATCTTGAAGTTGGAAAATTCCTTCTGGGGCTCTCATTGAGTAAATAAGCCTTCTTTCCAAACATCATTCCTACAACTTCGGCAGTGTATTTTATTAATGTGAATAGATAATTTTTAATGTTGGCTGTAATTAATTTGTCTTTTTATTAGTCCTTCGGGATGCTAGATAATATATTCTACAGAGTCTGCCTTGACTGTTAGCACTGTGTGTATTTTCATTCTGCTGCTAAGTCACTTCAGTCGTTTGCAACTCTGTGCGACCCCATAGACGGCAGCCCACCAGGCTCCCCCGTCCCTGGGATTCTCCAGGCAAGAACACTGGAGTGGGTTGCCATCTCCCCCGTCCCTGGGATTCTCCAGGCAAGAACACTGGAGTGGGTTGCCATTGCCTTCTCCAATGCATGAAAGTGAAAAGTGAAAGTGAAGTGGCTCAGTCGTGTCCGACTCTTCGTGACCCCATGAACTGCAGCCTAACAGGCTCCTCCATCCATGGGATTTTCCAGGCAAGAGTATTCTGGATGTGTGCTTTTGGATTTTAAAAAAACACTTCATACTGTGACAGAAACAAATGAGGACAAATGCTATGGCTATACAAAGCACAGTCTCTCATTCTGTTCAATTGATATTATTCCGGATGTAGTCAGATACAGCTCCCTGGATTAAAAATCTTACGAAATTCTCAAATACTTTAGAGGACTCCTCATCACTTATAGATAAAATCTATACTCCTTGGATGACTTTTAAGGTCCTTTATTATTAATATATAACCCCATCTACCTTCCCTACCTGCTGCTCCCTGTCTCCCTACCATCCATTCTGTGCTCCATCCCGGTGTGATTGTTCTTCTTATTTAACCCAGGAAGCCAGAAAGAATCAGAATAGTTCCTTAAATATTCATTAAACCTCTACTGTGTGTGCAGCCAAGGAAGCCCTTGAGAAATTAAAACCTAAGTTGGAAAGCAAAAGAACGCAAACAAACAACAGTAAACATTTGGAGATAGTATTTAAGCTCAAATTTTTACAGGTTTATAAGTACTATAGAAAACCCAAGGAGAGGCAAAAATCTGGAAAGACTGAAGTTGCCTGGGAAGAAATCATAAAGGAAATGGGACTGTAACTGGACATAAAAGTTTAGCATAGATTTAACCAAAGGGCAGTATGGAAGGCAGGCTTCCCAGGTGGCTCAGTAGTAAAGAATCCACCTGCCAGTGCAGGAGATGCAGGAGATGTGAGTTCGATCCCTGGGTGGGGAAGAGCCCCTGGAGGAGGAAATGGCCACCCACTCCAGCATTCTTGCCTGGAGAATTCCATGGACAGAGGAGGCTGGCAGGCTGCAGTCCATGGGGTCACAAAGAGTTGGGCAGGACTGAGCACATGCACAGTGTGGAGGGCATCCAGACGAGAGGAAGCGTATGGTGTCAGGGACAGCATGTGGACTCTGAAGTCCACTCTGGTCTAAGTCTCAGGACGCTTGCTTTGATTTTCTTAGACAATTTAATCTCTCTGAGCTATAGTTTCTTTTCTGTAAAATGGGAAGCATGTCAATGATAGTACTTAGATGTTGTTATAAGGCTTCAGTAGGTAACTGCATGAGCTGACCAGTGGAAGGTGCCCATAAATACTTCATTTGGCTTTTTCATAAGTGAGGGTGCAGAAGTGGAAGTGAGCATGGTGTGTAACACTGGTCCAAGCGGAAGATGCATCTTATGGGGAATCAGTGAGAGACTTCCTTGTACATGTTGAGTGAAGCCAGATAACAGGAAATTTTAAAAAGCTAGGCTAAGAACCATTAAAAAAAAAAAAGAGGCTGTTGGAGTGATGTGGTTAATAGAATGTTTTAGGAAGATTGTTTTTCTCTTCCTTTTCTACATCTCTACAATCATATCCTCCATTAACTGCCCATAGAGACCATCCTGGTGTTCTGCAATGTATCACTTATGCCTCTGAATGTAAACCTTTTTCCTACTGGAAATAACTTTATTAAGTACAGATGATAAAATTCAAATGTGAAAGTCAAGATTTCTGTAGCTTTTCACTACATATAGTATGTTGATGAATATATAAAGAGATAAAAATGCTTTCTAAACATACTGATAGCCTAAACTTTACTAAATCTTTGCATGATCACCGTAAATTCCATGTTCCAATTAGCCTGAAACAAGATTTTCTTGATTGATAGAGTAGCATCTATTTACAAAGTGTGGGGAGAAAGTTTCTTATTCTTTAGACACTCCTGAACAGTACAAATGCTGTGACCACCTCGGCAGTAAAATTCTTGCTCACCACTCCCTCAGGTTTTTTGGCACTTATTGCAAATAATCTGCCTAGTAAATATATTGCTAGTAGATTAGTTGAGTGGTTTCTGTACTAATTTGATTTACTTTTTTTTAATTCAATATTTATTTTTTTAATTTATTTATTTTTAATTGGAAGATCTTGCTTTACAATATCGTATTGGTTTCCGCCATATAGTCGTTTTATTTTATATTGAATTATAGTTTGATTTCTTTTCTCTTTAGTTTAAAAAAAAAAAAAAACGTGATTCCATCTTAATTGTGAATGGAAACATTAAGATAGAAGCATTCATTCTCTGATCAGGCATAGAGGAAACGGAGAAAGGGAAGCACATAGTTCCTGAAACCGACCTATTTGTCAGGCTCAATAAAGAATGGCATCATTGATACTGAATCAGAGCTCTTGAGGCAGCTCTCAAAACTCAGAGGGCAGAGAGGAGGTGGGAGGGAGCGAGATGAGTGCCTGGACTGAAAGAGCAAAGGGAGGCTCTTGATTTCATGGGGTGTGTCAATGTTCAATTCTAAGTTATGTTTTATGTTACTCTATTTATTAAAGGCTACTACCGCAAGCAAGAGCTTCCACTCTCAGGCTGATGTAGAAATCCGTAATTCTGTAGTAGGTTTAAGGGCACAGCGCTGGGTTGGGTGGAGTGGTGGAAGCATGTGGGCTTTTAAATCAAACTGCCTGGGTTCCAATCCCGCCTCCAGCACCTTTTTATCTGTGTCAGGTCAGGCGAGTTCTGTTTCCTCTTAGGTTACATAATTATATTAATCCTGCTCGCATAGGTTGATTTGAGAACTGAATGACCTGTTCATGTAAAGTACCTTAAACCATAGGAAAAGCTCACTTAATACTTATCATCATCGCCATCACTGTCTCGCTGTAGCAGTAGTAAGGATAGTAGCATCAGTCCTTTGGAGAGAAAATGCATTGTACGTGCTGGTATCTATGAGACCTGGTTTTGCCACAAACTGCTAAACTTCGGGAGTGTCTGTTTCTTCATCTGGAGAGGGAGGATCTATGGCCTAGAATGGTCTCAGATCTCCTCCAGCTCTCGGATTAAACATGAATCAGACATTTTATGCTGGCTGCACAGCTGTTGCAGTGGACATTTCAGAGGCAAATCAAAGGCTTGTTTGTTAAGCCGTTTGAATGGCATTGAATCATGCTTTGAGACATTGCACATTTTAATTATATTATCGCTTATTACTACCTTTTGGTTAGTGAGTCATAATAATACTTGTCTGTGCATTGTTCTGAATCTTTCAGCAAAAACCTTTGTGACAGGGCTTAAAAAAAAACAAGTAACCTGCAGAATTAGTCTTTCAAAACATGGCATTTCTACATAAACCCATTTCTCCTCCCCTTCCCAAGCCCATAAATATATATACATAAACATAGATCCACACTTGGGATTAAAAAGTCGGTATAAGTCAAGTGATCCTGCTGAAGGCCCATTATTAAGAAAACCATTACTTCTCCATTATTTTCAGTAATAAGAAAAAGGTTGTTATAGTGAAACTTTAGAGCACCATAACAGATAATAGGTCTTTGTAAATGTTTAAATCACTGCTAATTTCATTTAAGGACTTCTTGGCCATAAACCAACAAATTTTTTATCATGTGCCTAAAATGTGTCAGGTTGGTAAATATCAATGACTTCCAGTAACCTTGGTTTTACTTTTCTTCCTATTAGGAGAGTATTTTTCATAAACCTGTTTTTCTATAAATCTTCATACCAAATAGAAATTGGTCTGTGATGGCATTTCTGGGCAATCTATGTGGACATGAACGTTTCCTGACCTGAGAGTCTAAACTGTTGACTTAGAAATTGTATAACAGTTCTCACCATATGGTATGTTGCTCAGATTTGCTGAAGCCTGTGTTTTCAGTTTTTGTAATACCCTGCAATTCAGGACAAATGTTTTTCATCTGATTCTTGTTCTGCTAATGTTTCTTTGTACCATGAGGGGCCGGCTGAGTGCCCCCTAGCCATGGGCAATCTCTGTGGGGAGAGTAGCCATGTCTGAGTCTGTTCTCTTGATGGGAAAGTTTATGTGCTCAGAGGTAGAAACGATTTCTGTTTTATATTATTTAACTGTGCATCAAAATTTACATTCTAAAAAGTGACAGTAGCCGAAATAAAACCAATTTTTTTAAGAGTTTTTTTTTTTTTAATTTTTTTTTAAAATTTTATTTTATTTTATTTTTAAACTTTACATAATTGTATTAGTTTTGCCAAATTTAAGCAGAGTTCCAAAATATTCATTTTAGCATATGGTATTCTTTTTTAAAAAATCTTCACGTGTATGTAAACCCTCAGCAAGTACCTTGCATAGAATTAATACTCAATAATTGTTAGCTGTTCAGTTTGTCAAAACTGTGGAAGTTTTCCCTGTGATTATGAGAAGCAATAGTACTTGACGATGTGAAAAGTTAGAGAGTCACTGGAAGTGGAGCATGCCATCTTAAAAAGATGTTTATAAAACAATCTGTAGAATCCTTCTAGATTTTTCTTTGTCTTTTCCAAATTCTCACCCATTCCCGATTTGACAGTTCTTTTAGTGACTCACCTTTATCAAGTTGTCCCTAAACATCCAACTTTGTTTTCTTAAAACTAGCAACTCCCTTTTGGCGTGTGTTAATTGTGTAATTGTGGAGAAGTGCAACTGATATAAGCCAGTCTAGGAGCAAACACAACTGACCCTTTGTAAGAACATAACTCATCTGCTGGGAGTCTAGAGAGTCGTCTTCCAGCTGGATGATTTAGTATGCAGCGGGCATGCCCCAGTGTATTTTACTGGGGAAGAGAGAATGTTTGTTAATTCAGAAAATTGGGTAGGTGAAAGTCAGTTAAGAAAAATTTTTTGGAGTAGGCGAGGCTGATACTGTTAAATTTTTTAAAAGAGTATATGTGTATTCTTTTTTCTCATCTCTACTCCCAGATTTTTTAATCCCACCCAGCCCTACCTTCTTCCACTTTCCTTTCTTTGTCCACATCTATTCCTTGGGGCTTCCCTGGTGGCTCAGAGGTAAAGAATCCACCTGCAATGCAGGAGATGTGGGTTCGATCCCTGGGTGGGGAAGATCCCTTGGAGGAGAAAATGGCAACCCACTCCAGTTTTCCTGCCTGGATAATTCCATGGACAGAGGAGCCTGGTGGGCAATAGTTCATGGAGTCGCAAAGAGTCAGACATGACTGAGCAACTGAGCACGCATACACATTCCTTAGGGCCTCGGTCCCCAAGCTTTTTGACACTAGGGATTGGTTTCGTGGAAGACAATTTCTCCATGGACTGGGCGGGGAGTTCGGGATGATTCAAGCACACTACGTTTATTGTGTGCTTTATTTCTATTATTGTTACATCAGCTCCACTTCACATCATTAGGCATTAGATCCTGGAGGTTGGGGAACCCTGCCCTAGAGTTATTTCTTGGCACCCAGAGACATTGCTTAACTTAGTTGAGTACGTTCATGGGGTGGATAATAATAACAACAATAGACAATAGAATCCTGAGCACTAGGTTCCCAGCACTGCGCTCATTCCTTTACCTGCAGGAGATCATTTAATTGTCAAAATGCCCAATCAGTAGAATCTGATATTGGCCCCATTTTACAAAAGAGAAAACTGAGGTTCAGAGAGGCCCTGCCACTGGTAGGAGAGCTGAAAGCAGTGGTAAAGGTGGATTTGGGTCCATGACAAGTAGGCGTGAGGACTTTATGGATTCTGCCGCAGTCCTGGGCCCTCCTCTCTTTTCTCTCATCCCAGCAGGAGGCTGTGCTTAGGAAATCATACTGTTGAAGTGCTCTGGCTTGGCATCTAGCCAGGAATAATACTGTTCGCCTTCTCCCTCCTGTCGGAAGTTCTCTGGAATCCTGATTGCCTGTGTTTGGTTTGGCTTTCTTCTCCCCTCCCCTCAAGTGTTGTCAGTTCCGTGCACCCCACAGTCCAGAAGAGATACTGAGTCAGGCCTGCCTCTGTGTCAGAGACTGTGGCAAACCATCGGACAGGTGGAGGTGAAACACAGTGACTTTTTCAGCAGCTGTTGAATGTGAAAGCACCCTCCTGAAAATGACTCCAAATGCGTTTTCTGCGCGGGCCTCACAGGTCTTTCCTCTGAGGCCCTGACGCCTGACCCTCCTCCCCCCCATGACTCAGCCACTTTATCAGGAGACAGAAAAAGGCGCTGAAGTTCACTGCCAGCTGGTGACGGGCCCCAGTGCTGTCGCTGGGCTGGGCACGTCTGTCTGGGTGAGTCACCCAGGCCGTGCTGTGAGGAAGGCTGCTGCGGACTGCGGGGCTGGCCGCTCCCAGAGGCCACTGTGGAAAACGGCCCGCGCCGACCTTTACGCTCCAGGCCTAGGTTCTCAGGGGCCTGGTTCTTACCCAGCCCCTCGAGGGCAACCCTCTATAGTTGACTAAAACTTAAATCTCGTGTCACCGAGTCAAGCCTTGAAAGCCCTAGCTCTTCTGTCTAAAGTCTGTAGTTTGGGGTCATTTAATGTAAACCAGGTTTAAGGCCTCTACCTGTGACCGTTTCTGAGAGTTGTGCTAATTGAGGGAGAGATTTACTGAAACGTAACCCTCGCTCCTTCGGGTTTGTGTGTGGAGTCTGACGGCTCTCGCCCTGTCCAGGTGCTTGGCTTGGGAGCCGTGCCACCTGCCAAGTCCAGACTCGTCACAGTCGCTAGGGCTGTCAGCCTCGGTTAGGAGTGGAAAAACACCGTCCCAAACGCACAAGCCCAGGAATTCCAGGTCATAAATATATGTATTTTATTTTTTCACTCTAACTCCAGTGAGAAAAGAGATGGGAGAAAGAAGAAAGACTGGAGGTTCTGTTTAAAGTGATAAAATGGTGTTAAAACTCTGACTGCTCTTCCAGGTCACTACTTTAGAAATATTCTGTGTTTATGTCGTGTCCAGCCCTGGATCTCCAGACTGAGTGCTTTGGTCAGCCCTGATGTGTGTGAGGCTGGCTTGATTCATGCAGATTGTGAATGAGACAAGATTGTGCCCTCTTCGGGGCTTTCCCGGTAGCTCAGTGGTAAAGAATCCACCTGCAATGCGGGAGACTCAGGAGATGCGGGTTCAATCCCTGAGTGGGGAAGATCCCCTGGAAAAGGAAAGGGAAACCCATTCTGATATTCTTGCCTGGAGAACCCCACGGACAGAGGAGCCTCGTGGGTTACAGTCTATGAGGTTGCAAAAGAGTTAGACACGACTGAAGTGACTAAGCACGCATGCACATGCCCTTTTTGAGTTTCGGGGGGTTTTTTTGGCCACGCCGCCTGGCCTGTGAAACCTTAGCTCCCTGACCAGGGATCGAACACATGTCCCTTGCATTGGAAGTTCAGAGTCTTACCCACTGGACCACTAGGAAGTCCCAAGTTATGCCCTCTTATTTTGTTCTCACCTTTCCTAGAGCATAGCCACTGTGAAGAGTTGGTGTATGTATGGTATGCACTTTCCCTCCCACCCCTGGCTTCTCTTCCTCTGTACTTCAGTATCAGGGCCGTGCTATAGAGAGAATTCCCTTGTTTCCTCAGCTCCCAGTGCACATGCCTGGTAGCTCTGAGGCCATTGCTGCTGTTCCCAGGAGGGACAGGCTATGTACAAGTGTGGAGACTCAGGGTGTTAGCATTGCAGAGGTCTGTACCATGTGTGACTCAGGGCTGGGTGGGTCAGGTCTTCTGTGGCTTGGCTTGCAGAAATTCCGATCAGGAACCCTCTCTACCGTTCTGACATCGTGTTGTGGGTTGCTGTGGGCATGCCTGTGTTTTAAGACTTGTCCACACGGTTATAGGCGTCTAATCATAAGCCCCACAGAGGAAATTGGCATCTTGGTCATGGTTCTGAACAAGTGAGATCACGTTTGCCCTGTGGACTCCCCGCACCTGGCACGTGGAGCTGGCATCGGTAGAGTGGCTGTCTCCTGTTGGGCAGGGATCCTGCGGAAAAGCCACAGGCTCTTGGGTTGGACCAAGTTGTGCCTAGGTGTGGTTTGTCTGGGACAGAAAGAAATTCTCATAGATCCTTCTGCTTCCATCAGGACTTCTGGCTTTTCCCTTCTGGGCTGACATTCATTCTCCTAGACAAGGGCACTTCATTCCATTTGTGAACTGGAGTCAGGAAACATTAAGGGTGGGAGTAGAGCATCTTTTATGGATTCCCCGATTCCCACCATCCAGCATAATGAGCTCCTTTTTTTTTTTTTTTTCTTTTTTTGTTCGTTAACTAAGCTTCTAAAAGCAGTGGACAAGTTACTTTTTCCTGTACTGAAAAAAAAGGGATTCCTGTGTTTAAAAAGGAACAAAGTAAAAACAAACACCTTCAGTCTTTTGGATAAACCAAACTCTCTTTACTCGACTGTGTAATGGTCTTTGATGGTTAATATTCTCTGTCCATCACAGAGTAAAGTGTAGCCATTGTTCCTGTATCATGGAAAACTGATTATGCTGAGGAGGGCAGAAGAGCGTGTGGCACCTACATGGAATTTTTAGGCTTTGGGAGACAGTGTTGGCTTTTTTTAAATGATTGTTTATTGTACCAGTGGTGATTGAAGGTCACCAAACCAAAGAATTGATTAAGTATAACTCCAGCCAGGGATTCATAGAGCTACAAAGGCACCAGAATAAAAAAAAAAAAAAATAAGGGGAGCTCTGTAGAGAATATTTCTGTTTAGTTTATTGATATGATTTATTAAGTTGCTTTTTCCCCTGAACCTTTCTGAGAAATCTTAATGTTATTAAAAAATGGTAAATATCTTTCCTCCGCTGGACAACTTGGGTTGGCATATACAGCTCCGAATAATTAATGATACTGTTTCTTCTTCCTCTTCTCATTATGACCCGGAACACACACACACTTGTTCACATGCTCCTTTTTTTCTCTCACATGTGAGTAAACCATCATAAAACTTTGAAAGTGGGACCCCTAGAGGCGCTAGAGAAATAGCAACAAATGATTCCTTTAATTTTTTTTCCTAAGAATAAGTGTCTTTTATCTTTAAAATGGGATTGGATTGTCTCACAGATTTGTTGCAAAGATGGAGGAGCTATTTAAGGAAAAATAATTAGATGAGTACCTCCATCTTTATACCAAAATTAGTTTTAGTTGGTTAAAAATTTAAGAGATGATATTAATTATGGATATTAGCTAAAATATATTCTAGACTTACAATGGCCAGACACTCTGCTAAGTGCTTTACTGTACTGCCTTATTAAATCACACCAGCAATTCAGTAAGAGAACAAGTATTATTCCTGTTTTATTAATAAAGGAGATCTTGCCCAAGGTTACACAGCTAATAAGCAGCATTCAAGTTTGGAAATAAAACTGGAAAAACCAAAATAAGACTAGAAGAAGAGATGCGTGAATAGCTATGTAATTTGGGGTAATGATAATCCAGAAGGATTTTGAAAGTGTAATGTATACCATAAACGAAAATCATAAAGGAAAAGATAAGAGATTTGAATGTGAAAGACCAAAAGCTTTTGTATGACAAAGAACAGCATAAGACCGAAAGGTAAATGACAGCCTGGGAGAAATATGTACAGCATGTGACAGACCAAAGGCTAGCATCCTTAATATATGATGGGCATTTTTGAATGAATGCTTAACCAGTTACTAAACCAATTGATTTATACAAGTAAACCTAGGACTCAGTCATTTTACTGAAGAGCAAATACAAATGGACAATAAACTAAGGAAAGGAAGATTTTAATGTAACAAAGCAAGGAGCTTGCTTTTTCTGTTAATCAAAATCAGGAAGAATGATAATAGAATTGTTGAAGTTGTAGAAAGAAAGACTCTTGCATTGCTAGAGGAGTTAGTAATTCAATGTTTTTGGAGTTTTGCCTAGTAGAGTTAATAGAAAAGTGTACATAGATAAATATGTAAGGATAAATATTGCAGAAAAAAAGAAAAAGAAGACAATCTGAGTATCTCTAATAGGAAACTGCATCAGTAATGCATACAGCGGAAACTAAGCGGGGCTATTAAAAAATGTAATGTTGATGTATTTTTGTAGAACAGGGAAAGTGTTCATTATTTCTTGTCTTAAGAGTAAATTTCCCTTGAGACATGAAGCCATAGTGATAAAATGGATTCTGGTCTCGCTAGAATCCAGCCTTGCTTAGATTTGTAAAAATCCATGGACTTTACAATATGGTTCTTTGTATTTACCCTTTTATAAATTGTGCTTTGGGGTAGCTATTTAAAGACAGAAAGAAGAAAGATTCTTTTCAGAAACAGAGTATAATTGTTTTCCACTTTTTCATATTCCATTTTGTGTTTCCAGTTTTTTTTCCTTTCCTAGTTATAACCAAAACTTTATTAAATACAGTAAGTCTGAATTGCATTCTGTCTGTCAAATGTAACTAAGTACTTAGCTAAAAGACCTTGACTTCTTGGAAAACTTACGTATACATTTAGTGGACATCAAAAAGACTTATTTTTTTTCAGTCACATAGATTTTGTTTTAATGACTAGGAGGTAATGTGGGTGTCAGTAGTATCTGTAATTTTTATCAAAATTATTCAATTAGTAGTTACAGATGATGTTAACATGTGTGTTCACACCCTAGCACCTTGTTCAACAAAGACTATTGTGGTCTTTGGGGCTCATTGGAATTTCAGAAACAGCTGTATTTTGACCAAAGTGTAAATCCTACAATTAACGTTTTTAAGTTCAACAAACAGTATTTTGAAACCTTTGCCATCACTAACAAGGAAAGGGGCCCCCATTTAAATACACATTAGACAGACGATGAAGGATCTGGGTAGCACTGAAAGCTTTTCAGCTTCCATATACGATCTACTCATGCTATGTTTATAATGTATTTAAATAAAAGTTTTCTCTGAAAAAAAAATGCACATTAATCTGAGAACAGCAATGTCACCAGGGACAATTCCGTAATTAAGAGTGCATACATGTGCCAGGTACTCTGCTAAGATGCCACAGCTCTTGTTTTCAAAGGAGCTCACAATTCAGTGGTCTAGAAAGATGTGGGGGAAAAGGTACTGGAGTGTAATGGGTTTTGAGAGTTTGTTTAAAAAAAAAATTACCATGGAAACCAGAGATGGGAGTAACTGATTTCCAGTGTCATGCAGCCTGAGTCACTGATGATGGATGGGCCTCAGTCCACTGGGAGTCACCACCCATAGACCCAGGTCTGCCTCTCTCTGGTGGCCATGTCTGGGGCAAATGACTTACACTTTCTTAGTGGCCCCCTTATCTCCTTATTGATCACGGTCCGTACCTACCTCATCTGGGTATTGCACAGATTCAGCGATATAGATAGAATATGTAAATTGTACTGCAAACAGAGCAGTTGACAAAAAGATTAATTTTTCTTAACATAAATAATAAAGGTATGTAGGTTTAGTGGGTTTCCCTGGTGGCTCAGTGGTAAAGAATCCACCTGCTAAGCAGGAGACGAATTCAATCCCTTGGTGGGGAAGACCTCTTCCCCCTGGAGAAGAAAATGGCAACCCACTCCAGTATTCTTGCCTGTGAAATCCCATGGACAGAGGAGCCTGGCTGACAGTCAGACAACTTAGCAACTAAATAGCAACAATAATACAGGTTAAATAGGTTAATTCATATACTGTTTAATATTTGCAATAATTTAGAAATAGGTCAAGCTGAAATTTATTCTTGTATTTTTACCTGGAACATTCTTTTATCATTTGTTATTTTTACTGCAACTTGAGTTTACATACCCTGAGTTGTTGTTATCAATTGATTCATCATAAACCTATTTCATATAGCTCTATATATAGCATTCATTCTTGAGTGGGTTTTTTTTTTCTTTCTTTCTGTTAATGATCTTTGGTTTAAAAAGGCCTTTCCTACCAAGGTAAATGAAACCTTGTGACCTGGCCTTGAAAAAAAACATTGAGAAAATAATCCCTCATAATTCCAGCCTACTCAGCATCAGAGCAGAAACCAGAAAGTATTCCATCTCACTCCCTGATAAAAGAACAGATATAAATCCTTGATAAGTTAATGACTTCAAACTCCGTGAAACCAGAGTAAAAGCTCTTTGACCACAGTGCTTCTCTGCAGTTAAGTCCTTTTCATTGAGTCAAGTTCTTGCTTTTTTTTTTTCAAGTTACTAAATATGAGTCAAAATCATGAATTATGGTCAGGATATTTGATCCAGCCAAGTCTTAAAGTATCTTGTCCCCACCCTCACCCCACTCCCTTCCTGGGAGCTGGTTAACCAGTGTGGAAGATCAAATGAGATTGCTCCATTCATCTGTTTGTGCCAAGAAAGCGGTGCTTTTTGAAGGCTTTCGATGGCACTTGGGTCCTGGCTAGGAACCACCATCAGGTCGCACAGGCCTGAGCAGAAGCTGTGTTTCGTTCCCCTACGCAACAGGGGTGTATGTAATTCTGCACTACAGGGCTCAGGTCCAGATTTAAGCCTGTTTTGGCATGGGCCTTGGGAATACACGTGGAATAGGGAAAGTCCTTTGAGGAAATATATGAGAAAAAAAAATCAATGGATATGAAAGATTGGCAACAGGGTGGGTAAGATATTTTCTTTTTTAAAAAATTATTTTAATTGGAGGCTAATTATGTTACAATATTGTAGTGGTTTTTGGCATACATTGACATGAACAGCCATGGGTGTACATGTGTCCCCCATCCTGAACCCCCCTCCCACCTCCCTCCCATCCCATCCCTCAGCATTGTTCCAGTGCACCGGCTTTGAGTGCCGTTTCATGCGTCAAACTTGGACTGGTGATCTATTTCACATATGGTAATATACATGTTTCAATGCTATTCTCTCAAATCATCCCACCCTCCCAGAATCCAAAAGTCTGTTCTTTATATCTGTGTCTCTTTTGCTGTCTCGCATATAGGATCATCATTACCATCTTTCTAAATTCCATATATATGCATTAATATACTGTATTGGTGTTTTTCTTTCTGACTTACTTCACTCTGTATAATAGGCTCCAGTTTCCAGATATTTTCTTAATGAGCACAAGATTCTTAAACTTAACTATAACATAAAGGCAATTTTGGAAATGTGTCTTTAGTGGATAAGAATTTTGACAGTCCTTTATTCTTCTCCATGTATTTGTGTATATGCGCATACACATAGTCTTCGGGTAGTCTTCCTAACCCTTATTTTTAGGAAGCCCCTTACAGTTATAGGCTTCTAAAAAAAAAAAAAATCCACATATTCTACCAACATGTTTTAAATGCCTCTTTGGTAGAAGTCAGAAGTTGAGAAATAAGTTTATATAAATTTGGTATATTTTCTTCTGATCCAATTTTTTCTTTAACTTTAGCACACATAGAGAACACATATACATACTATTGGACATAAATTTTTACATTATATGTACAGTCTGAACACAACTTTTTAAAAAACTCAACAATGTTTTTGAATTCTGCTGCTGCTGCTGCTGCTGCTTTTAAGTCACTTCAGTTGTGTCCGACTCTTTGCAACCCCATGGACTGCAGCCCACCAGGCTCCTCTGTCCATGGGATTTTCCAGGCAAGAGTACTGGAGTGGGGTGCCATAGCATTGCTTAAACACATAGATTTGTTTTGCTTTTTTTTTTAAGATGGTGTGTTTAAATATTCCATCATATAAAATACATTTTATGCATCTACTACTCCCTTACTAATTGGCGTTTAACTTGATTCCAACTTTCAGTATTATAAATAATGCTGTGTGAACATCCTTTTACTGGGGTCTCTTGGGGATTGGGTCTCTAGGGCAGATGCCCCATAGTGGGCCAGAGAGCGAGGACATATTCCTTTTTCTTGGTACTGTGAGGTTTTCCTTAGAATGGCTGCATTCATTCATTCTCCCATCAACAGTTGATGAAAATACCTATTTCTTCAGTTCAGCTATATTGGATATTGTCATGTGTTGCGTGTTTTTTTTTTTTGCCAGCCTGATGATTGAAAATATTGTTTCATGTTTACACTTTTAATTTGAGTCCCATTCTGCAGCTGTGATATGTCATAACACAATGAAACTGCTAAAATCAGATGCATGAAAGAAAAACATACACTCAAGAGCTTATGTTATATTGCATTATTTCCAAATGTAAAAGGAATTGTCATTTGGATAAAAAGATTAAACTGACTAATTCTCTGGACAAACATTTATTAAGCATTTCATACTAGGCACTAGGATTACAGAGATAAACAGATTATGGACTGACATCAGTCAGGGGCTCCAGTAGAGGAAAGAGGTACTTCAACCAGTAATTTCTGCATAGAGGAAGGAGAAAATCACTTTAATTCTCTTGATGGTGGGGATTGCATGTTAGAAAGACATCAATTTTAAAAGGCGGTAAATGCCTCATTAAATGTTTTAAAAAGATTTTCACACCTTTACTCTTCACCTGGGCACTACGTGACATAAATAGTCCACGACAGAACACCCCTAGGAGTCGCAATGAGCTGTAGAAAGACTCACAGATGAGAACTTGTTCCCTAACCCCCATGGGAACACATGTGGGTTATCTGTGCTCAGCACACCCCCTCTACCAGCGATGAACTGTTTCTCAGCACGTGGCATGTACTTAGCACCACTCTAGGTGCAGAGGGGCACACACATACCGAGATGTGGGCGACATGGTTCCTGCTCATCAGAAGCTCAGAATCCAGGTGGGGAGACAAGGCAGTTTATATTGAATGACACTTTCATACTAACTCAGGAAAAGGAACTAAACCAAATTCAAATGATGCTTCCATATGACCCACAGACAATGGATAGGAAACTTAAGAGAAATGTCTTAGAGGGAAGCAGCGGGTAGAATGATAAATTGTCCCAGGTACTGGGTTATGGTGTAGAAGAATAAATAATAAAATTGCATTCATTATGCTCTCAATCCACAGCCCTGCACATAGTAGGTATGTAATACACTCAACATCTTTTTTGGATTGAGAGCATGTTATTAGTGACGGGGGCTCAGTTACTAACACAAATATGTCAAGAAAAATCAGTCTTTTTATTTTTGTTTTTTTAGGTCAAGAAGTGGTTTTCAAGTGCCTTGGGGAAGGAATTCTTGAAAAAGCCTTTCAGGGGTATAATGCTTGCATTTTTGCATATGGACAGACAGGTAAGTAGCTGCTTTTCTTTACAGTCAGTGATATTAAATGTGCATTTCTTAAAACATAGAAATAGAAAACACTTTGGGAAGCTGTAGAAAAATGCTTCTGACTTCACAGGTTTAGCTGAATTAAATGATCAAAAGTAATCTTTTTGAAGGTTCAACAGTTGTGGAATGAAGTAATTTAAGTGTTAGCATGCTAGTTTCAAACTATTAAGTGTCATTTTCCTAAATTATAGTTTTAACCTGTATTTGAGCTAGGAAAATAATTACCAGTTTCTTAGTACAAATGTTATAGTGAAAAACTGTAGAAAAACTCTTAGTATCTATCATCCTATACGGAGGACTTCACCAGGATATAGAAGTGATGATAGGTTATTAAACAAAACTAGACTAGTAGTTCAGAAATTACACT
This sequence comes from Bos taurus, assembly GCF_002263795.3. NCBI lineage: Eukaryota > Metazoa > Chordata > Mammalia > Artiodactyla > Bovidae > Bos > Bos taurus. Next base: position 39,644,223 of record NC_037350.1, read on the forward strand.
GTGAGCCACCCATTATTTCAACTATAAAGTTGGAATAAGTTAATTAAATGATAACAATACTGTGTATTGTCATGTCATGGGGACATCAAGGAGAATATATAGCAAAGCACTTTCAAAAGTGTGAAATATTTTGTGGGTCAAATATGTTAATGTTACTTGATGTATAGTTGACTATTTATGCACTTTTTAAAAACTTTCTGTCATATATTGGAGTATAGTTGATTAACAGTGTTAGTTTCAGGTGTCCAGCCAAATGATTGTTATACATGTTTAGGCTGTTACATAATCTCAAACAGAGTTCCCTCTACTATACTGTAGTTCCTTTTTACTATATAGACTTTTAAGGATTACATATTGGTAGTGCTTCCATTAGTACGCATCCATCTGTAAAGGAGGTACCCTCCGGGTCTCACAGTAAAAGTCAGACTGGCAGTCAGGAGCGTAATAGAAAGAATAGTAACTCTGGTGTCCGAGGGCCTGGCTCTGGGGGCCAGATTGTCTGCTTCTGCTGTGTGACCTTGGCCGATGTGTAGGACACACTTGTACGTTTGAAGCGTTACACGTCGCCTCCTCTTCCATCCTCCTCTCTTTCTGCTCACCTTTCTTCAGGCTCAGGAAAATCCTTCTCCATGATGGGCAATGCTGAGCAGCGAGGCCTCATCCCAAGGCTCTGCTGTGCTTTATTTCAAAGGATCTCTCTGGAGCAGAATGAGTCACAGACATTTAAAGTGGAAGTATCCTATATGGAAATTTATAATGAGAAAGTCCGGGACCTGTTAGACCCCAAAGGGTAAGTTAGTGGTTGACATGAACCTTGTAATGGGGGTAGTAGTTCTAAATGATCCTGAAGTTAAAGTTGCAAGTGAATTTATGTGTTTGAAGCCCTCGGTCACCACTCCCGTTTCAGTTCGTTTACTGAGAGATCATCAGCTTCTTAAAGCCTGTCGGTATACCCAGGATTCATAGTTTATCCTACGCTCATGTATAAAGTTGCTTACCTATGCCATTTAGATGACTGTTGATACTGTTTTGGTATTTTTGCCAATATGGTTTAGTCATATTTATTTGTTGAGTTAAGAATGACACAGTGGTCTTTCCATCTGCTCTAATTGGAGGTAAAGCGGTTGAAGGTTTTGAGCGACCTGGCCTAGACAAGCCATTCTCTTCTGGGAATGTACATTGGAATCACTCGGAGGCTTTTTAATGCAATACTGGCCTGAGCCCCTCCCTTAGGGCTGATGATTCATTCAGTAGACCCAGGAGGAAACCCAGGCATCTGTATTTTTTAAAAGCTAGGTGATAAAAACCAGATGAGTTTGATTCATAGAGGAAGGAAAGGGCCATTTACCTTTTAATTAAAATTTTTATTGATTTAAGAATAATATATATAAAATTTAGAAAGTAGGTAAAGTGTAAGAAGAAATAAAAATGGCCTATAATCCCATCACTCAAAAATAACTGCTGTTAACACTTTATGCATTTTGGTGTCTCAGATCTATGGAGTAGGTATGTAGTGTGTGTGTTGAGGTTCTTCTCTGAATACAATTCAGTAGCCTGAATTTTTTATATAATATGATGAATGCTTTCTCATGTTATTAAAAGTATTTTAAAAATGCATTCAGCAGCTGTATAATCAAGGGTATAATCAGAGGTAGAAGATAAAAATTATGGATGGCAAGGAAGTGACCCAGTCATCAGAAATGTTTTTACTTTTAGCTAATAACTGTGTAATGCATATGAAAGAACATTTATAATACATGTAAGATATAAAGAATAATAAATGACTGTTCTGCTTACCATTTGGCTTAATAAATGGAATGTTTTTATGTTGCTCATTATCTTCCTTCTCTTTAAGAGTCTATGCATAATTTTGCACAGTTTTTACCTGTACATGGCTTCATAATACATGTGTCTTTTGATGACTTGCTACATTCCCCCTCAATGATTTGTTTGTTCTGATGTATGAAGTAGTAATTCATTAATTTTTACTGCTCTTTGGTATTCCATTGTATGAGATACCATAATTTATTTATTCTATCTCCTCTTGTTCCTGTGGTTTCCATTTTTTACCACAACTGTCCTTCTCTGAGCATTCCTGTACATTCCTCCTGGTGTGCAAATGCAGGAGTTTCTAGGGAATGCATCCAGGAGTGGAATTGTGGGTCACAAGCTGTGGAACCTTCAGCCTTGGTATTGCAAAACTGTTCCCCAAAATAGTTGTACCAATTTACACTCCCCCCAGTGGTGTACAAGAATCCCAAATGTTAGACACCATCAGAAGGACTTAATATTGTGCTTGATTTACTTTTTCTTGCCCACGAATAGCGATGATCTCTGATTATGCGAACAGAGTGAGCCAGGTTCTGGAGGCATGGGCAGCTAGGCGGCTCTCTTGAAATTGTGCACTTGGTCTGCCCTTGTTTTGAATACAACAGAATTGCTCATTGTCATATTGCATTCTTCAAGCTTAAAATAAAGTTAGTAAAACCTGCTTTATGGAGTTGTGAGATTAAGATTGAGAAATTTTTAGGGAGCAAGGCCTAGATTTAGGGATGTGCTCATTGTCAGTTTCTTCTTTCCACACTTGAGTGATGCTAGGCATTGACTCTTGATTTGAAAAAGTGATCAGTATCTGATGCCATGAAATATGTGACATAATGCAATATGGCCATAAAATATATTATATAGTTTTACTTTTCATCTCAGTTGTCTATTGATAAGCTCTTCAAGTGGGTCCCAAACCAGGTTTGCCATTTAAAAATTCAAGAGTCCTAAATCTTGACCAGCAGAGCCAGTTCTCAATATAGGATAAATATCAGTAACTACAAACAACTGCTATCCTGTAACATCACTTTTTGTATAAAATGGTCAGCACAGATCAGCATAAATCAATGCTCCTAATATGAAAGGGTAACTTAAAAGCAAAACATTTTAATATTGTTCAATTCTTGCTTAAAACTGTGAGACATTACTTATTGAGAATATGCTTACTTATAAAACAGCCTGAAGGTTAAATTCATTTCTGTTTGTTCTTTGCTTTGCTCCCCTCTCCCCACTCCCTGTGAAATTAAAGTTCATCTACTAAAACAAGTCAGGCTAACCTAGTATTCTGTGTGCTGGTTGTTTAGTTTGGGAGTAGAGATAGAATTTTTAAAATAGTATGTTACTTTAAATAGAAATCAGAGTATAAAAGACACTCCTCATAAGGCATGCTGTTTTGCTAATCCAAGTAAAGTAGCTTTTAGAATAGTTTTTGATCATTAAAAGAAAAATTCTTTTGAAATTGCAATCTTAATTTCTGAGTACTTTTGCAAGTACTTTTTTTTAGAGAGAAAAGCTGCAGGTTGGGTATGATTCATTCATTCCTTTTTCTTTTCTCTTGAAGGAGTAGACAGTCTCTTAAAGTTCGAGAGCATAAAGTTTTGGGACCATATGTAGATGGTTTATCCCAACTGGCTGTCACTAGTTTTGAGGTAAGTGTCATTAAAAAAAAAAAAAAGACATTAAAAGCTGACAGTAAATTGAAGTGTATAGATCATGTTCAATATATTTTTATGTGAATGCTTTATAGCATATTATTACAATTCATGGTCTCAGAAACCCAGTATCAACCACCCCAAACAGAAAATAAAGGCTTTTAATCACAGTCTCTTCAAGCCGCTTGGTTTTGAAGGGTTTGCAGTGTTGCCAGGAGGCCCAGCATCCTGAGGTTGCTGAATATTTTCATGAATAACACTCTATTGAAACTCTTCTCCCTGAGGTTGCCAGTGATGTCCTTCTGGACAGATGTAAACACTATTTGGTAGTTATTTCAACCCTTTCTCTTTGACAGTGTCTCCAATCGTAGTTTGCATTACTTTTCACTCTTCTGATTCTTCTGTTTTTCTGAATTGATCTCCCTCTGTTGACTGATCTGTTTCTTTTTCCTACTTCTTGACTTCTGTGCTTTCTCACATATTGGCTTGATATTTTGTCTGTATTTTTATTGTCATTGCTTTGGGAATCCCATAAAAGAAAGCACTATCTGTTACCAAAGAATGCCGATAAATAAATGAGTAAACACATCCATCTACTTAGAAGCGCCATCTCTGTGTTAATTGTCCCTACATCACTTCAGACTCAGTAGAACTAAAATTAATCTACGAGGTAACTCTCTTCAGCCATTTAAATGTAGATAGTTTTAGTACTGCTTAAATCAGAAATAAAGGGCAGTTATCACTCCGTCATCAGTGAGATCCGGAAATCAACAAAGACGCCTCTGGCGGGAAAGTGCAAAGTCAGCCCTTTGCTTAGGTGCCTGGCTCAGCGTCACTGGGGGCAGTGACCGTTTCCTCCTGTCACTTATTAGTAAGAGCTGGGACATCCGTGATTTGTATCCAGTTCTGCCTCTTATTGGGCTCTCCAAGTGGCTCAGTGGTAAAGGATCCGCCTGCCAAGCAGAAGATGTGGGTTCCATCCCTGGGTCAGGAAGATCCCCTGGAGAAGGAAATGGCAACCCACTCCAGTATTCTTACCTGGGAAATCGTATGGACTGAGAAGCCTGGTGGGCTACAGTCCATAGGATCACAAAAGAGTCAGATATGACTTAGCAACTAAAAAGCAAACAACCGCCTCTTATTAGATGTGGGAAGAGTTATTTGACTTCCATGAACTTCAGTGTCCTATGTGTATAATCAGGTAAATACTTCTTTTGTAATATTCGTCAAACATTGTTTAAGAGTCCTAGGTTCCGGGTGTTCTCAAGCAAGTTGTATAGAGTTGAATAAGGAAAATTCCCTGTCCCGGGAGAGCCATGGCATTGGAAATTCACTGAGTGAAAATGTTAGTCATGCAGTCATGTCCAGCTGCTTGCAGCCCCATGGACTGTAGCCCGCCAGCCTCCTCTGATCATGAGATTCTCCAGGCAAGAATACTGGAGTGGGTTGCCGTTCCCTTCTCTAAGGGATCTTCCCAACCCAGGGACTGAACCCAAGACTCCTGCATTGCAGGCAGATTCTTTACCATCTGAACCACCAGGGAAGCCCCTTGTTGGAGAAGGGAGGTTACTAATCATACAGGCGAGAGCTGTGCGAGAGAGTCAGAATAAAATAAAGTCATCATTGCTATTGAGTATCTGAGCACAGTAAATGTTAGCTCTTTTCTCCTCAGGAACTTGCAGAGGGAAAAATAGGTACTCAACAGAGAAGAAGACAGTTGCGGTTTGGAAGGAATGGGTGAAACATTTCATCCACTAGAAAGCGCTGAGGGAGTGGGAGTTTGAGCTGGGCTCTGTGGAAGAGAGGTGGGAGGTTTACATGCAAGGGTCGTGATGGAATGCATCATAATGAGTACATCCACGGGTGGGCAGGACGCTGTTCTGAGGGGCTTTTCGCTCATAATATTTTTCTTGTGCCTGCCTCTAGGACATTGAGTCATTGATGTCTGAGGGAAACAAATCTCGGACGGTAGCTGCGACCAACATGAATGAAGAAAGCAGCCGCTCCCATGCAGTGTTCAACATCGTCATCACGCAGACGCTGTACGACCTGCAGTCTGGGGTGAGCCATCGGGTAGAACTTTGGGTGACGGTGAAGGGACTCACAGTATCTGCCTGGGTGAACTGCTCCATGGTTGGATTCGGTTCCCAAGAACGTTAAGCCAGCTCTTCTGGTTACTAGAGCAGCTACTCTGCTTACATCATGTAATTTGTTAGGTCTTACTTTATATATGTAGGGCTTCCCTGATGGCTCTTTGGTAAGGAACCCACCTGCCAATGCAGGAGATGTGGGTTCGATCCCTGGGTCGAGGAGGTCCTGGAGAAAGAAATGGCAACCCACTCGAGTATTCTTGCCTGGGAAATCCCATGGACAGAGGAGCCTGGTGGGCTGTAGTCCATGGGGTCGCAAAAGGGTCAGACTCAGCGACTAAACAAAGCAACAACTTTATATATAAGGTTAAAAATCTGGAATCCTTGTATAAACTCTCTAAAGACATGATGCTTTCACCATACCACTTTAATATGTATCTTTCCATAGTGAAATTCCCCTAGAAACAGCTGGGTTTACCTCACAGTCATTAAAGAATATGAAAGAGGAAACCACGACATTCAGCCTAAAGATAGCCTTTAAAAAAAAAAGTGAGATATTTGACCTGAATGTGCAGGAATCCTCACGTCTTGGAATGTACTCATAGACGCATAAAAGCTTTCTGAATATATTCTGAAAAGGCCAATGCACTTGCTATCCAGCTATAGAACAGAATCCCAGGCTGCCACACCAACTTTAATTTTTACCCTAAAGCTGCTAGTCCAAAGAACTCTTCTTACCATTTAAGATCTTCTCAAGTTTGCCTCCTTAAAGCAAGATGGCTTCAGTGGTGGTGCTGACATCTACGCAGGTGTCTGTGTGGTTTCTGCACTCACGTGTGTCTGTTGTTTCTCTCTCGTCTCCCACAACTAGAACTCAGGGGAGAAGGTGAGCAAGGTGAGCTTGGTGGACCTGGCGGGCAGCGAGAGAGTGTCTAAAACTGGAGCTGCGGGAGAGCGCCTGAAAGAAGGCAGCAACATTAACAAGTAAGGGGCCTGTGCGATTCCCACGGTAAACCCCAGCATCCCACCAGCTTCCTGTGTGTCTGGGCAACTGGTCCCCTTATCAGGGGTCAGATGGCTCTGATCACAGGTGATTCAGAGTGTGTAGCTTTACTGAACTGGGTTAAAGAAAAACATCAGCCTGCCTCTGTTGAGATGCATGAGGTTTATTTAAGTGAAACAGCACGAGGCAGCCGGGCTCCAACATTGTCCATACAAACGCTCAGAATATCATTGTATAATGTAATTTCTCTTAGGTCAATGCAAGTCACAGTTTTATATCAAATCATATCTTAGATCTAACTCTAGGAGCTTATTCTAAAGAGAAAATCTACTTCAAATCCCTTCATAAGGCTAATACTTGTCTTCTCTTGGTGGCTCAGTGGTAAAAGAATCCACCTGCCAATGCAGGAGATGCAGGTTCAATCCCTGGATTGGGAAAATCCCCTGAAGAAGGAAATGGCAACCCACTCCAGTATTCTTGCCTGGGAAATCCCATGGACAGAGGAACCTGGTGGGCTACAGTCCGTGGGATTCCAAAAGAGTTGGACACGACTTAGCAACTAAACAACAAAAACAATAACTTCCCCCCAAAAGTAACAGTTATAGAGTAACTGCCATCCTGAAATCTCATTAGTTGGCTTGAGTGCCTGTAGCGTGCCCAGGGATGTGGTGAAGGCTGAAGGAGAGCGGAGGGGTACAAGGTGTGTAGGAGCTGGCCCAGTGGACAAGGAGGTGAAGGTTTTCCACCTGGAAGATACAGCAAAGGCGCAGATGAAGGATTTGCTTTTTATTTTTTTTTAATTATTTATTTGTTTGCATTGGTCTTAGTTGTAGCATGTAGCATCTTAGTTCCCCCGGCCAGGGATCGAACCCACGTCCCCTGCATTGGAAGGTGGACTGGTTCTTTGGGACGTGCTACCCAAGGATGCCCCTGATAAGCCAGAGACGTCTGTCTTCCCCAGCATGAGAGGGAGCGGAGTTTGCCCTTTTAGGGGTGTGTACTTGAGCAGGACTGCCTGGGTTCATTCCTGCCTCTCCTCCACTTACTAGACACATATGTATCCTGGGCGAGTGAATGTACCTCTGTGTGCTTCATTTTTCTCATCTGTATAATGAGGACAATAACAGTATCTGCTTCATTGAGTTGTTGGGGATTAAATGCCCGGAATGTGCTTAGAACAAGCCTGACACATAGTATGCACTGAAGAAATATTAATGGCTCTAGCTATTATTTTTATAGCTTGTGTAAACAGCATAATCATTATTTCAGGTTCAGGAAAAAGAAACATGGTTTGTACTTGTATGTTTCTTTTGAGACATAATAAGTTGGGGTTTATATGTATACCGAGTAGCTGATTCACTTTGCCGTACAGCAGATACTGGCACGACATTGTAAAGCAGCTATACTCCAAGAAAAAATTAATGAAAAAGAAATAACTTGAGGTTTTGTTTAGGACAGAAGGCGACAAGAGGTAATAGATTCAGGAACATCTTTGTGCAGCTTGCATTGCAAAATGGCACTAACACATTATAATCTCACAGAAGTTTGCAAAAGTAGTGGTGAAATATCACCCCCTCTATCAAATGGACGTAGCTGTGCTCACTGCACAGGCTGCTGCTTGAGGGGGCCAACTCCCAGTCATTCTGTCTCTTGCTCTGATAACAAAGGATTTTGCTCTGCTGCATGACAAAGCATTGTAGGAGCCCAGACTGGCATACAGCTCTGCATTCTAAAAAAGGTGCAAGACAGGGAACTCTGCTCAGTGTTCTGTGCCAGCCTGGATGGGAGGGGAGCTTAGGGAAGAATGGATACGGGTGTAGGTGTGGCTGAGTCCCTTTGCTCTCCACCTGAAACTCTCACAGCATTGTTCATCGGCTATACTCCAATATAAAATTAAAAGTTTTAAAAATACAGAAAAAAATAAAGAAATGAGAGCAAGCACCAGGATGGAGAAACAGAGATGGGGGTGTGAGGAAGCAGGCACCAAAGAAAAGATTGTCACCCCGCCTGGAGGTTTGTTTACTGGCGCTCAGCCACGCCAGCTCTTTGCCCGTGGCTGCGCCTGGGGAAACACGCTGAGAGTTCTCTGAATTCGTGGAAACTTAGAGTACGGCTGGCCTTGACGAGTAAGGATCACCAAGTCCATTGACCTCTTACTGGATCCTAGGCACTGTACTGTGTTCTCTGTATGTAATAATTCACCTGAGCCTCATGTCACCATTTGACAGACGAGGAGACCAAGGCAGAGAGCTGTTAAGTAATACATCCAAGGCCACAGGGCTCCAAGCGTGGATCTTAGACTTGGTTGTAGCTAATTTGGCTCCAGAGCCAAGGCTCACACACTCAGCTGCCCAAGTGTTGTGTTGGCCTGGAAGAGTCCCGATTGATGTATTTGTCCCAGAGGAAATATTAATAGTGCCCCCCCACCCCCAATTTGGACACTAAATTGTATAGTGTCTCAAACTGGACTACCTCAAGGCCACACATAACATGATTTAGATATTCCAGCTACTAGCTCTTTTCCATTATGACTTAATAAATTGAATGGATTTCTCTTAGCATCCTGCTGTCTTTCTTTATGTGGCTCTTTCACAAATGGATGTATGTATTCCTTACTACTAGTCTGTGAGATACCTACATTTTTAGGGTTCTTTTTAGTTTGTGGACACTTTCATATGCATTATTTCATGTGAGGTTCATTATATGTATTTATATCTCTGTTTAAAGATGAGGAAACTCATGGTTGGAAATATACATTTATATAATATGAATAAAAGCTGAGTAGGCCTCTACTATGTGTCTGGAACATTAGATGTTGGGATGCAAGAGGAACTTTGCTGTTGACAGAATATTGCCTCCTTGCCCCCCAAATACATCCAAGTCCTAATTCCCAAAACCGTGCATACATTACCTCACAAAGGGATTTTGCAGGTGTCATTAAGTTAAAGATGTTGCAATGAGAAGATTATTTGGGTCAGTTCAGTGCAGTTCAGTTCAGTTGCTCAGCTCTGTCCGACTCTTTGTGACCCCATGGACTGCAGCACACCAGGCCTCCCTGTCCATCACCTACTCCCAGAGCTTGCTCAAAATCAGGTCCATTGAGTCATTGATTCCATCCAACCATCTCATCCTCTGTCATCCCCTTCTCCCCGCTTCAATCTTTCCCAGCATCAGGGTCTTTTCCACTGAGTCAATTCTTAGCAGCAGGTGGCCAGAGTACTAGAGCTTCAGCTTCAGCATCAGTCCTTCCAATGAATATTCAGGGTTTATTTCCTTTAGGATTGACTGGTGGGATCTCCTTGCAGTCCAAGGGACTCTCAAGAGTCTTCTCCAACACCACAGTTCAAAAGCACCTTTTCAGTGCTCAGCTTTCTTTATGGTCCAGCTCTCGCATTCATACATGACTACTGAAAAATGCATGGCTTTGACTAGACGGACCTATGTTGGCAAAGTAATGTCTCTGCTTTTGAATATGCTGTCTAGGTTGGTCATAGCTGTTCTTTCAAGGAGCAAGCATCTTTTAATTTCATGGCTGCAGTCATCATCTGCAGTGATTTTGAAGCCCAAGAAAATAAATCTCTCACTGTTTCCATTGCTTCCCCACCTATTTGCCATGAAGTGATGGGACCAGATGCCATGATCTTAGTTTTTTTAATGTTGAGTTTTAAGCCAGCCATTTCACTCTTCTCTTTCACTTTCATCAAGAGGCTCTTTAGTTCTTCTTCCCTTTCTGCCATAAGGGTGGTGTTATCTGCATATCTGAGGTTATTGATATTTCTCCCAGAAATCTTGATTCCAGCTTGTGCTTCATCCAGCCCAGCATTTCACATGATGTACTCTGCATGTAAGTTAAATAAGCAGGGTGACAATGTACAGCCTTGACATACTGCTTTTCCCAATTTGGAACCAGTCCGTTGTTCCGTATCTGGTTCTAACTGTTGCTTCTTGACCTGCATACAGATTTCCCAGGAGGCAAGTAAGGTGGTCTGGTATTCCCATGTCTTTAAGAATTTTCCACAATTTGTTATGATCCACACAGTCAAAGGCTTTAGCATAGTCAGTGAAGAAGAAGTATATGTTTTTCTGTAACTCTCTTGCTTTTTCGATGAACCAACAGATGTTGGCAATTTGATCTCTGGTTCCCCTGCCTTTTCTAAGTCCAGCTTGAACATCTGGAAGTTCTCCGTACACATACTGTTGAAGCCTGGCTTGGAGAATTTTCAGCATTACTTTGCTAGCATGTGAGATGAGTGGATCTGTTGTAATCACAGAGCTCCTTACAAGTGAAAGGAGGTCAGAGAGCCAGTGTCAGAGTGACATGGGGTGAGAAAAACCTCATAGCTCACTGCTCACATGCGGATGGAGGGAGGGGCCATGAGCCAAGAGATGGGGGCACCCATGGAAGCTGGAAAAGGCAAGGAAACCTTTAGCCCAGAGAAACCCATTCTGGACTTCCAGCCTTCAGAACTATAAGACGATTTGTGTGGTTTTGAGCCACTACCCCTGTGATTATTTGTTATAGCATCATCACTGCTCTCGAAGAGGAACACATAGGTTGAGATACAGTAAGTTATTAATACTTTATCTGAAAAACCAAAAGGCACATTAGAAGTGCTACATCCCCCAGCACTGAAGCATGAAACTGTTTTTTTTTTAAGACACATTTACCAGCCCGTGGGTATCTGCCAAGTTGGTCTTGTGCTTTTCCTAAAATAACTGGCTCGAAGGGAGTGGAGCTGCGTCTGAACCCTTTCCCTTGAAGCTCAGTCCAGGGCTGTTTTCACCCCCCACCTGTCTCTCTCGGGTCCCTGAGTGGGTCCGTGTATGCCAGGCGCCCACCACGGATCCAGGTCTCTACCAGGTGTCCTCCAGCTCTCCACATGGTCACCGGTTTAATGGGACATCTCACAGTATGACCTTGCCATGAGGTCTGCACAGCTGTCTTAGAGATCTTCATAGAAAGAGGGGCCCACAGGCCTTTACCTGCAGTTCCAAAATCCATAGTGAAGTCACTCAGTCGTGTCTGACTGTTTGTGACCCCATGGACTGTAGCCCACCAGGCTCCTCTGTCCATGGAATTCTCCAGGGAAGAATACTGCAGTAGATTGCCATGTCCTTCTCCAGGGGATCTTCCTGACCCAGGGATCGAACCCCAGTCTCTCCCACTGCAGGCAGACTACCATCTGCGCCACCAGGGAAGCCAAAGTGCTCTGAAAGCCAAATGCTTTTCCTGTTTCCTTTGTAGTTCACTTGTTGGTGAACCCTCATCTGAATTCGGATGAGGTCTTTATCTTCACATATGGTCTTTATTTACTTATTTAATGTGGCCATTCATATGTTTAGCTGTAGAAATGTTCATGGATTTTACTGTGGGCTGCTGTCCCAGATCCCCCTGGTGGTCATATGTAAAAGTGTATGCATTGAACTTCCTAAAATCCAAAAACATTCTGAATTTCTAAACAAACGTGGCCCTAAGGCTATCAGATAAGAGATAAATGGACCTGTACTGTTTTGCTCCGTCTAGCAAATAAGTGTCAAACACTGTTTGAGGATAAGAAGAAAGGGGTGACTAAGATGAGACCCTGGCCTCGGGAAGTTCAAGGTCTGGTGGGGAAGGAGATCTTTGGTGGCAGAGTGGAGGAGGAGGAGGGAGTGATATTAATACATTAAGTGCATAAAACTTACACACAAGGTGTGGTGGGGTCATGAATGACAACACAGCTGGAAGATTTGGGAGGCTTCCCAGAGGAGACACGGGAGTTTCTTAGTTACAGAAACTAAGGGTGTGACCCTTTTGTGCCTCAGTTTCCTCACCTGTAAAATGTGGATGAGAAAACACTCTGATTAGGGCTGTTGTGGGGATTCAATTAGTGACGACTTGTCGCCCACTTAGAACAGGCCTACCCGTAGGACTCTGTAAGTGTGTCCTAGTAACGAAAATAAATCATGTATCAAAACTGCTGCCCATTAGTTCCACAAATGGCTTTCTAAGCCTTAACGTCAGTGCCCAGTGGAGGGCTAAAATGAAGGAACTCTCTGACATGTTTCCTGAGCTTTCTCTCGGCCGCCTATTGGGGTTTCTTTGGATGAAACACAAATAATCCTCTTAAGCAGACCTGGCGGGGACTTCACACAGACATTAGTGTCTGCTTAATGGGCTGTGGATTTAAGAGCTCCATCTCTCCTTAAGCTCTTAAGAGCTTAACAGCGCACGTTATTCCTTCACGTGGAGCGCCAAGGCACTGTGTGGCTGCTCCACCGTGGCCTGTTCAGGGCTGGGGAGGAGGGGTCGTCTGGAGACCGTCTTCGCAGAGGACACACCTGGGACTCCGTCAGCTGTTCGCCCTTTTACTGAGGGTGGAAGGACGAAGTCTTTCCCTGTTGCTGGAGCCTGGCTGGTTCAGCTTCTCTGAGAATTCACGTATATCATGGGACACTCTCATACCCCAAGGGATGTCACCAAAGATCCCCAGCAACAGCCAACCTTTAAATGCCAATAGTATTCATCTCATGAGTATCTTTCCCAGCCTTTTTTCTATTTCAGTTACTGCAGTTAATAGAGTATATACCAGACATTTCTAAAAAATGGGTTCTACTGAATACTTGTTCGAGGGATATTAATATATGTTATCCCTAGGATTCTGTCTTATAATTTATATTGTCATAAATTTTAAGTACAGTATTTCTAATGTTTCATGTGACCCCGTCCTCCTTTTTTTCTTCTTGAGTACCCTCCACGACGCTTGTTGATTTCTTCTCGGAAGCCTCATGTCAGTGGGTTTTGTCTGCATAACTCGACATGAGCTTGTATCTCGGAAGAGTAAAAGTGGCCTGTCTTCTGTCCATTATTCAAGGGCAGGTGGTGGTACTTGTTAATTTACCACTTGTACCTTGAATGGTCCCCGTATGTGAAGAAAGATATCCACATATCTTAACACAAAGAGACCCATAAACGACACAGCAAAAATCTGCTCCTGGGAAGGTAGCAGCCACATCTTTGGGGCAATGTGTCATTGTCCCTTTAGGCTCTCTCAAAGAATTCTTGTGAAATACTAGTTCCTCAGGTGGCTCTAGGGAGAAAATGACCCCTAGATAAATAATTTGGAGAAAGATTACTCATAAAACCTTCCTTCAGAGGGACTTCCCTGGTGGTCCAGTGGCTAATACTCTATGTTCCCAATGCGGGGGGCACGGGTTCGACCCCTGGTCAGGGAACTAGATCCCACATGCTGCAACTGAAGATCCCACATGCCACAGTTAAGACTCAGCATGGCCAAATAAATTAAAAAATATTTCAGGGCTTCCCTGGTGGCTCTGTGGTAAAGAATCTGCCTGCCGATGCAGGAGACATGAGTTTGCTCCTTTGTCTTAGAAGATCCCATATGCTGTGGGGCAACTAAGCTCTTGAGTGAGCCACAGCTACTGAGCTCACCCTCCCTGGAGCCCGTACTCCACAACAGGAGAAGCCGCGGTAATGAGAAGCCCACATGCCACAGTTAGAGGGTAGCTCCCACTCTCCGAAACTAGAGAAGAGCCCGACCAGCAGTGAAGACCCAGCACAGCCAAAAGTAAATAAATAAATAAATAAATTTTTTAAATATTTAAAAAACAACAACAAATCTTCCTTTGGAGATTCCCAGTGCTAAACGCTCTGAGAACCTGCAATGAATCTCATATAACTCTCTCATTCTTGATTTTACTTGATGTCAGAATTCTAGGTATAACATTTTAATGTGTCCAGAACAGATGTACAAAAGAACCTGTTTTTGGAAATGTTAGGACAGGCTTTTGAATTACAGCACAATCATTGGAATGGAAATGAGACTGGGAATGACACTCATTGGGTGAACATTGGATTTAATGATTTAATCAGTCACTGGATAACAGCGGTGAGTGGAAGTGAGGCCTATACTGTAGATATCACTGTTTTCTTTCCTGTCCTGTCATATGGCGGTGCTGTCCTTTCCCTGTAATTTGCCACATTTTGCATTTCTCCTTTCCCGTAAGGAGGGGGCACTTTTTGGGGAGGAGTGCTAAACTCAGTGCCACTAACTTGATCACCTTTCAACTGATTCTGTAAAAGCCAAGGATTGCCTTCTGCTGTCAGCAACAGAAGGAGAAGGAAATGGCACCCCACTCCAGTACTCTTGCCTGGAGAATCCCAGGGACAGAGAAGCCTGGTAGGCTGCCATCTATGGGGTTGCACAGAATCGGACATGACTGAAGCGACTTAGCAGCAGCAGGCAACTGAAACCACTCCAGTGACAACCAAGTGACAAGTTCATCCTTCTTACTTAAAAAGAAGTCCAGAGGTTGGTCCAGCACCTGAGAAATGCCATCAGGCACACAGCTGTACTAACCTTAGTGTGTGTTCATGTGGTTCTCCTGACCCCAAGGCAGCTCTACTATTTTAGGCATCGTATCCACATCTTTGTTCCAAACAAGATGGGGAAGGACCTCTAGCTTCTATAAGCTGAATATGTGCTTTTTTATCCAGAGGACCATAACTTGCTTAGAAGCCCCTCCCACAAATGTCTCCCTCTCTGCATCTCATTGGCCAGAACTGTGTTTCATGGCTTCTCCACGCTGCAGAGGACTCTGTAGAGTTCTTAGCTTGACGTGTGCTTCCCAGCATATTCAAGTGTCCATTAGCAAGTGAGAAAAGGGAAAATGAGTATTGGGCCAATAGCCACAGTGTGTACCAAAACCATCGTTGAATTAGTCCTTTGTAGAAAGAGGTTCATGTTCTGTTCTTCTGTGTATTCTAGATTCCCTGTAATTTGGCAAATATTGAATGCGTGCATGTTTTAAGCAAGGCACAGTCATCTCTGCCCCTGAGGTGGTCACAATCTATAGAAAGAGAAATACACACCTGGCTCTGATAAACTTTCATAAGTACTACACTTAGGATCTTAGAAAAAAGTAAGAAAAACATGGTAAAATAAATTTGAAATCCATCCTAGACAATACAGGTAACTCATGTCACATCATATCTACTCCTATGGGAAGGAATCTGATGGTTAGAGTTTCAAGGGAACTAGGTTTAAGGAAGGTATCAGTTCAGTTCGGTCGCTCAGTCGTGCCCAACTCTTTGCGACCCCATGGACTGCAGCATGCCAGGCTTCCCTGTCCATCACCAGCTTCCGGAGCTTGCTCAAACTCTTGTCCATTGAGTCGGTGATGCCATTCAACCATCTCGTCCTCTGTCATCCCCTTCTTCTCCCGCCTTCAGTCTTTCCCAGCATCAGGGTCTTTTCCAATGAGTCAGTTCTTTGCATCAGGTGGCTAAAGTACTGGAGTTTCAGCTTCAGCATCAGTCCTTCCAATGAATATTCAGGACTGATTTCCTTTAGGATGGACTGGTTGGATCTCCTTGCAGTCCAAGGGACTCTCAAAACTCTTCTCCAACACCACAGTTCAAGAGCATCAGTTCTTCAGCACTCGGCTTTCTTTATAGTCCAACTCTCGCATCCATACATGACTACTGGAAAAACCATAGCTTTGACTAGACAAAAGAAAAGCAAAAAAAAAAAGTTGGAATATGACAATTTTTTTTCAATGAGTTACTTTATTTTGCTTTTGATCCACCTAAGTTTTATTTACTTTCTTTTTGGTCCCGAATTCTCCCTTGTTATAGATAGTTGTTTATAGATGTCATCTCCTGGCTTAAGTCTTCCTTGTTCTCAGCCAGCCCCTCTCCCTTCTCCTCCCCAGCACCATGGCCAAGAATTTATGGTGAGAGATTTACCGATTAGGAGCTTCCTCACTATCTCCAGGCTTCCCAGGTGGCACTAGTGGTAAAGAATCCGCCACTCAGTGCAGGAGACATAAGAGATGCTGGTCAGGATGATCCCCTGCGGGAGGGAATGGGAACCCACTCCAGTATTCTTGCCTGGAGAATCCCATGGACAGAGGAGCCTGGCGGACTGTAGTCCATGGGGTAGCACAGGATCAGATATGACTGAAGCAATTAAGCACGCACGCACACACACCATCTGTACCTCCAGCAAGTTCAGAAAAGGAACAGTGATCTGCTAGAATTAGAAAGATTCCTTTTCAGCCCCTAAAATTGACCAAGGAACTCCCACCCATTCTGATATCTGTGAGCTGTTCATTTGCCTCCAGGTTAAGACAACAGGACTACCAGGATCCATAATTAGTGATTTTGTTATATTTTAAGATCCCTGGAAGTAAAATTCCCATTAAAATATATAAGCCTGGTGTTCAACTTTCAGACATTGAACTTTCAAATGGTGTTTAGGATTCTAGAAGCCCCTAGATCACTGCTTCTAGGTGAGACTTGGTAGGGAGTGTTGGCACGGACCCCTTGTCATTGGTGATCTGGTGACCTCTCAGTCATCACTGAGTCCCACTCACTCTGCAGCTTATTTCTTTTTGTTCCAAGGAGAGCATAATAGGTTTAGATGAAGTTCTTGTTTTGAGGATGTCCACACTATTAGGTAAAGAGTGTGGCCTCTGTGAGTGATAAGCTTCTCTAACTGAGCAAGTTATATAGAGCTGTCAGTTCAGTTGCTCAGTTGTGTCCGACTCTTTGCAACCTCATGGATTGTAGCACGCCAGGCTTCCCTGTCCATCATCAACTGCCAAAGTTTGCTCAAACTCACGTCCATTGAGTCGGTGATCCCATCCAATTATCTCATCCTCTGTCATCCCCTTTGCCTCCTGCCTTCCATCTTTCCCAGCATCAGGGTCTTTTCCAATGAGTCAGTTCTTCGCATCAGGTGGCCAAAGTATTGGAGTTTCAGCTTCAGCATCAGTCCTTCTAATGAATATTCAGGACTGATCTCCTTTAGGATGGACTGGTTGGATCTCCTTGCAGTCCAAGGGACTCTCAAGAGTCTTCTCCAACACCACAGTTCAAAAGCATCAATTCTTCGGCGCTCAGCTTTCTTTATAGTCCAACTCTCACATCCATACATGACTACTGGAAAAAATCATAACTTTAACTAGATGGACCTTTGTTGGCTTGTATAGTTATATAGAGCTTATATATAAACTTGTTCAGTTATATAGAGCTGTAGGACCACTGTTAACCTCAGAGTTGCTGATATTGACTCTTGAGTCACTGAGCTCTTTATGGATGGTATGAATTAAAGTAATTTCTGCTGCATTTGGGTATTAAAAATCAGGATAGTCCAAAGGATTGCTTCCAAATGAGAATTCCATTTCAATAGTTGCAAAATGTGAAAAATGCCCTATATTCTTTATCTAGCCAGAAACATGTTTTTGCCTTATATTGAACTCTTTTTTCCTCTATTTCATATAGGTCATGCACATTTTTCTTTCTTAAAATTATTAGCCATTGGTTGGGGACCTCCCTTCCTGGACCAGGGATTGAACCCATGTCCCCTGCATTGGCAGGCAGATTCTCATCCACTGTACTACTAGGGAAGTTCCTCATTCAGCTTTAAGAAAAGTAAAAGACATTTTCACCAAGAACTTTATTTAACAACGTAGTCACTAATTGAATGAACTTTCTGGCTAACCCAATAACTATGCAAGGACCTTATTTTCAAAAGAGGACACACCTGAGGCTCTGCTGGACATGAATTGGATGGTGGGGAGCACTGTATAACCCAGGACAGTGGCTTTTTTTGTTTGGCTTCTTTCTCTTACATTTTCAAGGTTCTTCATGTTATCGCACGTGTCAGAACGTCATTCCTCTCATACAGCTGAATACTACTCCACTGCAAGGACATATCGCATTTTATTCTTCCCTTCATTATTCAGTGGACATTTGAGCTGGTTCCACACTTTTGGCTGTTGTGACTATCACTGCTATGAAATTCTTATGCAAGTTTTTGTATGGACATATGTTTTTGTTTCTCTTGGGGTGGATTTGTTTAACTGTTAAATTTGTCAATTATGATGTACATCTTTATGTCACTTAGCAGTAACGGCTGTTAGTTATTAAAATTCTGGCTCATTTTCTGCATTGCTTTGTATTTCAGTGACTTCTCCAGTGACTCACCTTTGGGGAATGTTATTTTGTGGGAAATACAGTTTTACTCCCTTCAGCTTATTTAATGGAAATCTACTGTTAACGTTAGGAAGAAAGCTGTGTTGTCGTTCACTTGCTAACCTCTAGTCGCCTGCTGATCTTCCTGGTTTTTATAAATAAGTAATAGCATTTAATTTTTTCATCATTTACAAAACCTTTTGTCTTTGTGGTATCATGTTACCTTCCTAGCAGTCCCGAGAGATGTCCTGAGACTGATCTTTTCTGGCTGCTAAACTTGGAGTCCAGTTGATTTCTTTTAAAAGAACAGTTAATACTTAACTATGATATGAGGCTGTCCTTCATTCTTCAACACCACAATCTGTTGTTTCCATGGTGATCTTTTTTCCAAGTACAGAGAATATGTATTAACCACCAGTGGAGGTTCCCAGGTGGCGCAGGTGGTAGAGAACCTGCCTGCCAATGCAGGAGACATAAGAGAGGTGGGTTTGAGCCCTGGGTCAGGAAGATCCCCTGGAGGAGGGCACAGCAACCCGATCCAGTATTCTTGCCTGGAGAAGCCCATGGATAGAGGAGCATGGTGGGCTACAGTCCATGGGGTCACAGAGTTGGACACAACTGAGTGACTAACACTTTCACTTCCACCAAGGGAAGTTCATTAGCCTACACCAGTGGTTCTCAGACTCTACTTGCATTAGAATCTTCTGGAAGGCTTGTTGAAGCTCAGTTTCCTGACTCAGTCTGCATGGGTCTGGAGATAGTGTGTTTCTAACAAGGTCTCAGGTCATGTTATGCTGCTGGTCCCAGCACCATTTTGAGACTCATAGGTCTGGCAGCTGAATGTATGTATCACTTTGGGTATTGTTCAGCCAGCGCTTCTCAAAATTTAATGTGCACGTGAATCGCCTGGAGATACCTTTAACTGGTTGTGACTCAGTAGGCCTGGGAAGGCTTCCAGGATTCTGTTTGGGTGGTTCTTTGTTTTTGTTAAACTGTGGTAACTCCACATTGAAAAAAGCTTGCCAGCTTTAAGCAGATGAACAGGATATACCTTGTAACCTGTGATGGAAGTATGCTTTACAAGTTACGTGGTTACTCCTAGAAAATCAGAGGCCAGAGTAGTCCTGGTTAGACTCAAAAGAGCAGATGGTTGAGACTTTAAACATAATATTCAGAGTAAATTATAATTCTCTTGAGGAATCTTTTAAATGTATGTTTCCAGGTTCTGAAATGTTTCACAACTCCTGTCTCTTGAACAAAATAGATTCTACAGGGATTCTAAATTCATTCTTTTAAACTAAAGGAGTTACTTTTTGTTTTTCATTTTCTCAGCTTCTCCACGAATGAAGACTTGATGAGATCAACTTTAAGGACTTACTGTTTTGCATAATTTTATACTTAGTACCTGGAAGGATTATTATATAAACAAAATAAATTCTCCATAAAACTAATTTTTTTCTTTTTCTCTTGGCAGATCACTTACAACCTTGGGGTTGGTTATCTCATCGCTGGCTGACCAGGCAGCTGGCAAGGGTAAAAACAAATTTGTGCCTTATCGCGACTCAGTCCTCACTTGGCTGCTTAAGGTAATTTATTGCTCTCGTGTTCTTTTCCAACTAGAAATTGGCTGTTTCAGTGGTGACAGCTGAGAGATGTGTGCAAAGCTAACCAAAGACAACACAGCGAACTTCTGACAGTAGTGTTACTATGATCCCTAAACACGCAAGGACAAAGACTCATTCCCATTGCCATTTTTCCATTGTAAGGCTGTTTGACAGGCATTGTGCTTTGATGTGAATAGAGAGAGATCACCGTTCTCTTGTCACAAAATTTTTTGTGAAATACAAGCCCGTTTCCACATCAGGTTCTTTTCACAGAGAAGGTCATCTGCACACATTTGCCACTTCCCTCTTGCGTTGTGCCTGGAACAGGCCCTGTTTCTAAGATGCTATTTGAAATATGTTGCAGGACAATCTGGGGGGCAACAGCCAGACCTCCATGATCGCCACCATTAGCCCAGCAGCAGACAACTACGAAGAGACCCTCTCCACGCTGAGATACGCAGATCGGGCCAAAAGGATCGTTAACCATGCCGTCGTGAATGAGGATCCCAACGCGAAGGTCATCCGGGAACTGCGGGAAGAGGTGGAGAAACTGAGGGAGCAGCTCTCACAGGCTGAGGTATGGTGAGCCCAGCACTCCCTGTGATCCGGCTCCCTGGCTCCTGGTATCTGAGTGTTGAAGATGAGCTCGCTCGCAGTTCAGCTCCCCTCATGTCCTTCAGCAGTGCTGAGCCGATGAGCATCTTCTCCGTGCTAAGCATGGGGAGGACAACGAACATGAAATGCAAGGCTGCATCCCAGGCACTGACAGTCGAGGAAGCAGACAGTTAAGAGACTTGCTGCCACTGCCTGACTGTTTCAGGCAGTCAGTTGGCCCTTCACACTCTTCCAGTGTGAAATCCTAAGACCCAAAGATGCTGCTTTGATTAACATTGTAGATGACAACTTCCACGTGGCCTTGCCATTTTCAGAGAGGTTAGCTCTGTATCATCTCGTTATTAAGTCGGGCAGACAAGGTAGTCAAGAATAATTAGCATTAGGAGTAATTCATTTTGTATTTGGTTCATTTGTATCAGCTCCTGACAGGGAACCAAATCATATTTACATTGTTACCATCTTTCCTTGGCTTTACCCAGACTTCATAATCATACCCACTTCCCAATAGCTGTTGCCAGGGGAGGCACTGTCTCACTGCACTAGATGGGGGCCAAGTGCCTCAACTTCGGTTACATGCTTCTGCCTGCCAGGACTCGGGTATGTACCCCAGGCTTCTGAGTTCACCTTCCTTCCTACTGCTGTCTTCTGACCCCACAAACAAAGGGAGGTCAGAGCTAGGGACCTGAAGATTCTACCTACTGCTGATCATGGAGCTGCATTGTAACTGTTTGCTTACATGTCTTTCTCCTCTTCTGGGCCACCGGTTCCTCAAGTGCAGGAAGCATGTTTTATTAATTGTGTTTATCCCTAGTACAACAGCGATACTGGAAAGCACTTAGCACAATGGGTTGCCCATGCGAAGTGCTCAATAAATGGTGCTCTTTTTTATTATCATTCTAATCATCACTGAGTGCCTCAAGCTTAATTTGTTTTTCATTGATGCCAAGCAGGGTGGTAGAACACTTGGAAAATTAAAATGCTGATAAACTGTGATGAGAGTCGTTCCTCGGAGGAGCGTGATGACTCTGGAGTTTGTCTGTAGGTGGATCATCTCTGTCCTCCCTCCTGTCTCTGAATCTGCATTTCTGCTGTGACCCTGTAATCCAGGCCTGGTAGCCAGAACAGTGCCTGGCCAAAGGGGTAGACCAGAGGAACCACAGCAGGTTCACGTCATAGCTCAGTCGTGTTTGACTCTTTGCAACTCCATGGACTGTGGCATGCCAGGCTTCCCTGTCCTTCGCTATCTCCTGGAGTTTGCTTAAACTCACATCCATTGAGTCAGTGATGCCATCCAACCATCTCATCCTTTGTTGTCCCTGGCTCCTCCTGCCTTCAATCTTTCCCCAGCATCAGGATCTTTTCTAATGAGTCGGCTCTTTGCATCAAGTGGCCAAAGTACTGGAGCTTCAGCTTCAGCATGAGTCCTTCCAGTGAATATTCGGGTTGATTTCCTTTAGGATTGACTGATTTGATCTCCCTGCTGTCCAAGGGACTCTCAAGAGTCTTCTCCAGCACCACAGTTCAAAAGCATCAATTCTTTGATGCTTAGACTTCACATAGAATTTTCATGTGTGTCCCCTTGGACCCAGCACTGAATGTCACTCTCAGGTTCTGTTAACACAGTGAGACACAGTTAACAACATCCTCAGCCAGACCCACATCATTGCCACTTCAGCTTCCAGTCCGAGTTCTGCCATCTTTCTTGTTTGTAGGGTTATCCTTTGCAGAGCCTCATGTTTCATGTTACTACAGAGTGTCATAAAAACATATGGGGGCCAAGGAAAGGCCCCCTGAGATTTCTTAAGCTGCATGTCTATATTTAGACCTCTTAATTATTCTCACTGAGCAAACTCAGAGGGAAATTACTGCCTTTTTAACCAGATGTCCTATTTCCAAGTGAGTAATAAGCATGCTAAGTTTATTACCATCAGTAAGAAAAGTAGTTCAAATGGCCCAGACTCAAATTTTAAAATGGTTGAGAAGAGTCTCTACCTTTGCTGGTAGGTTAATATAACTGGGATGTGTTTATTAGTGATGTGTGTTGGTCTTTGTTTTATTGAAAAACAAATCTAGTCAAGTAATTTGTTCTCATACTTTGCTATTTTGAAGGTGAACTTTAGCATTTTTGAGGTCTTTAAATGTGAAATTTAAGTATGATGGATAAAATTACTCTGGGACGATTTATATCACTTTAATTCAGGGTACTGGAATTCCTTTTTTCTGGCTTTAAGAAGAGCAGCCATTTATTCTTTCACATCATTTGATTAATAAAGATCTAAAAACCCCCCTGACAGAGTGTGGCTTAATTGCTTCCAACAGACAGTTGATAACCTCTTAAGAAGGACAATAAGGGATTGTCTTGTACATAATGCTGGAACAAATGAGAAAATCAGATATCTCTGCTTTCATTTTAAAGGCTATGAAGGCCCCTGAACTGAAAGAGAAGCTGGAAGAGTCTGAAAAGCTGATAAAAGAGCTAACAGTGACTTGGGAAGAGAAGCTCAGGAAAACAGAAGAAATTGCACAGGTAGCTTAATAACCCGGGCCTAAAATACCGTGATTTTTTTTTTTTTTTGGGAAGTACAGTTGACATAGAGTGTTGTGCCATATAGCAAAGTGACTCAGTTATACACATATAGACATTCTTTAAAAAAATTTTTTTTTCCATTATGGCTTATCACACAGGATATCGAGTATCGTTCCCTGTGCTACAGTGATTCTTCTTCATTTGCCATCTTTTCTGTAAAACGACTTGTCATCCTCAAAGAATCCTAAGGGGATTTCACTAGTGGTCCGTTGAGTAAGACTCTGTGCTCCCAATGCAGGAACACGGATTCAATTCCTGGTCAGGGAACTAGACCCTGCGTGCTGCAATTGAAAATCCTGCACGCTGTAACTAAGACCCGAGACAGCCAGAAAAAAAAAAAGACAGCCAGGAAAAAAAAAAAAAAGCCTTAAGGAGCTTTTTCTACTGAACTAGAGCCTACAAAAATCCATTTTTAGACACTGACTTCATTGTCTTGTATCAATTACTACTTGGTCCCTGTGTTTGCTAGAAGAGAGTTCAAAATTTGTGCAGGCATGGTATAGGAATCATCTTTAATGTGTCCTGCTTTTCACATTTTAAACAAAAATCTGTGATTTCAGATCACCTGGCAAAGCATTGGCAGAGAATTTATAATAGTACTCTTGCCTGGAAAATCCCATGGATGGAGGAGCCTGGTGGGCTGCAGTCCATGGGGTTGTGAAGAGTCCGACACGACTGAGCGACTTCACTTTCACTTTTCACTTTCATGCATTGGAGAGGGAAATGGCAACCCACTCCAGTGTTCTTGCCTGGAGAATCCCAGGGACGGGGGAGCCTGGTGGGCTGCGGTCTATGGGGTCACACAGAGTCAGACACAACTGAAGTGACTTAGCAGCAGCAGCACATCATAGGCTTTTCAATGTGTTTGATTCTTTGGCTCATTAGAAAATGCTGTTATGAAATTTATTTGAGATAAAAAGCAAGGACTGAGCATGCACACATGTGTGAGTGTCTGTATGCATGAGATGTGAATTCTACACTGTGCATTTTATGACATTTTCATCTCACTGACCACTTGTAAGTATTGAACCATCCCAATCAGGTAGCTGGAAATCAGTAACTGGAACCTGGGCCAGCCTTCTGCTTATATGTTTTTTTAGATATCACAAGCACACACCTAACTTTCTGTAACTCCTACTTGGCTTTATTTTTCTTCATAGCACATATCACCTTAGGAAATTCTGTATTTTACCTGTCTATTTTGTTATGGTCTGTGTCCTTCCACTAGAATATAATTTTTGGTGAAAGAAGTAACTATGTTTTGTTTGCTCTTGTATTCCCAGCCCTAGGTTAGTACCTAACACAAAAAACATTTCATGAATAACTTGAATGAATTCAAAGTGAAAGTGAAAGTTAAGTCGTTCAGTGGTGTCCGACTCTTTGTGACCCCATGGACTGTAGCCCACCAGGCTCCTCCGTCCATGGGATTCTCCAGGCAAGAATACTGGGGTGGGTTGCCATTGCCTTCTCCAGGGGATCTTCCTGACCCAGGGATCGAACCCAGGTCTCCCGGATTAGAGGCAGACGCTTTAACCTCTGAGCCACCAGGGAAGCCCGAATGAATTCAAGGCCCTCTGCAAAAAGGAGAGGCCTGCTCTTCCAGCCCCATCTCCCACTACTTTCCCACATTGACTAGGGATTCTTTTCTTTTTTTAACTTTTTATTTTACATTGAAGTCTAGCCGATTAACAATGTTGTGACAGTTTTGGGTGCACAGCAGAGCAACTCAGCCATACTTATACACGTATCCATTTTCCCCCAACTCCCCTCCTCTCCAGACTGCCCATAACATTGAGCAGCGCTCCCTGTGTTATACGTGGGGTCCTTGGACTAGGGGTTCTTGACACCTGCGTTCATCCACCGCATCCTGAGTCCTCACCGTACTTCCCTCTGCCCTTACCTTGCAACTCCTCCGTTTCTTCCTCTTGAAATTCTTCTTGTGCCTCAAGAACCATCTCAAATGTATTCTCTTCCTGAAGCCTTTCCTGGACTCTTAACCCATCGCAATCTCCGTCCTTTGAAGTCCCACAGCACGGTGTTCCTCTTCAGAGGCTCGGGGCTCTCCTCTTTCATCTCTAGCCCTGTGGTCTCATCCCCTCCACTGGACTGGAAGCCCCTTAAGGGCGGGCCGGTACCTGGTTCACCCCTGGTGCTCCTGTGACACTGACACAAGATGTCACATGTCTTAGACGCTCAGAAACTTGGTTGAGCTGAGTAGAATGTGTTGTTTCACTGGCGTTGTCCCCAGAAATAGTGACTTTCCATTGGTACATCTCCTGACTCGAGCAACACACAGAGCTTTCCTGCTTTTGTGTGTCTCTGCACAGGAGAGGCAGCGGCAACTTGAAAGCATGGGGATCTCCCTGGAGACTTCTGGTATCAAAGTAGGAGATGACAAGTGCTACTTGGTCAACCTGAATGCAGACCCTGCTCTCAACGAACTTCTGGTTTATTATTTAAAGGTAAGAAGTATATGAGCAGATAGCCGCCATCCTGATTCCTTCATGTACGATCCCACTTGGGTCTGGGTACCTGTCCCCATGATCTTGCTTTTTGTATCCAGCTTAGCTCTCATTAAAAGTAAGAGGAATGGTAGTTCAGTCGAGTTACCACTGAGCGAGAACTAGCTGTTTTGTATTGCGTCAGCCAAAAAGTTTGGGTTGGCCAAACATCTTTTCCATAAGATGTTATGGAAAGACCCCCGACAAACTTCTGGACCAACCAATATTATACTGGGGCTGCCTAGCTGGGCTGATTTCAGAGGGGCAGGGGGAGCCACCAGGGGTGTCAGGGTGATCTCTGGCTATGGCGACAGGATTCTGAGAAGCTCTGGAGAGTCACCATTATGCGTCTGAGTAATCCTAAGGGGATCTTGAGGTCAGCACAAGCCTAAAGCAGACTATGATGGGAAATTACACAGCTAGGGTTTTTCCCTAGGATTCTTCCATATCCATCCCTTCTAAACCTGCGTCCTTAGGAAGTAACTCTTGGTCCCATGATCACCCTCAGGTGTGGAGATGGGTGTGTGCTTTGGGGTTTGGCCCTGTGGCCTCAAGGTCATGTCACTGACCATACTGCAGCAGTCACTGCAGCGGTTGTCAAACTCCTTCGTTAGGGATTCTGAGCTGCCTCGTGAATATGCAGAATGCAGTGGAGAATAAACTTGAAGTGAAGAAAGGAGCCTCAGTCTTCTAGAATCCTTGTTATTCTACTTTTTCCAGAAACAAATATGACATAAATAGCCCCTGACTTACTGAGAGTCCGCTCACAGACTTAAGATCTGTTCATTTAGGAAAGGATGAAGCGGTAAGGGATTGTTTCTGAATTCTTGATTTTGAAAGACCATGCACTGCGCTTTCTCTGTTGAACAGGGAAGTCTTTTTATTGTCACAGAGACTGCATGACTTTTAGAGCAACAGAACAGGCAAAGGGGCTGCACACTGGGCTCAACCAGCAGGAATCACAGTCCTCACATGTCTGAGTTTTGAAGTACTTAAGAATCATGCTAACATGTACACTGTATAACCCACAGGCATGAATACTCTGTAATTTAGTATTAGCAACTCAACTTTTGTTTATCATTTTAAAAGTTGAAAATATGATTCTCCATGAAACTATTTTCAGTGTTTCTTGAATTTATATAGCTTTTCTCAAAGACTTTCACTGTTAATTCAAGTGATTCTTGAGAAAGAATCCTATTCATTAGATCATAATAATACTGTTTTGGTTTTGCGGGAGGAGAGGGGGACAGGCTTAGAATGAAATGGCTTGGCCATGGTCACATAAACAGTCATCAAGTTAAAATTGGAGCTCAAGATTTTCTATTGTCAAATCTGACTTCTTTATGTTCCAAAATATTAGCTAATCACTGTTGATTAGGGTTTTGTTTTGTATTTTTTTCTATAGTGTTTAAACATGTTTTAAATTTAGAGTGTTAAGGTAAGCTTTTGACCTACAATGCACCAGATCTCGCATCTCCTGTCTGGTTCACCTAATGTTGTTATCCGTGGTCTGTTGGGTTATTCAAATTGACTGTGATAAACTTTTACTGAGTTACCTGCAAGTGTAGGTGTTTCTGTCTTGAACAATCTGTTACCAGGACCACACCAGGGTAGGTGCCGACACCTCTCAGGACATCCAGCTCTTTGGGATAGGAATTCAGCCTGAGCACTGTGAGATCGACATTGGCTCTGATGGAGAGGTCAGCCTCACTCCAAAAGAAAATGCACGGTAAGAAAAGTACCATATAGATAACTAATGAGAGCCTACCGCGTAGCTCAGGGAGCTCTACTTAAATGCTCTGTGAGGACCTACATGGGAAGGCAGTCCAAGGAAGAGGGGATATATGTATCCACATGGCTGATTTACCTTGCCATACAGCAGAAACCAACAGAACATTGTAAAGCAACTATTGTCGTCATTGAGTAGCTAAGTCCTGTCCAGCTCCTTAAACCCCATAGACTGTAGCCCACCAGGCGCCTCTGTCCATGGAGTTTTCCAGGCAAGAATACTGGAGTATTCGGTTGCCACTTCCTTCTCCAGGGGATCTTCCAGACTCAGGGATTAAACTTGTGTCTCCTGCATTGGCAGGCAGGTTCTTTACTGCTGAGCCACCTGGGAAGCCCTAGACTCCAATAAAAATTAATTTTAAAATAATAAAAATAAAGAGATGGTAGAGAAGAACAAAAAAATAAAAGTACCTTAACATAGCTTAAGTGCCTCATTTTCAGGAGTAGACTGCCCCTTTCTGTTTGTTCAGTTATCAAAGTTAAGGCCACAGTAGCTTTTGCTTTCTGCTTATAGAGAGCTGTGTAAGCAAAATTTAGAGCACCAGCTTCGGCGTGGCTGATTCTGCCTTTACTAGCTGGGTGATCTTAGATAAGATACCTCTTTTATCTAATCTTCAATTCCCTCATGTGATAAATAAGGCTGCTACTGCTGCTAAGTCACTTCAGTCGTGTCCGACTGTGTGACCCCATAGACAGCAGCCCACCAGGCACCCCCGTCCCTGGGATTCTCCAGGCAAGAACACTGGAGTGGGTTGCCATTTCCCTCTCCAATGCATGAAAGTGAAAAGTGAAAGTGAAGTCGCTCAGTCGTGTCCGACTCCTAGGCTAATGGTAGACAAAACATACAAATCACTTCCCTCAGTGCCTGACACACATAAATATTGAATAAAGTTAGTTGTTACCCATATAATGCATTATATGAAAAGCAGTTAAAATCAGATAACCCCATTATATGAAGAATTCCTAAGCTAAGCTATAATATGTAAAAATTTGAGAATTGACAGGGTAATATATTTACTTTTTATTTTCTACTAAATGATGTCTTCCATTATTTTATAAGCATGTATAAAATGAAGTCTTAAAACAATATTCATTAACGCACAGCATTATAATTCAGAACATACGTTTTTATGAAGAAAACGACATTCTTGTCAAATTACTCTGTTAATATCAGCCGTATACATTTCCAAGTGATGAAAACCTGAGACTGAAACCATCAACATGCGTGATTCATGAAATCTGTAGGTCTTATGTTAAAGTGATATATTGTTAACATATTTAATGATAAGGTGATACTAGTCCTTAATTTTTATTTATTCCAAGTTCAAATAAAATTGAACTTTGTGCTATACCCCTCCATTAGAAGCTCTGGAGTTTTTTTCCTACTTTTTTAATTGACAAAATTACGTGTGTATATACACATGCACACACACACACACAACGTGACAATTTAATCACTTTCTCTTTCAACTCTATATCTGAAAATGATCTTATTCAGGAGATTTCCTCGTACCTGATTTTACCTCCAAGTCTTTTTACCCTACTTTTCTTCCGTTCCCACCATGCTCAGTCTCCTCCTTTCCTATGACCTGAGGCCAGTGGTTCATTCATTCAGTATACTTGCTCTAGGCTCTGTGCTGGGAATGTCCAAGAATAGTGACTCAAAGCCTAGTGGGGGAGGATGTATAGAAACAACAGTTATTTTACAGGAAGCTAAGCGCTCCTTCTAAAGTGATCTTTATAACCTGCAAATATGATCACTATAAAAGTATGTGGGGTTTGCAGGACTTAGAATATGCTCTTGTCATGGGAATGCACAGTAGCAAAAGAAGTGAAGAACAAAATATATTTTAGAATTATGTAAGAGTTGGCAAGATTTAGTGATATGCTCAGAGACAGCATAGGAACTCAGTAAAGGAAAAGAAGTCAGCACTATTAAGTTTCTGTCTTAGAAATGAGGTAAATAGTGGTGCTACTAAATCAAGAAAAGGTATATTAGAGGAGGAAGAGGCTTGCAGGATGATAGGTAATGAGTAGTAATGAGTTCAGTTTGGGATATTTTGAGTTTGAGCTGTCCTTGGGATATCGGTGTGAAGATTTCCAGGTGCACGTTGGATTTAGCACTGTACACCCTACACTAAAGATACACAGCTGGGTG
Source organism: Bos taurus (assembly GCF_002263795.3). Classification (NCBI taxonomy): domain Eukaryota; kingdom Metazoa; phylum Chordata; class Mammalia; order Artiodactyla; family Bovidae; genus Bos; species Bos taurus. The sequence continues at coordinate 39,674,025 of NC_037350.1, forward strand.
TTATGTGTTGCCTGTTTTGAAAGTGGATCTAGAATGAATAGTGGAAGCGTTAAACCAATGTCTATGGGATGATCTGAAGATAATCCATGAAGGGGGCTGAGACAGGGAGTCAGATAGGCAAGGTACAATGATGGAATCCAAGAAAAGAGAACATTTAAAGAAGAGGTCAGTATAGAAGCTAAAGAGCTTCTGTGGGACATAGCAGTTAGGAAGACATTAACAGCCCGTGGATGTTTGGGTACCAGGCAGTTGTGGGTATGGAAGGAAAGTAAACAAGGAAGACTAGGAGGTGAGGAAGTGGGTGGAGAATCTTGATTGTGAAGATGGGAATGGGATTGGAGACATAGCAAGAGAAGGAGGTGAGGTGAAGGGATAGTCATTATTTCCCTGAATCTTCCGCAGGTCTCTCTTCGCATGTCTTACCTGCTGCTTAACTACAGTCTATTGAGTGTTAATCTGTGTCTCTGTTTTTCACTTGTAGAAGTCTAAGAAGTCTTTTTTAAGATATGCCTGGTCTCTATTGGTAGAATTTTGTTTTTACTCCATTATATGCTTTAGTAATTTTATTTTTACTTATTTCATTGCCTTTATTTGGAAATGCTCTTCTTTGATGTTGTTGGGGCTTCAGTCCAACTGTTTGTTGTATCTGCTGATAACTTTGCTTCCTAAAGCAGTTCGTGATTTTTTAGATTTGTTCCTCTTCAGCGGTTTGTAGGAGTCTTGTGGCCTGGATGAGGCTACATAATTTCCTGCGAAGAGATTTTATATTTGCTTCCTCCATGTACCCCTGGCATGTGTCCAAGTGGAAATTACTTCTATGCTAATTTCTTGGCTTGGGTACATTGCCAAACCAGTTTCCATAACTTTTTCTTTTTTATATTATTGTAGTAAGAGCATGATATGTGTGTGTGTATGTGTGTGTATAAGCGAGCACCTAGAATAGTGTATCTAAAGATGCAGATGATCACAGAAGTAATAAGTAAAAGAAGTAAATATTATTATATTTCTCTCTGATTTACTCTGGAACCGTTTTTAGTTTTATTCTAGAATAACACTGCTCAGTAGAACTTTGTGAGACCGTGGAAAGGTTCTCTGTCCGCTGAGACCATTTTGGTAGGTCTCACCACCACTATCGAGGTGGTGTGGGCTTTCCTGGTGGCTCAGCTGTAAAGAATCCACCCGCCAATGCAGCAGACACAGATTCAGTCCCTGAGTCAGGAAGATCCCCTGGAGTAGGAATTGGCAACCCACTCCATTATCCTCGCCTGGGAAATCCCACGGACAGAGGAGCCTGGCGGGGCTACAGGCCGTGGGGTCGCAAATAGTTGAACACGACTTAGCAACTGAGCAGGCGTGCACACACATTGAGGTGGGGCTCTTGAGAATTGACACATGGCTAGTGAGAATGAGAAACTGAGTTTTTAGAAGGATCATTCAGCAGTGATCCTTATTTAAAATAATTATTATTTTAGATAATAAAGGACACTGCATGGCCCTTTATGTCTATTAGAGAGAGCTCCCCCGCTTACCTCTTGAGCCCCTGGGTCGGCGTTTTCTGCTCTTTACTGTTGAGCTGACACATCCCCCCACGTCGTGTCCCCCAGGTCCTGTGTCAATGGCACCCTCGTGTGCAGCACCACCCAGCTGTGGCATGGGGACCGAATCCTGTGGGGAAACAACCACTTCTTCAGGTAAGCACCTTGTGCTCACAATTATGTTCACTGACATGTCTTTTCTGTTACCTGAGTGTGAAACACACTGATTTTCTCTAATGGTCAAAAACCCCACAGGATTAATTTGCCCAAGAGGAAACGGCGAGATTGGTTGAAAGACTTTGAGAAAGAGACAGGCCCGCCGGAGCACGACCTGGACGCGGCCAGTGAAGCGTCCTCAGAACCAGACTATAACTACGAATTTGCGCAGATGGAGGTTATCATGAAAACGCTGAATAGCAATGGTGAGACCCTAAACAGTTACTTTCTCTCTCTCCTCTTTAAATGACTCCAAGAGGAATTTGAGCATGACTAGAGAATTGTCAGATTTCTGGCATATCAAATTGGGTATTCTGTTGCAGGAATAAAGCTTTTGACCTTTTTTGTTTATTTCTGGATTTTTCCCTTCAAGGACCTCTCTTTTTAATTATAAAAATGAAGTGTCAAGAAAAGGCCAGATGAAAAAACAAGTGTGATGTATTACTATGTAGAGTATAGAACAACAGAAAAGAGCATCATTAAGATTAGGGATTAAGGGATTTCCATGACAATGGTTAAGACTCTTCCTTCTGGTGCAGAGGGCACAGGTTCAATCCCTGGCTGGGGAACTAAGATCCCACGTGCCATGCTGTGGCCAAACATTTTAAAAAGAAAAAAAGATTAGAGATTAAGATTAACTACGGGGGCTCCTGACAGCGCAGCACAGGGAGGACCACAGCTGGGACCCAAGCTCCAGCCCATTCTGCCACTTGCTCGCCAAGTTGGGAGGAGTCCCGACAGACATTTCATGCTCAGACAGGATCACATTAGTGGGTCGGTTAACAACATGCCTGAGCAGCAAGTCTCCTCTGAGCGGTTGTTTGGAAGCCCCAGTAGATGCAGGGTGTGACAGGAGAGTGCAGTTCCAAACTCCAGGTGAAGGAACGCCCGTTAGAAGAGAGCTTCTTGCTTTCGATGCATTTACAGGCTTCTGGGTGTCTCTGTTCTCCAACTCTGCGAAGCATCTAAGTGATATCCATTTAATCATCTACCATCCCATGGCACACATTTCTAATTTCTCCAATCACTACCTGCTTATCATATATTTATTTATATATTTACACACACACACACACACACACACACACACACACACACACACACGATCCCCCCTGGATAACCAGTGAGTGTGTAGTATTTGTTAATCCCTCCAGTCTTCTTAGGCAGAGCAGTTGGTCATCAGTGGCCTGGCTCGTGGTGTTAACGTAAGTATCCATTTGTATTCTAGATCAGACTTTGATCTCTAGTGTTGATTTCATTCATTTAAAAGCAATATTTCCCCGTCACTCTGCTTTACCCACTCCCCTTGCTAAGTGAAGCTCCCCTGTAGGGCACATCGACGTGCTCTGATACGATGCTGAAATGCTGGCGGCCGGGCAGAATTCATACTCTTCACCTCTACTGCTTAGGTGGCTTCCCGATCATAAGCCTGTCTGCCTGGTGGTCATCCCCTTGGTGGTCCTATTTGAAGATTCTCTTCCCTCTCATGTGGTTTCAGACGAAGCTCCTCCACAAACACTGGGATAAAGGTTTTAACTGATTGGCTTTAGCTTGAAGGAGCTTGACTGGTTTTTAGCAGGGCTGCTGGTTGGTGCTTGTGCTTCATGCTTTGGCCAGATCTAACATGACGGGGAAGACACCGCAGTCTTCTGCCTGGCAGAGGTGCTCTGAATTCTTGTTGGAGCAATGTTCCCTTTTCAGTTATGACCGCTTCCTCCCCGTTTCCAAATTCCATGGCCTTCCCAATGGTTAGAACCTGGTGGCTGTTCTTTTCTTCATGTATCCAACAGCAAGAAGTGTCTCTAGTATTTTTATTTCTGTTGACAGCACAGGAGTTCAGGATATGGTACTCCTGGGTAAATAGTCACCTGCATTATCTCAGTGATAAACTAAAATAGCGTATCTTCAAATCTCTAGAATAATTAATGGTCTAAAACCCAGTTCATTTGAATTAAGAGTAAAAGCAAACCTAGTATTTTTAGACCATAATATGTTTTTCTCGACAACAACTGTTTTCACAGAGTCAGTGGCAGCTCTAAAGTAAAGAAGAACTGAGGGTCTGCTGAACGGTCCCAGAGCTTATTCCATCTGGAATTCAAAGGTTCCTTTTTCCCTCAAAGGATCTATTCTGCCCTTTGATTCAGTGCCTTAGGCATCTTGATACGAATTAATTCTAATTATCTGGGTCACTTTTTTTTCTTTTTTTTAATTTTCTGGGTCCTGAGGCTTCCCTTATGGCTCAGCTGGTAAAGAATCCGCCTGCAATGTGGGAGACCTGGGTTCGATCTCTGGGTTGGGAAGATCCCCTGGAGAAGGAAAAGGCTACCCACTCCAGTCTTCTGACCTGGAGAATTCCATGGGCTGTATAGACCATGGGGTCGCAAAGGGTCGGACACAGCTGAGTGACTTTCACTTTCACTTTCCTCTGGGTCACGTAAATGCCCTTCAACCTTTACACCATCACCCTCTCTCTTTCCCATACACGGGACAAACAAGTTTGCGCTGATTGCATAGTTATGTACCAGGCAGAGAATAAAGTAAGGAAGAAGGGAGCATGCTATGCCCAAAGGAAAAGAGGTCCTTTCTCTCCTAAAACACTTACCCCTTTGGTTTCTTGGCCTGAGGCTCCAGGCTCACTGAGTTTTAAAACAGTTCATTCAAGAGGAACAAAGTGATAAGGAAATGAAGGAAACTGTTAACACTCTTGACAGTGGACTGGTGATTTGAGAACAGGCCAGAGCATCTTTGGTTTCTGTCCTGGCCCATATCACAGAGTCAGACTGACATGCTGATTGGAATGATCTTTTTACGAGTATGCGATATAGGGAGAACAGATACATGTACAGACATGGCTGAGTCCCTTTGCTGTTTACCTGAAACTGTCACAACATTGTTAATTGACTATACCCCAATACAAAATAAAAAGTTTGAATTTAAAAACAAACAAACAAAAAAGAATATGCTGTACAGGAAATTCCCAGCAGTTAGGGTTCTATGCTTTTACCTCCAAGGACCTGGGTTCAATCCCTGGTCGGGCAACTGAGACCCCACAAGCCGTCATGTGTGGCCAAAATAAAAAGAACATGCTGTATACTGAGAAAGGCTTAAAACAGGTCAATTAATTCGGAAAGAAAATGTTATCCAGAGAAAAGTGTTTCCAGACTTGTGTTGGGATCAGAGGGAAAAAGAAACCTCAGCCTCTGTACCTCTCCTGGGTTCTATGTATGCCGGCTACATCTGGAGTCCCCGAGCAGGGCTTTCCGGGCTGGTCCATGGCAGGTGAGGGGAAGGATGCTTGGAGTTGCTCTCTGGCACATCTGTGTGTTGTTCTGTGGCTTCTGAGAAGGCCTGGTGAGCAGTAGGGGTGCTGTGTCATGGCCAGTCGCATCACCTGTGTGTTGGCGTGGAACTCCCTCCTCAGCCACTTGGGATATGTGTGTTTCCACACACCATTGACCAGCAAGTAGAAATAAGAATTAAACATCTTATTCAGTGTCTTTTAGCCAAAGCCCTAGACTATGATTTTGTAAAAAAAAAAATCGTGTGTTTTCCAGTTTTCTTTCTCTGAAAAAAGGTTCATACACACCAAGTTCAGTTCAGTCGCTCAGTCGTGTCCGACTCTTTGTGACCCCATGAATCGCGGCATGCCAGGCCTCCCTGTCCATCACCAACTCCCAGAGTTCACTCAGACTCACGTCCATCGAGTCAGTGATGCCATCCAGCCATCTCATCCTCTGTCGTCTCCTTCTCCTCCTGCCCCCAATCCCTCCCAGCATCAGAGTCTTTTCCAGTGAGTCAGCTCTTCACATGAGGTGGCCAAAGTACTGGAGTTTCAGCTTCAGCATCATTCCTTCCAAAGAAATCCCAGCGCTGATCTCCTTCAGAATGGACTGGTTGGATCTCCTTGCAGTCCAGGGTACTCTCAAGAGTCTTCTCCAACACCACAGTTCAAAAACATCAATTCTTTGGCGCTCAGCCTTCTTCACAGTCCAACTCTCACATCCATACATGACCACAGGAAAAACCATAGCCTTGACTAGACGGACCTTTGTTGGCAAAGTAATGTCTCTGCTTTTGAATATGCTATCTAGGTTGGTCATAACTTTCCTTCCAAGGAGTAAGCGTCTTTTAATTTCATGGCTGCAGTCACCATCTGCAGTGATTTTGGAGCCCCAAAAAATAAAGTCTGACACTGTTTCCCCATCTATTTGCCATGAAGTGATGGGACCGGATGCCATGATCTTTGTTTTCTGAATGTTGAGCTTTAAGCCAACTTTTTCACTCTCCACTTTCACTTTCATCAAGAGGCTTTTGAGTTCCTCTTCACTTTCTGCCATAAGGGTGGTGTCATCTGCATATCTGAGGTTATTTTAGGGCCCTGTAAATGGATGGTGAGGACCCTGTCCTTTCTTTTTGACACCTAGAGCCTAAATAGAAAATATATATATATATCACTGTTTGAGAAATATATATATATAAAATTCTGAGAGAACTTCTCTAGCCCTTAAATGTAAAATTTTTTAAAACTTTCTCAAAAAACATTACTATATTATTTACAATTTTTCTTCCAGAGGCTCTAAGGCTGTATCAGAAGTTCTCATCCTTTGGAGTTTATCAGTTTTCACTGTGGGAGAGGTCTTGCCCAGCCATGGTCTGTCTTTGTGTAAGAAGGGTTTTTTTTTGGAGTCCATTTTCCACTGGCCTTTCAGGTGATGCATTTCAGGGACTCTTATGTCAGGACTCTATGAAGAAAAGTATTCTTCTTTGAAAAAAGAAATGAATTTTAGAATTTTACATCAGCAAAGAACAGTCTTTTTTAAACATCTGTTCTTTAGCAGAGTACTAATTCTGAGGAAAACATTGGAGGTAAGAGTATAATTTATTACTAAGTTTGTTTCCTACCCCAGATAATTAACTCTGGTCTGAGTTCAAAACCCGGCTCTGTTGCTTTGCTTATTAGCTGTGCCATCTTGGGTTGGCCACTTAACTTTTCTGAGCTCCAGTTGTCTCCTCTTTAAAATGGGAATGCTGCCCACCCCTAGCTTTGTTGCAAGGCTTTCGTGAGATGATGCATGAAAAGCATATAGGGCCTCTACCCTGAGACATAAGCCAACAGATAGTAGAATTATTATTGCTGTTGTGGTCATCATTTTTATTAAAACAGCTCACCTATACTGTGTATATCTAGTGATTTTTAAAATTACTTTTACTCTGTTTTGTATTCTTTCATTCTTTTTTAAGTTAAAGTACTGTTTCCCCACCCCCCCTTCTCATATAGAAAACTAGTAAAATATGAATGCTTATTTCACAAATTGATAGGGTCTTCTGGTCTAGTCAGTCAGTATCCATCATCAGGTGATGTGAAGATTCCTCTTAATTTCCTTCTCTTAGTCCAGAAATTAAAATGAGAGTCAATTTGTAGAAATAGGACACTGCGCTGAATAATAGGCAAGTGTGTAAATCGCAGGCTAGTCTGAGAATACAAGTAAATCTCCTAGGTCTTATGTACTTCAAGGAAATATTTACTGTTATGGTAAATTTCTTCGTTTATCATCCAGATTGTCTAACATACTGTTTCCCCATTATGGCCTCCTCACTTACATGTGTCATAGTTTTCTCTTTTGTACGCATGGTCTGTGCTTTCCTTAAACTTTGTGCACTGCATCCAGGTCATTGGCCGTTACCAAGCTAATGTCCCGGGACAGCCAATTAACTCTTTAGGATTGAGTCCTACCTACACCATAACCACCGCTAGTCATAGTCAGGGCCCCTTTAAACAAGATCTATTAGTATTTCTAATACTTGTTCACCCACATGTATGTTGGTCATCTCTCAATCTGAAAAAGCAAAAAAGCAGAAGTAGACTTTTGTTTTTGTAAGTGAATTGCTTTCTTGGCTATTAACACCTGAGAAATTGGCAGACCATATACTCAATTCATATTTTCAAACAGATGCTGTAATCTGTAAGTTTCCTCGCACATTAGAGAAATTCAGGAGAAACAAATTTTTAGCCACATCAGAACTATAAACGCTTTGTCAATGGGAACTATAAACCCTTTGTCAACTAAAACCAATGCTAAATGCACCTAAAAAGTGACGACATAAAATCAAAATCTTGTGTGGCTCTGTCTTTGAAATCACCTTAGATTTCATTGAGTCTTTCTTCTCGGTGGATAGAATACCATCCCTTTTTCCTCTACCCTCTTCTTTTTGTAGTTGAGCCACCTTTCTACACATCAGGGCGAGCTCATCAAATTGAAGAACGTAATAGTAGATGTGAGGAATGTTTCCATACAACGTGTTTAATCTGAAATGTTAAGAAAAAGGAAATGGAGAGAATTCCACCTGAAAAAGGAAATGGAGAGAATTCCACCTGACCGGGCCCGGCCGGCCGCTCCCAGACAAGAGCACTGAAAGGCTCCATCTGGGGGAGGAGACGGTCCTCGTTAGAAGCCTCGCTGGGGGTGGGGGGCGCTGCCGGTCTGAGCCACCGCTGAAGAGCCCCTTGCCTTGTCTCTTGGCTTGCCAGACCCAGTTCAGAACGTGGTGCAGGTCTTGGAGAAACAGTACCTGGAAGAAAAGCGAAGCGCCCTCGAGGAGCAGCGACTCATGTACGAGCGGGAGCTGGAGCAGCTCCGCCAGCAGCTGTCCCCGGAGAGGCAGCCCCAGATCAGCGGCCCCGACCGCCTGGCCTACAGCAGCCAGACGGCGCAGCAGAAGGTGACCCAGTGGGCCGAGGAGAGGTAGGAAGGGGACCCGGGGGCCTGGCGCAAGGCCTCGGGGCCTCAGGGGAGGCCATTGTAAGGCACGTCAACGGGGGACAAACCTAGCAAAGAGGGAAATCTTACTTCCATGTCTGAATTGTTAGCGGTTGCCTTGTCTTTCAAGGAAGGTTCCCCTGGAGAAGGAAATGGCACCCCACTCCAGTCTTCTTGCCTGGAAAATCCCATGGATGGAGGAGCCCGGCAGGCTACAGTCCATGGGGTCCGAAAGAGTCGGACATGACTGAGAGACTTCACTTTTTCACTTTCAAGTATGTTTACTGTGACGTCAGTTGTTAAAGATTACACCTGCCCTCTTACCCTTCAGTGAAAATGGTGCCAAGTTAGAATATCACTGTTTCGTTTTGAAGTAAAGACAATTGAATAGTTCTAAAGCATAAAAGCAGGCTTCCCTGGTGTCTTTGACGGTAAAGAATCCGCCTGCAATGCAGAAGACGCGGGTTTGATCCCTGGGTCCAGAAGATCCTCTGGAGAAGGAAATGGCAACCCACTCCAGTATTCTTGCCTGAGAAATCCATGGACAGAGGAGCCTGGCGGGCTACAGTCCATGGGGTCCCAAAGAATTGGACATGACTGAGCGACTTTCACTCACTCAAAGCATAAAAAGCGTTTCTTGTTCTTTTATTTCTCTTACTTTGGAGTCAATTTAAATGCAGTTTTAATATTAAGAAATCTGTGAATTTTTTAAATTTACAACTTTAAAATATTTGTATCAGAACTGAGGCAGTAGTGGAGGAAATGGTAACAACAGTAAAGATAGTAAATTGTTACAAAGCTCTGTTGTGTTCTTGCCACAGTCTAGGAATGGTGCTTTTTTATGATCCCAACAGCACCAAGTCATGGGAAATATTATTTCAATCAATCGAAATACCCTCTCAGTCATGCATTCAGTAAATGTGAAGGCCAGGCTTTGTTGACAGTCCATTAATAACTCCTCTGTTGTAATAATAATAGCACTGGACATTTCTTAAGCATTTATTGCGTGTCGACACTCCATGCCGCAGAAAATCCGAGTGTAACTTTGCAGTTGGTCCTTGATATCTACATTCCACATCCACAGATTCAACCAACCGTGGATCATAAAGAAAAAATTCCACATCTAAGCAGACCTGTGCAGTTCAAACCCATGTTGTTCAAGGGTCAACTCTACTCTTTCTTTCATTCAGTGGGTAATTTTTGCATATTCTATGATGGGCCATGTACTTGGCCAGGAATTAGGTGTAGTGACAAGCAAAAAAAAAAAAGACATGGTCCCTGCCCTAGGGGCGCTTACAGCTTCATAGGGGAGATGGATGTTATTAGTCAAATAATTATACAAATAAGTGAAAAACTGAAACTATGACAAAGACTGAAAGTGAAAGTCACTCAGTCGTGTCCAGCTCTTTGTGACCCCATGGAATAGACCGTGGAATTCTCCAGGCCAGAATACTGAAGTGGGTAGCTGTTCCCTTCTCCAGGGGATCTTCCCAACCCAGGGATCAAATCCAGGTCTCCCGCATTGCAGGTAGATTCTTTACCAGCTGAGCCACCAGGGAAGCCCAAGAATACTGGAGTGGGTAGCCTATCCCATCTCCAGTGGATCTTCCCGTCCCAGGAATCGAACCGAGGTCTCCCGCATTGCAGGCGGATTCTTTACCAGCTGAGCTACATGACAAAGACTACTGAGGCAAAAGATGTGGCTCTGGGAAAACATGGAATAGGGTTTGGATCTAGTCAGGATGTTGCTGCTGCTGTGTCACTTCAGTCGTGTCCGACTCTGTGACTCCATAGACGGCAGCCCACCAGGCTCCGCCATCCCTGGGATTCTCCAGGCAAGAACACTGGAGTGGATTGCCATTTCCTTCTCCAATGCATGAAAGTGAAAAGGGAAAGTGAAGTCGCTCAGTCGTGTCCGACTCTTAGTGACCCCACAGACTGCAGCCTACCAGGCTCCTCCATCCATGGGATTTTCCAGGCAAGAGTACTGGAGTGGGGTGCCATTGCCTCCTCAGTCAGGATGTTAGAGACATATTTATCAAGAAGCACTCATTTAGAGTTGAAAAGCAAACTGCTGCTGCCCCGAAAGTACCTACTTCTCACATCTACCAAATGAAGAAATCACATAAAACACTTCTCCTTATGCTAGAGCTCCTCTACTACAAAGCTTACAAAAGTCATAATGATTTCTTTTTCCTAAAGGAATGCTTTATGGGCTTTTATTTTGCATTTTCATATCAAAATCTATTCTTTGTCAAATATTATATGATTTAAAACATGGTTTGAAGTTAAGTTACCCGCACCTTTGCTCCTCATCCCTGGTTACCAGTGGATAGCCCATGGAACCCTGGTGGGAAGAGGGGAGGATAAGAGGTGAGTTGCCAAAAATAGGTTGACAGATAATTGTCTGAGAGGAGATTCTTACTACTTTCTAATAATATGACTCACTTGGAAAACGGGATTGCAGTTTTCCTCCAGATGCTCTCATTTCCTTCTCTGTTGCTCACAGGGACGAACTCTTTCGCCAAAGTCTGGCAAAACTTCGGGAGCAGCTGGTGAAAGCCAACACCCTGGTGAGAGAGGCAAACTTCTTAGCCGAGGAGATGAGCAAGCTCACCGACTACCAGGTGACTCTGCAGATCCCTGCTGCGAACCTCAGTGCCAACAGGAAGGTAAGAATGCTCTCAAAGAGGAGGAGGGCAAGAGGCACAGCAGTAGCTTCTGAGAGGTAGAACATCACCCTGACATCCGCAGAACATCTGTGAAGAGACCCTGACGTGAGCCGGAGGGTTTGTTCTTTTAAAGACCCCGTCTAGAAACCTCTTTGGGTATATATGATCAGAATATGAGAATCTGGAGGGCTGAAAGAGTTGCTAGTTTAAATGCTTTCTTTAACACATTGCAACTTGGGAATTCCCTGGTGGTCCAGTGGTTAGGACTCTGCACTTGCACTGCTGTGGTCCAGGGTCCACGCCCTAGTTGGGAAACTAAGATCCCACAAGCTACGCGCTGCAGCCAGAAATAAATAAGAAAACACTGAAACCAGAAATGGATATAACTAACTCCTCTTGCTTTTCTCTCTCATATAAATGCCTCCTGAAAATGGGGGATGTGTAAATATCTTATAATAGTACAATTCTGAGAGAGAGACAAGAAAGGAAAACTCCTATGATCCTTGTTTTATATACACAGAAGGATTCTTTGCAGCCACTTGGAAGTTTCCATCAGTAAACTGCAAGATTTTTTTCTTTAGGGAGAAACCTTGAAAAGTAATTTTTTCTCCATTCATTTTTCCCTCCGACAAGTGAGTGAGAAATGAGTCAGAGGGTATCTCATCAGCCTTCTTGCATTTCAGTCTTTTGACCAAGTAGTTCTCCTTTGCGAAATTTACTGTAAATCCATACTTACAGAAGTGTTTGTAAAGGTTTATGTGCTTTAGTACAAGGATGCTTATCATAGTTACCTTTGTAACAGCAAACATTTGAAACAGCCATGATGTTGGGCAGTAGACTAATTAGTCAAATGAGTGATACATCCCCATAACAGATCACTTTGTTGCTATTAAACATTATGTTTCTGAAGAATATTTAACCACACAAAAAGGTTAACTGTGGAGAAAGAATTGGGATGGGAAATTTGTATTTTTGCTTGGTTCTAAGTGTGATTAAAAATAAAACGTGCATGCACGGCCCTACAAAGAAGATTGAAAATAAACTAGAATATTCCGTATATGGTAGATTTCATCTTTCTTTGTACACATTATGTGTCTTTTTTAAACTTTGTACTTGGTGATAACGCACATTGCTTCAGCAGTCCAAAAACGTTGTAACGAGATTTGCTGTGTTTGTTTTTTTGTTTTTGTTTTCTATATTCTACAGAGAGGAGCAATAGTGAGTGAGCCAGCTATTCAAGTGAGGAGGAAAGGAAAGAGCACCCAAGTGTGGACCATTGAGAAGCTGGAGAATAAATTAATTGATATGAGAGACCTTTATCAAGAATGGAAAGAAAAGATTCCTGAGGTAAAAGGGACAAAATGTCAAGGAGTTTGGTTGCATTAAAAGGACAGAATATGAGTAACTTAACCATCAGAACTGGAGAAGGCAATGGCACCCCACTCCAGTACTCTTGCCTGGAAAATCCCGTGGACGGAGGAGCCTGTAGGCTGCAGTCCATGGGGTTGCTAAGAGTCAGGCACGACTAAGCGACTTCACTTTCACTTTTCACTTTCATGCATTGGAGAAGGAAATGGCAACCCACTCCACTGTTCTTGTCTGGAGAATTTCACAGACGGGGGAACCTGGGGGCTATAGTCCACGGGGTCACAGAGAGTCAGACACAACTGAGTGACTAACACACAGTTGTCAGAACACACACATGTGCATCACTGAATATCTGCAGTGATGCTGGGGACATTTATATTAGAAATGTAAAGTGAAATCAGTTGGATGGGTCATAAAATATGTGATCCTCACACAGATAGGAACTACATGAAGAGAACACCTAGCACCTTCTGCATCTTTAGTACATTTCAAGTGAAATGAAGTGGAACAAAGTGAATTTGTGCTGTTTTGTCAGTGGTGTTAAAAATCAGCTTAGATGGGTCAGCATGGGTTTTGTGTTCATTAGCATATGCTCATGCTGTCCTAGCGGTATTCATGGCTGGGTACATGCTAAGAATAATTTTAGAGAGCGTGGTCCATTGTTCGTACACTAGTAATGGAAAAAAGGACTCAACGAAGGAAATGAAGAAGAGCTCAGGGAGTAGAACCATGTGGGGTAGGGTGTGCCAGGGAAGACGGGGAGGGTTGGGGTGGGGTGTGTGGTAGGTGGGGCTATAACTGATAGAAGGGCTTTCCAGCCTTTTCATCAGTTATCGCCCTAACAAGCCCCTCCCGTGTGCTAGTTTTGATTTATTTGTATGACATGATTCTGATTTTACTTTTAACCAATGTGGATAAATGCTTTCTTTTTGAAACATTTCAAAATAGCTGGTTTTAAATAGTATTAGATTGATGTTTTCTTTTCCTACTCACCCCCTACCCCCAATCCCCCAACCTGTCCTGCCACTCAGGCAAAGCGACTCTGCGGGAAACGAGGTGACCCTTTCTATGAAGCCCAAGAGAATCACAACCTGATTGGCGTGGCGAATGTGTTCCTGGAGTGTCTCTTCTGTGATGTGAAGCTTCAGTATGCAGTTCCTATCATCAGCCAGCAGGGGGAGGTAAGGACAAGCCAGGCTGGGAGAAAATGACCATGGCCCAAGTGTGGGTTTTGTTGTTTTAACTCGATTTAAGTTATGTTCTTGATTTACATCCAGAAACTAGGGTGAAGCCTCAGGATCACGTTCTTTTTTCCCTACTAATATGAATAGGAACTATCAACATTAATTCATGGCTTTAAAAGATTATTAGAACATGTTTTTTGTTTGTGGTTCACAGGATTTTCTTTGTTTTAATCAAGTTAGAAATCTTTTGGAAACCAGATTCGGCTCTGTGCCCCCCATTGATTTCTCTTTTAATCTCTTACCTCCATAATACCCTTTAGCTCCTTCCTGGCCCCTAAGTGGTCTTTACAAAATATAAAAGTTAAAGTGAAAGTCGCTCAGTCATGTCCAGCTCTTTGCGACCCCATGGACTGTATAGACTGCCAGGCTTCTCTGTCCATGGAATTCTCCAGACTAGAATACTGGAGTGGGTAGCCGTTCCCTTCTCCAGGGCATCTTCCCAACCCAGGGACTGAACCCAGGTCTCCTGCGTTGCAGGCAGATTCTTTACCATCTGAGCCACAAGGGAAGCCCTTATAAGATGTAACTTGAGGGGATTATTTTGAAATCTGAAATATTCAAAGCAAACAAGCTTAACCATCCCATTGTTACCACCTCTTAAAAAAAAATGCCTCTCGTATATCAGTTATTTCATTATATTGGCCTTATGTCAGCCTGAAACATTTCAGAAAATGTTCAAGTTCAAACATTTTTTTTTATTACCCAGTTCATCAACGAATGTCTTCATTTTAAATTTAGTAGCATCAATATTTCATGATGCTACTAAATTTAAAAGTAATTTGTTCTTAAATAACATGCAAATTTGGAAATACTAAGTTGTTTTTCATGATTCTTTTTTTTTAAGTTACATTTTTATTTTACTTTTAAAATTTGTTTTTAATTGGAGGATAATTGTACAATATTGTATTGGTTTCTACCATACATCGACATGAATCAGCTTTAGGTAAACATATGTCCCCTCCCTCTTGAACCTTCCTCCCACCCCATCCCACCCCTCTAAGTTGTCACAGAGCACCAGTTTGAGCTCTCTGCATCATATAGCAAATTCCCTCTGACTATGTAGTTTACATATGGTTCATGGTGGTTCTTAGAGCAGGCTGAGTATAGGGCTCCACTCTGCCTGAAGTGAACCCAGAAAATAAACCCTAGGTTCCCAGCTGTGATGTGTAAATACATGTCTCATATTCCCACATGTGTAACCCCCCCTGTGAACACTATGGTGTGGGAGACTAGTGAGCTAACTTACTTTTTCCCATGTTAAAAATGGGCACAACTCCAATTTCAAAGAGACCTAGTAGCTGAGTCCCTAGTCAGGGTTACTTAAGCTAGCTAGGGTCCATGGTGGGCTTTGAGTGTTCCATTGATACCCCTAAAATTTTACTAAAAATGTATTAGGTTCTCAAAAAACATTAGGAGTAAAAAGCTTAAGAAGTACCATCTTCTAACTGATTTCTCATATTTCCTTTATTCCCTTTCTCGTATTCCTTCCTCCACATTTGTCTCACATGTCAAATGCCATCAACTAATTTTTCACAGGGCCTGGGTGCCAGGGCCGGTGGCTCTGCAGAAGGTGCTCTGAGCTATCTTTGAGAATGAGCCTCACTGTTTAAGATGACAGCAGCACCCCCAGCGCGTGTATCCCTTTCACAACTTGTCGTTACAGCCTTAAAGTGCGGTATCCAAGATAAACCTGATTGATTACCGCCCTCCAAGTCTGCGAAGGTTGGGGTCATTCCTCCTGTTAATTTCAGTTCTGTGCCACAAGTTACAGGAGAGACGCTGCTAAACTCTCAATGATGCAGAGAACCACTAAGATATTCTGGAGACCTCAAACCCCACCCACCCACCCCTTTTTTTAGAAAAACCATCTTAAAGGAACTGTTTCCTTATAACTTAGTGGCTTTGTAATTGTCCTCCCTCCTGGAGTAGGTCTCACCCCTGACCCTGCTTCTGGCCACCGTGTGAGGTCTGTTCACATTCTCTGCTCCCAAGAGAATAGAGGCTGTATGAGCCCAGTGGCCTGACTGGTTTGCTGTTGTAAACGCAGTGCTTAGTCCTTCCCTGGCATCCTAGTCACTTCTCCGTAAATATTTGTCGAGTGGATACATTCATCTTGTGACAACCCACACACACCTCTGTTAGAGCAGTTAATCTATACTGTTGTTCCTGGGTTTTTAATTCGCTGTCTCCTCTTTTGACTGTGAACATCCAGATAGCAGAGCCTGTGTCTTTATCTTGGTGTTCCCCACGATGCCAGGTATTTGATCAGATGAGTATGTGAATGAATATATATGAGTGATATGAATAAATAATAATATGAATGAATATGAATAAGGGAAATAGATGACACCAAGTAGCATGTGTTGGCTGCCTTTGTGCTGTTCATGAACTGTCCTGTAGAAGAAGGGTAAGAATGAAGATGATTCCAGGAGGCAGATTTCGCTCCAAGTAAAGCCCGGTGATTACAGAGCAGGTGATGGAGTGGACTAGCTCTGGAAGTTTCCTGTTGCTGGAGGCGGCCTGGTAGTCCCAGTGGAGCTGCTCACTTGGGTTATGGTTGCACGCTTTCCGTCTCAGGTTGGTTTTGTCCACAGGCTGCCTTTTAACCCCACGGTGCTCTGGCTCCTTGGCCCAGGTTGCAGGGCGTCTCCACGTGGAAGTGATGCGAGTGACAGGCGCTGTCCCGGAGCGCATGGCGGAGGACGACTCCTCGGAGAACTCCAGTGAAAGCGGAAGTCTTGAAGTCGTAGACAGCACCGGGGAAATCATTCACCGAGTCAAGAAGCTGACATGCCGGGTGAGAGGGCGGGGCTGCGGAGGCTCGGATGAGTGACCTTTTCCATTCAAAACAATTTGATGGAACATCTTGGGCATTTTTCATATAACATGAGTGAGTGAGTGAGTGAAAATCGCTCGGTCGTGTCCGACTCTTTGCGACCCATGGACTATACAGCCCATGGCATTCTCTAGGCCAGAATCCTGGAATGGGTAGCCTTTCCCTTCTTCAGGGGATCTTCCCAACCTAGGAATTGAACCCAGGTCTCCCACATTGCAGGCGGATTCTTTACCAGCTGAGCCACCAGGGAAGCCTGGAAATACTGGAGTGGGTAGCCTATCCCTTCTCCAGCGGATCTTCCTGACCCAGGAATCGAACTGGGGCCTCCTGCATTGCAGGCAGATTCTTTCCCAACTGAGCTATGAGGGAAGCCCCTGCATAAAACATGGCACAAGTTAAACTTTCTGACAGCAAACATGGTGATGGATAGTACTTTTTCCAGAAGTACAGCACACTTTATGATGGCAGTTGTGTGAAGTTTTGAAAGTTTCTATGTATGTGAGCTGCAAGGAGTGTATATTGTTTAGTGAATCATGCTTTTCTAGTAAAGGTTGCAGCTGTATCTGAAACTCGGTCATTAGGAAAGTTTGAGAACGATGTGTGCATTTGTCGCTGTGCTCATATACTGTAGTTACAAAACTGTGGTACAGATTTCATTACAGATGCTCTTGTATGCATGTGTACTCAGTCATGTCCGACTCTTTTCGACCCCATGGACTGTGGCCCATCAGGCTCCTCTGTCCATGGAATCTCCCAGGCAAGAATATTTCAGATGTCAAATGGATGCCTGATTTATTTCATCCCTGTGAAAAGCATGCATAGTTTGTTCTCTTTATGTGAGTTATATTTGTGGTTGGTTTGTTTTTTCCTCTTCAGGTAAAAATTAAAGAAGCAACTGGGCTGCCCTTAAACCTCTCAAATTTCGTCTTCTGTCAATACACGTTCTGGGACCAGTGTGAGCCCACGGTGGCCGCCCCTGTCGTGGATCCTGAGGTGCCTTCCCCACAGTCCAAGGACGCCCAGTACACCGTGACCTTCTCCCACTGTCAGGTACAAATGCCATTCCAAAATGAACTACTTGGGAGGCTGCCGGCCGGGACTCAGTTCAGAAGTCTACTTGTAACTTAGAGGTTTTCCCCATTATGAAACATAACACGTTTATTAGGCTTTTTAACCTCCAAGTGTACTTTATTTTTTACATACAGTTCCACTATATATATTACAATTATATTCCATGGACAATTTGTAATAGATTCTCGAGATTACTTTTTTTTCAAATTTGTGTCCGTTTTTTCTGGTTCTACACTTAGAAAACACATCCATATCACCACTTGTAAAATTTCACATATGTAAAGTCTATTAAGTCATTATTTTTCGTGTGTGCCTTTTTTAGTATATTTATTTAATTGAAGGATAATTGCTTTACAGAATTTTGTAGTTTTCTGTCACACCTCAGCAGGAATCAACCACAGGTGTACATATGTCCCCTCCCTCTTGAACTTCGCTCCCATCTCCCTCCCCATCCCACCCCTCTAGGTTGATACAGAGCCCCTGTTTGAGTACCCTGAGACCTACAGCAATTCCTACTCTCTATTTTACATATGGTAGTGTAAGTTTCCATGTTACTCTACCCATATGTTTCACCCTCTTCTCCCCTCTCCCCGTGTCCATAAGTCTGTTCTCTATGTCTGTTTCTCCATTGCTGCCCTGTAAATAAATTCATCAGTTGTCAAGTCATTATTTTTATGAAAACAAGTAGCCCACTTTTTTTAAGCTGTGTTTACCAAGTCTATTTGTTAATTCTTTATTAATCTTTTGTTGTTGTTTTCTGAATATTCTTTTAAATATTCCTCATATTTCTTTACAGCCAAAAAGTTGCTCCTTTAGAAGGGTGAAACCTGGATTTAAGATACATCCTAGTTAAAAACTGGCTTAATAAGTACTAGTATCAGAGGCCTTGGACTCACTATGTGACCTGGAGTTTTTTTTCACCCCTAAAATGTGCAGTTTGTCCTAATTGGTCATTAAATTTATTTTCATTTTAAAATTCTGGCTCTATCTTCAAATATTCCGATCCCAAAGAAAGGCAAATGCCAAAGAATGTTCAAACTACCACACAATTGCACTCATCTCATATTCTAGCAAAGTAATGCTCAAAATTCTCCAAGCTAGGCTTCAACAGTACCTGAACAGAGAACTTCCAGATGTTCAAGCTGGCTTTAGAAAAGGCAGAGGAGCCAGAGATCAAATTGCCAACATCCGCTGGATCATAGAAAAAGCAAGAGAATTCGAGAAAAACATCTGTTTTATTGACTATGCCAAAGCCTTTGACTGTGTGGATCACAACAAATTGTGGAAAATTCCTCCAGAGACGGGAATACCAGACCACCTGACCTGCCTCCTGAGAAATCTGTATGCAGGTCAAGAAATAACAGTTAGAACCAGAAATGAAACAACGGACTGGTTCCAAATTGGGAAAGGAGTACCTCAAGGCTGTATATTGTCACCCTGCTTATTTAACTTATATGGAGAGTACATCATGTGAAATGCTGGGCTGGATGAAACACAAGCTAGAATCAAGATTGCTGGGAGAAATACAATAATCTCAGACATGCAAATGACACCACCCTTATGGCAGAAAGCAAAAAGGAACTCCTCTTGAAAGTGAAAGAGGAGAGTGAAAAAGCTGGCTTAAAACTCAACAATCAAAAAACGAAGATCATGGCTTCTGGTCCCATCACTTCATGGCAAATAGATGCGGAAACAATGGAAACAGTGACAGACTTTATTTTCTTGGGCTCCAAAATCACTGCAGATGGTGACTGCAGCCTTGAAATTAAAAGATATTTGCTCCTTGGGAGAAAAGCTATGACCAACCTAGATAGGATATTAAAAAGCAGAGACATTACTTTGCTGACAAAGGCCCATCTAGTTAAGCTATGGTTTTTCCAGTAGTCATGTATGAATGTGAGAGTTGGACCATAAAGCTGAGTGATGAAAAATTGATACTTTTGAACTGTGGTGTTGGAGAAGACTCTTGAGAGTCCCTTGGACTGTAGGGAGATCAAACCAGTCAATCCTGAAGGAAATCAGTCCTGAATATTCATTGGAAGGACTGATGCTGAAGCTCCAATACTTTGGCTAACTGATGGGAAGATCTGACTCATTAGAAAAGACCTTGATGCTGGGAAAGATTGAAGGCAGGAGGAGAAGGGGACAACAGAGGATGAGATGGTTGGATGGCATCAGCAACTTGATGGACATGAGTTTGAGTCAGCTCTGGGAGTTGGTGGACAGGGAAGCCTGGCATGCTGCAGTCCATGGGGTTGCAAAGAGTCATACAAGACTGAGCAACTGAACTGCACTGGTCTCCAAATAAAATAAAAAGTTAGGTAGTATAATGTTAAACCAATTCAGCACAGCACAGCCCTTCCATTTCCTTCCCTTTCCTGCTAATGGGAAGGAAATGAAAGTGGTTCCTTGCCTGCTGCTTTGTTCTGGGTGATTTGCTCTACTGCTCCGTCCATTCAGTGTCTATCTCTTCACTCATCTCTTTGTGAAAAATTGGAGTGGGCGGGGCCTCCCTGGTGGCTCAGTGGTAAAGAACCCACCTGCCAGTGTAGGAGACACGGGTTCAATCCCTGAGCCAGGAAGATCCCACATGCCGAGGAGCAACTAAGCCAGTGCGCCAGAACTACTGAGCCTGTGTTCCAGAATGTGGGAGCCACAACTACAGAAGCTTGTGCACTCTAGAACCTGTGCTCTACAGCAAGAAGAGCCACCACAGTGAGAAGCCCGAGCGCTGACATAAATAAACAAACATTTCTTGAAAAGTTGGAGTGGGAGCGTTTAAGAGCAAGAGTGCAGATTGGTGGAGATAATCATATAAAATTTAATTCTGTTTTTAGTCTCCTAAGCCATAGCAAGGAACAATCATAAATTCCTTTTTTTTTTTGCTGTGCTGATTGGTCTGTTCCAGCTGAAAGTCGGAGTGGTCTGGGGAAAAGAGACCGAACCACAAGGAAGGGAGGATAGGTTCAGCTCTGCAACAGCAAGCCGTGTAATATGGGGCGGCTACTTTCCTCAGTGTCCTCTTGTATTAAAGAAAGGAACTCAATTCAGTTATCTCGGGTATCCCTTCCCATCTAATATGCTGGTTTCTTTGCCATTTTCTGTCCAGCAGCAGCAGTGATGGGTTTAAGGTTGGGATCAAGCTTACATACTCTAAAGTGAAAGGTAACAAGGAAATTTCACAGATTCCTTTCTGCATAATTCCTGTCCTGTTCCCTTTCCCTACTTATCCCAGGATTACGTGGTCAACGTAACGGAAGAATTCCTGGAGTTCATTTCAGATGGAGCACTGGCCATCGAAGTGTGGGGCCACCGGTGTACCGGGAACGGCAGCTCCATCTGGGAAGTCGATTCCCTTCATGCTAAGACGAGAACGCTGCATGACAGGTGTGTGCTTGGCTGAGGGCTTCAGGCGCGGGGTCAAGGCTTGCGCTTGGACAGCGGTTGAGAATTAGGACTCTGTGAGCCTATTTCCTGCTTTGTGAAATGGGAATAATGAAAGGAACTACCAGGTTTTGGGAAAATTCAAAAGGCAAAGGAACATCATTTCAACGAGGCTGAAACATCTGGGTACCTACTTGGGAAAAAACAACCTTGATCTTAATTCACATGATTCCACAAAACTTAATTGGAGATGGAGCACGACTTTAAATGTAAAAGATAAAACTATATAGCTTATAGAAGAAAACAGGAGGGTATCTTCTTTTAAAGTTGATTCTTTGCCTCTCCCATGACCCAGAAATCGTCCTTCTAGGTATTTACCCAAGAAAAATGAAAATGTAAGTCCATAAGCAGCCTGGTACATAAATGTTTATGGCAGTTCTATTCATAATGTCCCCCAAACTGTAAACAACCCAGATGTCCTTCAGTGTGAGAATGATGAACTGTGTTAGTAGTTGCACAATAGAATATTACTCAACAAAAAAAAGGAAAAGGACTGTGTCCCACTCTTACCCATTTGGACGAATTTCACAAACATTGTACTGAATCAGAGAAGCCAGAGCTAGAGGAGCACACTACTGCATGATTCCATTTATATGAAGTTCTTGAGCAGATAAAACGAATCTGAGGTTATACAGCTAGTGCGAATGGTGTGGGAATTGAGTGGGAAGGGGCCTGAGCAAGCCTGCCATGGTCATGGCCAGACAAGGGGCACAGATGCGTGCATTTGTCACGACTCATCCAGCTCTACACTTGAGAGCTAGACAGTTCACTGTGTCATACCTCAATCAAATAAAAAGAACCTATACCATACGAGGTTGTTCTGAGAGCTAAATAGGAAAATAACCTGTGATACACATAGCTCAGTGCCTTACACATAATAAATGCTCAGTGACTAGGGGCTTCTTCCTATTGCTAATAATGTCTTTGGTTAATAATGTCATGGATGTGACTTTCCTGAGGGTCCGGTGGTTAAGAATCCATCTTCCAGTGCAGAGGATATGGATTCAATCCAGAGTCGGGGAAGTAAGACTCCACCATGTTGAGAGGCGACTAAGCCCATGAGCCACAAGTAGAGACCCTGTGCAACTACTGAGCCCAGGTGCTGCAACTAAGGAGCTTCCCAGGTGGTGCCCTGGTAAAGAATTCAGCTGCCAATGCAGCAGGTGCAGGTTTGATCCCTGGGTCAGGAAGATCCCCTGGAAGAGGAAATGGCAACATACTCCAGTATTCTTGCCAGGATCATCCCATGGGCAGAGGAGACTGGCAGCCAATACAATCCACGGGGTTGCAAAGAGTTGGACGCGACTGAGCACACACGCATGCTGCAGCTAAGACCCAACAAAGTCAAATAAATAAGAATAAATAAATGTTAAAAGAATAATGACTTGGTTGTTTGCTGGGACGTGTTTCTGCAGGTGGAATGAAGTTACTCGCAGAATAGAGATGTGGATCTCCATCCTGGAGCTGAACGAGCTGGGGGAGTACGCCGCCGTGGAGCTTCACCAGGCCAAGGACGTCAACACAGGCGGCGTCCTTCAGCTCAGACAGGTACTCGGTCTGCCTCAGCTTGCTTCATGCTTTCTCCCTGTCCCCTTCTCACAGTTTCTGGAGCACTCTAGTTCTTTGCCTGTCTGTTCCCTCATTCTTCCCCCTTTCCTTTATCCTCTTCGCCTGTCCCTCCCGGTTCCCATTCCTGGCACCCATTTCCACATCCCACCCCCGCCTCTGCAGGGTCATTCCCGGAGAGTCCAAGTCACAGTGAAGCCTGTCCAGCATTCCGGGACACTGCCACTCATGGTTGAAGCCATCTTGTCCATCTCCATCGGCTGCATCACTGCCAGGTCAACCAAGCTCCAGAGAGGGCTGGACAGTTACCAGGTGAGACCAACAGGTTTGAAGCAGAGTTTAACAAAGATTGGTTAATACAGAACTAAGGTAGTCCTCTTTAGGAATATAACCAAGCTCTTTGTATCTGTAACCATGTATCTGTCCCACCCCCACCCCATTCATATGTCCATCCGTTGCCTTTTTACTAGGTTTAAAATACCATATTGGCTTAGTGCTGCGTAGTAATAATTTTATTTATAAAAACACATTGACGCTATTGTGCTTGTTTATTTTAGGCAGGTTTTATTTTACATCAGGCCCAAATTATGTTGGGTATGTGACATTGCTGGCTTTGGCCTGATTCCACTTTTATTAATATAAAATTGCCCCCAGATGCTGTCATAATTAACAAGCTCTCTGAAAGCTTTCCTTTTTTTTAAATTGAACGTTGTCTTCATGATCGTTTATGTTCATTAAATCTCCTTTTGCTAAATCTTGTTTTTTTTTTTTTTTAATTAAAAGGTGGAACCATCTAAGAGTTCATCACATTTGCCAATCACAATAAACTTTGAGATCAGGGACTTGTCCCCAGGGGCCTGAAAGAACTCACGTGCTTCACTGAGTCCCTGGCTTGCTATCAATTATAATTAGAGAAAAGCTTCCCCGATGGCTCAGTGGTAAAGAATCCACCTGCCAATGCAGAAGACCCGGGTTCCATCCCTGGTTGGGGAAGATCCCCTGGAGAAGGAAATGGCAATCCACTCCAGTATTCTTGCCTAGAGAATTCCATGGACAGAGGAGCCTGGCAGGCTGCAGTCCATGGGGTCGTAAAGTCAGACACGACTTAGCAACTCAACAACAGCAACTTAGAGACTTGGAAGAATCAGATCGTTGAATCCTGGTTCCCTCACTGCCACAGGTGAAGGCAACATGCTCCGTGTCATGATGGGGAGAAAAAGTTTCTCTATAGAGTCTGGGCAGAAGCCCAGACTATCCTGAGAATGATTCATCTTCCCGCAGTTTCCTTTTGGCTTCTTCCTGAAAGCTAAAAAGGACACTGACTTGGACTGTTCGGCCAAAAGGAAGGCACAACTTTGTGAGTTGTGAGTTTCAGCCCAGGCCAAAACTGCCTCAGACTCAAAGCCTGGGAAGAGTGTAAATGGAGCTGTGAGGCTGGAGTCTATTGTTTCTGGGAGGCTTCTCCACCAGACTTTTCCCTGTGTGTGAAGTAGATGTTATTAATAGGCTCTCCCTCGCTTGGCCATTAACTTTGAGGGCAGCTACAGGACCTGGTAGAAAGAGCTCAGACTTGGAGTGAGGATACCTAGTTTTGTTTGATTTAACCGAGTCATTTAAACTTTGAGTTTTGGGACTTCCCTGGTGGTTGACTGGTTAAGAATCTGCCTTACAACGCAGGGGACACGGGTTTTGGTCCCTGGTCGGTGAACCAAGATCCCACATGCCTTCGTTCTGCAACGGAAGATCCCATATGATGCAACCAAGATCCCACGTGCTACAACTAAGACCCAATGCAGCCGAATAGATAAATATTAAAAAAATATATATATATATATTTTTTTTTTTTTTTGAGTTCCCTTTTCTTTTCCTCCAAAACTATGATAATTCTCTGAGGTCCCTTTCTGCCATAAGATTTTGTGGCTTAATGAATCTCTGATCTTAGATAAAACCTTGAATCTGTGTGTCCTGAACCATGACTACAGACATGGATCATTAACTGATGGATATTGTTAACTGATTGATTATTCTCATTTGAGGAACACTGTGAAAGTGAAAGTCGGCTCAGTCGTGTCTGACTATTTGCGACCCCACGGACTGTACAGTCCATGAAATTCTCCAGGCCAGAATACTGGAGTGGGTAGCCTTTCCCTTCTCCAGGGGATCTTCCCAACCCAGGGATCAAACCCAGGTCTCCCGAATTGCAGGCAGATTCTTTACTAGCTGAGCCACAAGGGGAGCCCAAAGGGACACTATAAGGGTTGATTATTTGCACTTTTTAGAGCAGCTATACCCCTTGAGTTAAAACCTCAAAGAATATAGTACCTGCCATGCAAATTTAAGCCGTGACAGTTTTAAAGCTTTTGTTTTTCTTTGCACCATGCTTCAGGTCATGTCCAGTACTGTTTTTGTTGGTGGAATAAGACATTAGAATTATTTTGATGTGATAGCTGGAGCCAGTCCAGAAAAAGCTGATTTCACAATAGTTCTACATCATGAAAGCTCAAGCTGGTTTTCAGCGAATAAAAGTATCTCCTTGGTCTAAGAAATAATGATAAATTAGGGCTGTTTGTACTTTATTCATTAGTATGGGGAATTAATTCGAGGAAAGTTATTTCAGTATTGCGCTTGCATTTAATAAGTTAGTTATCCAAATGAAAATGATGGTTACTAAACTAAAGCTGAAGTTTATTTTAAAGTCTACACAGAGAATAATTTTAACAGTATTTTTTAAAGCACTTTTGAAAAGCAGTATATTTTGAAGTATACTTCAATATGAAAACAGTGTAATCATATTTTTTAAAGTGCTTGGAAAAAATAGTCTTTTATATGACCAGGCCACTCCACTTCCTTTTTAACATTAACCCTCTAATAACCCCAGAAAAATGAAAGAAGGATGTTTCATTTTAAGTAGAACCTGCTTCCATAGAGATGGATATTCTCTACAAATGGGGATTTCTTTATTTTTGTTTCTTTCTCTATTTTTTGGCCTCGTAGCTTCTGGGATGTTAGTTCCCTGACCCAAGATCAAACCCAGGCCCTCAGCAGTGAGAGCCCAAGAGTCCCAACCACTGAACCACCAGCGAATTCCTTTTCTCTCCTTATTCTTGTTTCTAAGGAAAATCGTCTCAACTAAAACCCTTTTATTTTCAACACAATCATTTTGTTTGGCAAATGTTTTTGCCAAAAATGCTTATTTTATGTAGTTATTGTAAAGTGTTGTCATGGGTCTAGACAGTTTTGGGTTTTCTCACCTGACTGATACATGAATACTGGTCTGTCCTACAGTGGTGGATGATAGAGCTGTGTATCCAAAATCGTGGGCTGTGCTCTTACCATGAGTGAGTAACAGTTGCTCACTCCTGTCCAACTCTTTGCGACCCCGTGGACTGTAGCCTGCCAGGCTCCTCTGTCCATGGAATTCTCCAGACAAGAACACTGGAGTGGGTTGCCATTTCCTTCTCCAGGGGATCTTCCCCACCTGGGATCCAACCTGGGTCTCCTGCATTGCAGGCAGATTCTTTATACCATCTGAGCCACCAGGGTAGCCCCACGTAGTCATAAACTCTTACTGTAGCAGTTTAGTATACAGAATCTCTCCAGTCTTCCCTTGGTATCCAGGGGCATTGATTCCAGAACCCTGCTTTGGATATGAGAGTCCGAGAATGCTCAAGTCTCTTACATAAAATGGCCCGGTACATTCCGCCCTCTGTATGAGGAAGCTTCTGTGGTTGGTTGAATCTACAGATGGGGGACTTGTGGATACAGAGCACTGACTGTACGTGGAGTCTTAGCTTCCCAGTGGTTTTTCCCCTGGGATCATGTCACAGTAACTGAGGTGTGGTGCCAGGTCAAGGGCACAGACCTGGCCTCAGTCCTGACCCCTGCCACTCTCCGTGTGAGCCTTGGGTTCAATCATTTCATCCTTCAGGCCTCAGCTGCCTCACAGCTAAAACCAAGAGACTGAGCAAGAAACTCTCCAAAGTCCTTTCTAACTTTGCCCACTCTAAATCTCAATTGACAGCTCACCCAGAAACTAATAGCAACTTTGCATAACAGTGGGGTAAGTCTTGACCCAGTGGGGTTGGTTCCTCTCCCCAGCTAAGAGAATCTAAGACCGTTCCTATTTTTAAATGACTGCTTTCTCAATGAAAGAAAAAAAAGTAGAATCTTAAATTCGCTAAGTTAACTATAGGCAAGTGAATGAAATCCAGTTTTTGAGATTCAGTTCAATGTTTATTATGCCGATGCTGTTCGTGTGTGCTGTCCTTTGTAATGTGTGTGTTAACCTTAGAGACCTGTTTTCCTTGTGTGCTGTTTGAGAACCAAAATGCATGTCCTTTGTGTTTATTTTTTTCCTACCAGAGAGATGATGAGGATGGTGATGATATGGATAGTTATCAGGTATTACTGTTGCTGTCAATCCTGTGGCATGGGGCACAGCTGCTGCTAATTGCCAGCATCCGCAAAGCCGAGGGCAGGGAGGAGGAAGGGCCATAGAGCAAGAATATGCCGTTTTCACTCGCTTTTGATTTGCTTTCAGCGTAATCAGGGACACAGTCCTGTTTCTACAGATTTCCCCATCAGTTCAAAATGTATCTGCAGATAGTTCATTTTGCCATGCCATCTCGAACTGCTAGCTTGTAAAGCCTTTCTAAACAAGACCACAATCTCTGTATTAAATTGATCTTAAGAACTGTAGTTATCCATCCATAATCTTTAAATAGACCTGTGTTTCCTATGTGAACCTGCAGTTAGCACCTTACATCCGAGCGAGTTACATTGTTCTAACATGCGATTTGATTTTTAAAGATTTTTGCCAGACAGAAAAACTGGAGACATTTTAAGCACATGGTTTTGTTTAGCCAGTTTTCTTCTTTCTGTAAAGCCAAACTTAGTTATTCATAACCTGGAGAACTTACCTCTCAGCCTTAAATCTTTCTGGAAATCTAGAGGAAAAAGTGCACAGGTGAAGTAGCGCTGACCATCCTGCAGTCAGTGGAATGTGGGATTACAGTAATGGTCAAGGTGACGAACCAAGATGAAGCTTTCTGGGTTGGTTCCCAGTCTCTGTACTGATTCTCTACATAAATGTCAAGAGCATGTTTTCTGGTGTGCCTTCCTCTAAGTAAAGTGTGGATCCGTCATAGGGGACACCTCAGAAGTCCTCAGGTGTCTGCTCTTAATGGACCATCTTATGGGTTAGACTGGAATTAGGCAGTCAAAGCCTTCTGAATAGGGTTGGTAGGTGTCTTTCCTGCCTCGTAGCTTTACTGAGAAAGAAAACAAACAAGTAAAAACAAATCTTAGGGTAAATACCAGTCTCCCCTTGAATCTAGCAACGCCATTAACTAACGTCCCGTGGCTGGCTGTGCACTTCCTGCCCCGTGGTTCACAGTCAGGTCCAGCATCCGCTTCCGGGATTTCTCAGCATGGCTGACTGCATGTTGGCTTTTTGCATGGGGCATTTTTGGTTAGCCTCATGGTAGCAGTTAGAGGTAAGATCTTTGCAGCAAGTGCGAGAGGTTCTCCGCTGATCTATTCTCTGCCTTTCAGAAAATACATGTTACCCAAGCCATTGAGCTATGAATGGTGAAAATGTGATTCTCCATTTGCTGTTTTGAAACTGGGGGTCTGTTTCTGGTGCCCTTCCTCTTAGAATCACAAACCTCTTCAAACAAACAGCTACAACTTAAATACATAGATGCACATATTGTATAACAGCTGGTATAGTTGGAGCTTCTCTTGCTTTTAAGTATAATTATCCTTTCGGAAGTCCAGGGGCTCTGATTTTCTGAAAATCAGGATCCTCAATCAGCATGCAGGGTTCCTAAGGCTTCTGTGCTTTCTTGCATATTAATCACACGGCAACGTTTAATGGCCTTTCCTAATGAAAAGATTCCTAATCAATTGAAACACCTTTTGTTAAAAAAAAAAGAAAGAGTTATCTGTGCACTTTACAGGAAAATGTTTTCCCTTCCTGATGCCAGGAAGAAGACTTAAACTGCGTGAGAGAGAGGTGGTCGGATGCCCTCATTAAACGGCGAGAATACCTAGACGAACAGATTAAAAAAGTCAGCAACAAAAAAGGTACATGAGATGTAACTCTTGGCTGGGAGTTGCCTTTCCGTTGGATAGTGGGGGTAGGCTGTTTTCCTCCCTTAGCTACACAACAGTATCTCAGATTTTTGACCCTGTTACAATTATAGATATTAGTGAATTGTTGTTGTGCAAGGTTGGTTTAAACAGGCCTTAAATTTGAAAGTAGTAAGTTTCATTACTTGAGTGGACTATGACATTAAATGTTAAATTCAGTTTTCATTTTGATGAATGCAAATGCCATCAATATCAACATGTCCATATGAGGTATTCCAGGCCCAGATCCTAGAACTGCAGTGAAAGGGTCACTTTTGAACCCACGACACGTGGCAGGTGGGCCTCGGCTACCACTGGTCGGAAACCATGTGCTCAGCTTGTTGAGGGTAGCCAGAAGTCAGCTCTGCAGCTCTGCTTACCACTACCCAACCTCCAGGATTCCATTTGCTTCCAACGGCAACAGCCATTCGGATTCTAGAGCAGAAATGTGCTCTTAAAACGCCAGTTTCTCATCCAGATTGTGTGCTTCACTCAGTGTGGTTGATTCTCCACCAAAGGACATGTCCTTGAATGTGAGTCCACTTCACACAGAACGCAGCGAAAATCCTCTCTCCGTAAAACAGCTTGGTGTCAGTTTTTGTATGCGCTCAGCCTGCTAATGAAAGCCCACTTTGGATTTCCCTGGTGGTCCAGTGGTTAAGAGTCTGCCTACCAATGCAGGGGATGCCAGTTCAGTCCCTGGCCTGGGAAGATCCCACATACCATGGAGCAGCTAAGCCTGTGCACCACAGCTACTGAGTCTGTGCCCTAAAGCCCAGGAGCTGCAAGGACTGAAACCCGAGCTCCCTAGAGCGTATGCTCTGCACCAAGAGAAGCCACTGCATGAGAAGCCTGCGCACTGCAACTAGAGAAAGCCCGAGCACAGCAATGAAGGCGCATCACAGCCAAATATAGATAAATTAATTTTTTCAAAAAATGATAAAGTGCTGGGAGTTAGAACTTCAACATATCTTTAAAAAACAAACTCACTCCAGAGTTAAATTAGGCTAAGAGGATTGCAAAATAGATCAAATAAAATCCCTTGCATTACAAGTATGAAGGAGAATAAGTTCATTTTGCAGAGTGCAGGAGACCATGTTTAATCCTCTGTAAAATGACGTGTGGTTTCGTAAAGCAGTGCCCTCTCCATTATTGCACTGGATCCTTCTGACAGGTGCATGATATCTACATGACTTGTAGGATCCCTATTTGACAAAGTAGGAAATGAAGACCCATCTGTGGAATAACTTTCCCAAATGACAGAACTCTTAAAAAAACCCGAGTCTTCTCATTCCTGTTCCACTGCTCTTTCCATTCTTCCTAGCTTAGGCTCTGCTAGTCCGGTGTTCTAGCCCCCATGAGCTGCTCAGGCTTAAACTTCAGAGCCTCAGATCCTTTTTTTTGCGGGGGAGGACATCACGGATGGTTAAGCCACTCCTGGATACCACCCAGTGCAAACCGATTTAAATTTAGAAATCGTCTCTCCTCCCCCTTGGTGCTCATGCCCCTGTTTTGCCCGCAGAGAAGACGGAGGATGACGTGGAGCGGGAAGCCCGGCTGGTGGAGCAGTGGGTGGGGCTGACGGAGGAGAGGAACGCTGTGCTGGTGCCTGCGCCGGGCAGCGGGATCCCCGGGGCGCCTGCCGACTGGTGAGACCCCTCTCCTGTGGTGGCCTGGGGCGGGTCAGGCGAGTGACCTGCTGAGATTGTCACAGAAAATGTTAAGTACTACAAGCTGCCCAGGGAAGGGCCGCCCAGCCCCAGTGCTCCCGTCCCTCTTGTCCTTGCCTGCTGCAACCACTGTCCTCTCTCAGGAAGCCAGAGATCAGTTATCACTGGCCAGGAATCAGATACCATGCTCCTCGGTTCCCCGGAATGAGCACCTCGGACACAACTTCCTGATCTCCAGAAATTCTCATTGTTGTTCAGTCGCTCAGTCATGTCCGACTCTTTGTGACCCTATGGACTGCAGCACACCAGGCTTCCCTGTCCTTCACCATCTCCTGGAGCTTGCTCAAACTCATGTCCATTGAGTTGGTGATGCTATCCAATCTCAGCCTCTGTCATCCCCTTCTCCTCCTCCTTCAATCTTTCCCATCAGCAGGGTCTTTTCTAATGAGTCAGTTCTTCACACTAGGTGGCCAAAGTATTGGAGCTTCAGCTTAAGCATCAGTCCTTCCAATGAATATTTGGGACTGATTTCCTTTAGGATAGACTGGTTGGATCTCCTTGTAGTCCAAGGGACTCTCAAGAGTCTTCTCCAACACCACAGTTCAAAAGCATCAGTTCTTCGGCACTCAGCCTTCTTTATGGTCCAGCTCTCATATCCGTACATGATTACTAGAACAACCATAGCTTTGATTAGATGGACCTTTGTCAACAAAGTAGTGTCTCTGCTTTTTAATACACTGTCTAGGTTTGTCTTAGCTTTTCTTCCAAGGAGCAAGTGCCTTGTAATTTCACGACTGCAGTCAAGAAATTCTCATATCTTGACTTAAAAGAAGGGTGCTTCTTGAGCATACTTGAAAAGGGCAGAAATGTCTTCTTTTTTGTCTTCATGCCTATTTAGTTTGGTCACTAGCATAGAGTCAACACTTAAGCACTGATTTTCTATCAGTCCTGATGCTCAAAAGAAGCTAGGCAAATCAATCCAGCTTTCTGTACCACCTCCAAAATAGTGACTTCTCTTCTTTCCATCACTAGAATTATTCTCAGAAAGACAAAATAATCTTTGTTTCAATTAATTACATGTAATTCATATAACTGGTAGTTCTCTATAGAAATCACACAAATCCCATGATTTGTGTTAAATAAGGATGATAAGAATTGTGAGAAGGTTTCATTTGTAAGAGCTGTATCTGTCTCCACAATGATTCTCTTCTGCTTCCCTGCCTCTGTGATGTTTAGTTATTTAACAAGGGGCAAAACCCATATTTTGTTATGATGAAATATTGTTATTAAATTTAGGATCCCACCACCTGGAATGGAAACCCACATACCGGTTCTCTTCCTTGATTTGAACGGTAAGTAGACACCTATTGTTCCGAGGCTTGTCACCCTGAATGAGGTTTGCAATCTAGTCAAACCCACAGCACTTTAGCCCTTAAATGACTTGTCTGATCACTCACATGCCTTATCGAGGTAACAACCAAATGTATAAAACCATGACATATAGAATCACTGAAAGACAGATGTAGAAATTTATTCTTCAAAAAAGAACACTCGAGAGATTGAGAGCTGCATACAAAAACTGCAGTTGAGTTATTGCTGGGAAACAGTAACAGACATGGAAATTACATGAGAAAGTCATCACCCTTACAGTTCTGAATCCTTCTATGTTGCCGGTGCTCTGGAATCTGCATTTCTGACTGGTTCCCTTTGCTCCCCACCGCCAATGGTGGTGTTCCTAGACCGTGATGATTTGTAACCCTACATGAAGGGCTGTCCGTTATTATAGCATCTAGATTGAACCTGGGTGAACCTGGGACAAGTGTTTTCAATGTGTTTTAGCTGCAAAATCTATTTTCAATATGAACTCGTGAATGGAACCCCACGTGTGGAATATGAGAGTGGAGCTGCTGAGTTTAGGGATAGGCAGGCCCTTCTGCAGGGCCCTTGGGATTCTCAAAGCACAGCCTAAGAACCTCTCTTCTGGAGGGAAGACCAGTAACCGATGAAGACGTGGGAGGTTGGCTTTGTCTCTTTTAAAAAAAATGCGGGCAATTTTTTTAAAAGCCTAGAAGTAGACTGTTACTTCACGAAGCAGTGAGTTCCCCATTACTGGAGGTTCCCCATTATACAAGGAAAGGCTGAATAACTGTATCCAGAGATCTGTAAAGAGTGAATCCTACACTGGGTAGGGCATTGGAGAGGATGGCCGTCAAAGTTCTCCCAAATGCATAGAACTTTATTGCTAAGTTGGTAATTTAACCAAACAAATCTCTGCTGCTGATGCTGCTAAGTCGCTTCAGTCGTGTCTGACTCTGTGTGACCCCATAGACGGCAGCCCACCAGGCTCCCCCGTCCCTAGGATTCTCCAGGCAAGAACACTGGAGTGGGTTGCCATTTCCCCCTCCAATGCATGAAAGTGAAAAGTCAAAGTGAAGTTGCTCAGTCGTGTCCAACTCTTAGCAACCCCATGGACTGCAGCCTACCAGGCTCCTCCATCCATGGGATTTTCCAGGCAAGAGTACTGGAGTGGGTTGCCATTTCCTTCTCCAACAAATCTCTAATTTAGTGTAAATTACATAAGTAGGACCATAAACTTAACACTAGGTTATGAGAGGAATTGACATCAGAAAGCAGTACAATTGTAAGGTATGTTTACGTAGTAAAAATGTTTGTTTCCGGGACTACATATGGTATATATTCAGTCCATTTTATAGAAGAGTCTCAAAGACACCCTTTTGGCTCCCACAGTTATTTCTGTAAAAGATAGAAACTGTTGTGGGCACTGGAATCACTGTTTTAACTGCAGAATAAGGGATGAAAAAAATAAATAGCATTACCTATAAACTTCATCAGTAAAAAGCATATTTAAAATTTTGGGGTGCTTGCTTAAAAGAAATCTGATCTTTCCCCCACTTTTGTATCTGTTCCCTGGACTTCGTCAGCGGATGACCTCAGTGCCAATGAGCAGCTCGTGGGCCCCCACGCATCAGGCGTGAACTCCATCCTCCCCAAGGAGCACGGCAGCCAGTTTTTCTACCTGCCCATCATAAAGCACAGTGACGAGGAGGTAATGGGCCTTAAAGAGTCTCTTAAAGGGCTTCAGATTAATGCACATGCCTGTGGGCCTGTCTGCCCATTAAGCTGCTGTGGTCTGGGCTTTTGGAGAAGTGGACGGGGAACTTTAAAAAATAGAATATATGTGTTATCCAAAAGGTGAGGGAAAGCATCTGTGATTCAATAGAGTTGTGTGTGGTTTTCTAGCTCAAGATGTAAAACTGCTACAGCTGAGCTGTTTTATTTCCATGTCCCCCTCCTTCCTGGGTCCCTAGGTTTCAGCCACAGCCTCCTGGGACTCCTCGGTGCATGATTCCGTTCACTTGAACAGGGTCACCCCGCAGAATGAGAGGATCTACCTGATAGTGAAGACCACAGTCCAGCTCAGCCACCCGGCCGCTATGGAGCTGGTCTTACGAAAACGGATTGCAGCCAACATTTACAACAAACAGGTAGTCACGGGGCCTGATTCTGCCGTTGCGTGTTGTTGTTTAGTCGCTCAATCGTGTCCAACTCTGCAAGCCCATGGACTGTAGCCCGCCAGGCTCCCCTGCCCATGGGATTCTCCAGGCAAGAACACTGGAGCGGGTTGCCATTCCCTTCTCCAATGCGTGAAAGTGAAGTCGCTCAGTCGTGTCTGACTCTTAGTGACCCTACAGACTGTAGCCTGCCAGGCTCCTCTGCCCATGGGATTTTCCAGGCAAGAATTACTGGAGGGGTTTGCCATTTCCTCTTCCAGGGGATCTTCCTGGCCCAGGGATGGAGCAGCATCTCTTACGTCTCCTGCATTGCAGGCAGATTCTTTACTGACAGCTCCCTGGTAGTTCAGCTGGTAAAGAATCCGCCTGCAGTGCAGGAGGCCCTGGTTCGATTCCTGGGTCGGGAAGATCTGCTGGAGAAGGGGAAGGCTACGCTTCAGTATTCTTGAGATTCCCTGTTGGCTCAGCTGGTAAAGAATCCGCCTGCAATGTGGGAGACCTGGGTTTGATCCCTGGGTTGGGAAGATCCCCTGGAGAAGGGAAAGGCTACCTACTCCAGTATTCTGAGCTGGAGAATTCCATGGACTGTATAGTCCATAGGGTCACAAAGAGTCGGACACGACGGAGCGACTGTCACTTCACTTTACCACTAGCGCCACCTTTGTATGAGCACTAAGTTTCTTGCTCCTTGCTATCACAAAGTGGTGTTTGGGGTGTTAATTCAGTGGCTGTGCAAGTCGCTACCAGGTTATAATCTGATTCTCATTTATCTAAGATGACAGGGTCTGAGGATAGCAGAACTAAATGCCATCCAGCAAAGAACTCTTCCACCTTGACCAGTTTGAGACCCATAATCCTAGGAGGCAGTGAACTTATGATATTTCTCTGTTTGAAAAAGGTTAAGTGCCTGGCTTAAGCAGGTTAATGACAAAACCAGGACAAAGGCAGGCTGCATGCAAGTCCGTCTCCTAACACCTCCCTGGATCTCATCTCAGAGGCACTGTCAGCAGAACAGATGCTCTGAACTGACTTCTGATGCTGCCAGGATGGACTGATTAAACCCTGACAGCATCAAGAAGAAAGATAGCAGATGGGATGGGAAAGAGAAGCAGTGAATCCCAGATTTCTCCTAAGAAACTTTTCCAAATGTACTTTTTCCCCTGGACTTTTTCCCCTGGAGTAAAAGCTAGGAATCTCTTTTCTTGAAGAAAATGTACAGCGTAAAAATCACTTTCAGGTTTTTTTTTAAACAGTGGTAAAATTTGTTGATAGGCAATGTTAATTATATATCATGATGATGTATAGTATGTTAATGTATAACCTGGGCTTCCCAGGTGGCTCAGTGGTAAAGAATTGGCCTGCCAGTGTAGGAGACACAAAAGACCTGGGGTCCATCCCTGGGTGGGGAAGATCCCCTGGAGTAGGAATTGGTAACCCACTTCAGTATTCTTGCCTAGAGAATCCCATAGACAGAAGAGCCTGGCGGGCTAAAGTCCATGGGGTCGCAAAGAGTCGGACACAACTGAGCGACTAAATACACACACGGTAAAGAGAAGCAACCACAGAAAGCCCTGGCTGGACTGCAGATTCTGTCATCTAATCCCCAGATTTAATAGCTGGATGTTACTTTCCTTCAGGATTGAGGACAAAGATTTTTCCATTCAGTGTTCTTCTGTTTTATTGTGTAGTGTATATGTATCAAAAATATAGTCATTGGTTTTTTTATGTAATTTATATAATACTAAATAGCTTGTATTTTCCACATTGCTTAATTCAACTTTCCTTTTCTACCAGAGTTTCACCCAGAGTTTGAAGAGGAGAATATCACTGAAGAATATATTTTATTCCTGTGGTGTAACCTATGAAATAGTATCCAACATACCAAAGGTAAAAGCACGTATTACTTTTTTGAAATGTCAGAATCTGAGTATTGGAGAAGGAGTTAGGTCTCCAAACTTTTAAACCATTTTCTCACCACAGTTTTGAGAGAAATAATGTTCACCTAACAGTAAGTGTCTGCTTGTCTCCTTAGGCAACAGAGGAGATTGAGGACCGGGAGACGCTGGCTCTCATGGCTGCAAGGAGTGAGAATGAAGGCACGTCGGATGGGGAGACGTACATCGAGAAGTACACGCGGGGCGTGCTGCAGGTGGAGAACATTCTGAGCCTGGAACGACTCCGGCAGGCAAGTAACTGCAGGGTCTGGACGGGAGGGTGAGATCACCAGCAAGTGAAAACTGATGGTGCTAGTTGCTCAGTCCTGTCCAACTCTTTGCAACCCCGTGGACTGTAGCCCACCAGGCTCCTCTGTCCGTGGGATTCTCCAGACAAGAATACTGGAGTGGGTTGCCATGCCCTCCTCCAGGGGACCTTCCCAACCCAGGGATCGAACCCTGGTCTCCTGTATTGCAGGCAGATTCTGTACCATCTGACAGATCACCAGCCTTCACCCCAAATGGATAAAGATGAACTTACTTACCAACACACCTTCTCTCTCAACCCATGAGAGAAGGAAGACTTGAGTAGCCATCTCATTAGACAAAATAGTTACTTTGACAAAAGAGTGACACAAATTCAGATGACTGCATTTTACTGAACCCTCCTAGGGAAGCCCCATTATTTCATCTTCAAGATGGATGATGGGGGGAGTTGCACAGCAATGGGAATGTCCTTTGTGCCGCTGAACTGTGCAGTTAAATGTGGGTAAGATAGTATGTTGTATATTATGTGACTGTACCATAAAGAAATTTAAAAATAAATAAGTAACCCTGCAAGGTAAATGCTGTCATCATTTCCATTTGTAAATGAGAAAATTGAGGCTGACAGCTGTGAGCCACCCCGCCCAAGGGCACCCAGCTAAGAATCGGTACAAAGTCAGATATAAACCCAGGACGCTTGACTCTGAAGTCCACATCCTTAACCACATTCTCTCTCTCTCCCTAGTGTTTGGACCAAGGTTAACCTCTGTGGCAAGATATTGCCAGGTGAAAATAATCCACTAGGTCATGAAACTCCAGAGGAGGTGTCACCCGATAGAGGCAGTAGAAGTTATGAAAAGTGTGCTTTGAGCAAAAAGAGGATCAAGATTGGCATCTCTCAGAAAAATCCTCCTTTAGTGGAAGTCCCACCCAAACTGTGGCAGAGTGAAACACAAGCAGCATGAAAGTTGATTGTAGTTTCACAAGTAACATATATAGTTAGTGGTATTTCATCCGTGTTTCCTCTACGCATCTATATGTAAAGCTACAACATAAAATACCTTTAGTTCATCAGTCTTCCTGGTTTTATTTATGAAAAATATTTTTCATAAATTAAGCAAAAAAAAAAAAAAATTAGTGAAAACAATAAGATTCCAGTTTTGTAAATACAGGGTGGGTAGGGCTGGTAATATAGGCTTGAAATGACATTTATTTCTATACTTTTGAAATCTTTCACAATAAACATATATTCCTTTTGTCATGGGAGGAAGAAAAATCAATGTCATTTTCAAATTTGCAGGCGGTGACGGTCAAAGAAGCACTTTCCACCAAAGCTCGGCACCTACGGCGAAGCCTCAGCACGCCCAACGTTCACAATGTGAGCTCACCCGTGGCGGGGCTGTCGTCCCAGTGACTCATCTCAGGGTTTGGGGTGTGGCGTGTCAGGGGAACCAGGTCAGGGTGTGTCGGCAGGGAGATTTACATTTGGCTCAGGTGTGGGCCTCCCAGGGTGCCAAGCCTGTTCTTCTGTTCTGGAGATGCCCACCAGAGGGCCATTACAAGTAACAGGACTGAGCTTCGTATGTGTGTATGTTGCCCAAAAGCTATTACAGGTAACAGGACTGAGCTTTTAGAGTGTGGTGTGTATGTGTCTGCGTTAGTTGCTCAGTTGTATCCGACTCTTCTGTGACCCCATGGACTGTAGCCCACCAGGCTCCTCTGTCCATGGGAATTCTCTAGGCAAGAATACTGGAGTGGATTGCCATTCCCTCCTGCAGGGGATCTTCCCAAGCCAGGGATCCAACCTGGCTTTTCCACATTTCAGGCAGATTCTTTACCATCCGAACCACCAGGGAAGCCCCAAGCTTTTAGTGGAATCTTGCAAATTTCTCCACATAGAGTGCATGTCCTTGGAAGAAGTTTCTTGGGATGTGCACTAAATGTTGGTTTAAAGATGGTGGGGTCAGAGGTCCCGTGCCAGCGCTTCTGAGTACTGCTCTCCACTGTTCCTGTACCTGCTTCTAGCTGCCCCAGGGATCTCACTGTCGGTGTGATAGGGCGCCAGGCACCTCCATGTAGACCCTCCCGTGGTGCCTGCTGTTCGTGTTGATGACCTTCCTCAACAAATCATTTCAGCGAGGAAACCCAGTTGACAGACACTGTGTCTAGTGGAAGGTGGCACCGTCGTAGGAAGAAAGGACAGAGGAGTGCGTGGACCACTTCAAAGTAGCCTCCTTCTCGAAGCAGCAGAGAGTGAAAGACAGATCCTCTCAAGGAAAACCGATTTGCTTTCCCATTCTCAAGAATTGCCAGATAATGGTTACAAACACGATGAACATTTATTTAATATTTTTTGATCCTGCGTGACGTGTAGGATCTTAGTTTCTTGATGAGTGATTGAACCTGTGCCCTTGCATTGGCAGCGTGGAGTCTTAACCACTGGACCTCCAGGGAAGTCCCCTTGGTGAACATTCATGAAACTTGCCTTACAGTAGTCCGAAAAGCAAATCCCTATAGTCACTTTCAAACAGATCACTTTTTCTGACCACATTTCAGTTCTTTTAATGATGAGACTCATAAAGTTACAAATTGCAGGGGTGGGGGGGACACAGTTTCTAATTAATTTAGGCATCAAAGAAGAGATCATAATGGAAATTAGGATGTATTTAGAACTGAATGATAAAAAAAAAACCAATGATACATATACCAGTACTTGAGGGATGCAGTTAAAGAGGGAGTTCCTTAGCCCTGCTGCTTCTGCTAAGTAGCTTCAGTGATGTCCGACTCTGTGCGACCCCATAGACAGCAGCCCACCTGACTCCTCTGTTCCTGGGGTTCTCCATGCAAGAATATTAGATTGGGTTGCCATTTCCTTCTCCAACGCATGCATGGATGCTAAGTCACTTCAGTCATGTCCGACTCTGTGCAACCCTATGGACAGCAGCCCACCAGGCTCCTCTGTCCATGGGATTCTCTAGGCAAGAACACTGGAGTGGGTTGCCATTTCCTTCTCCATCTTTAGCCCTAATTTTCCTGTTATTTCATTTGTATTGCAGAATGCTAGATGGTAGAAAAAATGAGACCACTATAGCTATTATTAGGGGGTAAAAAAGGAAAACTCATAAATTAAGAAAGACTTATGATGTATATCATCCAGTTGCAGTGGATGGTATGCTTTGATCCTGACTCAGAATTAGCTCTGATAGTGTTTATAGACATTTAACCACTACTGGGATATCTGATACTATTTAGGAATTGCTGAATCTTTTGAGATGCAATAATGGTATTATGGTTTCACAAAGAGAATAGGAATTCCTTATCTTCTAGAGAGTCATAGAGAAATATTTATGGATAAAAAATTTTAAGTTAGAAAAAGAAAATCTGAATACTTTTTAAAAGGTAATGATAAATATTACAGCACAATTATGATAAATTCAAATAAATAAGGAAATAATAAATATTAGGAGAAAGAATGAGGGGAAGGAAAAGGTCATAAAACCTTCAACTGTATGTGTGATATTTTATCTAGTTAGTTATGTTAAATGTATAAACCACACTGATGAAACCATTCATCTCTTACAGGTCTCTTCCAGTCGACCAGACCTTTCTGGCTTTGACGATGATGATAAGGTATGTGCCTGTGGGCATGGCCAGGTTATTAATGGGATCTAAGTCTGGAAATTTAGGTTATCTTGGTGTTTTTTAAATCTCTGAACTTCCCACCTTAACCTGATGCAGATCATTGTCTCCACGTGTCCATTTCCAAGTTCAAGTACTTGATGTGAAATTGCTATGCACTCTGAGGATTACAGTGTTACTTAGCATGATATGTTCCATATCAGGATCATTGCATACATAATCAAATAAATATGTGTTTATGGATCTAACTCTAAATGACTACATCCACCATAGCAAAATCAAAATTATTTCAAATGGGGAAAATTAGGAACTTGAAATTAAGGATATTGTACAGCATTATCTTATTCATATGTAAATTATTATTTTGGGGACTATAGATTCAGAAAATATCAAAACAGATTATGCCTTCAAGCATTTTAAAATCTAGTCCTTAGAGATGACATTTCCTGAGAAGCTGAAGTGAGATTAGCTAAGTGTATATGATAAAAAGGAGGTTTCCCCCTTTAGTATACCAATGTCTTTGCCAGCTTGGAAGTTTTACATATCAAGTATATACAGAGTAACCATACCACCTAATTTGCCTGGGGCAATCCAAGCTTATGCCTGCCACCTAGAAAAATTATCAGTGGAACTGTTTCACTCTCAGGTGTTGTAGGTTGATCTTTAAATTATCTGGTCATCTTGGGTACATAACAGATTTATAAAAGTGGAGCTTTAATGAGCCCTGTAGGGGTCCAAAAGAGGATTTCACTAAATCTGTAGTGATTTTATTAAATCCTGAACAAATAGAATAAACTATCAACATTTCTTCACTTGGTTACGATAGCACTTGTCACATCGTTCAGTACTTTTCTGCATGTTAGATCTATTTTATAATTTAAAAAAAGAAGAGCACATACTGCCATAAAAAGAAATAGGAAAAAACTCCAATCAGGCTTCTTTTCTCATTTTAGAGGAACGTAATTACAGTTAACCCGTGTTTATACCTTGTAGGGTTGGCCAGAGAACCAGTTAGACATGTCTGACTACAGCCCGAGTTACCAGGATGTATCGTGTTATGGAACTTTGCCTAGGGATTCACCTCGAAGGAGTAAAGAAGGTAGTGGTGAGATTTTTTTCTGTGTTACCTGTTTATAATTTCTTAGGAAAGGCGTGGGGCGGGGGGTAAGGTTCTTTTCTAGATGGCTTTAATAAGACAGAAAGCTGAAATTCTAGTTTGCTAGATGATCCAAAAGTGTCTTCTTGAATAGAACATATCCTGCTCACTTATTTGATTTTCTTTTCTTTGTATCCATTATATCATCCAATTAATAATAGGCTCTTTGTGTAGCACTTACAGTTTTCAAGTCACATTTCATGTATCATTTCCTGATTTTGAAATCAGTTTTGAGACACATACAAATCTTATTATTACATTATGGTTAGATTTCATTCTTTACCAAAAGCATATCCACTTCCATCATGGTTTTGTGCTCAAATCAAAGTATGTTTTTAAGAGAATATGTCTCTGACTCCTAAGGAAATTTAAAAAATGATACCAGAAATGAATTTGGTCAGTGACAACATTATTGCCTAAATATGTAATTTCCTAGTGCCCTGAAAGGAATAGCATTCTTAGAATTTGTCAATCTGCTCTATTACCTTACCTACACCTTATATTTTACCTACTATGTTCCTTTGTACCAGTGAATTGAAGAGAAAAATATAGAAGGAGAAGTAGAGGCCCCCAAAAGTAAAAACTGAGTAAAAGCAAGAAACGAGGATTTGTCCTTCCTTAGTCATATGGGGCAAGGTGGCTTGAGGGAACAGTGGCTTGCGAGAGAACTTTAAAGTATTCAGTCACTGAGTTAAGATTGAGCCTCTCCTTGCCTTATGCAGGGACAGAAACCAAAAGATGCCAAGATCTTAAAATCCAGCTGTGAAAATGAGATATGTAGAAAATAAGCCAGTAAATCAGAAAGTGCCAAAATGCATTTACAGATAATACGGGCTCTGAGAATTCAGAGAAATAGAAAATCAGCGTGAGTTGAAATTGGTCTGTGAAGTGATGCTCAAGCTGGATCTTGACAAGAAGGTAGAAAATTTGGTTTCTGATTTTTTTGCTGCTGTCCAGGCCTATGACGATTCTTTTTAACTTTGTAGATACATCTCCATTCTTGCCGACCTGTTTTAATGCTTGACCAAATATAGCCATCACTCGGTATCTGAGGGCCACTGGTTCCCGGAGCCCCTGCATACAAGTCCCATAGTCAGTCCTCCGTAATCCTTGGAGGCAAAACCCTGAGGCTGTTGAGGGCCGACTGTACATTTAATGAAAAAAAAATCCATGTGTGAGTGGACCCAAGCAGTTCAGACCCGCGATGTTCAAGGTCAACTGCATTCACACATTAATTCTTTTGTTCCGCCAGATATTCCTTCTGGCTCCGTCCCTGCCTCGCTCCCTGTGGGTTGGTTAAAGTGCTCTGTGCCTGTAAACCCGTGCCTTTTGTCTTCCCCAGGTTGTACATCAGAGAATCCTCATGCCTTAACAGTCAGCCCTTTCAAAGCATTCTCTCCTCAGCCACCAAAGTTTTTCAAGCCCCTAATGCCTGTAAAAGAGGAGCATAAGAAAAGGATAGCGCTTGAAGCAAGGCCTCTTCTAAGCCAGGAGGTAAATGCTTGACTTGTCTATACCGTGTACAATAGAATGGACACGCTGTGCCCTGCAGAAGTAACGCTTTGCATTAACACAGTCAGATGCCACAGGTTGGCATGTATGGGTTATCGCTCCATGGATCCTGTTCAGGAATAAATAACCTCTTTCTCAAGCACACAGGGTCATGGTAGAATTTCTTGTTTGTTGTTATTGCTATTATTTTCCTTGTGCTTATAGCTTTTTTCAGAGTATTTCAAATGAGAAAGAGGTGTTCCCTCGGTGTTTTGCCTATAGAAAAGGCTTTTTTTTTAATGTGATAAATCCAGTTACACTGTTTGCATAGAATCTGTGTAGTCTTGGGAGATTTCATCAGTAGCTGACCTCAAGCCTGCAGAGCTGTTGGCTGCACTACTCACACGTAATACAAGGGTTTGCGTTGCTTTTCTAACATGCACGTACGTACTTAAGGTGTATCTCGGCCATCGCCGTCTCCTGTGTGATGCATCTGTGTGTCTTAACCTTTGCAGAGCATGTCTCCATCTCAGGCACATAATCCTGGCTGCATTGTGCCCTCGGGAAGCAATGGCAGCAGCATGCCAGTAGAACTCAATAGC
The DNA here is from genome assembly GCF_002263795.3 of Bos taurus. Lineage (NCBI taxonomy): Eukaryota > Metazoa > Chordata > Mammalia > Artiodactyla > Bovidae > Bos > Bos taurus. The sequence continues at coordinate 39,717,156 of NC_037350.1, forward strand.
AAACGTGAGAAGAAGATTGTAAGTCCTGGAACCATTTCTGTCCTATTGCCTGGTGGTGGGTTTAAGGCCCTTTCACAGACAATCATCCAAATACTTTAGAAGAAATTAAGAGATGTATTGAGTCTTGGCTTTTTTTTTTTTTCTTCTTCTTACACATGTGACCATCAGTAATGAAATTTTGCATGAATGTGGCCGTGACCTGTGATTTTTCTGTGTTCCATTTACTGATTTATTATTATTTTGCTTAGTATAAATTTGCTTAGAAAGAAAAAGGCACCTTTAATGATTCTAGTCTTTCAAATGTGTAACAATAACTTGAACTAATATTGAATCTTTCTAATGAGCCTGTACACGTTGCCCAGATTCTGAAGTTAATCTACCTTGAGGAATTGCACTTACTTGGAGTAAGTAATCGTGCATTTAGGTGTGGGTGTGTGGTAGCTTTTCTTGTGTTGCCTGATGCTGTTGCCAAGATTATCCTGTAGTTTGTAGCTGCTCCGCCATCCATCGCTGGCCATCCCCATCATCTGGACCTCTCAGGTAGCCTCTTTACCTTTGCTGGCAAAATAGATTCCAGCTCTGTTGGTGTCAGTCTTGCTTTCAGGATGGCGTCTCTGTTTTTACCACGGGTAGGTTGAAACTCTACCTGAAAAACCTCATTCCCTAGCGCTCGGTTTTCACATTTCAAATTTGAGAAATGTTTTTTTAAAACACTACATACGAGGCACTGGAGATCATAAACGCTACCTTAATTTAAAAACGGAAGTGTATGTTCTGGGGCCTGGGGAGAATTCTCAGATTCTGTGTCTCAGCTTTCATTCTCCTGTGGTTTCCCAGGCTTTGAAAACGGGAGGCAGCTTGGAGCAGGAGGGGTCTGCTTGCTGCTCTCATCTGCATGTGATCGGCTCTGCAGGGTGGGCCCTGGCCTTCCCTGGCTATGCCATGTCAGATTCATTCCAGAGTGTCATCAGCGTGGGGTCTTTTGTTTGAACCTCTAGATTCTAGAAAATGCTGCTGATGCACATGGTGTGATGGTAACTAGAACCTCCCCCTGGATGTGCAGCAAGCCAGGCTCCTGCATGCTTGGAGCGCTCGGGGATCATGAGAAATGAGCTGCTCATTCCGCATGTCCATTGAGGAAAGAAGAAAAGGCACCATTGTCCCATTCCATCTCTCTCTCTCTTCCCCTCCCTAATCCCTGCTGGAGAAGAGCATGCACGCCGACAGCTGCTCCTTGTCTCCCCTGATGTTAGTGAGCTCTCCAGTCACGCACTTGACTTCCCCCTGCTTAATTGATAAGGGCTGCAGCATGGGCCAAGGAGAAGGCAATGGCACCCCACTCCAGCACTCTTGCCTGGAAAATCCCATGGGCGGAGGAGCCTGGTAGGCCGTAGTCCATGGGATCGCTAAGAGTCGGACACGACTGAATGACTTCACTTTGACTTTTCACTTTCATGCACTGGAGAAGGAAATGGCAACCCACTCCAGTGTTCTTGCCTGGAGAATCCCAGGGACGGGGGAGCCTGGTGGGCTGCTGTCTATGGGGTTGCACAGAGTCGGACACGACTGAAGCAACTTAGCAGCAGCAGTAGCAGCATGGGCCAAAGAGTGTGTGTGTGTGTGTGTGCTTAGTCACTCAGTTGTGTCTGACTCTTTGCAATGCCATAGACTGTAACCCAACAGGTTTCTCTGCCCATGGGATTCTCCAGGCAAGAATACTGCAGCAGGTTGCCATTTCCTTCTCCAGGGGATGTTCCCGACCGAGGGATCAAACCTGCATCTCCTGCATTGGCAGGTGGATTCTTTACCACTGTGCCACCTGGGAGGGCCCAGGTTAAAGGAACCAGGGTCTAATTTTGTTACTCCTTCAGTTCTCTGGCTGGCTGACTATCTGTTTGTTGACATGGCACCCATCTGTATGGTGCATGGGTACTATGTTGTAACCTATTTGAACCATACGTTTTGGTAGAACACACCATCAAGAAATTGCTGGATGGCCCTTCCGGGCTGCCCTGCAGATAGTCTCACAGTTCACAATTTGCTTCGTAGTTATTTTCTTCACTTTCCTTTTATTATTTTAAAATAAAACCCATCTCAGAACTGTTAGCTAACAGAGAGTAGGATAGAACCAGATTTTCTTGATCCAAGAAGTTCTGATCAGCAGTTAGATTCTCTGTGATCAGACACACCATGAAACCTACTAATCAGGGTTCAGTGGAGCCATTTTTCTTGCTGGGGTCTTACTTGAGAGACTTGCATGTACTTTCTTAGAAATCTGGCTCACCACACACTTTTCATCTCTGAAACTATTGAACCGTTTAATTTATTTCAGATAGCAGCTCTTCCGGGGTGTTTCAGTAGATTTTAAGGGTACTACTTGCTTTCTTTGGGAAGCTTTCATTTTATTTCTCCTCTTATCAGTGGATATAAACTGCTTCCTTCCTGAGTTCCTATTTACTTTCTTTCCTTTTCCACTGTTGGAAAAGTAGAGAGCAAATCAGTGGTTCATTCTGATCAAAGGAGTTTGAAATCATGTTTGAGAAGCAACGTCAGGACATTGTTCCTTTTATTTTTCAGCCCATCCAATTACCAAAGTAACCTTTCCTTTCACATAAAATACAGTAAATATAGCCGTGCTTGATTCTTCAAGCAATGTTTTGTTGTCTCATCAGCCTGGGAAGATAGACACATGCACTCTGTGTCTTCCATGACTAAGATAAAGTAACAGTGGGCCTTGGCAGTCTCTGTTTTAAAGTCACGAAGCAGACAGAAGAGCACAAAGTCAACTCTCCCTCTCCTGGGTCCTGCACAGACAGTGTATGGCTTTGGTCTCTCCTCTTACAGAGGAAGAAACGCGAGACTTGTTGAGTGATTCGCCCAAGGTCTCACAGGAAACGAGAACATGTGAACAAAAGCCCCGTCCATCATTAGAATGGGGCTGACCCCAGTGACTCCCGGGGCTCCCGTCACAGGGCAGTTTCATCGCCCTGCTGCTGCTGTTTCTTCAAAGGGTCCACCCTTCCTTTAGTACCATGGACAGAAGTACTAGGGCCCCTTGGTGGATGGAGTCTTTCTGAAAACAGAGACCATCTCTCTGATGGATATCCGATGAGAATGGGAGTGAAAATGACTTTAATCAGGGAAGGTCCTTACAGAAGGTCCCTGCTTTGATGTGAGTTTTGATCCCTCCTTAAAATCAAGGTGTTTTGTCTAGAGGTAAATATCAGCTGCACAAACTGAATCTCAAAAAATCAAATCACGAACATTGTAGCCATAGAGAAGTGTCCTACTTTTAGGATGAGTTTTCACTCTGTCCTCAGGACATAGTAGGGAGGTGCTTAGTTTAGTCTCCTTTAAGGCAAAATGATAAATAATATATCTGGCATAAAATGTTTCTAATATGTAAAATGGATAAGCAACAAAGTCCTACTATATAGCACAGGGAATATATTCAGTACCTTGTGATAACCTATCATAGAAAAGAATATAAAAAAGAATGTGTGTGTATATATATATATGTGTGTATGTATGTATGTATAACCGATTCACTCTGTTGTACAACAGAAACTACAACATTGTAAATCAACTATGAAAGTGAAAGTGAGGTCGCTCAGTCGTGTCCGACTCTTTGCAACCCTGTGGATTGTAGCCTACCAGGCTTCTCTGTCCGTGGGATTCTCCAGGCAAGAATACTGGAGTGGGTTACCATTTTCTTCTCCAGGGGATCTTCCCGACCCAGGGATCGAACCCCGGCCTCCTGCATTGGAGGCAGATGCTTTAACCTCTGAGCCACCAGGGAAGCCCAAAATCAACTATGCTTCCATTTAAAATTTAATAAAATATGCAGAGTGAAGAGATACTGCCAAAAAAAAGTCTGTCTAACCCAATTCCTTTAAAATGCAGTTTAAGCCACTTATGTCCTCTTTTCTCCTTGGAAGCCATAACTTCATAAACTTTCCGTCTCCTTTTACATGTTGAAAATTATTAATCTCTACTCACTTGTATTTTTTCTGGAACTAGGTGTTCCTATTCCTTTAGCCTTTCTCTTTAGGTCACTCCCCAACTCCCAACCCCACCCCCAGTGCCTAACTTTGTCCTGATCCCTGTTTGTTTTTGTAGACCCTTCAGTCTTACTAAGGTTGTTCTAAATCGTTTATCTTTCTGATTTTAATATATGTATACCTACTTCCACACATTAAATTTGTGATTGAATATTTCACTCAGCAAAGTTATATTTTAGGTTGACCTTTCCTCATCGTTCAGAAGAAATAGCTTCAAGCATAAAAAGGGACCCAGATTATTTAATTCTCATCTTCAAATTTGGTTTTCATTGCAACAACTAACTTTTTAGTAATCAATTGCATCATGTACTCTTGGGCTTGGGGATTACACTTCTTTGCCAGCTTCAATTAGAAGGAATTATAAGAGAAACAAACACTTGAAATCCAATTTGGAATCTGAACAAGTTTAGTAGTGTGTGAGCTCAGTTGCTCAGTCATGTCCGACTCTTTGTGGCCCCATGGACTGTAGCCCTCCAGGCTCCTCTGTCCGTGGGATTTTCCAGGCAAGAATACTGGAGTGAGTTGCCATTTCCTACCCCAGAAGATCTTCCCAACACAGCAATAGAACCCTCATCCCTTGTGTCTCCTGCATTGACAGGCAGATTCTTTACCACTGAGCCATCTGGGAATCAAGTCAAGTAGAGAATCTAGAAAATAGAGCGAAAGGTACAGATTCAGACAGTTCTGTCCAATTTGTGCCCTTTTTTACAAACGTTTCCCCCTAGCCCCCAGGGACAGAACGCTCTACCCCACCCCCCATTGAAACAGTGCTGTTAATACTCAATTAAAATGTAGTTAAAAATAAGATAGCAAGGTTAGTATTGCCAAAAATTTGGTTTGCTAATTTCTGGAATTTTATCACTGATACGTAATAGTCACCTCTGATTAACAGCCAAGGAATGAAGACTAGTGATACTTTTAAATCATTTATATTCAGGCTGTTTTAAAATCTAAGAAGCATTAAAACACAGTAAGCTATTTTTTAGGTATTTAGCATCTTGTGAGATAGGGAATGTTGCTGTGAAATTCAGTGGATGAAATTTATGTTCATTTGTGAATTCCATCTGCCGTATCTGTGGAGTGTGTTCTTCCTCCCCTCCCCATCCTTCTCTCTCCCCAACCTCTTCGCTCTCTTGAAATGAATAAGGGTAATGTTTTCAGGTCTTTACAGTCACCCTGTTGTTATACTGAGTGGAATGTCATCCACCCAGCAGTGTCCAGGGGCGTCCTAAGAGCAAGGGCCCACTGCTGTAACTCCCCAAGGGCAGGGGCCATACCTGTCTTCGCTCAGCATTGGTATTCCTGGTTCTTAGGACAACAACTGGCACAGAGAGGATGCTTAATGAATATTTGTTGAACGAAAGTCACATTTTAGAAGAGAAAAGGAATACTTGCTGTGTCACCAGATGTTTATAAGGTTAGTTAGAAATGACTAAATAGTAATAGACAAAAGGAGAAGATGGCGACAGAGGAGGAGATGGTTAGATGGCATCACTGACTCAATGGATGTGAACTTGAGCAAACTCTGGGAGATAGTAGAGGAGAGGGAAGCCTGACATGCTGCATGCAGTCCATGGGGTCGCAAAGAGTTGGACACGACTTAGCGACTGAACAACAATGAGATAGGAATATTATTTTTTATTTGAAAAGTGTTCTACATTGTTTTCCACCTAATATAAAAGAATCGTTCACTTGGGAAGAGAGACTGGAAGTTGATAATACCTACTCTTGCGTATTTACCAACCTTTATGAACAGAATCCTAAAGCTGTTTGACAAAGGAGATTTTCATATAATTCTTACTGTCTTCCTCATCTTGTAGTCAAAGGCTCTATCCCTGCTTCTCAAAAACCCTGGAAAACAGTCACTGTCAGATTTAGTATTTTATAGACTTACGGTGTTTGGTGGTATACTGAGAATGGCTGTTGAAATTGTGTTCTTTGCCCTTTTGCTATCGTGGGGGTCTTTATTTCCTGCTTTTCCTTCTCATAATATAGCCTAGAAACCATTTGCAAATCATCTTATTTTTCTGTATGTTGTTCCCCAAGGTGAGGATTGTAAGAATAAAACAGCAGCTCTTCCCTGCCTCTGGCAGTCCCTCTGCTCATTTAATTAGAAAAGGGAAAACCTCCAACTGGAAACTAATCATGAGAAGCTAATCAGAAGTCCACTGCACTTCCTTCCATCCTTGCCCTTAAAGCAGGAAAGGTTTCTAATTATCAGCATTGAGTGAGCACCAAAGAAATAAATCTCCTTCATCCTGAATGGTAAGAGTTTCATGCTCATAGATCTCTGAGGATAAGGTACCTGTGTCCACAAATAGGTGATGGGATTTAACCAAACTCAGGAAGGAAAAAGAAAAAATCCTAAACCTGTGAAGGCAAGTGTCTTTAACACTAAAGTATTTAAAACTTGTCTCAACCATCCAGTCGCTATAAGGAGCTCATGGCTGACTTTTGGTTTGTTTTTATAGGACTCTGAGGAGGAGGAAAATGATCTAGAAGGTCTCAGCCGGAAGCTGATAAGTTCACAGCCTTATGTACCTGTGGAGTTCGCTGACTTCAGCGTTTACAATGCCAGCTTGGAGAACAGAGAGTGGTTTTCTTCTAAAGGCGATCTGACGAACTCAAAGGTCCTAGAGAAGGAGGTGTCCCGCAGCCCCACCACCAGCAGCATCACCAGCGGCTACTTTTCCCACAGTGCCTCCAACGCCACCCTGTCCGACATGGTGGTCCCTTCCAGTGACAGCTCAGATCAGTTGGCCCTTCCAACGAAGGACACAGATTCCAGCGAGCATCCCGGACCGTCCCTTGGGCAGGATTTCAGACCATCTTCAAACAAAGAGTTGACAGAACTAGAAAGAGGCTTGGGAAAGGATAAGATGACCGTGGTGCCACTCAAGGAAAACAGTGCCTTAGCCAAAGGGAGCCCATTGTCCCCCAGTATCCCGGAGAAAAACTCCAGAACCCTCTGTAGGACCAGCTCGTGTTCAGAGCAGGATGCCTGCTCCAGCAAAAACGGCCAGCCGGCCAGGGAATTCTGCCCCAGGGAGGTGACCGTGGAACACACCACAAACATCCTCGAGGATCACTCTTTCACAGAGTTTATGGGTGTGTCAGATGGGAAAGATTTTGATGGTTTGACGGATTCTTCTGCTGGAGAACTTTCAAGTAGGAGGAACCTACCAAATACAGCGGACAGTAGGAGTTTCTCACATGGGCCACAGGACCCTGGCCAGCTGTGTTCCTCGGCAGAGAATGACCAGGTGATAAATTCCAGGGGTGGTCCTTTGGGTTTGGTGGTATCAGTGATGACCGCTAACTATGCCCCAACCCCCAGAGGCCCTTCCTCACAGTGACTTAATAGGAGAGATTCATCCAGGTGTTTCTGACAGGGTAGATGAGCCCTCTTGGACCATGCTTACATGCTGCCCAGCTAGCTGGCTATGGGGGAACAAGTCTGTAAGTCTACTTTCTTAGTTTCAGAGAAGAACTATGACTTACATAGGACCCATGGCTTTTTTACCTGGCATATAGGTTCCTGTTGAATTAAGCATTCACATGGATAAGGATTGATCTCATATTCATTCCCTGAGATGTTTAATTCCTGGCTATCTCAAAGGATTCTGATATGAAATATGGTAGATTTCATCAAACCAGTGATTTCTTTTATTAGGTACACTTTTTTTTTTTTTTGCTAAACCGTGAGACATGTGGTATCTTAGTTTCCCAACCAGGGATCGAACCCACGCCCCCTGCACTGGAAGTACAGAGTCTTAAACCACTGGACTGCCAGGGAAGTCCCAAGATACACCATTATTTTATGTATCATTAAGAAAAAAAATACTTCCAATTAAAATCATATCAGGAGTTTCAGAGTTATAAAGCGCAGGCAGGGGGAAGGTATGCCTCACAGATTTGATAGAATATAGACATTTGGTGCCCATTGGATAAGAAATGCGTTGGAGAAACAGAGATGGGTTCCCTGAGAAATTAAAGTTTGGGCTTTGGAAGTTACCCAGGCTGGTTTTAATAGTGGAACAAAAAAATGGGGTCTTGCTAATATTCCCAAGGAAACCAGTGAATTACGCAAATAAGAGGTGATGTGCTTCTGAGGACTATCATTTTGGTCCCAGACCCCAGCCACAGCTGTGTAAAGGGTATGGGAGCACCAGGCTTAACAAAGCAAAGAGCTGACAGAACTACAATGGCGCTGGTGAAGGCAAAGATGATCGGGATGCCCTTCAGTCTCTCTGTTTTGTGGAGGAAGCAAAACAACCCAGTTTGGTGCTATTCCCTGCCCCCCCGCCAAGTTTTCCGAATTAGCCCTTAAAATTTCAGTATGTGGTCAAATATATAGCGTATTCATAAATAAACTGCAAATACCCAAGAGTGCTCTCTTTTACAACTCAAAAAAGACTTCTTTGCCCAACATAAGCATAAAGTCACTCATTACTTTTCTAACAAGGTAAACATTCATTTGTTTCAAAGTCTTCAGCTTCCTTTTACACTGAAAGCAGAATCTGCTTTGCTGGTACATCAGCTTTTCAGTCCTTTTTCCAAGAAGTCCAGGAAGAATGTGGTCCGGGGGTTAATTTTTCAGTCTGGAACAGTGCTTCTCAAACCTAAATGCACAATAGACCCACTGGGGGTTGTAGGGAAAAGATACTTCTTAAAAATACAGATTCCCAGGGTCTTCCCTGGTGGCTCCGTTGGTAAAGAATCTGCCTGCAATGCAGGAGACCCAGGTTCAATCCCTGGGTCGGGAAGATCCTCCGGAGAAGAGAATGGCAACCCACTCTAGTATCCTTGCCTGGAGAGTTCCATGGACAGAGGAGCCGGGCAGGCTACCGTCCACGGGATTACAGAGAGTTGGACGTGACTGTGCGACTAAGTATTCCCTGGTGACTTAGTGGTAGAGAGTCCACCTGCCAGTGCAGGGGTCACGGGTTTGATTCCTGGCCCGGAAAGATGCCACATGCCGCGGGGCAGCTAAGCTCGTGTGTCACAACTATTGAGCCTGTGCTCTAGAGCCCAGGAGCCAAGAGCGCTGCAGCCCAAGTGTGCTAGAGCCTGTGCTCTGCGAGGAGAGAAGCCACCACCACGGGAAGCCCAGACGCCACGACTGGAGGGTGACTCTCACCTGCGGCAACTCGGGAAAAGCCCACACAGCAACGGAGACCCAGCACAGCCAAAAATAAACGTGTGAATAAAATTATAACAGCAGCAAAAAAAAACAAATACAGATTCCCATTTGTGGCTGCCCTGCACACCTCAGATTGTGCTTCAGTACCAGGTTGGGGGAGGGATAAGCTTTTCACAAACCCTCTGCTGGAGGAAAATGGGGTAGGCTGTCTGAGGGCCGCACTGTTTGAGGCATGGCCCAGAGAAGACGGAAGGGGACTGCACCCCTCTCACCCCCCATTTCTTGTTTTGTTGCCTCGATTATTTAGAAGCCAGTAATGGGAGCAGTGCCTGAATTCTGCTCCAGAATAGCGTGTCCCTGTCAAAGGTCCCCTGTCAAAGGTCTTGGTTTAAAAGTGAAATTTACAAAAATAGTTATTGCATCAGGGTACTGTTGGAACTATGGTGAGTTTTATCTTTTTTTTAATTGCTTTAGTACTTTCATTATTTTGGTTTTAATCAGTTGTTTCTCATTAAAACACAGTTTTAACTGTGTTAAAACCTGAGGACTGTTGAAGTCCTCAGGTTGACTTTTGTGCTCACCCTGGTCTGACTTCAAGTGTGGACCCAGGAGTGACGTGTTTTTCACTCTCACTTTGGGTCTTGCGGTCATTACTTTTCCTAGAAGTTTCACCTTGGAGCTTGAGTCTTCTGGTACAGTGTAAGCTCCAGAACTGGATTCCACAGTAAACTGGATCCTGTGGTTTCCTCTAGGAAGAGCCCCTCATGGGGGGTGGTCCCCGTGGGTGGGGAGGGCAGGTGGGGACGGGAGCTTGCACTCACCCGCCTTTGCGTTCCAGGGGAGCGGCACTGCTCGGTGAGAGGCAGTGAGCACTTCCTCCGAAGGCCACAGCATCTCTGCTCCGGTCGCCTCCCAGAGCACCAGCCCATCTATCAAGCACGCTGCAGCTCAGCCGGACCTCACACCAGCACAGAGAAGCCGCGGCTTCCGGGGCCACCTCCTCCCCTCTCCCCTCCCGAGCCGGGAGAAGCGGCACTTGGTCACTCGGGCGACTCGGCAGCCTCTGCTTCCTTCCAGAGAACCGAAAATCCTGGCTTCACAAAGTGACAGTATTTTTGTTTGCACTCACTACACACCCCCACGGTGTAGAAACCTCCACAGAGTCAACCAGACTTTATTCTTGTACAATTTTAATCAGTTCTTACTGTAGAATCTGGAGTCAATGCTCTAATTTTTTTTTTATAAATAATATATATTATGTATATGAAATGTATATCTATAGTATGTCTGGAGAGACAGGACTACACACTGAAATGGATAAAAGTAGTTTGTAGAAAATCGTAAGGTACTGGACTTTCTTACAAAGCAGCTCGGGCGATCTCTCAGAACACAAGCAGATGAAAGAGATGGTCTTGCCTGAGAATGAGGTTGCAAATCCCTCTCTGCAGCAGGGGTTACAGAATGCCGTTCTTTATAACCAAAGAACTTAGCTAAGACTGAATGTTTTTGCTGTCCACTCTTGTTTTATGTGTACATACGTGTTTGACTGCAAGTTCGGTGCCATATGCCCTGTGGCTCCCAGGCCACGTGCTGCCGTTCTCTGTCGTGTTTCCTAAGCACACTGAAAAATCTCACGGCTCCGTTCTTTGGTCTTCCACCTGGTCCGCCGCCTGCTGACTTGATGTGGTCCGGGAACCATTGACAGTGACTGGGGCTCTGATCCCAGTCTTCCCTGTCCCTCAGCCCAGCCAGGCAGGTGGGATGCAGACAGCAGTATTACAGAAAACACAGGGACAAACCAAGAGTGGGGTTGGGGGGGTTTTCGTCTCTTTGTGGTTTTGTTTGGGGTTGGTAGGTTTTTGTTGTGGTGTGGTTCTGCCGTAGTTTTATTTCATTTCTGGAAGACGCTAAAGGGATGACAGGAGCTGTGAAGTCCACAGGTGCCCGCTTCACAGTGTTCGCAGGAGATGGTTGAAGACAGATGGCCCTGCTGTGTGTCTTCATCGGTAAAATTCTTTTACCGGTGGAGACTCTGAAGAATTATGTGTGTGGAAGTTTTTACAAAAGTACTCTCTGTACCTATTGTGTAGATGCTTGTACAGTTGGTCCAGATGTACAGCAATAAATGTGTCGTGGGAGCGAGCGAGGGCGTACAGCCTGCTGTACCTTTTCCCTTGAAGTTCGTAGCATCCGTGAATGAGTAAGATATTGGAGATTTTAATGCGAAGCTGCTGTTCATGATTTTTGTGTATAGTGAGCTGACTGTAGTATTTTCCTATTGACTGTTTAAAAAGAGAAAGACTGTAATTTATATCCCCTTTCAACTTTATTGTATTTAATTGGTACAGATTGTGTGTGCGTGTGTGTGTTTTAGAATACAGACTGTCTAATTCTGATTTTAAAACATCCATTGTTTGTCTTTAATAACACTGCCACTAGTTTCAGATCAATTTTCCAAATTTGTTTGTATGCAAGTCCCTGTGGCTTAAATAATAGTAACAGCAAACATTCATTGAGGGTTTACTATGTACTAGGCACTATTCCCACCTTTTGATGTTTATCTTGCTTAATCCTCACAGCAGCGGATGCCATGGGTTCTGCTGTTATTAAGTGTTGGACGAAAGGAAAACAGAAGTACAACGATTGGTGACAGGGGCAAGTGGCAAAGCCAGGAATCAACCCACGCTTCCAGCAGCATCTCCTGGTGCTCTGTCTGATGATGTGGCGTTGAGGGACAAGCCTCCGAAGGGAGGAGAGAGCAGGAGGGCTGTGGCGAGAGTCCCAGGTCGGAACTGACCAACATTAGTAAGGAGCCACTGTGGCAGACAGGCCAAGGTGGGTTACACGAGGTCCCGACGCTCCAGCACTTCTTTAGAGAAAGGAGCAGGGCCTGCCGCCCTGGAAAGCAGTTATCTAAAAATGGTTTTCCAGAATCCTTTCAGAAAAACTTCCATTCACAAGAGCCTTTCTGATGTGATCAGGAACTAGTTCTAGCCTGTTCTGGACAGAGCATGACTTTTGTAGATTTCCAGAAGAAAGTAGATGGGGAAGAAAATTCAAATTATTTTCATTTTATAGAATGGGAGTTGGGGGAGGGAAGCAGCTGTTTAATGTTTAAATCATGACAACCACAAATACAGTTTAAGACAAAAGAAGCAAATTGTCACAACTGCCTTTACTAGTATGAGATAAGTGGTATTTGGTCATGGGCATTGTCATTTCTCATTGGCTATGGGATGGCACACTGGTTTTAAGATGTACTGGATAGTTAAATGTAGGCCTGTGTTTACCAGTTCATTTCCAAAGTACACTGCTGTCATTGCATATGTTTATCATTGTTTGGACACACATATCATAGCAAAAATTTAGCTTTGTGTTTCTAAGGCACCAACTTGTGGGAAGAAAACCTGTTCATAAAGAAAAAAGTACCTTTAGGGTAGCTAAGGGCTAGATACGGTCTTCTAAAAATTACCTTTTCTAGCCAATACTTATTTTGAAAATGATAATATTCAGCTTTAGAACTGTGTGTGGCGGAGGGGGAAGGCAACTAATTACATGGTTACTCTTTATTTTTTAAAAGTAAAGCTTCCTGGTCACGTACGTTTGAAAAGTCTTAAAAGAAGACGTAATGGAGTAAAAGTTCTTGCTTTTTTTTCTAGACCAAGAGATAAAAGTAGAAAAGGATGCTACCAGTACAAGCCACACAGAGATTTCTGTATTAAGCCTTGAACTTACTGCCCTAGCACAAATGTCTTTCTGTAATATTGAGCCTACTTCCTGAATTAAAAAGCAAACAGGAAGTCAGTCTGTAATGTATAGCAGTTTGTCTCAGGGTTTCTCCTAACCTGGAGGAAAGGCAGTCTATTCTCATGCCCAGACAGCTGGGGGTGGACAGCATCCTGCTGGCGGGGGGACCTGGAATGTGGAAGATACCATGAAAATGCCAGGAGGCAACTTCTGCCCTTTAATACAGTATGAACTGGAGCTAACAGGAGTGGAAAAATCCTAAAATCTTCTAATCAACCTGCTCATCCTTTGTTTCTAATCCCCTGAGCTGAGGGGAAATATAATTAATTGTAGGCTTGAGTGCCACGTAATAGTCTTTTTTTTTTTTTTGCAGACACTGAGTTAATTTAGGTTGAAATAAAACTTAGTCTTCATCTTCCTGATGTTCTCAGGCACACACTCACCTCTGTGTATTTTTTGGAAAGACAAGTTATTCTCCCTTTTGTGAGGGGTGCCTGGATCATTGTGTTCAGTTCTAAGACTGGAGCTCAAGAAGATGCTTGGGATGGCTCAGTCTCGAATCTGAGCCCAGCCAGTCACAGCCACCATCTTGGAGCTTATTACTGTGGGTATCTCATCGCCAGGTGGCCTTTCCGAGAAAGGAACTCTCAAATCGTGGAACCCTATTTGTGAAGAAGACATTGAGATGCTGATTAATAGAACAATAAATGTTTCACACACAACAAAAGGTAAGTTAGAACTGGAGTCTGAGGAAGAAGATCAACTTTAAGGGCGGTTGGGGGGGGAGTCCAGTTTGGTTTAGAATTAGAGTCGCACAGACCAACTTGACCCTTGCATGATACCTAAAACACTTGTAACTGTTTACGTTTTAAACCCAGAGAACGTTGGTGTTTATAACAACTTTGCATACCTGAAGCAAACCATATAGAGATGTTCTTAGGTTTGTTATTGTTTGTCTTGTCTTAATCTAGCATGTGTTTGGGGAACTGTCCCAGCAGAGTAGATGTAATTTTCTTTGACTGAAGGTCCTTGGAGAATGAATCTGAGCCAAAAGCCCCACCTTCACGTGACTGATTAGTTACACTTGTTGAATCAGCATCATCTTTACCAAGTGTATGGTTAACCACAAGTAATCCAAGCTACTTAGAAACACTGGAGTTAAAGTACTTAGCCACAGCAACACCCAAGAAGAGAGCAGTTCACCGAGAATGATTTCAGATCTAACCTCAGTAGTACTTGTATCCAAGGCCATCTTAATAACGGTATGAGAATCCCAAATTACCAATATTTTTTCCAGTTCTTCTATATGTATTGGTGTATATTTGTGAGAAAGCCAGTGCATTAACGTCTAGTGCAAAATGAATTACCCTTAAACTCAGCAGCTTAAAACAATAAAAATTTATTATCTCACGATTTCTGCAGGTCTAGAATTCAGGCGTGGCACTTGTAAGTGGTTCTGCCTCTGCCTGCTCGTGAGGTTGCCGTCAACATGTCAGCCAGAGCCGCAGTTATCCGAAGGCTCGACTGGAGCTGGCAGGACCCACTTTTCTGGTGATCCAGTCACGCAGCCTGTGAGCTGGTCTTCCTCACCGCACAGGCCTCTCTGGGCTGTTTGAGTGTCCTGATCACATGGTGCAATGGTGGCTTCCCCACCAACACAAGCCACAGAGCCTCAGACGTCATCTTTTGTCAATCATACCATGTTCTATTCGTTTTAAATGAGTCAGGAATCCAGGGTAGGGAGGTGGGCTGTTTCATGTCTTTTCATCTTTTTTTTTTGGCTGCACCATGTAGCTTATGGGATCTTAGTTCCCCGACCAGAGATAGAACCCGTGTCCCACTGCGGTGAAAGCATGGAGTCCTAACCACTGGACTACCAGAGAATTCCCAGACTCCCTTTTGAAAAGAGAACGTCTAAGAATTTGTAGGCATATTTTAAAATGGCCATAATTTGTTTGGAGTTATATGGCTGAGACCATGGGGCCAAAGCGAAGCTAACTAGAACCTATAAATGAATGTGGGAATCCAGCTCATTTATAAACAGTGAGGTCACATGGAATAAAAAGGGAAAATACTAGAATTATCTGAATATATCTGTTATAGCCAGTAATCATACTGCACCAATGTTTCTGGTAGATAGTTCCTGGCAAATGATCAGGAACTATTAATTATTCTAAATTAATATTAATTTATAGTTATATTAATTATAATATTAATATATAGTTTATATATAAATTAATATAACTATTAATTTATAGTTATATTTTCACCTTTGATTCTTTTCAGATTTGCTTCATTAGAGGAACAATGAATACATTTGATGGCTTTGCTCAAAATAGAAAATGAATCTTGGGAAATTCAAATACATTACTTATGAAAGCAAGCAATATTAGTGATTAGCTTTAGAACGGAGAAGGCAATGGCACCCCACTCCAGCACTCCTGCCTGGGAAATCCCATGGACGGAGGAGCCTGGTAGGCTACAGTCCATGAGGTCGCTAAGAGTGGGACACGACTGAGCGACTTCACTTTCACTTTTCACTTTCATGCACTGGAGAAGGAAATGGCAACCCACTTGTTGCCATTTCCTTGTTGTTCTTGCCTGGAGAATCCCAGGGACAGAGGAGCCTGGTGGGCTGCAGTCTATGGGGTTGCACAGAGTCGGACACGACTGATGCGACTTAGCAGTAGCAGCAGCAGCAACAGCAGCTTTAGAAATCAAACTGCCAGCAAAAGAATCTAGGAATGAATCTAGGATTTTTTTTTTTTTTCAGTGAAGATACTGAGAAAGGTAAGATTATTTTACTATGAAAATGTCACACATATCCAAATGTTTGGAAATATGCAAAGGGGTTGGTTCAAGGCTCTTGAAGCTTATAAAATAAAACTTTAAGTCCAAAAGAGGATGACGGGGGGGGGGTGGGGGGGGTGGGGGGGGTGGGGGGGGTGGGGGGGAAACAACTTTTAAATAAAGGGACTTTTAAAAATCATTTAAAGAAAAAACAGTTTAGAAAAGTAAAAGAAGGTGAACAAAAAGTGGTCCAGATATGTAGAAAAGGAATGCTGCGTGGTTTCTTCCTGTTTAAAATCGTGTGCTAAGTTGTGTCTGACTCTGTGACCCCATGAACTGTATGTAGCCCACCAGCTCCTCTGTCCATGGGGTTTTTTTTCAGGCAAGAAAACAAGTGGTTTGCCATGTCCCTCTCCAGTTTAAAATTAGAGTAGGGTCAAACACTGCTTTAGGGCTGTTTCTCCTTCTCTCTGTCCCCGGACCCTGCTTTCCAGTCCCCAGAAGGGTCTGCTGCTGCTGCTAAGTCGCTTCGGTCGTGCCCAGGTGCCAGGAGAGGTGCCTGTAATCTGCTGCCCTCTGCTGCCTCCTGCTGGCCCCAGGTGTGTGTGTGTGTGTGTGTGTGTGTGTGTGTGTGTGTGTGTGTGTGTGTGTACACGCGCACGTGTGCTGCTCAGTAGTGTCTGATTCTGTGACCTGCCAAGCTTCTCTGCCCATGGAATTCTCCAGGCAAGAATACTGGAGTGGGTATGCCATGCCCTCCTCCAGGGAATCTTCCCAACCCAGGGATCAAACCCAGGTCTCCCGCGTTGCAGGAAGATTCTTTACCATCTGGGCCACCATACCCCAGCTGAAGAGTGCTTTTATTTTAATTTTGGGGCACAGATTTCTGTCTTCATCCACCGCTGTTGTCAGCGATGGTCTGTCCTCTAAGAGACTTTGTGCAGGATGGTTGTTCGCAGGAAGCCTGGCAAATGTTCTCTACTGGCCTGCTTCCCCCGCTGGCCTGGCCCTGGAACATGTGAGGCTCAGCTCTCCCTGCTCCAGGGGCTGGGCTGTCCACCACACAGCCCCTGCCCTGGCACTCCTGTGCCATGCCCATGCATGGCAGGTGAGCCCTGGATGCTCACAGCGACTTAATGCTTCTGCATTACTCGTGGTGTCTTTCAGAAACCACCTGTGCCGCAAGAAGGACCAGCGGGGTGCTTTCTGGAGCCCATCACTTCCCTCCATCCAAGGCAAGGCTGGGAGGGCACCAACGGGGAGAAGCAGACGTCAGCCTCACCAGTCTCAAACTCCCTCTCATGCTGTCCTAACGTCTACTGGTTTTCCTAATGTCTTATCCCGAAGGCTTGGCGGACTGGGTTTCTTCTCACAGACCAAGAGGCATCCCCACAGTGCTCTCAACATTTAATTGTCTCTGTCTCTTCTCACGTCCCCTTTCTTAATTCCTCCTTTCTCCTTCCCTTCCGGTCTCACAGGAACCGCCTTTATACCACAGAGCCATTCTCTCTACACTCTAACTCATAACAAAATGCTCAGACCACCTAGGTTTGAATATGTAAAGGAAGGCTCTTGGAATTAAAACAACTCTTTCCTCATTCAGTGAAACTCGGCTCTCAAGGTTACTTATATACCTAGGTGAGGTCTGAAAGCCAAGCTGTGTTCAGGATACCACCCACCACTCTGTGAAGGAAGGCATGGCACTGACAGACAGTGGAGAACCAGAGGGCACCATGATTTGTAGGCAAAATGATACCTCTGTTTAATATTAACAAACATCCCCATTGCATCATTACTGAGCATAAAGAACTATGTATGTAGTGTCTCCTGAAATCATGTCAACAACACTGTGAGGTAGATACTGTCATCACTCCCTATTTTGTAGATGAAAAACATAATCTTAGGTTAAGGATTTGTCAAGATCATAAGGGCCAGAAAATGATGGAGCTGTGTGAGCTTCAGATCCAGCTAGATGGTCATAATCAGGCTGTCAGTCCCCAAATCCTGGTATAGTGGTTGCCCTGATATATTTGACTCCCAGTTTTCTGACTTTCCAGCGGAAAATGGAAACCTACAGGTGGTGTGGCATTCCTCCTTTCTCCTAGTCAGAGACTTTGCCGTCTGTACCACCATCATTGGTGATCTCCAGTCTCTAAGGAAATGAAACAGAGCTCTTAACTAAAGGTTGGGACATCCTGATGATTCTGTAAAGGGATAGGTTGGATCATTCATCAAGAAATAAAAAACCAACAAATTACAAAACTTGACATAATCAAGCTTATTCTAGTTTAAAATCACTCAAGGTCAGACAGCAGGTGAATGGCAGCTCCAGACCTGGTGTCTGTTTGATGTCAAAGCCCAGCTCTGGACTTCCCTGGTGGCTCAGATGGTAAAGAATCTGCTTGCAGTGCAGGAGACCTGGGTTCGATCTCTGGGTTGGGAAGATCCCCTGAAGGAGGGCATGGCTAACCACTCCAGTATTCTTGTCTGGAGAATTCCATGGGCAGAGGAGCCTGGTGGGCTACAGTCCATGGGGTTGCAAAAAATCAGACACGACTGAATGACTAATACTTCACTTCAAGAGGTGAGTTATATTCTCAGTGGGGGACAACTGCCCCCCCAAAAAAAGCCCAGATCTTTCTGTGGATTTAGGTTAATCTTGTCTGACCTGACCCCAAACACATTTTCAGGTCTACTGCTCACTGGTCATACCCTTGCTCCGGGGCCCCTGTGCTGTGTTTAACTATCTGAACCATGCTTAACTAGATCTCCAAGACTCATGCTCTTTCATGAAGAGAGCAGTGGAATAGCTTCAAAATTCTGAGAGAAAGTCAATCTGTGCTTCAGTTTCTGGTTTGTTAATAATTCAAGAACAAGGGCAAATAATAACATTTTAGGCCGAGACACAGAATTTACCACCTATAGACAATCCCACTGAAAGTCGATTAAAGGAAGTACTTCAAGAAGAAGAAAATTAAACCGGAAGGAAGGAATAAAAGCTAAGAAAGTGATGAGCAAAGAAACTGGCTGATACATGGTTAAATCTAAAGAAGCATCAGCCAGGACTTCCCTGGTCGTCTAGTGTTAGGATTCCGGCTTCCCCTGTAGGAGGCCCAGGTGTGATCCCTGGTCAGGAAACAAAGATCCCACAAGCTGCATGGTATGGCTAGAAAACAAAAGGAAAAACAAAGCATCAACAGAACAAAACTTGTGTGGAAGTGTGAAAATGATGTGGGATAAAGATATGGTCAACATTTGAGAGGAGTGATTAGAGTGAAAGCATTCTATAATGCTTATATGTCCTGGAAAAGGAAAGACCGATCGATTTCATATGATCTGTGTTAAAATGGAAGGAAGGAAATGTTACAGCTTTCCCACCAACAGATGGGAGGATAGGCAGAAACAACAAAGCCATTAATCCATTAATAGGCAAGAAAGGAAGGGAAAAGCAACATAGAAAAAAACAGGGTAGATAATTAACAAAACAAGATGGTAAGAGTAAATCTAAATAAACCCATAATCACAATATTTGTTCGTTCTTTCAGTTGCCCAGTCATGTCTGACTCTTTGCAACCCTATGGACTGCACAAGTGTTAAACTTACCAGTTCTGTTAATCCTCTGTTGCACTGATGAGAAATAAGAGATGAACGTTAAGAAGAAACAGCAATGTATATATTTCAGTGCTATTCTCTCAAATCATATTGGTGTATGGCAAAAACCATCACAATACTGTAAAGTATTCTCCAATTAAATTTTATAAAAAAGGAATAGTAAGATTTTTTTAATTACTCAATGAAAACAAAGTAAGAACATATCCCAAATAGTGTAAAACTCACTGGAATTTGAGTCAGGAGATATCCATCCTGTTGCTGCTGCTGCTACTGCTGCCGCTAAGTCGCTTCAGTCCTGTCCGACTCTGCGCGACCCCATAGACGGCAGCCCACCAGGCTCCCCCGTCCCTGGGATTCTCCAGGCAAGAACACCGGAGTGGGTTGCCATTTCCTTCTCCAATGCATGAAAGTGAAAGTGAAAGGGAAGTCGCTCAGTCGTGTCCGACTCTTAGCGATCCCATGGACTATGGCCCACCAGGCTCCTCTGTCCATGGGATTTTCCAGGCAAGAGTGCTGGAGTGGGGTGCCATTGCCTTCTCCATCCATCCTGTTACTAAGTCACAAAGTTGTGACCTCAAGTATATAGCCTAACCAGTGTGGATCTCAGTTTCCTATAATGAAACACAATTAAAAAAAAACATATGAATAAATAACAGAGTGGAAAAAATGCTTCAAAATCTGGCAAGCCATCACAGAGAGCGAAGTTTATATATCTACGGTGTAAATACATAAAACAACGCAAGTATTGAGAGAAAGAGTGCACTTGTTGGCAAGACTTGCTGATGAAGTCTCCCTGGAGATTAGGTCCATCCAGGCCAAGTCCCCAGAGCAGGTCCAGAGCTCATCAAGGAGCAGCAAGTGGCCCTCTTCCTCCCAACTCCCACTGGAGATAACAGCTGTCACCAGCCAGGGCCACTCTCCACCCCCAGGAAGCACGGATCTTCATTTCTGTAAACAATAAAGCCCCAGTACAACGGACACTTACAAAGTTGAAGAAAGTCCACTTGTGCGACTGGCTTAAGCAAAACTTGATGGTTGGTTTCAACCTGTGAGGTCTGATTTCTTTCGTTCCTAATTCCATGTCTGTGTCGACTTTTTAGGAAAGAATTGGATACTCTGTGCAGGAAAGCTAGCTTCCTTTATTTACAGCATCTAGCAGTATGCTCCGTAGACAGTATCTGTTATAATATTTCCTGATCAATCAGCTTTGAACAGATACTGCTGCTTAATTGACTTTTTTTCTTCCAATTTTATCAAGATGTGAGTGATACCTGGCACTGTGTAAATTTAAAGTGTACACCATGATTTGACTAAAATCATGAAGGATTATCACAGAAAGTTTAGTGAACACCCATCATCTCATATAGATACAAAAGTTAAGAAACAGAAAAAAGTGTGTGTGTGTGATGACAAGTCTTAGGATTTATCCTCTTAACAACCGTCTTATATAACGTGTGTGCTAAGTCACTTCAGTTGTGTCCAACTCTGTGCGACCTCATGGACTGCAGCCCACCAGGCTCCTCTGTCAACGGGACTTTCCAGGCAAGAAATACTGGAGTGGGTTGCTGTGCCCTCCTCCAGGGGATCTTCCCGACCCAGGGATGCTAGAGCATCTCTTATGTCTAACCTGAAATGGCAGGGGGTGGTTCTTTACCACTAGCGCCACCTGCAGTGTTATCTATATATATCATGCTGTACATTATATCCCTAGGCCTTATGTATCTTGTAACTGGAAGTTTGAGGTGTCTTGACCACCTGCATCCAATTCCCCCTCTCTCCATACTCCTATCCCCACCTCTAGTAACCACAAATCTGATCCCTTTGAGTTTGTATATGTATTTGTTTTTGAAGTATAATTGACCTACAACACTACATTATTTCCTGTTACACAACACAGTGATTTTTTTCTAGATATTTCAAAATGTTCACCACCATAACTCTGGTTACAATATGTCACCATACAAAGATGTTGTTGTTCAGTCACTAAGTCATGTCTGACTCTTCACAACCCCGTAGACTGTAGCATGCCAGGCTCCTCTGTCCTCCACTGTCTCCAGGAGTTTGCTCAAATTCATCTCCATTGAGTTGGTGATGCTATCTAGCCATCTCATCCTCTGGGGAATGACCGTATTCCACATACTGCACATTTCATACCAAGGACTCACTTATTTTGCAACTGGAAGTTTGTCCCTCCTCATCTCCTTGTCCTATTTTTCTATTCCCCTCTCCTCCCTCCCCTCCAGGGACTACTGACTGTTCTCTATTATACATAACTCTGTTTCTATTTTGTTAATTCATTTATTTTTTAGATTCCACTGATAATTGAAATCATACAATAGTTGTGTTTTTCTGTCATTTCTTAATCTCTTTTACTTATTTTAATTAATTTATTTATTTGGCTGTGCCAGGTCTTAGATGTGACGTGTGGGGTCTTTAGTTGTGGTCTGTGGGATCTAGTTCCCAGATCAGTGTTTGAATCTGAGCCCTCTGCCTTGGGAGCGTGGAGTCTGAGCCACTGGACCACCAGGGAAGGCTCTGCTTAATCAACATTAAAGGGAAGGATACATTTCTCAATAATTTAAACCTGGGATAAGATATTCAGTGTAAACTTACTTTCCCAAGAAAAAGGAATCATGGGTATCTGCTTAGACTACATTCACTTCTCTGCTTCTGCTCAGTCTGCCCACCCTCCTCCTTTTTCAGAACCTTTGTCCTGTTATTTAATGTGGAGTGATATTCTGCTGTCATAGTAACAGTACATGACTTTTTGTTGAATCAAGTCAATAAGCATAGCTGACTTTTACAAATATTAACTACCATCCCAGGGAGTGAGTGCTTCCCATCATTACTTGTGAACGATTTTCAGTTAGTGTATCTATTATCACTCCCTAGGATGTAATCCTATAAGAGCCCCAACTTAGCTCAGTACTCCTAATCTCACTGTAGAAAAAAATAGGCCAATGACATTGCCAACCTGACATGTCCTACCTAGCCATATTCACTTTTTAGAAAGGTGAACTGGTTTCTCCAAATAAATTAACAATGTTTAACAATAATTTAAACAAATCAATACAAGCAATTTTTTAAGAACCTTCCTTTGTAATTTACATGTGTTGGGAATACATCTTAATCGTATAAGCCTTTCTTCTGGAAGTATCCCCAAGCTGTGAAAAACTGGGATGCTTAGATCTGCTGATGATTCTTCCTAAGAACCAAGCAGCATCTAGGTCTCTGGGAAATAGTTTTGAAACCAGGCTCCAAAGAGCTCTGGTACCACAGTCCTTTATGTCTCAGCGCAGAGAAGAATTCAGCAAGAGCAAAGCGGTAGATAAGAAGTGATTTATTAGAATAGGACGTTTGTGAGGCTGACAGGTGGGTGGGTGAGAAATGCTGTGTCCCAAGAACTTACCGGGCTACAGTTTTACAATAAAAAATGTGGGAAGGGGGAGAAGAACTTCCTTCTTTTTTTTTGAGTAGACATCATGCTTCCATCATCAGTTCCTCCTCCAGGTTGAGCAGGGGAGTTTTCTTGTCCCTTCAGGGGCAAGCTAGATCCACAAATTACTGCTTTTCATGTGTGCAGGCAGCATGTCCTGGGCTTCCCTGGTGGCTCAGTGGTAAAGAATCCGCCTGCCAATGTAGGAGATGCGGGTTCGATCCCCGTGTCAGGAAGATTCCCTGGAGAAGGAAATGGTAACCCACTCCAGTATTCTTGCCTGGGAAATCCCATGGACAGAGGAGTCTGTGACCCTATAAGACCAGGGGGTTGCAAGAGAGTCAGACACGACTTAGCAACTAAACAACAACACACAACATCCCTAGACAGTATATCCTAGGGGTCATTAACTTACTGAGCTCACTGGGGAGTTGTGGGTCTCATGTCACCAGGGTTTTATTGTTTGGGGGCAAGTCCTGTGCTTCTGTTGCATGGTTTTGTTGCTAGGCAAGCCTGCTTGGTTTTGTGGTTAAGCAAAACTGCTCTCTTGAGTAATTATTAGTTACAGGGGTCTCCCATGTTTTTTCTACCTACAATCCCCTAGTGGGATTAACTATTTAATCATCTACTTTTCCCCTTTATTCTGCCCCTATAAGTTTTGCATTTGAGATGGATGGAAGCATGTTGTTGGACGGTCCTATTTGGTGGGTTAGACTAAGATTCCCTTCTTGGAACATGGACAGGACACTGAAGGATGAGAAAACTGGGAAAAGAGATAAATAAGAGGAGATAAGACTCTTGAACATCCTCTTGCCCTCTAGGTTATCTTCTCTATGAAAGATGGATACAGAACTCCACACTGGATCTTGGTTTTATGCAAGGAATCTTTAACTGGAAGTTGCCACACCAGGGATAAGAAACAAAGGGAAAGAAGGCAGATGTGGGGGAAAAAAGGGGAGTTGTTCCCAGAAGCAGGCCAGTGGACAAGAGTAACTGAGCATGTAAGAAAAATGTCCAGAGTTTTAAAAAATACACCTTCCTAGATTCAACCCTAGAGATGCTATGTGTCTGGGTGGGATCCTGACAGTCCATGTTTTAAATGCTTCCCATCTGATACTGATGCCATATTTGGGGACTCCCGTGGAAAAGCAAAGTTTGTGTCCAAACAAATCAGGATCTAATTCTTAAGATCTGACTTAGGGGGAGGAAAAAGGAGGAATGGGGTCTGAGGATGTTTAAAGTCAATTGGTTAAAATACTTGCCTCTGTTCTAGCCTTATCCTCTCTCTCCCTTCCAAGCAAAATCTTTTGTATTCATTGTTGGCATGGTGGTGGTAATAAGTAAGGGTGAAAAGGAATAACCTTCCAATGTCTTCCAAAAACCTAAGATCCTTAGGGGAATCGAATACACAGGAAACATATTGAGAGCTAGAGGATGGGCCATGCCCAGAAAAAGATGGTCTAGGCAGAGGGTGTTCAGAGGGTGGAAGGGAAACAAGAGGACACGAATGCCTGGAGTCCTCCAGAGAAAAGATGTGCCCTTCCCTAGGGGAAGATCCCTGGGGAGAAGGCAAACCTGAGATAGTAGGATGTGATGGCAAAGAGCATCAGGCTTCACTCCCCAAAGCAGATGCCCTGAAGTGCAGGGAGACCCTGGAGAGGGATGGGTGACCCTGTGCATCTCAGCCCAGTAGGAAGGAGAGCAAAGAGGGCAGAAGGCCAGGAAGGCAAGGTGCCTTGGCAGCAATTTGCAGGCCCAGAGGACATCAAGAATCAGGTGCCCCACCCCTACAGCAGGACATGTACCCTAGGAGCAACTCTAGGAAACGGCAGTGTGTTGAGACCTGACTTGAGAGTTTATGTTTGTGCTACCTCTAAAAAAATGGGGTTTTGGAACAGAATCCTGTTGAGTTAAAGAAATAGGAATTTACATGTCTCGAATACCTGAGTCACGGACACGCTCATGTCAAGACATATCTGCTGCACCAGAAGCTAATCACATGAACAACAGCAGCATCCGTGATAAACCACTGAACATCCTGGGTAGGTATTGGGCAGGTATGATGTGTTGTAGAGTTTCCTACAATTCCAGTCCATAAACCGGAATTCTAAGCTGAAGATCGCCTGTTGTAATCTTTAGAGTTGTAAGTAGAGTTGTAAGTCACTCCAGCATGCATGCAACTCTTTCTAACTCAAGACTTTCAAATAGGGTCAAAAACAGGGTGGCCAGATTTAGCAAAGAAGTTGTCCCATCCAATATTTGCACGACTGGGACATTCTTACACTAAAAAAAGTTATTCATTGCTGTTCTAAAATTCATATTTATCTGGGCATCTTCTAGGTTGTCTGGGAACCCTACAAAGAAGGGAACTCACAGGTGAGGGGGCGCACTAAGACATCTGCCACTGTCCCCCTGACCTGGTTAGCCCAGCTCTCACTTCACTCCAGGAGCCCTGCCAAGGCCCTGGCTGAGAAGCAGCAGCTGGACAAACCCTGGTGAGAAGAGGCAGGAATGTCAGTGGGCTGAGCAGCTTCCGTAAACATCTCAGGCTTCAGTCCCTGCACCTGCCCATTGGCTGTGGGAAGTTCTAGAATGCTGCCTGGATTAAAGAAAGGAATGTAGGTTTTGAAATCAGTCAGACCTGAGTTCAGAACCCATCTTGTCAACTACCAAGTATATGACTTTTACTGAAGTACTTTAACCTGCCTCTTTTAGCCGACTCCCTACAGGACGCTTTAAGGATGAAAAAGAATCCACGTAGAGCACGCAGTGAGGTGCATGGCCCTGGATTCACCTCAGTGCTATGATTTCACGCACTTAGTTACTAAATAATGAGTGTGTTGCCGTTTAGTCGCTAAGTGGTGTCTGACTCTTTGCAACCCTATGGACGGTAGCCCGATAGGCTCTCTGTCCATGGGATTCCCCAGGCAAGAGTACTGGAGTGGGTTGCCATCTCCTTCTCCAGGGGCTCTTCCCTGACCCAGGGATTGAACTCATGTCTCCTGCATTGGCAGGTGGATTCTTTACCACTGAGCCACCAGGGAAGTCTAAGTAAGAGTGTAGGAAACTTTGAATCACATTCCTTGGTCTCTGCCTCCCCTCTGGAATATCCTACTTGGATATTGCAATTGTTCAGTCACACAGTTTGTCCCATTGCAACCTCAGTATCTGTCTACAGGTTACACTTTATAGTATTTTCTTTTACCCTTGTCTGTTAAACTAAAGAATTTATCTATATCTAAGTAAAGGAATAGGGGAATTCCTTGGTTGCCTAATGGTTAGGATTTTGTGCTCCCACTGGAGCGGGGCTAGGTTCCATCCCTGGTATGGGAACTAAGATCCCAGAAGCTGAGCAGCCATAAATACATAAAATGGTTAATTTTAAAAATAAATAAATGGATAGCACTCAACACATTCCCTAGTTCAGCGTCCTGATCACAATTCCACCAAGCCCAGGGAGTGAGGACAATGTTGGTTTTGTTGTTCAGTTGCTCAGTCGTGTCTGATTCTTTGTGACTCCATGGACTGCAGCGCACCAGGCCTCCCTGTCCATCAGCAACTCCTGGAGCTTGCTCAAACTCATGTCCATTGAGTCGATGATGCCATCCAATGCTGGTTTAAGTGTAGCTTTTTTTCTGACTAAAAATTGTTTAAAATAAAGAATGTAAACTTACAGCCATTTATGTAATACAAAGTTCCAAAGGGAAACTTGTCTGCCTAAGTATTTATTCAAAACACTTAAAAATAAAGTAAAAGTATAGCCATTTCTACTTGTCCCTAAATGGCAGGACCTATAT
Source organism: Bos taurus (assembly GCF_002263795.3). NCBI lineage: Eukaryota > Metazoa > Chordata > Mammalia > Artiodactyla > Bovidae > Bos > Bos taurus. The sequence continues at coordinate 39,743,742 of NC_037350.1, forward strand.
CACCATCACGGAGAAGGCAATGGCACCCCACTCCAGTACTCTTGCCTGGAAAATCCCATGGACGGAGGAGCCTGGTGGACTGCAGTCCCTGGGGTCGCACAGAGTCGGACACGACTGAAGTGACTCAGCAGCAGCATATGACCATCATGTTTCTATCTGCAGAACATATGGCTCAGAATATAGTAAATATTTGTCACATGGTATTCTGAAAGTCTGGTTTTAAAGGCTATTTACTCTTCTCTTGTCATTCACAGTCCCTATTTTGGTATAATCCCTGAGGGAGAGTACTATCTTCATCTGATACACAGAAGTGATTTTTTTTCTGTTTACCTCTGACACAGCAAGTAGTACATGGTCTGAGGTAAGCTGTGTTTAAAAAGAAAGGGAGGGGGTACTCCCTGTCGGTCCAGTGGTTGGGACTCTGCACTTCCCAGTTTGACCCCTGGGGGCCCCCACTTGGATCCCGGGTCAAGGAACTAAGATTCTACAAGCCAAAAAATTTGTGCTTACAGATATAAAGAACAGACTTTTGGACTCTGTGGGAGAAGGCGAGGGTGGGGTGATTTGAGAGAATAGCATTGAAACATATATATTACCATATGTGAAATAGATCACCAGCCCAAGTTCAACGCATGAAACAGGGCACTCAAAGCTGGTGCACTGGGACAACCCTGTGGGATGGGCTGGGGAGGGAGGTGGGAGGGGGGTTCAGGATGCAAGACACATGTACACCCATGGCTGATTCATGTCAGTGTATGGCAAAAACCACAATACTGTAATTAGCCTCTAATTAAAATTAATTAATTTTTTAAAAAGAGAGAGGAAAAAAATGTGTGCTTACTTAGATGCTCGGTGTGTCTGACTCTCTGCAACCCCATGGACTGTAGCCCGCCAGGCTCCTCTGTCCATGGGATTCTCCAGGCAAGAACACTGGAGTGGGTGGCCATGCCCTCCTCCAGGGGAACTTCCTAACCCAGGGATGGAACCCAGGTCTCCTGCATTGCAGGTGGATTCTTTATTGTCTGAGCCACCAGGGACATAAACAGAAAGGGGAGATTAGAGGTGCTTTAATAATAATAAATTATTTTTACAGACTGTAAAGTATTTTTGAAATACACTGAAAAAAATTCCATCATATAAAAGTGGTTGAGGAAAATAACAAACTGCAAAAGCTCTGTGAATATGCATTCAGCCTTCTAGCAAACATGTAGCCAATTTGCACCGGGTACTCTGGATATGGAGCTCAGGACACCATGATGTGGCAATACGGAGGGTCTTTTCTTTCTAATGTATTATTTATCAGTCCTTCATTATTTACGACACTAGTAAGTGATCCTCCACACATCCGAAGCACCATTCTTGCAAGGTACCCCTCATCTCTCCTTCATTTATTTTATAGCATTTGAATTTGGGTCAATGAGGAGTCAATGTAGATTCAGAAGACTGATTTGAAGAGGGTCAATCCACCAAAGGTGAGTTCAGGTCAGCCTCGGACCTAGCAGAACTTTTGACGGTGAGTTTTCAGAAATTGCTTGTCGTGACTATCAGAATTCACAATTTGCTCTCCCCTTTCTCTCCTCAGCCCTCCCTTCTGCTCTCTTACATCACCCCTTAAACATTCCCCCCCCCCCTTTTTTTTCTATATTGCTGGAACAGGTAGGAAGTTGTCAGTGAAAGCTGCTGAAAAAAAAATCTAAACAAAGGATCTGACTTGGCTTTCGACCTGGTGTAGAACTGGCCACTGTAGTTTTCCTTAGCTTGAACTTAGAAAGCTTTTAAGAACTATTGTACCTTTTCTAAAAATGCTGTTTCAAAGTTAATGATAGAGCAAAGGAAGGGGGAAAGTCGGTTTGTTTGTAAACTCAAAGCAAACCTTGAGAAAAAGAAGCGGTTATCTGAGGAAGTGTAGCAAAGGTGAAGCCCCGATGATGAGAGAGAGGAGAGGCCGGTGCACCAGGGCCGGCAGGGAAAACAGAAAAAAATGGCTTTTCCTTCCCAGCCGTCTGCTCCTAGTGGCTTTTTGTAGATTTGTGTCCTCTCTACCAGTTTACAGAGTGACTGCCATTCAGCAGGGCACTACCTAGTCAGGAAGAAAAGGGGGTTATAGTCTCACATTAGCAGGCAGAAAGCTAAGACCACGTGATCCCAGCACCTCAGCGGAAAGCCATGAGCCGAAAAGCAGGTGCTTCCAATGCTAAGTGCTTAGGAGTTACGTGCTGACTCACAGAAAGGGTAAGATGTGAGGACCACACAAGTGAAAAAGCGCTAAAGTGTCAAGCTGTGGCTTGGATCTCATCATGGCTGGTAGAAGCTGTGTGTTGGCTTGGTGAGGGCCTCGGTGGAGACTGTGGGTGTCCTTTGATGTTCTAATTCTGAATCCAGACCTTCGTAGGCCTTACCTTTCCCAAACCAGGAGTGGGTCTGTTTAACCAGCTTTGCTCCATGGCTGCAGAGTTGCCTTCTGTTTGGCAATACTGCCGATTTAATATTGTATGTAGAATAGTCTAATTCCATTCATGTTTGCTTTGGAGAATGTTGGATGAGTTCTTTTTGATTTTTGGTTTTGAAGAACCACATTTGTGCTGACTCATGGTACCCTGTTGTCCCTATAATGAACCCAAACAAGGTGAGATAAGTTGAAGACAGGCTGCAGATTATAGGTACTGGATTTAAAATCATCTCGTTAACCATTATGTTTGGTCAGTTGAACCAGCTCTGCTACTTATGGTAGTATTATAGACAGTAAGAATGTACTAAATCCAGAATTTCATTTCAGCTAACAGTCTAGCTTCCTTTGGAAAAAAAGCTGCTAATGAAAATTAAAAATGCTTAATTTCATTTCTTCCCACCTCGTGGTAAAGATGAAATGTACCAAATGTTAAATAAGAGGGGAAAAAAAAAATCTACATGTGCTTCAAGCTGCTGGTTCATCAACTCTTACTTAAATAGCTGGCTGGAGACTAATGACGAGCAGGAATTCCTCAGCCTGCTCTTCACAGAAACTTTGGTTGTACTCCATTATCTTGATGTTTTGATGTATAAGTGTTCTTATGAACAAATGTATTTACGTTTGGCCTATAGGAGAGGAGGTGTGTGTGAGCCCTTTAAAAAATGATTTTTCGTTTCTTGTATTTCACAACTTTTTAGGCCTTCTCTGTTGTGAGAGTTAAGAGCTGTAGGTATGTTGTGCAAAGAATACTTTTGATGACTAATGTCAGGGAAGGAATATTTAGTCTAAAAATCCACTATTAGTTGTTTTTTTTTTCCCCAGAAGTAATTTTTGGAGAAAACACTATATCTGACTTTTGTTTTGACTTCAGAGCACCTATGTAAGAGATCAGGCTATTAGTAGGTAATTATTTAATTGCTTTTATGATTTGTTAAGCAGAAAGCTGCCATCATTCCTGTCCCGACAGTTTAGGAAAGTGACATCTATAAAAATTTTACTCCACGTTGCTGGACTTTTTCGGAGAAGGCAAGGGCACCCCAGTACTCTTGCCTGGAAAATCCCATGGATGGAGGAGCCTGGTAGGCTGTAGTCCATGGGGTCACTGAGAGTCGGACATGACTGAGCGACTTCCTTTTCACTTTTCACTTTCATGCATTGGAGAAGGAAATGGCAACCCACTCCAGTGTTCTTGCCTGGAGAATCCCAGGGACGGGGGAGCCTGATGGGCTGCCGTCTATGGGGTCGCACAGAGTCGGACACAACTGAAGCGACTTAGCAGCAGCAGCAGCAGCAGCTGGACTTTTTATACAGCATTTTAGATATTAGACGCCCACCTAGTACCAAGAATATTCCCGCTTAGAATTTCTACCTTAAAATTAGTTTTGTGAGTGCTTGGAAAAGAGAAAAGCCACAGCAACTCTGAGGAAGTAGTCTGATATTTTTCAGAATTTCTCTTTGCTCACAGCTTCTTGAATTTTAAGATGGTTTACTCTGTCCATGTCTTTTGTTTTTCATGAATTAATTCTAAAAGAAAATTTGTACAAATGAAGAAGGAGAGTTGGGAATTAGCAAGGTGCCCTTTAAAGTGCCCAAGTATATTTTATATCTAATGTTTAGTCTCAGACTGCTAACATTTCAGATGGGCTTTATGACTTCTGCAGCATGGTTAATTCTTAAAACAGTGCCGCTTCTCAGATGTTCTGTGCGTACGAATCACCTGGTGACCTTGTTGAAAGGCAGATTCTGATTAAGCAGGCCTGGGATGATCCTTTATTCTAACAAGCTCCCAAAGGAACGGTGTTGTTAGCCTCTGAGTAGCCAGAGACACTCTTACGATGGGGAGGTTGTGCCTTTCTGGTGAAGGGGGTGGCTGACGTCTATAGACTGTTCTTGAAAAGCGGTCTTAATAAATCTATTAAATTCCAGCATCCTCTACAAATGCTTTTTAAAAATAAAAAAGCTTGATCTCAGTGTGAGCAAACTGAATTTTGCGAACATTATAGTTTTACATGGATTGCAACTTTAATAATGAATCCAGTTTTCTAATGTAACTAAGGAATTATATTTAAAAAATTAAACTAAGCCATTAGATTTATTGTATTGGATGAATTTAGTAGCAGGTGTTTAGAATTTAGAATGTAGAATTTGGGGGTAAGTTATTAGTGTTACGTACCAGCGGTTAAAAGAGCACAATACAGTAAATTTTAAGGGAATTCATTAAGATGATAAAGTATAATGTACTACATGGACAGAGGTTGTTTTGATGTTTTGTGCACGGACATAGATACTAAATGCTCAGATTCGAAATGAACACATAGTGTGTGCGTGCTTAGCTGTGTGCAACTCTTTGCAACTCCATGGACTGCAGTTGGCGAGGCTCCTCTGTCCCTGGGATTATCCAGGCAAGAATACTGGAGTGGGTTGTTACAGGTTCTTAGTAAGTGTTACTGTTTAGATTGTGCTCATAAATTGTTTATACATGTCTGTATCCTTCTTTAGCCTTGATCTCAGTTGTTTGTCCTAGTTCACTTTTGGCCTATGGGTCAATGTATGTTTCATCTGTGTTGATTCATCACCTGTCTTAAACATTAGGATGGGACTGGTCTTCCTGAATTTGGTTATTTCATTCAGTAAAACTGGATTTCCATTTAGTATTGATGAATTTAAAATGTGGCTTCAACTTTAATGGAAGATACATAAACACATATATGCCAAAGACTACTACACATTGACATATGCAGTCAGGAAGAATAAAATATCTTAATGGGCATGTTGGAATTAAGTGATATAGATAGTTAATCAAAATTTGATTGTATTAGTTAATTTGTTTAGTCTTAAGTATTACTTTATTCCCTAAAGCCAGAGAACACAGTAAGTTAATGAGAGTATAATAATGTACATCTTTAAATATCTTCCTGATGCTGTGACCTCTCTGTCCCTAAGATACAGACAGAAACTCCAATACCTTTGTAGAATTCCAACCCCTTTTTTGAGTTTCTCCCTCTGAGATTGAAGTTCATTATAATCATCATAATACATTTGGAAAAAATCCCCACTAGTTTAACTTTATTTTTCTATCTAATAAAATGCTTGGTAATAATTATCACATAGAAATATCTGTGGAATATCATAGAGATAGATCTAAAATTACTCTCAATAAAATAAATTGCTTCAATACATGTCATAGCAAATACCACATTTTGTGTAGGTAGGCTAAATATATACCTTTCTAACTTCTTGTAATTGTCATTTCTAAATACTCCTTTGGCTAAAATTTTCTTGCCGTTTAAAGAAGATAGAAATGCTGTTTGTTTGTTTGTTTTTTAAATCCTCGTTGGGTGTAGACCAAATTGTATTTCATTTATAATTGGTGGATATTCCTTATCTCTAAAGAAAGGTCAGCAATCTATTTGCAAATTTATAATTGTGCAGACAGATACCATATTCTATGAGGAAAACTAAAGACATTTCTTGGGGGAGAGGGACCCTCGTAGTAATAGGCTTGTCATAAATTAAGATTTCTTCCAATACACCATCTGTTTTGGCTGAAAAAACCTGGATCCAGATTTAAGAAAAGTAAAGTTGTTCTAATTTTTGTTTTCAACCAATTGAGAAGGAATTCCTATCCTTCTGTATTTCGTTTCAGTTTCTGCCACTTGATCTGAATATGAATAGCAGTTATTTTTTCCCCCTTTATCTTTCATAGAAACACACACATTGAATTCTACTATGTTCCTAACATGGCTTCTCTCTGTGATTTGGAGGTCTATTGTACAATGCCCTTCACAGGCAAATGCCCCTGTTGATGTACTCTTCACTCCCTTCCTTCAACATATCCTCATATCCCCATGCCATGATGGGAATCCTGTAATTTCCAGATGATCCTAAGCCAGCTATTTGAGTCTTGTCTTTCCAATGGCTATCATATCATACACTTGGGAAGTATCTATTCTCATTATGCAATAAGACAGTACTAGGAGCTAAACATTTTAGTCAATGTGAAGGCCATCAGAGATAGAAATTCCTAAAGTGTGGAATTCTCCACTGACCTGGAAAAAAAAAATCTTAAAAAAAAAAACAACCCCAAGCTTAAGTAGCAGGTAGTTTCCTAAATTGGCTACAAAAATTGGCTACAAAAATGAGAGTGCTGGCAAAGGTGAGAGGATAATAATTCCTGCAAAACTTTTTCATAGGGATCTGTTCATAATGTTCATGAATGCTTTATCATGAGTAAATGAATGAATTTGAGAAATATTAACGTGTTATGGTGTACTGAAAAAGAATGTATGCAAGCTAAGGAAGGTTATAGAAAGTAGTTTAGCTGTATTCATCCTTGTATTTATTACAATAAGATGGAAACAGTTGGCATTGGTCGTAATCGGATTTTGGGCAAATGAGCCATAGTATATGTAGAGTTGCTGGTTTGTGTCAACACAGTTCTATGTGTTCGGATTATAGCAGGGAAAAAAACCTGAAGTCTAAAACCTAGTAGGGGAGAAATTAGTTTCTAATAAAATACACACAGTGAAACAACCCAAAACATAAGATAACTTCTCAGAGCCATTTCAGTGTTGTCTAGCCCAAAAGACTGATGAGAATAGAAGTTATGAATAAAGGATGATTAAAGAAGATAGCTACTTTAAAACAAAATCTACAAGTGATAGCTTCGAATTCTGTGAACTACAGAATATCATAGGTTTTATAGAGATTAAATTTTATCATTTCTAGAAATTGCTTAATTGAAAGTATGAAATAATAATTATTCCCTTCCCCCTAAACTTAAATCCTAATATAGCTAGAAGGAATTCAGGAATCCCTATTATTATTCCATGACATTTGATATTTTCCCCAATTTACATAGAGTATCTCTTAGAGATATGTTCAATAATTATTTGTATGTTTGAAGATGGGAAGTTTTTTGTTTCATAATCAGAATAATTTGTTATAACTCATTCTACTTCTAGTAATTCCTAATTGAACAATAAGTTCTGTACCAAAAATATGTGAAGAATTCTAGGTTTGTTGATTTGTGATTCCAAACTGAATTTCAGCACAGAAACAATGTTAGCTTAGAATCTCAAATTACGTGTAAGAAATTATTTCATCCCATAGTTGAGGCTAATACTATTTCTGAGTAAAATCAGGCAGTGGGAAGTTTAAAATGCAGATTTCTTTTTGTTTCTTATTCCTTCTCAATCTTGGAAAAGTTGCCAATAACTCAGTTACCTGAATCTGGGACTAATGCATTATTGTTCCCTCACATTTGCTTAACTTCAAAAACTTATCATTAACAATTATCATTAACAGTTATTAACAATTAAGATCAAGGCTAAAGAGGAATGTGGATTTATCTCCCTAAATCCTGCTAATCTTATATCCTGAAGTTTTATCTGAATCTATCCCCATTCTTTGCATGTCCTTTTCTTTCAGAGCTGGGATAGGAATGCTGTGTGCACATGTTTGTGTGTTTGCTCAGTCATGTCTGACTCTTTGGGATCTGGTGAACTGTAGCCTGCCAGGTTCCTCTGCCCATGGAATTTTCCAGGCAAGAATACTGGAGCAAGTTGCCATTTCCTACTACAGAGGATCTTCCCAACTCAGGGATCAAACCCATGTCACTCATGTCTCCTGCATTAGCAGGTGAATTCTCTACCACTTCACCATTTGGGAAAACCCAGAATGGGAAAGACTAGAGATCTCTTTAAGAAAATTAGAGATACCAAGGGAACATTTCATGCAAAGATGGGCTCGATAAAGGACAGAAATGGTATGGACCTAACAGAAGCACAAGATATTAAGAAGAGGTGACAAGAATACACAGAAGAACTGTACAAAAAAGATCTTCACAACCAAGATAATCACGATGGCATGATCACTCACCTAGAGCCAGACATCCTGGAATGTGAAGTCAAGTGGGCCTTAGAAAGCATCACTACGAACAAAGCTAGTGGAGGTGATGGAATTCCAGTTGAGCCATTTCAAATCCTGAAAGATGATGCTGTGAAAGTGCTGCATTCAATATGCCAGCAAATTTGGAAAACTCAGCAGTGGCCACAGGACTGGAAAAGGTCAGTTTTCATTCCAATCCCAAAGAAAGGCAATGCCAAAGAATGCTCAGACTACCGCACAATTGCACTCATCTCACACGCTAGTAGAATAATGCTCAAAATTCTCCAAGCCAGGCTTCAGCAATACATGAACCGTGAACTTCCAGATGTTCAAGCTGGTTTTAGAAAAGGCAGAGGAACCAGAGATCAAATTGCCAACATCCACTGGATCATGGAAAAAGCAAGAGAGTTCCAGAAAAACATCTATTTCTGCTTTATTGACTATGCCAAAGCCTTTGACTGTGTGGATCACAATAAACTATGGAAAATTCTTCAAGAGATGGGCATACCAGACCACCTGACCTGCCTCTTGAGAAATCTGTATGCAGGTCAGGAAGCAACAGTTAGAACTAGACATGGAACAATAGACTGGTTACAAATAGGAAAAGGAGTACATCAAGGCTGTATATTGTCACCCTGCTTATTTAACTTATATGCAGAGTACATCATGAGAAACGCTGGGCTGGAAGAAGCACAAGCTGGAATCAAGATTGCTGGCAGAAATATCAATAACCTCAGATATGCAGATGACACCACCCTTATGGCAGAGTGTGAAGAGGAACTGAAAAGCCTCTTGATGAAAGTGAAAGAGGAGAGTGAAAAAGTTGGCTTAAAGCTCAACATTCAGAAAACGAAGATCATGGCATCTGGTCCCATCACTTCATGGCAAATAGATGGGGAAACAGTGGAAACAGTGTCAGACGTTATCTTTTTGGGCTCGAAAATCACTGCAGATGGTGACTGCAGCCATGAAATTAAAAGACGCTTACTCCTTGGAAGAAAAGTTACGACCAACCTAGAGAGCATATTGAAAAGCAGAGACATTACTTTGCCAACAAAGGTCCGTCTAGTCAAGGCTATGGTTTTTCTAGTGGTCATGTATGGATATGAGAGTTGGACTGTGAAGAAAGCTCAGCGCCGAAGAATTGATGCTTTTGAACTGTGGTGTTGGAGAAGACTCTTGAGAGTCCCTTGGACTGCAAGGAGATCAACCAGTCCATTCTAAAAGAGATCAGCCCTGGGATTTCTTTGGAAGGAATGATGCTAAAGCTGAAACTCCAGTACTTTGGCCACCTCATGCGAAGAGTTGGCTCAGTGGAAAAGACTCTGATGCTGGGAGGGATTGGGGGCAGGAGGAGAAGGGGAAACAGAGGATGAGATGGCTGGATGGCATCACCGACTCGATGGATGTGAATTTGAGTGAACTCTGGGAGTTGGTGATGGACAGGGAGTCCTGGTGTGCTGTGATTCATGGGGTCGCAAAGAGTCGGACATGATTGAGCAACTGAACTGAACACATCTTTCCTGGAAGTTAGCTTACTATGAATTACTTTACTCTGCTTGTCACTGACTGATGAATGCTGTCCCATACACCAAATAACAAGCCCTGAACAAAGGAATGATTGTTGAGTCCCAGCCAATCTCCTGTGCTAGAAATCTTGAGTTTGGTAGGATGAAAAGGGTAAATGGGATGTGGCTACATTCAGTCTCTAATATATGTAGTGCAATTAAAGATTCAGGTACATATCTTTCATTGGAAGGACTGATGTTGAAGCTGAAACTCCAATACTTTGGCTACCTGATGCAAAGAACTGACTCATTTGTAAAGATCCTGATGCTGGGAAAGATTGAAGGCAGGAGGAGAAGGGGACGACAGGATGAAATGGTTGGATGGCATCATCAACTCAATGGACAAGAATTTGAGTAAACTCCGGGAGTTGGTGATAGACAGGGAGGCCTGGCATGCTGCAGTCCATGGGGTTGCAGAGTCGGACACGACTGAGCAACTGAACGGAACACATCTTTCCTGGAAGTTAGCTTACTATGAATTACTTTACTCTGCTTGTCACATTCCTAGCTAAGAATCTTGAAGACAAACAATTGTATTGAAGAAAGATGAAGTGCTTTAGGAGGAAGAGATTCAGGGGGAAGAGAGTGCTTTAGGGGGAAGACACTGAAACACAAAAAGGAGGTAGATTAATTTTGTCCATCATGTTTGGGAAGTTTTTATAGTCTTGGTGGTTTTAGTCAGAGATGCCATTTGTTCTGTAAACCTATGCTTGATATGGCATGGTTCCTTAGGTGCTGGAAGGTACTACAAATTTCAAGGTACTGTAGGTTCGGCTTCACATTTTGACGTATATGATTTATATAGTGATTGGAGTCATGCAGTTTGATGGTAGTTTGGTTTAACAGTCTTACAGTTAATTATTTGTATCTGATAACTGGATGCTATTAGATGCTTTCTAAGCAGTTATTATGAACTATATATATTCATTCTATTTGCAGATGAGGAAACTGAAACTTAGGAGACTGATAACTTCCCAGAGGCTACATAGCTACTAAGCGATAGACTTAAAATTAAGTGTGTATCTGTCTGCATAGTCCTGTCTGGCTCTTGGAGACCCCTTGGACTGTAGCCCTCCCAGTTCCTGTCCATGAAATTCTTCAGGCAAGAATACTGAAGTGGGTAGCCATTTCCTTCTCCAGGGGATCTTCCCCACCCATGGACTGAACGCTGGTCATCTGCATTGCAGGCAGATGCTTTACCGTGTCAGCCACCAGGGAAGCCAAATGGTCCATTAAGCCTATGTTTTCACAGAAGTAGATTTTCTTGCTAATCATTTGGTTACTTTGTTTGAACTCTTACAGAAGAGTTGAGTTATAGTCTTGGCTTTGTCTGCCCAGCTAAGGGTCCTCCAGTATGCCACCTGAATTCTTTGGACCCCTGTCTTGTCCATTGAATAAGGTCTACACCACCTGATCACCAATATCTTTTTAACGGTCAACTCTTAAAATATCTATACTTTGTGGATTCAGTGTTTGAGCCTAGCTCACTTACTCACTTTCCTAAATACGTCTTCTATTTGGGGCAAATATATGTACAGTTTTATTACTGCTAATATATCCTTTACCTCTCATGTGAGCTGACGGCTGTACGTAGTCATTGTACTCATATACTGCGTTTCCCATATACTAGGAAATATACTAAGTGCTCCACTTGGATGATCACAACAGTTCTATAAGGTGGATATTAAAGTTCCCATTTTATAGGGAGGAGGAAGGTTTTGACTTATCCAAGGTCAAACTAGAGTGGTGGAACCAGAATTCGCGTTCTTTGACAACAGCTCTTATGTAACAATGGAACGTTAATGACACTGTATGTTTTTCTAATTCTGCTTTAGGCTTAAAGATCATGAACATTGTTTTTTTCAACCAGTTTTTTTCTTTTTATAAGATAATGTTCACTCCTGTCTGATTTAACTATCTGCTCACTTTCTGTCCTCTTTACCAACCACGAGGAAGGAGAGTAAGAAGGTTACTGCTTCTGTGTTAAATGCGTCTTCTAAGTCTACGTTTATAGCCGAGCACAGGAAAAGGAACGGAACCCCCCTGGCTTTGTGCCTCTGCGGCAAACCGTGCCTCTCTCCTTCCGCGTCCATTCCGAGAATTCGCCTTCCCCCCGTTAACTACATTTCCCAGCGGCCCGCGCGGCCGAGAGCGCGGGCTCGACAGCCCTTCCTTCCTTCCTTCCTCCCTTTCTCGTCTATCAGCCGGTCGCAGCGTGATGACGCAGGCTCGCCGGGCGCTGACGAGTGACGGCGTTCTGGCTCGCGACCGCAGCGGCGGCCTTAGCAGCGGCAATAGACGCAACAGCGGCGACTGCAGGGACGACGGCGGCGACGACGACGACGGCGGCAGCGGCGGGGCGGGCGCTGTGCGCAAAGGGGAGGGGTAGGCGGGCGGCGCCGGCGGCTTCAACTGCGGCAGCTACACGGCTGGGGCGTGCGGAAGAAGAATCCCCATCAGCCGGCGGCCGAGTTAGGCCCGAGCAGCGCCGGGGGCCGCTCGCGTTGTCCTCTGTGGGGGGAATCTCCATAGAGACGGTGACACACACAGAGGCGGGGGTCCGCGGGAGCCTGCGGGACCGGAGAGCCAGCTCCTGGGCCTCTGTGGCCTCCCCCCCCTGCCCCCCCCACCTCGCTGCCGCCGGCGCGCGTTCTCTTCGCTTCTGCTCGCCGCCCCGCGGTTCCCGGTGGGCCTGGGCCCCCGCTGTGAGGGCAGCGCGGGCGGACTCTTGGGGGCTGGGGCCGGGCGAGGCAAGGCGGGGGGCGGGGGTCCTCTGAGGCCGCCTCTGCCTCTCCCGCCCCGGAGGGGGAAGCCGCAGAGGCTCCGCCATGGCCTCGGGAGCCGGAGGCAGAGGAGGGGGCGGCGGCGGCGGCAAGATCCGGACGCGGCGTTGCCACCAGGGCCCGATGAAGCCTTACCAGCAGGGGCGACCGCAGCACCAGGTAGGGGAGCCCCGGCGCCGTGTGTGAGGGGGGCCCTCGGGGCGGGGGGGTACTGGGCTGGCGGCGACGGGGTGAGCGGGGGGGGGCGGTCCTGGCGCCCCACGTGGAGCGTCCGGGAGGCCCCGGGCGAGGCGGCGGGAGCCGAGGCCGCCGGGGCGGCGACGGGAAGTGGGCTTGAGGACGGCCAGCCCTGCGGCGCACACGTGTGGCTCGGCCTCCTCTCTCCACCACCCCCCCCGCCCCGCACCCTGGCCCTCTCCGCCCCGGGGCTTTCCCCGGGCCGGAGCGCAGGGCGGGAACACAAGTCCGAGGCCCACGGTGGGCCCGTATTTCTGCCCTTTTTTTTTTTTTTTGGCGGGGATTACGAGCTTGGGGGGGGTGGGGCGGTAATTACTCATGTTCCTCAAGGGAAAAGGGAAAAAGCTGTGGCTGGGAGGGCCACCCCCTTCCCCCAACGCCTGCAGATTTCTGGTCACTCGCGTTTCAGCGCGTGCGGGGAGCGGGGCTGCCCCAAGGACTCTGATCCTCACCCCGCCAGGGTACCTACCTACCTGGGGCTTGGCGGGGGCGCTGTTACAGGGAAAGTGGAATAACTTCTTCTCCATCCTTTAAATTCTCCATCTCCCCGTGGCTCTCCCCGATCTAAGAGTCCTGGCTTATTTTTTTTCTTCAACCGGGATATCGTTAGTGGCACTGGGGCATTTTGAAAGTCCCTCTCCGCACTACGTCTTTTTTTCCGTCGCGAGACTTTTCCCTCCCCACTTTTGTCCAACCTTTTTCCCCCTCCTCCCCACACAACACCCGCGCGTTTTATTTTGGAGACTAGAATTGGCCATTATGCACAGTTGACCGGGACTCCAGTTCTGATCTCATGCACAAAATATTTTAATATTGCAGTGGGTATTCTAGAAGTTTAGGTACTTTCGACACTACAGGAATGTTGGTGGTCTTGAAATTTAACCACCTTGTGCACTTGTGGGTGTTTGAAATTATAAAAATATGAGTTTATCCTCAGACATTTGATTCTGAGAAAGTTAAGTATCTTTAAGTATCTTTAAGTTAAGTATCTTAAATTAAGTTTTGCTTGTTTGTTACGGGGGATTGAGTGGGAAAATGTTGAAAACCTTCTAATAAAAGTCACTTATAAAACTTTTCACTGATAGTGAGGTAGGAAGTAAGTGTGGGCCTTAAACCTATAAAAAAGAGTATAGCAAAAGGGTCTGGTAACTTGTTGCATACTGTTAAAGGTAGACTTTTAGATTGCTTTATTCGGATGATAATAAATATTTAACAGTTAAACATGTTTGGTGCTGTTGTTAAATTGTATCATTAAAAACAGAATTTTAAAAGTAAAGATTTGGGAGAAGTTTCCTAATAGTGAAATTTGTAGTTTATAATGTTAGGTAGCTCTCTACTAATGGTTACAAGTCTTGACATTACTATCACCTCCCACCAGTGTTCCCCCAGATAGGCTTGGTTTTCAAATTTTCTTTGTGAGGAGCAAGATTAGAATTCAGGTCACAAGCCTGGCCCTTTAACCTAATCCTTTTGTTGGGAGGAAGTTTGACACATGTGCTTTCTGGTTTTTCTGAAAAAATAAATGTCTGAGTGCTTTCCTTAGGAGAAAGTTACTACATAAAAAATGAAATGTAAATACAGATCATTGGATGGTCTGGACAGAGTTTAGAAAGAAGCTCCTATATTCTAGGTGGCAAAAGCCAAAGTCACACCTTATTTTTAAATATACTTGGATAAAAACTTAATTTGAGGGAGATGATGCCTTAACAGCATAACACTTGTGATCCAAATTGTCTTAGAGCTGATATGATTTCAGACTGTGCAGTTTTATTTTAAAGTTTGGTAATTTATCATTTCCCCCTGTCTAAAGTATTCAGCTTATTGCCACAGCCATTTAATTGAAAAAGTACATTTGTAGCTATTGAATTGAGATTAAAGGTGGGAGTTTCTTAATCTACTCTGTAGGTATTATTAGTATTGGCTAATATGGTTGGATAGCATGACTCACGGACTCAATGGACTTGAGTTTGAGCAAACTCCGGGAGGTAGTGAAGAGCAGGGGAGCCTGGCGTGCTGCAGTCCATGGGGTTGCAGAATTGGACACGACTTGCCACTGAACAACAACAGTTAGTATTGGCAGTTACTACCAAAGAAAAGTATCCAGGCATATACAAAAGAAGATTTAATTTGAGGATTTTTTAAAATCTTAAGGATGTTCTTTAGTCCTTATCAAAACTTCTGTGAACTTGTAGACCACCTGCTTGCTGTCAGCTATCCTAGGCTGTCACCTCTGTGTTTAGCAGCAGCTGCTGAGTCATCATGAATAGCATGGAGCTTCATGACATGGCATGTTTTATACTGATGTATTTTGATTAAACGTCCACTGGTTTCTGGGCAAAAACAAAGTTTTTTGGTTGTGCAGCTGAGGACTGAAAGAATGAGAGATCTGGCTCAGTTAGTGGGTCTTTGCCATTGCTTGTCAGGATAACTGGCTTGTGTAGTCACGCAGTACCTGTGACTTTCGCATGTGTTCCACTGACTTGCAATTTCCTGTTTTGACTTCTGGTTTAGCTCTGCTGAGGTATATCTAAAGTTTACATTTTTTCCTTTTAACTTCTGATCTTTAAAATGGCATCTTGCTTGAAGTTGTGGAGAGAAAAATTCATTGTCAGTTAACTAACTGAAGGGTGGTAACTTAAGCGAATGTGAAAAACAGCACTGAATGATTAAGTTGATCATTTTCACCTGCTTTCTTCCCTAGCCCTTAACTCTTAGCCCAGATGCATTTAGGAAATGGTATCATTCTTCTAGTGGGAGTGAACAGGTCCCTAAAGAGTATGTGGTTAGGTCTTGTTGCCTGTTCAGTCTCCTTTCCCATTTCCTTTTTATGCAGATTGTCAGGTCCAGAAAGTGAGCTCTGGAGAGGTCAAGCTGCTTTTCTTAATAGCCGCCACAAAAAGCTTGAGCCCATGGGCAAATCAGAACCTTGCCTTTTGAAGAATCTACTGCCACCTCCTGGTGAGAGGGGAACTACTTATTTTTGCCCTTGTTTGGGGGATGTGCTTCAGAGGTTTTGTCTTCTGGCTTGGAGCTAAGGGAATCCACTCATTTTATCTTCCTAGAGGCAGTTTGTCCTTCAAGTCAGTTTCTGCATTTAGCTATTTTTTTGGAGGGAGGTGAAAGCTCCTTTATGTATTCAGTAGCTTAGATCAGGAGTCTATAAAGTTCTTCTGTAAAGGGCCAGATAGTAAATATTTTAGGTTTTGTTCCTGCGTGTTCTTTGTTTTATAACTCTAAAAAATGTGAAAATTGTTCTTAGCTTGAGGCCTGTATGAACACAGGCTGAGGACTGAGTCTGGGCCACAGACTATGGTTTGCCTGGCACTGGTTTATAAGATTGTGTGGTTTTTGCTGTTTCGGTAGCTTCTGTGTGATATTTTGTCCTGCTTGGTATTGGATAGCTGAAGAGCATTCTCAGTTTTGAGAAGGAGGGATATTGAAAGATTGAATACATAACTCATCCCAGAAATCCCTGAGTTGTTTTTTACTTTTATCTTTATTTGCTGTATCCTAGATGTTTAATTAATATTGTCAGCAAAAACAAATGGACATAGTTGTTAGAAAAAAGTGCTGTAATCCACTCAGAGCATCTGGGTTTGAATCCTTGTTCTGCCAGGACTTGGAAAGTTCTCTCTGCTTAATTTACTCATCTGTAAAGTGGAAATCTGTTGTGAGGGGTTGAGTTAGATAATGTAAGTAAAGCTCTTAGAACTGGGCCTGCATATATAGTAAGGACTCATTGGAAACTGTTGTGGTTAAATAGAACCTTTTGATTTAAATGTTTAGTCTCTGATTAGTAGAGGTATCTTTCTTTTATATACCCAAATTCAATCTTTTATAGGCTTGTATTGGATTTTACGACTTGTTTTCTGAGTGATGAGGTCAAACCTTTAAACAGCCGTAAACTGTTTAAAAATATATTGTTTTTAACATTTTCCTCTTAGATGCCAGTCATTTAAGTGTATAGGAAAATAAATCCACATACTGTTTAATGCATAGTAGAAAATTTTGTT
This sequence comes from Bos taurus, assembly GCF_002263795.3. Taxonomy (NCBI): domain Eukaryota; kingdom Metazoa; phylum Chordata; class Mammalia; order Artiodactyla; family Bovidae; genus Bos; species Bos taurus. Next base: position 39,760,681 of record NC_037350.1, read on the forward strand.
TGCGACGAGAAACCCTTGTGAAATAGTTTTATCAATTTACTCACCAATTTTTCTTATGACAAAAAAAGTCCAGATGTCTCTCTTTCCTGGAAAGCCCTTTGAGGCAATTACCTATCAGTTTGAAATAAAATGGTCTGATGTCACTAATTAAAACCATTTCATTAGGCACACAATATTACTGGAAAGATGTAATGTTAATGACCTTGTATTTTCAAAAACGTTTTACTTGTAGCTACTTAGCTTATGGTCATGGTTGTAATATATTTTTGAACGATTCTTCTGTGTTGGGAAGCCCAGTTGAAAAGTCTTGCCACCAGATACAATTTACGGTATTCACTGTTTGAAACAGGGTGATAGAATGCTGCTTCTGTCTAAATATATTTCAGTTTCCCTGCCCATTTGCTTGTGGCTTAATACACTTTTACATCCAGTTTCCAAACAGATTGTGAAAGGAAAGCGACAGTATCTTTTTGGGGTAACTTACGGTGGGTTAAATTGCCTTAGGCTTTTATTGGGTCTCGTGTTGCTAGTTTGGAAGGTCTTGTAGGGAATCCTTTTCTTGCCCTTGTTAGATCACTGTTAATTATCTATTAATTCTACTTCTGTAATATGAATCTCTAAAAATAAGAAACTAAGCCAGGTCATGTTTCTCCTACCTGAATTAGTGTTAAAGAGCCTTAAAGGAGGTTGAAAATTGTGGCCAGTTATAGTTTAAAATTTTTTTTTGGTTAGAATAACTTGTATGCTCATGTTTTCTGACTTAATCTCTTGACACCTGATGCAAAGAGCTGACTCATTGGAAAAGACCCTGATGCTGGGAAAGATTGAGAGGAGGAGGAGAAGGGGATGACAGAGGATGAGATGGTTGGATGGCATGATCGACTCGATGGACATGGGTTTGGGTGGACTCTGGGAGTTGGTGATGGACAGGGAGGCCTGGTGTGCTGCGGTTCATGGGGTCGGAAAGAGTCGGACACGACTGAGCAACTGAACTGAACTTGACGTTGAAAAGAAAAATGAAACGTATAAAGAATGGATGGAAATCATTTACGTGGCCGGAAAGATTTAGACTTGTTGGATAGGGAAAGCTTAACTGTAGGTTGTAAAATGTGACAACAGCTTGGGTTAAATTCAGATTATTGGAATCAGATTCAATATTACTGCATTAGAATTTGAGTACTTTCTAATAGATACATTTTTGAAGTAAGTAATGTAAGAATGGATGTATTAAAAACTGGAAATAACGGAAAGACTTAGAGTAGCATCTAGGTTTTTACTATTTAGTGTTAAAGATATTTTATAATTAGATATTCAAGTCTCACATGAAGTCTTTGGTTCTTAGCCCTTGTTCTTCACTTGGGGTGGATGGAGCAAGGGGAAAACTGATTAGGGAGTCTGTTTGAAATGAGACTTCCAAAAAGAGTGGAAAGGGAAGACTAGGGACATGGGAGCTGAGGGAGTACGGAGAGAGTTCACAGACCCCTGGAAGAAAACTAAGGGTCATTGACAAACTTCAACAAAATCTAGCCCAAAGAGCAGATAAAAATCAAAACAACAGTGTTTTCTGGGAGAATAGGGCCCCAGAACCTTCAAACTGAAGATTATGTTTAATATTTATAGTGAGAGACCCAGTAAAGTTTATGTGAGAAGAGATTTTATAATCTGAATTCTACTGTTTAATAGAGGATAATGTGAAGAAAAGAGTTGAATAGAACTGAGATCAAAAAAACTAGTAGGAACAGAGGACATGTAAGAAGAAGGAAGTCTATGAGTGCTGATATGGAGAGTGTCCCTGCTTATTCTGAGATTGCAAATTGATGAGAAGATACATAGGCAAAGAATTTCTCTTTCAGTACAAAGGAGTTCTGCGTTTGGATTGTAGAAGAGCCTTGGGCCCTACCTCAGCCTTCTTTCATTAACCCTTGAACTCAGGTTCAATGTAATTCGAAAAGCTAATGTAGTCACAGTACCTTACAAATTGAATGTACTTAATATAAGGGTATAGTATTGAATTGAATTTAACTTCTGGCCCCCAAATTGAGTACTTGTTCTAAATCTCAGTGGCATCTTGATAAGGTTTTTGTTGTGGTTTGTTTTTGCCAAATGAAGAATCCTTAGTTCTTGGGGGAGAAACCCAATCGTTGTAACCTGTCTCGGTTTAAAGTTTTGCTCCTATAATCCTTGAATTCAGCTTCATTACTTAGGATCATCTAGTGTAGACTTTGCTTTGGGGCTACAAGAAGTATTTTTAAGATTTTAATACTCTGTTTTGTTGCTTTTTCTAAGCCATTCATTAATTTTTTTCTTTGACTTTTCTTTTCATTTAGTTGGCTTTGTGTTATTTATCATTCCAGAGGATGGTTTGATTTTCCCATGCTCTTGGATAGTTTCACAAATTGTTTTTTGGAGGAAGGGCTATTAGCGTGGCAACGAAAATATTTAAACTGAAACTGTTACACCAAGCAAATGTATTATTTATTTTTTGAATTCTAGGATTACTGATGTTTTTTTTTTTTTTTTGAAACTTGCCACAGCATATCACATGTGGGAATAAGAAGTTGGTTGAGTATTGCATCCGTAGATAAACTAAAATCATGCAGCAGCTAATCTGCACTGTACAGACCTGTTGCTGCCTTCACAGAGCTGATCTTCTAGCGGAGATGAGAGATTTGTCATTACCATCCCACTTGACAGCTCACCTCCACTTGGGAAGTACAGGGCACTGTTGGTGCATGTGAGTGAGTGATGGTCCTAGATTTGGAGGATCAGAGAAGCTTTTCTTTAGGAAAACTACATCACGTTATAATGAAGCCTCTGAAAGTGGAGAGAAAGCTACTCTGGTAAAGTTGGGCTTGAGTATTCACTGCTTATCAGACCTTTACTCCATGTACTTCTGTTTCCCCCTCAAGGTTAGGTTGTTTGTATTTAATATACAAGACGGGGAATTCCCTGGCTGTCCAGTGATTAGGATTCTGAGCTTTCACTGAAGAGGTTATGGATTTGGTCCCTGGTCAGGGAACTAAGAACCCAGGCTGCATGGCCAAAAAAAGAGAGAGAGAATGTATCACAAAACGTTCTTTCTCCTGGGTCCATACCGGAAGCTGATTTACCCCATTCCTGGAAAGACCTGAAACGTCTTATCTAAATAACTCTTGAAAATGTTATTGAAATAATAACCTTTATCTCAATACGAAGGCCCTTATTTGGTAATACAATCAAAGAAACCTTTGGTAAGAAAATGATTTTTCCCTTTTTCTAGCTCTTCTTTTTTTTCCTGACTCCTATTAGTGACTGAAATTCATAAAAATTGCCAGCCAAGAAAGTGCTTCTCCAAATTTGAACGGTAGATAGGGTTTCTTACTCTTTGCCTTGTTCTCTGCGTGATCAGGAGATTTCTTTTCCCTAGCAGTTCTTTAGGGCTTCCTTGGTGGCTCAGACAGTGAAGAATCCCCCAGCAATGCAGGAGCTGTTCTTTAAACTTCTAGTATCTGGTAGTCAATTATTTACTATAAATAAATGTGTTAAGTCTTTCAGTTCAGTTCAGTCGCTCAGTTGTGTCCGACTCTGCGACCCCATGGACTGCAGCATGCCAGACCTCCCTGTCCATCACCAGCTCCCGGAGCTTGTTCAGACTCATGTCCGTTGAGTCGGTGATGCCATCCGACCATTTCATCTTCTGTCATCCCCTTCTGCCTTCAGTCTTTCCCAGCATCAGGGTCTTTAACAGTGTGTCAGTTTTTCTCATCAGTTGGCCAAAGTGTTGAAGCTTCAGCATCAGTCCTTCCAATGAATATTCAGGACTGATCTCCTTTAGGATGGACTGGTTTGCTCTCTTTGCAGTCCAAGGGACTCTCAAGAGTCTTCTCCAACACCATAGTTCAAAAGCATCAGTTCTTCAGCATTCAGCCTTCTTTATGGTCCAGCTCTCACATCTGTACGTGACTACTGGAAAAATCATAGTTTCGACTAGATGGACCTTTGTTGGCAAAGTACTGTCTCTGCTTTTTAATATGATGTCTAGATTGATCATAGCTTTTCTTTCAAGGAGCAGGCGTCTTTTGCTTTTATGGCTGCAGTCACCACCTGCAGTGATTTTGGAGCCCCAAAAAGTAAAGTCTCTCACTGTTTCCATTGTTTCCGCATCTGTTTGCCATGAAGTTATGGGACCAGATGCTGTGATCTTAGTTTTTTTAATGTTGAGTTTTAAGCCAGCTTTTTCACTCTCCTCTTTCAATTTCATCAAGAAGCTCTTCAGTTCCTCTTTGCTTTCTGCTATAAGGGTGGTGTCACCTGCATATCTGAGGTTATTGATACTTCTGCCAGCAATCTTGATTCCACCTTGTGCTTCATCCAGCCTGGCATTTCTCATGATGAACTCTGCATATAAGTTAAATAAGTAGGGTGACAGTATACAGCTTTGACATAGTCCTTTTCCGATTTGGAACTAGTCTGTTGTTCCATCTCTGGTTCTAACTGTTTGTTGGTTCTTGACCTGCTTACAGATTTCTCAGGAGGCAACTAAGGTGGTCTGGTATTCCCACCTCTTTAAGAATTTTCTGCAGTTTGTCATGATCCACACAGTCAAAGGCTTTGGCGTAGTCAATAAAGCAGAAGTTGTCTTTAATTGGGAATAAAATAGATTGAGAAGTATGCTTTTTTATGTTTTACTTCTCTCCTATGTTTAATTTTTCAGAATTCATACTATAAAGTAGATAGTTTTGAAAATTGATGCAAGTGGCATGGCATTTGAGATAATGTCAGAAATAGTTAATTTTGTTGTTAAGCTTATTTTCACGGTTATGTTTATCATGGCCTTAGCTAGGAAACCTGCAATTGAATTTTTAGATGATTTTAGTACAGTGTTCTTCAAACTTTAATTTGCATAAGAATCACCTCAAGAGCCTGTTAAAACAGATTTCCATTTCTAACATGATCTTAGGTGACACCAAGGCTGCTGGTCTGAAGACTTACAGTCTGAGGACCACTGTTTTAGGTTTTGGAACAAAAGGTTTGCACATGGATTCTCTCTCTCTCTCACATGTGCATGCACACACACACCAAATGATCAAAGGGGAATTTTGAAGGATTTAAGTAGTTATTTCAAGTCTATTAGATTAAACATTTATTAACAAAGTTACTGGAAGCTTGGACAGCATGTGCCAAGGACACTTCTACATTTGAGTCTTTGCACTTTTTGCTTCCTCAGTCTATAATACTTCTCTACTAGAAATGTGCAAGGCGCCTTCCTCACGTTTTATCAGGTCTTTGCCTGTATAAAACAGCTGCCCCGTTTTGCTTTCCTGCTTTGTTGTTGTCCATAGCACCAAATCACCATATTGTGTGTGTTACACGTTACACATTTTGTCTCCCTAACTTAGAATCTAAGTTCCAAGAGGGCAGGAACTTGTTCCCTGCTTTATCCCGTGTTCTTGCCTGACATGTAGTGTATGATCAATAAGTATTGATTAAATTAATTGAATGACGTAAAACAATGTTCGCTTTTACCTCTGTGAGTTAGATAAGATTTTAAAATATTCATCAGGATAAGCCTCTTTCCTGGTCCATTTATGTACTGTCTTATAGAGATAAAAGTTTGATGTAACTTTTGGGTAATAAGTGCTTCCTGGGGAATTCCCTGGTGGCCTACTGGTTAAGACTTGGTGCTTTCACTGCTGGTGCTCCAGGTTTGATCCCTGGTCTGGGAACTAAGGGCTTCCCTTGTGGTTCAGTAAAACCTCTGCCTGCCATGTGGGAGACCTGGGTTCGATCCCTGGGTTGGGAAGATTCCCCTGGAGAAGGGAAAGGCTACCCGTTCCAGTATTCTGGCTTGGAGAATTCCACAGACTGTATAGTCCATGGGGTCACAAATAGTTGGATAGGACTGAGCGACTTTGACTTTCACTGGGAACTGAGATACCAACACACGGCCAAAAAAATGTGTTTTCCCCGAATGTAGCACATGTATTGTTGCTAAAGAAGATGAATCCAATGACCGGGCTGACTTTAATTTTCATATTAATTAGAAAACAAATTTAACAAAAGTACACTGCTCTATCAGTTAAGGACCCAGCAAGAAACAGTTAATTCCAGCTGAAATTTCTTTTAAGAGTCTGCTCAGAGATAAATGCTGGTGGTTAAAGGAATACATAGAGGCTAGCAGGATGCTCAGAGACTAGCAGTAGTGGGAAGCTGCCGCCACCACTAGGACTAGACAAATAAAGGGAAGAAACTGTGTAACTGGAGTGGAGCTAAGGCTGGCTGGCTGGAGCTGTAGTTTTAAAGATAGAGTGTTTGAGCAGAGAGAGCCCAGGAAGAGAGACTTCACTTTCCTTCCTCCTCTGATAGCTAATGACCTCCAGAGTCTCTCATGAGCCACTTTGTTGAGACAGTCATCGAAGATGGTGTCAGGGAAGTGCAAGTGAGGACTGGTACAGAATCAAATCTGTGATTTGGTAGATTTTATTGTGTAGAAAGAGCTGTTTATTAAGAGAAATACACTTCCTGGTGGCTTTCCTAGGGGCTCAGAGAGTAAAGAATCTGCCTTCAATGCTGGAGACCTGGGTTCGATCCCTGGGTTGGGAAGATCCCCTGGAGAAGGAAATGGCAACCTACTCCAGTATTCTTCGCTGGAGAATTCCATGGACAGAGGAGCCTGGCGGGCTACAGTCCATGGGGTCGCAAAGAGTTGGACGTGACTGAGCGACTGACACACACACACACAGATAGAAAACCGTTAAGTAACAGTACAGGTAAAAATCATGGCTAAAGTTGGGAAATGCTCAGGAAATAGTTATGTAAGCCACATTGTATTCAGCACTGTCTCCTCTAAGCTTTGTTTTTCTGATTGGTTACATAGTATTTTGATATATTTTAATTAGTGTCTGACTAGTGCTCCACATATACATGTTCCAGGTAACTGAATATTAAGATTTAAGTATACATAATTTTATTCACCTCTTGTAGAGATAATTGTATTGTGATTTCCTGAAATGTATTTAATTTCCTAATCTCTTTAACTAGATTGGTGGTTCTCAAAAATATAGCGTACACCAGAATCACTTGTGAGGGTCTGTTAAAACAGGTGAGTCCTACCTCCTGGATTTAGTCGGGCTGGAATGCGGCCTGAGAAGATGCTGATATAAACGGTGAAGGGACCACATCTTGGTAACCATGAGAATTAGGGTTTACTGAGCTTACTGTAACTTTTCTTGATTTTCTTGATGACTTAGGATCATTTACCCTGTAGAGGGGTATTGAAGCATGGGGAATATTTCCTTCCGATAGTGTTTCCAGGTCAGTTTTGGCATCCTTATTTCGTTATTTCTGTCAAGCACATCGTGCTTTCTTTCATCGTGCTGCTAGTATTTCCTCTCTCTCTCACTGTAATCTTACACTAAGCTGCTCTGCGCTGTGGTTAAATAAATTGGTTCATTTTAGTTTAAGAAAGAGGGTCTGCAAACAAAATTCATGAGTTTCAGTTACATCTATTTTGACTGTTAAATTTTTACTGGTTTATTCTCAACAATACCTACGCATGTGTGCGTGTTAAGTCGCTTCATTTGTGTCCTACTCTTTGTGACTCTATGGACTGTATAGCCCTCTGTGAGATTCTCCAGGCAAAAATACTGGAGTGGATTGCCATGCCCCCCTCCAGGGGATCTTCCCAACCCAGGGATCGAACCTGCCTCTCTTAACATCTCTTGTATTGGCAGGCGGGTTCCCTAATGCTGCCACATAAGTGACCTTTGGTTAAAGATGGTGTTAATTTAATTTGTGATGTACTTGCCTCCTTAGGTGAATAGAGATCACAGGAATCTCTTAACTACTTTTAGTAGCTAAATACCTTAGAGGAAGTCTACGCAAGACTTACTTTACATACTATACAAACTTTTCCTGCAGTGCTTCGTATCAGGTATGCCTTTTGGGTGCTTGCCTGGTGGTCCAGTGGCTAAAGCCTCCGTGTTGCCAGTGCAGGGGCTCAGCTCAGTCCCTGGGTGGTAACTAGACCCTGCAGCCACAGCTAAGGCCCAGTGCCGCCAAACAGTCAGCAGACACGTATGTTTTAAAGTATGCCTTTCTGAAAATTTACATCTTGAAAGCACTTTCAAGTATTTTGGAATATGGGGGAGTAATTAAATACTTAAATATAAATAGCAAGGTAATAAACGTGTGTTTTTATAAATACTGAATCTTGGAGTAGGTATAGAATCTTTGCCAGAAAAGCCAGTACTTTGTAACACTAGCATAGAGAAGGGGAGCAGTGAATTTGTGTTTTTCAATAGTATTCCATGGCTGTAGGTTTCATGTGTTGCTAGAGAGTTTACAGATCTGTTCAAAATGTCTCTTTGGAGCAAAAATAATTGCTTATTTCCTAGTCGTTACCTACACCTTTTCGGATAATCAGAAGATACTGTCCAAGTGCCTATATCAGAGGTATCTTCCATCTTTTCTATTGACAGGATTTTTCAAGTCCTCCTTGTCTTGGGTTTGCTTTCAAGCTTTATGTATACTACCTTAACTTTATTGGTTTTTTGTGCCTGCTGATTCATTTTTCCCCTTCTGTGACTTTCTGATCCTATTCTGTGAAAAAAACCGTTGCCTGAAACTGGCTACCTCACCCCAGGTTGTTTCTGCCAGCCTTTTTTCTCATTACTAATGACATTATCAGTGTATGTTTCTGTTAATACTTAGTAAATTGTGAAGTGCTTTCACATTATTTCATTTGATCTTCTTTATAATTCCTATCAAGTAATAGTAGGAAAGGGTGTTATTCTTATTTTACCCAGAGTAAATCAGAGTACAGCCTACTGACCCCAAAGTGCATGCTAGATATTCTGCAGCAGTTGTGTTTGTACCTTGGGCACATTACTTCGTTATTCCTCTTCATTCATCAAGTGGCACTGTTAAAAGCAGTTTTATAAAATTGTTGTGAGGATTAAATTGAATAATGTGTATAAACTGCTGAGAACAGCGTCTGCCGCATAGCAAAGCTATAGTGAACATTAATAATGCTGATAGTTTTTGTACCATAGCTTTTTCTCCCTTTAAAAGTTACTGTAATAAAATTCTTGGTTTTTAGGCAACATTTAATATAACAAAATTTTACCATCAATGAAAGTCTTAGATTTTTTTATGTTGCATTTGTTGTCTTACTGCCTTTTTATTCATCTAAATTTTTGTTGTTAAAGAGTGTACAGTGAAATATTTGCTTGAGGGAGCTGTTGAAGGTATTTATATTGCTTTAATATGCTGGGATCAAGATGGCTACCTTTTGTCTGGGATTATAGCATTTTAGTGCATATCTTACTACTAAATCTAAAATGTATATTGTTTAGTTGAAAGCCTGTTGGGGTTTTTTAACGATTAGAGTCATGTGGCCATTTGGGGCAGTTACTGGCTCGTGGATACATGCGTGTAGAAGAAAGAAAAAAGTAGGAATTTCGTAAAGTCTATAGAATTTGTAAAATGCATTATGTCAGTGTTAACTCAAGTAACTAAATTTAGGAAACTTTGTTGGAAATAGTTATATTTTGCTCGGTATGGCTTTCTGTACATAGGTACTTATTTTAAAAGATAAATTTCTAAACTGCCTTCCATGTTTTCCTCTTCAACAGGGCATTCTTAGCAGGGTTACAGAATCTGTTAAGAATATTGTGCCTGGATGGCTACAGAGATATTTCAGCAAGAACGAAGATGTATGTAGCTGCTCAACAGACACAAGAGAGGTGCCACAGTGGCCAGAAAATAGGGAAGATGACCATATATACTCTGATGAGAGCGCGAACATTCATGACGGGAGAATCACTCCTGAGCCAACAGGCAGTAATACAGAAGGTAAATAGAATGTGGATATTTTGTTTTGAATGATAGGTTTTCATGCCTTAATCTAAAATATTTTTATATTGCCTAGCTGTGGTAAATCTAATTGTGTAGTATAGAAACCATGTTGGAGAAGGGTGATGATCACCTTCAAATTGGTATCTTTTTAATTTAGCAGCTTTTTGTTTATTAAGGGAGGTTGAAATACTGTATCAGTTGAGCGCCAGCTCTGCTGTTAGACACTGGGTTTGAATTTTCACACCACCAATTGTTAGTCGTGTGATTTTGGTCAAGATAATCTGCTCTCCTCTGTATGCTCATAAGTGGTTTTGAAGAGAGTGAATGTGAATGGGTCCTGAGACTGAGGGAGCAGTGTGGTAAGGCCCCCCAGCACCTGGATTTGGGTGTGGTGAAGCTGCAGTTGGCTCCCTCCCTCTGCAGCCTGCCCAGCTGGGCTGTTTAATCTTAGACTGTTTTAAATGTGTTTTGGATTTACTTAAGGCATTTTTGTGGGGTTTGCAAATATTTAATAGCTTCAGGTAACGCATGAATGTGACATATTTGGGAATACGACTCTGTCATTCACGTATTTTTTATAGCCCTACTGAGACGTACTTCACATAAATGGGTTCACCCATTTAAAGTATATAGTTCAGTGATTTTCCTGTTGTTGTTGTTCAGTGATTTTTAGTACATACGGAGTGTTTCACAGTGGATTTTAGAACATTTTAATTACCATCCTTCCCCACCCCATTCCCCTGAAATCCTATACCCATTAGTAGTCACTACCCATCCCTGCCCCTCCAGCACCAGGCAACCACCAATCTTTATCTATAGATTTGTCTAGACTGATGTTTGATATAGATGGAATCATAAAATATGTGATCTATTATAACTGGCTTCTTGCACTTAACATGATGGTTTCAGGGTTCATCCATGTCATAGCATGTATCAGAACTTCCTTTTTATTGCCAGATAATATTTCATGGCTTGGATAAACTACATTTTATTTATCCATTGACCAGTTGATGAACATTTGTGTGGTTTCTACTTTTGCAGTATTGAGAACACTCCTTTTTTGAGTATTCCTGTGCAAGTTGTTTTGTGGATGTGTTTTCTTCTGGGTAGGTACCTGGGAGTAGAATTGCTGGGTCATCTGGTAATTTAACATTTTGAGGAAAAAACTTTTTCTAAAATGACTACACCATCTTACCTTCCCACTGGTGTGTGTGAAGAATGCAGTTTCTTTACCCTGGTAGTGTGTGAAGGATGCAATATCTTTTTTACTTCTTTTTTTTAAATATAGCTCTTCTGGTAGATGTGAAGTGGTATCTCATCGTGATTTTGATTTGCATCTCCCTGATCACTAATAATGAGCATCTTTTCATGTGCTTCAGTTCAGTTCAGTCTCTCAGTCGTGTCCGACTCTTTGCAACCCCATGGATCGCAGCACGCCAGGCCTCCCTGTCCATCACCAACTCCCAGAGTTCACTCAGACTCACGTCCATCGAGTCAGTGATGCTATCCAGCCATCTCATCCTCTGTCATCCTCTGTCATCCTCTTCTCCTCCTGCCCCAGTCCCTCCCAGCATCAGAGTCTTTTCCAATGAGTCAACTCTTCTCATGAGGTGGCCAAAGTACTGGAGTTTCAGCTTTAGCATCATTCCTTCCAAAGAAATCCCAGGGCTGATCTCCTTCAGAATGGACTGGTTGGATCTCCTTGCAGTCCAAGGGACTCTCAAGAGTCTTCTCCAACACCACAGTTCAAAAGCATCAATTCTTCGGCACTCAGCCTTCTTCACAGTCCAACTCTCACATCCATACATGACCACAGGAAAAACCATAGCCTTGACTAGACGGACTTTTGTTGGCAAAGTAATGTCTCTGCTTTTGAATATGCTATCTAGGTTGGTCATAACTTCTTTCCAAGGAGTAAGCGTCTTTTAATTTCATGGCTGCAGTGACCATCTGCAGTGATTTTGGAGCCCCCCTAAATAAAATCTGACACTGTTTCCCCATCTATTTGTCATGAAGTGATGCTACCGGATGCCATGATCTTCGTTTTCTGAATGTTGAGCTATACGCCAACTTTTTCACTCTCCACTTTCACTTTCATCAAGAGGCTTTTTAGTTCCTCTTCACTTTCTGCCATAAGGGGGTGTCATCTGCATATCTGAGGTTATTGATGTTTCTCCCGGCAATCTTGATTCCAGCTTGTGCTTCTTCCAGTCCAGCGTTTCTCATGATGTACTCTGCATATAAGTTAAATAAGTTTCGTGTGCTTCAGATCAGATCAGATCAGTTGCTCAGTCGTGTCCGACTCTTTGCGACCCCATGAATTGCAGCACGCCAGGCCTCCCTGTCCATCACCAACTCCCGGAGTTCACCCAGACTCACGTCCATTGAGTTGGTGATGCCATCCAGCCATCTCATCCTCTGTCGTCCCCTTCTCCTCTTGCCCCCAATCCCTCCCAGCATCAGAGTCTTTTCCAGTGAGTCAACTCTTCGCATGAGGTGGCCAAAGTACTGGAGTTTCAGCTTCAGCATAATTCCTTCCAAAGAAATCCCAGGGCTGATCTCTTTTAGAATGGACTGGTTGATCTCCTTGCAGTCCAAGGGACTCTCAAGAGTCTTCTCCAACACCACAGTTCAAAAGCATCAATTCTTCGGCGCTGAGCTTTCTTCACAGTCCAACTCTCATATCCATACATGACTACTAGAAAAACCATAGCCTTGACTAGACAGACCTTTGTTGGCAAAGTAATGTCTCTGCTTTTGAATATGCTGTCTAGGTTGGTCATAACTTTCCTTCCAAGGAGTAAGTGTCTTTTAATTTCATGGCTGCAGTCACCATCTGCAGTGATTTTGGAGCCCAGAAAAATAAAGTCTGACACTGTTTCCACTGTTTCCCCATCTATTTCCCATGAAGTGTTGGGACCGGATGCCGTGATCTTCGTTTTCTGAATGTTGAGCTTTAAGCCAACTTTTTCACTCTCCTCTTTCACTTTCATCAAGAGGCTTTTGAGTTCCTCCTCACTTTCTGCCATAAGGGTGGTGTCATCTGCATATCTCAGGTTATTGATATTTCTCCCGGCAATCTTGATTCCAGCTTGTGTTTCTTCGAGTCCAGCGTTTCTCATGATGTACTCTGCATAGAAGTTAAATAAACAGGGTGACAATATACAGCCTTGACATACTCCTTTTCCTATTTGGAACCAGTCTGTTGTTCCATGTCCAGTTCTAACTGTTGCTTCCTGACCTGCATACAAATTTCTCAAGAGGCAGATCAGGTGGTCTGGTATGCTCATCTCTTGCAGAATTTTCCACAGTTTATTGTGATCCACACATTGAAAGGCTTTGGCATAGTCAATAAAGCAGAAATAGACGTTTTTCTGGAACTCTCTTGCTTTTTCCATGATCCAGTGGATGTTGGCAATTTGATCTCTGGTTCCTCTGCCTCTTCTAAAACCAGCTTGAACATCAGGAAGTTCACGGTTCACATATTGCTGAAGCCTGGCTTGGAGAATTTTGAGCATTACTTTACTAGCGTGTGAGATGAGTGTGATATATCTTTGGAGGAATGGGCTATTCAAATCCCCCTTTTCCATTTTTTACCAGGTTATTTTTCTTTTTATAATTGAATTGAAAGGGGTTTTGACATATTTTGGATATAAGTCTCTTATCTATATATGATTTGCAAACATTTTTCTCCCATTTTAGCTTCTTGATGGTGTCCTTTGAAGCACAAAAGTTTTAAATTTTGAGGTCCACTTTATCTCTCAAGTATATATTTCTTTTCAGTATATATATTGTTTTCTTTCACTGCATGTTTTGATTTCCAGTTACAGCAATTTTTTTGATAACTTAAGTCTTGTCTTGCCTCAATAATTGATGTGAATATGTACCTATTAATTTTGGTATACTTAGTAACATATTTTCCTGCCTGATTTGCTTTTAGTGAGAACTAGTGAGCGTGAAATGGGCTGAAAGAGGGATTCTTATTTTGGAGAAGTGGCAAATCTAACTTTTCTTAGTGATACTCAATTTGGTTTAGTCTTTTTTATTAGAGTAACTTAGGGAGTTTTAGGAGAAGGCAATGGCACCCCACTCCAGTACTCTTGCCTGGAAAATCCCATGGATGGAGGACCTTGGAAGGCTGCAGTCCATGGGGTCGCTGAGGTCGGACACGACTGAGCAACTTCACTTTCACGCATTGGGGAAGGAAATGGCAACCCACTCCAGTGTTCTTGCCTGGAGAATTCCAGGGACGGGGGAGCCTGGTGGGCTGCCGTCTATGGGGTCGCACAGAGTTGGACACGACTGAAGCGACTTAGCAGCAGCAGCAGAGAGTTTTAATATCTGTACTTTTCAAGATCTCTTTCTAATATATTACTAGCAACCATCTGGTGGTTTTACTTGGTAGGTCTCTAGGGTGACTGCTTCTATGTCATTCTCTTCTGACATCGAATGGGACCCCAACTTCTCTCTTGACTAGAGACTTGTAGTGTGCACCACCATATATCTACCGTGACTGAAGCTTTTTCCATCCTAATGCTTGTGGGGATTAACTAACTTGAAGAATTCAGTTTAGGTGTGAGATAAATGGAGTGTCTCATTGTACAGCTGTGAGGTTCCTTTCTGTTTGTGTGTTTGTACTTTTGTTGAAATGATGGCAGTGGTCTGCCAAGGTTCATTCCCACTTGGATTTTATTCATTATATTATTAAGTTTACACAGTAGCTTTCTATTATATATATACATAGTACACACACCTTTGTGAATAATTTCTAAATTTAAATTATTATGGAAATTTTCAAAGTACAAAAGGAAGGAGGGGGATAATACGGTAAACCCCTCGGACCTGTTAGCCAGTTTCAGGGACAGCCAGCGTACGGCTGACTTTGTTTTCCTCGTTCCCACATCTGTTCACCCGCCTTCTCATTCGAACTCCTCTGATTTAGAAGCAAATTGTGAGCAGCTTTTGATACTAACTTCAGAAACTTGGTGACATTTTTCCCTGTGTCTTGTCTTAGAGCTGACTCCTGCTCCTGTCTTAAAATCTGTAAGTTCTAGGCAGATCTCTTTTGACAGGCTGCCTCCGTCTTTCTCAAAGTATTCAGTACTTACAGCCACATGTGTGACTACAGTATCAATTGATAACTCTCCTGTGTGATGAATATAGATCTTATTAGATAATGATAAATAACGATAAATCTTATTAGATAACGATAAATAACGATAAATCACTGTTTACTCTGTGAAACATTATTCTTAAATTTGACAGTGTGTTCTCAAAACAACTTAGACATACTTGCTGTTAAAGTAGTGTAAAATTAGATGTAACAATCCTGCATGTTGCTTACCGATTACCAGTGTAACTCATATATTAATAGTAACTGGACCAGGAGAATATTGTACATCCTTCAAATAGCACACCCTTCAAATGAACGGTACAGAATCTGCAGCCTCTTTGATACCTGCTGTCTGCAGCTTTCTGCGTTTATGCACCTCCTTGTATTGCGTGTTTTAATGATGGTGAGCCATGAGGTGTCTAGATTTCTTTTACTCGGTTAATGGCATTAATCAGTGAGGAGAACCTCAAATAATGTAGAGGATAGATTTTTATCGATTCAGTAAGAGTTCAGGCCTCTGAGGGGGACACCCACAATGGTGCATGTACCATGCTGGTCAGCCATGGACTGAAGTTTAGATTTACTGGCTGATTAACGCTGTGATACCATAGGTGTGCTCTTGGAAACTGAGCCTTTATGGCTGATGGGAATCTGTAGATGACATGACCTCATTTAGTCTTACTGTCCCCAAATGTGTCCTTTATTGGGCCTGGTTTAGAGGGTAAGGAAGCTATATAAACCTGAAAAACTGGCATTGCTGTTAGCAGCATACCTTCCAGTAGAAGTGTATCATACTAGCTTGCTTTTTCTCTATGGCTTCTGTATATGCTAGATTGAGTAGATGTCTGCCAATAGCTTGAAAACATCCCATGGGATAAACTGCTGTGGGGGTGAGAGAATGGGTCAGTAAAAAGCACTTTTAGGATCTACTACAAAATTAGAATACTTCATGCTATAAGAAACATTTCAGCCTATGTGTATACGAATCCTGACTGTGGAGATAATTGAAATATGATAATCTTTAGATACCAATAGGTGTAAGTGCCAATACCAGTAAATTTTGAAGCTCCTGCCAGTTTCTCCCTTAACTTGAGCAAACTTGGTAAGAAATTATTACATTAAACACTAATTTCCCATTCCCTTCCCCTCAGCCCCTGGCAAACACCATTGTACTTTTGCTATGACTTTGACTGCATACTTCAAATGAGTAGAATCGTAAATATTTCTCCTTCAGTGACTGACTCACTTCACTTAGCAGAATGTCTTCAGAGTTCATTCGCATCGTTCTGTGTATCGGAATTTATTTCCTTTTTACGACAATAATATTCATTGTATGTATTTACCACATTATTCATTCATCTGTTGATGGACACTTAGGTTTCTTCCAACTTTGGCTGTTGTGAATAATGCTGTTACGAACATGGTTATACAGATCTCTTTGAGACTCTCAGTTCTTTTGGATATATAGCCAGAAGTGGAGTTGTTGGGTCGTGTGGTAATTCTGTTTTTAATTCTTTGTGATAGTAGCTGTCCTTAGGAGTGTGAAGTGGTATCTCACTGGTTTCAATATGCATATCTCTGTTTAGAAATGTTGAGAATCTTTCCATATGCTTGTTGACTGTGTATCATTTTTGGACAAGAGTCTGGTCAAATCCATTGCCCAATTTTTAATCAGATAGTTTGATTTATTATTGTAGGAGTCCTTTATATGTTCTGGATATTGACACCTTATCATATATATGATTTGCAAACATTTTCTATTTTTATTTCTATTTCTTTTATTCCTTAAGTTGCCTTTTCCCTCTTGATTATCATGTCTTAGTGCTCAAAAGTTTTTTAGTTTGATACAGTCCCACATGTCTTTTTTCTTTTATTGCCTGTCATATCTGAGAAATCATTGCCAAGATCAGCATCTTAAAGCTTTTCTGTTTTTTTCTGTAAACTTTATATTTTGGAGTCTTATGTTTAGATCTTTAATCATTTAGTGCTTATTTTTGTGTATGGTGTAGGAAAGGGTCCAGTTTCCTTCTTTTGCCTGTGGATATCCAGTTTTCCCCAAATTATTTATTGAAGAAACGATTCTTTCCATTGACTGGTGTTGGTGCTCTGTCAGGGATCATTTGACCGTGTGTGTAAGGGTTTATTTCTTGGCTCTCTGTTATGTCCTTTTGGTCTACATGTCTGTCTTTAGGCCAGCACCATGCCTTTGATTGCTGTTTTGTAATGATTTTTTGAAATCAGGAAGTGTGACATCTCCATTCTTGTTGTTCTTTTTCAGGATTATTTTGGTCATTAGGGGTCGATTGAGATTCAATAGGAAGTTTAGGACGAATTTTTCTATTTCATCAAAAAAGGATCATTGGGTTTTTTTTGTTTGTTTGTTTGTTTTTTAAAGAAATTGCATTGACTCTGCAGATCACTTTGGGTAGTATTGACATTTTAACAATTTTAGGTCTTTCAGTCTAAGAACATGGGATGTTTTTCCATTTATTTACATCTTAAATTTCTTTCAGTCATGTTTTGTAGTTTTCATCTTGCAAGTTCTTTCACTTCCTTTGTCAATTCCTAAGTGTTTTATTCTTTTTGATGCTACTGTTAATGGAATAATTTTCTTGTTTTTCATTGTTAATGTATAGAACAAAACTGATTTTTGCATGTTGATTTTGTATTTTGCTACTTTGCCAAATTTGTTGACAAGTATATTTTGATCACTAAAGTGTATTTTGGCAGTAGGCTAGGCAAGTTAATTTCACTTAGTTGAAAACCTTGTTTGGCTAAAGAATATCTTAAATTGGGCTTATCACAGGAGGCTTCAGTGTTTTGAATGGAAGTTATGTTTATTATATAGTATATTTTCTTGAAACAAACACTTTTATTTTGATAGTACATTGCTTTTTCTAAACTGAGTGTTAATAATGTTATTGCTGTTCTCTTTAGAACCCTCAACAACTAGTACCGCTTCAAATTATCCAGATGTATTAACAAGGCCTTCTCTTCATCGGAGCCATTTGAATTTCTCCATGTTGGACTCTCCTGCGTTACACTGTCAGCCCTCCACATCTTCGGCATTCCCCATCGGCAGTTCTGGATTTTCCCTCGTAAAGGAAATTAAAGATTCTACCTCTCAGCATGATGATGATAACATCTCAACCACCAGTGGTTTTTCTTCAAGAGCTTCTGATAAAGGTATTCTTGGCATTTGGTAGTAAATAATTTTGGTAGTAGAAAATAAATTTCATGGGATAATTTTTTTCTAACTTGGCTGTCATTTTCATTTTCTATGTATAAAAGCATAGGCCTTGTTATAGTGTTATTACTGTGCATTGCATATTTTTATTTCAGATATAGCTGTTTCAAAGAACACTTCGGTGCCACCTCTGTGGTCCCCAGAGGCTGAACGTTCTCATTCATTCTCACAGCACACTGCCACCAGCTCAAAAAAACCAGCATTCAACTTGTCTGCCTTTGGAGCACTTTCTCCTGTGAGTCCTAATTTGATTTGATTTAACCACATTAGTTTTGAGGGCTTGTCTTATAATTTATCGTTATGTTTCTGTGCAGTCACTTGGGAACTCTTCAATTTTTAAAACAAGTCAACTTGGAGATTCTCCTTTTTACCCTGGAAAAACAACGTATGGCGGGGCAGCAGCCGCTGTAAGACAGTCTAAACTACGGAACACACCGTATCAGGTTGGTTTGAATAGAAGGGGGCTTATACCTTTTTTTCTTTTAAAAATAAGTTAACTATTGTCACTCAAAAAAAGTTTGGGTCCATTTATTCTTTGGTGAAATGATAAAACTGGATTGCGTTCTTTTCATTTAGGAACTATATTAATATTATTTTGCACCAAAGTGAACATTTTATCCATTATTTGTGTGTGTGTGTTTTAGAAAGTATGGTAGTTAATTCCTTTTTTAAAAAGTTGAGGTGTATGTAACATATAGTAGAATTTACCCTTATCACAGTATTTGTATTTTAACTAAACACATACAGTTGAATAACTACTTCTGCACTCAAAATACTGAATAAACATTTCCATCATACCAAAACATTCTTGTGAAACTCTGTAGTCAGCCCTTCTTTGTACTTCCACCTCTTGGCAACCAGTATCTGTTTTCTTTTCCTGTAGTTTTCTTTTTTTTTCCCCCCAGGATGTCATAAATTTAATCATACACTGTGTATTTTTTTGAATGTGGCTTATTCTATTTAGCATAATACACTTAGGCATTATGCAGATCAGTCTATATTTGCATATATCAGTAGTTAATTCCTTTTTATTGCAGTTATACAGTTTGCTTATCTACTCACTAGTAAAAGGATGCTTAGATTATTTCTAATTTTTGTCTATGGTGAATAAAACTGCTATGGACATTAATTTTCATTTCTCTTGGGTATACTCCTAGAAGTTGGATTGCTGAGTCACATGGTATATACATTAATTTTATAATAAACCACTGGAGTGTTTTCCAAAGTGGGTGCTACCCCTTTGTGTTCTCACCATACCGTCAGCACTTGTCATCAATTTTTTATAGGCATGTAGTGACAATTCCAACTTACTGTGGTTTTGCATTTCCCTAATGACCATGATGGTGCTTATTACCATCAGTATACCTGGGGTGAAGTACGTGTACAAATGTTGCCCATTAATAAAAATCTAAATTTTTTATTGAGTTACAATATGAAATATTAGTTTTAGATATGCAACATAGTGGCTTGATATTTTTATACATTATGAAATAACCACAAGACCAGTTACTATCCATTGCCATACAAAGTTGTTAAAATATTGTTGAATATATTCCCTATGTATACATTACATCCTTGTGACTTATTTTATATATGGAAGGGTACACCTGTTAATCCCCTTTGGCAATTTAATCTGTCCCTTTTGCTCATTTTTAAATAAGTTTTTTTTTTCTTATTCATGAGTTTTGAGAATTCATTATTCAGGGTGTATGTCCTTTATTAGATATATGTTTTACATGTATTTTCTCCCATTCTCTGGCTTATCTTAACAATACCTTGTCGAGAGAAGTTTTTACTTTTGAAGACATTCAGCATATCAGGTTTTTTTTTTTTTTCTTCCTTTTATGGTTCATGCCTTTGGTGTCATGTCTAGAAATTTTTACCCAACCCCAGGTCACAGAGATTTTCTTCTGTTTTCTTTTAAAAGCTTTATAGTTTTAGGTTTTAATTTAGACCTTTGATTCATTTTGAGTTAAAATTTTTATGTATAGTATGAAGTGTGGATCAAGATTCATTCTTTTAAGCAAATGAATGTCCATTTTTTCTCGTACGTACTGTTTGTTGATAAGATTGTACTTTAACCATTGAATTGTCTTTGCAGCTTTTTTGAAAATGAATTGACCATATATGTGGCTCTATTTCTGGACTTTCTATTCTTTTGATGTGTGTGTGTGTGTGTGTGTATCCTTTTGTCAACACTGTTCTTTTGTCTTGATTACTATATCTTTATAGTAAGTCCTGAAATCAGGTACTCTGAGTCCTCCAAACCTCCCTCGCCCCTCACAGGATTCAGAGAATTGAAATTTTCAATTAAGGCATAAAGAAAAAAAGTTGAACATGAGCTTAATGACACCACCCAAAGACAGGTTGATGTTAACAGTTAATTCTTTTTCACTTTGCACATAAAATTCTGTTTCATAGTTATTTTCACTCTCTGAAATTTGTGCTTTAGAGTATAAAGTTCCAGCAAATAACTCAAGGTTTACATTATAGGCACCAGTCAGAAGACAGATGAAAGCTAAGCAGCCCAGTGCACAGGCCTATGGTGTGACCAGTTCAACAGCTCGGAGGATATTGCAGTCCTTGGAGAAGATGTCAAGTCCTCTAGCGGTAAGTTTTTAAAATCACAATTAGATTCAGGAATATAGCAAAATTTAAGCTTAGTGAGAAATCTTAATTTCGTTATTTCAACATTAACAGGATGCAAAAAGAATTCCATCTGTTTTTTCTTCTCCTCTGAATTCTGTAAGTTGACTTTTAAATCTTTAAAGAGGTACGTTTTCACATGTTGGTGATACCATATTTTTCAGTTTCCCGTCCATTCTAATGGTATTTTATTTATTTAGCCTCTTGATAGGAGTGGGATGGATACCACCACAGACTTTCAGGCCAAAAGGGAAAAGGTAAGCCTTCTTTAGCATTTATCTAAGGTACTGGCAGTTTTATGTTTATTTTTAAGTTGGCAAATACATAAATTGGCTTTAGTTGATGGTCATTAAGGAACCTGTTTGAAAAAAATGGACTTTTTTTTTTTTAACTTGGATTTTGCAGTTTCTTGTGAGGGCCTTAGCACATGCTGTATATGTAGTAGATGCTATATATTAATTATATCTTGGCATTTCCATTTTCAGTATCCTGGCAGTCTTTTTTTTTAATAATTGATTTACAGTATTGTGTTTCAGGTATACAGCAGAGTGAATCAGTTATGCATATACATGTATTCCCTCTTTTTTTAGGTTCTTTTCCCATATAGGTTGTTACAGAGTCTTGAGTTCCTGTGCTGTACAGTAGGTTCTTATTAGTTAACTATTTTGTATATTTCTGGCTGTCTTTATATGAGTAACTCTTATCTTTTGATAAATGAAGATAGGCGTGAACAGAGCTTGACATGTTTAATTAGCAGTTCAATGAACTAAAGTTCTCATTGAACATGGTTACTTTGTAAGTTTTCCTCATAAACATGTCAAATCAGTTATGTGTGATAGGATTTCCAGTTTGCATTACTTCTTCCATCAGTCAGCCAAGACAGCAGAGCTAATGAAAAATGTAATAGTTATATCTTGATAAACCTTTTTATCACATTCTATTTGGTTAAAATTAGTTTGGGGTTTTATTGTGGGAAATGCTTGATAGTTAAGGTTAAAGAGGTATAATTTTTGTCAGTTATATTTATGTATAAGTGCCCTTAAGGGAAAGCAGATTCCCACATAATTCCTTGTAAAGCATTTATTACACCACCAGGTTCCCTCAGGAGTAATTGATTAAAATTATCATAAATCTCTGAATTAATTGTAGGAACTGTGTTCAAGATACTGGTAAATGACAATTATTTTACTGCAGTTCTGATGCAGAAAAGAAAATATTAATTGAGCTTTTTCTTGGGATAGCATTATTTCTCAGTTTTTAGTATTACCTTATGGCTCAGCTGGTAAAGAATCCTCCTGCAGTGTGGGAGATCTGGGTTCGATCCCTGGGTTGGGAAGATCCCGGAGAAGGGAAAAGCTACCCACTCCAGTATTCTGCCCTGGGGAATTCCATAGACTGTATAGTCCGTTGGGTCGCAAAGAGGTGGACTCGACTGAGACTTTCCCTTTCAGACATTTGTAATAAAGCAAGAGGGAATTCATTATTGGCTGCTGTAATGGGATTAAGTTAAGCCATTATCTGCTTTTCTGTGACTCATTTATATCAGATTGTTTAAAAAGAAGTAAAATTTTAAAATTATGTCATAAGAGAAGTTCTCATCAACAAAAATTTTATTAGTGATTGAGTATAGTATAAGTTGATGGGGTTGCAAGAGTCTGACACAACAAGTAAATGACGACAACAGTAGTTTCAGTAAAATTTTGGTAGCGAATGCTAGGAAATATAAAGGCCAGGATACAGTATTGTTGTTCAGGTTTCACAGTTGCAATCAGAACAGTCTACAAAATAGACTTTCTCATTGAATTGTAGGATCACATTCGTGATGAGGATTTAGGGAAGAGCTAGGGACTAGATGGAGGCTTTGCCCTGGAAACCAACATTGTTCACAGCTGCTGCTGGGTGAAAGGACTGTATTCATAGTATTATAATCTTTGGACAAAGTAGAAGCCCTTGGCTTTATAGTCATCTCACACCAACTGGAGTTTTGCTGTGTTTCAGTGTACCAAAAGACGTTGACATAACACTTGTGTTCTTCGATAACAAAGCCAGTTCATCTTAAGATTTGGAATTCTTCACTGTGCTTTACTAATTAGACTTAAATTGTAAAGACTTGGTTTTTAAATAACAATGGAGGAAAGTTTACTTGGAGAGATTTGCACACATTTTAAGCAATTAAAGTTTTCATAGCTGCTGCTGCTGAGTCGCTTCAGTTGTGTCCGACTCTGTGCGACCCCATAGATGGCAGCCCACCAGGCTCCCCTGTACCTGGGATTCTCCAGGCAAGAACACTGGAGTGGGCTGCCATTTCCTTCTCCAATGCATGAAAGTGAAAAGTGAAAGTGAAGTCGCTCAGTCATGTCCGACTCTTAGTGACCCCATGGACTGCAGCCTACCAGGCTCCTCCGTCCCTGGGATTCTCCAGGCAAGAGTACTGGAGTGGGTCGCCTAGTTAAATATTTATAAGTGAAGAAAATATAGATAGTAATTTGGGGAAAATGTGGCAAAATCAATTTTGGTTCATATATTTGAGATTCATCCTGTAAAAGCTTAGAGTATTCAAAATGCTCTGTAGAAGTTTCCTTGTGTGTGTCACATGTGTGTGAAGTCATTAAGTTTAGAATAAAATAGTCGGTGAAACCATTTTGAAAGTATATGTATATATAGGTATATGTCTAAATAAATTCGTACTTACATAGATTAATAATATCAATGTTAATACACATTCGTTTACTTTTAGTTTTTCCTCTTAGTGTTTGTTTGCACCCACTGTGTATTTCTCTAGAACTAGGTACTCATAGTCTCTCGGTTATATTAGCTATTGTCAAATAATTTTTAGACATTCGTGGCTGATATATGAAAATAAAAGTTTGTCTTTGATTTCTGCCTCTCTCTAAGGTGGACTCTCAGTACCCCCCTGTTCAGAGACTCATGATCCCAAAGCCAGTTTCCATAGCAGCAAATCGAACTGTTTATTTTAAACCATCTTTGACTCCATCTGGTGAATTAAGGAAGACTAATCAAAGAATAGATAAAAAGTACAGTGTGAGTATGTGTTTATTTTCACTAGTCTTTGAGTATTGATTAAAATAAATAAGAATACATTGTAAAGTACAATTATTTACTATTGCAGTCTAGCAACTAGATAATGCGTGAAGTTTGTGAATTAGTGATTATGAATTGGTATGGCTTTTAATGGTTGACACCTTGGTCATATCCTGAATTAGTGTTTACTAGCAAGCATTGTTTATATTAAATAATTTTGCCACACTACCTTTATTTGTGTGTTTTGTCTGCGTTGTTGAGCTATTTGAAAATTTCAGGTATCATGACTGTTCACCCAGAGTACTTTGGTATACTATATGATACACTAATATCTCCTATGTTACCATGTTTAAGAAAGTTAATGTCAGTTCCTTCCTAATATTATCTAATAATCTAGTTCATATGTTGTTTATAGCTGCTGCTTTTTTGCCACTGCTCAGCTTGTGTGATCTTAATTCCCCAACCAGGGATTGAACCCTGGGGCTCTGGCAGTAAAAGTACTGAGTCCTAACCACTGGACAGCCAGGGAATTCCCTATAGCTGCTTTTTTGAGCCGGTATCCAAACAAGTGTATTACTTGTGGTTTTGTCTTTCTAGACCTCAAATCTTTACCCTCACCACACTGTTTTTATTCTTATGTTGCTTCTGTATTGAGATGTGATTCTCATACCTTGCTATTCACCTTAGAGTTTATAGCTCAGTGGATTTAGTGCATTTACAGTTGTTCGTCTGTGTCACTAGTCAGTTTCAGAACATTCTTATCGTCCTCTCCCCCACATCTCATATCCATTAGTAGTCACTTCTCACCTCTCCACCTCCAGCCTGAGGCAGCCATTTATCTTTCTCTTTAGATTTACTTATCTGGACATTTCGTATATATGAAATCTTAAAATAAGTAGTTCTTAGTGTTTGGCTTATTTCATATTTTCATCATTAGCATGATGTTTTTAGGTTCACCTCATATCAGAACATTGTTCCTTTTTATTGCTGAATAATATTTCATTGTTTAGATGTAGTGATTTTGTTTATCCATTCATCAGTTGAGGGACATTTGGGTCCTTTTCACTTTTTCACTGTGATGAATAATATTGCAATGAACTTTGATACAAGTGCCAGTTTTTTTGTGGACATTGATATTCATTTCTCTTGGGTCTTATACCTTGGAGTAGAATTGCTAGGCACATTGGTATTTGAAAAGGCCAGATCATTTGTCTTCTACTTTGTCTCATGTCCTGGGTCTGTCTGTTTTCCTGTGTCATTTAACTAAAGTGTGTTCTTTTTCCATTTATAAAACATCTTCCTATTTGTGCCTTTGTTGGTTTAAGCTCATTGAATCTTCATGGCAACTCAATTTCTTGAAAAATTTCAAACTGAAATTGAGAGAATAATACAATACAGTATTTACCTATTTGCTTTAACTTGACTCACCAGTCTTTAACATTTTGTCATATTTGCTTTATCAGACTTTAAAAAATAATTTGAACATAATTTTGGACTTGCATGAAAAATCTTAAGAAGTCCACATTTTACTACATTTCCTTTATCTTTTTCTGTTTCTACAAACAAGAAATTCCCTCACATACCTGAAGAAGTTACCCAAACCAGAAAGAAACTTATCATCAATACAATACTGTTAATTGCAAATTTTGTTAGGATGCCAGTTGTCCCAAAAGAACAAAAATGGAAGATCATGTGTTAAATTTGTCAAATCTCTTTATCTCCTTTAGTCTAGAACAGTTTTTTTGGTTTTGGGGGGGTTTGTTTTTGGTATTTCATAACATTGATATTTCTGAAGGAGTACAAGGATGTTTGTTTGCTCATGATTAGATTCTGGTTGGAGAAAGAAATGGCAACCCACTCCAGTGTTCTTACCTGGAGAATCCCAGGGATGGGGGAACCTGGTGGGCTGCCGTCTGTGGGATCGCACAGAGTTGGACACGACTAAAGCGACTTAGCAGCAGCGGCAGCAGATTCTGGTTAGGCACTTTCGGTAGTAATACCACAGAACAAATTCTGAACTCTTCTCAGTATCATAATATCCGGCAGTTTCTGCCAGTTTGTCCTGCACTGATGCTGTGATCAGCAGTTTAGGTGGTGTCAATGGGATTTCTTCACTGTGAAATTGCTAGTATTGTACCTTTTATAACTAATAAGATAACTTTAAGAGTATAAATATCCTTTTTACCCACCACTGTTAGCAGTTTTGATGATATTTGCCTGAATCTTTTATTTGTAGATGCCAAATGGTGGTTTTCTAATTCTACTATTTCTTCTACCTTTATGAAGTTGGTTTTCTACTGTAGGAAGTTTTCTCTATGTATGTATTTCTCTATGTATTTATTTAAGTCAGTGTGAATTCTTAAATTTGATAAGATTGTAATCTTTTATTAGGATTATTTATTTTGATGTTCACTGTCCCATATTTGGCCTTTGAACCGGCTCATGTCCTTTTAATATTTCACATCATTTTTCAAGCACTTAGTTGCTTTTTAATATTATAAAACAACCCAGGCTCATCTTGTGAGTTTTCAGCCCCAGCCCTGAAATCAGCCAGTTCTCCAAGGAACCCTCATTCCTTTAGATGGAAGAACTCTTTAAGTTGCAGAGAATCATTTCAAAAGGACCGTCAGTGTAAATTTGATTGCACATTTAATAGGCCATAAGTAAAATATTTGTGTGGTTGATAATGTGTATTAAATTTGTATGCTACAGTTTTGTTTAAAAGACAGTTGTGCTTATTATCAGTTTGTGTATAATCACACTGTAACTCTTGGTCATCATTCAGGTGACAGGGTATGAGTTGTAGATTTTAAAATTCATTAAACAACTGTCAAATTCCTGACACCAAATATTAAAGTTCACAGATAAAAAGGTGGTGTTAAAATTAAATAAGCAGCTATATAAATATGTTATATTCCTTTTTTTTTAGACTGATTATGAAAAAAATACTACACCAGGACAAAATAGAGAGCAACAAGAAAGGTATTGTCATCTTTATAGTGAAGCTTCTTTATATTTTTTGTAAGGCCTATATTTGATTTGTATCTGCCTTCTTGAAGATTAAGAAGTTTAAAGAAATAGAAATCTACACATAGAAATCTGTGAGCTTTTAAAATCACATTCAGCTGAACATTTATTTTCTTAATTGTTGACATCTTTTTTTTTTTTTTAGTATTAATTAACAA
Source organism: Bos taurus (assembly GCF_002263795.3). Classification (NCBI taxonomy): domain Eukaryota; kingdom Metazoa; phylum Chordata; class Mammalia; order Artiodactyla; family Bovidae; genus Bos; species Bos taurus. The sequence continues at coordinate 39,787,751 of NC_037350.1, forward strand.
GTTATGGACCAGAGTAATATTTCATTTGTTTTAATTTTCTTTTTCTTTGCCTAGTGGCTTTTCTTATCCAAATTTCAGTATGTCTGCAGCCAATGGTTTATCTCCTGGAGTAGGTGGTGGAGGTGGCAAGATGAGGCGAGAGAGAACACGTGTTGTGGCATCTAAACCTCAAGAGAAGGAGGTAAGGTTATGCTCTTTGACATATATTTTGAAGTATCTTAATACCTTGAAGTTTATTATTAAAAGTTTTGATGCGGTGATGAGGGACCCACCTGGAGGTCCCTTGGAAGGATGAGGTTAGGGGAGACCCAGCATAGGAATTATCTACCATTGAAACAGTTCCTTAAAAGTGTGTGTATGTTTTAAACTATCAGGCTTTTTAAACCATCTTCACTGTGACCTAATCTAATACCTTAAATTTCTTGGGTATCCCTAGTCTAAAGCCGTAATTTTTCAAATAAAACTATTGCAATTGAAATTATTTGACCCTTGAAATAACTATTATGTAGTTTGGTTTTGCCCATTCCTGAAACATGATGTGTTTGTCTCATGGGCCTTTTCCTTATTATTTGTAAAATATATCAGTCTTGCAAAAAATAGCAGGTTTTCCCTGTTACGTATTTATCCAGTATGAAGACTCAGCACAGCCCATTCTGCAGGTGCCTTTGGGTTGATTCCTGTACACGCCAGTGTGAGCATGTATGCCCATCTCCCCCAGTACACGTGTAGGACTTCTCCAGGCTACTTGTCTGGGAATGGAATTGTTGGATTGTAGGGGATGATACACATCTTGCCTTATTGCTCTTCAGGGTACTTTTACAGTTTAATGCTTCCACATAACAGGTAGATCTGGTTTTCCTTTATTTTTACCAGTACTTGATTTTTTTTTTCTTTTTAATATTAATGTTATGAATGTGAAGTGATATGCCATTGGATTTTTAATTTGCATTTCCTTCTTTACTAGGGTGAGGAGACATCTTTTTGTGAGTTTCTTGGCCATTTTGCATTTTCTCTTGATCCATTTTTTTCCCCTTTGGGTTATTTCTTTTACTGGGAAGAATTCTTTATGTATACTGAACATGAAAGTTTGAAAACGATAAGGACTCACTGAAGATTGGTTAAATTAACTTTTCTGTTTAGGTTGCACTGTATATTTTCTAACTACATTGAGTTGCATCTGGGTCCATTTCAGTCTTCTGTAAATCAGTTTCAGCCTGGCTAAATCTTTGAAGTTATGTATATCGTACTTTGATTTGTGCTTTTTTTCTAATTGAAATTGTATTTGTGACTTTCTCATTGACCCATGAAGAATTAGGAGTATGTTTTTAGGTTTTTAAGTAGGAGGTCTTCTGTTGACTGTGAAATTAATGTTTTGATTGAAATTGCTCTGTGTGTGTGTGTTTCCTTCGTATCTATTGGTATTTTGTTTTGCAGCCTTGCTTAGAGTGAGAGGTCTGTGTTTTTCTTTTTTTTTTTTTTTTTTTAATCTCCCCTTTTCCAGTATAAGATCTTGTCCTGCGTTTGTGCCTCTCTGACTTATCAGAAGCTTGACTTTGGCAGTTTGGGCTTTCTGCCATATGCCTGTTGGGTTCTGATATTTGAGATCATGCTGGGGACCTTGGCTCAGTTACGGGTCTTGAGACTTTGCCCTTAGGTTCTACTTGTTGCTGCGCTAGAGTGTGGGGAAGGGAGGGGATGTGTTACTGCATTACAACATCTTAAAAATAAAGTTGATCATGTAGCATATAAAATTTTGTACTTAGAAAATTTTTCTTTTCTGCTTGAAACTCTTTATGTAGATTTGATTCATTACATTTAGAAAATGAGTTATTTGCCTTGCCCATGTATATGTAACAAAGTGAGTATCTCATTCATAAAGGATTAGATAGTTCTTTAGAAAAGCTTTTATATTTCTTGGTAAAATGTGTGGCCCCACCTTCTTAAAAGTTTATCCTGATAAGAGGAAAGCATTAGCTTGGTTTAGTGTTTACCAGGTGACAGATTGGGAGTTTTATTTCCCTTTAGTTTCTGTTTTTAAAGATACAGTTTCTAAGATCTTCAGCTGTAGCTTAGACTGATCTATATAGCTCAATTTTAGCTGTCTTGCAGATAGGTATGTGTTTAATATAACTTTGCTGTTTTGAGACATTTGGAGGGGGGTTAAAAATTTGTTGACTTTTACTATCTGGTTTACTAAATGTGAGGAGTTTTATGAAAATCAAAGCCCCTTTATCACCTTCTCCCTTCTCTGGACCCCCTCTCCATTCCTGCCCACTGCTGGTTTTGCACCCCAGGATGCCTGCCCTGACCTGTCTGTCCCTGCTTTGTTCCACTCAAGTTACAGTCTCCACATTTCTGAGGAAAGAGATACTAATAATGAGTGGCTGCCCAAGTTGGTTGCCTAGTCTGTGGGGTTTTTTCCCCCCAAACTTTTCATTTTATATTGGAATACTGCTGATTTACATAATGTTGGGATAGTCTCAGGTAGACAGCAACAGTAGACATGAAGTCCTGAGGTTATATATATTTAACTTTTTAAGTAAACTGACAGACTTACTTTCCCCAAAGTAATTGTAACATCAATGGATGGGGCTTTTGTTACTCTACATCTTTATCAATAGTTGATTGTCATCTTTTAAATTTTAGCCATTCTGCTTTGTGTATGACGATGTCTCATTGTAATTTTAATTTGCCTTTCCCTCTTGCTTAATATTTTGTTCTTGTTTATGTGTTTATTGGCCATAATATCTTCCTTTGAGAAGTGTTAATTTAGAACTTTTGGTCTTTTAAAAATAGGGTTGTCTTACTATTATTCAGTTGTAGGAACTCTATAAATTTTAGATCCAAGTACTTTGTCAAGATACGTGTCTTACAAATATTTACTCTCTGTCTGACTTGCCTATTCCTTTTCCTAACAGTGTCTTCTGATTAGCAGATGTTCTAACTTTTATGAAGTCTGAACTTAAACATTTTCCCATTATATTTACGGTTTGTATCCTAAGAAACCTATCCCTGTCTACAAAAAAAGTCTTCCTGTGTTTTCCTCTAGAAGATTTATAGTGGTGTTTCTGTGAGAAGATTTTCCTAGTTTTCTTTTGGATTTCGTATATGATCCATAGAGTATTTAGAAGTGGGTTTAGTCATGATTTTAATGTTGTGAAATGCATTGAGACTTGCTGTAGCCCAGCTCGTGGTCTGCTTCTTGAGTCTTGCCCATTGTGTATTCTGTGGTTGTTGAGTGTCAGATAAGATGACTGTAATAATTCTAACGTCATCTTTGTTCTTACTGAATTTTGCGGGGAGTAGGAAGGGAGGTATGTGTCTAGTAAATTGTTGAGATATGAGTTAAAAGTTGTCAGCTTTTACTTGGTGAGTTTGTCTTTTTCCTGTTAATTATATCAGTTTTTGCTTGTTTATCTTGAGGCCCTCATTGGCGTGTACACCTTATCTATGGTGGCCTCTCAGTAATTTACCCCTTTTAATATTACTAAATGTCCTTTAAAAAAGTCTTTGGAAATATTCTTTGTCTTGAAATCTACTTTATCTGGTATTTAATATAGCCAGCCACTCTGATACTAAAATATGCGTTCTTAGGGTTACTATTTGCAAGTTAAATTTTTGTCCATCCATTAACTTCCAATCTCTTTATCTGTCTTTATGTTTAATGTAAGTAAATCTCTTACAGAGAGCATGTAATTGAGTCTTGCTTGCCCTTTTTTTAATTTTCTAATTTGCATGTTTACTTATAAATAACATAATTACTGGTATGGTTGGATTAAGGTCTACCTTTTTTTATTTTCTATTTTCCCCATTTTTTTATTTCTCTCTTGTTCTTTTTGAAAGCTTCCTTCTTTTGGGTTAATTGGATATTTCTTAGCATTCCATTTTAATTATTTGTTGGTTTTATATCTCTGACCCTTCTAATAATTTACACAGTCCTCTTGGGATTATGGTGTCTTTAACTCTTTAAATTCTACTTTGTGTTAATATTGATCATTTCCTATAAGATTTAAGAATCTTGTAACTTTATAGTTTGATTTACCACCGCCTTTTCCTTGGTATTTTATCCTATATATCATTTATATTACATTTAGATATGCTGTAAATCCACAATATATTTTTGCTTTACATACTTAATGTGTATTTTAAAGAAACTAAGAGGAAGAGAAGTTTACTCACATATTCTCCACTTCTTCCAGAAATCTAAATCTCCATTTGGTATCATTTCCCTTCACCCTGAAGAACCTGTAGAGCAGGTTTTAGTTTTGTTTTATCCAAGTGCCTTTATTATACACCTGTAGTTTACACAGATTTGCTCTGCCAGAGATTTGGAGAGTTTATATGCAGACTTGGGACTCCCCTTCTGTGGCACTTCATCTCCCCTTATTTTCTAGCTACTGTGGTCACCCTAGTCTGTCCTTTGAATGCCTCAATCAACAGATTGGCAGTTTTCTTTGAATTTCAACTGTCCAACTGGTACCAACTCAAAGAGGACAAGAAACTCCTCCCTTCTTCTCAGTATCTTCTTCCCTCCAATATCTACTTGCTTTTGGTTGCTTTCTAATGTTTTCAGATGGTTGTTTTTAATATATTGTCAAGCATCTGTAATTGTTACTTGTCAGAGCATTGGTTAAATACAAGGTCTTCCACCATTAGCGGAAGTGGAACTCAATTTTTGTCTGTTCTAATATGGGTAATTTGAGACTAGTGGAGATCTTTGCTTACATTGAAATAAAAACCGAAGCAGTTCACCAAACTCATCAGTACTGATGTTTAGAATGCTGATGTTACATGCCAAGACCAAAAGTGACTTTGTTTCATATTTAAACCACAACTCTGATATGTTAATTTTTTTTTTTTTTTTTTTTCATTTTCACCAGCTAGGAAATTGGTACTGAGGACAGATAGGTTCACAAAGTCGCATTTCTGGCTGGTGGCACAGCTGGGATTCAAATCTTGTTTAGTTTTTTCTTATTCAAGAGCCTACATTGTTAACACTGCATAGTGCTGCCTCGTCCCTGTTTATTCTGAATTTACATGTAACTATATCTGTTCTAGCTGAAAATAACGTTGATACAACAGAATGACACAAAAGATGAAATTTGTCATTATAAAATATGTTGTGTTTTAGGAAGTGGAAGTACCAGTATTACCGAAAATCTCTCTACCCATCACCAGTTCTTCACTGCCTACCTTCAATTTTAGTTCTTCTGTGATCACAACTTCCTCTCCATCACCCATTAGTCCTTCACAATCATTAACAAATAAGGTAAAAAAAAACCCATTGTTCCATAGAGGTGCTTTTTGTTTTTTCTTTATTTTAAAAAAACTAACCTGATTAAATCAGTGCTTAATTTTCACTATGGGAATTAACAACTCAGAAATTTGAGAAAAACGGAAATAGCATTGGCTTTTTAAAAAAATGTACATCGTAATGGGAACATTCTTCAATTCTTATGAATGTATTGTAAGTCTGTTTTCAAACAATATTTCCATTGAAAATACTTTATTTTTGGTTAATAATGAATTTCTGCTTTTTTAAAAAATTTCTCAAGTAGGATTAACATCTTTAATCTGCTCCTGAAATTTGTTTGCTTTTTTCCTGACTTACTTTTTCTGAACATTTCTTATAGATGTTTATTTTTCTCCCTTAAGTAATTATCTCCCTCCAAGATCATGTATATTCCTCTTTGAAGAGGAAGCCAAATCTTATAACAGTTTCATGTTGAGTAGTTTTCAGAAATTAAAAGTGATTTTTTTTTTTAATTTAAAAGGGAAAAAAATGCTTTTGGCTTCTTTGTAATTAATTTGCTTAAGGTCTATTTCACTGCCAATTTCTTTTTCTAAAAAGCTTTTTCTGTCATTTCTTTAATAATTTGAAAAACCAGGTACAAGTGACCTCTCCAAACAGCACTGGCAGCCCCTTGTTTAGATTTTCATCTCCAATTGTAAAATCTACTGAGTCAGATGTACTACCTCCGTCATCTGTAAGTAGCAAGCAAAGAGTGTTGCATATTGATTGATTCCAAAGGCATACTGTATTTTTAAGCTGTAATTTACCATTGCTGGTAAGAAATGCCATTTTTCTTACCAAAAAAATTCCAATGTACAGAAAACTTTGAACATCTATACACAAAATATATGTGTATATATATATGTATGCATCTTCTCATGTACCATTTGGAAGTTAGGATGGAGATATTTTGGTATCCTTAATTTTCTTTGTATCCCCTAAGAAAAAAGATACTTTTTGCATACCCATAATACAGTTGTCATACCCCAAAAAATGTAACATGATGTTAATAGTAACATAGTGTGCACATTCAGATTTACCCATCAGCCTCAGACTCTCGTTTAATTGCTGTTTTGTTTCTCTTGGTACCGGATCCAGTTACAATTAAGACTTAGCAACTAAGTCATATTGCATTAAGTTAGCATGTCTCTTGGATTGGCTTTAATCTAGAAAAGTTGGAAGGTTTTATGTGCCACTATATATTTGTTTCTTCATAGTAAATATTTTGAGTAAGAGTGGTATATAAGTTGGAGACTTCCTTGGTGGCCAGTGGCTGGGACCCCGCCTGCCAGCCTGCGGCCCCTCCACCCAGTGCAGAGGGCCCAGGCTCGGGCCCTGGTTGAAGAACTGGATCCCACATAGCACAACTGAAACCCAGCACAGCTAAATACATAAATATTAAAAAAAAAATAGTACATAAGTTTGATGTTCTAGTTGCCCCATCTCTATTTGGCATGTGTATCATTTAAATATGTTCAGTTCAGTTCAGTCACTCAGTCGTGTCTGACTCTTTGCGACCCCATGAATCGCAGCACACCAGGCCTCCCTGTCTATCACCAACTCCCAGCGTTCACTCAGACTCAAGTCCATCGAGTCAGTGATGCCATCCAGCCATCTCATCCTCTGTCGTCCCCTTCTCCTCTTGCCCCCAATCCCTCCCAGCATCAGAGTCTTTTCCAATGAGTCATCTCTTCGCATGAGGTGGCCAAAGTACTGGAGTTTCAGCTTTCACATCATTCCCTCCAAAGAAATACCAGGGCTAATCTCCTTCAGAATGGACTGGTTGGATCTCCTTGCAGTCCAAGGGACTCTCAAGAGTCTTCTCCAACACCACAGTTCAAAAGCATCAATTCTTCGGCGCTCAGCCTTCTTCACAGTCCAACTCTTACATCCATATATGACCACTGGAAGAACCATAGCCTTGACTAGACATGTTACCTTCTGTTTTTTTACTGTGTCCTTGGCTTGTTTTCTGTTACAACTAGATGTTCCAGATTATTTTGTAATTTCCCTGCCAAATGCCTGAAATCTACTCGATGTCCATGAAGTCTCATACTTTTTATTAGGAAATGGCATTTAGAAACCCGAAAGTGGGCATCAGGAATACATTATTATTTTATGTAATGCTTTGAATGAAAAAATGCTTTAGAAATTTAAAATGCTCTTGTTAAACTAGGACACATCATTCATTATAAGAAGCACACTGATTTTAGAGATTTAAAATAGGAAAAACTGTGAATCTTAGAATATGTGAAATCCAGTATACTTTTTTGACTTGAAATAGAGCTTTATATTTGATGGGTTGTTTGCAGCTAAATGGACAGTTAAAGGACACCTTCTCTCTCTACAGATTGGATTTACATTTAGTGTGCCTGTGGCAAAAACAGCAGAGCTTTCTGGCCCTAGTAGTGTTTCAGAACCAATTACAAGCAGTTCAGGTAAGATACTTTTTCTCATAATAGTTTACATAAAAATAGGTTAATATTTCAGATTACTTCTTTTACCTTTGGCCATTCTTGTAAATGCTTTTATGTGAATATAATTAGCTCCCTAAATGTGAATAAGTTACAGCTTGTGAAGGGGATGGTCACAATAGCAAATTTATCCAGTTTAATCCCAAAAAAGTGACAGTTTATTATAAATGAAATCTCAGTATAGGAAATTCAAGGGTGTTCCACATTGTAATTACAGTGGATTCCATCTCTGGGTTTCTCTTGAGTTCACAAGCATTTTTATGCATAAGGATTATACCAGCCTCTGCAGACAGTAGTAGTACATAATTTCTCAAAAAAATGGGCTCTTTCTCAAAAAATTATATATCTGAATAGATAATTAGACCATAGGAATTTGCTGTGGTGGTCATGATGTGTGCTCTCAAGTATTGGGTGCTTGGGGAATGAAGAATCATCTGGGCTAAACTGCTCAGGTCAAGAATTGAGAGGAAGGGCTTTTCCCCCAGCAAACAGCAAATACAAGACAACAAGAGGAAAAGCCTGATGCACTTTGAAAATAGCAAATAATTTGTCATGAGATTGAGAGGTAGCTTTAAGTTCTAAAGATTCTTGAGTGCTATGCTAAATAATTGAATTTTAATTTGAATGATAGGAAAACACTGCATGATTTTTATACTCGGGGGGGGGCGGGGTGTGAGATGGTTCCTTGCAGTAACAGCAGTGTGTTGAGGGGGTGTGGGTGGGAGAGGGGTATTATGGGCTGAGGTATCAGTTATGGGGCTGTTGCCTTATTCAGAAGTGTTTCTTTGACTATCTTCTGAGTTTGGGAATCTTAAAAAACTAGATCTTCCCTCATAGATAGATTAAAAAAAAAAAAAATCAGAATATCAAAGAACCAGGACCCCTAAGCTGAGAAGATCTTTGGTTTGTATGGTCTGGAAGACAAGAGTATAGGTTCTGCAGGTAGCACAGAATAAGAATTTGACTGGTATGTTTGCAGTCTTAACTTCTGTTGACTAAAACAGCCCTGTGTAAGAGAAAGTAACAAGTATATTTCAGGTGTACTTAACATATGACTTTTTTTTCTTTAATGTTACTGTGAATTCAAGAAGGAATAAACCTATTCAGATTTCATGAGGGAATAGGCATTAAAATGCTTCCATTTTTACTAATGCTTTACTAATCATCCCTGAATGAGTAAGTTTGTTAAAACAACTTTTGTGTTTCATTACATGTGGGGAAATTACTCAAGAGTTTTTAAGACGTGTATTTTAAGTAGTATATATAGAATTGTTCTTACATTGACACCTCTGTTTCTTACCACTTTGGTAAGCTGATTTGAAAAGCTGATTGAAAATTGGAAGTCATGGTTAATTACTGTATGATAGGAGCTAATTTTCGCATTATCTTTTTCCATCTCTTTGAGTACACTGGAAGAAATCCTTAAAATTTACCTTAAATTCTAAAAGCAATTCAATTTTGACTGTAAAGGAATATAGAATGTGATAATGAATAAAAGCCAATTTTTCTTCATTTTGACACAATTGTAAGAAGTAGGTATGGTGTTTTGGTTTTTGCACATTTTTATTATTGAGGTGAAATTGAGATAAGATATAATCATGGGCTTCTCTAGTGGCTCAGGGGTAAAGAACCCGCCTGCCAATACAGCAGACACAGGTTCGATCCTTGAGTTGAGACGATTCCCTGGAGAAGGAAATGGTGTTTGCCTGGGAAACCCCATGGACACAGGAGCCTGGCGGGCTACATACAGTCCATGGGGTTGCAGAGTCAGATGTGACTTAGTGACTAAACAATGACAGGAATGAAGTTGATCGTTTAAAGGGAAACATTCAGTGGTGTTTACTACATGCACAGTGTTGTGCAGTCACCACCTTTAATTAGTACAAAACGTTATCACTCCTGAAAGGAAGTACCCACTAACCAGTTTTTCTCCATTTCCTGTTCCCCCTGACTGCTGGCAACTAGTAATCCATGTTCTATTTCTGTGTATTCACCTGTTCTGGAATCATACAGTGTGACTTTGTGCATCTGGCTTCTCTCAGGTTTTCAAGGTTTGTTTGTGTCGTAATGTGTACTGTTAACATCATTCCTTTGTGGCTGAATGACGCTCCGCTCTTTTGATATACCATAACTTATCCGTTTATTTGTTGGTGGACATCTGGGTCATTCCACCTTTTGACTGTTGTGAATAGTGTTGCTAATAAAGGTACGTGTACTTGTGTTTGTTTCAATACTGGCTTCGGTACTTCAGAGGATGTACCTAGGAATGGAATTGACAGGTCAGATGGTAGTCCTACATTTAACTTTTTGAGTAATTAATAAAACTTCTCAGCAGCCAGCCTGTTCACATTCTCACCAGCAGGACTCTCCACGTTCTCACCATGCTTATTCTTTTCCGTTTTTTGATGATAGCCGTCCTAGTGGGTATGAAGCGATGCTTCGTTGTGGTTTTGATTTACATTTATTTCCCTGAGGCCTGTGTTTAGTTTTCGTTTTTCTTTTTAATGGAGAAAGATTTATTGCAGGACCAAGCAAGGACGATGGATGCCTTGTGCTTTAAAAACTTGAACTCGTGTTTAGCATCTTCTCATGTGCTTTTGGCCTTTTACATGTCTTTTTGGGAGAAATGTCTGTTTAAGTCCTTTGCCCATTTTTTAAATTGGTTTCTCTTTGTGTTGCTGAGTTACTTGCCTTTTTGTATGGTCTGGATACTAGATCTTTATCAGGTATGTGATTTGCAAGTATTTTTTTCCTGTTCAGTTGATTGTCTTGTCACTTTCTTATGTCCTTGGATGCACAGAGATTTCTAATTTTAGTGAAGTTTAGTTTTTTTTCTTCTGCTTTTGGTGTCCTAAGAATTCACTGTCATGGTCATGAAGATGTACCTCCTAGGTTTTCTTTTCAAGAGTTTTATGGTTTTAGTTCTCTTGTTTTGATCATCAATCCATTTTGAATTAATTTTTGCTCATGATGTGAAGTAAGCGTAGATAGGTTTTCTTGAACTGCTTTACCCGTTACTACTAAATTGGTGAAAACTTAAAAAAACCTGGTTATTTATACTTTTGAAAATTTCAGGCATTCTCAGAAATAGAATAGTAGACTGAATCCCCAGATACACTTTACTGAGCTTCAGCCTTTGCTATTTTGTGACCAGTCCTGTTTCTCCCACCTTCACTCCTCTGCACACACACACACACATGCAACCGTCAGGTAATTTTCAAACAATACTTCAGCTGTAAACAGAAACACTCCCCATTAAAAATGTGTTGACAAAATGATTATCATACAGTGTAGAGTATTTTAAGCATAAGAACATTATACTTATTTTAAGTATATATTCATTTTAGCAAGTTTGGGAAACAAAAAGTAACAGCATTACTGTAGATGTAAACAGGCACAATCTTCTGGACTTTCTAACCTACTCTTTCCTGTAACTGTTCTGAGAATGATTTTTGTGGCTGCATAGCATTCCATCGTGTCAGTGTTCTGTTATTTATGTAGCTAGTTTATCGTGTATTTATCATTCAGGTTTTCAGCATAATAACTGACAGGTATTTTCCATCATAGGGTGAATTTTTAGAAGAAGTATCTGACTTAAACAATCATTTTTAAAAGCTTTAAACATTTTAAAAACTTCTAAAAACTATTTTTGACTGCCCTGGGTCTTCTTTGCTGCACATGGACTTTCTGTAGTTCTGGCAAGCAGGGGCTGCTCTCTGCTTCTCGTCTCGGTGGCTTCTCTGTTGGGGGAGCACAGGCTCTGGGGGGGCGCAGGCTTCAGGAGGTGTGGTTCGTGGGCTTACTTACCCCAGGGCATGTGGAATCTTCCTGGACCAAGGAATCGAACCCATGTTCCTGCATCGGCAGGCTGATTCCTAACCACTGTACCACCAGGAAAGTCTGAATGTTGTTTTTAAATCAGTTTAAAGTTTCTGTATAATCAAGGCGTATTTCATACAGTGTTTGAGCTTGTCCCAGTGGCCATATCCTCTGTAAGACTTGTTTTGATTTTCTTAATTACTGGTGAACTCATTGACTCTTACCATTATAGTGGATCTATAACTGACTCATTTGTAGGTTATGTATAGTTTATATATATATATTTTTACTCTTTTGGAGGAGAGATGTACAATCCTTTGTTGTTCATTATCTTTGGGTTATGGTAATTTTTTTTCTTTTTTTAAGAAGTTGATTGAAAGATCTTTCTAATGCATGTAACTTGCTTTTTCTTGTCGTAATATCTTTTACAATTACAAAAATTACAGCTCAAGATACCACTGCAGTGAACAGTACAAGCTGTAAGAAGAAGCAAGATGAAGATTGCGAGAGCCCTTTCAGAGTGGCGAAAACCCTGAAAGAAGGAAGTGTCTTAGATATTCTGAAGAGCCCTGGTGAGATGCCCTTGAGATAGTCAAATCTTAATTATAAAATCATGATTTCATCTCAGTATCGTTTGTTACACTTTGTTGTACTTCAGGCTTTTAAAAAATGGTGTCTTGTCTTTTGAATGTAGTGATAGTTCAGGTGTAAATTTTTTAGGCGAAAGACTTTAGAAACTATTCCTTTAGAATTTAGGAATTGCACTAAAATGGAATCTCTAAGAAGCAAGTATAGAAGAAAAAAATGTGAATTGCATGTTAATAGAGATGGACCAATAATTAGAAAAAGTAGATAAACTTGATGATATACCTGGACATATCTCTCTCTGAGAGCACTGAACTACCTTGTCCTCAGATTACTCCCCAGTTGTGGTGTGTATATAACAAAGCCAAGTGGAAAGAAAACATTTGCTAATTGTAACACACACAGGGTGTGTGGGGGCAGGGGGAGGGTAGTACTGGAAAGGAAATAAGATATGAATGCTGGTGGGTAATATTTGAAGGTGATGAATAGAAGTAAGTGCTTAAATAGGAATGGGTTTTCAGTTTGAAAATCAGGATAGCATAATTCCAACTGGGATGTATACAATAAGAATATAAAAGGATTTATAATGTAGTAGCTCTGAAGTAGTTTAGATTTATCCAGTACGTGTGTTCATGCATAGGTGAATAGGAGTTCAGTAAGAAGGTTGGCTGCTGCAAAATATAGGGAGATTGGGGGGGAGGGGGTTGGTGTAGCTCCCATTTTATGGATTAGTATACTGCTTACTGGAGTCTCAGTATAGACGATTTTATGCAGTTACGGACAGAGCTCCAGAATCCTGTGCTGGGTTGAACCAAGTGGTAGTCAGAATCAAATGCATATATTATAGTCTATCATCGTAGAAGTTTCACTTTGCCTGGATCCATAATGCCCACTCCCTCTTTTAAACTGTTTCAGAAAGCAAAAACTTGGAGTAGTTATATGTTCTCTTGAGAGAAATACTAAAAATCCAAAAAAGAAAAAACTGTAACACCTTGAAGTGGTTGCTGTTAAAATTTTGCCAGCTTTCGTGACTCAGGTTAATCATTAAACAGTACATTGTTGTCTGTTGGGAGTAACTGAAGTATGTGGAATTGCTTTGTCTTTCAGGTAAAAATAGCTCTAGGCTGGATTATTTCTTGGTGCCACTAAAAACCTCTAACAACCTTCTGTATCATCTTTCCCTCTGTTTTTCTTTCCTTGGATTCTACAGTCTAGAGATTTTTTTGGTGTATGTAGAATAAAAGTTAATTGGTCCAAAGTAAAAGGATTGAAAGGTTGTTTCTCCAAATAAAGTATAGCTCGAGTGAATCAATTAAATGATACCACAAACCTTTCCTCATTATTTCCTGATTCTACGTGTATACCTTCAGTTCAGTTCAGTGGCTCAGTCATGTCTGACCCTTTGCGACGCCATGGACTGTAGCCTGCCAAATTCCTCTGTCCATGGGATTCTCCAAGCAAGAATACTGGAGTGGTTAGGCATTCCCTTCCTGGATCTTCCTGACTCAGGGATCAAACCTGGGTCTCCTGCATTGGCAGGTGGATTCTTTACCATCAGAGCCACCTGGGAAGCCCCAAGTCATAAATTAGGTATTGACTGAACTATCAATCAGTTGAGTCTCTCAGTCGTGTCCGACTCTTTGCGACCCCATGAATTGCAGCACGCCAGGCCTCCCTGTCCATCACCAACTCCTGCAGTTCACTCAAACTCCTGTCCATCGAGTCGGTGATGCGATTCATCCATCTCATCCTCTGTCGTCCCCTTCTCCTCTTGCCCGCAGTCCCTCCCAGCATCAGAGTCTTTTCCAGTGAGTCAACTCTTTGCATGAGGTGGCCAAAGTACTGGAGTTTCAGCTTCAGCATCAGTCCTTCCAAAGAAATCCCAGGGCTGATCTCCTTCAGACTGGACTGGTTGGATCTCCTTGCAGTCCAAGGGACTCTCAAGAGTCTTCTCCAACACCACAGTTCAAAAGCATCAATTCTTCGGCTCTTAGCTTTCCTCACAGTCCAACTCTCACATCCATATGTGACCACTGGAAAAACGATAGCCTTGACTAGATGGACCTTTGTTGGCAAAGTAATGTCTCTGCTTTTTAATACGCTGTCTAGGTTGGTCATAACTTTCCTTCCAAGGAGTAAGCGTCTTTTAATTTCATGGCTGCAGCCACCATCTGCAGTGATTTTGGAGCCCCCCAAAATAAAGTCTGACACTGTTTCCACTGTTTCCCCATCTATTTCCCATGAAGTGATAGGACCAGATGCCACGCATGATCTTAGTTATCTGTACGTTGAGTTTTAAGCCAATTTTTTCACTCTCTTCTTTCACTTTCATCAAGAGGCTTTTGAGTTCCTCTTCACTTTCTGCCATAAGGGTGGTGTCATCTGCATATCTGAGGTTATTGTTACTTCTCCCGGCAATCTAGATTCCAGCTTGTGCTTCTTCCAGCCCAGCGTTTCTCATGATGTACTCTGCATATAAGTTAAATAAGCTGAACTATAGTAAACTAAAATTCCTAGAGGATGATGATACACTATAAACAAAACACCTTCTGTGGACTTTTAACTGGGTTGTCAGTTACTAACTGTGTAATTAGTACTAGAAATACAGCTTAGGTGAAAACTCATAAGTAGTTCTTGGATTGTAATAATTCGGAAATTAAGGTAAAAAATGTTTTCTCCCAGGAATAATATTACTAACAGCTATAAGTGTATCATGTTATTGAGTTGGCTGAAAAGTTTGTTTTGGGTTTTTCTGTAAGGTCTTACGGAAAAAAACCCAAATGAACTTTCTGGCCACCCCAATGTTAATTAATGTTATTAATATTTATTAACAGTAAACAGGGAGACATTCTAATCAAAACATTAACTAATTTTCCCCCTCCCACGCCCCTCTTCCCCCTGGTTGTAGGTTTCGCATCATCGAAGGCAGATTCTCTCGCTGCTCAGCCTGGCACCACAAGCCCGGTAGTTCACACAAGACCAGCAATAAGCAGCTTTTCTTCTAGTGGAACTGGGTTTGGGGAAGGTTTAAAAGCTGGGTCATCGTGGCAGTGTGATACTTGTCTACTCCAGAACAAAGTCACAGACAACAAGTGCGTAGCCTGCCAAGCAACAAAATTGCTACCTAAAGATTCTGCTAAACAGACTGCAGCCGGGACACCAAGTAAAAGCGGCAAAGTGACTCTTTCCACACCAGGGACAGCAGGCTTCGGAGACAAATTTAAACCAGCTGTAGGAACTTGGGATTGTGATACCTGTTTAGTGCAGAATAAACCTGAAGCGATAAAATGTGTAGCTTGTGAAACACCGAAACCGGGAACTGGTGTTAAGCGAGTCCTTACGTTGCCAGTGGCTTCAGAAAGTGCTGTAACTGTGGCTGCTTCCTCCTCCAGCTGCACTGTGACCACTGGTGCCTTAGGATTTGCAGATAAATTCAAAAGGCCCGTGGGATCTTGGGAGTGTCCAGTGTGCTGTGTTTCTAATAATGCAGAAGACAATAAGTGTGTGTCCTGTATGTCTGAGAAACCAGGTACGTTTATGGCTGTTTGGAATAATTTTGTTCATTACTTCAATAGAACATTTTAATTCGATTCTCTGTAAAACAGCTAAGAACAACCTCAGTATTTTAGGTGTTTCAGGACAAGCATTGCCTCATATGTCGTAATTTTCCAAACTGTCTTGAGATGAAAATGACTTGCTTGGAACTGGCACTGCATGTTCTCTTAAGCTAGGTTGTGTGTTAATCAGTCCAGCATTTGCTTTGACCTCTTCTTTGTTTGCACTTTTATTAGAAACTTCTGGCTCTTCGTGATCATTTTCAAAGTTGGCTGATACAGATGCAAAGGTCTTAGAGCACTCTTTCTCAAACCTTTACACAGAATAAAATACTACTCTGTCTCTTTTTCTCAAAGAGGAATTGAGGATGGCTAGTGGTCATTTCCACAGCTACTTTCATTAAGGAGTAGACAGTATTGTGTTATCAGAAGAGTGTGGCTGAGTACTAATGATGATACCTGTACCTGTATGTGCTATCTGCCAGAGATCCTGCAATGATCATAAATTATTAAATCGTTAATGAAAAAATACTATTGGGCAGACAGAAAAATGGAGTTAGAGTTGAATTTTTCCTGTTTCTCTGTTCAATTTTGAAAGAGTTACTGAAGATTTACACTGATCTTTAATTCATTTGGAATTAATTCACTTGACTCTGATGTTTTTGTAATGCTATTATATAATTATTTGGTACAGATACATGGTAACATAGATAACTAAATAAAACATGTTACGAGTGTCCTGGGAATTATACCTCCTATTCTTATTGCATTATTGGTGGATGCGTGGTTTTGTGTCTACAATGAAAAGCTCTTGATAGCCTAGAACCCTGTCCTAACACAAGGGGTGTGCTATATTTCTGATTCCTGCTAGACATCTCTACAGGAATAAGATTTCAGAGTCTTTATTCTGAAATATCTTTCTCTTCCCATCTGGCATTCCTCATTGTCCCCTTAGCAAAAAAAGAAAGCTGTTGATGGATGTCTGAGAGCAAAATTAATTGAGTTGATGGGTCACACTTATACTTTTGTTCAATCACCCAGTGGCTTTTTGGAGGATGGATTTGAAGGCTACAAAATTTGGAGACCAGAGCACAGATTAGAAAGTTGATCAATAATATAGATAGAGATAGTGGTGATATGTACTAATGAAATCAAATGGAGGGGGATAGAATAATGTATTTAGTTGAAGATACATTAAGTTTAAGCTGCTGAAGTTGACAGATATGTGTGAGAAGACTTTTTAAGATATAAAACTGATTATATAGACACTCTGGACTGGAGACACAGATTTGGGAATCATTCGCTCATAATTTTCAAATAAATGATGAGAGTAGAGGTGATGTAAGGTGAGTGAGTGGAGCAAACAGAGAGGATAGCCTAAAACTGAACTCTGCTTAGCTTAAGAGAGTAGCAGGAATAGAACTTTGAAGCAGTTAATCGAGAGGAAAGACAAGAACCAAACAAGAACCACGTGATACTGCTTGCTTCTTAGGAGGATGGGTTTCAAGGGAACCAAACCAGAAGTCTCAATAAGGCTATCTGTCCACTGGAAGAGCAGTAGAAGGGTCAGAGGAAGAGAATGGAACATTGCAGAGATACATCAGGGAAGAGTTGTCATCTCACCAGGCCAGCCAGGTGCGCAGTGGAACTCCCATCAAAGAGGTCGTGCATAACTGACGCCCCGAAGTATGGGTCTTGGGTGCTAATGGGAAAGATTTTGTTGGTGATGAAAATCATTAGGGTAGATGAGAGCTTGTGAGAGGGCAGTGGACCAAAGACGGCAGGATTTTATGGGTAAAGTGGAAGAGAACATACCGGTAAACCACAGAGCAGGTACCTGGGAGGATGGCAACGGCTGGAGGACGTTGAGAGAAGTGGGGCTACCAGAGCGAATGGCTTTCCTTGCAACCCTGCATTTCTTCACGCAGCTGTGCCTTACTGAGCCATCCCTCCTACGCTGCTGCCTCTCCCACGAATTTGCTAATTCTGCTTAAAAGTGTAAATATGACCTCTGTGAATCCTCGTGTCTCGTAGTGATGTCTCCCCTGTGTGCTTGTGTAGATCGTGTGTCACTCCATCTTGGCGATTTATGCATTTATGTTTGTTTTACTTTCCCCTTTTTATACCAGAAGCACCTTTACAATCGACACTTGACTCATCTTGATATTCCCAGAACCTAAGAATATTACAGTGCTTAATCAATGTCTGTTAAATGGCTACGTTTTAACAAATGCCTTGAACATAGTAGATCATGTCTACTTGAATTGCAGAGTGGATAATAGAACACTTCTGTGCAGAAATGGTTATTTCAAAGGCAGAGATGTGTGCTTTGGAATCTTGAAACTAATATGGCCATGACTGTGTATTTTATGTGTTAGGCTGTTGCCTACGATTTATAACCTGTGTTTTATAATTTGTGATGCTTAACAAAATTTGACAAATATTATTAAGGAAAATTTAGTCTTTTATGCTCTGATCTGTGAGCATCATTAAAAAAAAAAAAGCCATGGCTAGTCAACCTTGTGTTTAAGAGGACACTCATCAGTGAGCAAGGTGAGTGTGAGTTGCTCATTTATAAGACTAAAAGAAATCTGACATGTCTGGACCATTTTTAACAAAGTGATGTTTATATTTCTGGCATTTTCTTTATCTTAATAGGAAACACTTGATAAAAATTGTTCGTTTGGACTTACGTGGTGTCGTGGAGATCGTGACATAATGTAAATTAGAATTTTGTATTTTTACTTTGTTTTCTAGGAAGTTCAGTACCTGTTTCAAGCAGCAGCATGGCCCCCTCAATCTCCCTGTCATCTGGAGGCTGCCTAGGTTTGGACAAGTTCAAGAAACCTGAGGGAAGCTGGAACTGTGAAGTGTGCCTAGTGCAGAATAAAGCAGATTCAACCAAATGTATAGCATGTGAAACTGTAAAGTCACACACAAAGCCCGAGTTTACAGGTGAGGTGTTCGTAAAGTGCCTCCTTATGAAGTGAAATGTTTGCACACAGCTTTGTTTTTAAAACCATTCTTTCTTGAAAATTCTTGTAAAATGAGGTGTTGTCCTGGATTTTCAGCGCATAATCTATCTCTGAATTACCGTCTAGTTGAGTTATTTGGTGGTCAGGAGTGAGGATATACATTTGCTATTTTACTAGTTTTCCTTAGAGAAGGAAAATGCTTGTTGCAGCCCACTGAAGTAATGACATGACTAAGGGTTACAGCTGGTTTGAAGAACACTGCACTTAGATTTTAGGAGATAACTAAAACTCATTCTGTAACTGTTGCCTCATAGTCTCTTTGCTATTTTCCCCACTGGTAGTAATCAGTTCAGTTCAGTTGCTCAGTCGTGTCCAACTCTTTGCGACCCCATGAATTGCAGCACACCAGGCCTCCCTGTCCATCACCAACTCCCGGAGTTCACTCAGACTCACGTCCATCCAGTCAGTGATGCCATCCAGCCATCTCATCCTCTCTCGTCCCCTTCTCCTCCTGCCCCCAATCCCTCCCAGCATCAGAGTCTTTTCCAATGAGTCAGCTCTTCGCATGAGGTGGCCAAAGTACTGGAGTTTCAGCTTTAACATCATTCCTTCCAAAGAAATCCCAGGGCTGATCTCCTTCAGAATGCACTGGTTGGATCTCCTTGCAGTCCAAGGGACTCTCAAGAGTCTTCTCCAACACCACAGTTCAAAAGCATCAATTCTTTGGCGCTCAGCTTTCTTCACAGTCCAACTCTCACATGCATACGTGACCACTAGAAAAACCATAGCCTTGACTAGATGGACCTTTGTTGGCAAAGTAATGTCTCTGCTTTTCAATATGCTCTCTAGGTTGGTCATAACTTTTCTTCCAAGGAGTAAGCGTCTTTTAATTTCATGGCTGCAGTCACCATCTGCAGTGATTTTGGAGCCCCAAAAAATAAAGTCTGACACTGTTTCCACTATTTCCCCATCTATTTCCCATGAAGTGATGGGACCAGATGCCATGATCTTCATTTTCTGAATGTTGAGCTTTAAGCCAACTTTTTCACTCTCCTCTTTCACTTTCATCAAGAGGCTTTTGAGTTCCTCTTCACTTTCTGCCATAAAGGTGGTGTCATCTGCATATCTGAGGTTATTGGTATTTCTCCCGGCAGTCTTGATTCCAGCTTGTGCTTCTTCCAGCCCAGCGTTTCTCATGATGTACTCTGCATATAAGTTAAATAAGCAGGGTGACAATATACAGCCTTGACGTACTCCTTTTCCTATTTGGAACCAGTCTGTTGTTCCATGTCCAGTTCTAACTGTTGCTTCCTGACCTGCATACAGATTTCTCAAGAGGCAGGTCAGATGGTCTGGTATTCCCATCTCTTTCAGAATTTTCCACAGTTTATTGTGATCCACACAGTCAAAGGCTTTGGCATAGTCAATAAAGCAGAAATAGATGTTTTTCTAGAACTCTCTTGCTTTTTCCATGATCCAGCGGATGTTGGCAATTTGATCTCTGGTTTCTCTGCCTTTTCTAAAACCAGCTTGAACATCTGGAAGTTCACGGTTCACGTATTGCTGAAGCCTGGCTTGGAGAATTTTGAGCATTACTTTACTAGCATGTGAGATGAGTGCAATTGTGTGGTAGTTTGAGCATTCTTTGGCATTGCCTTTCTTTGGGATTGGAATGAAAACTGACCTTTTCCAGTCCTGTGGCCACTGCTGAGTTTTCCAAATTTGCTGGCATATTGAGTGCAGCATTTTCACAGCATCGTCTTTCAGGATTTGAAATAGCTCAACTGGAATTCCATCACTTCCACTAGCTTTGTTCATAGTGATGCTTTCTAAGGCCCACTTGACTTCACATTCCAGGATGTCTGGCTCTAGGTCAGTGATCACACCATCATGATTATCTGGGTCGTGAAGATCTTTTTTGTACAGTTCTTCTGTGTATTCTTGCCACCTCTTCTTAATATCTTGTGCTTCTGTTAGGTCTGTACCATTTCTGTCCTTTATCGAGCCCATCTTTGCATGAAGTGTTCCCTTGATATCTTGAATTTTCTTGAAGAGATCTCTAGTCTTTCCCATTCTGTTGTTTTCCTCTATTTCTTTGCATTGATCATTGAGGAAGGCTTCCTTATCTCTTTTTGCTATTCTTTGGAACTCTGCATTCAGATGGGAATATCTTTCCTTTTCTCCTTTGCTTTTCACTTCTCTTCTTTTCACAGCTATTTGTAAGACCTCCTCAGATAGCCATTTTGCTTTTTTGCATTTCTTTTCCATGGGGATGGTCTTGATCCTGTCTCCTGTACAGTGTCATGAACCTCATTCCATAGTTCATCAGGCACTCTTTATCTATCAGATCTAGGCCCTTAAATCTATTTCTCACTTCCACTGTATAATCATAAGGGATTTGATTTAGGTCATACCTGAATGGTCTAGTGGTTTTCCCTACTTTCTTCAATTTAAGTCTGAATTTGGCAATAAGGAATTCATGGTCTGAGCCACAGTCAGCTCCTGGTCTTGTTTTTGCTGACTGTATAGAGCTTCTCCATCTTTGGCTGCAAAGAATATAATTTCAGTGCTGACCATCTAGTAATGTCCATGTGTAGAGTCTTCTCTTGTGTTGTTGGAAGAGGGTGTTTGCTATGACCAGTGCGTTCTCTTGGCAGAACTCTATTAGTCTTTGCCCTCCTTCATTCCATATTCCAAGGCCAAATTTGCCTGTTACTCCAGGTGTTTCTTGACTTCCTACTTTTGCATTCCAGTCCCCTATAATGAAAAGGACATCTTTTTTGGGTGTTAGTTCTAAAAGGTCTTGTAGGTCTTCATAGAACCATTCAACTTCAGCTTCTTCAGCGTTACTGCTTGGGGCATAGGCTTGGATCACTGTGGTATTGAATGGTTTGCCTTGGAAACGAACAGAGATCATTCTGTCGTTTTTCAGACTGCATCCAAGTACTGCATTTTGGACTCTTGTTGACCGTGATGGCTACTCCATTTCTTCTGAGGGATTCCTGCCCGCAGTAGTAGATATAATGGTCATCTGAGTTAAATTCACCCATTCCAGTCCATTTTAGTTCTCTGATTCCTAGAATGTTGACATTCACTCTTGCCATCTCTTGTTTGACTACTTCCAATTTGCCTTGATTCATGGACCTGACATTCCAGGTTCCTATGCAGTATTGCTCTTTACAGCATTGGACCTTGCTTCTATCACCAGTCGCATCCACAACTGGGTGTTGTTTTTGCTTTGGTTCCATCCCTTCATTCTTTCTGGAGTTATTTTTCCACTGATCTCCAGTAGCATGTTGGGCACCTACGGACCTGGGGAGTTTCTCTTTCAGTATCCTATCATTTTGCCTTTTCATACTGTTCATGGGGTTCTCAAGGCAAGAATACTGAAGTGGTTTGCCATTCCCTTCTCCAGTGGACCACATTCTGTCAGATCTCTCCACCATGACCCACCCGTCTTGGGTTGTCCCACAGGCATGGCTTAGTTTCATTGAGTTAGACAAGGCTGTGGTCCTAGTGTGATTAGATTGACTAGTTTTCTGTGAGTATGGTTTCAGTGTGTCTGCCCTCTGATGCACTCTTGCAACACCCACCGTCTTACTTGGGTTTCTCTTACCTTGGGCGTGTGGTATCTCTTCACGGCTACTCCAACAAAGTGCAGCTGCTGCTCCTTACCTTGGACGAGGGGTATCTCCTCACCGCCGCCCTTCCTGACCTTCAATGTGGGATAGCTCCTCTAGGCCCTCCTGTGCCCATGCAGCCACCACTCCTTGGATGTAATCACCATACCTTAAGCCTTCTTTCTGAGGCAGAAGTGCCTTTGAACTCCTTTGAGGCAGAGGTGATAATTAGTTAATTATTGTCTTAGACCCCTTTATTTTTTCGCTTTCTGTCTGATGTCACGTAAGGCATTTTCAAGCCCATGTGGAGGTAGCCATTTGATCTTGAGATGCCGATGTAATTTTTCAAGTAAGTTGCTTAGGGAAAGAAAGGTGGGTGGGTAACCATTAAAGGAAAGGAAATCTGAAGACAAGTGCCTTTTACAAGTGCTTGGCTGTTACTTGTCAATTTACATGTGGGTAAGTGGGAACAGTGCATAAATCCCTTGGTACCGTTCACTGATCTCTGTGGAGCAGTCAGGTGCTTAATTTCTAGTTTATTCTGCTACAGAAAAGCATTCTGAAACTAAGACTTTGATCTTGTCATTATAGTATTTGTATCTTTTAAAATACTGCTTCCACTCATACAATTCTGGTTCTTTCATGCTAAATACTTGAGCTCTTAAGTAAATAACACATTTACAAGATTTAAGAAGCAAGTTATGACAGGACTCACACTGAAAGGTCTGTCTCTTGTCCTCATTGGCTCGTTTTCCATCCTTCCTGCCCCACCAACGGCAGTAGTCATCTTTGGTGAGTTTATTGTCTCTCTTCCAACGTCTCTTTATGCACATCACAAGCAAATGTACTTCTCTTCTCTGTATTTTTACTTCTCTCTACCTTGTTAGGAAAGGTTGTAGGCACCATCACCTTTCTGCACCCTTGCCACTGCCAAGATGAGCTCGGACGTGTCTTAGTTCTTCATTTACAGCTGCCTGGGTGGCGCATGGCATTTTACGTACTGTGAGTTTATCATTCAAATAGACTCAGCTGTAGACTTGCTGGGTCAAAGGTTCCTGTGTTTGTAATTTAGGGTAAATGTTGACAAGTTGCTTCCCGCCGACTTGGTGGTGATTTGCACATCCACATGCCATATCAAGACTGTCTGTTCCTCCTGGTCTCATCCCCAGCACTGGTTTATCAAACATGTTTGATCTCTGTCAGTCTGATGGATGAAATGTGGCTGTGAGGCTCGACATGTACTTCTTATGCTGAAGGAGGGGCAGCTTGGTTCGTGTTCACTGTCATTGTTAAACTAATGCTCTTTGAAGTAGGCCTGGTCTGAGCTGTTCTTGTCTCCTCCTGCTTTTCAAGGTTGACATTTTGTTTGACTGAATGGTATTTAGTAATATTAATCCAGTGTCCGTGTGGTGTCTTTATGTTTTTGAAGGCTTCGGCACATCTTCCTCATCTTCGAACACAGCAACCTCATCCTTCAAGTTTGGCATCCCATCACCCTCTTCTGGGCCCTCTCAGACGTTAGCCAACACTGGGAACTTTAAATTTGGAGATCAAGGAGGCTTCAAAATTGGCGTGTCATCAGATTTGGGGTCTGCAAACCCCTTGAGTGAAGGCTTCAAATTTTCTAAACCCATAGGAGATTTTAAATTTGGAGTTTCATCTGATTCTAAACCTGAAGAAGTCAAAAAAGACAGTAAAAATGACAGTAATTTTAAGTTTGGACTTTCTTCTGGTTTAAGCAATCCAGCTCCTTTAGCTCCATTTCAGTTTGGGGTGTCTAGTCTTGGGCAGCAAGAAAAGAAAGAAGAACTGCCTAAATCCTCATCGACGGGCTTTAGCTTTGGTTCAGGTGTCATTAACCCTCCCCCCACTGCTGCTGCTGACACCGCGGTGACCTCTGAGAGCAAGAGTGGCTTCAGTTTTGGAACCACAGACACCAAGAGTGTCTCTGTGGCTCCTTTCACGTGTCAGACTTCAGAAGCAAAAAAGGAAGAAACACCTGCTACCAAAGGAGGGTTCGCTTTTGGCAGCGTGGACCCTACCCCTCTGCCGTCAGCCTCATTATTTGTTTTGGGAAGGACAGAAGAGAAACAGCAAGAGCCTGTCACTTCTACATCTCTCGTGTTTGGGAAGAAAGCTGACAATGAAGAGCCGAAGTGCCCACCGGTGTTTTCCTTTGGGAATTCAGAGCAAACCAAAGACGAGGGCTCTTCCAAGTCAACCTTCAGTTTCAGTGTGGTGAAACCATCTGAAAAGGAATCCGAGCAGCCAGCAAAGCCCGCTTTTGCTTTTGGCGCTCAAACCAGTACTGCAGCTGGTAAGCATTAAACCTTTTTTTTTTTTTTTTTTAACAAGGTGTCGACAAATGCAGCAAGTCAAGGGATGGTTTACACTGGACATAGTTGAGAGAGTCCCAGTCACAGAACTCTGGGAAGGCGTAGAGGACTTCCAGTTTTAACTGCTCCGTACCACCCCTGCCATCCCCTCCTCCACCCTCCGTGATTCTGACGAAGTTATCTGCATGTCTGACTTTGAGAGATGTAGCTCTGATGGAAAGCCCACAGTATTTGCATATTTGTCTGTGACTTTTTCCCTTCTGTTTGAGCTTTTAAAATCAGAATTGACACATACTATTCAGGAAGATAAGCTCAGGAAATACTTTCTAATAAAATCTTTATGTACAGGCCTTCATATACAAATAGCAATAGCCAGTCTTCAGCTGGCATTCGAGGAACATAGACAACAAATACAATAAATCCCTGAGAAATAGAGGTGGATTTGAAAACTAAAATCACGAAGAAAAAAATAGCATTTTTAAAAGTAAAAAAAAAAAATAATAATTGGTGAAATAAAATCACTGCGTGGACTGAGTAGCAGGAAAAAAAAAAACAAACGGCTGATAATCGGATTAGTGAACTAGAGTTTCCCAGAACACAATGTAAAAGAACAGATTGATCTAAGCCGTACCCACAAGTTCCATTGGAATAGGAGTGCCTAGAAGATGAGGACATTATGAAGGGAATATCAAAGAAGCGACAGGAGACAATTTCCCACATGTAAAGAAAGACACTGGTCTTAAAAACGACGTGTTCACTGTGAAGGACCAGTGAAATTTTAGAACATGAGGGCCAAAATCCTGAATGCTTTCAGAGAAAAGAGTTTGCCACAAATAGATTATCAGATTAGCATCAGACTTCTCATTTGTAACATGGAATGCTAAAAACAGTAGAGCACTGACCTCAAAATGCAAAAATGGTCTTGAGAATTCTGTTAACCAGCCAAATACTCTCAGACTCTAAGAGCAACATACAGATGTTTTTCAGACAAGCAAAGAATCAAAAGTTGAATACCTATGAACACTTTTGAATAATAAATTGGAAACACAAGAAAATGAAAAATTAACCTGAAAATATTTGTATGGAATTCAGCACCTAGGTACGAGCAGTTTTTATCTATAAAATTTTACTTAAATTGAAAAACACCCTTCAAAGAAAGCAAAAACTAAATTATCCATTATTATTTAGAAGGAATAAAAATGAGATAGGGTCTAATCAAATTTAATCCTAGTATCACTATACTATTTCCATTGAAACATACATTTTAAACATCCTATTAAGCAACTTGAAAGTGACCTGTTACTACATTTACTGTCAATTATACTGGTGCCCATACTGCAGTGTGACCAGCCCTGGCTAGTAGATAGTGTTGGAATTGAGATATTATTGGAACAAGTCTTTTTAAAAAGTCTTCTACTAAAGGTACCTGGATTCAGGGTCACCATATACAAAATCAATAGCTTTCCTCCAAATCAAAAGTGAATAGTTTGGTAGCATATCCCATGTATATTTTCTAACAGTTCCAATTAGTGTTTTATAATATCAGCAGAACCTGCAATGTGGTAAATGAGAGAACATAAAAGAGGTATTTTACACTTGTTCCTGAGTGAATATCCTTTCCTCTCCACCTCACCCCCAACAGAATTTCAGTTCTTGGAGGAATCTTTGTGAGCTTAAGTGAAAATAATTCTAAAAATTCATATGGAAGGGAAATCTTAAATTGTGGAGAGAAAGGCTGACATACTGTCAGGTTTGCCCTACTGATATCCAGCGATACTATAAGGCTGCAATATCTGACAGTCTAGCAACGGTAGCTGTAGAGGTTTGGAAGTTTAGTATGTTGCAGAGTTACAAATAAGTGAGCAGACTAGGGTGCACTAGTCTGGACAGCCAATTCAGATAGTGGTGTTCAGTGAGATTTGGATTTAAGGAGTATTTAAAAATATATGTATATTTTGCAAATACATACATATATATATATATGAATAGTTTTATGTGTTTGACTACATCAAAATTTAACAAATTTCCATTCGATGAACTATTTATATTCAAATCTTAACGATTCTCAGAGAAGGCAATAGTACCCCACTCCAGTACTCTTGCCTGGAAAATCCCATGGACACAGGAGCCTGGTAGGCTGCAGTCCATGGGGTCGCTAAGAGTCAGACACGACTGAGCGACTTCACTTTCACTCTTCACTTTTATGCATTGGAGAAGGAAATGGCAACCCACTCCAGTGTTCTTTCCTTGAGAGTCCCAGGGATGGGGGAGCCTGGTGGGCTGCTGTCTATGGGGTCACACAGAGTTGGACACGACAAGTGATTTAGCAGCAGCAGTAATAATTCTATTTTCTAATGGACTTTTAAGATTTTGGGGTAGGAAAAAAAATGCTTTCTGTTATTACTTGTTCTTAAAGAATTTTGTTTCTTAATCTCCATCTTACAGATCAAGGTGTGGCCAAGCCAGTTTTTAATTTCTTGAACAGCAGTTCCTCTAATTCAAGTGCACCAGCCACTTCAGTTGGTGGTGGCATATTTGGTAGTTGCACCTCATCCTCCAGCGCACCTGTGGCTGCCTTTGTGTTTGGACAGGCCAGCAATCCCGTGAGCAGCTCTGCCTTTGGAAACGCTGCCGAGTCTAGTACATCTCAGTCTTTGCTGTTTTCTCAAGAGAGCAAACCAGCAACCACATCAAGCACGGGTACAGCTGTCACCCCATTTGTCTTCGGTACAGGAGCCAGCAGTAATAACACTGCAACCTCTGGCTTCAACTTTGGAGCTACAACCACATCTAGCTCTGCAGGTATGTTTTAAAAAGACAAATACATGTTGTAGTTGAATTGGCTTTCATTATAAGTAGATGAACTCTTAGCATATAATATCATAAGAAAGCATGGCTGCATTTAGGTCATCTCTAGCTGGGATGTTGTAATTACTCAATGTGGAATGAAGTACATTTTGAGTTTAATGTAATTCCAGACCACAGCCTTGTCTAACTCAGTGAAACTAAGCCATGCCTGGAGGGCCACCCAGGATGGGCAGGTTGTGGTGGAGAGGTCTGACACAGTGTGGTCCACTGGAGAAGGGAATGGGGAATGGCAAACCACTTCAGTATTCTTGCCTTGAGAACCCCATGAACAGTATGAAAAGGCAAAATGATAGGATACTGAAAGGGGAACTCCCCGGGTCGGTAGGTGCCCAGTATGCTACTGGAGATCAGTGGAGAAATAACTCCAGAAAGAATGAAGGGATGGAGCCAAAGCAAAAACAATACCCAGCTGTGGATGTGACTGGTGATAGAAGCAAGGTCCAATGCTGTAAAGAGCAATATTGCATAGGAACCTGGAGTGTCAGATCCATGAATCAAGGCAAACTGAAAGTGGTCAAACAGGAAATGGCAAGAGTGAACATCTACATTCTAGGCAGTGAACTAAAATGGACTGGAATGGCTGAATTTAACTCAGATGAGCGTTATATCTACTACTGCGGGCAGGAATCCCTTAGAAGAAATGGAGTAGCCATCATGGTCAACCAAAGAGTCTGAGATGCAGTACTTGGATGCAGTCTGAAAAATGACAGAATGATCTCTGTTCGTTTCCGAGGCAAACCATTCAATATCATGGTGATCCAAGCCTTTGCCCCAAGCAGTAATGCTGAAGAAGCTGAAGTTGAACAGTTCTATGAAGACCTACAAGACCTTTTAGAACTAACACCCAAAAAAGATGTCCTTTTCATTATAGGGGACTGGAATGCAAAAGTAGGAAGTCAAGAAACACCTGGAGTAACAGGCAAATTTGGCCTTGGAGTACGAAATGAAGCAGGGCAAAGGCTAATAGAGTTTTGCCAAGAGAACGCACTGGTCATAGCAAACACCCTCTTGCAACAACACAAGAGAAGACTCTACACATGGACATCACCAGATGGTCAACACTGAAATCAGATTGATTATATTCTTTGCAGCCAAAGATGGAGAAGCTCTATACAGTCAGCAAAAACAAGACTGGGAACTGACTGGCTCAGATCATGAACTCCTTATTGCCAAATTCAGACTTAAATTGAAGAAAGTAGGGAAAACCACTAGACCATTCAGGTATGACCTAAATCAAATCCCTTATGATTATACAGTGAAAATGAGAAATAGATTTAAGGGACTAGATCTGATAGATTGCCTGTGAATTATGGATGGAGGTTCGTGACATTGTACAGGAGACAGGGATCAAGACCATCCTCATGGAAAAGAAATGCAAAAAAGCAAAATGGCTGTCTGGGGAGGTCTTACAAATAGCTGTGAAAAGAAGAGAAGTGAAAAGCAAAGGAGAAAAGGAAAGATATTCCCATCTGAATGCAGAGTTCCAAAGAATAGCAAGGAGAGAGAAGAAAGGCTTCCTCAGCGAACAATGCAAAGAAATAGAGGAAAACAACAGAATGGGAAAGACTAGGGATCTCTTCAAGAAAATCAGAGATACCAAGGGAACATTCCATGCAAATATGGGCTCGATAAAGGACAGAAATGGTATGGACCTAACAGAAGCACAAGATATTAAGAAGAGGTGGCAAGAATACACAGGAGAACTACAAAAAAGAGCTTCACGACCCAGATAATCATGATGGTGTGATCACTGACCTAGAGCCAGACATCCTGGAATGTGAAGTCAAGTGGGCCTTAGAAAGCATCACTATGAACAAAGCTAGTGGAGGTGATGGAATTCCATTTGAGCTATTTCAAATCCTGAAAGATAATGCTTTGAAAGTGCTACGCTGAATATGCCAGCAAATTTGGAAAACTCAGCAGTGGCCACAGGACTGGAAAAGGTCAGTTTTCATTCCAATCCCAAAGAAAAGCAATTCCAAAGAATGCTCAGACTACTGCACAGTTGCACTCATCTCACATGCTAGTAAAGTGATGCTCAAAATTCTCCAAGCCAGGCTTCAGCAATACGTGAACCGTGAACTTCCAGATGTTCAAGCTGGTTTTAGAAAAGGCAGAGAAACCAGAGATCAAATTGCCAACATCTGCTGGATCATGGAAAGAGCAAGAGAGTTCCAGAAAAACATCTATTTCTGCTTTATTGACTATGCCAAAGCCTTTGACTGTGTGGATCACAATAAACTGTGGAAAATTCTGCAAGAGATGAGCATACCAGACCACCTGATCTGCCTCTTGAGAAATTTGTATGCAGGTCAGGAAGCAACAGTTAGAACTGGACATGGAACAACAGACTGGTTCCAAATAGGAAAAGGAGTACGTCAAGGCTGTATATTGTCACCTACCTTATTTAACTTCTGTGCAGAGTACATCATGAGAAACGCTGGGCTGGAAGAAGCACAAGCTGGAATCAAGATTGCTGGCAGAAATATCAATAACCTCGGATATGCAGATGACACCACCCTTACGGCAGAAAGTGAAGAGGAACTCAAAAGCCTCTTGATGAAAGTGAAAGAGGAGAGTGAAAAAGTTGGCTTAAAGCTCAACGTTCAGAAAACGAAGATCATGGCATCCGGTCCCATCACTTCATGGGAAATAGATGGGGAAAGAGTGGGAACAGTGTCAGACTATATTTTTCTGGGCTCCAAAATCACTGCAGATGGTGACTACAGCCATGAAATTAAAAGACACTTACTCCTTGGAAGGAAAGTTATGATCAACCTAGATAGCATATTCAAAAGCAGAGACATTACTCTGCCAACAAAGGTCTGTCTAGTCAAGGCTATGGTTTTTCCAGTGGTCATATATGAATGTGAGAGTTGGACTGTGAAGAGAGCTGAGCACCGAAGAATTGTTGCTTTTGAACTGTGGTGTTGGACTGCAAGGAGGTCCAACCAATCCATTCTAAAGGCGATCAGTTCTGGGTGTTCATTGGAAGGACTGATGCTGAAGCTGAAACTTCAGTACTTTGGCCACCTCATGTGAAGAGTTGACTCATTGGAAAAGACTGATGCTGGGAGGGATTGCGGGCAGGAGGAGAAGGGAACGACGGAGGATGAGATGGCTGGATGGCATCACCGACTCAATGTACCTGAGTTTGGGTGAACTCCGGGAGTTGGTGATGGACAGGGAAGCCTGGCGTGCTGCGATTCATGGGGTCGCAAGGTTTCAGACACAACTGAGCTAGTGAACTGAACAAAACTCTTGGAAGCGATTTTCTCATCTCATTAGGAGTGTAATCTTTAGTTTGTTCAACTTTTTTTTTTTTTAATGTTGTAAATAACCAGACACTGAAGATTATTTTATTAGACGTTAGTCCTCTTCATGCAGTGGATGCATGATCACATAATAGTCAGTACTTGCACTATGTTGCTTTTCTGATAGGAGATCAGTAGTTTTGGCTGCAAGATAGGAATCTTGTTAATTGAAGTTTTTTTAATGGATTCTTATGGTTTTACTAAATAATGGTAGCAAGCATTGTATTTTCTTCATCAGTAATTCAAAACTTGTCCTGATAAGATCTGCTCAGCAAGGTAAGAGTCTGCAGAGAATCTTGATATGTGCATTTCAGTTTACAAAGATCTCTTGAGGATTGTCTCCTGTTCAGCCATCCGTGCTGATTGAAGTGTCTCTGGGTCTCTAGGATCCTCCTTTGTGTTTGGCACTGGAGCTTCAGCACCTTCTGCCAGCCCAGCGTTTGGTGCTAACCAGACCCCAACATTTGGACAAAGTCAAGGTGCCAGCCAGCCTAACCCCCCAGGTTTTGGATCTATATCATCTTCAGGGGCATTATTTTCTGCTGGTTCTCAGCCTGCACCACCTACTTTTGGGACAGTGTCAAGCAGTGGACAGCCTCCTGTGTTTGGACAGCAGCCTGGTCAGTCTGCATTTGGCTCTGGGACAGCTCCTAATCCCAGTAAGTATGTAGTAATGGTGTAGTTTGTATCCCTATTGGAGTTTTGTATGTCTTCAGTACAATTTTTTTTCTTTGAATTTTGAAACCATGCATGTCTCTTTTCTTCAGTCTCTTGTACTTGGCAGAATAGAGACGTGTATGTTTAGTTTTACCTATAAACATCATTCCCAACTCTTTTCCCAACACAGTTAAGCACTCTCTTTTGTTTTGTTTTGTTTTTTTAAACAAGGCAGGTGCAGTTTTTAAATAACTTCCTGGTTTATTGTGTACTCGTGTATTCGTTCATTTGTTTGGCTGTGCCGCATCTGGGCTGCGCTCAGGCTTTCTCCAGTTGCAGCGAACAGAGGCTGCTCTGCAGTGCACGGCCTTCCCACCGCAGTGGCTTCTGGCGCTGTGGAGCACAGGCTCTAGAGTGCGGGCTTGTTCCATGGCACATGGTAACTTCCCGGACCAGGGATTGTGTCCCCTGCATTGGCAGGTGGAGTCTGAACCACTGGACCGTCCGTATCCTGTTGATGAAAGTTTGAGTTGTTCTTAGCTGTCAGGACATGCAGCTCTGCATGCATCTTAGTGCATCACAAATCATGCACACTCTGATGGGTGGTGCCAGTCACATCCTTCCAGCATTAAATGAACATCCTCATATTTGGATGCTACTTGATTTCATTTTTTGTGAATTCTTTTTGTAATTTTTTTGGGGCCCTTATACTAATTGGTTGTTTTGCTTTACTTATTGATTTGTAGAAATTCTTCATGTATTTTGAATGTTAGTATTTTGTTAGTACATGTAGCAAAATTTCTCCTGTTCTGGACACATGATAATCATATTAATCAGGATTTAATGATTCCCAACCCCCTAATACAAAATTGAAGAGTTTAGCTCTCTTTCACACAGCTAACAATGCCTTCAGTCCTAATAGAGTGATACTGTGTGGTTAGACCACTGTGCTAAATATGCAAACACTGTACGATGTACTGTGACTTTCTTTCCTAGACAACATTTTGTTTTTCCTAGCATCAGTGATTTCTTCTCATGGTTAATATTTTCTTCTCCCATTTGTATATAACTATTTTCAGTTTTTTCAAATACTTTGGCTATTTCTCAGTATCTGAAATTTTACCACATAATTTTTTAAAGTTTTTTATTGGCTTTTATTTTTGCTTTTGTATTGATCTCGTTGATGGGCAGTGTTACGTAGTGTACAACATAGTGATCCACAATTTTTAAAGGTTATACTCCATTGATGGTTACTGTAAAATACTGGCCACCTTCCCCATGTTGTATAATATATCCTTGTAGCTTACATTATACAGAATGGTTTGTACCCCTAACCTCTCCCCTGTCTTGCCTCTTACCCCTTTCTTCTCACCACTAACGACCAGAAGTTCTTTCTGTGTGTCTGTGAGTGTGTTGCCTTTTTGTTATATTCACTAGCTTGTTAGATTGTTCAGATTCCTCAGATAAATGATATCATACAAGTATTTGTCTTTCTCTGACTTATTTCACTTTGCATACTTCTTTCGAGCCCCTACGTGTTGTTGTAAATAGCAAAATTTCATTCTTTTTGTGTGTATGGTGGGATACTACTCGGCCCCGAAAAAGCACACACGCATACACACTGCTGCTGCTAAGTCGCTTCAGTCGTGTCTGACTCTGTGCGACCCCATAGACAGCAGCCCACCAGGCTCCCCGTCCCTGGGATTCTCCAGGCAAGAACACTGGGGTGCGTTGCTATTTTCTTCTCCAACACATACACACTGCATCTTCTTTATTCATTCATTTGTTGAGGAACACTTGGGTTGTTTCCTTATCTTGCTATAAACATTGATTGGGATGCGTGTATTGTTTGGAATTAATGTTTTGGATTTTTTTTTTTTTTTTTTCAGATATGTACCCCGGAGTGAGATTGCTGGGTCATATGCTAGCTCTATTTTTAGTTTTTTGAGAAGCTGCCTGTTTTGCAGTAATTAGTGGCTGCACCAGTTTACATTCCCACTGACAGTGTGTGGGGGTTCTCTCTTCTCAACATCCATGCCAGCTTTTGGTATTTGTGTTCTTTTTGATGGTAGCTATTCTTACAGGTGTAAGGTGATACCTCATTGTGGTTTTAATTTGCATTCCTCTGATGTTCAGCATCTTTTCATGTTCCTGTTGACCATCTGGGTACCTTCTTCAGAAAAAAATGTTTATTCAAGTTTCTGCTCAGTTTTTGTTGGATTGTTTGTTTTATTGATGTTATGTGAGCTGTTATATGTTTTGGATATTAACCCCTTGTTTATCATATCATTAGCAAATGTTTTCTCCCATTTTGATAGTCTCCTTTGTTGTGCAAAAGCGCTGAAGTCTAATTAGGTTCCATTTGTTTGTTTTTGCTTTAGGAGACTGATCCAGAAAAATATTGCTACAATTTATGTCAGAGTTTTCTGCCTTTGTTTTCTTCAAGTTTTATGGTTTCTGGTCTTACATTTAGGTCTTATGTTTTTGTATATGGTGTGAGAAAACATGCTGATTTCACGTTTTTACGTGTAGCTATATGATTTTCCCAGCAGCACTTACTGGGGTGACATTCTTTTCTCCATTACGTATTCCCACCTCATGTGTCGTATACTGCTGACCACTAGTGTGTGGGCTCGTTTCTGGGCTCTGTTGTGTTCCTTTGGTCTGTGTGTCTGTTTTTGTACCTCTAGTGTGCCGTTTTGATGACTGTGGTTTTCTAGTGTGGTCTGAAGCCAGGATGCGTGACTGCTGCAGCTCTGTTCTTTTCTCAAGGTGGTTTTGGCCATGTGGGTCTTTTGTGTTTCCGTACAAATTTAAAAATTTGCCAGGGATTCCCTGGCAGTCCAATGGCTAAGGCTTCACTTTCCAGTGCAGCAGGCGTGGGTTTGATCCCTGGTTGGGGAGCTTAAATCCCATGTGCCTTGCAGCCAAAAAACAAAGCATTAAAAAAAGAAAAAGCAGTAGCAATATTGCAACAAATTTGATAGAAACTTTAAAAATGGTCCATATTAAAAAAAATCTTAAAAATATTAGTTCTGTGAATAATGTTGTGGGTATGGGTATTTTGATAGGGGTTGCATTGAATCTATAGATTGCTGTGTGTAGTATGGCCCTTTTAACAATATTAGTTTTTCCAGTCCACAAACTTAGTATATCTTTCCCTCCGTGTTGTCTGCAGTTTCTTTCATCGATATCTTATGGTTTTGTGAGTACAGATGTTTTCCCTCCTTAGGTAGGTTTATTCTTAGGTATTTTACTCTTTTTGATGTGATGATGAATGGGATTGTTTCCTTAATTTCTCTTTCTGATAGTTCATTGTTAGTGTATAGAAATGCAGTAGATTTCTGTATGTTAATTTTGACTGTGCAGCTTTACTTAATTCATTGATGAGCTCTAGTAGTTTCCCGGTGGTGTCTTTAGGGTTTTCTCTGTATAGTATGTCATCTGCAAACTGACAGTTTCACTTCTTCCTTTATAATTTGGATTCCTTTTATTTCCTTTTCTTCTCTGATTGACTTCCAAAACTATGTTGAATAAAAGTGGTGAGAGCGGGCATCCTTGTCCTGTTCCTGATCTTAGAGGAAATACTTCCTGTTTAATATGTTCACAATGGGCTTGTCAAAATGGCCTTTATTTTGTCAAGGTATGTTCCATCTATGCCCACTTTCTGGAGTTTTTAACATAAATGGATGTTGAATTTTGTCAAAAATATTTTCTATTGAGATGATCATGTTGTTTTATTCTTCAGTCTTTGGTGTGTATCACATTGGTCTGTGGATATTGAACAGTTATTGCATCTCTGGGTATCATGGTATATATTTCTTTTAATGTATTGTTGGATTCAGTTTGCTAATACTTCGTTGAGGATTTTTGCATTGATGTTCATCATTGATACTGGCTTGTAATTCTCTTTTCCTGTAATATCTTTGTCTGATTTTGGTGTCAAGGTGATGCTAGTCACCATTCTAATGACCATTCTAATGGAGTTCCCTTTAGCTTCCTCTTAAAGGAATCTGTTTCCTGAGTGTCATGTGTTTTTCCTCCTTATGCCCTTGTTTTGGGAGAATACATTTTCCCATGATTTCTTAAGGACACAGGGAAGAAAAGTTTGAGACCTTATATTTCTGGAAAGATCTTTATTCTGCCCCCATGTTGGGTAAGATTTTGGTTGAATATATATTTAGAATGGAAATCACTTTTTTTTTTTTTTTTTAATGATTTTGAGGGCATTTTCCCATTGTGGATGTTCTAGCTCCCAGAATTAGTTGCTCTTGAAGTATCTTTATTTTTGCTTTTGATCTGTTTTTCTTTCTGGAGTATCATTATTTTTTTTGCCTCCAGTGTTCTGCTTATGAGGGTGTTCCTTGGTCTGAATCCATTTTTATCCTTGGATAATGTTGGGAAGGCAGTGTGTCCTATTTATTATAAATTTCTTTCATGGGAATTTTCTTGAATTATTTCTTGGGAGATTTTGCGCCTCATTCTTTTTTATCTTCCGTTTTTTCTCTTTTTCTCCCACTTTTTGTTATGTTTCCTGGGAAGATTTTCTCAATTTTATCTTGAAACACACCTGTTGCGATTTTACTTCTGCATGTATTGCTTATTTTCTTAATGGAAATTGTTCCGTCGATGTTCTTTTTTATATCCTTCTGCTTTTGTTTTATATGTGTTATCTGTTGATCTCTTGAGGATATTAACAATGAGTTTTTGTTTTGTTTTTCCATTTGATAGTTTTTGCTTTGTTTTCTCCAAATTGCTTTTCTTTATTATTGCTTCAGTCTTAGTGTTTCTTATGAAATATTTTCCTCAGATGTCTGGTGCTTCTTGCCTCTTACTCATAGTGTTTAGGTTTTGTTTTTTTTAATTGTAGTGAGAATGTTTAACATGAGTTGTGTCTGCTCATCAGCAAAGGCACAGGTATTGGTGACTGTAGGCACAGAGTTCTAGAACCTGAGCGTCTTGTGTAACTGACCCTGGGCACCTGCTCTGAACAGCACCGCCTCGTTCTCCCCGCCCCTACGTCTCCCTGCAGCCCCCGTTCTCTCAGCTTGTGTGAATTTGGTTATTTCAGATTCCTCATAGAAGTGAACTCATGCATTATTTCACTTAGGTCCTCCACATGTCTCCATGTTTTTTTCAAATTGCAAGATTAATATTCCATTTTTTGTGGACACGTCATTTCCTTTATCTGTGCGTCTGTCTGGGGATATTTGGGTTGTTTCTACTTAGGTTATTGTGAATAATACTGCAGTGAATAAGAGTCCAGATATCTTTTTGAGATCCTGGTTTCAAGTCTTTTGGGTAAATACCTAGAATGGGATTGCTAGATCGTATGGTAGTTTTCTCTTTAACTTTTTGAGAAGCTTTCATACTGTTTTCTTTAGTGGCTGTGGCAATTTACATTTCCACCAACGGTTCACAAGAGTTCACTTTTCTCCACATCCTTGCCAACACTTGCTATTTTATCACTAGCCGTTCTGAGAGAGGATAGCTCCTAGTGGATTTGATTTGCATTCCCTCTGATGATTGGTGAGGTCGAGCATCCTTATTATATATACCCATGTGTTGTCTTTGGAGAAATGTCTGTTCAGGTTCTTTGCCCATTGGGCAAAGGGTTTAATTTTAATATCATTGTAGGTTTATCTAACTGGCTTGTCCTCTTGCCAAGAGCTGAATGTTAGTATGTTTCGGTTTCTCCTTTTGGACTGTCACATTCCCCAGAGAAGATTCTTCAAGTCTCCTGTCTGAAGGGCATAAACACTCGTTGCCTGTGTTTTGGGAGCTGAGTCAGGGCAGAAGGCTGCAGTTCTCAGTATTCTTTGTACTCGGCCTACTGCTAGTCCTTCTATCTGCAGTAGGTATCCTTGCCTCTGTGTGTGATGCGCCGGTCCAGAGGCCTCTCCAGAGACTGGAAGTCTGTACCTCTGCTAGGTAGAGGAGGAGCGTTCTCATCCTGCTTGCTGGGGAGGGGTTGATCTGGGTATCTGCTTCTTAAACAGTTACTCGACCATCCTGCCTTGTTTTTTTTCCAGTCTTCGTTAGCACTTCCAGAAGTCCCTGCACCTAAAACCCTGTGGGCATGGTTGGTGTAAATGGAATGCCCTCTGTGCTTTCTCTTGCTACCAGTTTAGTATTTGGCTCCAGCTTCTAAATTTTGTTCTGTCATCTCTTTCTCTCCCTATCTTTGTAAAATTCCCCTTCCTGTGATTTTAACATAATTTTTGAAAAAGGTAGAGCTCAATATGTTGATTCCACAATCTCAGTCAGAAGTCCACTCGGCCCTTTTTCCCCTTGGTCATGGGTGAGTTGGGTCACTTGTTGGAGGGTGTCAGATGTATATTTTGTTTACAGAGAAATTAATTTTCTTTAAGTAACCATAGGAGAACTTAACCCTTCACGTTTTTGTATGTAAAAGTCAGAGTCATGACTAGAAAACGGTCGTTTTTACCTTATGAGGTTTTTCTGCTTCGACCGTTTTAGGCTCCGTTTTCCAGTTTGGCAGCAGCACTGCGACCAACTTCAACTTCACCAACAGCAGTCCGTCAGGCGTGTTCACATTCGGTGCAAGTCCCAGCACACCCGCGGCCTCCTCCCAGCCCTCTGGCTCAGGGGGCTTTCAGTTTAGCCAGTCTTCAGCAGCGTTTACTGTGGGGTAAGAGAACTTTCTGTTGAGATGTGTGCATGTGTGTGTGTTTAGAATCACCAAGGTCAGTATAGTTGAGGTAAAATCGAGTATGTTCTCCACCAATTCACCGTATTACAGTTTTGGAGGATCATAACCCAAGAAGAGCATGGGGGTGTGTGTGTGTGTGCACGCGCGTGTGTAGGTATGGGTGTAACAGAGTGTGCTTCCTTTAACACTGTCTCCCCACCCCCCATCAGCAGTCACACAGTGTTATGATTGTGAGATTTTATGTGAGCATCATGTCACGTTACAGAGTTTTTATTTTTCGCAGGTCAAATGGGAAAAACATGTTCTCTTCTTCTGGACCTTCGGTTTCTGGTCGAAAGATAAAGACTGCTGTTAGACGCAAGAAATAAAGGTCATGATGTGTTACACACACTGTTTTAACAGCTGGCGCACTGCTCTCAGATACTGGATTGTACTATAATACTGGGTTATCTGAAGTCAGATCTGCCTAAGGACTTCTTTAATTTGGGAATTTTCCTCCTTTTTTCTTTATAGAAGCGCAACTTCACCTCTCCCACCCCCCTTTTTAAAAAGATAATAGCTAGACTGGTGACTGATTCTTCAGCAAAATTATTTTATGATCCAGCAAATTATTCACTGATTGGCATAGGCTGGCAGAACCAGGAACCGAGCCTGCTCGGAGAGTGGCTTTGTGTAGAACCTCTTCGTCCGCACCACCGCGCGCGGATACGCGTTTATGGAGCGCGCTGCAGTTGTAACTATATCTGAGGAATTCTGTATAGACTAGAGAATGTTGAAATGAATGATTTCTATG
Source organism: Bos taurus (assembly GCF_002263795.3). Taxonomy (NCBI): domain Eukaryota; kingdom Metazoa; phylum Chordata; class Mammalia; order Artiodactyla; family Bovidae; genus Bos; species Bos taurus. The sequence continues at coordinate 39,826,712 of NC_037350.1, forward strand.
CTGAGTTTGTGCTGGTGTGTATGTGTGAAGTGAGTGAGTTGGGTGTATCGTGCACTAAAATTTTCTGATAGAGGAAGCCTGATTAAAGAACGGTCCATGCTAAGGACTTGTTAGATCTAGTTCGTTCTCCATTGAATAATTATATGCTATTTCTATATTGTCATTCTTCTATCACCTGTCTTGCCTTTTTCATTATTTTATTATGAAACTTGTGTAAATACAATCTTGTTTCTGTACTTTTTTGACATAACATAAATCTGTGAACTTGAAATTTTAATTTTGTGTTAGAAATTTTTTTTGTTGTTCGTTTAGTCTCGTCTCAGATTTTATTATGTAAATCCCATTATTCAAAGTTGCCTAAATCCATTTGGAAATCTTTAAAAAAAAAAAAAAATTGGGGATTCTTAAAGTGAGTTTATTGGCTTTTCTGATCCAGTTTTTGTTTGGACCAAAAACCAGTATTGTACAAAGTATTAAGCATATATTTTTATATTTACTGAAATGGACTGTGGTGACTTTGGATAATAAGGAAAAGTTTAATATTAAAGCCATGTTTATTACAGTATAATTAACATGTTAAACCATGGGATAAATGCCATCAATAAAAAATTATGAAATACTTTTTGCTCTAGTGTTAAATTATAGTGAAGGTAAAAGTGTTAGTGGAAGGGAATCTTTTTATAGAAGTTAACAGTGGTCAGTTAGAAGAGAAATTCCAAAGAATACATTTAAGGTGATTTGGACAGCTCCTATGTCTGAAGGTACGCTCGCTGCATTTTTGTCTGGTGCTAGGAATCACGCCTACTTTGCATATAAATTGATATACCTTTTTAAAGTAGAAAATAAATGGAAACAACCATTTCTGTTTGTACTTGTATCTTCCTTCATCGGTGACTAGACAATGTTTATTGATTGAATTTTTGGAGATACATACCTAAAGTAGCCCACAAAAACTTCAGTGGTCCTTTTGTGCGATTTCTTTTGGATTGTTTTACGGATTATTATTTTTTTTTAAGAAGTAGATTTGTTACGGCCCATAAAAGAGCTCTTGGGCAAGAGCATTTGACAACTTTATTCTTCAATTTGAACATATAATTTTATGGTGACTTTTATTTTTACTGAAGTTGTGGTTAGAGTCTAAAATCAGTACTTTAACATGTTTGAGCTTTTCTGTTTCCAGTGAAATGATTTCTGTTATGGAAATGTCTTAGGCCATCATCAAGTGCTAGCTTTGGAGTCGGAATTTTGTATTTATAATTCTCAACTTATTAAATAATAAATGTTTGACATGAACCTGTTTGGAGGGCAGAAGATGATGGTGAATACTAATGGAGTAAATTGGAAACGTGTGGGGTGTTAATGCTTAACTAAATTGCATGCTCGCTCAGTCTTAGTCATTGTTTTAAACCCATATGGATGGGGATATTAAGCTTTCTATTCTGGGAAAGATTTTTCATTAAAAATGTACTAGAAATATTTCATTTTATTAATTTTTTTTAAGCTAGTAACCAAAAACCAAACAGGGTGAGTTATCTTATAAAAATGAAGTCTCCTATGCCCCCAGAACTGAGATCTCTAGGGCTAGAGTTGTTGGGACTTGGGACTTGTTTTTTCATCTCTATTGCTTTAACTCTCAGGCTGCACGTGGCAGCTATAGAATACACTCCTGGTAGCAGTTCCAACCACAAATCTTTCCCTGCTGAAGCCCAGCCGACATCTCTCTTCATCAGATTGGTGCAGGCTGCAGACCCACTCCCTGTGGCTGTAATAGCAGCCTTGGGTTCCATACTCCATACACAGATGAAAGTCAAGTGCTGTTTGTGAAACATGGGGAAACGTTATGGAAAGAAAATAGCCCACTTTTCATGCTGGATCAATGAGGAACTGTTTTTAACCGAAAATAATCTGACGGTAAGAAAGCCATATGCAAAAAGATTGAATAATCAGGTATGTTTATATAATTCAGTTGATTTGCAAGAGTCAAGTTGTTCTCACTGAATGTATCAGTATGTTTGGTGGGGTGTGGCAAATGTATATTCTCAGACCTATGCACCAGAGATTCATGCACTCGCTCGGTTCAGATCATGTCCAAAAATCATTCAATAAGTGCCTGGAAGACTTGCAATGCCTGAGGTCCAGGCCTGCCACTTCTAAGGGGTAGGGTTTTTTTGTTTTTTGGTTTTAGTATTTTACAGTTTGAGGCGTTAAGAAAAAGTACAGTTCAGACAACTGAAGTTTAAGTCTTTAGCTAATATGTTATGAATTTCTAATTATTCATGTAATTAGGATTTTATTACTTGAGATAAAAGTGTTGGACTAATGTTAGCAATTTATAACCAGTCCATGAACTTCCTGGTTTAACCTGGGGAAGAACTTACGGTTTAATATTAGGGTGTCAGGTGCTGGCCCTGTCTAATGGAAACTGACAAACTTGGTATAGTAAAATCGAGAAAAATGGAATGTGTTGGGTCTAGCTACACAACAGCTTTATGTCAGAGCTTTCATTTCCTTTTCATGTGGGGCGACTTTTAGAGACATCTCTGACCTCCACTGTAGTTCAGAGTGGAGTGGCTGGGTGCCTAACAGCACACTGCCTACAGGACTCAGACCACACTGTAGTTTAACTCCATTTAAGTTTACCTTTTATTATCTTTTTCTTTCTTGAGGAACCTGTTTTGTATCCTGTCGATCTAGTTTTGTTGTAATTGTTTGAATAGGGAATGCTCCTAAGACCGGAATAAGATTAAATCGCCCGGCTCTTTGACTAGCTGTGACTGAATTCTTGTTCCTCATGTGTCATGTGGGTCTTTAATACCTTGCACGGTGGCTGGAATGGTTAACAGCTTTTACGGAATGGACAGGATTAGTTTAACATCAAAAGCTTAGTCATCTACAGCTAACTTGAGTGACTTGCTAAAAGAATATACCTCAAAGTGGATGATCTTTTTTTTTTTTGGATAGACTTCTATTTCTGAAAGCACTCATCTCTTGAAGGCAGAGAATGCTAGAGCAGCTGTATTTGGAAGCAAGAGATTCTAGAGCAAACCTCAAAGAAACAGGCAAAACACAAAGCATTGTTGACCAGGTATTTATTGAGACAGTACAAAGTGGTGGCATATAAATTATTAAAAATAGAATGCTGAATTTTTATTTAGTAGGCAGGCCATCAGATTACTGCTTGTGGGTCACACCATACTATAAATGAAACTGCAAGGAAGTACATATACAATTTGAGATGAATTTTACCCAGGCAAGTACATACTGATAAATTCTGGCCTTTGGCATAGAGGGGTGAGAAGTGGCAAGTAAGTGAAATACTTGCCAGATTTTAGGAATACTGCCATTATTTAGGAATATTTTTTAAAAGGAAGAATAGCCTATTTTCATAGAGATAAGTATAGAAGGAAAATATTTAATACCCATGCTCCCATCAAAAAGCCCTTTATCCCCAAGTAGCAACAATTTTTCAACTCCTGTCTTTGTTTTGCGGGAACTATTTATGTCTCCATGCACCCAAGCAAGTTACATAAGGGAAAAAGTCCTTTTTTAAGAGTTGAAACAATTTTTACTGTCATTTGAAACAAACATGAAGACTTTTATAAATTGAAACAAAACTCTGAAATATAATGCATTTTTTTTCAATCCTAAATATTTGGGGGGAGATGCGGTGACAATTTAGGTAGAAAGCATTAGCTTCTGAACAAGTGCCATATGAGTATCGCAGCAAGTACTGGCCTTCTCTCTAGTCACAGATTTAAAAGCACAGCTTGCTCGCCACCACTCACTCTCACTTGCCTCAGCCCAGCATACACTTAGTGTGTCTGACTTTTCTCAAGGTCCTGGGGCCACTCAGGCTGCTTTAGTTAATGGGTAGATTTTCTAGATGCCTAAATTATCTGCCTGTTTTGTGGTTTTATGTATGGTATGTTCATTGAAATCGTATTCTCAGCATGACTTCTAATTTTTGTTCCTTTATTATCTTGTAAAAGTGATGAATAATATTTATACTATGAGACAGCTTTCTTTTTGCCTTTTTAGGCTGTGGAGCTTCAGTATGAGGCTGTACACAGAAAAGTCAGCATTTCTAAAAATGAAATATAATAAAGTATACAGAAAATAAAGAGGGCTCCACCCCAAAAAACCTTCCCTATTTTGTCATTTATTTCCCCTCAAATTTGGGAATCCAAAATCTCCCTAAGTGCTACATTCATAATCAGACTTGGGTTTTCATGTAAAGGCAGACAGAGTAATAATAATGTTTATTTTATAGGGCTACATAGTTTAACTTGAATCCTAAGATAGCTCTCAATGCATCTACATAGATATTAATCTGAATCACTTGTGTATAGCAGATGTGCAATATTTTAATGTATAAATCAAACTGGGTATTTACTTTTGTTTCACTGTATAAGTAAAAATAGCCCAGGTAGTTAACCATCCAATTATCTTAGAGGAAAGTATACATTAAAGATAAATTCCACAGCGATATGTAAGAGTACATTTCAACTTGAATTCCCAATCCAGGGCAAAGAGGTGTGTATATGTCAATAAAGTATACACTACTAATCAGTTAAGTATGTAACCATTTATGTAACATTTCCTAATAATCTACTCTGAAAAAGTTAGTGGATGGTTTTGGTTTGTTTACTGCGAAGGGCCGTAACACTTTATCTTCCCAGAAACGACAAGTGAATGATCTGTTCAGTATCTTAACACATTTAACTAACAGGCTTTCTGTGATGTTTTTCAAAATAATTTTATATTAAATCCATGGTTTATGAAATTTTACAATCAAAAGTATTAAGGACATTGTTAAGGTTTCTATAAACTGAAAATACATTTTAAATGTCAAAAAGACCCACTTTAAAAACTGATACAGTAATATAGCAATGTATTTATTATGACCAAAATAAAGCCTAGATTGATCCTGTAAGCACCTGAGATATGAACTGTTCAGTACAGCTTAGTGTTTTGGGGGGAGAAAATAGAGCAAATGCAGAAAATGCCTAAGAAAACTTTTAGTTTAGCTATATCTCAACACAGCTAACTGGGCCATCTAACAAAAGCACACACACACACACAATTCAGCGACAGAATAAAATAGCAACACACACAGTATTACACATTTCCCTCAAAACATCATCCCTGACAGACTCCAAATGAGCTGGCGGCCTCAGAGCCAAAGAACTTCGAACACTGTCTGGACATGCTGCTCTTCCTTGCTAGAGAACAGTCCCTAAAGGGAAAATTGCTAAGTATCTCATAGGCTACTATTTATTTAATCATGAAATGCTAGGATGACTGAACTCCTTGATGTTTCAAAAGTTATGGAGTATAATAAAACTAAAACTAGTATGTGAATATCCTGTATATAAAGAGAAGGTATACTCAGAACACTGAAAAGCACTAATACTTCATGCTGCGCACATACTGGGAATATTGTTTTAGAGTAAATATGCCACAGTTTGATGGAACTAATTTCCCCCCACATATTTATAGTTTGATTTAGGGCACAGAAAACATCTGCACATGAATTTCAATTTACAGTGAAAATTTACCCCCCCACACACACACATAACACCCCACCCCATTTAAAGCAATCACTAACTTACCTTTTTCTTAAAAAAAAAAAAAAAAAAAAGCAATATGACTTAATACTTTTTCATCATGCAATACTTATCCTGAAATACATGTGTAGGCATTAAGAATAGCTGTGAAGTCATCACTCCTGCGGTAAACTGCAGTACAGGTGTTAACATTTCAGATCAGGGAACTGCTTGGCTGGCCTCAACCTTCCCCTTGTAGTTAACTCACCACCCCCTGGGATGGGAGCTAAGTGGATTATAAAGTGTGTGTCCCCACTCCCTCCCCACAAAAAGCAAAGACGAACATTTCCTCAAGACGTGTTAACTAAAAGAATAATGTGTTTACAAAACACAACTGGACGTTTTCCATCATTTTGGGATAAACCAAAATAACTTTTTAAAGTTTCATTTGGAGATTTCAAAGCTGAAAGTGCATTCAGCAAATTCTAACACCTTAGATGTATATACTGTCTGTTGATGATGACACCACTTGCCTTCTGTTCGATATACAAATTTTAACACTTGGACTCAACAGGTTTTTCTTCTGGAAAAGTTCTTTGGCATTCAGGTAACATCAATACTTTGAGCACAGTCACCTGCATCACACTGGATCGACTGCTTTAATTTCTAAATGAATTAAGGTAACCCAGGGACACTGATGGCCTTGACACATAATTTAGTCTTGTCATTATTCCAGAGAATATGGAATTCATGGCTTTTTGGGGCATCATCTGACCCCATTTCTTTTTACTACAATGGTTCCTGCTACAATGTCATAGGCTGTTCGATTATGCTGAAAAAACAGCAGTGTGATGAAAGCAGGGAAAAAAGAAGCAATAGAAAAATTCTTGATCAAAGCTCGTATAGCGGACCTAAAGAAATGGAAAAAAAAAGTTATATACCAACTACATATAGATTAGTAGACTATCAAGCTCAAAATGTATTTAAAACATTCAAAGTACAATTGAGAGTTTTAACCTTTTGTATCTAAATTACTTTCAAGTAGCATTATATTGGAGAAGGAAATGGCAACCCACGCCAGTATTCTTGCCTGGAGAATCCCAGGGACGGAGGAGCCTAGTGGGCTGCCGTCTACAGGGTCGCACAGAGTCGGACACAACTAAAGTGACTTAGCAGCAGCAGCAGCATTATATTATGATCAAACCACCTGGGCCAGTTCTAAAGACTTCATAACATAAAATTAGACTTTAGAACTTTCACGTGAAAAGCAATAATGTCTTAGAATGTGAGCTAAAAGCTTAGTATTTCCTAGTATTTTGCCAAAAGAACAGAGTAACTTCCCTTTACTTACCTTTTCTATGGTCACTCACTACTTTTAATATCTTTATTTTCTGTATGTTTTCACTGTCTTCTAAACTGAGTAGGTTTAGTACAGTACCATTTTCTACCTTCTGTGAAGAGCACCAGCATTTCAAATTACTGCTTTATCAGCTCTCTCTCTTTGCAGGGTCCTGTGGTTTATTTTTGGCTGTGCTGTGGGATCTTAGTCCCCTGACCAGGAATTCTACCTGCACCCACACCCTGCAGTGGAAGTGTGAAGTCTCAACCACTGGACCACCACAGAAGTCCCTGTCATCCTGTGATTAAGGAAAGCTTCAAAAAGCTTTCAACAGGAGCTTAGAATGGGGAATTATTCTAATTAGATTTTTGCCTTTTAGTGCACTGAACAGTTACAGAATAGCACAGCAGCTGAATGTGGGCTCTGAATCCAGACTGACTTGGTTTTAGGTTCACTTTCTACCATTAGTTGTGTCCAAACAGTGCCTGGTTTACAACGTGTTCAACAAATATTAGCCAACATTGATTCTCAGTAAAAGTAGTAGCCCAAGATTATTAGAATCACAAAAATAAGCAAATTTTGAAGATGTAAGCAAACCCCAGGCTTCTTCTAAAATCTCTTGTTTATATTTCTTTATATAACCATCTAACTCTGAATCATGCTGGCAGCAATTCCAGTCAGAAGCTTGTTTTGCTCAGCTAATTACCATCTACTCACCTCCACAACTTCTATTATCCACTTCCATTATCCATTATTCCACTATCTGTACACTACCCTAATGGCAGAAAGTGAAGACAAACTAAAAAGCCTCTTGATGAAAGTGAAAGAGAGTGAAAAATTTGGCTTAAAGCTTAACATTCAGAAAACTAAGATCATGGCATCTGGTTCCATCACTTCATGGGAAATAGATGTGGAAACAGTGTCAGACTTTATTTTGGGGGGCTCCAAAATCACTGCAGGTGGTGACTGCAGCCATGAAATCAAAAGATGCTTACTCCTTGGAAGGAAAGTTATGACCAACCTCAGTCCAGTTCAGTCGCTCAGTCATGTCCGACTCGGAAAAACCACAGCCTTGACTACCAGATCTCCTGACCGGCCTCTTGAGAAACCTATATGCAGGTCAGGAAGCAACAGAACTGGACATGGAACAACAGACTGGTTCCAAATAGGAAAAGGAATACGTCAAGGCTGTATATTGTCACCCTGCTTATTTAACATATGCAGAGTACATCATGAGAAATGCTGGGCTGGAAGAAGCACAAGCTGGAATCAAGATTGCTGGGAGAAATATCAATAACCTCAGACGACCAACCTAGATAGCATATTCAAAAGCAGGGATATTACTTTGCCAACAAAGGTCCTTCTAGTCAAGGCTATGGTTTTCCAGTGGTCATGTATGGATGTGAGAGTTGGACTGTGAAGAAAGCTGAGCACTGAAGAATTGATGCTTTTGAACTGTGGTGTTGGAGAAGACTCTTCAGAGTCCCTTGGACTGCAAGGAGATCAACCAGTCCATTCTAACGGAGACCAGTCCTGGGTGTTCACTGGAAGGACTGATGCTGAGGCTGAAACTCCAATACTTTGGCCACCTCACACGAAGAGTTGACTCACTGGAAAAAGACTCTGATGCTGGGAGGGATTGGGGGCAGGAGGAGAAGGGGATGACAGAGGATGAGATGGCTGGATGGCATCACCAACTCGATGCACATGAGTTTGGGTGAATTCTGGGAGTTGGTGATGGACAGGGAGGCCTGGCGTGCTGCAATTCATGGGGTGGCAAAGAGTCGGACATGACTGAGTGACTGAACTGACACCTTCCCCCAGCGCCAGATGCCAACAGCTAGCCATGAATACTGTGAGTATTACAACCTCTTTCACTTTAGAGCAGGAGCATGTCAAAACTCCTATTGCCTATTTAAGATGGGGGTACTGACAAGTGTTACCAGAAGGAAGCTTCAACGCAGAATAGTAACTAAACTCCATAACTACAGATCTAGAGAATATAAACAAAGCTAGGCCTGGAGCACTGATACAGACAGCACCACACCCCAATCCTCTCATTATTGTGGCCTCCAGTTCATAAAATGCTTACCCTTGAAGATGTGTATACTGAAAAGGAGTCAATAAATGTTACTGAAAAACATTCAAACTTTGTTTTAAACTTATTAAATGTAAGCCTATTATATGCCAAGAAAAACCAACATCCTAAAAGCACTTTTTTGTAAGTACCATCATTTGATAACGTTTAAGTACAGTAATTCATAAGTACGTAGTAGATTAAGAAAAGAACTTACGTTGTAATGCTAACATTTGAGGATGGAATCACTAAAACCCGACTCGGTGCAATAAGCACTGATGTATCACAGGTCACAACTCGAAGTCCTAGCAGGAACTTCCCTGGGGTAGCTCCACCTGCTCCCCAAATGCAAATTATCTAAGGAGAGAAGGATAATTGTAAAATAATTTACTGGCTCAACTATACCAATATTTTCCTGCCATATGATTCATGGTTTAACATTTTCAAGTTGGAAGAATTCCATAGAAATACTTAAAGTTTAATCTTTTAATGCATTTCTGCAGGTCTCTAACATCCTCAAGTACCACAAGATGTCTATTGCAGTTATTTCTCTATGAGCCATTATATTTTTTAGCAAGTTGGTTCTATGGAAAAACATTACATGTTCCACAACCAACTTAAAACATTTTTGGACAAATGACTGAAATGTATTACCAAGAAATTGTAAAATTTCTCTGCTCAGAAAATTTTAACTTGAAAAGGTACTATGTTAAAATTTAGAAAAAAAGACACCTGACAAATACAAGATTATAAATCTCTATTACAATATTTCTGTCTTGGGCTGATAATCTAAAATTATATTGTTAAATATTTGCTGAAGTCAGTGGCTTACCTCATAGAAACAAACTAATAACCTGTATATAAGTGCCACAACCATCATCTTCTGCAAGTCTTCCATTGATGTGTCTTCATCTATTTCTTCTATTATATAATGCATAGCAAACTTAGAGATATCCCTATAAAAAACAGTTTTGGGTTATAGAGAATGTGTTACCAGAGCAGTTGAACTGGTATTTTTTCATCAGTGTAAGCCATAAACTCTAATTGAAATCACAAACTAATGTTTTCTAATTATCTAGTTTCACAAAACATTATCTTATTCAACAAATAAGTAGCAGTACCATGAGTAAGCATTGTACTAGCTCTGGGGATAAAATGGCAAGTGAATGAAGTGGGCAAAGGGTAAAATAGAGAAGCACTGGGTACTTGGAAACACCTAACAGGAACACAACTTACTGGAGGCTTCGAAAAAATGACATTTAAGTTGAGATCTGAAGGGTGGAAAGAAGTTGGCCCCGCCTAAGGGAAACATATGCAAGAGCGGGACTAATGAGAGGAGGACTTGGAGAGTATGATGGCAGCTACAGGCATTTCTGTGTGGCTCAAGTATTGTGTGAGGAGAGAGTGAGTAGAAAATAAAGCATTCGTGCTCAGTCATGTGTGACTCTGACCCTTCAGACTGCAGCCCGCCCGGCTCCTCTGTCCATGGGATTTTTCAGGCAAGAATACTGGAGTGGGCTGCCATGTCCTCCTCCAGGGGATCTTCCCCACCCAGGGATGGAACCCGCATGTCCTGCATTACAGGCAGATTCTTTACTGCTGAGCCATCGGGGAAGGGAGTTTAACAAACAAGGGTATCTGTTAAAACATATGAAGACATTAAGACTTATGATGGCAATGAGAAACTACTGAACGATTTTAAGGCAGCAGAGTGGCAGAATCAGAATTTATGAGATTAGATGTAAGACAGGACATGGTAAACTGAGATATCGGTTAGAAGACTTGTTACAGTCCAAGCAAGTGATGATGTGACTGGGACTGCTAAGTCACTTCAGTCGTGTCCGACTCTGTGCGACCCCATAGACGGCAGCCCACCAGGCTCCCCCGTGCCTGGGATTCTCCAGGCAAGAACACTGGAGCGGGTTACCATTTCCTTCTCCAATGCGTGAAAGTGAAAAGTCAAAGTGAAGTTGCTCAGTCGTGTCCGACTCTTTGCAACCCCATGGACTGCAGCCAACCAGGCTCCTCCATCCGTGGGATTTTCCAGGCAAGAGTACTGGAGTGGGGTGCCATTGCCTTCTCCAGTGACTGGGACTAGGGAGAAGCAATAATGATGAAAACTGAAATTTTGACACAAACGAGTTGGTACTTGACTGGATGTGTAGGGACTAAGGGAGGGAGAGATATAATCATGGTAACCATTCAGGTTCCTGACAAAGGCCCTGAAATTGAACCACCAGGGTCTGAACTTAACTCTATTTTTGTAAATTTACCTTTGTAAATTCTGGGCTTAACCTTTTGTAAGTCTAAATTTCAATCTCTATAAAATGGAGGCATTAATCTCTACTTAATAGTGGTAGCAAGATTATGAATCCATACAGGGACCCCCCTTGTGTCCAGCGGAGCCCACGCTTTCCCTGGAGTCTGCCCTTTCACTGCAGGTGGTGCGGGTTACCCCACATGCTGTGTGGTGTGGCCAAAAAAAAATCCATACAAAGCCCAGCACGTAGAAAGTGCTTACCGAGTGATAACTGCTATTATGACTATTATTCTGAAAGAAAGACTATTCAAATAAATGGCTCACTTTGCAATTCATTTAGAACTTGCCTGATGTATATAGGCAGCCCCATTTGGAAATGGCATCTAGCTGATTATTAACAGTTTATGCCTTTGTCTTTAGGTACTCCGCTCTGAAAACAATTATAAGAGAAAAATTTGTACCTAGCCTAAGAAAATAGTGAATAAAATCAAAGCAGGGTTGGAGATAGCTTTTACCTACTTTTATAGGTGAAATTCTCCCCCATCTTGCAGAATTTATTGTTTCTCTCTTTTGTAGTTATTTCTTAAAACCAATAAGAAAGTAAACCTGACAAAGTTCCTATAAAGAAATTGTTGACCTTGGCAAACAAGTTATCCATACAATCACTGGCAAGCATGGAAAAAAACTTAAAACAAGACCTCTACACAGTAGATATTAAAACCTTTCTGCAAGTGGCCTTAACTTACTTTATTCCACTCAGGTGCATAATGCTTAAGACAATGGTCGCTTTTATAAAGAAGAGAATAAAGAAATCCACCATCTCTGCCATAAATCTGTGGGCCAAGGATGGAATAACATACTCTCTGCCTGTAAATTTAAAAAAAAAAAAAAAGTTAAGAAAACTAATCGTTCCCTTGGAACCCAAGCTAGGCAATGAATGGGGAATGTAAAGTCAAGGTACAACTTACTGATAAAAAATTTTTATAACCTTGAAACAATTGACTTCAATAGGGCATGTTATTAAAACACAGCAATGCTACTTCGTAACAATTTAAAGCTATTTTTACCCCCTTAATGTTTAAAAATTATTTCACAGGTAAATTTCATTATTTAAAGTACTCAGTACATTTCACCAGGGATTCAATCGAGAACCGGGGTAATTACAAGCCTATGACAGAAACTTAAACCCTGTGTGGCTCATCTTACCCCTATTCATTTGTCTCGTTTTCTATGTATTTAACAAATTCAGTGATTAATAAGCTGCCATCCTAAATTCTGGATCAAATTCAGGCAACTAGGTCTTGTCCCATATTACCTGAATAAAATAAAAATAAACTAAAAGGTGTCAATAATTCAAAACATTCTAATATCCATACAGAAGTAAAGAGACAATACAGACAATATACAGGATTAAGTCAAGGTTCATAATTGCATTTGAATTCATGAAAATCTCTAATATCCGTCAGTTCCATTGTCGCTAATTCATAAAAGTTACCATATAAACTATAAATCCATGTCTGGATTATTACCAGCATTACCGGCCAACACCTCCCCTCCCCACAAACCGGCTTTGCCATCTGAGAATTAAGCCCTGGGTCTCACTCCAGAAAGTGGAGAGCAAGGTAACAGCAAGTGGTTTGAGGAGCAAATATTTCTTTACATTTGGAAGCGACTAGTCCGGGGAGTAAGGGAATGGATCCGGAGCGCCAGGTCTAAAGGAAGAGGAAAGTAGGGCCTCGCCGGACACCCTGGGAACTGAGACGCGGAGAAACAACGGCGAATGGCAGCAGCGGCGACAAGCGCAGGGCAGAGCCTGCGGGCTCCCGCCCCCCACCTCCCACCCCAGCACGTGCCCCGAAGAGCCTCTCACCTGCCTGCCGCCCGGTGTCGCTCGGGGCTCGCGAAGCGGCTGCCGGTCCCACCCTCGTGGCCGCGGCTGCGCGGACCGGCGGCTGCAGGTGAGGGGCGCGGGCTGCCGGGCCGGCGACCGGAGCCGAGGTGGTGATGCCTGCGGACGCCCCCGGCTCGGGCCCGGCTGTCGCGGCGCTTAGGAAGTAGAAGGGGTTGTAATAGCCCAGCTGCAGGGGCGGCAGGGCGGCTGCCGGGGGAGCGGCGGCGGCTCCGGCAGCCGGGAGGTAGCTGGGCGCGGGCGGCTGGGGGCTGCAGTAGGCGGGGAAGGCGGCCAGGCCGCTGTGCCAGGTGAGGTAGCCGCAGTAGGACTGCCACAGCCACTCGTGCACCTGCCGGGAGTACTCTCGGGCGCTCAGCCGCGCCGGCTTCTCCGGCGGGGCCGCGGCCTCGGACGCCTCACAGCTTGCCGGCTCCTGCAGCCCCGCGCTGGAGCCAGAGTCGGAGCCGGAGGCCGCCTCCCCGCGATTCTCGGGCTCGCGCGGCGGCTCCGATTCCTCAACCGCGGCCGCGAGGCCCAAGGCTGGGGGCCGGCCCAGGGCCTGGGGTTCGGCCTGCGGGCAGTCCCGGGACAGTGGGGCGGCGGCGGCGGCGGCGGCGGCAGGAAGGCCTCTTAGGGAAGGAACGGACTCCTGGTTCCCTCCGCCGTCGTCCTGCCCGGGAGGGCGGCCTCTGGCTTCCTCTGGCCCCTCCGCCATCGTGGCCTCAGCGGCACCCTCGGCGGTCCTGTCACTGCGCCGTCTCCCTTCCCTACTGGCCCCTCCCCAACAGCCCGGTGGCCACCGCAGCAGCCGCAGGCGTCAACAATCCGCCACCGGAAGCGGAAACCCCGCCCCGTGGACGTCGCCGGGGCGGGGCGGAGCTAGGAGGCGGGGCGTGGGATGGTGCTTGGAGCCGCCGAGCCGGTTATGGTTATCGAGGCGCTTCTCAGCTGGGCGTCCTGGGATTATCGCTAGTTCCGCTCAACTATCACCCCTCCGCGCCCCCCACTCCCCCCCGCCCCCACACACACCTCTTGCGGATTTTAACGAAGTTGAAGGCCCAAGGCTTCTCCAGATAGTCTCACGGGTTGTAGACTCCGGCTGCTCCTGGAGGAACAGCTGATGGAGGAGGAGTATTTCAGACAGAGGTCCGGGGGTCAGCGCTGCCTTTTCTGTTTGCAGCCGCGACAGTTTTGGTCTCTAAGCACAGGACCTGTTATTTATTTCCGCCTGCATTCATTCCAGTTAACTGGTCCCCTCACCCATTTGTACTCAAGGTGATACAAGGCATATCCTCAAAGGTTAAGAAATTAATAACCAAACTGGGACCTAGCAAGGTAGTATGGCTCAGCTGCAGCGATCTTGATTGTAAAAGAAAAGGGGTTTTGTTGATTTAAGAGCTAGATTCTGTCCTTGTCCTGGAGCTAACCTGAGTCTGCAATATCTTACTTTCCACTGCTGCAGACACAACCCTACCTCAGCAAAACTGTGCCTTTCCTCAGGCACGTTGTTTCAAACCTTTGGCGCCTGCCTTTCATTTTATGTTCAGGAAAGGCCTTGTTCATATCTCGGGGCTTTGGAACCTCCTCTGAGTACCGTAGCCCAGGCATGATTTCCCCTTCCTCCGAACTATATATGGCACCTTAACGTATTTATATTTTAGTATGCCTTCCGAAGTCCTTAAGTTGGTTAAGTGATAGGCATATATCTTTGTTTCCCCTGTCCCACACAGGAAGGAGATCCACAGGGGCCAGGTACTGTGGGTACAGTTGTCAGCATGATGAATCCCAGAATCATTCTTGACTCTGCTCTGGGAAATGAAAGTAAAAGGCTTAACTTTTCCCCTTAAGAAGCTAATGGATAGGTTAAAGGGAAAGACTTTGATGAAGCACTGGAAGACCTATTTAAGACAATACCAATATAGTATGTATCCAAAACAAGGGGAAGATCGTGGTGGCCTATAGCTAGGTTTATTCTTACAAATGTGGTTTTAAAAATCAGCTTTCCTGGTGGTCCAGTGGTTTAGAATCCACCTGCCAATGGAGAGGACACAGGTTTGATCCCTGCTCTGGGAAGATACGCCATGCCTTGGGGCAACTATGCCTGTAAACCCCAAATGCTGCCGCCTACGCCTAGAGCTGGTGCTCCACAAGTGAGCCACTGCAATGAGAAGGCCATGCACCGCAAGGAAGGCCCCGGCTCCCCCGTGCTGGCCGCAGCTAGAGAAAGCCCAAGTGTAGCGATGAAGACACAGTGCAGCCAAAAGTTAAATAATAAGTGAATAATATTTAAAAAGTCAACTGTGAAGAAACTGTAACGTTTAAACTTGCATTCCAAGTTTGGGTAGGGAAGGAAAGGGAAGAAAGAACAAATAAATGAAGAGAAAATGGAATGAGTGTAAATATCGTGATTATTGGAGACACAGACTTCGTTTTGAATACCACTGGTTAGTAGCACCTGGCATAGTGCTGCTCACATAGACATTTGTTATTAATCAGGACTCCGCTGCAGTTGTCAGGAATCCAACTGTAATTGATTTAAGGGATAAAAAGTAAATGAATTTATTGACTTGCATAGAAAGTTCTGAAATAGTTTAGATTTCAAGGATACCTAGTTATAGTTAATCAAATAGCTTCAGGGACCACCTTTTTCTTTGCTTTTGAGAAAGTAAGAGTGTTCCTGTTTCAGTAATAAACCTAATTCTAATTGGCTTAAGCCAAGAATAAAATTATTGCCTTTTGTAACCAACAAATTCAGAGGTTTTATATATTATAAGAAGGTTCAACAGTACATCTAATAGGCATTCCAAAAGACGGAAAAAGCAATAATGGCCAGTAATTTTCTAGAATTGAAGAAAGATGACTCTTTACATTGAAGCATCACATCAAGTCTTGGGAAAATAACATATACATACAACACATACATGATGAATTTAAACAAAGAGAAAAATAATAATCTTAAATAGGAGCAGTTAAAATATAACCTAACTAGAAAGAAATGGCATTTACAATGGAAGCCATATTGTCAAAAGTAAAAATATCCTGAAGATAGCGAAACATTTATAGTACAGAGGGGAAACTGTGGACAATCTAAAATGTTATAACCAAGTAAGTCATCAGTCAAGAATGAGGATGTGATGTAACACACCATTGCCAATCCAGACAACACCCTGAACAACCTTAGTACCTTCCTGTCATACTCAGCTAAGGACTGATGTCTCAGGGACATAAAAAAGGAAGTATTCATGAGTCTGTAAAATATAAACAGATTCTGGGAAGGAGGCAGTACATGAATCTCAAATCTCCATGAACCACCAATTCAAAACAAACTGTGTAGTGAAACCAAAAATGCATGGATGGGGCAATGTTTACAAAACTAGATAATAGATAACGCCACAGACCCCCAAATACAAGAGTATGAGATCAAACCGCAAATGCAAAATTGCATAGTGTCAATGCCAGAAAAAATCAGATCAAAACTGTGAAGATACTAAGAAAATTATATAAAACGTGAAAGAGAAATTGGAATTTAAAAACTTTCAGAAAGTAACAATTGGGGAAAGAATTACAAATAAGAGGAAAAAGTGGTTTCAGATAAATACTGAACTAGAAGGAACACCAGAGAAGGCGATGGCACCCCACTCCAGTACTCTTGCCTGGAAAATCCCATGGACGGAGGAGCCTCGTAGGCTGCAGTCCACCAGGTTTCGAAGAGTCAGACATGACTAAGCAACTTAACTTTCACTTTTCACTTCCATGCATTGGAGAAGGAAATGACAACCCACTCCAGTGTTCTTGCCTGGAGAATCCCAGGGACGGGGGAGCCTGGTGGGCTGCCGTCTATGGGGTCACACAGAGTCGGACACAACTGACGTGACTTGCAGCAGCAGAAGGAACACAGAAGTAAATACAGGTGATGCTCAAGAAAACTGGACTTTGAAGATGAGATTTTAAGTAAAACAGGTAGTAATGATTTTAGAGAAAAGATAAATATTGAGGACAAGTAAAGAAAATCCAACATATGGATTAAAAGTTCTTGATAAAACCATAGCTAGCTAACAGAACAAAACACATTATAATTCAAGAGAATCTTCCCTGAAATAGAACATATGTACATATATTCTATTTATATATATATTCACACATATATTCATATATGTATTTGAAGTCTCATGCTGAAAGAGTGTACTATGTACCTGAAAACACTCAGAATAAACAAGATATATTCTACGTAGTAAAATTACTGTACGTTTCTTAAAATGGTCATTTAGGTAAAAAAATATTTCTGAAAGAAAATTGGATTACCATAATACTTCAAAATTACTGCTTCATGTAGTAATACTTCATGTGAGGAGAAAATGGTGAAATATTTAAAATACTCAAAGAAAATGAGAACCAAGAGCTCTGTGTCCAGCAAAACTGACTTTCAAATATAAAAGTGTATTTGTTATCAAAACGAAAGAACTCAGACTATCATTTATTTGAGTTTTTCCTGAGGAGTGAAGCTCAGTAACCAAAATTACTCACAGTGACTTGAAATATTACATTTAGAACCAAGACTAAAAGAAGATTTGTCTCAGTCAGGGTCTAGTCAAGAGATAGAAACTACATAGTAATTTGAACCGAGGACTATGTTCAATACTATGAAGAATTATTAATAGAACTGGAATAAAAGGAGGCTGACTGCTAACAGGCAAAGAGAACACTTAGTGTATAGGAGGAAGAGTAGATACAGAGAGAAGCCACCACTCAAACTGAAATAGAGTGGCCAAGAAACACCCTGGCCCTGGCCCTGGCCCCTGACCCCACACCCCAGCCACCTCCTACTTGAAGAGGGCATAATTGTGGCTCACTGCTGTGGCCCCCATCGGTCAGTCAGTCGGTCAGTTCAGTTGCTTTGTTGTGTCCGACTCTTTGTGACTCCGTGGACTGCAGCACACCAGGCCTCCCTGTCCATCAGCAACTTCCGGAGTTTACCCAAACTCATGTCCATCGAGTCCGTGATGCCATCCAGCCATCTCATCCTCTGTCATCCACTTCTCCTCCCGCCTTCAATCTTTCCCAGTGCCAGGGTCTTTTCAAATGAGTCAGTTCTTCTCATCAGGTGGCCATATTATTGGAGCTTCAGCTTCAACATCAGTCCTTCCAATGAACACTCAGGACTGATCTCCTTTAGGCTGGACTAGTTGGATCTCCTTGCAGCCCAAGGGACTCTCAAGGGTCTTCTCCAACACTACAATTCAAAAGCATCAGTTCTTCTGTGGCCCCAATGGAACCCATTAAATCCTCCCTGGAGTTCTTGGAGAAGCTATCCAGAGAGAAATGACTTTATCAGAGTTCACTGCAAAGTGCCCAGAGCAGCCACTTTCAGGAAGGTGATATGCCAGCAGCATACCACTCCATGAAGCCATCTAAAACATGGTGTTTTGGGGGAAACTGCCCTGGGAAGCTGCTGCTTGTTGTGGGCAATGCTGGAAGGAACCACCGGCTCTGCAGGGGAGCCCAAAGAGATAAGCACACAAGAATCAGAAAGAGAAGCCTCTTCCTTCTCCAGTACCTCCATGCCTCCACTCCCAAGAGCACCCTCCATTAACAAAGCCTAACATTAAACCAGCTGATATTGGAGAAGTATTTGCAGAGTTCAGCTCCATTATTGCACAGCAAACAAAGATCTGGAGCTGAGAGCCACAAAGAGTATAATCTGAGATGGATTTATAATCTGAAATATTGGTACAAAATTACTGTAAAACTGGGAAGGAGTTTGGGAAGAGCATTAGCAAAAATTTAACTTTTCAGTGTATTGATGATGGCAATATTAGAGGAAATGGCAACCCAGTCCAGTATTCTTGCCTGGGAAATCCCATGGACAGAGGAGTCTGGCAGGCTACAGTCCATGGGGTTGCAAAGGGTCAGACATGACTGAGCACACACACACACACACACATATATATACACATACGTATGTAATATGGGGTGAAATGAGTAATTATCATGAGTATCAAATATCTAGTTTCCTGCATTATTTTCACTAGCAGTGTTCACTGTTACCAGCTGGACTGCAGTTTGAAATACCAACTCCCACTTAAAGAAGCAAAGATTACTTGGAGAATTGGATGATTCTAGATCTGGGGCAGGAAATGTATAGAATCAACATAATATATCTTATACCAGAGAGCAGAGGAACTATTAAAGACTTCTAGGGTCACGTCCAGAGGACCCAGGAAGGCTAACTTGAAGAAGTTCTCCATCGGTCAAAGATGGGATAATTTGAGTTTCAATAAGGGTGATAATTGGAGAAGGCAATGGCAACCCACTCCAGTACTCTTGCCTGGCAAATCCCATGGATGGAGGAGCCTGGTAGGCTGCAGTCCATGGGGTCGTTAAGAGTCGGACACGACTGAGCAACTTCACTTTCACTTTTCACTTTCATGCATTGGAGAAGGAAATGGCAACCCACTCCAGTGTTCTTGCCTGGAGAATCCCAGGGACCGAGGAGCCTGGTGGGCTGCTGTCTACATGGTCTCGCAGAGTTGGACACGACTGAAGTGACTTAGCAGCAGTAGCAAGGGTGATAATTAGAATGGATTGACACCGTATAAATAAGTTTACATACATAAATTCATAATAATGTATAGTCTTACCAAAGAGATCAAACCTGAATCTAATCAATCCGACTTTTCCAACACCACTTTTCCAACACTCTGGATTCAACTGCCAATTTACAGGAAATAGAGGACAAAGACATACTGAAATACACCATTAGTGTGAAAATTGCTCAGTCATGTCCAACTGTTTGCAACCCCATGGACTGTAGTCCATGTAATTCTCCAGGTCAGAATACTGGGGTGGGTAGCCTTTCCATTCTCCAGGGGATCTTCCCAACCCAGGGATCGAACCCAGGTCTCCTGCATTGCAGGCGGATTCTTTACCAGCTGAGCCACCAGGGAAGTACATTAGTGTACAGTCTGCAAAATCCGGACTGTGGGGAACCCAAGTCAGACAGCTGAGTTCAGTAGATAAATTGTATGAAAAAGAGTGAGGAGAACCACTGGATTAAAGGAAATAAAAGACATTAGATTAAAAGGCATCAAATTATCCTAAATGATACATTAGAACAGTTAGACTAATTGATAGTTTCAGGACATTACATTAACAAAACCTAGAATACACATGCTTTTCAAGTGCACATGGAATATCCTCATGTTATTGTTGCTCAGTTGCCAAGTCGTGTCCAACTCTTCACAACCCCGTGGATTGCAGGCCTCCCTGTCCCTCACCATCTCCCAGATTTGCCCAAGTTCATGTGCATAGCATCTGTGGAACATCCTCATACCACATACTAAGACACAAAGTAAGCCTCAACAAGTCTGAGACTATATAAATTATTTCAGTCATCTTTTCTGACCACAAAAGCATTACTGCTACTGCTAAGTCGCTTCAGTCGTGTCCGACTCTGTGCGACCCATAGACGGCAGCCCACCAGGCTTCCCCGTCCCTGGGATTCTCCAGGCAAGAACATTGGAGTGGGTTGCCATTTCCTTCTCCAGTGCATGAAAGTGAAAAATGAAAGTGAAGTTGCTCAGTCGTGTCCGACTCCTATCGACCCCATGGACTGCAGCCTACCAGGCTCCTCCATCCATGGGATTTTCCAGGCAAGAGTACTGGAGTGGGGTGCCATTGCCTTCTCCGAAAAAGGCATTAAACAGTATGAAACTAGAAATCAACCACAGAAAAAGAAATGAGAAGAAAAAGATTACATTGCGACTAAACAACGTACTACTAAGAACCCAATGGGTCAATGATGAAATCAAAGAGGAAATTTTAAAATACCTTGAGACAAATGACAATGAAAACACAACCATACAAAATCTATGAGATGTAGCAAAAGCAGTTCTTGGAAGGAAATTCATAGCAATACAGGCCTTCCTCATAAAATAAGAAAGATCTCAAATAAACAACCTTACCTACTACCTAAAAGAATTACAGAACGTAGAACAAACACAGACAAAAGTCAACAGAAGAGAGGAAATAATAAAGATCAAAGATGAAATAAATAAAATAGAGATTAAAAAACAATAGAAAAAAATCAATAAAACCAAGAGCTGGTTCTTTAAAAGGGTAAATAAGATTGACAAACAGGGGTGTCAAAATTGACAAACAGAGGCCAGGCTTACAGTGAAGAGAGGACCCAACTAAACAAAATAAATGAGAAAGGAGAAATAACAACCAATACTGCAGAAATACAAAAAACCCTAATTGAATATTACAAACAATTGCATGTCAACAAATTTGACAACCCAGAAGAAATGTACCAGTTTCTAGAAACATACAGCTCACCAAAACTGAACCAAGAAGAAATAGATAATTTTAACAGACTGAAAGTGAAATGGAATCTGTAATTCCAAAAAAAAAAAGAAAACCCTCTCCACAAACAAAAGTCCAAGACCAGATGGCTTCACAGGCAAATTCTACCAAAAATACCTTTTCAAACTCTTCTAAAAGACTGAAGAGGAACGAATACTGCCAAAGACATTCTATGAAGCCACCATCACCCTGATACAAAACTAGACAAAGACACTACCAAAAAAGAAAGTTATAAACCAATATCCTTGATGAATAAAGATGCAAAAATTTTCAACAAAATATTAGCAAACCAAATCCAACAACACATAAAAAAGATCATATCCCATGACCAAGTTGGATTCATCCCGATGTCACGGGATGGTTCAACACACACAAATCAATCAGTGTGATACATCACTTCAACAAAGGAAAAGAAAAAAACCAATGATCATCTCAATAGATGCAGGAAAAAAATTTGGCAAAATTCAACATCCATTCATGATGAAAACTTTTTGCCAAATCGGGTATAGAGGGAACACATCTCATAATAAAAGCTATTTATGACAAACATACACCCAATATAATACCCAATGGTGCAGAGCTGAAAGCCTTCCTGCTAAAATCCAGAACAAGATATGAATGCCCACTCTCACCACTTCCTTCACATAGAATTGGAAATCCTAGTCATAGCAATCAGACAAGAAATAAAAGGTATCCAAATTGGAAGGGAAGAGGTAACATTGTCATTATATGCAGATGACACAATACTCTATAGAAAACCCTAAAGACTCCACACAAAAACTTCGGGAACTGATAAACAAATTCAGCAAGGTAGCCAAATACAAGATTAACATATGGAAATCGGTTGCATTTCCTTACACTAACAATGAGATATCAGAAAGCGAATGTTAAAAAACAAAACCTTTTAAAATCATGTCAAAACAATAAAATATTTAGGAGTAAACCTGACCAAGGAGGTGAAAGACCTATATGCTGGGAATTAAAAAACATTAATAAAGGAAACTGAAGATGATTCAAAGAAATGGAAAGATATCCTATGCTCTGGGAATGGAAGAATTAATATTGTTGAAGTGGCCATACTATCCAAAGCAATCTACAGATTTAATGTGCTCCCCATCAAATTACTCATAACATTTTTCACAGAACTAAAACAAATAATCCTAAAACTTATGTGGAACTGTAAAAGACTCAAGTTTGCCAAAGCAATCCTGAGGAAAAAGAACAAAGCAGGAAGCATAACCCTCCCAGGATTCAGCCAATACTACAAAGCTAGGGTAACCAAAACAGGTTTTGTATTGGCGCAAAAACAGACATATGGATAAATGGGACAGAATAGAGAGCCCAGAAATTAACCCACACACCTATAGTCAATTAATCTTCAACAAACGAGGCAAAATACACAATGGAGAAAAGACAGTCTCTTCAGCAAGTGGTGCTGGAAAAGTCGGAGACAGCTGCAGGTGGATCAATGACGAGCAGGCCCTCCCATTGAAACAGCGGGACACCAGGGCCTTGCCCCTCCCCCACCATGCCCTCTGCCTGCCCTTTGTCTGTGGAAAACTTCAGTCAAAGAATAAGTTTCATCACAGAAGAGAGAAGTGTGGAAACAAAGGAAAACCGTCAAAGGAGACCAAATAATAACAATGTAGTCATTAAGCATAGTCAAGAACCTTTAGTTCTTTCTCAAGGGCTGTAGATAAAATTCTGAACCATATCTTGTGACGGGTCTTCTAAATGCTAAAACATCAGGTGCAGAAGTTAACTACATGATGACCAGACTGCATCCAGACATAAGCTGCCACAGTTCCAAAAACTGACCACGAAGAATCGGGAACAAATGAACCCTGGAACTGAAGATTGCTATGCTATGCTATGCTAAGTCACTTCAGTCGTGTCCAACTCTGTGTGATCCCATAGACAGCAGCCCACCAGGCTCCCCCGTCCCTGGGATTCTCCAGGCAAGAACACTGGAGTGGGTTGTCATTTCCTTCCCCAATGCATGAAAGTGAAAAGTGAAAGTGAAGTCGCTCAGTCGTGTCCGACTCTTAGCGACCCCATGGACTGCAGCCCACTAGGCTCCTCTGTCCATGGGATTCTCCAGGCAAGAGTACTGGAGTGGGGTGCCATTGCCTTCTCCAAGGAACTGAAGATTAACTGTACCTAAAATCACCAAGCAGGGGGGGCAAAAGATGTTATGGATAGAAGTGGGGGTGGCTACACGCAGAAATAGCACAGTCATCCCTAACAGTCATCTTCAAATTGATTAGTCAGACCACTATTGGTCAATTTGAAGATGACTGTTAGGGATGACGGTGCTATTTCTGCATGTAGCCACCCCCGCTTCTATCCATAAAATCTTTTGCCCCGCTGCTTGTCAGGGGGTGGGGGGAGTTGGCCTTTGGACAGATGTCTGCCATCTTCCTCCTGTCCCTCCAGTGACTGGCATCTGAAATAAAGCAAACTTTTCTCTTCACCAACCTAGCCTCTTTATTGGCTTTTAAGCAGTGATCAGACCCCACACACACTCTTTCAGTAACAGATTTTGGTGGCCCAACCTGGGGCTGGCTGCTGCTGGCTCCTGCTTTCATGGCACCTGACTGTCCTGGGTTTTTCAGGGGAGAACTGTGGCCATGACAGTGTATTAGCCTGTTGTTTATGGCTGGCCAGCCCCAAGTAGGGAACTGGGGGGACGTTCCTAGCTGCTGCAAAAACCATTTGTTTTGAGGATCCTCCCTGTTTCTCCCCTGCTCGGCACTGGTTGCCAACTTATGCTTTTCTTTTGTGGAATGGGAACTTGCACTTGGGACAAGCTGACGAGCTCCAAAACCAGGTAAATCCACCGGTGTGCACATGGGCAGCCTTCCCGTTTGTGAGTACTAGTGCTGTTTGGGCATTCTTGCCAATTGGTTCTGACTGCCGCTGAAGACTGTGAGCACTGCCTGCTATTTGGACATTTTTCCCAATTGCTTCTGATGTCTGTCTGCCTTTGAGGACCATTTTGAAGCATGAAGTGCTATTTGGGCATTCTGGCCAATTGAGTCTGACATCTGACTACTGTTGAGGACTGTTTATGTTGGGGAAGTGTTTGTTTGGGATTTCGTACGGGTCACCTTCAAAGAGTGTTTGTAATAGCTGTGTGAGTGTGTCCTCCATCTGTATGATTGGTACTCTTGTTGACATATATAATGGTCCATTCAGGTCCAATTCATTAAGAAAAATTTTACCCATGAAATTATGACTAAAAAGAAGTGATTTTTTTTGGGACAATGTATGTTTGGCAACAGTATCCTTTAAAGTCTGGAGAAGATACGTTAAGATGAAACTCTTGAAATTAAAACAAAAACAAAAACGGTTCATTTTGCATATGCCGTTAGGGAAAGCCAGCTTGATAAAACTTTTTTCAGACTCTGAGGAAACAAAAATATGCCTAGCAGAAAATCTGAAGTTAACACTTATCACGTCCTTGAAATATAAATACAGTCCACTTTGCCTGGATCTTCAGCCTTGGGTTAATAGTAAAAATTCAAATCAAAAAGAAAAAAGAAAAGGAGGGAAGCCTTTTAAAATTGAGTGTGTAAATTTGGCTATTCTGACTGATAAGTTTAATTGCAATGCCTAATTCATGAAATGTAAAAAAAAATGAAACAATGAGATCTCTGTTTATCTGGATGTTTGTATGTCTCAATATGTGTTTTTGTCCTTGGATAATATTGCTGAGGTTTATTTGTAAAAGAGCTGTATATAATTGGCCTTAAACAGAAATAAACACTTATAAATCAAACAAATCTAAATTTACCTGCTTTTGTCTTCTTGTAAGACCAAGAGGGAAACTAAAGATGTTTTGGTTTATTAAACATGCATGTTGTAACACTGAAGAAAAATTATGCTATGAAAAAAAGTTTTTTTTTTTTTTTAAGATTATAGAATATATTCTTAAGTTTGCCAAATAGAAAATGCTGGTGTAACATTTTAATCACTTGTTTCTTGGTTTTGTTAATGTATTCAAGGATTAAAAATTGTGATATATCAAAACGATAAGGGAACCATTTTAGTATGTAAAGCAAGTCGGATACGTGCTGTGTGTGAAGAAAAGGTATAAAAAATAGAGATGTTTTTGGTTAGAAAAAAACGATAATAATTTTGTCCTACAGTTGTTTGTTTCTGGATGAGGAAATACAGGACAAATTTCTTTGGATCCAGAAGATGATAAAAGGTTTATTAAAAAGGAACTCTGAGAAAAGAATTTTGTATGTTGTCAGGATTAAGATTAGACTGAATTTAATTAGGTAAATGAATTTTGTTATTAACAGTAAACTGATGCAAGACTGAATTTGGTTTTGTCTCTCTGTTAAGAAAGCAAAGTTCTCCTGGAATATTGATCTGATTTTGGTTAACACAGACTTCTAACGGAAAATAATTGCTTTGTTTCTAAGCATACTTTTGACCCTAATATTCAAGATGGAAAAATCGTCCAGTAAAGATGTTACAGAGTGTAACTACGCATGGTCTGTAGCACTGCTGCCTTTAAGGGTGTAGGTGATAAACTGTGCGGCCTACAAAGCATTTCCCTGTTAATCTCTGGGCCTGTTCATGGCATCTGATTAGTTTCCCCAGCATGGACAACTAGGCAAACACATAAATAAAAAGAAGGCCTAGCAATGAGGGGCGTGGGTGGGCCAGAGCAAGCGAAAGAACCACTCTGGCAACACTGGAAAAATATATTGATTATCAGTGCTTCCTATGAAAGGAGTTACAGTTAAAAGGGGAAAATGATGGAAGAAATTTTCACACACTGAGGTGTGGGGAAGTCATTCTGACTTTACTTTGAACTTTAGGCTAGCCAAAGCAGCCTGTTTGTGGCCTATGAAATATATATGTACATCTGCTTTAACCATTAAGAGAAAAATATATTCAGAGAAAAATACAAAGATGCATTTTTATTATTATCCTCATTGTAATGTGTCTAGTCATTTTCAAACATTTGTCCAGGTGCTATGAAAGTTTATTCCCAGTCTTGTTCTGTAGCTGTCCTTCCTCAAGATTGAGGAGGGTCAAAGAACAGTGGGGACTGAAATGGAGCAGGACCATATGGTCCTTGCCCCCCATCCCCCAGCCCCGACCATGTCTTCTGCCTGCCTTCTGCCTGTGGAAAAGTTTAGTCAAAGAAGCTTAATCAGAGAAGAGAGAAATGTGGAAACAAAGGATAACAGCCAAAGGAGACTAAATAACAAGAATGTAGTTATTAAGCATGGTCAAGGACCTTTAGTTCTTTCTCAAGGGCCCTAGATTTTATTCTGAGCCATATCCTGTGAGCTGTCTTATAGATACTAAAACACCATGTGGAAAAGCTAACTACATGATGACCAGACTGTACCCAGGACGTGAGCTGCTACAATTCCAAGAACTGGCCACAAAGAAACGGGAACCAGTGAACCCTGGAACTGAAGATTAACTGTACCTAAAACCACCAAGATGACGCTGGTCGGACCACTGATGATCAATCTGAAGATGACTGTTAGCGATGACTGTGCTATTTCTGCATGTGGCCGCCCCCCCACTTCTGTTTATAAAATTTCTTGCCCCACTGCTTGTTGAGGAGGGAGGAGTTGGCTTTTGGACAGATGTCCACTACCCTCGCCCACCCTCAGTTGCTGGCATCTGAAAGAAAGCAAATTTTCCTTTCCACCAACTTGTCCTGTTTACTGGTTTTTGAGTAACAAGCAGCTGGACCCACCACACTCTTTCAGTAACACCACCACACACAAAAATAAACTCAAAATAGCTTAAAGACTTAAATATAAGACACAACACCATAAAACTCCTAGAAGAGAACATAGGTAAATTATTCTCAGACACAGACCTAAGAAAACATTGATATGATCTAACTCCCAAGGCAATAGAAACAGAGACAAAATTTTAAAATGGGACCTAATCAAACACGAGCAAAGGAAACCATAAACAAAATGAGAAGAAAACCTACAGACTGGGAGAACATATTTGCAAATGAAGTGACTGACAAAGGCTTAATTTCCAAAATGTTAAAACAGCTCATACAACTCAATATTAAAAAGCAAATAACCCAATCAAAAAGTGGGCAGAAGACATAGACGTTTTTCCAAAGAAGACGCACAGATGCCCAAAAGACACATGAAAAGATGCTCAACGTAACTATTTGAGAAACACAAATCAAAACTACCAGGAGGTGCCACCTCACACCAGTCAGAACAGCCGTCCTTAAAAAGCCTACATATAAGAAATTCTAGAAAGGGTGTAGAGAAAAGGAAACCCTCTTACACTGTTGGGAGGAAAGTAAACTGGTGCAGTCATTATGGAAAACAGTATAAAGCTTTCTCGAAAAGCTAAAAAGAGAGCTACCTTATGACCCAGCAATTCCACCCCTGGGTATGTATCTGGACAAAATTATAATTCAAAGAGAAACATGCCTCCCCAGTGTCCATAGCAGCACTGTTCACAACAGCCAAGACATGGACACAATCTAAATGTCCATCGAGAGATGAATGGATAAAGAAGACGTGATATATATACATCTTTGTTATCATACACACATATATACATACAACGGAATACTATTTCCCTCTGTACACTCCCAAGGGGTGAAGGAGTGGGAGAAGTAAGGGTTGGGAGCTTGGGATTAGCAGATACGAATTATTATAATAGGATAAACAATAATGTCTGACTGTATAGCACAGGGATTCAATACACTGTGATAAACTATAATGGAAATGAAAATGAAAAATAATACGATATGTCTAATAGAATCACTTTGCGGTATAGCAGAAATTAAGACAACACTGTAAATCAACTATACTTCAATAAAATATTTTTTTAAAGACATCAAATTAAAAAATAAGAGTAAGATGATAGAGTCTAAATATATACTTAAAGAGTTTTAAAAATTGTGACTGTCCTAGTTAGGATAGTGACTACTTTTGGGTCAGTGAGGGGTTTGTGATTGGAATGGAGAACACAGGCTTATGGTGTGGCTGACAAAACTCTGATTTGGGAAGCGAATACACATACGTTCACCTGGTAAAAACCCATCAAGCTGTTAGTGAAAGTGGTAAAAGATGGAGAATTTTTCACTCACATACCTAAAATCTAAAGGACATACGTTAGTGAGAGGGAAATGGAACTCAAAAGCAAGGGATGAAAGGCAAAAAAGAAATGACTTTGAGAAAATAAGATCCTAAGGGTCTAATTCCTGAGCTAAATAAATTTGGGAGTCTGGAAAAGCATGGGGAATTGACCACATTCACTCCTTTTCTTTCCAAAGCACCTACTGAAGTGAAATAGAGGAATAAAATTACAGAATTAACAAGGTGGCTGCAGTTTTGCAAGACAGAAGGTCACTGACTTGAGGACAGGCTCAGAACTTGGAGGTACATATGGGTTCTTTGGGAACTGGAAGTGGAGTACAGTGCTCACAGGGAAATGATAAGTGAGTCTGTATGCTGAATGTGTGTATTTGTGTATTCATTAGCCCAGTTGTATCCAACACTTTTCGACCCCATGGACTATATGGACTTTAGCCCCCCAGGCTCCTCTGTCCATGGAATTTTCCAGGCAAGAATACTGGAGTAGGTTGCCATTTCCTACTCCAGGGAATCTTCCCGACTCAGGGATCAAAGCCCTGTCTCTTGCATCTCCTGCATTGGCAGGAGGATTCTTTACCACTGCACCATCTGGAAAGCTGAATATGTGACTCCTCACACCCCAATTTTTTCCTGTTCCTTTTTTTGAAATCCCATCAGCCAAACCCATGCCTCCCAAACTGAATATTGGAGTGTTCTTTGGAGAAACCAAATGGTGGCAGAGAAAGCCTTCTATATGTTGCCATTTGGAGTTCCAAGAGCAAAAGTTTGGTTTACCAGCTTATCACTCCACCCTGAAGCCTATTAAGAGTAGAAAAGCTTATGGAAAGAAGTCCCCTACACAAAAGTGAAATCTATAAATCTCAATCTATGAGTTGTGGAGCATAATAATTGATGAGTATTTGACAATTAAAAAGATAATTGGATAGATGATATACAGAAAACCTGGGGGGCTCCCCAGGCGGCACTAGGGGTAAAGAACACACCTGCCAATGAAGGAGGCATGGGAACCTGGGTCTCCTGCATCACAGGCGGGTTTATTACTGTCTGTACTACCAGGGAAGACTGAACTCTACTTCTAAAAAAGATCCTGCTGCAACTGCTGCTAAGTCGCTTCAGTCGTGTCCGACTCTGTGCGACCCCATAGATGGCAGCCCACCAGGCTCCCCCGTCCCTGGGATTCTCCAGGCAAGAACACTGGAATGGGTTGCCATTTCCTTCCCCAATGCATGAAAGTGAAAAGTGAAAGTGAAGTCACTCAGTCGTGTCCGACTCTTAGCGACCCCATGGACTGCAGCCTACCAGGCTCCTCCGTCCATGGGATTTTCCAGGCAAGAGTACTGGAGTGGGGTGCCATCGCCTTCTCTGAAAAAAGATCCTGAGGAGGCTGCAAAGGAAGAGCAGGCTGCTGCTGAGAAAGGCTGTCACCTAGGGAGAATTTCAGGGTGAATGGACTGCTCCAGCTCCTGGGCTGACGGCTACTCAGCCTGAGGGCACAGACTGGTCTCAAGGCACACAGGTGCCCCCTGTGGACACAGACCAGCAGTTCCCTGCTGAGGACTGGAGCGCTCATCCGGCCACTGGAGTCTCATCCGCAGCTTCCACCACTCAGGACCCTGAATGAGGAAGAGCCACCTCCGAGTGGGGCTTAAGCTGTCCTCCTACAGACTCTTCAACAGAGAGAGGAAATAAGGATGACAGAAAAGAAACTGTGAAAAAAATAACAAGAAAAAAAAAAAAAAGACCCAGGACAGGAAACATTAATCACAGTTACTACTCAGCCCATCACCGAATAATATTTAGAGTCATAATAATATCAACACAGTTATTTTAACCAGAACTTGTGATGTATTTACTATGAGAGAACAGGAAATAGAGGAAGTGGGGGAAGGGATGTCAGCTCAGGGCTGATCTCGTTAAGTCAGTCAGTTGTTGACATCTCAAACTGGAACTTCTGTTCTGTTATTCTGAGTCATGGGATGAGCGTGTGACCTGAGCTCAGCAAGTTGGACGGGCTCACCTGGGACTTGGAAACTTGAACCAGTGACCCAGGGATGGCACAAATGTAATGCCAGCAGAGATCCCTGATAAGACTTTTGATTAGCTCTTGCTGCCTGCATGTCTTCCTTTAAGTCCAGAGACTGATGTTCTTCTAGTAAATTCCTCTTACATGTTAAGTTAGCAAGGGCTGGTTTGTGATCCTTCTACTAAAGAAACTTGATTGGATCCAGCTATTAAAAAGTCATCGATGGCTTTACCTGAGTAGTTCCTTGGGGTGAAGGGAGAAAGGCTGATTGAAGGTGAGGAAGTAGACACAGTACTTGCATTCTCATCTTCCAGGAGTTTATTTTGGAAGAGGAGGCATTAGGAAAGTAGCTAATAATTGTAAGCCATGTTTGAATCCATGAAGGAAATGGCAACTCACTCCAGGATTCCTGCCTGGAGAATTCCGTGGACAGAGGAGCCTGGAAGGCTACAGTCCATGGGGTCATAAAGAGTCGGACATGACTGAGCGACTAACATTTTCACTTTTTCTGTGTTAGGGTAACTGAAGAGTTCCTAAAAATTGGGCAGCTGTGCAGCTGTTGTTTCAGAATTGATTTCTCTAATCTTTAGTGATATTTAGTTTATCAACATATTTCAACTATTCTTTTTAGTAATATTGACAAACCCACTGCCTGATGGCAAATTGCTTTTGTCTGAGCTGATATGCTGGTGGAAAATAATTTGAAAAAAAGTATATAACCACTACCAGAAGTTTCATCTGAAAAGACGTTCCATGCACCAAATAAAAGATTAAATATTAAGATAATTTGATCTCTAACTTTTAGAAATACACATAAAACAAGGTATCTTTTCCTTCTCTAGCCAAACTTGGAGCAAGTCACTATATGATGCTTTTCTGCCCTCCAGCGGTTGTCACACAGCATTAAGAAATTTATCATCTGCTCTATAATATTGTTTAAGAATACATTCTCTTCATAACAGAATTTTAGGAATTCAAAGTGATTTATAAATGTGTCAGCATCCATAGAGGCACACGATATTCTTGAAAATGGGCAGACTCATAAAGCAACACTCTCAGTGCAAACTGACTTCAGACAACCAGTAGGTGGAGGAATTTCCAAAGCTAAGAACCACCACACTCTCCAAACCCGATTTCAGAACCTGAGATCTTAAAAATCATGCCTCCAATTTTGTCCATTTTATACGGACAGAAACCAAGAACTGTTGACTAGCTCTGAGTTGTGTATACATATACGCTGCTGTTGTTGCCTTGCTAAGTCGTGTGCAACTCTTTTGCAGCCCCATGGACTGCAACTCTTCTGCGGCCCCATGGATTGTAGTCTGCCAGGCTCAGGCTCTTCTGTCCATGGGATTCTACAGGCAAGAAAACTGGAGTGGGTTGCCATTTCCTTCTCCAGGTTATCTTCCCGACTCAAGGATTGAACGCATGTCTCCTGCTTGACGGGCATGTTCTTTACCATTGTGCCACCTGGGAAGCCCATATATATATATACACAGTGCCCAGGAAATTCCAGTAAAAGGAAAGACTGTTTTAGGTTAGGATTAGATTTTACTTGTGAGATATGAGAACTGGGGGTGAGGTGAGAGCTTTTTAGGTATGAATGGTTCGATCCTTGGGTTGGGAAGATTCCCCTTGAGAAGGGAATGGCTACCCACTCCAGTGATCATGCCTTGAGAATTCCATGGATAGAGGTTACAGTCCATGGGGTTGCAAAGAGTCGGACACGACTGAGTGACTTTCACTTTCAACTTTCAAGCTTGAGATAAAAAGCTGAAACTGAGTAGGGTGACTATGATGTAAGGGAGGAAAGAAGCCAGAAAGAGAGCGCCCCGGTGAGATGTTGGAAAGTGTTACGATATACAGAAGGGTCAAGAAAGGGGGCTGAGTTTGGCTTTCATACAGTCAGCAATGGAACACTGTTACGAAACACAAAGAAAATATTTATAAACTATCGAGTGTTGATACATCATGATGTACATGAAAACCATTGATTTGCCTCTGTCTGCACGACTGAACAACTTCACTTTCACTTTTCACTTTCATGCATGGGAGAAGGAAATGGCAACCCACTCCATCGTTCTTGCTTAAAGAATCCCAGGGACGGTGGAGCCTGGTGGGCTGCCGTCTATGGGGTTGCACAGAGTCGGACATGACTGAAGCGACTTAGCAGCAGCAGCAGCTGCTGCTGCTCCTTTATTTATTAACACTGGAAGCAACGAACCCAAGGGGAAAAACCATGGAAGCTTTTGACCACCAGATCAATTTAGCCCTCATCTCACTAACTCAGATTCTTTCCTTGAAATTTCCCCCTTGACCTTGCACACCTCCTGCCGAACTTCTTCCTGAGTTCCCTCCACAGCCCCATTATTACTGCTTTTACATGGTTTTTCTTATCTTCATGATAAAGTGGGATTCCCCCTGAAGGCCGATTTGGAGTCATAACATGTAGGACATTAACTGAAACGTCGTATCAACTTCATCTAATGCCAACTCTGTTCTTGGCCCCCATCATCCTTTTTAAAGAATGAAAAATTCCATAATTCTGCTGGTTTCTTCTCCATTTTCTCCGTTATCAGAGAGTTTTGTTGATCTGTACACTCTTCTAAATTTAATATCCTGGCTCATTTGACTCTCATTTGCTAACCATGATGACATACGTGCTTTTTATACAGTAGGCTGCCCCACCGCCACTCTGTCAGCTTTGTGCCTAAATAGGCCATATCATATTTTTACCTATCAGACTGGGAACATCACTAAGATTGGTGGTACCCAGTGTTGATGAGATATGGAAAAACAGGTTCACTCATAGTTTGTGGAAGTGTAAGATTGCACAGCTTTTTAAAAGGACAATTTGGCAGTATCCATTAACATTAAAAACCCTAGACTTGTGACTCATTAATCCGCCTTTTAGAAATCTACCTTATAGAAATATAAGCACAAGGGTATAAAGATGCAAGTCAAGCATATTTCCTGTAGGATTATTTATAATATTAAAACAATAAAAAAATGAGCTAGTCATCAAAATTAAAAGATTAGAAAGCAGAATGATAGTATAACTTGTCAACAAATCCAATAACTAGTTTTCAGAAAAGAAAAAACAATACATAAAATTCTGGTAATGCTAATTAAGAAAAAAGAAGAAATTACAACTAAAACATTATTAAAAAGTATATGTTTTTTTGAATGTCTTTAAAATGATTGGATGTTTAGTAATCACTAAAAACTATGAGAAATGTAATAATCAAGTGCTCATGTTTAGTCTGATAAATTCAAACAATAATAAGAACAGAAAGAGTGAAGTTTTTTTCTCCTCTAACCCCATACTCCAAAGATAGCCTTTCTATATTTTTTTCTGTTATAATGATGATGAAAATAATATTGACTAAAACATCTATAATTTCTACTATGTGGTATACATATACTTAACTTATATGCAGAGTACATCATGAGAAATGCTGGGCTGGAGGAAGCACAAGCTGGAATCAAGATTGCTGGGAGAAATATCAATAACCTCAGATACGCAGATGACACCACCCTTATGGCAGAAAGTGAAGAAGAACTAAAGAGCCTCTTGGAAAGCGAAAGAGGAGAGTGAAAAAGTTGGCTTAAAGCTCAACATTCAGAAAACTAAGATCATGGCATCTGGTCCCATCACTTCATGGGAAATAGATGGGGAAACAGTAGAAACAGTGTCAGACTTTATTTTTGGGGGGCTCCAAAATCACTGCAGATGGTGACTGCAGCCATGAAATTAAAAGACGCTTACTCCTTGGAAGGAAAGTTATGACCAACCTAGACAGCATATTCAAAAGCAGAGACATTACTTTGCCAACAAAGGTCTGTCTAGTCAAAGCTATGGTTTTTCCAGTGGTCATGCATGGATGTAAGAGTTGGACTATAAAGAAAGCTGAGCGCCAAAGAATTGATGCTTTTGAACTGTGGTGTTGAAGACTCTTGAGAGTCCTTGGATTGCAAGGAGATCCAACTAGTCCATCCTAAAGGAGATCGGTCCTGGGTGTTCATTGGAAGGACTGATGCTGAAGCTGAAACTCCAATACTTTGGCCACCTGGTGCGAAGAACTGACTCATTGGAAAAGACCCTAATGCTGGAAAAGATTGAGGGCAGGAGGAGAAGGGGACGACAGAGGATGAGATGGTTGGATGGCATCACTGACTCAATGAACATGGGTTTGCGTAAACTCCGGGAGTTGGTGATGAACAGGGAGGCCTGGCATGCTGTGGTTCATAGGGTGGCAAAGACTTGGACAGGACTGAGCGACTGAACTGAACTGAACTGATACATATATTAATTCATTTACTCCCAAAAACAACCCAAAGGGAAGGTAAATACTATTATCATCATCACTACATTAAAGATAAACAAACCAAAGTGTAGAGAAGCGATTTTTTCCCTCAAAATCATATAGCCAGTAAATGATAAAACTAGGATCCATACTGTCAACCACTAACCCATACTAAATTGACTCATTGGAAAGGACCCTGATGCTGGGAAAGATTGAGGGCAGGAGGAGAAGGGGGAGCGACAGAGGATGAGATGGTTGCATGGCATCAGTGACTCATGGACATGAGTTTAAACAAACTGGGAGATAGTGAAGGACAGGGAAGCCTGGCGGGCTGCAGTCTATGTGGTTGCAAAGAGTTGGACACAACTTAGAGACTGAAGAGTAACAACAATACTAAATTGTCTCTCACCCAATATATACATACCTTTATGTACAAATATAGGGTTTCCCAGGTGGCATAGTGGTAAAGAATCCACCTGCCAATGTAGGAGACACAAGAGACTTGACTTCAAACCCTGGGGTGGGAAGATTCCCCCGGAGAAGGAAATGACTCACTCCAGTATTCTTACCTGGGAAATCCCAAGGACAGAGGAGCCTGGTGGGCTTCAGTCCATGGCATCACAAAGAGTCAGATATGACTGAGCACACTTATGCAAATACAGTTCTTTTAATTGATATATATTTTAATAGAAATATTCTTACAATGTTTTTCTAATACATGCTCATTTTACTTAATGTATTCTGTACACCTTTTAAATTCTTAAAAGGTATTTCTAATGACTGAATCAGTAAAAACATGGGCTTCCTTGGCTGGCATATTAATTTTGGTAGGTTAATGTTCTCTGATAAATAAATCCAACTGTGTAATAGCTTCGGTCAGTTCAGTTCAGTCGCTCAGTCATGTCCGACTCTTTGCGACCCCATGAATCGCAGCACACCAGGCCTCCCTGTCCATCACCAACTTCCAGAGTTCACTCAGACTCACGTCCATCGAGTCAGTGATGCCATCCAGCCATCTCATCCTCTGTCTTCCCCTTCTCCTCCTGCCCCCAATCCCTCCCAGCATCAGAGTCTTTTCCAATGAGTCAACTCTTCGCATGAGCTGGCCAAAGTACTGGCGTTTCAGCTTCAGCAACATTCCCTCCACAAGTTAAGTTTATCTCCCATGTAATTGCTTAAAGCAGGTCAGTGGGTGGCTGTCTTCCATATTGTGATTCAAGGACCAAGGCTCCTTCTGTTATTCTTGCATAACAGGAGCATATTGTTATCTGCATGATTAAGGCTGGTTGCCACATTCAGGATACGACTGGTAGAAGGGAAATGGAACATAAGAAAATATGTGCTCTTCAAAGATGAAGTCCTGAAGTGGGATTTGCGTTACTTAATACTCACGTTCCCTCAAGGAGCATCTATTCTCATGGCCATCAGACTGCAGTGGAGACTGGGAAATGTAGCCTAGTAAGGAAAGAAGGATAGATTTTGGTGGACAACTAAGTGACTCTGACACAGTCTTGTTGTATTTTGTTTAATTATATTTTAAAAACATTTGACACACTGATCTCATATTAAAAGAATAACGTCTTTAAAAGTGTCACAGGTATTTGTCAAGTGGGCACATCTCTGGTTAGTGGCATATTCAGAATGAAGATTGTATTTTCTGGTTCCATGCCAAAGCTCTTTCTAATTAGTGCAACACTTACTTTTTGTGAAGAGTTAATGAAGCTTGAACTTTTTTTCCCCCTGAAGATAAGTTTTATTGGCAATATGTCTGTCTAGTAGATGTCGAAGAGAGACTTATTTCTGTAAACTATACAGTATGGAATTAATTTGAGAAAATAGTTGTCTAGCCAGTTGGTAGAAACAGCCTGCAGAACGTAGACCATATTGCTGGTGTAATTATTTTAGATGCTAACAAAGGAACATTTTGATAACTCTCTAGAGAACCAGATTTTAATTGTTAATCTTAGGACATCACCCGCTGAATTCCACATCCAGTGAATGGGCTTATATTAACATTCTTCTTAAAGGCTTCAGATAATTACATGTGACCCATGAATGAACATATAGTAAAGTAGTGACCCCTTATTTAGTCAGATAATTTGCATGGGTAATTTGGATACCTGAGGTTTTCAAATACTGTTTCTTTCCCAATAGGCATATACAATTGCTTTCTTTTTGCTTACATTAGTCAGATAAATATAAAAATCTGTTTTGATTTGCCATTAGAGTTAGAGCTAAAAAAGTGAAATTCATGATGGTGGAGGAAACTCCTGGTTATTTTATCCAACTTCTCTATCTCAGGATATGGAAAAACAAAAATATATATATTATATATCTAAAACTTACACCCCCTTTAAATATGTTTCCATAAACTTGTATCATTTTCCTGAAGATACATATTGTACATGGCTCTTGTAAAATATTTCTCTGGACCTCTATACATCTTTTATAATGCTACAGGACAATGTCTTCAAATATCCATAAAGGATTATAGATTTTATCATGCTTGATTGCAGAAGGCAATTACTGCCCCAGAACTGACCGTCTGCATCTAACTAACTCTGATCTTTTCTCTATAGCTTTAAAGTTGAAGGGGAATATCGGCGGTATGCAGGGCAGGCTGCTGGGCAATGTGTGCCATTAGCTCACCCCTGCTAGGGATGTGTGCCATTCATTATGTGTGGGCATGACTATGCCCCATAGAGAACATGAGCAGCAAAGTAGTCTTCCCAAACGAATCTCACTCTTACCAAATAAATCTATAGAACTGTTATGTTCATGGGAAGATTTCCTATTTTAAGTTTACTGACTTAGGAGCTGAAATGAGGGTGAGGAGTTATTATTTAAAATAACAAAAAACTTTAAATGTATATCTTCTGATTAGCTTCCAGGATGAAATACTGACACCATGGGAAGTTACTAATTGAATTTTAATTAAAAAAAACCCTTGTGATATTGGTGAATGAGACTTAATAATTAGTATCATGGCTAAGTAAGCATGGTTGATGACGTATTTCATCTGGATCTTCATGTCAGCAAGAGGTATCTTTTTTTTTTTTAACTATGATGATCCTAAAAAACAATAAAAGTGGACTTAGAACCCAAATATTCAAAGTTGTAGTTTTAGGCAAAAATTATCTTTAAATATAAATACCTTGTTCTGGAGGGAAACCTGGAAAAAGTTCTCTACCAATAAGCAAACAGTCCTTCATTAGTTACCTATTCTGTGCCAAGTTACTAAACAGCACAGGAATAAAAAATCATTTGGAGAAATATGAATTATTGAGGGCTGATCTGAGTTGGTTTACTTTCCACTTGTAACACAGATATAAGCTTCATCACACACAGAAACATTAAAATAGTTAAACTTGCAAAAGAAATCTGTGAAAGACTATAAAATCAACTTGTCTCGGTTGAGGCAATTAAAGCCTTTAAAATTATAACTGTATATCAAGTGGTACAGAGAGTGCCAATGGTTTAAAATAATTCTTTGGAAATGAACATGTTTCATAAAAGTCATTTAAAAATATATTTTACTTCTGAAATGATCCTTAAAGATTTGGTATCAGACACAATGAAAAGACTCCAAACCCGTATTCAACCGTCTATTCTCCACTTCCAACTAAGCATCACAAAGATGTGCTGAGTTAAACACGCTCAAGACTGAACCATGGTTTTCTCCAGCTCATGGTTCTCTTTCAGTGTTTCCTATCACAGGAAACGGCTGATTTTACATCTATGATGAAAGGTATGAGGAGACTGACTCAAACTAGAAATGCAGATGAGGAAAAGATGCTATGTGTGGGCAATGTGCATGCATCTTATCATGTTGAAAGGAGTTGGGACAGGCAGACTGAAATACTCTCTGGATACTTGGAGTTAAGAATCTGGAGGCGTCATCTACATAGAGGTGATAGATGAAGTCAAAGGAGATGGCTGAGCAGTTGAGAGGAAGGGGAAGATAAAAGGGACAAGAGTATGAGAAGTATATTGTGTATCGCCAAATCAAAGGAAGTTTAATGAGGAAAGGGCAGCATCAAGAATCTCAGGGCTTCCCTGATGGCTCAGTGGTAAAGAGTCTGCCTGCCAACGCAGGAGACACAGGTTCAATCCCTGATCCAGGAAGACCCCACATGCTGGGGGGCAACTAAGCCCATACGCCACAACTACAGCCTGCGCTGCAGAGCCCGGGAGCCACAACTCCTGAGCCCACGTGCACAGCTTCTGAAGCCTGTGCACTCTAGAGCCTGTGCTCAGAAACAAGAGAAGCCACCAGTGAGAAGCCTGTGCATGGCAACTAGAGAGTAGGCTCTGCTCACAGCAACTAGAGAAAAGCCCATGCAACAACGGAGACCCAGCACAGCTAAAAATAAATAAATAAAATTATTGGGGAAAAAATTCTCAGTGGATGAGAAATGAGATAAAGCCACTAAAGTTAATGACCTTCGAGAGTTTCTTCTCATGGACAGAGGAGCCTGGGAGGAAACAGACCACGGGGTCGCAAAAGAGTTGAACACGACTTAGCGACTAAACAACAACAAACTACAATATGAAAAACAGGTAAGCAATGAGGATTTATTGTATAGGATAGGGAATTATAGTCAATATTGTGTAATAATCTGTAATGGAATATAATCTGCAAAAAATATAACTGAATCACTACTCTGTATACCTGAAACTAATCCAATAGTGCAAATCAACTATACTTCAATTAAAGAAAAAACTCGATTCTAAAATTTTCTGACAGTCCTTCCTACTACATTTGGCTTTATCTGATGTTTAGAAGAAGTCTGTTCTTCAGGGAAGCTGATGGCATACTGGATAAATTCTCTAATTCAACTAGAAAGACTCAGCTCTCTTTCCTAAAGCTGACATATGAGCAAAGGGCAAATCAAAGAGGAAAAAAAAATGTTAACACCCTGAATTCATCACAGTATTTAAACAATTAGAATTTTACTTTATTTCAGAATAAGTTTACTGTTGAAAAAAAAGATATTTACTAAAGCCACAACATTATTCTTTTGGACAAAAACTTTTATAGCAAAACTGTGGTACACGAGCATTAGTAATCTGAGTACTATATGGTTATAGAAGATATTTAAAAAACAGAAATGATGTATTCCAAAGGCTGTAATAGGCACAATATATATGCTTGTACTGGGTCTGCAAGCATTATACTAGAATGCACTACAAGTGATCCAAGAAGTTGCAGGCTTTCAGCATCAGGTACTAAAAAGATAAAAAGGATTATCAGAGTTACTCTTCTATGGAAAAAGCATGTACTATCAATAACACAAAGCAGGAGCAGCGAGCCAAGCCAACAAACAATTCTTTAGATTTTAAAAGTTGTAATATAACTATGGCTTTTTAATTTTCATTTTTGAGACTGGTTAGCAAGTCTGGCAAGTGGAAAAGAAGAAAGTCTATAATAAAACGTTAAAGACACCACTTACAAGGCATCTGATATCTCACAGGTTCAAAACTGGAAAACAACCACTGAGCTTGTTCCTAGAGCAAAATTCTGAGGTATTAGAAAAACTCAAAACAAAAACACCCTGCTTCTTCCTATCAATGTTTTTGCATAAAAATCTTTATGCAGAGAAGTAAAAGTTTCCCAAGTGACATGGCAGAAAAATATTTAAGATGAATCATTAGAGTTTACTTTAGGTTTTTGGTAACTGTAAAGAATACAGGTCTTTTCAAGGACCAAGAAACTGGATATGTTAGTATGGAACTTTATGTTTTTAAAGCAAATATGTATTCAGGCTGGCAGTATATTCATGCTGATAAAGGTGGTAAAAATAAGAAAACAGAAATCATACCTTTTTAGAGCATACTACTACTATATATATGGAAATTGCCTAAAAGGTAAAAATGTACATCTTAGATTTCCGAAGGTTTTATTTTCAACTAGCAATTAAACCTAAGTGTAAAAGTGAGCCATGCAGTACCTTCACCTCTCAGCTACTGTGAAAATGATATGAGGGGAACAGAATTCTCTTTTTTTCCCTTTAAATATGTAATGCTCACAAGTCATCATGTGGAACTCAAAATCACACACAAAGGCAAATCATGAAGAAATGTTAAATATTTCAAAAGCCCTCAGAGGTGTGCCAGAAACGATGCCGCTTCTACAGCACAGAATCGTTGGAGGCCAAAACTAAAGCAGTAGGTGCCACTGCAACGTCTAGGTCCTTAATGCTGCTGCTATTCGTGTTTCTTTTTTTCATGTTGGGGTGGGGATTCAGGTCAGGGGCTTTGGTGGTCTCTCAGAAACCATGATTTCTGTAGGTTCAGTGATTAGCTTGGCTCCATCCCAGGCTGTTTTGAACTGTTCAGGAACAGGAAATTCTCTCTGGAAAAAAGCAATAAGAGCAAGATTATTTAAACCAAGGCTTTGCAAACTGATGGATGGCTGATTAGAGTCATGCTCAGTCACTCAGGTGTGTCTGACTCTTTGCAACCCCATGGACTGTAGCCCGCCAGTCCATGGGACTGTTCTTCTGTCCATGGTATTTCCCAGCCCAGAATACTGGACTGGGTTGCCATTTCCTTCTCCAGGCAATCTTCCCGACCCAAGGATCAAACCTGCATCTCCTGCATTGGCAGGAGCCACCAGGGAAGCCCTGTTACATGGTGGACAAAGACATTTTAGAGATCCCAAACCTGCATGGTCATATGACAGCTCTGTGACTGCCTGCCAGCATCCTCATTAATGCCAGAACTTACTAAGAACCAGGTGTTCTGTGGAACACCAGGTATGAATGAACTCAAGTTAATCCCTACAAGAACACCGCTGCTGCTGCTGCTGCTGCTAAATCGCTTCAGTCGTGTCCGACTCTGTACGACCCCGTAGACGGCAGCCCACCAGGCTCCCCTGTCCCTGGGATTCTCCAGGCAAGAACGCTGGAGTGAGCTGCCATTGCCTTCTCCGACAAGAACACTAAGAACTAGATATTATTGAAATGCCACCTACAGGAAACAGAGGCCTGAGAGGTCAAGCCTCTGAGCAGCCAGAATTCAAACCTTAGACATCCTCTCTTACCCATGACTCTGCACCAGACTCAAACATGCACAACCATCAACTGGGGACCTTGTTGAAAGGCAGACTCTGCCTCAGCAGATCAAGGACATAGGATGACAGTCTATGTTTTCAACAAGTCCCCAGGGGATGCTGAGGCTGCTCCCCAGTCACACTGATAAGGGCTTTGTCCCAGTGTTATATCTATCTACTCTTTGATTACTTATAAAAATGTGCTCCAAGTTGTATATACATTTGTTATACATCCTGTTTTCCTACTCTTTCCATCGGGAAATACACGCACACATGCCACCCAGATACACTACACACCATATCCTCCTCCCTCCCTCACACACTCACACATACACAAAGAAAAATGCAGAATAGGGAATTCCCTGGTAGTCCAGTGGTTAGGGGGCTCCCCAGGTGGCGCTAAGTAGTAAAGAACCCGCCTGCCAATGCAGGAGACATAAGAGATGCAGGTTCGATCCCTAGGTAGGGAAGATCCCCTGGAGGAGGGCATGGCAACCCACTCCAGTATTCTTGCCTGGAGAATTCCATTGGCAGAGGAGCCTGGTGGGCTACAGTCCATAGGCTCACAGGACATGCCTGAAGCGAATTAGCATGCCAGTGGTTAGGATTCTGGGCTTCCATTGCAGGGGGTGCTGGTTCAACCCTTGGTCAGGGAACTAAGATCCCTCAAGCTTCGTGAGCCATAAAAACCACATGAGTTTTTTTTAAAAGCATTAAAAATTGTAGACTAGACAAAATAAAATTAGCTTGGGGTCTCTCCTTTCCGTAGATAGTGAGTCCCCAGTCGATACAGAAGAGAGCAGAAAAGGAAGGTGAGGAGCAGTCTCCTTGCTTCTGGTTTTGTGGCCTCTCTGGACTTCCTGTACAAACCACAGTTTGAAGGGCTGGTGCTCATCTGTTGGTGAGATGTGATGTTTCAGTGGAAAACACACATGGACACATAGCTTCCTTGAAGTAGGATCCAGCTGTTTCTTTTGTAAGAGGCTATTTATTTATTTACTTTAAAGGGAAAGCCCTTTCTGTCATGAATTCTCAAGTGAAATTTGGAATGGAGTCTTTTCTTTTTCTTTTTTGGCTGCTCTCCTTGGACATGAATTTGAGCAAACTCCGGGAGATAGTGAAGGACAGGGAAGCCTCGTGTGCTTGTAGTTCATGGGGTTGCAAAGAGTCAGACACGACTTAGTGACTCAACAAC
Organism: Bos taurus; assembly: GCF_002263795.3. Lineage (NCBI taxonomy): Eukaryota > Metazoa > Chordata > Mammalia > Artiodactyla > Bovidae > Bos > Bos taurus. The sequence goes on from NC_037350.1 coordinate 39,869,880, forward strand.
AATTTCTTGGTTTGTGGGATCTTAGTTCCCTGGCCAGGGATGGAAAGTGGACCCATAGCAGTGAAAGCACCGAGTCTTAACCACTGGACCACCAGGAATTCCCTGCAATGGAGTCTTACCATGAAGCAAAGAAGCTACAGTCTGAATAAGTGTGTGTGTGTGTCCAATACCCCTTCTGGGGCTCTTCACGAGTAAACCAGGCTTGGCGTTTGCTCTTAAGCACCAAGCCAGGCGGAGAATGCTCCAGAGTGAAGGCCCCTCTTTGATCGTAACTGTACTACAGCTGTTCCCGATCTTTCTTGGCAGTGCCGTGATAGCAATGGGATGACAGATCTTCTCTGGGAGACTGATTTCTTTCGGATGAGTCATCCCCACCCTCCACTGCCAGATTACTATGCCCACGGCAGGACCTCTCTTAGCCAGGTGTGCCTGGCTAAGTTACGTTTTATCCCATCCTTCCCTGGTTCACTGCTTCCTTGTACAGTTAGGACCAGAGGGAATGATCTCTGGATTTATTTCTCTTTCAAGAAGCAAAGACTAGTAGGAAGAAATATTAATAACTTGCCACCAAATGGCAACAACCAGCAAGTCCACTACATTGTGTGACGCAAAAAGTGTATCTGTTTATACTTCCTTTTCAATGTGAGACTATGGGCTTGCACCTTTTAGAAACTGCTTTGGTGAGGAGAAGAGACAAAGAAAATACCTGGTAGCTTAGGTGAGTGTTTCTCAGAAGGCCACTGGATGGGCTGATGGCATCAGAATCATCTGGGATATATTAAACCACGGATTCCTGGACCCCATTCCAATCCTCCTGATTCTAACCTCTCGGTGCAAAGTTTGGGACCTGGTATTTTCATCATGTTTCCCAGCTGATTTTTTTTTTTTAATTGTTGACTGTGCCACGTGGCAAGTGGAATCTTAGTTCCCTGACCAAGGATCGACCTGCCTTGGAAGCACTGCATCTTAACACTGCATCAACAGCCAGAGAAATCCTTAGCTGGTTCTCATGCTGGGTTTGAGAACCACTGTACAAATAGGTTCACTTATTATTACCTCCTTTCCCTCTGCTTGCCCCCAAAGCATTTCTCCTTCTTCCCTTTTGCCCCTACCATGTGTCAGTCCCTCAGTCGTGTCCGACTCTTTGTGACCCTGTGGGCTGTAGCCCTCCAGGCTCCTCTGTCCATGGAATTCTCCAGGCAAGAATACTGGAGTGCACTGCCATTCCCTTCTCCAGGAGGTCTTCCCTACCAGGGACTGAACCCAGGTTTCCTGCATTGTAGGCAGATTCTTTATCCTCTGAGCCACCAGGAAGCCCACGCCCCCATCATACCAAAGGAAAATAACAAGTCCTAGTAAAATAAGCTCAGACACCTGGTCTACTATTTGATGATGATGATGATGTGTTAGTCACTCAGTCGTGTCTGACTCTTTGTGACCCCATGGATTGTGGCTTGCCAGGCTCCTCTGTCCATGGGATTCTCCAGGCAAGAATATGGGAGTGAGTTGCCATTTCCTTTTCCAGGGGATCTTCCCGACTCAGGGATTGAGCCCAGGTCTCCTGCACTGCAGGCAGATTCTTACCATCTGAGCCACGAGGGCCCTTACTATTTGATGAAAGCTAGCCCATTAAGGTGGAGAAGGCAATGGCACCCCACTCTGGTACTCTTGCCTGGAAAATCCCATGGATGGAGGAGCCTGGTGGGCTGCGATCCATGGGGTCCCTAAGATTCGGACACGACTGAGCGACTTCACTTTCACTTTTCACTTTCATGCATTGGAGAAGGAAATGGCAACCCACTCCAGTGTTCTTGCCTGGAGATTCCCAGGGACTCGGGACCCTGGTAGGCTGCCGTCTATGGGGTCGCACAGAGTCAGACACGACTGAAGCGACTTAGCAGCAGCAGCAGCAGCAGCCCATTAAGGTAATTATTAGGAAACCACTTTGAGAACCACAAATCCAGGACTGGGCACAGTCAAGAAACTAACAGGGGAGCCCAATTGTGAAAGGCCATTCTCTTGAGTTCCTTTCTTAACTGCACATTTTTCTACACAGGAAGCTCAAAGGTTGGTAGGTGACTAATCAGTCTCTAAGAATGTTAATCATGAAAACTTCTTTACAGTCTTCTAAAAGGTACTTACATAATCACCATCCTGAGGGATAAGTATATTCATTTCAGATGACTTGGCACTCACAATCTCACAGTCTAACGCATCTTCACTGAGGTATATGTGGCAGCCTTCTGTCTTATTAATGGAAATTGTTGGCACTTTCCCCATTACCTGAAATAGAAAAAAAAAATCTAGGGCCAAAGCAAATAAATAGAAATTCCAATATCCCCAAATAAGTACAGTCCACGGGCCTAAGCAAGCGTTAGGAATAGCTCGGTCAGGGCTGGGGAGGTTGGTTGACGACAGTGTCTCCAAGGTGAATTAATAGGTGTCATTTGGGGACAGAATGAATGGACTACACCAGGGGATTCTCAAACCTCACGGTCTCTTTCCTGACACAAACAAAGGGACTAATTTGAAAACAGCAGCTAAATGTTCAGAAGATGCTTCACAACCCTATTAGTGGAAATGAAGCATATATTTGATTTCATGATAAAAGAAACAAGATGCTTTTGCTTTTATGTGCTTAAAATTTTAGTTTTGACACATCTCTAGGAAACTTGGATGAAAACACGCATGAATACTGTCCTTTAAGAGTAAATTATTATGTAAATGAGTAGATTTTTTCCCTCAATCTAAGTAAGAATAAGTAAAAATCACTACAATTCTTCTCACATAAGTCCTTTGCTAGATAAAAATCACACTGGCTGAATGCGGAGCTTAAATGAGATAAAGAGTGTCTAGGTATTTTGAAATGTATTCATTTCAGGAGCCCAAACTGGAGACTTGGTTCAGGCCACTCATTGTATGGGTAAATAGTACCATACACAAGAGGAGGTGGTTCTTTGTATTATTACAAATATCAAGTGCTATAAAAATTCTGATCAGTTTAAAATTTCTTTTTTACAGTCCTGTTTTCAGACATAGCCACCCCCCACCTTGCCCCCCCACCCCCAAATCTCTACAGGGACAGACTGTTCCCCCAATGACCATATTACAACTCTATAATTTTCCTTCTTGTAATGGTAACTGAAGCGATAAAAACATCTCCTCTTTCACTCTGAAGAAAAGACTGGGTTGCAAATTAAAGAGCAAGGCTTGTGATGGTGCAGGTGATGTAAAGAACTCCTTGGGGGAGCCCAGCCAGGCCACCACACTGCTCTGTTTTCTCCTCTCCCCGTAGAAACTGGACACTGAGTTGGAACTGAGCCACAGCGAGGGAAAAAAAAAGGCAGAGGTAGTTTAAGGTCAGCTAAGCAACAAGGCTTTGCCATAAATAAAATAAAATAATACCTATATCTATATATCAAGAATGTGTCAGCAGTAATGTTTTGACAATTTCTAGATTTATTTTATAATGATGGAGAGCATTTCCATACTGCCCAGAACTGTATGAATACCTGGCAAGCAAAGGGAATGCAAGTAATTTGTCAGGGTGTCTTAGGCAATTCATTTATGAGACAGAGCGGGGTCTCATGAGGATAGCACAGTATGCAAAGGCGTTTTAGTTTTGTTTATTTATCACTGTATTACCTTACAAATGCTAGAACATCTATGAAAAATCTGAAAAACAGTACAATTTAAAAAAATAGTCCTGATAGGATAAGAACTGTCATTTCCACAGCATCTTAGTCAGTATTTCCTTAGAGCAAATTACATACAATATATGCCTTTTATCCCTTGTAGTCTGTAAACCTTTTGAGAACAGAGATTGTTTCTTATCAGGAGAACTGGACTAACAAGTAGCTTCTCTGTTGAGTGACAGGTGATATGTGACCTTGCCCAGGCCAATGCTGTAGCATGTAATGCATGTATCTGTATTAACTTTCTTCATTTTTCTATAAAAGTTTTCAAAATTTCCACATAATATCTTAAGTCTCTTCTCTCTCCCACAATTTGTACTATTTTTTGAATAACTGAACTAAATCACACGAATCCATGTCCTTTTCTTCCTTTCAATCTTTTAAAATTAATTAATGTGGCTGTGCTGGGTCTTAGTTGTGGCATTCAGGATCTTTTTATAAAAAGTTATTTATTTATTTATTTTACTGTGCCGGGTCTTCGTTGCTGTTCGCAAGCGTTCTCCAGTTGCGGCGAGTGGGGGCTACTCTCTCGCTGTGGTGCTCAGGCTTCTCGCTGTGGTGGCTTCCCTTGCTGCAGAGCACGGGCTCTAGGCAGCATGAGCTTCAGCAGTTGCAGCACACGGGCTCAGCAGTCGTGGGTCCTGGTCTCTAGAGCATAGGTTCATCAAAAGTTCTGGCACATGGACTCAGCTGCGCCTCTGCATGTTGTATCTTTCCAGATCAGGGATTGAACCCATGTCTCCTGCATTAGCAGGCAGATTCCTCACCACTGAGCCACCATGGAAGCCTGGGCATTCAGGATCTTTAATTGCATCATGTGAATTCTTGGTTGCAGCATGTGGGATCTAGTTTCCTGATGAGGGTTTGAACCTGGGCCTCCTGAATTTGGAGCATGGAGTCTTAGCCACTGGACCACCAGGGAAATCCCCTTGAAATCTTTTAAATAGCATTATCGAAGTAAAATGTGCAAACATAAAATTCACCTACTTTAAGTGTACAGTTTAATGGTACTCAGTAAATTCGTGTAACCGTCACTTCAATTCAGTTTTAGAATATTTCCATCATCCCCCAAATATCACCATTGCCCATTTATAGTCAATTTGTCCTCATCGCCAGGCAGCCTGCACTAATCTGCTTTCCGTCTTCATTGTGTCCAGGCCCTTTTAAAATAGTTTATTAAATGTTTTAAATAGGTAATGAAATTCACTTGGTTTGAACATCCAGAAGTTTGAGAAGTGTTCAGTAAAATGTCTCTCTCTTGTTCCTGAGCCAGGCTGCCAAGTTTCTATCCCTCTTGGACAGATAACCATGATTCATCCTTCCAGATTATTTTAAGGCTCATAGCTTCGAAAAAACTAGGATATATTTCAAACATGGGAGCACACAAAGAATAATAAAACAAATATGCATATACATATATATATGTCTGTTAACCAGCTTTATCAGAATTTAACTTTTTGGCTTATTTGCCTTATTTTTAGAGCTATAATCTTATACTATAGTAGAAAGGCCCTCTATACCATCCACCATCTCCCTGTGCTCCCTTCTTCCCTCCACAGACTTAACTACTCTTCTGAATTTTGTGTTTACAGTTCACAGCAGGCTTGGCTCCTGAGGTGAACTCGAGCCTACATGAGTACATTTCACATGTGCATACTGTTTTGCATGTCTTTGATCTTTATATAAAGGGACATATTATACAATGCCTGTTGTTCTGTAATTTGCCTTTATCACTCAAGGTTGCTTTTGAGATTTCCCTGTTTTTAAACATGTAAGTGTATTCAATTATTTTAACTATTATACAGTATTCTATTAGGTGGATTTATTTGTTCATTTACCAGCTGTTGGACATTTAAATTGTTCTGGGTTTTATTGCCATTATGAATAATACTGCAATAAACAGTTTTACACGTCTCATCAACATATGTATTGGAGCTTCTTAGGTGCACACGCCCAAGAGTGAAATTGCTCAGTTACAGGCTATGACTGTCTTTGACGTTATTAGATGGTGCCAATTTCTCTGCATGGTGAGTGTAATAACTTTGCTCTTTCAACACTGATGTATCAGGATTCTCGTAACAACTTTCATACCAGGAGACTTTTTAATATATAGGCAGTCCTCAAATTGCACAGTTCTGACATGCATGAGTTTCAGCTCACAATCCCTTTGCAAAGTAAGCACAGCCTGAATTCAAAACTGATGAGCATAAGAGGACATACCCAATTAATCTGCATTTCTTCTTCTAGTAGGCAGGTTATGCATATTTTCATGTATTTATCAAACACTTCAGTTTCTCCTCCTCTGAATTGCCTTAATATTCTTTGTCCATTTTTCTATTGGGTGGTTAGTCTTCTTCTATTTGATTTGTGTTAACTTTATAAATTCTGGTTATAAGTCCTTTTGGATAATCTGCATTGCAAGTATCTTTCTTCAATTCATGCCTTGTCTTTTAGCTTTGCATCTGATGTCTTCTGTTGAACACATATATTTTAATGAGGTTAAATTCATTTGTCCTTTTCTTCTATATTTTATTCTCAAAGTTTAAAAGTATTTCTTTTCACAATTAGGACTTCACTTTTCATGTACAGTATGAGGTAGAGATTAAATGTTTTTTCTCTGCATGGAGGGTCCTAAAATATATCTCCATGTATGTGCCAACTATGGAATGTACTACTTCAGTTAAAAGAGGCAGTGGTGAAAAGCTTAGTAAAGCCAAAGAGAACCATCTATAAAACTGGAAGCCAAGTCTAACAAACATTATCAGGAAACATCAGATAATAAGGGGTGATTAACAATATGAAAAGAGTATAATCAAAGACGGTAGTTACAGTTGGCCAAAGTAAGAAGTCATTTAGCTTTGGGCATATTATAAAATCCCATTTGGCTAAATTAAAATTGCTTAAACAGTGCAGATTTTCTTCTCTTTTGCAAATTCAATTCCAATCCTACTTTCCAGGTTGTTTTGCTGATAACCTCATTGACTCTTCAGAAAAACTTTATCCAGAATCACTTTTTTTTCCTGAGGGAAAAACATCCTCTTTGGCAGGGTACTATGATGCAAAGTGAATCTCTTACCATTTTGGTTCATTCATTAGTTGATTCATTCCAATCACTCACTCGATCAAACATTTACTGAACACCTACTGTGTGCTGGTATTATGCAAATTTATGGAACTGTAAAGATTAATTAGCTGTTCCTGAAATAGAAGTGGTAAACTTGTAATTGCTGTGCAAAACAGGGTGGGTTATAAGAGGGTGAAAAGGGGGAATTAACACTGTCCAAGAAGTAAGAGAGGGCTTCAGAGAAGAGGTGAAGACAGAGCTGTGTCTAGAGAAAAGACAGTAAGAGTTTTCTAGTTGGACATGGAGGGCCCCTTGTAAACAGAAGGGATGGTCTGGTGGTGGCTGGGCAAGGTTGAAAGGACCACTTACCTGCATTTGAATGTCCTTGGAGTTGATCACTTCCACAATGCCCACCACATTGTCAAACACCAGGCCAAACTTCTTACAGTTGTCTAGGAAAACAAAACAAAACAAAATCCTAAATACAGACAGCATATTTATAAAAGCAATTTATCATAATGAGTACAGATCCATAGTTCTGCCCTACCAATTATAATGGAATTTATTTTCCCTTTTATCTGCAGAGTAGACTTGCCGCACTTGAAAATGTAAGCCACCTGTCTCAGTGCAGTCTCTGAAATCACAAGGTCATTCCTGTCCTCTTGGTATTCCTAAAATTAAAACACAGGCAAATATTAAATATAAGGACAGACAGAAAATGAAGTCCACTGCATACTGAAGTTACTGTGGGGCATTCACCAATTAGAGCTTCTCAGTATGTTCTTTCTTCAGCAACCTTTTTCTTACAGACTAAACCACAGGACTTCCTGTCTCTGTGATGTTGGGAATGGTTACTTGGAAGGCAGGGGGGGGGGGGTGGCGCGGGGGGGGGGGGCGGCGGCGGGCGGGAGGGTAGGGGTCAGGGTCCACTTGTGAACAGTCAGGCGTCAGGCACTAACTAGTGGGTAGGGGCTGGGCCAGGGATGTGAGAGCTTTTGGTTAAGTCCAGATGCTGAGTCTGGAGTTGATACTGTAGCAATATCTGCAAATAGGAGTTGGGTACATAGACTAGCAATGGTCCAAGTCCCAGTGTATTTTCAGAGCACAACAACCTTTCTGGGGACTTTGTTCCTCCACCTTTAGGGAAGCCCCCTGGATTGGCAGGGTTTCCCTGATGGCTCACATGGTAAAGAATCCACTTGCAATAATAAAGAAGACCTGGGTTCAATCTCTGGGATGGGAAGATCTTCTGGAGAAGGGAATGGCTACCCACTCTAGCATTCTTGCCTGGAGAATTCCTTCCATGGGCTACAGTCCATGGGGCTGCAAAGAGTCTGACATGACTGAGTAACTAACATTTTCATACTGGATTGACAGGGGGTACCAGCTTCCATCCACATACAAAGTGTCCTGTCCTGCTCAGACAATGGTGAAAGTGATGGGTGACTCAGTAGGTTATATCAGCGCCTTGGTCAGTGGAACAGAATGAAACATCCTACAGTAGATCCTACAGTAGATGGGGCACAGATTAAAATTCACTGACAGAGGAGTCAGATTCATAGAGACAGAAAGTAGAAAGGTGGTTGCCAGGGGCTGAAGAGAGGGGGAGTGGAGAATTACTGTTGAAGGCATACAGAGCTTCAGTTCTGACAGATGAAGAGAGTTCTGTGGATGGATGGTGGTGATGGCTGCACAGCAGTCCGATGGTACTTAATGCCACTGAATGTACACGTCAAGGCTAAGATGGTAAATTTTCTGTCATGTGCACTTTACCAGAGTTTAAAGAATAATTTTGAAGAAGTTGAAGAAAAAATACATGAGAAGAATGAAAACCAAAAAACACTTATGGAAGCATTCAGAAAGGCCTTGGTTTCTAGAAAGCGACTTGTGTCTCTGTCTTTTCACTTAGAAATCCTTAGTGCTACTGCTAAGTCGCTTCAGTCATGTACGACTCTCTGACCCCATGGACTGTAGCCTGCCAGGCTCCTCTGTTCATGGGATTCTCCAGGCAAGGATACAGGAGTGAGTTGCCATGCCTTCCTCCAAGGGATCTTTCCGACTCAGGGATCAAACCCGTGTCTCTTACACTGCCTGCACTGGCAAACATGTTCTTTATTACTAGCACCACCTGGGAAGCCTTAGAAATCCTTAAGGCCTTGGCAAACAGTTTAGCCATTGCTCCTTTCATTGGAGTGTATCAGGAATACAGTTAAAGGGCTTCACTCACCACTCTCCATTTCTTCCCTTCCAGCTCTAACACAGGAGTGTGTTTCTTAGAAGGATGAGACTGGGGAGACTTGGGGCCTGGAGTGTGGCTTTTCGTAGGAGATGGAGATTGTCCTCCATGAGCCCGTAGGTTGGGATTCTTGTATGTCTTCTGGTCATCTGTAACATGCCGGAGTCCTGGGAAGGTAACACAGAGACACATTTCTTTACATCATATGCAAAGGGAAACGTCCCTACTTTTTGGATGAACATGATGTAAACGGCCTAAGAATTTTTAGTAATGTTATTTTAGCAGTTGAGTGTTTTCTCAAGGTTAGTATGCAGAGCCTGAGACCTGCATATGTTTAGAGTTGATATAAGCACTGTTAAGTAGTTTTTAATTGGAGGAACTTCTTTTTGGAGATAAGATGATAGATAAAATTATGCAAAAAAGCTACCTCACCAGAAAGAATTCGATGATTTACTTCTGTTGTGGCCAAATCATTACCTAGATATAGTCTAAAAAGTTAGGGCATTTCAGCAAACATAGGTCAGAATCGATTTAACGGTTATAAGTTCATTCTCTTCCTTTACAGATGAGGGGACAATGCAGCCAGCTGGAGCCAGAAAAACTGTTCAATTTTTTGGTCCTTGGCTCCCAGCCCAGCGCATAAGAACACTTATACCATAATTCCTATTGCCCATACAAAACAAAAATATATTTGCATAAGGTTTTTGGAAACATGACTTTATTCAGTTCAGTTCAGTCGCTCAGTCGGGTCTGATTCTTTGCAACCCCATGAACCACAGCACGCCAGGCCTCCCTGTCCATTACCAACTCCTGTAGTTTATCCAAACTCATGTCCACTGAGTCGGTGATGCCATCCAACCATCTTATCCTCTGTCGTCCCCTTCTCCTCCTGCCCTCAATCTTTCCCAGCACCAGGGTCTTTTCAAATGACTCAGCTCTTTGCATCAGGTGGCCAAAGTATTGGAGTTTCAGCTTCAACATCAGTCCTTCCAGTGAACACCCAGGACTGATCTTTAGGATGAACTGGTTGCATCTCCTTGCAGTCCAAGGGACTCTCAAGAGTCTTCTCCAACACCACAGTTCAAAAGCATCAATTCTTCGGCGTTCAGCTTTCTTTATAGTCCACCTCTCACATCCATACATGACTACTGGAAAAACCATAGCTTTGACCAGACGGACCTTTGTTGACAAAGTAATGTCTCTGCTTTTTAATATGCTGTCTAGGTTGGTCATAACTTTCCTTCCAAGGAGTAAGCGTCTTTTAATTTCATGGCTGCAATCACCATCTGCAGTGATTTTGGAGCCAAAAAAAAAAAAAAAAAGTCTGTCACCATTTCCACTGTTTCCCTATCTATTTCTCATGAAGTGATGGGACCAGATGCCATGATCTTAGTTTTCTGAATGTTGAGCTTTAAGCCAACTTTTTCACTCTCCTCTTTTACTTTCATCAAGAGGCTCTTTAGTTCTTCTTCACTTTCTGCCATAAGGGTGGTGTCATCTGCATATGTGAGGTTATTGATATTTCTCCCAGCAATCTTGATTCCAGCTTGTGCTTCTTCCAGCCCAGCATTTCTCTTGATGTTCTCGGCATATAAGGTAAATAAGCAGGGTGACAATATACAGCCTTGACATACTTCTTTTCCTATTTGGAACCAGTCTGTTGTTCCATGTCCAGTTCTAACTGTTGCTTCCTGACCTGCATACAGGTTTCTCAAGAGGCAGGTCAGGTGGTCTGGTATTCCCACCTCTTTCAGAATTTTCCACTGTTTATTGTGATCCATCAGTCAAAGGCTTTGGCATAGTCAATAATGACTTTATTAAGTGTATGATTAAAAAAAAGTAACCATTCACTATGAAGACAAAGGTAGTTCAATGATATAATTCTTTGACAAGCCCATACACTGCTTGAGGACAGAGGTTCTAAATACTTGATCTTGATGCCTTGGTTGGAGCTGGTGTTGGAGTGTCAGGGGCTGAAGTAGTGATACAGTGCATTGGTCAACTTGAAACTAGAATCCCTTGAGTTCTTTTTGATCCACCCAGAAGCCCACTGAGCCCACGATCTCATAGTTCCCTGTATACTGGAGACTGAAATGGAATGATGTATCCATCACCGTGGGCTCCAGGGGATCTGTGTGCCTGGAGCCAGAGGGAGACAGCCTCAAGGCCTGGTTTTCTCACCTTTTGTAATTGCCTCCCCTTGGTTAAGTTGTGCAAATAAAGCTGAGCGTGAAGGAGAGGACGGTTCTTTTATGCCCTCACTCTCAAAAAGCAGAGGTGGCCCTGGAGGAGGTGGGGGAGGCGGGGGTGGAGGAAGGCCAGGCCCAAGGGAGAGGACAGACAATGCTGACGCAGTTGATGCGACCGGACCCTGCGGGAGAGAGAAGATGGAAAGCACGTTACTGAAATGATGCCCTTGCTGAGAACTGAGATTCTGCCAGCATCACTGAGAACCTGTTGTCAGTGAGAGACTGGGGTTTGAGATTCACAGAGGGCACCTAGGAATACACCTGTGCATCATGGATCTGTTTCCAAAGACCTGGGACCGAGTGGGGGTTTGTCTTGGGAACACAGAGCATGACGTAGAAACTGCATGTGCAGGAGCTTGCCCGCTCAGTTCAGTTGCTCGGTCGTGTCCCACTCTGTGACCCCTTGGCCTACAGCACGCCAGGGTTCCCTGTCCATCACCAACTTCTGGAGCTTGCTCAAACTCATGTCCATTCAGTCGGTGATGCCATCCAACCATCTCATCCTCTCCTCCTGCCTTCAATCTTTCCCAGCATCAGGAAAACAAAGCCATAGGTTCATGTCCAAAGCTCGGGATATGAATGAAACTGGGCTTTGGCCAATTGATAATCACAAGAAAAGAGTGGCGCAACTGATAAGAGGATTCTTTGGGGACACGGAATAGCAACCATCCAATGAGAGGGAGGGAGGTGAAAAAGTTTCAGTGGTTAGCCTTCTGAGCAGCTAAGAAAAGAAATACTGAAACATTCTACAGGACTTGTTTTTCAAGTATGTAAGCCTCAAACTGAACCCCAAGTGAGGATCACATGTGACCGGCATGTCTGTCAAACACGCAGGTGATCAGGGCCCGGGATCCTTCTGATGATTTGGTTCGTCTAATGCTAACTGTTTGTAAACCAGAGAAAACTGTATTTTTGCCTGATCAAGGCTCATGCTTTCTCTCTTCTCTGCTATGCAAAGTTCAATCTTTGTTTTCAATATGAAGTTCTAACAAATTCAGATGTCACTAAAAGGTGATTGATAGAAAATAGAGGGATTTGTCTCAATGTTTTGAGAGGACCCCATAGACAAAGTTGTCACAGAGTTTAAAACTAGTAGGATAGAAACACACATACACTATAACCTGGTGTTATACACCGTTTTATTTTTAAACCCGGAGAAAAGCTGTATGCCTATGATAAAGAATGGTAAGTTAGTTCAATTAAAAGATCAGAAACTTTGAAAATTGAGAGTGATGAACATGCAATTGAGGCTTATATTAATATGTTTTCAATACCAAACACAATGTGTAAAACATCAACATTACTGCTAAGTATTAACAAAGACAGCAGACCCTTATTTTCATAAACATGGAAGTATTACAAAGTGTCAATATCAGGAACTTTTTACCTGTGGTACTTTTCAGTTGAAAAATCTACACTCTTTTCAAAGTACTTATATAATCCCTATTAAGTGAGAATTATCCTGAAAATACGAGGTCCTTCTCTTATTGAGAATGAGTATCTTTAAAACTGAGTAGGCTGGGAGTTCTCGTCTCTTGAAATTGTAATTTGTAATTTTTTTGTTTGTTTGTTTATCAGGAAGAACTCCTGATAAACGTCTGACTCCATTGGGATTCTTGGGTCAAGTAGAAAATAACTGCACAGTTCATGAGACAGACCAATTTTTTTTCAGTATCTTAAACACTCCCTATTTTGTTACTGGGGTGAAATGTGAGAATTTGCTGGGAATCATAAACAGCATAAAATACAAGATTTGCACATCTAACACTATTCCAGTCCTCGGTTCCAGACACTCAGAGCCACAACATATTACTCTTACTCATAAGCATATCATAACTCAGTCAGTGAAGGGCCAGGCCCCTCCCCCACATCTGAAACCCTGCAGCTTTAAAGATCTCCTGTTTTGTGGAAAGGGGAGACGGGCTTCTAAATCTTAGAACGACTTAGATGGTTCCCTCGCTCTCAGAATTCACAGCCTCTCTCCAAGAGCCATTAAAGGACACTGAAACCAATTAAGCCACATATTCAACTTCTTGGAACTATGATACATTCGGATGGCTGACCCGGGAACACCAAACAAAGGATTTACTGCAACAAATGTTGACTATAAAAGCCAAAAAAATAAGAGAACTCAGGACCAGTTGAAACTCTGCCTTTGGTTTATCCTTTGTATGTTCTGGCTCGTTTCTGGCTCCAGTAAGGGTGCAGCCCAGGCTCTATAGTTTCCAGGGTGACATGACAAGCAGCACTCAGGGGCTTTCCATGCACAGTGTCCTCGAAGGCAAATCAGGCATTCCCTTAGCAGGCTTGCCCTAGGCTGCGCCACACAATGAACTGATCTTTGCCACCTGCTCTTCTCCTGCAGGCATGTGGGACCAGAGCTCTCTGTGCTCTCCTTTGCCTGGCATGAGTGGCAGCTGCATCGACTGGAGTCACAGCCTGACACTGTCTTCAGGTGTTTCCTTAAGACAGGGGAGATGGTCAGGGAAGGGAAGGGAGCCAAGAATTCTGGAAAATCTCACACTTGCCAGGCACTGGTTGTTCCCACTCATTTAACAGATACTTAGTGCTCAGTGGGCTTCCCTGGTGGCTCAGAGGTTAAAGCGTCTGCCTGGAATGCGGGAGACCTGGGTTCGATCCCTGGGTCAGGAAGATCCCCTGGAGAAGGAAATGGCAACCCACTCCAGTACTCTTGCCTGGAGAATTCCATGGAGGGAGGAGTCTGGCAGGCTACAGTCCACGGGGTTGCAAAGAGTCGGACACGACTGAGCAACTTCACTTCACTCACTTTAATGCTCAGTTTAGGACAGGCTCAATGCCAAGGGTCCCCAAATTTATCTGAACTTTAGAATCATCTGGGGATCTGTTAGAAATTCCCAAGCAGGAACACTCTGGGGAGGTAGAACATGGGCCTCTGTACTTTCTGAAGCTCCCTGGGTGATTCCAGTGTGTGGACAAGTTTGGGAAGAAACACTCTATGCTTTGTGCTGAGATTAATCTTAGTCATCACAATATTAGTAAGATTGAAATTCCCCCTCTAACAGAAAATAAAGCAGGAAGTCAGAAAGGCTGACCAAATATTCAATGGCCAGTAAATGGCAGCAATATAATTCAAGCACATATCTGCTTGATCCTAAAATTTTCTTCAGGGGAAATCCTTTTTGCTATATTCAGGTGAAAAAAAAGTAGTCAATCAATTAAAAAATCAGAGGCATGGGTTACCCATGATATACGTGGGCTTCCCTGATGGCTCAAATGGTAAAGAATCTGCCCGCAATGCGGGAGACCTAGGTTCAATCTCTGGGTCCGGAGGATCTGCTGGAGAAGGGAATGGCTAACCACTCCAGTATTCTTGCCTGGAGAAGTCCATGGACAAAGAAGCCTAGCAGCTATAGCCCGTGGGGTCGGAAAAAGTCGGACACGATTGAGCAACTAACTCTACTAACATGTACATAGTGCTGCTCGTGGGCCTCTGGCTTGAATATCCATGAAGTACTGGGTGGTGGTGTAATAATTTAATTTTTATCCCCACTACTTGCTCCATCCCTCCAATGCCTCGGCAGCTGACCCGGCTCCTACAGCCAACTCTGGAGCCGGGCCTTATCCCATGGGATAAAGAAGTCTTCAGTATTGGCATCTCAGCAGCAAGTCACTCTTGACACTGGTTTGTTCAGACTCTGTACCCTCATTCTAGCAGTTAGACTCTTGCTCGTCCACTTTTCCTGAGTACCCACTGGTGCCAGTAATGGGGTACTTGCTCTGAAATTTATGATTTTAAATGGCTATACTCAGGGTACAAAAGTTAACTTATGTTGTATGAACACAGCACATAACCTAAAAATGCTGCTTTTGAAAGCTCTATCAAGATTAATTTTGAGAGCAGATGCTTGATTATTTACTTTTGAGTCAGGAAAGGGAGGCACAAAGACTTTTAAAAACGTCTGCAAATCCCTTTCTCTAAATTAATTTCAACTGTCTTGGGAACAGCTGCTTCCTCTGACTTTAAATATATGAATGATAACTATGAAATAATGAAACCATTGTATGTGGGCATGTGGAAAGCTTGTAAAGTTTTGGTTATGTATACTCTCCATATAATTATATTACATGTAATATATTTATATACTAAAATGAATCAGAATATTTTCATTAAATATTACTTGAAATAATTACTTATTTTATTACTTCGGAATTTAGGTTTTATTCTGAAAGGGAAACTACTTCTAGTTCTTAAATGAAATCTCCACACTGTTTTGCTGGTGTAATTAAACAACCACTTCTATCCCCCACAACACACACCATAGTCTTAGTTATCCAGTTAATTTGGAGAGGACGGGACTCCAATTATCCATTTTGTTGAGTTTGTTGAAAGTAGGACTAATAGGGTGCTTTTATATGGAGCTTTTTATGTCTTTGTGACAAAAATTGAGCAAAAAGTGAAATATAGCTATTTAAGCAAAACAAAAAAAAGAAATCAGCTTCAAAGAAAAATTTTCCATTGAAGATATTCTACTTAATAATTACCCTTTTGGGGAAATTTTCAACTTTCACTTTTTAAAGTCTAAGATTTTTCAAATTCAACCATAGCAAGAGCAAATGATCTGATCTAAATAGAACCTAACTCTTCAATAGATTGAAAGTGAATTAGAATAGACTCATTTGTCCATTCAACATTTGCCAAGAGCAACCTTGAAAGGAACTGGGTGGATGATGAGGAAGCAGGCATACGTCTTGTTTGTTAAGAAAGTCATGATCTAGTGGGAATGCTGAGCGCACAAGTCGTTGCAGATGGAGTTTCATGTGTTGTGACTCACGTGAACAGGAGTCCCTGGCGGCCCAGTGTGGGCTCTGGCTGGCTCTTCTCAGGACAGTGGGGTCAAGAGAGCCGGAGAATTGCTGGGGTGGCTTAAGCTGGGGCCATAGCATCAAATGGTCTACAGAGCACAGAGGTCCTGTAAGGAGAGCCCCTGAGGGACAGATGTATATACAGGTAACAGTGATCTCCAACTTCATGAACAGGCCTGGCGACCCACATCTTGGTCTGTGTTTTCACTGACTTCTTAAAAGCTAGAGACCAAGAAAATCAAAATATTCTGTGACAGTCTCTTGGAACAGGTGGATTCTGGCCCACACAACAGAGCTTTAGTTACGATGTTTCTTCCATGAAACCAGCTTAGTGACAGTAATATTCTGAGCTACCTGCCTTTAAGGATTTGTGGAGATCATAGATAAAGCGAGAAAACAGAACAGCTGACACAAAGTGGCTCTGTTTATGGGTTTTCCTGCCCACCTCACACCCTTTCCTTATGGCCACCACCTCAATGCCCCTTCATGCCCACGCAGATGACTGTCTTCAGCTTTGTGGTCAGGTTCTCTCTTTGGCTGTCCATCTCAGAGCCAGCTTGGTCCATTAATCACCTGGCTTACAGTTAGCGCTCTCCAGGTACATGTGTCCAATTACACACTAAAAAAAGTGTTTAGAAATCATAAAGCCATTTCAGTCACAAATGGACTTACATTAACCTGCTAAAACTACAGGAATTCACAGGATTTTATAATGGAACTTTTTGGCCAATGCTGTCTATTAGTTTTTCCAAAGAAAAAGATTCTCAGATGATCTTGTGTAACATGGCACATAAATAGGATAAGCCTCTCACATATCACAATAAGAGGGAGGGATTAAAAGAAAGAACTACAGTTTCATAACTAAAGACTGACTTTCCATATACATAAACTAGCTTTCATAGCAGTAAAAAATACTTCATGAATTCATGATTTAGGGTTGTTTATACTTTAGATGTTAAAACTAGTTTCTTTCTATTTTCTGCAAGACGTACTTTGATTAAGAACTTGGTGAAATTGATACATTTCCAAATTTTTAAATTTCCATAAGTACTTACACATTTTACATTCATATTTATATCACACTTTTATTGGCAGACAACCATATTCAAGAAAAAAGATTGCACATAAACTAACGGATGATCATCCTCTGCAACATGAGTATAAACCAAAGTGAATTTGTGATTTTAGTCTCTAATCTCCTATTCTTATCACTTCCTATAATTTTGAGACTTCTGCCAAGGAAAACAAAATTTCTGGGGGCTTTTCCAAGAAAACAGAATTGTCAAAAAAAATATTACAATGAAGAGCTACATAATATTTTAAGCATATATTTGTTAATAATTTTTAAAGTCAATTTAGGGAATATTTTCTATTTCACCTATGGTAACAGAACACTACTTGAATTTCAAGTTTCCGTAAAAATACCAAGGGTACTTATAGACCATCAAAATGAAAAGATATTTCCACAATTATGAAGGAAATGTAGGGCACATTTTGATCACTTTTCTTGAGAAGCTAACCTCCCTAACTTAAGACATGTACAAGAGGAAAGATAACGAGAACCCAGATCTCATGGTTTCGCCAATGATCTCTGATGGTTTCCTCATCTCCATTCTTCCCACCCTCCCTGGACTCTCTGTATGTTACTTTGATGACCTGGAAAGATGTGAAATATGGCAGCAGATGAAAAAAGAACAAGAAACAAAGTCCCTTCAGAGAAGGAAAAACAGCTGTAAACTGGAAAACAGCCTGCAAATACCTTACACAGTCTACAAACCAGTAACTTAGAGTCTTTAAGCTTGTGTGTGCTTAGTTGCTCAGTCGTGTCTGACTCTTTGTGATCCAATGGACTGTAGCCTGCCAGGCTCCTCTGTCCCTGGGGATTCTCCAGGAAGGAATACTGGAGTGGGTTGCCATACCCTCCTCTAGGGGATCTTCCCAACCCAGGGATTGAACTCAGGTCTGCTGCAGGCAGGTTCTTTACCAACTGAGCCACCAGGGAAGCTTATCTTTATGCTTATTGTTTCCTAATTTATAGATCTGGATGTGACCCTTCAAAAACATAGGTGGTGATTTCTGCTTTACAATACCCAAAGCAGAGAAGTCTGACAAGAGCTGACCAAACCCTCAAAGCGGATTCCAGAAGAATACGTGGAACACAATCTAATTGCTCAAGTTGCATAAATTGTCTTCATAAGTAGCTTTAATGATGAGTTTGGCCTTTTTTTTTGCTATTGCTCCGTGGACCAAATCTGGGATTCCCAGATTGTCTTTTTTTCTTGTCTGCCAGCCATGGCAGCTTGAAAATACAATTTATCATAAAAAAGGAGAGATAAAATTAAATTTTCTATGGGAAAAATTTCCAGAGTTAAAGATAGCAGAGTATATCCCTCAAAGACACACACTACAGATAGGCAGCAATTGTAAGGCCAAGAGTGACATGGAGCGTGAATTATCTGGACAATGACTTCATTCGTCAGAAAAGCATAGGTCTGAACTATCACTGCAGTGAAGTTTTTGTTTTGCTTCTGGATTTTAGAGTCATAGAGAAATAACTGTATTTCTTAGGTTATCTGTACTTGGTAAACGGCAGAAGTTAGGGTGGGAGCTGAGGCCAAATGAAAGCTGTTATGGAGATGACTTAAGGGACTTCCCTGGCAGTCCAGTGGTTAGGACTTCACCTTCAGTGCAGAGGGTGCAGGCTCCATCCCTGGTCGGGGAACTAAGGCCCCATATATCTTGTGGCCAAAGCACCAAACATGAAACAGAAGCAATATTGTAACAAACTCAACATAGACTTTGAAAATGGTCCACATCAAAAAAAAAAAATCTTTAAAAAAAGATGATTTATGTTTGGCTCTGTATTATTTGTAAACCATCTTTTTCTAAAGATGTTTCTTCAGTATGGACTATTTCCAAAGTCTTTACTGAATTTGTTACAGTACTGCTTCTGTTTGTTTCATGCTTTGGTTTTTTCGGTCACGAGACATGACTGACATTTGACTCTGCATTATTTGCTTCCCAGGTACTGCAATGATAAATAATCTGCCTACCAATGCAGAAGACTCAAGACACTCGGCTTCAATCCCTCGTTTGGGAAGATGCCCTGGAGAAGGAATGGCAACCCAGTACTCTTGCCTGGAAGATTCCAAGGACAGAAGGAGCCTGGTGGGCTACAGTCCATGGGGTCGCAAAGAGTCAGACATGGCTGAGAATGCACACGCTGTATTATTTACATTATTTACTTAGGAAAAGTAAATAGAAGCATCAACATCTTCTGAGGTTTACAGCTGAGGCACACTAAGATAAAGTAACTTTTGTCTTAATTTCAGTTCTAAATTTCACGGGAAAGGTCTGGGAAAGCATCTGTGATTAGCTCTGCTTAAATCAAGGATGCAACCTGGACCATAAGTCTGGGCTAAGCTCTAGGTTATATTCTACGAAGGGCTTATTTTACCTTTAAAAGACAATCTGTACCTTTCCTCCATCTCTTCATAGGAAAAGCTTTTTGGTTAATCTAATATTAGCTTGCATTTCCTGAGTTTATACCAACTGGGGATGGCAAGGAATGGGGACAGGTGCAGGGAAGGCATTTGCCGCTTCCTATAAGAAAAGGCAAGAATCGACTCCTTGGAAAAACCCTGATGCTGGGAAAGACTGAAGGCAGGAGGAGAAGGGGATGACGGAGGATGAAATGGTTGGATGGCGTCACCAATTCGATGAACATGAATGTGAGCAAGCTCTGGGAACTGGTGATGGACAGAGAAGCCTGGCATGCTGCAGTTCTTTTAGGGTTGCAAAGAGTCGAATACCACTGAGTGGCTGAACTGATTGATAAGAAAAGGCACCGTCGATTTCCATTGCCATCGCTTGATAAAAGAAATAAAGGAATAGTATTTACATGGCTCTTAAACAATGAACACAATATGTAGTTAGTGGAATAACCCTCTGGAAATTTCACTGTGAAGAAATATGATTACCAATTACTGTGTTCAATTTAGCAAAAGCTTTTGGATATTGTCTGTGTTTAACCCTGTATAGATGTGAGAGTTGGACTATAAAGAAAGCTGAGCGCCGAAGAATTGATACTTTTGAACTGTGGTGTTGGAGAAGACTCTTGAGAGTCCCTTGGACTGCAAGGAGATCCAACCAGTCCATCTTAAAGGAGATCAGTCCTGGGTGTTCATTGGAAGGACTGATGTTGAAGCTGAAACTCCAATACTTTGGCCACCTGATGCAAAGAGCTGACTCATTTGAAAAGACCCTGATGCTGGGAAAGATTGAGGGCAGGAGGAGAAGGGGATAACAGAGGATGAGATGGTTGGATGGCATCACTGACTTGATGGACATGGGTTTGGGTGGACTCCTGGAGTTGGTGATGGACAGGGAGGCCTGGCGTGCTGCAGTTCATGGGGTCGCAAAGAGTTGGACACGACTGAGTGACTGAACTGAACTGAACTGAAGGCCCTGTACTAGTCACTGCTGCAGATCTCAGGCAGAGTGGAGAAGGACGATGCTTTCAAAGAGCTCTCTCGGAGGAGAGAGAAGATACATCTGTGCTCCCCCACAACAGGAACCTGGCTCTTAGCCTTCGCGTCTCTGCTCAGCCTGTGCCTTTGTTTGGAAGGTTCTCACCCAATTTACTATCTGGAAAATTCTTACAAAATCTTCAAGGCTCAACTCAAAGTTCTCTTCTTTTTGTGGGCTTTCTGGAACTCTTCTAAGAGGAAGTTTTCTGTTTCCCTATTGCAAGGATCTGGTAGGAACACCCTTATTATAATACTTCACATTAAAAGTGAAATTATTTGTCTGTGAGTTCAGGTTTGGTCACCTCTTGAGCCGGAGCTCTGAAAAACCACTCATTATTCATCTTAATGTCACCAGTAATGCGCCGGGTGCCTGAAACACGGTAGGTACTTCATAAATATTTACTAAAGTGAACAAGTAACTGCTTTATAAGGTAGAAAGTGCCGAACATCATAGAAGAAGTACAGATCTTAAGTACTAAAGAAGTTCTGTTCCAGCCAGGAAGGGCAAAGTGATAAGCGGGGGGAGGTCAGAGAGGCTTCTTGGAGGGAAGATCATTCGAAATAGACCCTGAAAGATAGTTGGGTCAGATTTGACAGAGGGAAGCAAGAGGAAGGGGATTCCAGGAGGAGGGTACATGAGCTTTGTCATTACAATGAACAAATGCAACTGAATTGTTACTAATCACCCAAGAACGTACAGATCCATTTAAGCACTAAGTCTTTCAAAGCACTAGCTTCTGAGGCGACACACTTGTTGGATGAAACTACCAGTACTCAAAACTTTATTTGAGGACTGCTTTCAGACTGTTTGCAGAAACACACACACGCACCAAATAATCACGTAGGCCTTTGTATTCTGCTCCTTTTGACCAAAGAGTATTACCTGAATTAACCCCTCTCTAAAGAGGGTCTCAATAGCTTTTGGTCATTTGAAAAGATAAAATTCACTTGTAAAGAAGGAAAAATTGCTACCACTTAGTATCCCAAAAAGGATGGGCCAAAAACTTCATCTGCCATTGTCTTTCTCCTTGGAGGTGGGGAGGGAGAAGGAGGTGGATAAAGCCATTCAGCCCTGGCAGCAATTATTAGGAAGTAGAGGCATTCCCCTGGGAGTGAAGGCTAAGAGGTTGGACCCAGAGGTGTGGCACCTCAGGGGTGAATGAAAACTTGGAGGGCAGTGAGTGGGGGTATTGTATAATAGCTTGCTCTAGGCTGGGACTGAAAGCCAAGTTCACTCAAAGTCTCCTCCTATCCAGATACCTCCTAGCTCTGCTCCACGAAGCACTTCTGCCTGCACCTTTAAGCCACAACCTCCTGACTATGAAGGGCTGGAGGACAGAGTCCTCAATAGGACACCCTCAATTACACCACTGCCTTCAACATTAACATCTTAAAGAATCTGAAATGCACACATCTTAATTAAAATATTCCCGAGGTGATGATTTCAATAAATTGAGAACATTTATTAACTTGCTGGCCCCAGGGTTTAGAGAGTTTGAATTCTTGGTTATGAAAAAGTCCTAGTTAATAAAATAATCTTCATTATTAAATTAGGCAGTTTCAAAAGTCACTACTGGGTTGATTTAGGGAGATAAAGATTTAAATACTCTAAAAATATTTATGCATTCTGATTGACTAACAAAACTCAAAGGTATTTATGAGATAATAAAAACAGTCCTAAATATAAAAAGCTTGCATACAGCTTCATAGTACAGCTAACTCTAAACTGCTGTTTATGAAATTGTAGATATTTTATTTCTGACTTACACTTATTCTACTAAAGATACAATGAAGGTAAAAATAAAATCCACGAATAATGCCCAAATTTCAAAAGGCAGAGATTGAAGCTATAAGCAATAATCCTTCAAATCAGACACCTGGTCAATAAATACTGAAGATATCATTACACAAAGTCTTTTTTCCATCCTTACCCTCCCCCAGCTGTCACAGTTGATAGGCCAGCCTATTGTTCTTAGAGCTTTAGACCCTGGACTCTAAGCTCTCCTCCTCTTTCTCTGTTTCTTTGATTGATTTATTCCATTCTCTAAGTAACAGTGTACCACAGGGTTTTATCCTTCATCATATTCTCTTTTTTCCTGTCTTCTCTTGGAAATATTTAATTATCATCTCTAAGTCTCCCCTTTCACCGAATTTCAGACCTGCATTTTACCTGCCTGCTTCACCTCCCCATCGAGATGGACATCTCACCTGTGTCTCAAATGCAACATGGTGAAAACTCAGGTGAATATTTTTCTTGCTCTCAAAGTACTTAGTTCATGTCCTATGGTCATGTGCTGCATTCTCTGCTAAGAACTGCCCTTTCCGTTACTGTCAATTAGGGAACTCCTACTCATCCTTCAGGACCCAAATCAGTATACCTGAAACTAATATAATATTATAAGTCAACTACACTTCAATGAAAACACAACAGAACAACAACCACAACAACCCCGCCCCCCCTCCCCCCAACAAACAAAACACAAGACACAAATCAAATGTAGCCCTCTGTTGCCCTGCCTACCCACCAAGAAGTCTAATTAACAAGGTTTATGTCAACACGGGCTTTCCAGGTGGCGCTAGTGGTAAAGAATCCGCCAGCTAATGCAGGAGACGTGGGAGACTCGGGTTCAATCCCTGGGTTGGGGAGATCCCCTGGAGGAGAGCATGGAAACCCACTCCAGTATTCTTGCCTGGAGAATCCCCATGGACAGAGAAGACTGGTGGGCTTCTCTGACTCTACAGTCCATAGGGTCACAAAGAGCTGGATATGACTGAAGCGACTTAGCACACACACACAGTTGGCGATCTAGAGGTGAAGCCTTCACCTTCCAAAGCAGGGAGTATGGGTTCTCCAGGCAAGAATCCTGGAGTTGGTTGCCATGACCCAGGCAAGTCCCATAATTTCTGCAGGCTCTTTCAAGCTGAACTCAGAGCCCTTTACAACCTAACTTCATTCTCAATGCATTTCGAGTTCCTTTGTTAGTCAGTTCAGTTCAGCTGCTCAGTTGTGTCTGACTCCTTGCAACCCCACGGACTGTAGCACACGAGGTTTTCTGATCCATCACCAACTCCTGGAGCTTGCTCAAACTCATGTCCATTGAATCAGTGATGCCATCCAACCATCTCATCCTCTGTTGTCCCCTTCTCCTCCTGCCTTCAATCTTTCCCAGAATCCGGATCTTTTCTAGTGAGTCAGTTCTTCGAATCAGGTGGCCAAAGTATTGGAGCTTCAGCTTCAGCATCAGTCCTCCAATGAATATTCAGGACTGATTTCCTTTAGGATAGACTGGCTTGATCTACTTGCAGTCCAAGGGACTCTCAAGAGTCTTCTCCAACACCACAGTTCAAAAGCATCAATTCTTCGGTGCTCAGCTTTCTTTATCGTCCAACTCTTATATCCATACTTGACTACTGGAAAAACCATAGCTTTGACTAGACAGACCTTTGTCGGCAAAGTAATGTCTCTGCTTTTTAATACGCTGTCTAGGCTGGTCACAGTTTTTCTTTCAAGGAGCAAGTGTCTTTTAATTTCATGGCTGCGGTCACCATCTGCAGTGATTTTGGAGCCCAAGAAAATATAGTCTTTCACTGTTTTCATTCTATTTGCCATGAAGTGATGGGACCAGGTGCCATGATCTTAGTTTTCTGAATGTTGAGTTTTAAGCCAACATTTTCACTCTCCTCTTTCACTTTCATCAAGAAGCTCTTCAGTTCCTCTTTGCTTTCTGCCATAAGGATGGTGTCATCTGCATATCTGACATTATTGATATTTCTCCCAGCAATCTTGATTCCAGCTTGTGCTTTATCCAGCCTAGCATTTTTCATGATGTACTCTGTATATAAGTTAAATAAGCAGGATGACAATATATAGCCTTGACGTACTCCTTTCCCAATTTGGAACTAGTCTGTTGTTCCATGTCCAGTTCTAACTGTTGCTTCTTGACCTGCATACATATTTCTCATGAGGCAGGTCAGGTGGTCTGGTATTCCCATCTCTTGAAGAATTTTCCACAGTCTGTTGTGACCCACACAATCAAAGGTTTTGGCATAGTCAATGAAGCAGAAGTAGATGTATTTCTGGAATTCTCTTGCTTTTTCTATGATCCACTGGATGGATCTCCATAGATCCAATTTAATCTCTAGTTCCTCTGCCTTTTCTAAATCCAGCTTGAACATCTGGAAGTTCTCAGTTCACATACTGTTGAAGCCTGGCTTGGAGAATTGTGAGCACTACTTTGCAAGTGCATGAGATGAGTGTAATTGTGTGGTAGTTTGAACATTCTTTGGCATTGCCTTTCTTTGGGATTGAAGTGAAAACTGACCTTTTGCCCTGTGGCCACTGCTGAGTTTTCCAAATTTGCTGGCATATTGAGTGTAGCACTTTCACAGCACCATCTTTTAGGATTTGAAATAGCTCAGCTGGAATTCCATCACCTCCACTAGTTGTGGTCACAGTGATGCTTCCTAAGGCCCACTTCACTTCACGCTCCAGGATGTCTGGCTGTAGGTGAGTGATCACACCATTGTGGTTATCTGGGTCATTAAGATCTTTTTTGTATAGTTCTTCTGTGTATTCTTGCCATCTCTTCTTAATATCTTCTGTTAGGTCCATACTGCTTCTGTCCTTATTGTGCCTATCTTTGCATGAGATGTTCCCCTTGCATGAAATGTTCTCTAACTTTCAGTTAAGAGCACACCTAACTCCTTCTGAGCAGTCTAGATCTCTTCCACAGGAGAATGAAAGGAACTGGACACCCAAAGACCCCCAGATGAGCTAAAAACCCAGGAGTAATTACCACCGTGGTGGTCAGGGAGACTGGAGAGAGCCACTCTCCATAGACCCATAGAGGAAATCAATGAGCTTGTGGTCCAGACAAACAACACACTGGCTGAGGTATCACCTATTTACTTTGATTATTAAACCTAAGGTACAGATTTGGTACAAGTTCTAAATGAAAATTTTGATATAAAAGATTGAGGAAATTTTTGCTTGTAAAAATCAAGGAGAAACCAGAGAGGCCAGAAGACTTGAAAATTTACGAGACATACATATTTAATGATGTGCTACAGACTCTACATTATTTATGAGTCAGGCTATCCTCTGGCTGTGTTTTAATTTGATCACCAGCTAACTGTTAAACTTTTGCTCTGTTAATGGACATCTGGCCTTTACATTGAGAAATAGGCTGAAAAGAAATATCTGCCTGGAGGAAAAGAAGTGATCACAAAGTACCCTGAAAAATCAAGCCCCACCTTGTCTAATTGTGACCACTGCCGGTGATTTCATTCACTGGAGGTTCAGGGGAGGTTAGGATGGTTGACATCTGGTGTACTGGATAGACTTTACTATTTCTTTCTTTTTTATTTAGATTTTTTCCAATGGGGACCATTTCTAAAGTCTTCATTGAATTTGCTACAATATTGCTACTGTTTTATGTCTTGGTTTTTTTGGCCATGAGGCACATGAGATCATAGCTCCCTGACTAGGGATTGAACCCACCTGCAATGGAAGGTAAAGTCTTAACCACTGGACTGCCAGTGGATGTCCCTGAGGATAGGTTTTAAAAATCCACATTATTAACAGAAAGAATTAAATCACCACAACACAAGGCTTCATGCACATTGATCTACGTGTAGTTTTATTCTATTCTATAAATAATTATACCCTGGCTGTTCTCAAAACTAATTTGGAAAGACACATAAAAGGACAAAAATATGTCAACAAATTTCACACCAGAAAGTTAAGAAAACAACCATGCTGTATCCTATTCATAGAATTCCTTTCATGACCTGGCTAGATCTACAGAGAACCGAATAAAAGTTGGAATGCTGATCTGGACAATTCATGGAAAGAATCAGTTATTTCAGTCATTATAAGTGTAAAGATTAGGTCTCCCTTCTTTTAGCTTAAGCTATCTGGTTTGCAGAACTGCCAACCAATATTACAAATCTGACCAACTGCAAGGGATAATATATACCAGTGTCTCTAAGGGGTTCCTGCCAAAAGATCAATTTATTCAACAAAGTGCATTTGAAACCCAGTGCTGAGGAGACTAAATGAATATGGAGAAAGAGTTCCCAATAATTAAACTAATGGAAAACCGCAAGTCATTTCTGGTGTAGAGTCTTTACAGTCCATGGTCATGTGAAGAAATGCTTACAGAACGAGAAGATTCCATTTACCACAGTAAATGTAACAAGAAATTCCAGACACATTACTAAACAGCTGCGTCTTCCCTTCAAACACACCCATCCCGATGCCAACACACTTGTGCGCACACACATGGACCTTCTCTCCAATCACCGTCCCGAAAGAGCGCTGGCCTCAAAGATTTATAGTTCGTGGGACAACTGAAGGGAGCAACAGTTGCCTGGCACAGCTGCAGTCTGAACGCAAAGGCTGGATGGTGGGAGCAGTACGTTCAGTTCCAACTGTTAACTCAAGGGAAAGATTTCTCAGAGTAATGCGTGCTTGGAAACTCAGCCCAGAACAGCATGTTGTTGGTCACTCAAACCCCACAGAGCTCAAATCTCAAGGGCCAATCTGAAAACAGAAGAAACGGGCGGTTCCTCAAAATACTTGAGATGTTCACAACCATAAGCCTTACGACTTTGCCCATTGAGATGGAATGGATTCCTTAAAGCTTCTGAATATTGTAGTGTCAGTGAAGGCCAACACCCCACCTTTCTGCATTCTCTCTGATCCTTATTGTTTTAGAAATACATACTTTTTGCAGAGTTGCGATCACTGGGCAAACAAATGAAATTATTTTTATTCATTTTTTCCTCCCAAAGACCATTTTATCAGATAATTCTAATGGCCTTTTCCTTCTTCTTTGCAAGAATGCTGTGCTACTCAGAGAATGAACTCGTTCGTGGCCGGTGACCAGGGAGGAAGGGTGGAGGGAAAGAGGCAGACTGGGAGTTTGGTATTGACACATACACATTGGTACGTTTAAAACAGATAACCGAAAAAGACAAAAAATTATAAAAAGAATGTTGTGATACTGGCTGTAATTGTTTATGATTTACTTCTCTGGTAAGTCACCAAGCCATAGTAAATGAGAAGAAATTAGTTTGATCTATGCTAGGGATTATGTTTTAGAATCTTTTATGTGGTTTTTAATAATTTAGATTTAAAATTAAAAACGACAATTTTTATAATATACTTTGTAATAGTTTTTTAACCTCAACTTTTCAGTTCAGTTCAGTTCAGTCGCTCAGTCATGTCTGACTCTTTGCCACCCCATGAACCGCAGAACGCCAGGCCTCCCTGTCCATCACCAACTCCTGGAGTTCACCCAAACCATTGTCCATCGAGTCGGTGATGCCATCCAACCATCTCATCCTCTGTTGTCCCCTTCTCCTCCTGCTCTCAATCTTTCCCAGCATCAGGGTCTTTTCAAATGAGTCAGCTCTTTGCATCAGGTGGCCAAAGTATTGGAATTTCAGCTTCAACATCAGTCCTTCCAATGAACACCCAGGACTGATCTCCTTTACGATGGACTGGTTGGATCTCCTTGTAGTCCAAGGGACTCTCAAGAGTCTTCTCCAACACCATAGTTCAAAAGCATCAATTCTTCTGCACTCAGCTTTCTTTATAGTCCAACTCTCACATCCATGCATGACCACTGGAAAAACCATAGCCTTGACTAGATGAAACTTTGTTGGCAAAGTAATGTCTCTGCTTTTGAATATGCTGTCTAGGTTGGTCATAACTTTCCTTCCAAGGAGTAAGCGTCTTTTAATTTCATGGCTGCAATCACCATCTGCAGTGATTTTGGAGCACAGAAAAATAAAGTCGGACACTGTTTCCACTGTTTCCCCATCTATTTGCCATGAAGTGATGGGACTGGATGCCGTGATCTTTGTTTTCTGAATGTTGAGCTTTAAGCCAACTTTTTCACTCTCCTCTTTCACTTTCATCAAGAGGCTTTTGAGTTCCTCTTCACTTTCTGCCATAGGGTGGTGTCATCTGCATATCTGAGGTTATTGATATTTCTCCTGGCAATCTTGATTCCAGCTTGTGCTTCTTCCAGCCCAGTGTTTCTCATGATGTACTCTGCATATAAGTTAAATAAACAGGGTGACAATATACAGCCTTGATGTACTCCTTTTCCTATTTGGAACCAGTCTGTTGTTCCATGTCCAGTTCTGACTGTTGCTTCCTGACCTGCATACAGGTTTCTTAAGAGGAAAGTCAGGTGGTCTGGTATTCCTATCTCTTTCAGAATTTTCAAGTTTATTGTGATCCACACAGTCAAAGGCTTTGGCATAGTCAATAAAGCAGAAATAGATGTTTTTCTGGAACTCTCTTGCTTTTTCTATGGTCCAGCAGATGTTGGCAATTTGATCTCTGGTTCCTCTGCCTTTTCCAAAACCAGCTTGAACATCTGGAAGTTCACGGTTCACATATTGCTAAAGCCTGGCCAGGAGAATTTTGAGCATTACTTTACTAGCGTGTGAGATGAGTGCAATTGTGCGGTAGTTTGAGCATTCTTTGGCATTGCCTTTCTTTGGGATTGGAATGAAAACTGACCTTTTCCAGTCCTGTGGCCACTGCTGAGTTTTCCAAATTTGCTGGCATAGTGAGTGCAGCACTTTCACAGCATTATCTTTCAGGATTTGGAATAGCTCAACTGGTATTCCATCACCTCCACTAGCTTTGTTTGTAGTCATGTTTCCTAAGGCCCACTTGACTTCACATTCCAGGATGTCTGGCTGTAGGTGAGTGATCATACCATCGTGATTATCTGGGTCATGAAGATCTTTTCTGTACAGTTCTTCTGTGTATTCTTGCCACCTCTTCTTAATATCTTCTGCTTCTGTTAGGTCCCTACCATTTCTGTTCTATATTGTGCCCATGAGGGCAAAAATAATAGGAAATATATTTCTATCAGATCAGATCAGTTACTCAGTTGTGTCCGACTCTTTGCGACCCCATGAATCGCAGCACGCCAGGCTTCCCTGTCCATCACCAACTCCTGGAGTTCACTCAGACTCACGCCCATCGAGTCAGTGATGCCATCCAGCCATCTCATCCTCTGTCGTCCCCTTTTCCTCCTGCCCACAATCCCTCCCAGCATCAGAGTCTTTTCCAATGAGTCAGTCAACTCTTAGCATGAGGTGGCCAAAGTACTGGAGTTTCAGCTTTAGCATCATTCCTTCCAAAGAACACCCAGGACTGATCTCCTTTAGAATGGACTGGTTGGATATCCTTGCAGTCCAAGGGACTCTCAAGAGTCTTCTCCAACACCACAGTTCAAAAGCATCAATTCTTTGGCGCTCAGCCTTCTTCACAGTCCAACTCTCACATCCATACATGACCACAGGAAAAACCATAGCCTTGACTAGACGAACCTTTGTTGGCAAAGTAATGTCTCTGCTTTTGAATATGCTGTCTAGGTTGGTCATAACTTTCCTTCCAAGGAGTAAGCGTCTTTTAATTTCATGGCTGCAATCACCATCTGCAGTGATTTTGGAGCACAGAAAAATAAAGTCAGCCACTGTTTCCACTCTTTCCCCATCTATTTGCCATGAAGTGATGGGACCGGATGCCATGATCTTCGTTTTCTGAATGTTGAGCTTTAAGCCAACTTTTTCACTCTCCTCTTTCACTTTCATCAAGAGGCTTTTTAGTTCCTCTTCACTTTCTGCCATAAGGGTGGTATCATCTGCATATCTGAGGTTATTGAGATTTCTCCTGGCAATCTTGATTCCAGCTTGTGCTTCCTCCAGCCCAGCGTTTCTCATGATGTACTCTGCGTATAAGTTAAATAAGCAGGGTGACAATATACAGCCTTGACGAACTCCTTTTCCTATTTGGAACCAGTCTCTTGTTCCATGTCCAGTTCTAACTGCTGCTTCCTGATCTGCATACAAATTTCTCAAGAGGCAGATCAGGTGGTCTGGTATTCCCACCTCGTGAAGAATTTTCCACAGTTTATTGTGATCCACACAGTCAAAGGCTTTGGCATAGTCAATAAAGCAGAAATAGATGTTTTTCTGGAACTCTCTTGCTTTTTCTATGATCCAGAGGATGTTAGCAATTTGATCTGGTTCCTCTGCCTTTTCTAAAACCAGCTTGAACATCTTGAAGTTCACGGTTCACATATTGCTGAAGCCTGGCTTGGAGAATTTTGAGCATTACTTTACTAGCATGTGAGATGAGCGCAATTGTGCAGTAGTTTGAGCATTCTTTGGCATTGCCTTTCTTTGGGATTGGAATGAAAACTGACCTTTTCCAGTCCTGTGGCCACTGCTGAGTTCTTAAGACTTGTTGAAAGATTTTGCACATATGATGTGATTGCTGAGCCAACATTCTCTTATATATTTTTTCCTCACTTTTAGTATCTGGTCAAAACTTTATCATACAATGTTTCCATGAAAGAAGTGAAGCAGCTGCTCTGCTTTATAACAGTCACCATTTTAAACTGAATTTGCCCATATCATAACTTATGCTCAATAAATAACAGCTGTCACTATTATTATGGCAATCCATGTCTCCTAATGTATGCTCTAAGGATTATATTTTATAACAAATAAACATTTAGATGTGAGAGCTAGACCATAAAGAAGGCTAAGTGCAAAAAAATTGATGCTTTTGAACTGTGGTGCTAGAGAAGACTCTTGAAAGTCCCTTGGACTGCAAGGAGATCAAACCAGTCAATCCTAAAGGAGATCAGTCCTGGGTGTTCATTGGAAGGACTGATGTTGAAGCTGAAACTCCAATACTTTGGCCACCAGATACAAAGAGCCAACTCATTGGAAAAGCCCTGATGCTGGGAAAGACTGAAGGCAGGATGAGAAGGTAGTTGGATGGCATCACCAAGTCAATGGACAATGAATCTGAGCAAACTCCAGGACACAGTGTGGGACAGGGAAGCCTGGCATTCGGCAGTCCATGGGGTTGCAAAGAGTTGGACATGACTGAATGACTGAACAACAACAAAATAAATATTTATACTTATATAGATATAACATTTTGTTTTATAGCATGTTTTTCAAATCGATCATGATGTCAATTTGTGGGTCTCAGCCAAGATTTTATTTAAAAAAGAAAGCAAAACACAAAAGAAAATATCTGAATGCATTCCACGTGGTAAGACAAAGTGTTTTGTGAAACTTGTAGTATTGTGAGGAGGGGGGTGTGTGTGTCTAAAAGGTATTTCTTACTATGGGTTGCCTTTACAAGTTTAAGGCTCATTGTTACAAAGTATGTATTTCTAAAGAACATAATGAAAAGATACATATTTACTCTGGAACAAAGGAAAACAACCACATTTATTTTTCTGTAATAGTCATTCCTTCTCTTTTATATTCAAAGCACAATTACTCAGTTTTTTACATTGCATTAGAGGTATGCAAACCGTTTAAAAAGGAATTTTCCATTCATTTTCCATGAGCACTATTAGAGAATTAATAGGCCAGCATTTGTTGACACAATTATTTTCCACAAATGGATTCTCATTCCTTTCCCATTTATCTAACTATGAAATAATAAGACATCCAAGGAGTCTTGATATTTAGTTTTCTGTTCTCTCATGATGTCCTATCTCCATGGCAAACATGTGACAATTCCCTTTTATGACAAACTGATCTATAGCCAAATAGCATTTCATTGGAAATTATGAAAAATAATTTTAATTAATCTACACAAAGACCTACCTACCACATATACTCATCCATATTAAAACCCTTCAAATGTTTTTGAACTCTCTTCACAGAAATCATAATATCGTGGGCAGAAGAAAAATAACCAGTATGCAATATCTTGCATTTCTTATGGAGAAAACAGACCAAGCAGAACATAAAAAGAAGCATCAGTCATTAGAGGTCAAGGGTTGGGGAACAAATACAGGAGTTCCACACTCCCCTGAAAAGTCACAAACTCTGTCTTGGTATTAATCCTGTGCTACTGACATCAACATTCAGCACGAGGGTTAGTTGCTGGTTATGACTGTGGGGACAGTGAGCATTCCACCTCTAAACTGAATTCACAAATGCGCCACTTCATCTTTTCAACATTTATTCTGGTTAGACCATCCACTGTGACAACTGAAAGCTGTCTTTTTATTTCTTCTTCAAAAATAAAACACATTATATATTTATTATTTTTAACTTGCACCAGGTCTTAGTTGTAGCATGCGGGATCTGATTCCCCGACCAGGGGTCGAACCGGGGCCCCTTTCATCAGGAGTGCAGAGTCTTACCCACTGGACCACCATGCAAGCCCCTAACATTCATTTCAAATGGAAGGAAGTTCCCACAGGAAGCCTTTTCATAACAAGCGCAGAGATTTTAAAGAGCAGGGAAGATCTTAAGAGTCTCCTAAGTCACAATTTAGTTCAAACAATTTACTGAGTACCTACTCCATGCCAGGCACTATGTGAGGACCTGGACACAGATGTTTCCAATCCAGTGGGCGAGATCTAAAAACATAAATTTTTATAATTCTATATGCTACAGACTATGCCTGAGGTATATTCAGGATGTGAAAGAAGCAGAGAGGAAGATCACCAACCCAGATAGGCTGCCTAAGGAGATCAATGAAGTTTCTTAAAGAGGTGATGTTGGAACTCAGTCTTAGAGAAAAGAGTTCCCCAGGGAACTTAGGTCATAGAGCATGATATATGTTCATGCTAACTTGATACAGTTGTATTCAACTCTTTGCAACTCTATGTCCAGTAGGGCTCCTCTGTCTATGGGATTCTCCAGGCAAGAATACTGGAGTGGGTTGCTGTGCCCTCCTCCAGGGGACCTTCCCAATCCAGGGATTGAACCCATGTCTCTTATGTCTCCTGCATCAGCAGGCAGGTTCTTTACCACTGGTGCCATCTGGGAAGATCTAAAACTTGTGTGCTCTTGCATTGGCTGGGAATCGAACCAGGCCTCCCCCATGGCAGGTGAGAATTCTACCACTGAACCACTAATGGTTATACAATAGATATTCAGGACATTGCAAATAAGGTTAAATATGAGACTTGCAAAATGTGAAAAACAACAGTGTGATTTGGTTCAATCTAAGCACTGCGCGTGCTCAGAATTCTGCAGGTAGTTTGGTAGCGCTGGATCAGTGAGAGCGGAAGACGAGCAACAAGGTGAAGAGGGCAAATATCAAATCAGAATCTTCTGTGGGAATTCAAGCTGGAACAGACTCAGGTTGGGGTTTTTAGGACTAGGATACCATTCAAATCACTAGGATTGCCTAAGTATTGAAAAATACTACTTAGTAAACTTTAAA
This sequence comes from Bos taurus, assembly GCF_002263795.3. Lineage (NCBI taxonomy): Eukaryota > Metazoa > Chordata > Mammalia > Artiodactyla > Bovidae > Bos > Bos taurus. The sequence goes on from NC_037350.1 coordinate 39,903,741, forward strand.
ATGCCAAAAGGAAATTTAAAACATTAAAAATTATATTCATAATTCTATCTGCTTAAAATTACAACTATTTTAAAATCTTGTTTCCTTCAATTTTACTTACACAGTTTCTTAATAAACATGTCATCTTAGAGCTCATTAACTTTTGCACTCTATTACTTAACATTGACTGGTACATCTCATCACCTGTAATCACCGTATCTGTTATTTTGATGGCTGCAGAGCATTCCACTAGGTTCTTACCACTGACAACTCAACCAATTTCTCTTTGTCTGTCATGCAGGCAGTTTCCAGGCTTTCCTACGCCAATGGCATTTTTTATAAGTAGCTTCTATATGTATATTTTACCTTATGTTTTCCTTGAGGTAAATTCTAAAATTACCAGGCTACTGAGAATGAGTATCTTCATAACCTTTTGTTAGCCAGGGGGAACAGGGCTGGGTACTTACTGTTTTGCTCCAAGTAAGGCCTGTGGTGTGGTGTTCCTTGATGTATGCTTGAAGCTCGCTCCAAATGTTCAGATATGACTTCACCCAATCCACATGACGTAGATCACTTTGTCATAAAAGAGAGTGGAAGAGAGGGCTGTTAGGATCTAAAATAAAAATTTAACAACACTGGAAGGCACATGGCAATCTAATAACTAAAGCACCAGATGACTCTGGAACAACGGTTTTTCTAGTCCAGTAACTGTGAACTGAGTCTGAAAAGAACCTCGGAAGGATATGGCCCAGGTCTGCCCTGAGAGGAGCCGAGTGCCCTGAGGTCTGGTGTGGAGCAGAGAGGCCCGCGGAGAGACCATCCACCGAACCCAGTCAGCTCATTCTCGTGCCATCTCTCACGGGGAGATGAACACGGAGGGGAGCTCATTTCTTTCTGTACTGCTTCTGATGCAAAATGAAAAACAATGTGTTTTCAGGCAGGAGAATGGTACTAAAAAGAAAAAAGGTCCTTTGGCTTGTTTTCGAATAATTTGTGGAATTATTCAATTGAAAGTGTAACCAAATTGGAGAATTCTGGACTGATAAGGAAAGTTGCTATAGTAAGAAAAATGATTTCCTACAAATAGGTAACACTCAACAGTTGTAAAGGGACAATCACTTAGATTACCTTAAGTTGATACTCATAATGACAATGAAAGCAAGGCAGGGCACGGCCAGTATTTTTATTCCTATTTTACTCAACCAAGAAGTGATAAAATACTTACCTTTTAAAACTAGATTAACATATAGGATTGGGAGAACTGTTAGAAACATTAAACTTATAATATAAACAGGCAAAAATAGTTGCATTTCCTTTGGATAATTTCCAACCACACATTTTTTTCTACTTTGAATAAAGTAGTGGTAAATGAGAAAATGATGAAATCTGTTACCAAAAATTTAATCACAAACCTGGGCCATTAATCTGAAGACAATATTGGAAGGAAATCTCTATTATTTTGCCTTTGTCAATAACGACTTGTCTCTGGATATATTTTGCTTTCCTTGAAAAGTTCTAAGTACCATGAGCATATTTAGAACTCCAGGGTATTAAGTCATGCCATTTAAGAAAAGGAAAATGGGGAAATGAACTCATAACTATCTGCCCCTCAAAAAGGAAAAACATGAGTGATTTTGTTCCACATTTTTAGATTTACTGACTACATTAATCAAATCTATGAAATATTTCATTGTCACTTCCTCTCAATTTTACAGTCAAAACCCCAAATCCACATGTTTATCTATTATATGGTCATTTAATTCATACATGTGCATATGTACATATGTATGCACAATACAGTCTGTAGGCATTCTAGAAAAAGCAGGTTGCACATTCAATATACTTCTATTAAAAAGCTTAACACATGAAGTCCAAACCTGCACAGGCAAATTATTTTTCTTTTAACTATTACAGTATCATTTTAACTTGAAGAAAGTTCTAGCTAAACGTGTAGTAAGGAATAACAACATGGTCCCTTTTAACCCAAAGGCAGACTCTGTGCTTAGTTGTGTCCAATTCTTTGCAACCCCATGGACTGTAGCCCACCAGACTCCTCTGTCCATGGGGATTCTCCAGGCAAGAATACTGGAGTGGGTAGCCTTTCCCTTCTCCAGGGGATCTTCCCAAATCAGGGATCGAACCCAGGTCTCCCACATTGTAGGCAGATTCTTTACCATCTGTGCCACAAGGGAAGCCCGTGTCTAAGAGACAACAAATTGAGGAGGACTTAACTATACTTCAGGAGCTGACAACTCAGCCTCAGTTCCACTTCCCCTGGAAGAAGCTATGCGAGGGATGGGTGACTTTTCATGATTATGACTCAGAAAAGTCTTACCTCTGGAAAGTCAAAATAATTAACTTGCTCTTTTCATTTATTGACAAAAGAGCTGAGCAGCCAGTCAAGCCAGCTGAAAAGGCTGCACAGATGCGAGTCCACTGCCCACAGCCCTTCTGTGTACACCACAAGGAAGCCCGCCTTTATTCTCCTCCACCCACGGCTTGTCTGTCAGGCAGGCAGCCGTCAGCCTGCCACACTGGTGATACCTCTTCAATGAGTCTGCAACACCCTGCAGCCCTCACTGAGCCCACACAAAGTGCAGGCACTGCTGCCTTGGGTGTGCACATAAATGGGTGTGAGCAAGCGGCTGTGGAGCATTCTGCTTTGTTCAGGTTGGCACCCCTGGAAGCTCCGTGGTGACTTAGGACTGAATGCATTTCCCCAGCACACTACACAGTCTTCGAGTGGTCCATTAAGTTTAAATGCATTGTCCTTGATGCTGTCAGAAGTAGATTTTCTACCTAATAGCTGATCAAGAGGAACAAATGCTGGACTTTCTTTGTGTGTGCACAAAAAAGTGCAAACTCTTAACTCTCTTGGCTGTACAACACCTGGAGAATCACTCACACCATGGCCCCCAAGACACACTCAAAAGTAGGGACTGGAGGACAGGAGCTGATGAACGGAGATAAAAACAAAAATGGCTTCCAAGGGTGATGTGCAAAAAGGCAGAGGCTCAGGAGGTGGCCAAGGTGTCCCGAATAGGCAGGTACAGGTGTGTGTCTGCATATCCCAAGAAGGGACTAGGTAAAGAGGTCTTTCATGTTAATGCTGACATACTTTTGCAACTTAAACTTGTTCTTTCCTGAACTGCTATTTTTATGTGGGCAGATTGTCTTGCATTTCTGATGCCTGTTCTCATTCATACTGCACAGTTCCGTAGTCTCTAACACAAAGTGGCAACATTTGGAGTTGTATTACTGGGCACTCAACCACAGTTCTATGCGTGCAGGGAGTCTGTTACTGAGTATCAGAGCTTAAGTGAAGCTTCCTTAGGGTGGAAGAGACCTCAGGAGGGAAAAAAGGTGTGTAGAAGTCAGAAGTCTCTAGAGCTGCTCTTCCCAGAAGAGCTAACAGAATAACTAAACTCTATGAGAGGAGGAGAGTACTGTGGTTGCTTTTTGTCTTATTCTGTTTAGTATAATAGCTTTCCTGGGATATAACTCATATCCTAGGCAATTCATCCATACAATTCAATAGCTAAGTTTAAACTGTGCAATCATTACCACAGTCAGTTTTAAAACATTTTCATCACCTCCCAAAGAAACCCAATACTCATTAGCAGTTACTCTACCCTCAGATCAGATCAGATCAGATCAGTCGCTCAGTCTTGTCCGACTCTTTGTGACCCCATGAATCGCAGCATGCCAGGCCTCCCTGTCCATCACCAACTCCCGGAGTTCACTGAGACTCACTCACATCCATCGAGTCAGCGATGCCATCCGACAACTGTTAATCTACTTTCTGTCTTTATGGATTTGCCAATTCTGGAATTTTATATAAATGGAATACAGTATGTGGTCTTTTGTGTCTGACTTCTTTCACTCAGCATAGTGTTTTCAAGCCTCATCTATCAGTTCAGTTTAGTTCAGTTCAGTTGCTCAGCCGTGTCCGACTCTTTGCAACACCATGAATCGCAGCTCGCCAGGCCTCCCTGTCCATCACCAACTCCCGGAGTTCACTCAGACTCACGTCCATCGAGTCAGTGATGCCATCCAGCCATCTCATCCTCTGTCGTCCCCTTTTCCTCCTGCCCCAATCCCTCCCAGCATCAGAGTCTTTTCCAATGAGTCAACTCTTAGCATGAGGTGGCCAAAGTACTGGAGTTTCAGCTTCAGCATCAGTCCTTCCAAAGAAATCCCAGGGCTGATCTCCTTCAAAATGGACTGGTTGGATCTCCTTGCAGTCCAAGGGACTCTCAAGAGTCTTCTCCAACACCACAGTTCAAAAGCATCAATTCTTCAGCACTCAGCTTTCTTCACAGTCCAACTCTCACATCCATATATGACCACTGGAAAAACCATAGCCTTGACTAGACGAACCTTTGTCGGCAAAGTAATGTCTCTGCTTTTCAATATGCTATCTAGGTTGGTCATAACTTTCCTTTCAAGGAGTAAGCGTCTTTTAATTTCATGGCTGCAATCACCATCTGCAGTGATTTCGGAGCCTCCCAAAAATAAAATCAGCCACTGTTTCCAATGTTTCCCCATCTATTTCCCATGAAGTGATGGGACCAGATGCCATGATCTTTGTTTTCTGAATGTTGAGCTTTAAGCCAACTTTTTCATTCTCCTCTTTTACTTTCATCAAGAGGCTTTTTAGTTCCTCTTCACTTTCTGCCATAAGGGTTGTGTCATCTGCATATCTCAGGTTATTGATATTTCTCCCAGCAATCTTGATTCCAGCTTGTGCTTCTTCCAGCCCAGCACTTCTCATGATGTACTCTGCATAGAAGTTAAATAAGCAGGGTGACAATATACAGCCCTGACGTACTCCTTTTCCTATTTGGAACCAGTCTGTTGTTCCATGTCCAGTTCTAACTGCTGCTTCCTGACCTGCATACAGGTTTCTTAAGAGGCAGGTCAGGTGGTCTGGTATTCCCACCTCTTAAAGAATTTTCCACAGTTTATTGTGATCTACCCAGTCAAAGGTTTTGGCATAGTCAATAAAGCAGAAATAGATGTTTTTCTGGAACTCTCTTGCTTTTTCCATGATCCAGCGGATGTTGGCAATTTGATCTCTGCTTCCTTTGCCTTTTCTAAAACCAGCTTGAACATCTGGAAGTTCACGGTTCATGTATTGCTGAAGCCTGGCCAGGAGAATTTTGAGCATTACTTTACTAGTGTGTGAGATGAGTGCAATTGTGCGGTAGTTTGAGCATTCTTTGGCATTGCTTTTCTTTGGGATTGGAATGAAAACTGACCTTTTCCAGTCCTGTGGCTGCTGCTGAGTTTTCCAAATTTGCTGGCATATTGAGTGCAGCACTTTCACAGCATCATCTTTCAGGATTTGAAATAGCTCAACTGGAATTCCATCAGCTCCACTAGCTTTGTTCGTAGTGATGTTTTTTAAGGCCCACTTGACTTCACATTACGGGATGTCTGGCTCTAGGTGAGTGATCACACCATTGTGATTATCTTGGTTGTGAAGATCTTTTTTGTACAGTTCTTCTGTGTATTCTTGCAACCTCTTCTTAATATCTTCTGCTTCTGTTAGGTACATACCATTTCTGTCCTTTATTGAGCCCATCTTTGCATGAAATGTTCCCTTGGTATCTCTAATTTTCTTGAAGAGAGCTCTGCTGCTACTGCTGCTAAGTCACTTCAGTCGTGTCTGACTCTGTGCGACCCCATAGGCGGTAGCCCACCAGGTTCCCACGTCCCTGGGATTCTCCAGGCAAGAACACTGGAGTGGGTTGCCATGTCCTTCTCCAGTGCATGAAAGTGAGAAGTGAAAGTGAAGTCGCTCAGTCGTGTCTGACTCCTAGTGACCCCATGGACTGCAGCCCACCAGGCTCCTCCATCCATGGGATTTTCCAGGCAAGAGTACTGGAGTGGGGTGCCAGTCTTTCCCATTCTGTTGTTTTCCTCTATTTCTTTGCATTGATCACTGAGGAAGGCTTTCTTATCTCTTCTTGCTGTTCTTTGGAACTCTGCATTCAGATGCTTATATCTTTCCTTTTCTCCTCTGCTTTTCGCTTCTCTTCTTTTCACAGCTATTTGTAAGGTCTCCCAGACATCCATTTTGCCTTTTTACTTTTATTACTTTTACTACTTAATTTTTTAAATGGCTATACATTTTACTTATCTGTTCCTTTCCTGAAACCCCCTGTCTTCTCTCTGCTCATTCACCAACTCTATTTTGATCAATGGGCTTCCCTGGTGGCTCAGACGGTAAAAGAATCCACCTGCAATGCAGGAGACCAGGGTTCCATCCCTTGGTTGGGAAGATCCCCTGGAGGAAGAAATGGCAACTCACTCAGTATTCTTGCTTCGAGAATCTCATGGACAGAGGAGCCTGGCGGGCTACAGTCCATGCGGTTGCAAAGAGTCAGACACTACTGAGTGACTCTCACTCACTCAGGTTTTGTCCATTTAGGGCTGGTCCGTCACAAATCATCACAGACCTCTCCTTATTGTGGTGATAGGTAACGGAGTGACATACATTCCTGCTGGGAGAGTTTATTCATTACCAGAGAATTGAGGCAAGACTTTCTAAAACACACATATTATCTGGATCATTGATTTCACTTTCTACTTTGCTTTACCTACACAGATGGGATTTTTCCTTAATGTTTATAGTCAATTAGCCTTTGAAAGGAATCAGTAATGAACTATATGAAGTCTGGGGACAAATGTTTAACGAACAATCAATTGAAGATTTGGTCAGTAAAAGAAGGTACGTACCTGTGTTTGTAGTCCTTTAAGACCCTGTTAGTGTAAAAGGTGGCCGCGTCGTTCATCTCCTTGACATAAGGACCGGGTTTGGGGGACTGAGAGAAGAGGGCCATCACCCAAGCATAGAAAGAAAAAAAATAAAGGATAAGAAAGAAAATGCCTTAAAGAAGAAGAGAAGCAATGGAGATGTCAATGGAAAACTGGAGGCAAATTTTGTTCTGTAAGGATCGGTGAAATGCTTCCTGCATCTCAGAACACAAAGCCCTGAACTTCAAGTGGGGTTAAGAAAGAGCTGCTGCGTTCAGCCTGAAAGGAACCTTCCTTTCACGAAGGATGAAGGAGGCTGGAGGTGGCCACAAGTTTCCCCAAACACTCCAAAAACGCGACGAGGCACAGGGGCGACGTTCCAGCCGGACTCACCACGGCTATCCACCCAAGGGCAGGAATGCTTTCGCTGACAGCTGAGAGATGATTAAACATCGTACTCCCCCGGTTCCTCTCTCTGAAAGTCTGGATCTCCTGAATCTTTTCCGATATTGGTTTCAGAAGTGCAGCCACGTCGTTCTGTAAGCAAACATGGAGCACGGTTACTGGGGACCGACAGAAACGCAGTGCCTCCGTTCACACTGACCTAAGCAGGAGGACTCAGCACTTGTCAGGGGCTTTCAGAAGAGAGCGGGTTTTTTTCCCTTTATGGCCATACTGTATTTTCACTGTCTGAAGTATGAAAATTGCATGGATTTCTTATATTGTTAATGCTGCTTCCATAGGCATGGGGAAAAAAATCCAGCAGTACAGTATGGCCCCTGTTTTTTTTTTTCCTTTTCAAATAATTTTTATATGAGGTTACATTGGTGAAGCTATATTTGATTGAGAGTGGATTTTATTTTTTTAATTTATTTATTTTTAAAAATTTTATTTTATTTAACTTTACAATATTGTATTGGTTTTGCCATATATCAAAATGAATCTGCCACAGGTATACAAGTGTTCCCCATCCTGAACCCTCCTCCCTCCTCCCTCCCCAGGCCCCTGTTTTGAAGACTTCTGAATGCAACCCAGTGAAATTGAGTGCAGATCAAGTTATATTTTCTAATGGAACACATAAATATATCATCTGATGGAATGATCAGAATAATACACACCTAAAATCGGCATAGGTAGAGGTTAGTAAACGGATATCTTCCTATTCCTGTGACACGAGGGAGGGAGAGTCCTTGAAATGAAATGACATGAGGGAGAATCCTTGGTTTTTACCATAATTATGATAACCCATGCAAAAAAAGTGGAACTCTTTCACTGAGGTTCTTTGTAAGAAGGTGATGGCTTAGAATATTTATGTTGGGTTGGCCTCAAAGCCTGTAAGATGTTATGGAAAAAACCCAAAGGAACTTTTTGGCCAACCCAGTAAGTGATCTCCAAGGTTTCTGCCAGTTTAAAAGTCTCTGATTGACAAGATTCACTGACCAGGTCTTTCCTATCACGGATATATAAACGCAAGCAAAACACTTTCTAATTGAGATCTGCAGGTGAACAGAGGAATGTTTTCCTTTGGGAGAAACAGAAACACAGGGAAAGAAAGCAAAGTGTTCTTAAAGTTCTCAGTGGACTTTTATTTTTTCTGTTTTATTGAGAAATAATTTACCTACATCATTGTATAAGTTTAAGGTGTAAATACACGCAAATCAAACCAGTGTAGTGGTTTGATTTACATATACTGTGAAGTTATTACCACAATAGGTTTAGTTAATCAATATCTACCATCTGATATAGATACAATAAAAAGAAAAGGAAAAAAACGTTTATCCCTGTGATGAGAACTCTGAGGATCTGTTCTCTTAACAACTTTCCTACAGATCACACAGTAGTGTTAACTACAGTCATCATGCTATAATTCATCCTAGTATTTATTTGTAACTGGAGGTTTATACCTTATTACTATCTTCCTCTGACCCCCCACCCCCACCCATAGCCCCTACTTCTGGTAACCACAAATCTACTCTTTTTTTTTTTTCTGTGAGTCTGGTGGGTTTTTGTTTGTTTGTTTAGATTCCACATGTAAGACAGATCACACAGGATTTCTTTCTCAGACTTATTTCACTTAACATGATGCCTTCAAAGTCAGTAGACTTTTAAAATTCTTCCATATTGAAGAAGGTGGAAAAGAAAGGTTGCTTCAAAAGCAAGCCAGGTCTTGTGGAAAATTCATGAATACCTTCCTACCTTCTTACTTTCCCTTCCTGGCCATTATGAAGGAAAGGTCTTAAGAGATCTGAGGAAGACCCTGAACCAGGGTTGTTATGAGCTGTATTGTGTCCTTCCCAAATTCAAAATGTTGAAGTCCTAATCCCTGGAACCTCAGAATGTGACTGTATTAGGAGGTAGGATCTTTAAAGAGGTACTTAAGTTAAAACTGAGGTCATTAGTGTGGACCCTAAACCAATCTGACAGGTGTCCTTATAAGAAAAGGAGACGAGGATGCAGAGACTCAAAAGGGAAGATCATGTGATGACACAGAGAGAAGACGGCCATCCATAAGTCAAGGAGAGGCTTCAGAAGAAGCCAGCCCTGCCGACACCTTAATCTTGGACTACGAATCTCCAGAATTGTGACAACACACCTCTATTTGTTTAAGCCATCCAGTCTGCAGTACTTTGTTCTGGCAACACTGGCAAACTAAGGCAAAGATGTAATCACAGTATAGGTTTCCCAGGCGGCTCAGTGGTAAAGAATCCCCTGCCAAGGCAGGAGACTCGGGTTCAATCCCTGGGCCAGGAAGATCTCCTGGAGGAGGAAATTGCAACCCACTCTAGTATTCCTGCTCGGAGAATCCTATGGACAGAGGAGTCTGAAGGTCTACAGTCCACGGGGTACGACTGAGCGATGGAGCACACACACAGTGACAATACAGGAAAAGCAAACAAACACCCCAAACCCTCAATAAACAGACAAATAAAACCTCTCGAAACAGTCCCTGCCCCAAACACAGCTGTTCCACGTTTCTTGGCTAATGACAGCCAAAGTCAGGTTGAAATGCTCTTCCTAGAATTTCACTCTTTAGAAGGCAAACATTTCCCTCTTTGAGAGACTTTTTTTTTTTTTTAGTCCAAATTCAACACCCAATCAAAGGTGTGTTATACAGGTTTCCCCAGAAGGCAGTTGATTTTTAATTATGGGAACACCAGTAGAAAGCATCCTAATTTTCTCCCATGATTTGCTCAGCCATGATGCTCTTGATGCAATGACATTTTTGAGAAAGGCCAGAATATTTGAATTGTTAGTGATAGCTGGCCTATTGCCCCAAGAGGAAAAAGAACCAGAAACTGTGTATTTACAATGTTAGCTAGATTTATTAAGGCCATCCTTGTTTATCTCTAACTTCCCAAGAACAAACTCTAAAGTCTGAGGAGACAGTATTCTGGAAGATATTTTATATTGGTTATCTGATGAAAGCACCATAAAGATTGAGAAAGTTTTCTTTTGCCTTAGTTTGGCAAATTGCATGAAGAACTGTCCTCAAAAAAAAAAAAAAAAAAAAGCAATGCTGAGACAACTAAGCAGAACGGCTACTTGCAAAACCCTAATAAACAGTACAGCTTTTATTCTGTGCCAATAGATTTCTCATGCGCTTTAAAGGAGGCTTACATTTTCCAGATCATCCTGAACTTTCACAGCTGGAATTGAAAACACAGAGAGAACATTCGAGTTATGGTGTGATTTCCATCAAGGCTGATCCTGTGGGATATCAGGGGGAAAGCGAATGGTGGGAGGGGGGAGGGGAGTTGTTAGAAGAACTCCCACCTGTTTATGCATCAAGCACATGAGCTTCCCAGGTGGTGCAGTGGTAAAGAATCCACCTGCCAATGCAGGAGACTCAAGAGATGTGGGTTCAAGCCCTGGGTTGGAAGGATCCCCTGGAGTAAGAAATGGCAACCCACTCTGGAATTCTTCCCTGGAAAATTCCATGGACAGTAGTTGGGCTACAGTCCATAGGGTCACAAAAGAGTTGGACATGACTGAGCACACACACACGCATACTCAATACTTAGAGTTTGAATTGCACTGAGGTCAGTCACCTCTATATCAAGGCTTTCCACTGATAGATTATTTTAGAGGCATCTGTTTTGTTTTTGTTTTTTTTTTCCCCAATGGAATGCATTGGTGCTGGCTTTTCAGACAGAGCTAGAAGCTAGTGCGCTTTGGAATGACTTTATTTTTATCTACTTATTTAGACAAGTAGCCACGGACCTTAGCCATGGCACCTGGGATCTTTGTCACATCACGCAGGATCTTTCATGGTGGTGCGCAGATTCTCTAGTTGGTGGTATGCAGGCTCAGTTGCTCTGCGGAATGTGGGATCTTGGTTCCCACACCAGGAATTGAACCTTTGGACCACCAGGGAAGTGCCTGGAATGACTTTAAATTGGCCAGTTTTACATGTCTCACCCAGATTACTTTCTAAAAAACTTATCACTCAAGTTTTTTTTTTTTAATTCCAAGAGACACTTCCCTGAAGGAAAATTATTTTTCAAGACTTATGTGAAAATTAGCCAAAAAAATCTCCCTTTCCCTTCTCCAGGTTTCTGTGGTTTGAACAGAAGGTCAAAATGGCCAAACCGGAGAAGATGCATGTGCAAACTGCAAGTTTCAGCGAGTGTTTTTCCAAGGGCTGTCTTAGCTTGATGGGACTGTACTTGGGAGAGTATTTAAGGACTCCATGTCTTTATGACCCTAGTTTCTAAATGCTTTAAAGTTGAAGAATTGAGACCCATTATCAGATTCATCTCAGTTTAGCTCCAGAAATAATTGTTTTGCAGAAAGTAAAACTAAAGAGCTTTATCAGCGAGCTTTGTAGAAACTTTACCCAAAAAGGAAAACCAAATTCCCACTCACGCTGTTTTGTAAGGGAGGGAACAAACTCTGGGAGTTTGACCTTAAAGATGTGCCATTGAGTAAAACAAAATAAGCTTGTTATTTCTGGAATCCATGGTTCTTGTGTAGTTCTATGTCAGGTAGAAAATGGATCAATCTGCTGTTATTTCTTTTAAAATAATTTCTTTTCTTGATTATCCTCTTTATGTGAAAATTGGAGAATAAAGATGGATAAACATAAGTAAACAATGTTGCTGTTGTTCAGCTACCCAGTCATGTCCGACTCTTTGTAACCCCATGGACTGCAGCACACCAGGCCTCCCTATCCCTCACCATCTTCCAAAGTTTGCCCAAGTTCATGTCCATTGCATCGCTGACGCCCTCTTCTCCTTCCACCCTAAGTAAACAATAAACACCCCTAAATCCACCACAAGGAGAAAAACACTGCTAAATGTTTATTTTTTTTCTTGTCGATATAATTACTAGAGATATCTTCAAAAATAGCAATGCCTTCTTTGTAAATAAGCTATTGAGACCATAAGGAATAGTCTTGAGTTGAATTTAAGAGGTTTAATTAAAACAAGCAGGCACAAAAAACAGATAAAAATCCACCCATATATTGGCAAGCTCTGTGAAACTATCATTTTTAGAAAGGATATTTTAAATATAAATGCTACGGAGATATTACTGTTACAACTCAGGCAAATTTAACAGCATTAAAGTAAAAATTGGACTTTTTAAATATTTGAATCCCACCAATGTTAAAAAATCCTAAGAAAGCTCATATTAAGCAGTACATCTTAGCCAACCATACTACCAAATATCAATCACGATTACTTTGTCTTAGGTGTTTTTGTATCAACAAATTTTACCAGTTGATTCCACTTGAGTACACATGAGTATATTACACAGAAAACATAGAAAGATACTCATCAAAGTGTTAACACAGGATTTTCATTCAATTTGATTGCCTAATCCATACATACTAAATTTTCTAATTAAGTATGTGCACTTCTTTTGTAATGAATGGAAAAGTTTTAAAGCATATTAACCAGTTTTGTACCTTTAATGGTGCAAAAAAATTTATATATAGGTCTATTAAATTTATAGATATAAAAATATTAAGACTTTCATCATTAGGGAAGTAGCTTCAGGAAAATATGTTCAGAAATTATTAGAATAAATTATTCAGATGAAGAAGAATAGTTAACATTTTCTCAGGCAAAGGTTATCCAAATCAGCAACAGTGTTTACATCTAAAACATATCATTTGGGCACATCCTAATAAATGGAGCAATTGTTTTCACCATTTTAAGTCAAAAGCAATTTTTTTTAAAAATCAGAAGTGTTAATTTGCATTAACTTGCTTTGTAGATATTTCTCTAGACTAATTTCCCTTCATTGTTCCTCTAATTTAGAAATTTCCACTGTCCAGGAATATTTTGGAGGTTTCAGAATATCCTCATGATCATACTTTCAGAAACATCTGCACATTTAAGACAACTTGAAAATTAAAGACATCTGCAAAACTGTCACAGAAGTCAATCTAAATAAATTAAACCAACTGAGCTCCATGGATGTACATGATACTATGGTAGCTGCCATTATATTGCATTATAACAAATTCCTTGGAAAATATTTTTATATGTCCTTAAGAATTTATATTCCCTATGTGTCTTATTTTATGACTGTTAAACTCTTAAACTGACTGGTTCAAAGTTGGGAAAGCAGTATGACAAGCTTGTATATTGTCACTCTGCTTATTTAACTTACATGCAGAGTATATCATGTGAAATGCCAGACTGGATCAATCACACACTGGAATCAAGATTGCCAGCAAATATATCAACAACTTCAGATATGCAGATGATACCGCAGAAAGTGAAGAGGAACTAAAGATCCTCCTGGTGAGGGTGAAAGAGGAAAAGCAAAAAAGCTGGCTTAAAATTAAACATTAAAAAAATTAAGATCATGGCATCCGGTCCCATCACTTCATGGCAACTAGAAAGGGAAAAAGTGGAAGCAATGAGGGATTTTATTTTCTTGGGCTCCAAAATCACTGCAGATGGTGATTACAGCCATGAAATTAAAAGACGCTTATTCCTTGAGAGGAAAGCTATGACAAACCTACACAGTGTATTAAAAAGTAGAGACATCACTTTGCTAACAAAGGTGCGTATAGTCAAAGCTATGGTTTTCCCAGTAGTCATGTACAGACGTGAGAATTGGACCAAAAAGGAGGCTGAGCACCGAACAATTGATGCTTTCGAATTGTGGAGCTGGAAAAGACTCTTCAGAGTCCCTTGGATTGCAAGGAGATCAAACCAGTCAATCCTAAAGGAAATCAACCCTGAATATTCACTGGAAGGACTGGTGCTGAAGCTGAAGCTCCAATACTTTGGCCACCTGATGGGAAGAGCCAACTCATTGGAAAAGACCGTGATGCTGGGAAAGACTGAGGGCAAAAGGAGAAGGGAGCAGCAGAGGATGAAGTGGTTATATAACATCACCAACTTGATGGACATGAATTTGAGCAAACTTCAGGAGACAGTGAAGGACAGGACAGCCTGGCAGGCTGCAGTCCATGGGGTCAGCGAGTTGGACATAACTTAGCAACTGAACAACCACAACAACAAAACACTTAAAAATATACTCAAGAATTCCAAAGGCTTTTTTGCTTTTATTCCTTAAAAATCCTTCTTAAAGAATCAAATTCTGCCATTTGCAACAATAAATGGACCTGGAGGGTATTATGCTTAGAGAAATAATTCAGACAAAGAAAGACAAATACTTATATGTTTTCACATACATATGGAATCTAAAAAATTTAAAAATAAATGAATATAACAAAACAAAAACTGACTCATAGACACAGAGAACAAACTGGTTACTTGGGGAAGAGAGGTGGGAGAAAGAGCAAAATGGGGAAGGGAATTAAGAAATACAAACTATTAGGTTTAAAATAAACAGGATACATGCATGTAATGTATAGCACTGGGAATATAGCCAGTATTTTATAATAACTTGAAATGGATTTTAATCTATAAAAATATTGAATCACTATGTTGAATACTGAATATAACACTGTAAGTCAATTATAATTCAAATAAAATTTTTTTGGCTGCACTCTGTGGCATGTGGGATCTTAGTTCCCTGACCAGGGACTGAACCCACATCCCCTGCATCGGAAGGGGGAGTCTTAACCCCTGGAAGCTGGAGAAGTCCCCCACTATACTTCAATTAAAAACAAGTCTTCTTAAAGAGTAAAACGAATGAACTATGTTTGAAAATGAATTGCATTGCCCTGATACCTATGAGAGAAGCTTCCAGTATGCATAAACTCCTACTTAAATTTTTTATACAAATCTATCAACAACCCCTTATACTCATCAGCACATCCTCCCCCAGTAATAATATCTGAGAAATAAACTATTTCAGACATACAGGAAAACATAGAAAATAATGACAGGCACCTCTGTACATGAAAAATAATTTAATATTTCATTGGGGCCAAGGATCATCTCTGATATCCCTTTACTGACATTTCCAAAAAACAGCTGGAAATGCAGAGGTCTGGAGCACAGGACAGATATCTCTTCAGAAAGAACCTCAGCGGTAGCACTGAAGCTTGATGCCAAATTGTTGTACTTTTCTTATAAAGGTAGAATAGTTGCAAATCAGGCATTTTTAGTGTAATTTTTTTCTGCCAAAGCATTTAGCAAACCACAGGCTAAAGAGCCTTTTCTAAAGTAATTTTTTTACTTTTCAGACAACTTACACTGTTGCTTATCAATATACTTTAACTTCTCAGAATCATTCAAAGCCTTTTTTAGGGTTTTGGAGCCACTAACCCAACGAACAATGTATGTTTGTCAGTTCGAACTTCCTGTTTTTTTATTTTTCTTTGCCACTGTTCACAAGTGTGAACCTGATTTCTCATCATTTTTAATTTTTGTCCTAGACTATCGTAGGAAGCCCTCACTCTGAAACTTACATTTTATTATCAGAACAAGAACACAGTTTTGCTGACATGATACATAGGCTGCTATTTTCTCCAAGCTTTCAATGTGTCACTGTCTCAGAAGGGTAGGTATGTGATACAAAAAGTCAAGTTCGATGGAAATCTAAAAGTTTATACAGTGATTCACAATAATTTGTGTCCTTATAATATCTCATCAATTCTTCTGCACTCAGCTTTCTTTATAGTCCAACTCTCACATCCATACATGACTACTGGAAAAACCATAGCCTTGACTAGATGGACCTTTGTTGACAGAGTAATGTCTCTGCTTTTTAATATGCTGTCTAGGTTGGTCATAACTTTCCTTCCAAGGAGTAAGCATCTTTTAATTTCATGGCTGCAATCACCATCTGCAGTGATTTTGGAGCCCAGAAAAATAAAGTCAGCCACTGTTTCCCCTGCTTCCCCATCGATTTGCCATGAAGTGATGGGACCGGATGCCCTGATCTTTGTTTTCTGAATGTTGAGCTTTAAGCCAACTTTTTCACTCTCCTCTTTCACTTTCATCCAGAGGCTCTTTTGTTCCCCTTCATTTTCTGCCATAAGGGTGGTGTCATCTGCGTATCTGAAAGTGAAGTCGCTCAGTCGTGTCCGACTCTTTGCGACCCCATGGACTGTAGCCTACCAGGCTCCTCTGTCCATGGGATTTTCCAGGCAATAGTACTGGAGTGGATTGCCATTTCCTTCTCCAGGGGATCTTCCTGAACCAGGGATCGAACCTGGGTCTCCCACATTGTAGACAGACGCTTTACCGTCTGAGCCAGGTTATTGACATTTCTCCCAGCAATCTTGATTCCAGCTTGTGCTTCCTCCAGCCCAGCGTTTCTCATGATGTACTCTGCATAGAAGTTAAATAAGCAGGGTGACAATATACAGCCTTGGCGTACTCCTTTTCCTATTTGGAACCAGTTTGTTGTTCCATGTCCAGTTCTAACTGTTGCTTCCTGACCTGCATACAGGTTTCTCAAAAGGTAGGTCAGGTGGTCTGGTATTCCCACCTCTTAAAGAAGTTTCCACAGTTTATTGTGATCTACCCAGTCAAAGGCTTTGGCATAGTCAACAAAGCAGAAATAGATGTTTTTCTGGAACTCTCTTGCTTTTTCCATGATCCAACAGATGTTGGCTATTTGATCTCTGGTTCCTCTGCCTTTTCTAAAACCAACTTGAACATCTGGAAGTTCACGGTTCACATATTGCCAAAGCCTGGCTTGGAGAATTTTGAGCATTACTTTACTAGCGTGTAAGATGAGTGCAATTGTGTGGTAGTTTGAGCATTCTTTGGCATTGCCTTTCTTTGGGATTGGAATGAAAACTGACCTTTTCCAGTCCTGTGGCCGCTGCTGAGTTTTCCAAATTTGCTGGCATAGTGAGTGCAGCACTTTCACAGCATCATCTTTTAGGATTTGAAATAGCTCAACTGGAATTCCATCACCTCCACTAGCTTTGTTCATAGTGATGCTTTTTAAGGCCCACTTGACTTCACATTCTAGGATGTCTGGCTCTAGGTGAGTGATCACACCATAAAGAAAGCTGAGTGCAGAACTGATGCCTTTTAACTGTGGTGTTGGAGAAGACTCTTGAGAGTCCCTTAGACTGCAAGGAGATCCAACCAGTCCATCCTAAAGGAAACCAGTCCTGGGTGTTCATTGGAAGGACTGATGTTGAAGCTGAAACTCCAATATTTTGGCCACCTGATGAGAAGAGCTGACTCATTTGAAAAGACCCTGATGTTGGGAAAGACTGAGGGCAGGAGGAGAAGGGGACGACAGAGGATGAGATGGTTGGATGGCATCACCGACTCAATGGACATGAGTTGGGGTAAACTCCAGGACTTGGTGATGGACAGGGAGGCTTGGCATACTGTGGTTCATGGGGTCGCAAAGAGTCGGACACGACTGCAAGACTGAACTGACTATCTCATCTCCTGAATCTTGCTTCAACAACAGTCAGATGATAAAAACGAACAAACTTAACCTTAGCTGTTCTTCATATTGAGATTTATAATTTTCATTATATAGGTTCTGATAGGAAGAGTCTTTCCCTGATAATACAGAAAGATGATAGTCCAGTCACAGAAAACACGTCTTTTCCATTCATGGATTGTTGTGTTGCTAACAACTGTGTGTGAGGCACATATGAAGCTCTAGTGCCTCTCTTCTGTATAACTGGACTTGACAAAATGCGTTCCGAGAAAATGCTGGAGTCATGGCAGGTACATGGGATTAGCTAGATTATTTGAGATCCAGGAAGGAAGCAGTGGTCAATAAAGGGCAATGATGAATAAAGACATACAAAATCATGGCAGAGAGAAACCAGAAGCGAAAATTAAGTTGAAAATCAAAAGCTTAACCTGGTTACCCACAATAAGCATAAGAGAGTAGACTGGATGGTTGAGAAGAATCTCATCTTGTACTTTGTCAGTGTTTCAACTTATTTTATGGACCTAGCTGAAAAGACACCAACATTTTCCCTCTCTGGGTAGGTACTGTCTGGCTTCTGACAATGATGAATTTTATAATCACCTATAATTTTACTTTACGGGATTCTGAACATTAAAGCTGAAAAGCAATCTCACTGTGCTTTACCTGAACACACAGGACTTCACTAACAATTTCTAAAATTGGAGAGAATTGCCAAAAGCATTCAAATTTACCAGCTTTATAAGTCTTAAAAATAATATATCAGAAACTAGTTCTCTGAGATGGAAAAAAATCCAAATTGCTATACATTTTAAAAATTAAAGCATATTTGATGTACAATGTTGTGTTAGTTCATGGTATACAGCAAAGTGATTCAGTTATACATATATATTAGTTTTCATACTTTTTCATTGTAGGTTATTGTAAGATATTGAATATAGTTCCCTGTACTGTACTTACTATACAGTAAGATCTTGTTGTTTATCTATTTTGTATATAGTAGTTTGTGTCTGCTAATCCCAAACTCTTAATTTATCTCCCCTCTTTCCCAAAGTACTATAAATTTTTTTCTACCAATGTTTGTGGAGTATGGACTCTATGCCACTCATCATATTGATTGGTTTTCCCTAGTTCTGTCTGCTTTCTAATGATAAATCTCAGTTTAAACCACCAACGTCATCATCTGAAGGATCCCTGCACAGTCAGCTGCATTTCCTGGGTCATTGTTGTTCCCCTGGATAAACAGGCCCATGGTAAAGGGAGAGTTAGATCTTTCCTTTGAGATTCATTTGTGCAGGACATGGCTGAGATGACGTAAATCTTTAGTTTCCAGTTCAGTCTCAGGAGGTGCAAAAAATTGCAATAGCTGCTCTATGTCTTAAGACATCTCGCAAGGTGGATTTACCAATAATTGTACCAAGCTACTAATACAGACACAGGACTTGCCAGGGGGCACCAGTGGTAAAGAACCACCTGCCAATACAGGAGACATAAAAGATGAGGGTTCAATCCCCGGGTCAGGAGTATACCCTGGAGAAGGAACAGCAACCCACTCCAATATTCTTGCCTGGAGAATCCCACAAACAGAGGAGCCTGGTGGGCTCCAGTCCATAGGGTCACACAGAGTCAGACCTGACTGAAGTGACTTAGCACGCACTGATACAGCACTCTAATCATCCTTAATCAGAAATCAGCTTCCTCTCTCCTTTTAAAAAAAGGCTGTTGAAACTCTTCAAGTTGTACACTTAATTTATTTTTCGGGCATGTGGTATGTGGGATCTTAGTTCCCCAACCAGGGATTGAACCTGAGCCTCTCGCGTTGGAAGCACAGAGTCTTAACCGCGGGTCCACTAAGGAAGTCCCTCGGCTTTCTCTGTTAAGGTTAGTAGAATCTTTGTCCGATTCTACTGATTGCTGTTCTCAAGAGCCATGCTTCCCACAGTGCATCCAACAGAGCCCCAGTTCCAGTTTGGTGAACAGCTCAACACAAACAGGGCGTCCTGGTCGATGGGGTTTGAGAGGACTCTGCACACAGCATCTCCCTTTTGGCGAGTCCGGACCCACCTCAGAACACTAATGGAGTCACTAAAGAAGCCCATTTATCTCGTTTACCTTGATGCTTCTCAAGTTTCTTAGCTCACAGAACGTTTTGTTCCACCCACCCGTCTCCCTCCGTTTTGCAGGGAACTGGTTTCCTGTAGAACAGCCTCCAGGAAAGGTTGGCGGCGGAAGCCTGTGAAGCGGCTTCAGAGTCACCGGGCTCCGCCGGGCTGCTCACTGTGCGTGCGTTTGTCCTCTCGGTTACGCTGGTTCATTACCATGGAAACACTTTCAGGGACATTTAATGGAGGCAAAGAAGTCTCTTCGCTCGCATTTCTAACACACACACACACACATACACAGGCTGTTTTCAGGAGCTATAATCATCTCTGAGAGGACTGCTGGCATGACCCTCCCCACTCTGCACCGAGAGTCTATCTCCTCTTGCAGCTTCACAGTCAGTCGTTTTTTGGTCAGCCCTGCCCCCACTTCCAATCACCACTGGCAGTCAGAATCTCTTTCCTCTCCTTTTTCCTCATCTTTTTTCTCTCTTCTTGCTCACACTGAACCTTGTGTTCGGAAAGGCAGACCATTTAGAAACAACACCCCTGCATCACAGTATTCCTTCTACAGAGCAAACTGAGGGCTAATGACATTTGCTTGCCCTTCGTCTTCAAGTCTTGACCTATCTTTTCCTATGTGCCGCCCCATGGCCATGCGATGCTTTTTTGTTACCCAGGAGAGATTTCTGGCTCCTTCCAAGTCCAGAGGACTCCCATAGCTTCTCCTGACATTAAGTCTCCCTCATGCCACAGATCACATACACTCGAAATCCTATCAGTGCCAGAGGATGGCTGTGTTTGGTTTCTCACACTGACCCCGAAGGGAAAGTGTGGCTAACGCCATGTGTGAAGCTACACCCCCAAGAAACAAAAAACGTGATGTACATCCAGAATTCTATGAGGCACATGCAAGAAGACCATTTTTGATCTTTGGCTCAGCTCTTTAGATAGAAAGCCTACAGCTCTTGACTGTAATAAAGTGGAGATGATTGTGTTCACACCTCTAAAGATATGTCTAAAGACTGCTACCTGTTGGTCCATTTATTTCTTCATTTATTTAACAAATATATACTGAGCACCATATCTATGTGCCAGGGCTGGAGAGAAGATGGAGCAGAGTGGTAACAAGATAAGCTCTCTTATGTCCCTGTCCTCTTTTGTCCAAGTAGCGTGGGGAGTGGATTAGTCAGAATTTTCCATAGAAGCAGCACCAGTAGGATGTGACTACATACAGAGTTTTATAAGGAACTGGCTCATGGGATTATGGAGGCTGTCAAGTCCCAAGATCTGCAGAGTGAGTCAGCAAACTGCAGACCCAGGAGGCATGATGGCTTAAGTTTTCCCATCTGAAGCAGAGTTGGGACCCAGCACACTGATGTTCAGTTTGAGTCCAAACACAGAAAAAGCTGATAGCCCCAGTTTGAAGGCAGTCAGGCAGGAGGAATTCTCCCTTACTCAGGGGAGGCTCAGCCTTTTTGTTCTATTCAGGCCTTCAGCCCATCGGATGGGGCCCACGCACAACTGTGCTTTGTCTAGTCTACTGATTTAAATGTTAATCTCATCCAAAAAGCATCCTCACAGAAAAGTCCAGAATAATGTCTGCCCAAATATCTGGGCATCCCATGGCCCGGTCAAGCTGACGTATAAGATGCGTCACTGGGGGAAGACAGACAGTAAACGTAATGAATAACTAAATTATATGGTATGTTAGCTGCTAAAAGTCATAGGGAAGAAAATAGAGTCAAAAGAAGGGAATCAGATATATGTCGGGGATGGGTTTCAGTTTACAGTAGGGCCAGAGTCAGTCTCACAGGGAAGGTGATATTTGCATAAATAGCTGGACGAGGCTTTAGCCATGTGGGTATCTGGGGGAGGCAGACACAACCACCACAAGAGGAAAGAACCAATGCAAAGGTCCTAAGGCTGGAATGTGTCTCCAGAGCTCAAGGACCGGCAGGCAGGACAGAGGAGCCGCATGAGTGTGGGGAAAGTGGTGGGGTACCCGGTGGGAGGGGAAGAGGCAGAGAGAGAGGCAGAAATCATGAAGGCTGTTGAGAGGACTTTGGCTTTTGTCCTCAATGAAATGGAAATCACCAGAGAGTTTTGAGCAGAGCAATGACATGATGTGGTCTTCCTTTATGAGAATCACTCTGGCTGCGGTATTGAGACTAGACTGTCAGAGGGTAGGATAAGGTGGAAGCAGGAAGGTCATATTTGAGACTTTGCAATAATTTGCTATTTTATTTATTTATTAAAAAATTTTTTTTGGGCCCATGATGCACGGTATGTGGGATCCTAGCTCCCCCACCAGGGATTGAACCCGCACCCCCTGCATTATAAGGGCAGAGTCTTAACCACTGCACTGCCAAGTCCCAGAGACTTCAATAATTTGGATGAGAGATGAAGGTAGCTGCGACCAAAGTGACCATAGTGGAGATTCTGAGAAGTAGATTCTGGATTGGAGGTGGGTGACTGAGCAAAGGAGGAGTACAGAATAACTCCTTGGTTCTGGACTTGAGCAAATTCTAAGGACGGAGATGCCATCATCGGGACAAGGAGACACTGCAGAAGGAACAGGATTTGGCAGGAAGGCCAGGAGCGCCAATTTAGACACACTGTTTATCCTTAATCAACCTTTCCCAGGGGCTACAATTCATTACTATATGATCTGTGATGCAGCTGTTGATGTCCTTGGCTTTCCCTCCTCCCTCCGCTAGCTGAGTCTTTTTCTGGTGTCCACCCTTCAGCGTGCCTTTGCTTGGGAGCATCTTCTCACACTCTCAGTTCAGCACAATACATTGGATAAGTGAGCTGTTTCTCACATATGAGGATGGTGCTTTTGAACCCCAGTCAGCAAGGAATGAGCTCTGTGCTGTTCTCTCCCGGTGACAGCCTGTGCTGAGTCATCCACTCTGGCCAGCAGCAAACGTTTGTGAAGACAGTCACCATGGATTATGAGTTTGTTCTGTGGCTGGCGGTAAAATTATGTTTGTTAATTTCCCAAGCTAATTGCTCATTCTATCCTGAAACAAGCTGGCCCACAGAGCTACCCCATCTTTGGACCCGGCTTTATCTGTGCCATATTTTATCAAATTGGGGTAATGGATGGAGACACACTGTTTAAGATGGCTGATCTGGGATAGACCCTCTCATATGAGAGTACATTGGAGACCTGCTTTGCCTTTTGATGCCAAAGACAGTGCTTGTCACATAAGAGGTGAGTGAATGAATAAGCAAACTAATGTTGAAGTGATAAATAAAAATGAACCTTCTGAGAAAGACAGATGTAATCTGGGTATCAGAAATAAACTTACCTAAGATGTTAATAGTCTATCTTGTTTTGATATGTGTATTTCTTATTCTTAAGTGAACAAAATTATCAGACATTTTCTTTTACATTGTCTTCTTTTTTCCTTCATAAGCTTTTTTTCGGGGGCTTGGTGTCCTCTTTCCCTGACCTCATCATGCCTTTTTTTGTTCCTGTGAATGTGTGCTAAGTCACTTCAGTCATGTCTGACTCTTTGTGACTCCATGGACTGTAGCCCACCAGGCTCCTCTGTCCATGGGATTCTCCAGGCAAGAATACTAGAGTGGGTTGCCATGCCCTCCTCCAGGGGATCTTCCCTATCTAGGGACCAAACCTGCATTTCCTGAGGTTCCTGCACTGCAGGCAAATTCTTTGCTGTTGAGCCACTGGGAAAGCCCTTTTTTGTTCCTATTATCTGTTAAAATGTTTATTGAGCACCTATTAAGTACCAGGTACAATCCTATGTATTTGGAATACATCAGTGAGAAACGAAAGACCTTTCCTCCAGAGTTTATAAACAGAGAGCAAACAATACACTTATAAATACACATACTGTAAAAAAGGAGCAGCTCAGTAAAAAGGGATTGGGTGCTGGAGTTTTTAATTAATGTAAAAGAGGCTTAAGTAGAACTTTTGGCTGGCTGAAATATTTGACAGATTATTTGGTTAATTCTATTTGATCTAGCCCATCTGTCACATGCTAGCAGCTGATCAGAGTAGAATACGGAGCATCCAGGAGGGCAAAACAGGAACTAGAAAGGGATAAACGCTGCTTTCCCCTCTAACTATCTAACTTGAATTCCGCCACTCACAGGCTGTATAGTTCACTTTCAATTCCAGACACTCTTGACCTTGGCACGTGGTAGAGGATGAGATGTTTGCTGCTGATTAGAATTACAGAATAAAATCCACCAGCTGCAGTCTCAAGTCCCCATTTGATCATTGTGCTGTCTCACCAATCTTAGTTTTTTATTTTAGGTTATCCTTTGTCAGCTCTGGGTCCTTCTGTTTTCCAGCCCACAAAGTTAGTTTACGAAATATCATCTGTTCCTTGTTTTTTTTTTTTTTTATGGTGACCCCAAAATAAAAAATTAAAATATGCATACACTGGCCAACATCATAAGAGAAGCTGATAAGTTTCAGAGAGGTAAAATATATAAACATTTTCCACAGTCGGTTTTAAACGATTTCTGTGAATATCTAAGAGGTACCTTTCAAGCATCAGCATTGCAAAGTACAAAATACAATTCTGCAAAGGACAGGCCGAAAGATCAAACTCTTTCCTTCCTCCTGGTACACAGAATGTTCCTCTCAGAATAAACATAGAGACAGGCTGGAGCTGAGCCACTGGGTTTTGGTCCTCACCAGGAGCCACGTTAGGAGCCCCGCACGTCTGCACAAGCCTTTCCAGAGGGAACCAGTACTAAATAGTAGATGCTGTGCTGTTGACTTGTTCAAAAGCCATTTCTCTTGTGGTTCATGGCAGCCATCCGTTTCATAAATTCTGGAATTAATTATTTCATATAAGTTTCCAGACTTTATGTTTGCAGGAGAGGACCACAGGCAAAAAACACATGTTACCCTCTAGTGGTAGAAGGTCCTGTTTGCTGGGGATCAACTCTCTGGCATAAGGGGCAGCACAGCAGAGGGCCTGAACAGCTGGGCACAGGTCAGCCCCGGATTCTGGTCTTGACTCCGCCCCTTATTAACCAAGAGAATAATATCCACCTCACAGAACAGGTGTCAAGCAACAGGTGATCCCCGCTAATGCCCTTCCTCCCTACACTTCTGCAGGGTATAATTTGAGGTCAACTGCGGTCACTCAAAGTGTACACTTGAGTGACACACACCAGTTACTATTCAGTGAGATGCCACGATGGGACTGATACAACGGTCTCCACCTCCGTAGCTGCTAATTCTTCAGCTGGCCTTTGGACTATGGTCACAGTTATGGTCACAGAGTCAGTAAGAACAAACGTTTTTAGATCCCTAGCCTTTAATGACCCCATGTGATGGTATTAGGGACTCTCTTTAAGGAAGCACTCCTACGGTCTTTTTATGATATCCTGGCCATGCTTAAAAATTATTTATATAGGTATTTTTCTCTTGAAAAAATTTAAATGGTCAACAGTCACAAATTCCCAGAGTTTTACTTCATATCATTTTGTAGGATTTTTCTATCATATTGGTCCTTAGAACCTATCTGGCCACAAAAATGGGCTTCCCAGGTGGCGCTAGTGGTAAAGAACCCACCTGCCAATGCAGGAGACGTGAGATGGGGTTCAACTCTGGAGTCAGGAAGATCCCCTGGAGGAGAGCAAGGACACACACTACAGTATTCTTGCCTAGAAAATTCCACGGACAGAGGAGCCTGGGGGCTATGACCCATAGGGTTGCAGAGAGTTGGACACCACCGAAGGGACTTAGCATGCACACACACATAGGACATTGATGGATAGGAGGGGTGTTTAGGTTTTTAAGCTTTCACAGCATGATGGCACTGTGGATGGTGGGAACATGCACGTCCTCCTTCCTTTCCTTCTTCCCTCATTCCCCCTCATCCTCAGAAGTCCCTGCACTATGTGAGGGCCTGGCATGGAGGTATAGTTTCAAGGGGACTTCCATATAAGGTTCTATGAACCTCTGGTTTCTGATAATAAAGGGAAAGAGCATTTGAAACAGGGAAAAGAAAGTAAGGTTGAGAAGACCTGACTGCCATTCAGATTTTCCTTTCAAAATGCCTATACTTTTTTGGAAAACTGTGACCTTATTATAATTAATAACTCCTTAGTTATCATTTGACCCTTTTCCAGGGTCAGTGGAAATCAACCAAGAGGAAGAAAGCACTGAATACAAAAGAAGGAGTGGAGGGGAGAGTAGAGTTTGTCCTGCAGGAAAAGGACGCTGAGAAGGTGAGGTCCGAATCTGGCATGCCCATGGGATCCCAGGGCTAATTCTAGACCTGATTTCAGAGAATCAGCCTTGTGTCGGGTCAGAGTACCCCGGGCTACCAAGTCTGGTGGGGCAAAGCCGAGTGGGAACCAGAGGCTTGTGCTCTGGACTGGGAAGAGCCCAGCTGATCACTCCGGGTCTCTGGCAAGTTCTGAAACTGAACATCTGTGAGCTTTGATCTCTCCATCTGTAGATGGAGTATAACATTACTACCCTTGTGCTCTAGTGTGACACTGTGAAAATTAATAGGCGATAAAAGAATTTTGAGATTAATTAAAAAGTCCCTTATAAATATTCACACAAAAGGCCATCAGTACTTATACCATTTATGTTAGGACTGGGAGGGGGGTGGCTCAGAACTGGGAAATCTGTTTATTATTTCTATATGCCATTTTACTCATGTCAAATTATCTTCCTGACTTCACAAAATAAGTGCCGTCCCTCCTCTATTGGCCGTCTCATTGTCAAAAACAGCATTTGTGCCTTGCATTTTGCATTCAGAGGCTTCTCTGATGGCTCAGAGGTAAAGAATCTGTCTGCAGCACAGAAGATGCAGGAGACACAGGTTTGATTTCTGGATTGGAAGATCCCCTGGAAGACAGCATGGAAACCCACTCCAGTATTCTTGCCTAGAGAATCCCATGGACAGTGAAGCCTGATGGGTCACAGTCCATGGGATGGCAAAGAATTGGACATGACTGAGCACAGCATACACATTTTAGATTCATTCAGAAGAATCTTCACAGTAGAATATCATAAAGAATGATTTTCAAAGGCAGTGAAAGAAAATCAACTTCGGTTAAGAACAGTTTGGGTCCAAAGAAGCAACGGGATGTGGACCCTGAGAATAACACGCTCCATCCTTCATCTGTCACAGGGACAGCTCCAGCTGTCCACAGGCAGCTGCTGAGTGGTCCCAACACCATACTGTCTGTGGGGTTTTCTTAGACAATTCTTCCCTGGGTTGGGAAGATCCCCTGGAGGACGGAATGGCAACCCACTCCAGTATTCTTGCCTGGAGAATCCCATGGGCAGAGGAGCCCGGTGGAGGACAGTCCATGGGGTCTCAAAGAGTCGGACACAACTGAGAGACTCACTTGCACTCGGAGAATTCTCCGGTGCTGTCACGTCACACCTCTTGGTCAGGTGCACACGCGTTGCTCGCACTGCACCCAGTTCCTCGTAAAGCTACCCCCACACTTGACTGACACTCACAACACATATGCTCAGTCCCATATGGCTCCAACTTGATTTTTCTATTTGTAAAACACCAGGGAAACATGTTAGATGGAGATGAAAAGCAAGGTGTTTACAAACTGGTAAAGAAATACGATATTTATCCTGTCAGTTGAAATGAACCTGGCAGATGTATTTTTGGTTAAAATTAAAATCGTGAGCCCTATCAGGTTACCCCTGGCGATGCTGCCAGATGCATAGCGTGTGTCTGACAAAGAGGCACCGCTTGGTCATTTGAGCCAGACTGTGGGTTCCAACAATTCATGACAGGGGAGCTCATTACAAGGGCTTGCCTAAGGGGAGGGGCGTCAAGTATTGAATACACAGAAGCAGACTCATGAAAAGTGGTACAGAAACGAGTCTTTTCTACCTTTCCCGACCCACAGACATCCTCACTGTCAGGGGAGCATTCTGGAAGGAAAACAAATGGAATCAATCACCTTCAATTTTGGTCTGCAAAAACTGTTCTCAATTCAGACTAGCCAACAACATGCTCCCACGGACATAGGCATGGGAATGGTTCTGAGTTGCCCACTGTGCTCTCTGGACTTGTCTTCCCACTGAACTTCCATAACTCCAAACAGAAGTGGCCTGCATGTGTCCAGAAGACATACAGGAAAGACACAGCAGAGAACCTATAGGGCTTTTTCTAGGGTATGCTCTTCTGGTTTTATTCAGGCTCCTCTCGTATATAGTTTATTAGGATAGTCCACTTTTCTTATAACTGAACAAGGAGCTGGTGGTTCCTGATGTGAAAACAATAGTTCTGGCAATCCCAGAGGAAGATCTCTAATCTGTCTACAAGGCCAGCCTCTCTAAGGACTCTGCGGGCCCGCGATGGAGGCTGGATATCTGAGAATGTGACTTTGAGGGATCCTGGGGCTCCATGCAGCTTTGAATTTCCATCTTTTCACACCTTCCCTTTATGGGCTAGTATTTGGTTCTCTGGCTCAGGTGCCCGAGCCCATCTCATCCCATCGTAATAATGAATTCCAGTTAAACTGGACGCTTTGTCATCGCCTTATCTGCACCTAATAGGGCGAGTCCACTGTTCGTTATACCTCCCTGGAGTGTGGCCACCTGCATACCAACTAAGTCCTTTACATTGACATGTATACACATGGCATCTTAGGGAGCCAAAAGATTCTCACAGAAGTGTCTATAAGAACGGGAAAGCAAACAAAGGAGCGAAAAGAAAAATTAAATAAAAGAGCTGTATGCTGTGTACCTTGGGGTACACAGATTTGAGGAAAATCTAGGGGATAGTAACCCCCTTGCCAATAAAATGATCTGAAAAAGACAAACAACAGGATATAAAAATGGGGACTTTTCTGGTGGTCCAGTGGTTAGGAATCTGCTTCCAATTCAGGGACGCAGGTTCACTCCCTGGTCAGGGAACTAGGATTCCCCAACTAAGCACGTGTGCCACAACTAGAGAGCCTGCGTGTAGCAACTACAGAGCCCATGAGCTCTGGAACCCATGAGCCACAGCTGGAGAGAAGCCCCACACCACAACGAGGAGCCACGTGCTGCAACAAAGACTCACAGCTAAAAATAAATAAATACATATTTTAAAAAATTAATTTTAAAAGGATACAACAAATATGTATGATAAATTTCATAAAGAATAAATACATCAAAATCCCCAGTTAACAAACTGAACTCTGTGTAATAGTTCTGCAACTTCAAAGGGAATGAGCAAAAGCCCCGTGGACCTGGGACTATTCATACAAACACATTTGAATGAGGGAAATGAAAGACTCCTTTTATTTCCTGAAAGGGAATAAAAGTTTATTTAGTTAATAATAAAAATAAATAGGAGCAATTAAAATGCTTTTTTCCCCCTGAAATACATTAATGTTAAAGTGTTAAGAAGTAGACCACTTAAGCTTACCTTTTGGCCTAGCTGAAAATGTGAACAGACTAAACTTGCTTATTATTAAAACAAAAGAAGTTATTGACTGAATTAAAAAATAAAACTCAACAATCTGTCATTTAAACAAAACACATTTGGCACCACGTCAGTTATAATAGGTAGGATGGGAGAGGACTGTCTAAGATTTAACCCACTTAAAGACAAGAGCAGAGATACCTGGGCTTCTTCCTGTGTTAGATGCAATTTCACAGACTTGAATCCTACTTATCTTGCAAGACTTGGTTAGAGGGGCCCCTTCTCTGTGACTCTGTCTCCAACTTCTCCAACCTTCAGGCAGTGTTCAAGATTGCCACCTACGAGCACCCATCAGCTCAGCAGAGATTACGATGTACCCCCTTTGGATTGATCTTTTGGCCTCATAAGACCTTGAACTCTTGAAGAAAGCAGCTGTTGGTGTTTCCAAACACAGCTAATCAAATTATGAATATGATATCTCTATTATAATGACAAAGGTATGGATTAGGAAGAGGACATTTCAGGTCCATCATTCTTTTCCCAGGACTTGGTCCTCCAGTATGATTGGGATATTGGATTTGTTGTGGGAGAGGAGTTTGGGGGAGAGCACTCACATGCAGAAACACTGCAGTGCAAAGGGCCTTGAAGGCCATCCTGCGGGGCCTAGAGACTTGATCGCGCAGGTCATGGGAAACAATGGCAGGATTCCAGACTAATTGTGTTTTCTATTTGTTCACTTTGTTTTGTAACAGTTCCTATGATGAGAGAATGGGGAACAGGTTGGAGGAGAAGTTTTGAGGCAGAGAAATCAGTTTTAAGAGGCTAAACCAATAGTGTTTGTCAGTGAGTGGTGGCATTTTTTTTTTCTTCTTACATCTTCTTTTTATTTTAGTTTTTTAAAAGGCATGCTTGTAATACCTTTACTTAAAAAATTTAAAAAGCAGGTGATCTTTTTCTATCTTTCCCCTTCTTTCTCTTTTCAACTTTTTTTCTTTTTCTCACCTTCCTTTATCCCTTCTTCCTCCTCCTCTCCTTTCTTCTCTCTCTTCTTTCTTTTTACTTCCTTCCCTCTTTCTCATACTTCTCCCCTCTTTTTTTTCCTGCACTAGGGCCCTGGGAACAGAGCAAAGGTTTTAGATCCCGTAGATTCTTGTGGTCAGAGTGTTGTCAGGATTCAGAGATGGGTTAGACATGAGGGGGTGAAGGAAAAGAAGTCAGGTGATGGGGCAGAGTGTTTGGAGTTCCAACACCTGAGACAAAGAACCAGAAGGCAGAACACAGTTTCTGTGTGTGGCTCTGAAAAAAGTGGATTCACAGCTCATGCAGGGTTAATCCAGACCCAGGATTAAGGAGTAAGGCCTGGAGATGGACAGTTGGCACCACTAGAGTAGGCGTGACAGTATCAGAGACATGGCTGAAATCGACCAGGGACAGACTATACTCAAGAAAATCCTCTTTGGCTGACAAAGAATGAAATTTTGAAGGAATATATACATTTAAAGGGCAGAGGAAGGAAGAGAAGTCAGACAAAGAAATTAAATGAAACAGACAACTTAGAAAGAATAAAGTTCACTCCCAAGGGAAGGAAAAACTTTGAGGAGAAGGACAGTCATTGATAAAAATTCTTTAAGGAAGGTGAATGGAATGAGGACAATTAGGAAGATACCACACCAACGAGAAAGGCTTTTCTGGTAAAATGATAAGGAGAGGACAGATGAAGGAGACTGAGCAGTGACAGAGAAGTGACGGAGAGGAAGGACAGAGTCTTCCTAAGATATCTGCTAGCAAAGGGAGGAAAGAGATGGTACAGGTGGTCAAGGAAGCCGTTTTTATCTTTTAAAGGAGAGAGAAATGATTTGGTTTGCAGATTAAACAGGAGTCAGTAGGGAGAGAAAGAAGGGAATGATTGATCAGATAAGGTTCCAAAGAAATTAGAAGGAGGGCAAATAAATAAGAAAACTTATAATGCTATCAGATTAAAAAAAGTATCCTGAATAAAACTCTACCAAGGATCACTACAGGATTGCAAAAGACACAACCTATCTAAAATAGTAAATATTTATGTCTCAAGCAACATAAAAAATATATATGATAACAGTGAGGAAGTTGCAAGAAGAAATAAAGCTAGTAATTGCATAACAAACTCTGTTCAAGACATGCCTGAATAAAGAACAGAGATAAAGCTGAACAAAGAAGAGAAACAAAAATGAAAATTGCAATAACCAGTATATGAGACAACTTGAATGACAGAATTGAAAATATTTTCTTTTCA
This sequence comes from Bos taurus, assembly GCF_002263795.3. Lineage (NCBI taxonomy): Eukaryota > Metazoa > Chordata > Mammalia > Artiodactyla > Bovidae > Bos > Bos taurus. The sequence goes on from NC_037350.1 coordinate 39,935,027, forward strand.
ATAGAAATAGGTGTACCATCAATATCTATCACATATGGGAGACAAAGTCATATTTAATAAACACATACGCATATCATTCATGTTGTTGTTTAGTTGTTAAGTTGTGTCCAACTCTTTTGAGACCCCATGGACTGTAGCCCACCAGGCTCTTAGGATTTCCCAGGCAAGAACACTGGAGTGGGTTGCCATTTCTTTCTCCGGGGAATCTTCACAACCCAGAGATCGAACCCATGTCTCCTACATTGGCAGCTGGATTCTTTACCACTGATCCACTAGGGAAGCCCAACAATACTCATAAATATTAGAAAAACAATATCAACTTAATTCTATTTAAGCAATATTATATGAGTAAAAATTTTTTCTCATAAACAATAGCAATAAAAGAGGCAAGCCATGACCCAACCCCTGTGGGTTAAATTTCTTTAGAATTTCACTTCTTGAAACAATCCTTTCAACCCAGCTCTTCAGTATTTCTCCTTAAGCTTAGTTGAGGACATTGGAGGGTGTTTGTTCTGCATAAAGAGTGATTATTATTTGATGATCTTCTCTACTCATTTTACTTTATAAATACAAAAAAATGTTTTATATGTATGGGCTAACATTTATTGGAGAACAGAATAAAAAATTAAGATATGGATCATAAGAATCTATGATCAACCAAAAGTAACTCAAAAATAGAAGAATGCCCAATTAAATAGTGCCATATATAATTATCGGATACAGTATATGTCCCTTAAAATTACACTGTTAAAATATGCTTGATATGAGAAAATGTGAATATTTAATTATGTTCTAGGGAAAAGCAGAAAAAATACTTTGACACAGAACTGAGGAGAGTGTGAAGTAATGTAAGTCATTTGAGCATAGTGTTTATTACCTTTAGAATTTCTTAAATTCACTTTTTTAAAAACAAAACCAAAAAAAATCAGGGACAAAATGGAATGATGTTCATCCTCTTTGAGGTCAAGAAAATGAGAAGGTCATGGAAATTTCAGGAAATGTACTCTTTTTAAATGAGCTAAATCTATCTTGAAGTCCCATTATTAATAAAATAAATGTTCCACGTAGGAAAAAAACAAACAAGATTAAAACCACAAAAAACCTTTCAGAGCAAAAAAAAAAAAAAAAGATCACAGGTGAAATTTGTGGTGACACTCACACATTGGGAGATCTTATAAGCCAATTATCTTGATGTTCAGGTAGGAAGAACATAATTTAATTAGCATTTTAAAGAAAATTAAAAGGAACCAAAAAGCCAAACGAAAGACAGACTGAGGTGATAAATTCATAATTAGAATTAGAAAAACCTGGCGTTCAATTTTTTTTTTTTTGCTTTATTGAGGGATACCAGACAAGTAATCTCTCTGTGCTTTATTCCTTATCTATATGGAAATAATAATACTTATTTTTATAGGCCAGGAGATGATTATGCTAAGGTCTTCCTATGGTCTTGTTGAGTGTGAATCTCCTTTTTTGCCAGAGAATATCTATCCAATAAGTACAGAGAGAAGACTCTCCTCTTCCAGTCGCACTGAGATTCTCTCACTGTAAAAAGCAATTGGGGTTGACTTTCCATGTACTCTTTGTTTCCACAAAGATAAGAGAAGGTTCCCAGGTATTCATTTAATAAGTGATCTGGGGAGAAGGTCTTAATCATCTTGAATGTCTAGGGTTCTGTTGGCTTTAGATGGTTAACTCACTCAGTCTCTTACTGAGCACCTACTATGGCCACTGGACACAGGGCTGGGTGTTCATGACTCAGCAGTACTGAATAATCACATTCTATTATATTAATCCCTCCCTGGTACTGACTGGCAGTCACTGAAGGCATTACTCACAACCTAAGTCAACAATCAAACTGTTGTGATGCCAGGGGCAACCTAAGAACATGATGAGTCAATCAATCTAGGGAAAACAACGAAGTTTAGGGTAACCTGACTGGAAATAAAGATATTAATAACAAATCAAAGGAAATAAAGGTGGTTTCACAACATGTTGTAACACCACAGACAGCCCTGTATTTCAGTTTCACTCCTTTGTCACTACCTTCTTACTAATTAACACCTACTTTCTAACACTTTCAGGGCCTTGGGGCTACAAATGATGGACAAAAACACAAAGAAGAAAATAAGCGCAGAGTGGTTCAGGGAAGTCATCTGCTAAAAAGTCCCCAGGTGCACAGCCACGTGCCTGGCTGACAACCTCCTCTCTCCTGACTGATATAAAAAAGGAGATATGCTGATCCTTCTCGGCTCTCTTTCTTCCCATTGCTCTTCTGTGACTCAACCAAGAGAGTACTCCAATCCCTATCAAATACATTTCCAGATATCAACAAAGGAAAGTTGACTGGAAAGATCAGAAACAAAAGTCCTGTCTCAAACACAGATCACTGAATGCTGTGACTCTTTGGTTGCTTGGGCTTCCCTGGTGGCTCGGCGGTAACGAATCTGCCTGCCAATGGAGGAGACGTGGGTTCAATCCCTGATCCAGGAAGATCCCCTGGGAAAGGAAATGGCAACTCACTCCAGTATTCTTGCCTGGGAAATCCCATGGACAGAGGAGCCTGGTGGGCTACAGTCCTTGGGGTTGCAGTCTGACACGACTTAGCAATTGAACAACAACAACATTAAAAAAAAAAAAGATGATTCAGTCTCAGGTACAGTATTAGAGAATTATAGAATGATTCTGAATGTCTCTGTCCCAGACCAGAGAAATCCCGTCAAAAGAGAAAAAGGAAAGGCAAGAGTTCTCATTTTCCCACAAAACATATTTTAACGATAATGAATTATCCAGTATGTCTCTATAAAAAGATCCTTCAAATTCTAAAAATGTCAAGTAAATTTTTATTGATGACTATTTACTATAGCCATTATCAGTTTCAGATAGGTAAGCTATGATATATATATATATTTTTTTTTTTTTTTTTAACTGAATGGCATATGCAGTTAAAATTCATTTGTAGTTGCTCAGCCGCTCAGTTGTGTCCAACCCTTTTGCAACCCATGGATTGTAGTCTGCCAGGCTCCTCTATTCATGGGATTTCCAGCAAGAATATTAGAGTGGGTTGCCGTTTCCTTCTCCAGGGGATCTTCCTGACTCAGGAAGGATCAAACCCATATCTCCTGCATTGCAGGTGTATTCTTTACCACTGAGTCATCATGGAAGCTCTAAAATTCAGTAGGGACTCAAAGTTAACAATATATTTATAACCTCTTTATAGGACTTGGAGCTACATTCCCCCGTTTTAAATAATGATAATGTTTTAGCTGTACCTTGGTTTTTATTATGTGTAGTTTGCCCTCTCTGTGCTTCATTTGCTGTCAGGTTGGTAACATGTGAAGTTTCAAATTATATCCTTGTCCCTGTTCCAACTTATGACTTTCCAAAAGGAACACTAAACACATTCAACCGTAAGCTATCCAGCCAAAGGAAATGATGGGACTCCTGCTGTTTGAACCACTGAAACCCAATTTGGGTGAGGTGCTGCCCATTATTCTATATAGAGAATCCAGATGGACGAAGATGGGATCAAGCCTGAAGTTCTTCTGCACTGCAGTCACTTCGGTTCTAACTGTGAAATTACCAGTTTTAGAGGACTGATGCTGGACACTCACAACAATGTCACCGCCTCAAGAAAGTACCACTCTTCACAATTTACATGAAAACTCTATATAGGGAAATCTAATTGGAATATTTTTCAACAGCATTTAAATACCAGGCCAGCTGGATCTCCACAGCCCATGTGAATTGAATCAGCACACTTCTCAGAACCTATATTCTATCATCACTGAATGCTTGAGCTACATCTGTCACCCAAATCTGGCCATGCTCATTTCTTGTCATTCACTCTGAACATCCAGAAACGAAACATTCAGTGGTAGCCTCAGAGGCACTCGTTTCGTGACAGCGTGCAGCAGCGAAACGGCATCCTTGAAATGAAATGCCTTCCTAACCCCAGGCCCCCTGTTCTTCCTCTAACTTTCCCTTTTCCAAATTCCCCTGAAGAACACTTTTTCAAGGCGAATCTGATGTGGCTGATCCACAACTTACATTTTAGCAGTTATACCTTCAACTGATATCTCAATCCATACCATATAAATCTCCTAATTTCAAGTTCTTTTTTTTTTTTTTAAGATAACAGTACCACTAAATAAAAATGTCATTTCACCCTGTTCTTCCGTTCCCTTCCTCTACTACTGGAATCTATTAACCTAGCTTTTATTCCTCAAACCAACACAAAGTGTCAGAAGCCAGAGCTGGTCTTTTTTTAATCAAACGTGACATCAAATAAAATATAGTTAAGACCACAACGAGTCATGAAAGCAAAGACACATCAACTCTCAAGCTCCCTGAAGCTCTCAGAATCTTGTTGAGGGGATGGAAAACATGCACAAAAAGTAACGGTGGGATGTTCCTAAAATGTCATGTAAACCAGTTACTTCTGTGTTGACAGAAAGTACTGTAACGGTGCTGGGACGTTCAAAGCTATGAAGAGACCATCAGAAGGCATGTTGAATATGTTCCTTGACAGAGGAGAGTAGGTAGGAAAGTTCAAACAATGGTCATGGTGGTAAACAGCGCAGAAATTATAAAGATAAGTGCAAAGTACAGAAATATATAAATCATGATAAATAACATCACCCAGACCCTATTTTTCCAAAGTATTTTCTCCTACAAATGAGCTAATGATAGATGCAGAAATGCCAAATGCTGTGACTGCTATATAGCAGGGGATCCAGTAAACGTTTGGTTAAAAAAAAAAAAAAAAGACCCAAGAAATAAATTAATAGAGTGGAGGAAATTAAAGAGGGCTGGAATATGTAAGGTAAACAGGGTTTAACAAAGATCTGAAGTAACTACTTAACAGGCAAATTTACCTAATAAGCGATTCCAGATATAGAAACACTAATCCTGGCAGCAGTTAATCTACCAAAAACCTGACAAGAACATTCTTTTTTCCTTTTCAGTTTATGAAAAGAGGTAATCGTCCAGGAAGAAGTACATTCTCTAGGTGTTTGCTGCCAGCTGGGGGGAAGCAAAGTGGGAAACAGAAGGGGGAAAGCATGTGTGTGTTTTCTTCTCTCCATTAGTTTGGGAAATGCATCTTCACTAAAAAACATTGTCATCAGTAAGACGCTCTCTTGTTCAACTTAGGAGAGGGGCTGGGAAGACATTAAGTGGTGAATATGGGTCTTTATTATTCTGGCAATGTTGGCCTGTTCATGTTCAAAATTTATGTTTTAAAATCTCTGGAAGGCACAGTGCATTTCAATTAGTGAGACTATACAGTAGTTTGTCTTCTCCTAAAAATAATTATGTAAAATTTATTCTGAGTTATTTGTAATTTTAGTACTTAGGGAAGTGTCTGCATTTTCAATTAAGAGCTAAGTATACAAATTAAAAGTGCTGCACAGTGTAGCTTAAATCCAGCCCTCACTGGCTGGTGCACATAAACACTAATATCAAATGATGGTTTTGTCATGTGATCCAACCCGCAGCACATACAAATATAGAACATGACCATAAAAAGTAACGGACCATGCCCTCTGCTAAGTAATTTATGACAGCGGATCCAGACTGGAATGCCAGCTGGAATTACCTTCTCCCTGTCTGCTATTTTCGCATATACAGCTTTGTACAGATGATAGAAGCTACGTCTTGCAGAGAGGACTCATGTTAAGGCTGCTGAAATGACGAACAAGTAGCAAACCCAAAGGCTAAAACATGTTTGGCTTTTAAAAAGATTTGTTGAATGATGTTAAACCCCTTTTAAAATCAATTTTTGAATCAGGCTGTAAGAGAAAAACTTGTAACCCTACCAATTTTGAAATTTCAGATTTATGGTGTCTAGCAAACAGATAGGAAGCTGTACAGTGGAGAATGAAAAATAGTTGATAATCATGTTATGAAAAATGCAATGTGATCCCAAAACTTGACTAAAGGGAGAATGAAAAATTCCCTAGTCATATACGTAGCCCTAACCTCTTTGCAGAATTTGCCATTGAGGCAGTCTGGAACTGTAACAAATTTAGTATGAAATAGTGGATAAAACAAAGGATATTATCCTTCTTTATTAACCTTTACCCCCTTGGATAATCCCCCAAATCCCATGTGTGTGATAACCACCTCACTTCCTTTGGGCAGTCATTCATTATCTAATTCATGTCTTACACAAAGAGAAATGAGCTAATGTGCCTTATCAGATTAAAAAAAAAAAAATAGTCACCATGAGTGATGTCCAACAGGACAGGATCTTAGCAAATCCCTTCTGCCTCCATAGTCCTGGGTTTCTAAATACCTATAAAGCTACTAACCCACAGTCACAGCTCACAGGCTCATTCACAGCTTTATGTTGCTAAAGCAAACAGTCTGGGCAGAAGAATGACAGCATTACCCTCCTTTCTGATTATCCTCCTTTCTGCATCCTGATAAACTAATGATTCGCTTTCCTGTTGGGATTCAGCCCCGACTGGGTAGCTTCAAGCTGTCAACTCAAGCAGACCCTGATGATATCACACAAACCTCTTCCTCTCCTTCCTTCCCGGGTGCTTCATTCTTCATGAACCAGCATCAACATCCAGCCTACACATGGAGCCCGGGTGTAATTACCAAGGCAATTTTCTGGCCCTGGAAAGGCTCATATGAAAAGCAAAGGCTTCTTTTTGCCTCACTTCTCCAAATACAACACAAAATGCTATTCAGAAAGCTGCTGGTTACAAAAAATTCAATCCTGTAAGTCTCTGTAACCCGTTTTTACCTGCTCATCATAGATTGTACTTGGGCAGACATTTCAGTTGGGTTTAAGCCTATCTCTTCAGAAATTAAAAGCATGCATTGCCTTTGAGTGCTTTTGAGTTGATAGTTAAGAGAACCACCCACTTAGTAATATCAGTGAGTCCAAACTTATGCATATTTATGAAGTGAGACAGTTAATTTGGAAAAGGCCATAAAGTGAGTCACTGATTAGGTTCTAAGATGCTACTCCTTTTTGAAACTCTGAACACTGGGAAATACTATTGTCAAATGAAAACATAACTGACCATGACACAAAAGATGAAAACTTGTTACCTTTTATTTCTCTTGCAGTTTTATTTTTCTGTTTTCCAGATAAATGTAGAATTACATACTTAAAAAACCATTAAAAAGACTTGTTCAACACATATAAATAACAGCAGTTACTTAACAGAATATTTTCTCGATACTTTTACATGAAGACAGAAAGCTTTAAGGCAATATTTTAAAGTAGGCATTTCACTTTGTATTAGGGCCAGAATTGCTCTATTGCATTATGTTACCTGTCATGCCCCCTAACAATAGAACTTGGCAGTACTCATTGTGGCCAAATCTTTCAAGATTCAGCAATCGTGACTAAGCTATGCTGTGACATTTTCTGGGCAGGGACTTAAGGAACACTCGGGAGTTTGTCTTTGTTCATTCGTTTGCTTTTTCTTTACAATTTCCAGACCTGCCACTAGCCCCACCTAATTTACTCAAGGCATGTTCTGAGATCAAAGTCACATGACTACTTTGCTTGCCATTTCAAAATATTAGACAATAATTTGACACCTTGTGTTAAACAATACAGAGGCAAAAAAAGGGGGGGATGAACTCACTCTAATTAAAAGAAATGTTGAGATCTCTCTATATATGTATCTACATCTCTAGATCTCTCTATACTCAAGTACAGTGAAAACAAATTCAGTGGTTAGATTGGAAAGTTTTCTTGTCTTTCTCTGGATGCCTCCTAGGGGATTAGCCCAGAAAAACCCACTTGAAAGTTTAGAAAGATATTTCCACTAAGACAGACTTCATTTTAGTCAAGCCAACTTACCCACTCTGGCAGACTGGCTAAATGCTCACCAAATCCATGAATTTCTCCTTCCCAGCATACAGGCTGATTAAATTTCCCAGCCACCCTTGCAACTACAAGTGTCCAAGAGATTGAATGAAGGCAGAGGTGACATATGCCACTTCCAGGTCTGACCCATAAAACCTTTCCAGGAATGATCCTGCATTGTCTTTCCTGAGTCAGTGGCCAAGGACTTGGAGTCAGGAAGGGGCTAAAAGATAGAAGATGCCTGGTCCCTGAATGACCATATGGAAGACTGTCAATCAAAAACACCACAGCAGACCTCAGGCAAGCAAGAAAAATGAGAATTAGGCACTTCTGCTTAAAGCAGTTGGACTAACCTAACTAGTACTAAAGTCTCCTATTCAATCACTTGACCTTTGCATATTTTTTCTCATTCAATCCTCACAATAACTCTATGAGATAAGAACTATTATCCCTATTAAAAATAAGGAAACATGGGCTAAGAGAATTTAACTGCTTTCTTAAGTGGGTAACTTGACAAGTTGGTTTAGAGTGGCTCAGTTCAGTGGGAGTTTCTTGTGGACTTTATCAGATTAATTTGCAAGTAGCCATCCAGGAAAAAAAAAAAAAAAAGATCCTTTTTGTTTTTCTTGCATTTGGATTCACAAAGCTAAAGAGTAGAAGATCTAGGGTTCAAATCCAGGTAGGCCCAAGTCCAAAGATTCTACCCTTGACCACCCTCACAAATTAATACATATATATTTTTAATCTCAAACCTATGGGCATAAACCCATAAATAATTGGAATCTCTCAGTGTACCTAAGTAATTAGCTTAAGTACTAAGGTTAACTACTAGGCTTTCTTGGTTGGTTTAAGATGAATAAATTATCAACACATTGGATTACTGCCCCACAGCTTAGAAAATCCTTACTGAGTGAGTGCTCTGGCAGAGCACTCTGCTGGGCCATGCATATCACTAGCTGGAGGAACAGACAGAAGGGGTCTCTCATCCTCCTTTCTCTTCTAATTTCTTAGACTCTTTAAATAATGAAAGGACAAAAATTAGTTTTAGATTCCTGCTCAGTGCACAGGAAGGCACTATCTCTTTATTTTTTAAAAAATAATTATTTATTTATTTGGCTGCCTCAAGTCTTAGTTGCAGTACGCACACAGGGTCTTTGTTGCATCATGTAGAATCTTTCATTGAGGGGCACGAATTTTCTAGCTATGGTGAGTGCGGGCTCCTGAGCACATGGGCTCAGTAACTGCACAGCATGTGGGACTTCAGTTCCCCAATCAGGGATCGAACCTGTGGCCCTTGCATAGCAAGGTGAACTGTTAACCACGAGGCCACCAGGGAAGTCCCAATATTTCCTTTTATTTATTTATTTTTTTAAACTAATTTATTTATTTTAATTTGGAGGCTAATTACATTACAATATTGTGGTGGTTTTTGCCATACACTGACATGAATCAGCCACAGGTGTCCCCCATCCCATACCCCGCTCCCACCTCCCTTCCCATCCCATCCCTCTGGGTTGTCCCAGTGCACCAGCTTTGGTTGCCCTGTTTCATGCATAGAACTTGGACTGATCAATGTATACTACCATTTCACATATGGTAGTATACATGTTTCAATGCTATTCTCTCAAATCATCCCACCCGCACCTTCTCCCACAGAGTCCAAAAGTCTGTTCTTTATATCTATGTCTCTTTTGCTGTCCCGCATATAGGGTTATTGTTACCATCTTTCTAAAGTCCACATATATGCATTAATATACTGTATTGATGTTTTTCTTTCTGACTTACTTCACTCTGTATAATAGGCTCCGGTTTCATCCACCTCATTAGAACTGATTCAAATGTATTCCTTTTGACAGCTGAGTAATATTCCACCGTGTATTTGTACAACTTTCTTATCCATTCATCTGCTGATGGAAATCTAGGTTGCTTCCATGTCCTGGCTATTGTACACAGTGCTGTGACCAATATTTCCTTTTAAAATGCAAGTCAAATAAAGACAGAAAAAGAGGGCAGGTGGAAGAAACTCTTTCTTACTTATGGAGGATTAAAAAACTCAGATTTCCTAGTCTTTTTAATAGAACAAAATCAACAGGCCAGTCAATGGCCATAAATCATCTTCCCTTTAGCTGGAAACCTAGGGTTAATTTCTTCCACTGTGTACCAGTACACATTAATTTCACGCAAGCACACACTCACACAGTTTCATTGTCAGGTTCTCAGCAGCATAAGACGTGTTGAAGAAAATATGGAAGTGTCTGTAGGTGGGAAGGCACTCCCTGCTGTAGTTACAGCACAACAGATGTGGGCCTTGACCACAAAGGTGCTGCCCATCTGTCCGAAACAATGGAGGGGCACAGGCAGCAGACCTCCCAAAAACCCCTGTGACAAGCCTTCCGAGTGGTGCCCATCCAGGACTTTAGAGGCACTGGGCTAGCAGAAGTTACATTTTCAGCCGTGGCCAAAGTTTTGGGGTCACTCACGATAGAGATGAGAGATCAAATTGCCAACATTCATTGGATCACAGAGAAAACAAGGGAATTCCAGAAAAACATCTACTTCTGCTTCATTGACTCCACTAAAGCCTTTGAGTGTGTGGATCACAACAAACTGGAAAATTCTTAAAGAGGTGGGAATACCAGACCACCTTACCTGACTCCTGAGAAACACATACGTGGGTCAAAAAGCAACAGTTAGAACTGAACATGGAACAATGGCCTGGTTCAAATGGGAAAGGAGTATGATGAGACTGTATATTATTTCTTTCCTGCTTATTTAACTTAGAAAGAGGAACTAAACAGCCTCTTGATAGGGGTGAAAGAGGAAAGTAAAAAAAGCTGGCTTGAAACTCAACATTAAGAAAAAAAGATTATGGCATCCAGTCCCATCATTTCATGGCAAATAGAAGGGAGAAAAGTGGAAGCAGTGACAGATTTTATTTTCTTGGGCTCCAAAATCACTGCAGATGGTGACTGCAGCCAACAAATTAGAAGACACTTGCTTCTTGGAAGAAAAGCTATGACAAACCTAGACAGCATATTCAAAAGCAGAGACATCACTTTACTGACAAAGATCCATATAATCAAAGCTATGGTTTTTCCAGTAGTCATGTATGGATGTAAGAGTTGGACCATAAAGAAGGCTGAGCTGAAGAATTGATGCTTTCGAACTGTGGGGCTGTTGAGAGGCCCTTGGACTGCAAGATCAAACCAATCAATCCTAAAGGAAATCAACCTTGAACATTCATTGGAAGGACTGATACTGAAGCTCCGATACTTTGGCCACCTGATGCAAAGGCCCAACTCATTAGAAAAGACCCTGATGCTGGGAAAGACTGATGGTAGGAGAAGGGGTGATAGAGGGTGAGATGGTTGGATGGCATCATCAACTCAACAGACATGAATTTGAGCAAACTCCGGCAGATAGTGAAGGACAGGAAAGCATGGCACGCCGCAGTCGATGGAACCGCAAAGAGCAAGACGTGACTGAGCAAATGAACAGCAACACATGGTAGAGATGATTAAAGATCGTCTCCCACATCTCTCCCAGGTGATGGGAGACGTCTCCATGCCAACAGCACTTATTTCACCTCTCTCTATTAACTATAAAAATTTTCTACAGTTTTATTTTACCACATAACTCTTATAAATGACTATGCATTGCAGCTCTTTTTATGTGTAGTATCCATGAAGAGAACTTTGGATGGTGAGTAAAGTAATGGGCCCAGGTCCAGATTCCATGGCCAGGGCATTAAAATGTATCACTGAACTTCATTTTTCATGCTCGCAAATTAGAAATATCCTATTTTCCCTGGACCCAGTGAAGAGCTGAATGCACCAAAATTCTACACATATAGAAAAGGGGTTTCTTGGCCATTTTTTATGTGAGACTCCTTCTATCAACTGGGAAAAGATGGGCTTGATAAATTGTCACTAGAGTTCTTTTTTTTTTTTTTTCATGTTCTAGTAACATTTAATTCAAAAAAGCAGGCATCTGAGCCATGGGCCATAGTTTGGTAGCACCTGGTCTGTAAGACCCAAAAAGGCTTCCTGTATATGCCTTTTTTTAAGTGCACAGTTCAGCAGTGTTCAGTATATGCTCACTGTTATGAAACAGATCTCCAGAACTTTCTCATCTTGCAAAAGGGAAACCATCTATCTATTCAACAACAATCTATTTCTCCCCACAGCTCCTGGTAATCACCATTCTACTTTCTGTCTCTGCAAGTATGACTAATTAAGATCCCTCATATAAGTAGAATTGTACAGTATTTGCTCTTCTGTGTCACTAGAATTCTTAGCAACAATACTGTAAAGATTAGAACAATCTTTTGCCCAAAGATCATTTTTATAAATTACAACAAGGGGAGAGAAGAAAAGCATGAGATGTTCTGCACATGTTTCACAAGTTGTTCTATATCAGGATCACTGTAATAGGTCTGTAAGAAAGAGGGGTGCTTGCAAGGTGCAAGATGGGCTGACTCATAAGTACATCATGAAATCAATGCAGTGGGTGACAAATTGAAAAAGAAGAAAAGAACAGAGCAATAGAATTGACTATGTGAAATACATCATAACAAAATGCACATTACAACTGTTGTTTTGTGTAACTGGATGGTGAAATAAAATACTCTTTTTCCTATAGATCAAGGTTGAAAAATTTGAAATCCTTTGTAATAGAGAGTATAAGAACCATGTGTCTTAGTCCAAAATGAGACAGGAAATTTGGAGTTGGATGTCATCACTGTCAATCAGGGCTGTAAATCACTAAGATTTTGCGAATGTTTGTTAATGCAGCATAACAGCCTGCTTTGATATAGACACGATAGGAAAAAAGAACACGAGCTTGGTATTTGTCTACAAAAAGATTTTGTGCTGGTGGGCATTTCAGGTGGGGACACCTGAGTCTTGCTGCTCAAAATGTAGCAACAGACCAGCAGCAGCAGCATCACCGAGAGCTTGTTAGAACTATAGACTCCTGGGCTCTATTCTAGACCTGTGACCCAGACTCTGCACTTTAACAAATCATTGAATCCAGACTGACTCGGATGAAGATTAGAGTTTGAGAAGCAGCAATCTAGCAGTTTTTGATAACAAAGAAGTACAAAGTATGAACTAAAAATTAGTAGTAAATACTTCCTTAATTACAAATTAGTTGTGAGACTAGTAAAAATGAATAGAATACAGGCGACATAGATAAACTGACCCTTTAAATAGGTGATGTCGAATGTCACTGTATAAATTTGGTCATAATAAGACTGTAAAGGCCGAAGAAATGTTTTGTACTATAATCTGGATTAGAGACAGAACTTTCAGTCCTATGCATCTCATTTTCGGGATGTGTCTCACAGTAACTGGTTCTGTTGCTTGCCTGTTTTCTATCTTACACTGCCCATTCCCCGGGCACCCTTGGTTCTCAGGATACACTCTTACCTCTTGGGGTTGCTGGTACTGAGAGGCCATCAGAAGAAAAGCTCTCTGGGCCTGGAAAGCACTATGCACCATTTCTGCCTGGGAACAAAAACAAAACGGCAACAGTTTAATGGTGTGAGTACCTGCACAGAGACTTACCATATGATCCAGCAGTCCCATCTCTAGGTATATATCCAAGAAAAATGAAAATGCCTGTCCACACAAAAAACTTGTAAATAAATGCTCACAGCATCATTATTCATAATAGCCAGAGAGCAGAAAGAACCAGAGTGTCCATCAACTGATGAATGGACAAACAAAATGTGATATATCCATAACAATGGAATATTACTCTGCAATAGAAAGAAATGAAGTGCTGATCCATGCTACAACATGGGGGGAACCTTGAAAACATTATGCTGAGTGAATGAAGCCAGTCACAAAAGACCACATTTGTATGATTCCATTTATATGAAATGTCCAGAATAAGCACATCTACAGAGAGAAAGTAGATTAGTGGTTGCCAGGGGCTGGCGGGAGGGAGGAATGGGCAGTGACTGCTAATGAGCATGGAGCTTCTTTCGGGGGCAATGCAAATGTTGCAGAATTAGACAGTGGTGATGGTTTCACAACGTGGTGAATATACTGAGGATCACCAAATCATATACTTTAAAAGAGTGAATGTTATGATATGTGAAGTATATCTCAATGAAGCTATTAAAAAATTTTGAGCCTCAAAGTGTAACTATTTTCCAAAGGGTGTCTCTGCTATCCTCTTTCACACCCTGATTTGTTCTACACTTGATAATGGAAAGAAAACTGTCCCTTAAGCTATCCCCATAAAGATACGGTCACCTGGGACTTTCCTGATGGCCCAGTGGCTAAGACTCTGTGCTCCCAATGCAGAAGATTCAGGTTTGATCCCTGCTTGGGGAACTAGATCCCACGCTGCAACTAAAGATTTGCATGTTGCAACTAAGACCTGGTACAGTCAAATAAATAAACAAAAATAAATATTTAAGATATGCTCACTGAGCAATAGTAGTTGCTACAACTGTTCAGTTAGATGGCTCTGGAGGAGACTTCAGGTCTACCTGGACTCAACACCCTAAAAGGAGTTGAGCAGGTGGGAATGTCTTCAAATACGTGGTACCATATTCTCTTATCCTTACCATCTACTCAGTCTTAACTAGTTGATTAATTCTTTAATTTTTTTAAATTCAAAAAGTTACAGAAGAGTATCAAGAAGAAAATAATTCCAAATGTTTATATCACACACAATTAGTTTTTAAGAAAAGTCATACAGTTGTTTTCATAAGACAAAGCACAATGATTCAGAATATTTGTTTAAATCCCATAAGTTACAAAGATTAAAAAATTTTTAAAAATACCTCGTAACCTAGAAATAATCATTATTAATACAAGATGAACATCACAGCATCCATCTTTAAAAATCCATATGCAGACAGACATTGGTAAAATGGGACCATACCCTAAGTACTATTTTTTAAAATGAAAGTATAAATTTTCGTTATAATTGGATACTAAAGATGAAAGAGAAAGAACTGATAAGCTTCAAATAAAAGTTTCTGCACTATAATTATGCATCATTCTAAATGATCTAAATGATCATTCTGGACTTCCCTGGTGGCCCAGTGATAAAGAACCCGCCTGTCAATGTGGGAGATGCAGGTTTGATCGCTGGGTTGGAAAGATCCCCTGGAGAAGGCAATGGCAACCCACCCCAGTATTCTTGCCTGGAGAATTCCATGGACAGAGGAGCCTGGAGATTACAGTCCACGGGGTTGCAAAGAGTTGGACACAACTTGGCAACTGAGCATGCACACAAATGATCATTCTAAGATAAAAATATAAAATATTAAGAGACTGGAATACTTATGTATTTATATTTTAAATGACATAATGCAATTTTAGATGATACTAATTGACTCCTTGTTGGGAAAGACAAGAGCACAGGTCTTTCCCACTTCTTTCTACCTCTGGTCTCCATTTTTCACTTTGTTTTAGTTATTATTCTTACTGTAATGCTAACCCCATAGCTCCTGAGAATTACTTCTACATTTAGACATACCTAGTGGTTCTCACCAGTTGTTTTACCATGGCTTCTCCATTTCTGAGTTTTGATTTTTTTTTTTCCTGGCTAGACTCCCATTATCAAGTATGTTCCTCAAAAAGGTCTCAAAGTTGCTTAAGTTCTTCAGTCTGAAGCATGTCTCCCTGTTGTCTATACATTTTAACAACATCTTGGCTAGATATAACATCCTTGGGTCTCTCTCTCTCACCACGTGCAGAAAGGACAGCAGTGACTGTGGCAATGCACAAATCTAAGCCAGCTTGACTGTTTTCTCCTTTGTAGGAAACTGACTTTTCTATTCTGACACCTGAAGAATTATTTCTTTATCCTTGAAGCTTAACAATTTAAGTTATGTCTGGATTTTGAGCATTCTGTGTTATATTTCTTGGAATAGATTTGGTCCTTTCATTTATGGTACATTTTCTTACATAACTTTATCTTTCAAAATATGTTTTGTTCTACTTGTTAGATTTTCTACTCAGGGGTTCAAACAATTATCTTCATACTGTATAATATTTGAATGATTTCATACCTTTTAGATTCTCTCTGCCTTTCATTTCCTTATCTGTCATCTATAATTACTATGATTATATCAATACTTTTCTCTATTGTGATACACAGATATTCAGTAGGGTCTCATATACATTAACATTTCTAATTTATATTTCATTTCTGTATTAATGTTGTTTTTGATTTCGATTCATTAGACTTCAATTTCCCTTTGTATTTCATTCTTACTGTTCTATCACCTTAAGCTATGCTGTGTGCTCACTCAGTCACGTCCAACTCATTACAACTCCACAGAATGTAACCCACCTGACTCCTCTGTCTGTGGAATTTTCCAGGCAAGAAAACTGCAGCAGGTTGCTATTTCCTTCTCCAGGGATCTTTCCGACCTACGGATTGAACCTGTGTCCCTTGCATCTCCTGCACTAGCAGGTGGATTCTTTACCACCGCGCCATCTGGGAAGCCC
This sequence comes from Bos taurus, assembly GCF_002263795.3. Classification (NCBI taxonomy): domain Eukaryota; kingdom Metazoa; phylum Chordata; class Mammalia; order Artiodactyla; family Bovidae; genus Bos; species Bos taurus. The sequence goes on from NC_037350.1 coordinate 39,951,341, forward strand.
CTGAAAAATATTTTTAAAATATGCTGCTGCTGCTGCTAAGTCGCTTCAGTCGTGTCCGACTCTGTGCGACCCCATAGACAGCAGCCCACCAGGCTCCTCCGTCCCTGGGATTCTCCAGGCAAGAACACTGGAGTGGGTTGCCATTTCCTTCTCCAATGCATGAAAGTGAAAAGTGAAAGTGAAGTCGCTTAGTCGAGTCCGACTCCTAGCGACCCCATGGACTGCAGCCTACCAGGCTCCTCTGTCCATGGGATTTTCCAGGCAAGAGTACTGGAGTGGGGTGCCATTGCCTTCTCCGAAAAATATGCTAATACTCTTATTCAGTTTTAAGAGTCTAAGTTACACTCTAATTAAGCCACAGTGAGAAATCTGTTTCTGTTCATTGTCTCATTTCCTCTGAGACAATGAACTTTCCTTTGCCTGCTCTGTTCCTCTCTGACACACTATTTCTAGTAACCCTGTGGGTGATTCCTTGAGCATTTTGCCACCTTACTGGAGACTGGTTTATTTTCCACTTCAAGCAAAAGTGTTCTTCCTAATCTTCTAGGGCCGGATGGAATAGGAGACAGGAAAAGGGAACGCTTAACTTTTCTCATTTCTCATCCAAGGGTTTTTTTTTCCCTCTTACTGACAAGAAAATGCTTAAAATAAAACCAAGATTTGTAGATCATTTACATTTAGAATGACAAATTCATCATCATATACATAACAGATTAAATCTTATGAATATTTAAATGAGGGTATATTTTCCTTTTTGGAGTACACCATCTCCTCTTTGTCCTGGCAGCCTGAGTGTTGGGATTATGTTGCTCAAAAATCTCAAATTTTGGATATTCCTTAGGGAAATAGAGGATTTTCAAATTTTACTGTCCTAGAGACCATTATGACCTCCTGAACATGAAGCTCAAGAGTAGCATGAATGCTTATCTATACATCAAAACATTTATTTTCAGTGGTTCAGAAGGACTTTTGTCAGTCTCTAATAACCACATTTCCAAATAGAAGCTTATGAAATAAAACTTTCCATGGCTTAGACATAAATAAAAGAACTGCACTTCTCCCACAGTGATGATACAGAAGTATGGTCCTCATCTATGGTAAGCCTTGTGGAGTCATCTGAATCATAGTTGCTGTGGGAACAGCAATTTGGGATTGCCTGACTTCTACAGTTAAAACTGCAGCTCAGAGATGGCATTAACAATATTTTTGTAGTTATCCTAAGATGAACACAATCACTGCCCTTTTTTACTTTCCTGAGCAACAACATTTAGCTCTTTGTTAACAGAACAATTTTCTGGCAGGTCTGATTAGGTGAAGATGGCCAATTTCATTAATTAGTCTCTCCCCCCACATGGCCTTTCACTCAGCAACAGCGGTGGAGGTTGGAGGACAGAAAGGGTGAATATTTAGCTATCTGCTTCCACTCTCCCTTGGTGTAGACAAATCTTTCTGAGGATTCAGCTGTGTACTTCTTCCGGCTCCCTGGAACTCTGGGCGTGACTAGCAGACTCTAAACTACATTCATTTTTAATCTAATCCATTCACATTTCAAAGAATTTTTATTCCATCTTTGAGGCATTCTGATCTACCTGCTTCTTACTTCTGGAAAGTTCCATGAGTCCCCTCAACCAGACAGCATCAGTAACAATTCCTCTGAACCTGCTGAGTTCTGATAACTTGAAAGGAAGAATTTGGCTCACTCAGGCCGTTCAAAACATTGTGAAAGAGAAAGTCCAACGTAGGGATTTTCAGTAACGACAAATAATTGAGGGTTTTGCTGAGTTTGTTCTTCACACATGTGCCAGGCTCGGAGCGCCTCAGTGACCTTTGTGGGTATACATGCGCATCTATCTGCCTGTGAGCACGTGTGTGCAGAGAGGAAAGGGACAGTGTTGGTAAGAGACAAAGTTGTGCATTTTGCTTGAATTCTATCAATTTTCACTTAGGTGACTAGAATTCTTGGACAGACAGGTTGGGGTATGATCTTGGCCTGCAGTCTGAGGGGAAAGAGTAGGAGAATGAATTTCAGTCATCAGTTTAAAGCAAGCCTCGGGATAAACAGACACCAGTTAATATGACTTATTTTCATTTAATCCCCCTGAGAGAGAACTGGCTCCCCGGGGAAGCCCAATTGGTCTCTGGACACCCATTAAAGCTTCGCATTATTTCATTGGGAAATCTATAGGCCACAAAGCACCATGTGGGTGATAAAATGAGCAAGGTGCAACTGGGAGAAAGGGCACAGGTAAGACTTGGAGGAGATGCAAAAAGCATCCAGCTAGGATGCCTGTGCTGAAGGTATTTCCAGATCTTATGACTGTATCAGTCCTCTTCTTGTGAACCAGACAGCAAAGGGAAGGGGGTCCTCTTTCTCTGACTGAAGGTCAAGGGAATGGGCATCTGCTCATCAGGTGCAATCTGGGGGCTCTGGGAAGGTCACTATCAACACCACCTTCACCTTCCTCCCCAACGAGTCTGCCAAAGTCCCGTATTTTATAATTAGAGGTGCTGTGTTTTTAGATCTGATTCCTTAGGACCCTTTAATCTATCCTAACGGTGAAGTCTCTTGAGTTTCATCCAACAAAAAGGTAAAAGAGAACCTGACAGATGAAAGCAAGGCAGGAAGATGAGCTGACAAAAAGAAGTGATGGGAAGCCAAAGCCAAGTTTCACCCACTTCACGATTTTGCTTCAAACAATACTGAAGATGCTTAATCTTATAGACATGAACACAAGCACCAACCGTACAAAGTCAGGTTATCAAAGCTGTCTGGATTGACATAAAGAACCATGAAGAAGGCTGACACCAGCATTTCTCCACTGGTTTGCATTAAGTTTGCATTATAGTCACCTGGTGAAAGAATGTCAAAGTGAAAGTCGTTCAGTCATGTCCGACTCTTTGCGACCCCATGGACTGTAGCCCCCCAGGCTCCCCTGTCCATGGGATTCTCCAGGCAAGAGTACTGGAGTGGGTAGCCTTTCCCTTCTCCAGGGGATCTTCCCAATTCAGGGACTGAACACAGGTCTCCCGCATTGCTGGCAGGTTCTTTACCAGCTGAGTCACACAGTCACCAGGAGGCTCTGTTAAAACAGAGATTGTCAGGATTCACCCCCAGGGTTTCAGATTCAGGAGATTTGGGTGGGCCCAAGAATTCACATTTCTAATGAATTCTCTAACAAATATTGCATGCTGTAATCGCTTAATTAAGTTTCAGGAGAGTTTCTGTTGATTCTTTTCAACTTTCTACATAGATGAAGGTCATGTCATCTGTGATAAAAGACAGTTTTATATCTTCCCAGTCGGGGTGCATTTTAGTTCCTTTTCTCACCTATTTGCGTTAGCAAAAATTTCTAGTTTGATGTTGAAAATGATTGGTGAGAGGGGACATCCTTGCCTTGCACCTGATCTCTGATTTTCTTACCATTAAATATGATGTTAGTTCTCAGTTTCTTGTCATTGTAAGAAAACTCCATAAACTAGGACTAGAGGGAAACTTTTAAATTGAGAAAGTTTCCCTCTAGTCCTAGTTTATGGAGTTTTTATCATGGATAGGTGTTGAAAGTGAAAGTGAAAGTCACTCAGTTGGGTCTGACTCTTTGCGATCCCATGGACTGCATGCAGCACACCTGGCCTCCCTGTCCATCACCAACTCCCGGAGTTCACTCAGACTCATGTCCATTGAGTCGGTGATGCCATCCAACCATCTCACCCTCTGTCGTCCCCTTCTCCTCCTGCCTTCAATCCTTCCCAGCATCAGGGTTTTTTCAAATGAGTCAGCTCTTTGCATCAGGTGGCCAAAGTATTGGAGTTTCAGCTTCAACATCAGTCCTTCCAATGAACACCCAGGACTGGTTTCCTTTAGGATGGACTGGTTGGATCTCCTTGCAGTCCAAGGGACTCTCAAGAGCCTTCTCCAACACCACAGTTCAAAAGCATCAATTCTTTGGTGCTCAGCTTTCTTTATAGTCCAACTCTCACATCCATACATGACTACTGGAAAAACCATAGCCTTGACTAGATGGACCTTTGTTGGCAAAGTAATGTCTCTGCTTTTCAATATGCTGTCTAGGTTGGTCATAACTTTTCTTCCAAGGAGTAAATGTCTTTTAATTTCATGGCTGCAGTCACCATCTGCAGTGATTTTGAAGCCCAGAAAAATAAAGTCAGCCACTGTTTCCAGTGTTTCTCCATCTATTTCCCATGAAGTGATGGGACTAGATGCCATGATCTTCGTTTTCTGAATGTTGAGCTTTAAGCCAACTTTTTCACTTTCCTCCTTCACTTTCATCAAGAGGCTCTTTAGTTCTTCTTCCCTTTTTGCCATAGGGTGGTGTCATCTGCATATCTGAGGTTATTGATATTTCTCCCGGCAATCTTGATTCCAGCTTGTGCTTCTTCCATCCCAGTGTTTCTCATGATGTACTCTGCATATAAGTTAAATAAGCAGGATTATACAGCTTATTTTATACATTGTCTGTATATATACAGACAATATACAGCATTAAAGTACTCCTTTTCCGATTTGGAACCAGTCTGTTGTTCCATGTCCAGTTCTAACTGTTGCTTCCTGACCTGCATATAAGTTTCTCAAGAGGCAGGACAGGTGGTCTGGTATTCCCATCTCTTTCAGAATTTTCCACAGTTTATTGTGATCCACATAGTCAAAAGCTTTGGCGTAGTCAATAAAGCAGAAATAGATGTTCTTCTGGAACTCTCTTGCTTTTTCCATGATCCAGTGGATGTTGGCAATTTGATCTCTGGTTCCTCTGCCTTTTCTAAAACCAGCTTGAACATCTGGAAGTTTACGGTTCACGTATTGTTGAAGCCTGGCTTGGAGAATTTTGAGCACTACTTTGCTAGCGTGTGAGATGAGTGCAATTGTGCAGTAGTTTGAGCATTCTTTGGGATTCCCTTTCTTAGGGACTGGAATGAAAACTGACCTTTGTCCAGTTCTGTGGCCACTGCTGAGTTTTCCAAATTTGCTGGCTTATTGAGTACAGCACTTTCACAGCATCATCTTTTAGGATTTGAAATAGCTCAACTAGAATTCCACACAGAAGAACTATACAAAAAAGATCTTCACAACCCAGATAATCAGGATGGTGTGATCACTCACCTAGAGCCAGACATCCTGGAATGTGAAGTCAAGTGGGCCTTAGGAAGCATCACTACGAACAACGTTAGTGGAGGTGATGGAATTCCAGTTGAGCTAGTTCAAGTCCTAAAAGATGGTCTATACGGTCTATGGAATTCTCCAGGCCAGAATACTGGAGTGGGTAGCCTTTCCCTTCTCCAGGGGATATTCCCAACCCAGGGATCAAACCCAGGTCTCTCACATTGCAGGTGGATTCTTTACCAGCTGAGCCAGAAGGGAAGCCCAAGAATACTGGAGTGGGTAGTCCATCCCTTCTCCAGCGGATCTTCCCAACAAAGAATTTGTTATTGTTGTTAGTCGCTCAGCCGTGTCTGACTCTATGTGACCCCAGGGACTGTAGCCCTTGCGGCTCCTCTGTCCATGGGATTTCCCAGGCAAGATTACTGGAGTGGGTTGCCATTTCCTTCTCCAGGGGATCTTCCTGAGCCAGGGATCAAACCTGAGTATCCTGCATTGCAGGCAGGTTATTTATCGCTGAGCCACCAGGGAATAGGTGTTGAATTTTGTCAAATGCTTTCCCTGCATCTATTGAAATGATCATGTGATTTTTCTTTTTCTGCTGATGTGACAGATTACATGAATTGATTTTTGAATGTTGAACCAACCTTGCATACTTGGGGAAAAAATCCAACTTGATCATGGTACACAATTCTTTTTTATACCTTTTTAGATTTAATTAGTATTTTGCTGAGGATTTTTGCATCTATGTTCACAGAAATATAGGTCTGTAGTTTTCTTATAATGTCTTTGTTTTATTTTGGTAGTAGGGTAATGCTAGGGCCTTACTAAGAACCCAGTGCTCTGGCTTATTTCAAAATGCTTCTTTTTGCCCTCCACCTGCCAAAAGCTCAAGCAGATTTTTCTCCAGGATTTACTGTGGGAACCTAGTTGAGTTGTTAGAGGTAAATCTCAAAATATTTGGGGGCTGCCTATGAATGGGTTCCCCCAGAATTCTTAACTCTGAGTTGTCTGCATTGAGCTTCCAATAATTTGCCAATTATAATTCAGGTTTTTCTACCTCAACAAATACTCCAATACTTTAGCCACCTGATATGAAGAGCTGACACGTTGGAAAAGCCCTTGATGCTGGGAAGGATTGTGGACAGGAGGAGAAAAGGGCAGTAGAGGATGAGATGGTTGGACAGCGTCATTGACTCAATGAACATGAGTTTGAGCAAATTCCAGGAGATAGTAAAGGGCAGAGGAGCCTGGTGTGCTGCAGTCCATGGGGTCCCAAAGAGTCAGATACAACTTAGCGACTGAACAACAACTGGTTCCCTTGACAGTTTCAGTCATGAGTCGCTGCTCCATTAAGCCCAAACTTCACCTGTTTCTTTGGTCTCAGGGACAGCAGTTTTCCCTGTGTCCTCCTTTAAGGACCCAACAAGAGTTGCTTTTTCAGAGTTCAGCTTTTTCCTTGTTATTTGGATGGAGTGGTGACTTCCAGGCTCTTTACATGCAGAACCAGAAACTGAAATGTCCTTCTTCAGACATTTTGGAACTTCCATCCCAGCTTCATCCTTCTGATGACAGAGCATTTCCCCATGACCTGCCTTGTGATGTATGCACATTGGATTATGGAATCGGAGTGGGGCTGGTTATGAACAGCCATGCGAGAAGGGCTTAGGGGCATTATCTGGAGGAAAGGATGGTGGGACTGTGCTGACAGGGGGTCACCAAGAGACTCAGTGATAAACACTCTATTTTTCCTTGGATTGTTTCAGTTTGTTAAAAATAGCAAAGTTCTCTAAAGAAGCTTTTATCCTCAGTGCATGAGACTTTCATTCTTTGTGCTTATCACTGTTATTTTTATCATATTTATCTGGGGATGCTTGAAGGGGACTAAAGCAACACCCAAACTGCCTCTTTATACCATCACTGCCAAGAATAAAACATGCAAGTACACAGTGTCTCTTCACTATGACATCTTTAGTTCCCATGAACTTTGTCCTATTTTGCATGTTTGGGAAACAGCTCTCTCTTCCCTATGTGCCAATAGGAAAGGCACAAAGAAGCAAGCCAGGATTACTATTAACAAAGAAAATTGGAGGCATGCTTGTGCTAAAACTTGTTCTGATGGCAAAATCTGTTTTGTCAGCCATATAGTCCAATGATATAAGAAATGAAAAATCAGATTAACTGCTACTTGTTGTTGATCCTGGAATTGCCACAGTGACACAGAAGGGCCAAGTTTTGCTTAGACTACAACTGTCCCCTTGATTTCGGTCAGCATCTCCGTCTCTCCGTTGGTATGTGTCACTTGTCCTTATACATACGGCCCTCACAGATCAGTGTGGATTCTATCTTAGCAAGGAGGACTTTGAACAATGTCCCAGTGAAGTAAGTATGCCACGACATCAGTGGCAGTTAACTGAGTAGTGGGATTATGAGTGGTTTTTAAAATGTTTTTCTTCATACATTTATTGTCAAAATTTCTACCTCAAACATTTAAATTTTACTATCAGAAAATAATTATCAAAAAGATGTGATGAGAACACAATCGAAGTTTATTATTTAATTTCATAATCAGAAAGTTCTGAGTACCTTCTCGGGGGAAACAAGCCGAGAATGACTAATGACTGTAACAGGCGACAAGGTGATATTTGGGTGGAACAGACAACTAACGTTCCGTTTTGAAAGGAATGGGCTGCCAATAACCGTAACTGAAAGGTAAGTTCCTCATCTGGTTAGCCTGACAAAACATAAGAAGTATTCTCATTAAGAAAGGGCATGTATTCTTTTTTTTATTTTGGCCGTGCACTTGGGATCTTAGTTCCCTGACCAGGGATTGAACCCACATTCCCGGTGTGGAGTCTTAACCACTGGATGGCCAGGAAAGTCCCAGGAATGTATTCTTTTTTTGAAGAAATGATTTCCTTCTTTCTAGACCTCAGGAAGCACAATGCTTGGTACCCAGGCATTCTAACCATCGTCCCCCTTAACATGGCTCTCTGGCTCAAGACAACCACAGCTTTTTTTTTTTTTTTTTTAAATTTCTAGTGTGCACACAATAAAATGGAGTCTAAATTTACAGTCTGACCAGGAGAAGGAAGAAGCAATGTCACACTCCACTTATTTATAAATATGTTGGCAACACTCCATTAAATCATAAAGACAAGTTAATTTAAAGACTCTGGCCTGCTCAAATACCTACCAAGTCCCAGTCAATTTCAGGCTCTGCCTTAGCCAAAGCATATATCAAAAGGACAATAATTTTATATTAGGTAATTGTTATAAATTAGTATTTTTACTGCCCTTACAGTTGACTGTTTTTTTTTTTTTCCCCAATGATTTCACTTTCATTAGCAGAGAAAGAATGCATCCTTATTGAATAGAGCTAAATAGTTTTGCAGCCTAGAAAGGAAAGATGAGTAGGTAGATTGAAAATGTCAATGTGAGACTACTAGGCACATTTTATTAAAAAAAAAAAAAAATTCATCCAGGCACTGATAATAAGAGAGGTTCATTCTTCATTAATAGGACTGTTGCCTTGGCAACTTCCAGCTCACATAAGTAGTTTGCATCAGCCACAGTGCACAGTTCTGACACTAAGGAACAGCTCCAACATGTCCTTTCTACATTCAGGCCTGAAATCGTCTATTACATAGCTCAGCTGCATTATCGGTTTCCATTAAAGTAACACCCCATCCAGAACATGTCCCATCCAGCCCCAGAGAACCAATTTAAACAAACTTCATCCCGTGTCAAATAAATAAAAGGTAGAACTGATAAATGATCTTCTCTGGCAAAAAAATACAGGGGGACATATAGCTTTGTTTTTATCTTCTTGCTAGTGTAACAGAGGGCAAAGTTTTTTAAACAATTAATTCCATGAATAATAATGTGCGTTCAAATCATGCATTGTATCCCTAAAATTTTTATTTTGCTAGTTTGTAATTATCACCCAACAGCCTAAAGCACTTTTAGACACTGAGAGTATGAATCAGTACAATGTGTGTGGTGGGCAGGAAGGGCGGGATGTGGTAGGGGGGACAACAGTAAGTATTAGGGAGCATTTATCACTGACCCAGCTGTACCAATCCTTGGACTTTACCTTGAGAAAATAATTGTACAATTATAGAATAGTATTTGTATAAGGATATGCACTGTAACTTCATGTATAATAAGGAAAAAATGAAAAAAAGTAAAACGTCAGTAATTTTTTAAATGATTATAAATACAACCGATTGGATGGACAAGAGTTTAAGTAAGCTCCGGGAGTTGGTGATGGACAGGGAAGCCTGGCGTGCTGCAGTCCATGGGGTCACAAAGAGTCGGACACGACGGAGAGACTGAACTGGACTGAAATACCACTAGATGCCCATCCTTTCAGGGAAGAGACCAGGTGAGACAATCGTGGAGCCCAGGTGTACGTCGTTTCAGAGTCACACCCTAGGGCCTTAATCGTCCTACCCTCATCTGGGCTCTGCATCCTTGTCCATATTATTTCCTCCACCTATGATTTTGATTGTTTACATCAATGATGGTATAACCATGCAATGAAATACTATGCAGTCATTAAAAGTGATAGTATAGACCTCACCTTACTGACATGGAAAGATGCCCAGAACACATGGTCGAAACAAGCAGGTCACAAACAACAGAATGTGTAGAAAAGTTTGTAAAATCTATAGTATAAAACTAATCACTGTAATTTTAAAAACCCAATATAAAACTTTTCTAAACAATTAATTGTAGCAGATGACCTTTTAAAAAACCAACTGTTTGAAATAATTAAAACCAGTGAGTATTTCTTAAGACATCAGAATAGAAAAAAAGAAAACACTACTGTGTGTTTAAATCTGTTTGCTTTTCTGACAGGCAGATTAAGTTTGTAATCGGAACAAAATTCTTCTCTGAAATTAATTTCATTTTCAAATTTAGTCAATGCATAGTGACAAGTCCCACCACTTCATGGGAAATAGACAGGGAACAGTGGAAACGGTGTCAGACTTTATTTTTCTGGGCTCCAAAATCACTGCAGATGGTGACTGCAGCCATGAAATTAAAAGACGCTTACTCCTTGGAAGGAAAGTTATGACCAACCTAGATAGCATATTCAAAAGCAGAGACATTACTTTGCCAACAAAGGTCCATCTAGTCAAGGCTATGGTTTTTCCAGTGGTCATGTATGGATGTGACAGTTGGACTGTGAAGAAGGCTGAGCGCCAAAGAATTGATGTTTTTGAACTGTGGTGTTGGAGAAGACTCTTGAGAGTCCCTTGGACTGCAAGGAGATCCAACCAGTCCATTCTGAAGGAGATCAGCCCTGGGATTTCTTTGGAAGGACTGATGCTGAAGCTGAAACTCTAGTACTTTGGCCACCTCATGTGAAGAGTTGACTCATTGGAAAAGACTCTGATGCTGGGACGGATTGGGGGCAGGAGGAGAAGGGGACGACAGAGGATGAGACGGCTGGATGGCATCACTGACTCGATGGACGTGAGTCTGAGTGAACTCCGGGAGTTGGTGATGGACAGGGAGGCCTGGCGAGCTGCGATTCATGGGGTCCCAAAGAGTCGGACAAGACTGAGCGACTGATCTGATCTGATAGTGACAAGACACTTGGCAAATTGGCCCCTCTCAAAATTCTCTAACTTGCTTTTCTAACACTTAAGGAATCGAAAGCATTTTACCAACATGTTTAAACTAAATCCTTTGACTCTCAAAGCCAGAAGTGCTGCATGGTTGCTGAATTTTGGGGTCTATACAAGTAAAGGATACTTGGCTGCTGCAATGAATCAGAAAAATTAGAGGTAGCAAGTACTCCTTATCCTAGAATGCACTGCAACACTAAGCACTGTCCTTTCACTTTGGACTATTTGAGTCGTATGCTTATTTAAGCTTCATGCATGTGTGTATGCCTTGAGTCTCTGAGTGGGTAATGAGCTCTTGGAGACTAGGCCCCCGGGTGCCTACACGTTGTTTATTCGCGAAGTCGTGTCCAACTCTGCAACCTCATGGACTGTAGCCCACCAGGCTCCTCTGTCCATGGGATTTCCCAGGCAAGAATACCAGATCAGGTTGCCATTTCCTTCTCAATGGAATCTTCCCGACCCAGTGATTAAATCCATGTCTCCTACATTAGCAGGATTCTTAACCACTGAGCCACTTGGGAAGCCCAGTGCCTATACAGAAGGGCCTTTATTACACCAGAAGCTCAATAACTACCAATAAATAATGAATGATTTGAAATTCTTAGAAAACGGTGTGGCACAGCAGAGAATCCATGAGCTTCAGATCTTCAGAGAGGCCTGAGATGGAATCCAACTCTACCCATTGACACAGGGCTATAAGCAAGTTATCCAACCTTCCTGATGCCTGGCTTCTTTATCGCGAATTTACCTACCTTAAAGTGTTCTCCTGATGATCAAGTAAAGCTATGCATCGGCATCTGTATGAAGTGCTTAACATAGTAGGTCCTCAATAAATGCTAGTTCTCTTTCCCCTTCGCCTCTCTTACTAATACAGAAAATTTAAATATGGCAGGGAAATGAAATAGATCTCCGGTGACCATAGAATTCAGCCACAAACCAGATTTTGTTCATCCATCAACCGTACAGGCCTGACAACGACTGAGATCTTACGATGGAGCACTCAATCCATGAAAGTCCTTGCTGAACACTGGTTCCCCAGGGCCCCATGGATTCTGCGGCATCTTGGACTCCTGACCACTCCGGACCAGCACGCAGCCAAGCTGTGTGGAACCAACACTACTTGGTACCCCTGTTTTCTCACTTGTCTTTTGCTGCTCAGTGAACTTCTTCCAGGCAATACCTCGATTCCAAGATCTTTTTCTTAAAATACCAAATCTTCCTTTCCTTTTCTTCTGATAACAGTTTACACATGCTTGTTACAGAAGTTCAAAAGACATGGATGTTTAGAATGTAAAGATTTTGGCAAGTCTGGCCCCCAAAAATGACTACTCTCAGCAATTTAATAAGTATCCTTCCAGCCTTTCTTCTCGTAAAAATATATATACATATAAACATTTCATCATTTTTAAAGCAAACTATATAATCATAATGTTTTTAAAATATTTATTTTTATTTATTTATTATGAATTTGGCTGTACCGGGTCTTATTTGCAGCACGTGGGATCTTTAGTTGAGCCATGCAAACTCTTCATTTTGGCAGATGGGATCTAGTTCCCTGACCAGGGATTAGACCCAGGTTCCTGGCATTGCGCGCCTGGAGCCTTAGCCACTGAGCCATCAGGGAAGCCAGCAGACTTCACTTTCCAATAAGGCAAATCTTTTGGTAAGTGTATACATCATCTCTCTACCCTTTCAATTCCTGTTCTGTTATCCTTGGAAAAATTTCTTCTCTCCTTTTTTATTGGTCCCACATGTCAATTCTGAATTTATTCTGATAATCAAAGGAGAGTAATTATATACTCACACAAAGAAAAAGAAAAATCCTATGCACGGTAGCAAAAGTAGAAAGGAACCAGGTCCATCGTCAGTGGTAAGTACACAGAATCTGCACAGAAATCTTTATCTGGTGCTAAGTCCTTCTCTAATTAAATGCGCACTCCCCCAGGTATCAGCATTCATAATAAATGAGTGTTTTTCATTTAATATTATTGTTTTCCTGCTTCATGTAACTAAAACTAAAATCATGGTGGAAGAGTCATTGAGTCATGTTTCTTCCCCAACATTCTGCACTACATGGTGCTACTCAAAAAACCTTTGGTGAAGACTTTCTTTTTAATTTCTCATCTCTCACAGACTTATAGTTTTGTAAAAGAAATATTAATAAAAGAGCCTTACTAGAAAAATGAAATAAAGACACACAAAGCACAAGTCCAAGTTTCTTAAATTATCAGATTTGCTACTGCTAAGTCGCTTCAGTCGTGTCCGACTCTGTGCAACCCCATAGACGGCAGCCCACCAGGCTCCCCCATCCCTGGGATTCTCTAGGCAAGAATACTGGAGTGGGTTGCCATTTCCTTCTCCAATGCATAAAAGTGAAAAGTCAAAGTGAAGTGCTCAGGCGTGTCCGACTCTTAGCAACCCCATGGACTGCAGCCTACCAGGCTCCTCCATCCATGGGATTTTCCAGGCAAGAGTACTGGAGTGGGGTGCCTAGCAGCCTTTAAAATGACTCTGTTGGATTGTTATAAAAGTTCTCAATGTCTTACTCACAATTTCTGTACTCATTTCGTGGCAGACCATTAGCAGAATCTGTGGAAGGCAGTGGTTTGTGTACCACACACAGAGTAATACTCTTCTGCATCTTTGCATATGAAATGAACCACCCGTCCCTTACATTAGGTCTATAGGCAAATGTTTTCCAAGTTTCTAAGAACTAACTTACAGATGAACTTTGGGTTGAGAGTCCTCATCTAAAAGTTTGGGAGTGTCTGACCTGGATATATTGAGACAATCTACTGAATTTTTCACTTCCCAGGTGGCTCAGTGGTAAAGAATCTGCCTGCCAAGAAGGAGATGCAGGTTCAATCCCTGGGTCAGGAAGATCTATCCCCTGGAGAAGGAAATGGCAACCCACTCCAGTATTCTTGCCTGGGAAATCCCATGGAAAGAGCAGCCTGGTGGGCTACAGTCCGTGGGGCCACGAAAGGGTTGGACACGACTTAGCTACTAAACAACAACAACTGAATTTTTCACTTTTCATCCAGATATTTAAAATTATATAAATACAACTAAAGACTCTCGAAACCAGGAATAACTAATTATTAGAAATATGATGCCATGAAGTCCTGGACAAAAATTCAATTTCTCAACTGGCCCTTTTGACTCCCAAGTTATTTCTTGCCTGATAGCTATCACTTTAATGATTGGAGGGGAAAGCAACATGGTAAAACCCAATCCAAACAGAAAAATCAAACAAAATCCAGAGTTGTCCTTTTTCTAACTCTGACCTTCAGTTTAAAATACTTACAGTAAGGCTCACAAAAATATACTGTCACAGACAGAGCTCATGGGATTTCTACTGGACTACAAGTCAATATATTGATGGATTTTCCTGTTACTTATGAATTCCCACCTAGCTTTCTTTTTTAAGTTTTTTAAAAATTAATTTATTTATTTTAATTGGAGGCTAATTACTTTACAATATTATGGTGGTTTTTGCCATGCTGCTGCTGCTAAGTCACATCAGTCATGTCCAACTCTGTGCGACCCCAGAGACGGCAGCCCACCAGAATCCCTGGGATTCTCCAGGCAAGAATAATGGATTGGGTTGCCACTTCCTTCTCCAGTACATGAAAGTGAAAAGTGAAAGTGAAGTCGCTCAGTTGTGTCTGACTCTTAGTGACCCCATGGACTATAGCCCACGAGGCTCCTCTGTCCATGGGATTTCCCAGGCAAGAGTACTGGAGTGGGTTGCCATTGCCTTCTCCGGTTTTTGCCATACATTGACATGAATCAGCCATGAGTGTACATGTGTCTCAACATCCTCAACCCCCATCAACTCCCTCTCCACCCCATCCCTCTGGGTTGTCCCAGTGCACCAGCTTTGGGTACCCTGCTTCATGCATCGAATTTACACTGGTCATCTATTTCACATATGGTGATATACATGTTCCAGTGCTATTCTCTCATTTCGTCCTACCCTCGCCTTCTCCCACATAGTCCAAAAGTCTCTTCTTTACATCTGTGTCTCTTCTGCTGTCTTGCATAGGGTCATTGTTACTGTCTTTCTAAATTCCATAGCTTTCTTAAACTGCCTTAGAGCTCCAGTCTTTCAATGGCTCATTTTCCTCAACTATAAAAGCGGAATGAGAATAAAGAGAATGAAGAGGGTACTAGATACATTGTCAGGGCTACGATAAAACCAGGGCTTGTGTGTGCGTGTGTATGCATTCACGATAAAAATCTATAGAATCTATGTTTCTCTTGCTAATTCATGACATACAACCTGGCCTTGATTTTCTTTTAACTCCTCATCTATAATACTGCTTGATCCAAATTCTCAGCCATAGTACATTCATGTGTCCACTGATTCAGTAATTTGATTCTTTACACATTCGGTTTCATTCATTCATTTGGCAAACATTTATTAACCACTTACTATGGATAAGTGCTGGACGCTAAGAAGGGAAGAGGAGAACAGCGTACTTCTGGAACCTTGAACTAGTCCCCAACACTCAACAGGTGGGCCTGAAGGGATAAATCATACCATCTTTTCTATACGTTGAGTTGTTTTAACCAAAGCCATTGAAAGTCAACTATCAGCATTCCAAGTACCTTACCATTTAAAATATTTATTTTGCAAAGTGTTTTCTGAAAAGGAAAGTATTTCTATTGCAAACACATACACAGAGTAATAAATTATTAACTCACTGAATACCCTGTTTTTTTTTTTCACAGCACTAAAACATCTTATATATTAAAAAGAATTGGCTTGTAATATGTTATGAAAGTGTAAACTGCCATGTTTCAAAACTTACAATTTTCAACCATATTCTAAATACAACTGAAAAGGGAAAAATATACTACAGGTTAAAAAGCACAGTTTGTAGTTGCCTTATGCACACTAAGGAATCTGCAAACACATACACTACGATTAGAGTGACTCAGGTCAGAGTGCCCATCTATTTGATCAAGGCTGTTTTTTCTTATATGTAGCTAATACACTATTATAAGGCATTCTTAGCTGAACAGTAGATATACACGTGTGGAGGGGCATGTCTCTGTGTGTGTCTGTATGTGTGGTGTGTTTTGTGGGTATGGTTGCTAGAATAGCAATAATAAGATAATCTAAATGAGATCAGGTCATTACTTTTAGACAAAGTATTAATTTTCAGACGCTGAAGCAGCCTCCAGGCAAACAATTAAATTATCCTGAAGTCTAGATAGAAAACAACAATAAATGTTCACATTATTGGCATAGTTTTAGGAAGAAGGAAAGACAGGGGGGAAAAAGAAAAAGGCAAGAGAAAGGAAAAGGACCTCTGTTGTGCAGTTCTAAGTGACATGATTAAATTCTCACATGGAAAACAATCTTCTGAAAGGTATTTCGGGTTTTTTTTTTTAACTTTTTATTCTATATTGGAGTATAGCTGCTTAACAATGTTGTGAGAGTTTCAGCACAACAGAGCAACTCAGCCACACATATACATGTATCCACTGTCCCCCAAACTTCCCTCCCATCCAGGCTACCATATAACATTGAGTAGAGTTCCCTGTGTTATAGAGTAGGACCTTGCTGTCCATCCATTTTAAATATAGCAATGTGTACACAGAAGTCTGAGTACGTTCAGAACACATCTCCGCATATTTCAGTTCTTACATTTTGCTTACACCAGTGATCACAGACCAGAAGAGAATAATCAGGGCTGGTGTTCCACAGGTTTCCTTTAAGAAGCAGAAAGAAAAGCACAGGTCTCATCTTAACCTGAGAGATTCATGGAACCCAACTCATTGTCTCAGCAAAATATTATGAAGATATTTATTTTTGGTGGAGTAAACAGGGAGATTCTGGTGATTAGTGATGCCTGGTGTCTCTTCAAGAGATGCTGAGATTCCAAGGCCAGTTCCTGATAAAGAGCCTTCCCTAGGCTTAAAATGTGCTATGAAACTAGGATGTTCAAGGGCAGAGACGGGGATTAGATGTTCTAAAAGCAAACATCCTTAAGTTAAAAACAAAGTATGTATTCAGTGCTGAGAGTCAAAATTCTCCACCTTCTTGGAAAGAAATCATAACAGAGATGGATTGATCTGTGATCTTTCTGAATTCTGCCAATTTGGTGTCAACAGCACAGTGAGGGATGACCAGGCTGAGAGCAGGCTGGTTTAGTGACTGGGGAGAAGCAAAGACCCATGAGGGACACAGTTCTTCTGTCCTAGAGGTCACTGTTCTGCTGCCTCACTCAGCGCTGCTCTGAGGAGACACATGAAAGACATGAGTTATGGTGATGTTCACTGTAACTCCTCTCCTCACCTGCTGCGCCCAAGTCCACCCTTTTCTTGACCTATTGTGGAAATTTGGTAGGGGGAATGGTGCCAGCTGTTGAGTGCAGAGGACAAGAAGAGGTGGCAGATACATGCCACTGCATCTTACTAGTGATTCAGTTGCCTGCAAAGGCAGCGAGACACAGCTGACCCTGGGGAGTCTAAGCCAGGCATCTCCCGAACCACAGATGGAGATGTTGGAGACCAGATTCCTCCTCTGCCATGGGGTCATGGTTCTGTATACAACATGGCACCTATATCACCAACCTCTCTAGGTTGCAGTTTCTTTCTTTGAAGAAAGGAAGAGAAAAAGACAGGTAGAGAGGAAGAAAAGAAGGAAGAGAAGGGAGAGAGGGAGGGATGGAGAGAGAGAGGGAGGCAGAAAGACAAAGAAAGAGAAATGAGGATGTATATTGGAGGGCTTCCCTGATGGCTCAGATGGTAAAGAGTCTGCCTGCAATGCAGGAGACCCAGGTTCAATCCCTGGGTCAGGAAGATTCCTTGGAGAAGGAAATGGCAATCCACTCCAGTATTCTTGCCTGAAAATCCCATGGACAGAGGAGCCCACAGGACTACAGTCCATGGAATCCCAAAGAATCAGACATGACAGAGTGACTAACACCTTCAGGTACATTCTCTTTCAGAGAGTTGTCCCTGGGTGTTAGGAGATAAAGAAGAGAAGGGAGAGAGGGAGGGATGGAGAGAGGGAGGGAGGCAGAAAGACAAAGAAAAAGAAATGAGGATGTATATTGGAATGGATGGTTTCCAAGGTATTTTCTTCTCTAATAATTCTATCGTAACTGGCTAAGACTGTAAGACAAAAGATCCCTGATATAAAGCCTGTTTGAAACCTAGATGCAGAATTCTTTGTACAAGTAATTTTTTGGGGGGGTGGGTCTCTGCCATCTGGAGAATGTGACAGATGTCACATGATCCTTTGAGCTTGAGATTGCCAAGGTATACTTATGTTTAATTATAATAAAAATAAATGTTCAGATTAAAACTATTAGCAAGAAACTAGTCAATGGGAGGGCCAACTTGACTGAAGGCAAGCAGGAGACTGAGGAGGCTGGATCTGTGTGGAACGGGCTGTTTCACTGCTTTTGTTGTTCAGTTGCTCTGTCGTGTCTCACTCTTGGTGACCCCACCGACTGTAGCACGCCAGGCTCCTCTGTCCTCCACTATCTCTCGGAGCTAGCACAAACTCATGTCCATTGAGTCAGTGATGCCATCCAACCATCTCATCCTCTGTCGCCTCCTTCTCCTCCTGCCCTTAATCTTTCCCCAGGGTCTTCTCCAATGAGTGGGCTCCTCACATCAGGGAGCCAAAATATTGGGAACTATCAGTCCTTCCAGTGAATATTCAAGGTTGATTTCCTTTAGGCTTGACTGGTTTGATATCCTTGCAAGAGAGTCCAAGGGACTCTCAAGGAGTCTTCTCCAGCACCACAATTCAAAGGTGCTGAGCCTTCTTTATGGTCCAATTCTCATATCCGACATGACTACTGGAGAAACCGTAGCTTTGGTTTTTCAATAAACAGAACTTTGTTGGCAAAGTGATGTCTCTGCTTTTTAATACACTGTCTAGGTTTGTCACAGCTTTTCTTCCAAGGAGCAAGTGTCTTTTAATTTCATGGCTGCAGTCACCATCCGCAGTGATTTTGGAGCCCAAGAAAAGAAAGTCTGTCACTGTTTCCATTGTTTCCCCATTTATTTGCCATGAAGTGATGGGACCAGATGCCATGATCTTAGTTTTCTGAATGTTGAGTTTTAAGCCAGCTTTTTCACTCTCCTCTTTCACCTTCATCAAGAGGCTCTTTAGTTCCTCTTAACTTTCTGCCACAAGGGTGGTATCATCTGCATATATGAGATTGTTGATATTTCTCCCATCAATCTTGATTCCAGCTTGTGATTCATCCAGCCTGGCATTTCGCATCATGTATTCTGCATATAAATAATTCTCCAGGCCAGAATCCTGGAGTGGGTAGCCGTTCCCTTCTCCAGGGGATATTCCCAACCCAGGGATCGAACCCAGGTCTCCCACAATCCAGGCAGATTCTTTACCAGTTGAGCCACCAGGGAAGCCCAAGAATACTGGAGTGGGTAGCCTATCCCTTCGCCAGCAGATCTTCCGACCCAGGAATCAAAACAGGGTTCCCTGCACTGCAGGCAGATTCCTTACCAGCTGAGCTACCAGGGAAGCCCTTAAGTTAAATAAGCAGGGTGACAACATACAGCCTTGACATACTCCTTTCCCAATTTGGAACCAGTCCATTGTTTCATGTCAGGTTCTAACTGTTGCTTCTTGACCTGCATACAGGTTTCTCAGGAGGCACCAAACTTGTGCTTCTGATTGTTTTTTGTTTTTTGGTGGGGGCAGGAGGGTTTCTACATAGACCCAGCTTATAAAGCACCAAAAACGCAAATGGTTGTTCTCTTTGAGTACAAACGTAAAGGTTTTCTAAAATTGAAGAAAGAATATGGATACAATTAGTAAAATAAATATATAGCCATTTTTACTTTATTTATTCTAGGCATAGGTCCATGTCAAGGAAGAAGTAAGAACTAGTAAGACCAAGAAGGACAGATTCACGGAGGCTGCAAGGTCTTTTTATTTGTATTTTTTATTTTTTGTATTTATTTATTTGGCCACACCAGGTCTTAGCTGTGGCATGCAGGATCTTTAGTTGTGGCATGTGGGATCTAATTCCCTGACTGCGGATGGAACCTGGGCTCCTATATTCAGAGCATGGAGTCTTCTTAGCCTCTGGACTGCCAGGGAAGTCCCTCAAGGTCTTTTTAAATGAAGGAGTCTGATTTTTTTCTATATTATCATAAAGCAGGATGATACGTTATCTTTAGTGTTCTGTGTATCCTTTTTCTGACATGTTTCCTTCTGCTTGTTTTGCTTGTTTGAGGTTCTTTCCCTGGCATGGCTCAAGATTTGTTTTTTTCTTTATATTGGTGATGAAGCTGTTCTATCTCAAGCTCTTCATTTGGCAACTGAGTAACTCCCTCATGCTTTCACACTGAGACAACGGGTGAGTCACTCAAAGGGGCTCTGAGAGCCCTTGGAAGTGATGTGGTCCAGTCTCATTACTGAGAAGGGTAAGGACTAGCTCAAGGTCATGCTATAAAAAGTAAGAGCCAGCTTTGAAATCCAAATACAAACAAGAGATCATCCTTAACTTACACCCCCTTTGGACATGTTACCTAACCAGCAAGGCATAAAATGAACAAGACATTCTGTAGATGATTTAAGTAAGTAACAAGTTCTAGGAACATCTACAAGAGTAACCACAGCCCATTAAAAGTAGAGCTATAATAACTGTCTAAATAGGTCCATCCTTTATAAAGTCCAGGAACTCAAAGCTATAATATTGTTTAATACCATTTAATCTTACCATATGTAGCGTATTATGCTTTTTTGCTGAATTTTATTGCCCTTTTGTTCAAATTGTGGGTCTCTCAGTTTTATTGAACAATTAATAAAAGAACATTTCTTTTGTATCCATCTTAATCATGACAAGAAATAAATGTTCCAGACCTTTACAAACATTAATATGTAAATTCTATAAATCTCCAAAAAGGGCTTGAGTTAGGAAGAGCTATAAGATTTGTAGTTGTTTCATGATGCTCAAATCATTTAGAAACAGACCTAAGATTAGTTCCATATACCATGAATAACAACAGGACAGCTTTGTTTAAAAAAAAAAACAAACGACATTCATCCATTTAAGGATAAATGATTGTTGACCAAGGGCTTATAATTCTGCAGGCCCAGTTTCTGGGGGATCTTTTTCTTTGACATTGAGGACTATATTTACCCTAAACATGTATTATAAAATTGTGCATTGTTTGTTTATCTCTTAAAAAGGGTGCAAGCTGTGTCAGCGTTCCTGGGTTGAAGGGTAATTTAAATAAGCCCTTCAGTTTATGCTGCATACAAGGCGGCTTTACAAGATCTAATCTTTTCTAAACCTGCTATGTTCTTCGGTTCAACAGAGCTTCCTAATTGTAGCTATTAGTTCCCTTTTTTTGTGGTCTGTTCTGTCAATAGACTATTGACTGTTCAGTAAATTAAGCCCAACCAGCAGCCAACACATCAAGACAGACGTTAAATCATAGCTCGGCTGCCCTTTTTCATTGTTAGTGTCTGTGAAACAGCTTTTACACGCAGGGACAGGAGTTAACGTGATGGACATTTGTGTCATTCTCAAATTTCCATACTGTACAATCAGGTATGTGGGTTTTTTCTTTCCCCTAAGCAACAGGTGTGTTCTTGGAACAAAGTTCAACCCCTACTTCTGGCTTATGGGAGAGGCAGCAGCTGCAAGCTTAATGTCAGTGACACATGGTTCTATAAGAGAGAAAAAATAAACTGCTTGTTTAACGTATTAAAGTCATGGGCAGATGGACAAAAGCTGCCTGAGCTTTTCTTTGTGTTATAGAAACCGAGTCTACACTTTCAGATGACAAGTGTTTTTCTCTCTTTCTCTTCTCTTTCTTCCCTTCTTTCTTCTTTCCCTACCTTCCTTCCTTGTTAAAAAACTAATGAGTGAAAAACACAAATTTCTTTAAGCATTATCTATTCATTATTGAGAATATTCCTTCCTTTGAGTCATGCTGTTCTCAGGCTGATGAGCAGGGAGAAGAAAAAACTTCATATAAATCAAGCTACTCTTTATTGATAACTCACTTCGTTCTACAAAGAATTTAAAGGAACTGTTTACTATGCAGCTTGAAGAGAATTACTTAGTATGCAAACCTTACATTTCTTAAAATGCAAAGTTAAATATACATATTTACAGGCTTCATTATTCCCCAGTAAAAGAACACTACATAGAATTTTGTGACATTACTAATAAGAATTATAATGTACTGTGTACCTCAGAAGTACACATTATATATAATATAATGTCAATATTAATGGTAACAATACTAATTATAATAATTATTATAATAGTTTTCAAGAGAGTAAACTGTTCTTCAATTATATCTCTTTAAGGTCTTGGGGCTGATACTCCATTTTATATGTTAGATTTCAAGTACAATCATGAGTCAACATATCAGAAGCTCAGCCACCATGTTACTGCAGACCAGGTTTCTGTAAACACAGACATCAAGCTCAAGAACAAACCAGAGCAATTCTAGAGTTCTGTGATATATCTCAAGTAGGTCTTACTACACAGACTTTTCTAGAACTCCTGCATATCAGAGCTTCCTTTCTTTTGCCTGTGAGGATTTCAACAGGAATATTTAATAAAAAGGTCCATGAGACTGATCTTCATTTCTCTTAGATGTGATGAGCAAATACATTGCAAATGTGATGAGATAAATGCCTATTTAATTACAATTCTGGAACCAAGGGTATAATCTGAGTTACCAGATCCCCTGGAAGACTGGTATTGAGTGTTGCATATAATGTCTAATTGAAGAAGGAGCAAAAAGAGTGTTGTTTTTTTTTTTAAACTGCAAACCACAACTTTATTCAAGAATCAGATTTTCTGTGAGTCTATACTGAAAATGGTTTTGCCGGGATGCTTTCTTGCTGAGAAATCTATAAGCAGATGGATTTTTAATTCAATCCTTGCAAGAAACAAAGGCAAATGAATAAAAAGTACCTGAATAAATTTTTTTTTTCTTTTAGGTTGTTAATTGGTTTGGCTTTTATTTTCATTAAAAGGACGCAAACAATGTCTAGCCTCAGGGAAAATGCTAAAGATTTTTTAAATGTATAGAAAGTGTCTAAACTGGGAGGCTGGCCTAGATAGCATTAAAAGTCTCTACCAATCAAATTCTACAACTCTGCTTTTCCTCAAGCTGCAGTTTAAAAAACAATTGTGGTAAAATAGACATAATGCAAAATGTATCACATTAACCATTTCTAAAGCATACAGTTCAGTAGTGTTGAGTATATTCACATTGTTATGCATCAGACTGCCAGCATTTCTTCTGGAGTTTAGTATGCATCACAGAAGTAAAACAATACCCATTAAACAAGTTCCTGTTTTTATCCTTCCCTCTAGCCCCTGGCAACCACCATTCTACTTTTTGTTTCTATGAGTTTGACTTCTCTAAATACCTCATATAAATGAAATCATAAGTACCTTTTTTTCTTTTTCCAGCCATGTCACGTGGCTTGTGGGACTGTAGTTCCCCAACCGATGAGAGTGCCAGTTCCTAACCAGTGGACTGCCAGGGAATTCCCCAATACAGTGTCTTTTTGTGACAGGCTTATTTTACTTAGCATAACGTCCTCAAGGTTCATCCATGTTTTCATTGTGTGAGAATTTCCTCTTTTATGAAAGAATAATATTCCATCGTATGCACAGACCACATTTTGTTTATCCATTCATCTGTCAACAGAAACGTGGGTTGCTTCCACATGTTGGCTACTGTGAATAATGCTGCTACGAACATGGATATACAAATATCTCTTTGAGATATTGCTTTCAATTCTCTGGGGTCTATATCCAGAAGTAAAATGGCTGGATCATACGTTAATTCTGTTTTTAATGTTCTGCCATATTGTTTTCCATATGGGCTGCACCTTTTACATTCCCACCAGCAGCACACAAGGGTCTCATTCCCTCCATCCTTCGCCAGCCCTGGTTATGACCATTATTTTAAAAATATTTTAATAGCAGTCAATCTTACCACAGAGTACAACAGAGGAAAGTACTCACATGGGTCTCCACGTCACCAGCCAGGATCCTACTCTTCTTTAAAAACTCAGCCACCATGCTGTTCATCAGTTTGTCGAAGGCCTCCACAGAGGGTGCCACACCTTTAGAAAGGAACATTGTGTTATTCCCTGGTAATTTAGTGAAAGCTGGAACTGCTTTGCCATAAGTAATAGATAAGTCTCATGCCATCCACATCATTTTCTTTCTATTCACTAATTCATTCATTCACCCAATCAGTACTTATTAAACACTTCTCAATGGCTCAAGAAAGCAGTGTTTTCCTAATTTTTTTGTTTTCCTCTATTTTTGTCCTCCTGAATAAGTACTTTCTTTTTAAAAAATCTTTTAATTGGAATATAATTGCTTTACAATGTTGTGTTGGTTTCTGCTGTACAATGAAGTAAATCAGCTATATATACACATATATCCCCTTCTTGAGCCTCCCTCTCACCCACCCAATCTCACCCTTCTAGGTCATCACAGAGCTGAGCTCACTGTGCTATACACAGCAGGTTCCCACCAGCTAATTATTTCACACATGGTAGTGTATATTCATCAATCCCAATCTCCCAATTTGTCCCACCCTTTCCTCCCTGGCTTCTGGAGCCACATGTTCATTCTCTACATCTGCATCTCTATTCCTGCCCTGGAAACAGGTTCATCTGTACCTTCTTTCTGGATTTCATACATATGCATTAATATACAATACGTGTTTTTCTCTTTCTGACATACTTCGTTGAGTAGGTACTTTCACCTGCATGCTTTCACTTGATTCTTCCCCAAACCCATGAGGTAGGTAGCACTGTCACACTTTGACCGACGAGGAAATGAAGATGCAAACAGAGATGTGACTTGTTAAGGGCTATACACCAAGGAAGTGGCAGATCCAAAAACTGATCACACCTTCTGAATCCAAAGCCAGTGTACTTACTTCTACACTGACCTATCCAAGTTCTATAATGACCTTGCAAATAGTTACCAAGATTATTCAGGACAATTAAAAGGTAATAATGAATGCTGGGCAAAGTAGGAAGACAGTTGATTTCACACATTTATTTACTTCCTCCTTCACTTCTCAGGGGGAGAGCAACATTGAGGGTGGGTGTAAAAATGACTGGTGCGCTAACCCACAGTGAATTCTGATCTGCTAAATTACTCTAAAGCTAAAGGGGCAGTGGCCCAAACTGGGGTGCTCTGTATTTCTTTCCCTGACTTTTCATTAAAAAAACTTTTGTCTAAGTCCCTGACAGCATCTCTAATATTGAGAAAGATAATACTGACAAATTCAGCAGTACAGCCTTATAAGATTCAAAGTCAAACTTAGGAGTCCCATTCTTATATTGGACAGAAATATCCAAGCTCATAAATGCATAGGATAAATTTCCTTCCTTTTCCCTGGTTCCCAGTTGCCCTTTCCACAGGCCCAGAGAGTGATGGAAACAGCTGTGCACAGTTCTCTGCACCTACTTCTAAGTCTCACTTCTAGGCAGGGTACTGAAGCTGAGTTATCATCCTAAGTTTAAAATGCAGTGTGTACCAACTTCTATAACATAAAAGAGGTGCAAACCCAAAGATTCCTCATGGATCCATTTGGAAACAGATAAACCTGTTTGTTGCCATAGAAGAGGTCTGAGGGGTCTCTGCTTAGTGTTTAAAGTGGGAAAAGGTTTTAAAATGTGATGGAGGCCTCTACATAGCAGAAGGGACAATGATAAAAGGGAATATTTTTCAATTTCCTTTCATCACTCAGCTCTGCTCACACCTCCTCCGGGCAGCCTTTAATGACCTGTCTTTCTCCCAAGTCTGCATCCTTTGAGCATCTCTTAATCAAAGCATTTGAGGCCCAGAATAGTAATGCATTGAGACTAAAGATTTTGGAAGATTTAGGACTGTGTATAATTCATCTTAGATGCCCCTGCATCTACCACAGTACTTGTCAATTGGCAGGCATGAAAATATTTCTTCAAGAATTGAGCCTAACTTACCTGATTGTCAAAGTAAGCAAAAAACACATCATAAAACACAACATAACACCAGTCTCATAGGGCAGTTCTTTGATCTGTGCATACTATGGATCTGTAATGAACTGGTTCCTTCTACAAGTTTCTTTTTAAATTAAAAAAATTAACCTTAGTTATAACATTATTGTAATGATGGTGTTTACATTTGAAGGTGTAAATGAAGGTGAGAAGATTGTCTTTAAGGATTTGTTAAAAATAAAATTTAGAAAATTACCAAAGCTGACTAATTTAGAAGAAGTGGAAGTGATGTTGTTCAGGATAAGAAAAGATTTTAAGGATGGACATCATTCAGACCTTTTACTAATTATCCTACTAACCAAGTACCTGTCTTCATTTCATACTATCAATAGGATAGTAAATTGCTGGCTAAGTTTTTTTTAAGAGAACTTTAATAACTGGTTTGGAATGTTTTGTTATACTAGAAACTGTGTTTAAATATTTAAGTAATTTAAGTATATGCCTTCCAAATTTGCTTAGCTTATTAATTTCCCCAGGAAATTCTTCTTCTATGAAGAAAGTACAAAGAGCAGTCTAGTACCTCTGTGTGTAAGTGAGGTTTGAATTATTGGGGTTTCTTTTTTCCTTAACTCAGCAACACTACACAGCCTCCTGGGAGTTGGAGTTTATTTTATGTATTCACAGGCTTTATATTTGTGGGCAGCAATCTCAGAAACGTCTTTTGATCACCTGATGCCAAAGGCATAAGGAAACAAAGTCACTGAAGAACATGAAAATATTTCCTTACAAATAAAGTCTATTGAATCTCATATTCCAACTGTATAGTTAACAAAAAGAAGCTTAAAATGAAATCATAGATGTGTCTCATTTGATGCAGAAAAAACTTACAGGCCCCTGGCAGCTTTCCCTTAAACAACATCCCCTTTCAATTCATTCAGGGCATTTTAATTTTCATTATGTTTGAGGGGTAGGGAGGGGGGAAAAACCCAGCCTGTGCATTTGTGTTCACACAGTAATTTCTGTCCCAGGGCATGTAATGCAAGGCACAGCTCCAAATACGCTTGAAATTCTAGAAGCACCAATGTGGATCTTGCCCAGTGAAAGCTTTTTTTTCTGAAGCCCCCTCTTCCCCAAGGCTTTTCTCAAGCCCCAAAAGACTGACAAAATTCAAAATGGGTCAGATATGGAAGCAATGGGTGTGAGACAAGAATAGAGTTGCCAGATTAAATACAGATTGTCCATTTATATTTGAATTTCAAATAAACACAGAATAAATTTTAAGAGGAAGTATGTATCATGCAGTATATCCCATGCAGTATTCAGAATACACTTCAACCAAAAAAAGGTAGTTTGTCTGAAATGCAAATTTAACTGGGTGTCTTGTATTCTTATTTGCTAAATCTGCAACCTTAGACAAAAAGAATTTGGAAAAATTACTGTAGATAACAGATTTGACCACGCATAGTATCTTTTTAAAGAAGTAGTTAACTTTTTATATGTTTGTTCACATTATTTTTTAACTCTTTTTAAAAATGTGTGGCATTAGCATATAATTTTTAAAACATATTTGGTGAGGAATGGTAAACGTAAAGCAATGTGATGTGATCATGCTACCTCGAAATAATATTTGGTTTCACATCAGATTCTCTTCCTTCAAAACTGTAGTTCTTACACTTAATGACTTGTTCTCTTTAAAATTAAAATGCACAGAATGATAATTTCTTCCAATTTACAGTCTAATAGAGAACATTAGCTTCTTTTTGATAATGACTTAGATAATATACTTAGTCACTGAATGTGGAAGAGCAGTATAAACACTAAAAGAAAAGAATAATAACATTCAGCTCATGCATTGTACTGTTAACAGGCACAGATAGAGGTAATTTTTGTGGACTGTGGATTGAGACTTTCTTTTTCTTTTTGGGGGGGATCGCTTGCATCTGGTTAACGTCATGGTCACATGGAAAGGAAGAAATGGAGGAGTTAAAGTTCATAGAAATGTTTCATGAAAACTCAATGATGGAAACAAAGTGACCCACAAAGAGACCAGTAATGACAACTGTGCAGTCCTACCTCCGTTGACACCGTTAATTTCCCCGCAGTCCCCAGGAGGCCTGTGTGACCCTGCAGACAGCAACTCCAGCCGGCCAACAGCCCGCTCCAGTCTTTCCATGAGCCCCTGCATCTCTGCCATCCTAGGAAAATGCCGGCACAAATGGAGGCCATGTGAGCATCAGGGAGGATTAGCAAGCTGACACCATTAAACTTAACAGCAGCGAGAAGGAAAATAAAAATTATTTGGAATGGCTATGGCTTTAATTACCTCGAGAGTATTTTTATATGTCAGGGAAATAGGTGAAATTCAAAAAAACATAAAACTTACAGCAGAATAAAAACTAATTACATTGAGCTCATCTTATTTTCTATTCAATTCAGGGATGTTTATAAGAATCATATTGCAATACACAAATATTCACTCTCTATACCATTATCATGTGTCTCCATGGATGCTTCTTTATTCTACGATGAATTGATGCATAACATTTACTTAAAAGACTGTGAACCATTGCACTTGAAAATATGTGGGTTATTTTCAAGTATCTTTTGATATTGATTTCTAACATAATTCCATAGTGATAAGAGAACAGACTCTGTATGATTTCAATACCTTCAGACCATGAAAATTTTGTGCCTTGTTTTATGTCCCTGGATATGTTCCAGTTTCTCCTAGTTTATAGCCTATGGGAACTTGAATAGAATTTATATCCTACTATTGTGTGAAAATTATATAAATCTTAATTATGTTGAATTGGTTCATGGTGCTTTTCAGGTCTACTATATCCTTCTACTTTTCTGTATATTTGTTCTCTTAATTTTTGAGAGTTTGATACTCAAACTCCAACTAAAAATCTCAATTTATCTACTTAAAAATAATTGTAATATATAAGAACTATATGTAACTGTGTTCTGTATTTTCCAAGTCTCCTATAAATGTGCTATCATACTTTCATAATTTAAAAAATAAGGAAGAGAAAAAAATCCCATGAACATATATCTCATAATTAACATTACCAACATTCCTGCTAAATGGTGTCAGCATGTTTTATCTATTTCCAATAATTCTGTTAAAGTATAATTCTACAGGGGACACTAAACCCAGTGATAACCCTTGCTTACTCAATTATCTTAAACCAAAGAGCCCAGCACAGAAGAAGTATGCGTTTATCAAACTGTATCATTTGGCAACAGATGCCATTCCCTCCAAGGGCTGTCTTCTACTTATTATCATTGGCTTCAGTGTTAATTGTTTTAAATTATTTTTTAATAGTGTAGGTTTTAGTTTAAAATAATAAGAATGAGAGAACATCCCTGGTGGTCCAGGGATTGGGAGTCTGCCTGCCAATGCCAGGGACACAGGCTCAACGTTTGTTCCAGGAGGATTCCACATACCATCAGGCAACTAAGTCTGCACTGCAGCTAGAAAAATCCAGCAACGAAGACCCAGCAGAGCCAAAACTAACAGTAAAAAATACATGAACAGATAAATAAAATAATAAAAATGGTTATTTCCATTTTCCGCTGGTTATTTTTAGAATACAATTTAGATTTTGTTGGGGTTGTTTTTGGACACATGGATCTTTAGCTACCCAACACTCCTGGCTGGGATAAATTGGTTTCGAAGCTAAGGGACTGAGAATAAAAGTGGGCTGGGTATCTACCCCTCCTGCGTTCAAACAGATCTTCGATAGCTACACTTAGTGTACATGTGTGTGTGTACTCAGTCGCTCAGTTGTGTCTGAGTCTTTGTGACCCCATGGACTGTAGCCCGTCCAGGCGCCTCTGTCTATGGAACTTCCCAGGCAAGAATACTGGAGTGGGTAGCCATTCTTTCTCCCGGGGATCTTCCTGACCCAGGAATCCAATCTGGGTTTCCTACATTGGCAGGCATATTCTTTCCCACTGAACCACCAGGAGGCCCACACAGGATATACTTTAAAATTACTGGCCCTGGAATGTAATGTTGTTAAGGCCACCTCTGATGAACCCAATCTAATTTGGCCAGGTTCATCAGATTCAGGTATATGTACCATAACTGACCGTACCAACCTATGACTGCTTTGGGCAAAATCAGGCTGCTGCCCCAGAGAGAGGAAGACATGTCTCATCTCAATCAGTGTCTGGACTTCTCACTCCTTCTTTTCAAGTCTTTACTGAGTCTGTTACAATATTGTTTCTGTTTCATGTTTTGGTTTTCTGGCCATGAGGCATGTGGGATCTTAGCTTCCGAAGATCAAACCCACACCCCCTGCACTGGAAAGCAAAGTCTTAATCACTGGACTACCAGGGAAGTCCCACTTCTTCTCTTATGAACTCTCCAAGTATCATCCTGAGCCAAAGAGGACTAGCACACTCCTATACCAGAGACAACACTTCTCCAGAGTGTGGAGAAATCTCATTGCTCTAAGATGTGTAAATATTTTCCACTGCTTCTGGGAACCAGGTAAGGTGTTTCTTTTTTGTATTTTGTATTCCATTAGTTCTGAGCATAAGCTTAATGACATGCCACTGCCATTTTCTAACAGCGAGGTTATACGCATCAAAACACGTGGATGGCTCTGTAAGTCTGTGTCCCAAATGTCAGATGGTCACCAGATACAGACAGGGGAGTTCACTGTCTATTTTGGAAAGTCATCGCCTCTGAAACTGCCAGCAGCTACTCTTTAAAAATATGGGGCAGTGTTCTGTGTGCAGCTGAAATCAGCATCTAATCCCAAGAGGATTCAAAATTAGAAGTTTCTCATCTATTCTCTTCTTCAACGTCAGAGCTTTTGCTTCCATCGCAATTGAAAAAAAAAAAAAAAGAGGAGGGAGAAGAAATTTATTTGCGCTCTTTATGTAATTTAACAAGGGAACTGGGTATCCTGTAGGTGGGTGAAGGCCAACTGAGAAATGATAAAAGCCCCTGGATCTTTTAATAGTTGCCCATCTGTTCACAGTTATCTATGTTCCCTGTTACTCAACGTGCCAAATGTTACCACCGTGGACCTCGCCCGTGATACAAAAACAATGTGTTTGCTTTGTTAGCAAGGTCTCTCTGCCCCTCAATGGAGAAGCACTAACCACCCCCAGCCGCTCCCAGAGCTGTTCGGGAAGGCCTGGGACATTTCACACATAGGACTGCTGTCCCTGATGGTGGCTTAATCAGCCTCCCTGACAAGATTCAAACTCACACTATCTCACAGTGCTCCATATGTTGAAAGACAACAGGAGTGAGCCCATAAACTGCAGGGCCGGGCAGATTGGTGTGGAATGCAGTCTAAAAGCGAATCAGATGTCACTTCATGTAAGATCACCAGGAGCTGAAGTCTGGCCATGGCCTCTGAAGAGGTCAAAACAGTGCTCATGCAAGGAAGCTGGAAAGATGCCTCTGGGTTTTAAATTTTAGACCGGTATCTAAGAGACATGCAGAACAAATAAAAGAAAGACGACACCAGGATATCAAAAATACACGAGCATTCCCAGGGCAAATGACGGAGTCCAAGACGGCTGTGCTCTCTTCTCCTCCCCACTCACCCCCCACCCCCGCACTGCCCCATACCACACCACACACACACACACACACACACTTCCCCCACATGTGCGCTCAGCTGGCAGCTGGGCTCTCAAGAATGAAGAAAGGACAGACCTACAGATTCTCCACATTCCTCCCAGGCAGTTCCATTCGCCTTGGTTCTCCAAAGTGGATTTAGCCACGTTCAGATGAGGAGGTGGGGAGCCAGGAATGAAGAATTAGGCTGAGGAAGTGGAGAGGACGGTCAAAGCAAATGTAGGCAGCAGGGTCAGAGGAAGTAATGTGTCAAGGCCAGGTGGACAGACAGATGAGCCTGGGTCAGGAAGCCAGCAGAGGAGGGGGACAGGGCAGAATGGCTGAAGCTGAGATATTCTAAGACTCTGAGGAGATGCAAAGAGAAACCAGATACACAGCTGGACAACCAAGAGACTGGCTTAGACAATACAGCTCAAACTTGGCCTCCACATTTTCTAGTCATTCTAACTCAAGTAGAAGCCAACTCTAAGCTGAAGTTCCCCTATAACCTACAGCTTACAGAGAAGAAGCCCAAACATTTGACCAGAGAGTGAGGATGGGTGGGAAAAAAAAGGGAGAGGAACATGGAATTACATGACTGTCTCTTTTGAATGTTTAGGAAATTATACTTGAGATGAATCTTAATTTCTTATTTTGTATTAATTTTTAAGTATTTTATTTTGAATTTCTTTATAATGGGAATGGTAACTCATCCTTGTCATTTTCTCTTATCTGAATTACCCCTTACTTTTTAAAAAGTTTTTTATTTTTATCAAAGAATGCACATAACGTAGAGTCAATAATTCTACAAGGCTTATCACAAAAACCACAACAGTCCCCTGAATGCCTTCTTCCATTTTTTGCCTTAAGAGTCAACCATGTTCAATTATTTCAGCTGTTTCTTTTAGTAATTACCTCCTTATCTCTAAGTAGCATGGTTCTATCTCTACATCTTGTTTGTTTCCTTCAGTTTTAGGCATTATCCATTGAGTTCCCTCCAGAAACATGAGGGTTTACTTTTCTCTTGCTTAATCTCCACCAGCACATCAATGCACATTTCCTCTTGTCCCATCCTCCCAACACTATGATATCACAATTTTTCTGTGACTCGTCATCAGTGTTAAAACAATTATGACTATTCACAGCTGAGTCATGAGGTATGCTAAGATCGTGTTCCATTTTTGCACAACCTGTTTTCCTACAGCTATGATGTTCAGCTTCTCAGTTTTCTTTATACTTAATCACTCATCTCCAAGCTTTTCCAGGAGTTGAATAAGTCTCCTTTCCACAGGGCCAAACACACTCGGAATTGTCTTAGCTGTTTCTTTTCAGAGGCATCTCTTCTGGAGATCACTCCAACTGCAAGACTGTTCTGCAGGCCTGCTACACACCTGTCCCCTGGGGTCCGCCTCTACCTTCACTCTCCCCCCTCTCCCTCCAGTGCAGTATCACCTGTTGCTTGAATTTTACATCTTCCTCTTTCTTGAGATACTTTCTTAACTGGGAAGAGCATTACCCTCGAAAACATGTACATAAAAGGGCAATTTTTTTGAGACCTTAGCAGTCTGATAATATCTATACTTTGCCCTCACATGTGACTACTGGTTTGGTAGAGTATAGAATTCTAGGCTGGAAATTTTCCTTGCAATCTTGAAGTTTTCACTCCATTCTCTTCTAGCTTCCTAGGCAGCTGCTGCTAAGTCCAAAGCCATTCTGATCCTTCTTCCTTCGGATGTAATCCGTGTTTTCCTTTCTGGAGGAAGTTTATGGGATCTTCTCTTTATCCCCAGTGTTTTGAATTTTCATGATGATGTGCTCTGTTGTTGATCAAACATTTTTTGTCCCCAAATATTTTCTTATCAATGATTTTCAGGAGTGTAGAAAAGATTGGAGAATGAACAGTGCATATAGTTTGTCTCTGGGTGAGTTAATAAAACAAGTCTATTTGTTTTCAAACAAAGAAGTTAGCATTCTAAATATTTAAACAATTCAAACTTCTCTTACATCAACTGCATACATTTACAAAAACTTCATACAGCTGATCAGTATTTTCTCATATACTGTTCTTGGAATAATAAGGTGTTCTGGAGACAGTTTCCTAGGAGGAGAGGTAGCTGTCATTGTTTTTATTTACTTATTTATTTGTTTTTGGATGTGCTGGGTCTTCGCTGCTGTGTGGGCTTTTGTCTAGTTGCGGCAAGCGAGGGCTACTCAACAGTTGCCGTTTGCGAGCTTCCCGTTGTGGCGGCTCCTCTCGTTGCAGAGCACTGGCTGTAGGGCACGTGGGCTCACTAGCTGTGGCTCCTGCGCTGGAGCACAGGCTCAGTAGTCGTGGTGCATAGGCTTAGTCGCTTTGAGGCATGTGGGATCTTCCCAGACCAGGAATCAAATTTGTGTGTCCTGCAGTGACAGGTGGATTCTTTACCACTGAGCCCCCAGGGAAATCCAGCTGTTAGTGTTTAAAAATACTATTTTTTTTTCCCTCATTGGTCATCTTATAAAACCCATTGTTAAATTGCAGATATTTAGTTCCTAATATTATTTACCTTTAGGGCTTCTCAGGTGGTGCTAGTGGTAAAGAACCCACCTGCCAATGCAGGGAGATACAAGAGACATAGTTTTGATTCCTGGGTTGGGAAGATCCCCTGGAGGAGGGCACGGCAACCCACTCCAGTATTTATGCCTGGAGAATCCCACGGACAGAGGAGCCTGGGGGGCTACGGTCCATAGGGTCGAAAAGAGTCCAACATGACTGAAGGGACTTCTCACACACACACACACACACACACTGTCCAATTTTATGTCCAGTGTCCAATGTTATGCCAATAGTACAATGACTACACTTAAAACATAGGAGAAACAGTATTCCTATCCTTTTTTTCATAGTGGTTTCCAGAATGGGAGAGTTCCCTACACTTTTTAACCTTTTTATAAAGTCTCAATTGTTTTGCTCATCTTTAACTGGGGTAGCATAGAGGTGGCCTGGCTTTGGAATTATTAGCTGGAGGACTTTGGAAAAAGAGTTTAATTTGGTTTTACTTTAGTTACCACCTGTACATAGGATTGCTATAAACATGCATACCAAAACATAAAAAGTCTGGCACGAGGTCAGTGACAGACATGTCAGCTACTGTCATGAAAATCTCCCATCTCCACCTTGCTCTCATGGGAATAGTTAGCCTACACACTGCTACATCAAGCTGTCATGAACTTGAAACACTGAGCAATCATCTAGAAGATCTAAACAACGGAAATGACTAGCTGAAAACTTCAGGTCAATACACCTTTATCATTATTTTTTTCAACATTTCACTTTCTTCTGTCAATGTACTTATTCCTTCAACATTTCTAAAAGAGATTTTCTCAAGTCTATGTGTAATGGTTATTACAAAAACAAAAATTTTCCTGTGTAATTAGTAATTTTATAGTCACAGTTTCCCCCCACCCCAAACATTTTTATATGACTTTTGCTTTTAGTTAGTCCTCTGAGGACATCTCTGTGGAACTATTTTTTTGGGAAAAAAAAAAACAACACCCTCCTTCATCCCTCCTGTTTTCTCTATCAAACCATCTTATGTTCGGTGGCAAGAGGTCTGCTAAGTTCCTAGCTACTCAGTCTAACCAGTTATGAAAAGCAGCTTCCGTAGCTACCTTGAATACTGACACCCCCATGGCACAGAGGAAGTAGTGATAAGCCCAGAATAGCAGCCTGCTGCTGCTGCTGCTGCTGCTAAGTCGCTTCAGTCGTGTCCGACTCTGTGCGACCCCATAGACGGCAGCCCACTAGGCTCTGCCATCCCTGGGATTCTCCAGGCAGGAACACTGCAGTGGGTTGCCATTGCCTTCTCCATTGTGTGAAAGTGAAGTTGCTCAGTTGCATCCGACTCGTAGGGACCCCATGGACTGCAGCCTACCAGGCTCCTCCGTCCATGGGATTTTCTAGGCAAGAGTACTGGAGTGGCTTGCCATTGCCTTCTCCGAATAGCAGCCTATTTGTCTGTACTACACCCTTGGTATCTACGAGACAGACTGCTGAATGCAAATGCCTCCTCGTGCCATTTTTTCTGCTAGCACATGTATACCTTGCCTCAAAAGGAAACCAGTACAAGCTTCCCATGGGCTGAGGTTGTATCTCACTTTCTTTGTATCTCCCACTGAGTCTGCATGCTGCTGGGTGCATGGAGAACTCTATACATATTTTTTGATTGACTAATTAATTGGCTACCCCTCACTGCCTTTCCCTCGCCTGCCCACTCACTGGTATAATCCTAGATCAGGTGGAAAGCCAGATTTTTGCAGAAGAAATTTCCATTTAAAAGGAGACACAAGATTAGTTTTTCCTACGGAGACCTACAGTGTCTTCCTCCCGTGATAGGAAAGAGCATGCCTGCTCCCTCCAATGTGAACCTTCGGTTTTCCATAGTTCATTTTGCTGTTGTTGTTTTGTTTGCTTTTTAATTTTTAGTTGCACCCTGTAGGATGTGGGACCTTAATTCCCTGACCAGGGGTCAAATCCATGCCCCCTGCATTGGAAGGGAGAGTCTTAACCACTGGACCACTGGGGAAGTCTCTCTATGGCTCTTTTTCTTTAGGTTTTCAGAATTTTTAAAAAACTCCATATTGTCTATACAGTTTTATAAATTTCCCACAGCAAATTCATAAAACAAATAAATACTACTTTGGGAATATTTTCAGGTTAATAAAAGAGCCAAGTCTTCTGGGTTGCTGGTTTAAACTTCTAACTAGACCAAAGATGCAGAAATACTCATGGGGAGTTTCTCCTCTATAAGAGAAACCCAGATCCAAGGGATTTCAAAGATCACGAGCCTAACATTAAATAGAAAATAGACTTGAAGTGACAGGAAATTGAAGACTGTCAAGCTTTTTCTTAGGGTAAGGCTGGGCAGTTGGCTTTTATGTGAGCTCTCTGCAAACAATAAAAAGTCACAATGGACTACTTTCTCTATGCTGCTGCTGCTGCTAAGTCGCTTCAGTCGTGTCCGACTCTGTGCGACCCCACAGACGGCAGCCCACCAGGCTCCCCCGTCCCTGGGATTCTCCAGGCAAGAGCACTGGAGTGGGTTGCCATTTCCTTCTCCAATGCAGGAAAGTGAAAAGTGAAACTCAAGTCTCTCAGTCGTGTCCCACTCTTAGCAACCCCGTGGACTGCAGCCGACCAGGCTCCTCCGTCCATGGGATTTTCCAGGCAAGAGTACTGGAGTGGGGTGCCATCACCTTCTCCGACTTTCTCTATAAGTTCACCCAAATTCAAAAATATTTGGTTAACTATCTTCACACCAGACTTTCCTAGATTGTGGTTTCTCTTTATTGAGACTATTGAGACAATTATCTGTTCTTTCCTCTGTAACCTACCAGTCACTGGGGGAAGTGATCCTGTGGTTCACTATTACTAATTAGGGTAATGGTATGTATAGAAGAAACAAATCATGGCATTATTCATCCGTTCATTGACTGGCTCACTAAATACGCTGTATCATTCATCAAGATAGTCCCCACTATCTGCTATGAAAATACTCGTACATAGAAAATCAAGAGCAATTAAAATACACATCCTTCCAGCTGTAGTGGTAGGAGGCTGCAAGCAGACACTGCTCAGTCAAGTCAGAGAGTTGTTCCATAAGACACACATTCACATTGTCAAGGTACCTGCCTTCATCTTTCCCTTAGTCTCCAAAGGGACCGTCTGGAGCCAGTTTCTCACCAAACAGCAAAAAAGTCACCATTTTTATTATTTTTTAAATATGTATTTATATTTTTTATTTGGCTGCGCCGGGCCTTGGTTGCAGCACGTGGGATCTTTCAGCTGAGGCATGTGGGATCTAGTTTCCCAACCAGGGTTTGAACCCAGGTACCCTGCATTGGGAGTGGGAGTCTTAGCCACTGGACCACCAGGGAGGTCTCAAAGCCACTGTTTTCTTTTTACTGCAAAGAAGTTTCAAGAGTCTTTAAGCTCTGAAACAGTGGAATCAGAAGAGGAGAGATCAGAGAGTTACATGAATAAAAGAGCACTTTAAATTTTTCACAGAACTGGAGAAAATGCGTATGATCCTGGTTAGCCAACTGATTCCTATAAAGCCTCTAACAATGTTCCACTGCAGAGAAAAAAGCAAACAAGCAAACTTCAGCTTGATTTTCAAAAGGCCCTCACCCTACCACTACAACTCACCAGGTTCCTAAGAGTCCATCAGTGAGACAACTCACCCCTTCCCAAATACAACCCCACAACCGTTCTATACTACAGTCCTGCCATTTCCACTTCTCGAAGGACCCCTTCAGGCCCTGATGCACACAGGCTTTGAATCCCAACCCTCTAAGAGGTCATCCCTCATCCTACCCATCAGAGATAACCTTCCTGGAAGTACTTCCTGTCGTGTCCACCAAATCCAGAGTTGGGTGCAGAAGGACGTCATAAACAAACCACATAGAGAAATGACCTCCTCAGCCCATTTGCCCTCTCCACACTGTGGCATCACTCCCCAGAACCATCCCTGTTCAGTCTATTAGTACAAATACTTCTTCTCTAAGTTGGAATCTCTAAAGATGAGAGGCTAGGACTCATAACTTGACTTAGTGGAAAAAGTATTTTTGGTATCAGAGAATCTTAATTTGAGACCCAATCCCTTTATTGACAACCTGTGTGACTCTGGGTAGACTGCTTAACCTGAGTCTCAGTTTTCTCACTTCCAATACACGAACTCATCCCTTCCTCTTCATTCGGACTTACGATAATTGTATGTGTCTTGAGCAGAGTTCCCGGGGCTACATATATGGATGAGACACAGATTCTATTTTCAAGGCACCATGATTTCCCTAGGGAGCAGATGGTTTGGCTGTTAAGGACAGCTGGCCCTGAAGAACACCAGGACACAGGGCACTGGGCTATTTCAGCAGAAGAGAGTCCAGCGGAATCAGAAACCGTGTGGGACGTCTAACTATATCTTAAAGGCTGGTGCTGTGCCCTGACTTGGGGTGATGGGGCTGTGTAAGGACAGAGACATAAAATCACAGACTCTGAATGCTAACTGGGACCAGAACAGATCCCTAACACATTCCATTCCTGAAGCAGGTGCTCTCTTAGCTAAGCATGAAGTAAGGACCTTTTGCTGGAGACCTATTGCTCTCCCTTCCCACCCACTTTCTGCACTCCTATGGTATTGAGGACTCTTTCTATTCCTGAGCTTTTCTATTTGCTGTTGTTTTGCTCTGCTGAGGCCATGGAGGAGGGAGAGGTCAAAGAGAGGCTTCTAGGACTTCCCCCCAGGGCCACATTCTGGCACTGGGTAAAGAACGGTGGAGTCCCCTGGCCAGGCTGCCAGGGCCCAGGCAGGGCTTCCATGGACCTTTTGTTCCTCCTTAAAGTAAGCGTATTGTTCGCCTTGTACCCAGAATACACAAAGAACACCTGAAACTCAATGAGAAGGAGACAAGTACACCAACTTAAAAGCGGGCAAAATATTTGAAGAGACGTTTTTCCAAAGAAGATATGCAAATAGCCAACACTGCCTATAAAAACACTCAACATCAAGTCACCAGGAAAATCCTAATCAAAACCACGACGACACCAGGTTATCTTTTCTATCTGT
The DNA here is from genome assembly GCF_002263795.3 of Bos taurus. Taxonomy (NCBI): domain Eukaryota; kingdom Metazoa; phylum Chordata; class Mammalia; order Artiodactyla; family Bovidae; genus Bos; species Bos taurus. The sequence continues at coordinate 39,990,273 of NC_037350.1, forward strand.
AACCACCGGGTTATACCTTCACTAGGGGAACTGAAAATACCCACTAGGATGGCTACAATCAAAGAGACAAACAACATCAAGTGCTGGTAAGGTTGTGAAGAAATTGGAACCTTCCTACATTGCCGGTGGGAATGTAAAATAGTGCAGCTGCTGTGGAAAAAGGTTGGAAGTTTCCTAAAAAGTTAAGCACATTTTTACCATACTGTTCAGCCATTCTATTCATATTTACCTACTTAAGAGGGATGAAAACATATATCCAGAGATGGCCTTAGTGGTCTAGAGGCAAACACTCCCTGCTCCTAATGCAGGGGGCCTGGGTTTGATCCCTGCTCAGGGAACTAGTGGAGAAGGCAATGGCACCCCACTCCAGTACTCTTGCCTGGAGAATCCCATGGGCAGAAGAGTCTGGTAGGCTGCAGTCTATGGGGTCGCACAGTCGGGCATGACTGAAGGGGCTTAGCAGTAGCAGGGAACTAGATCTCACATGCCATAACTAAGACCCAGTCAAATAAATAAACATTAAAAAAAGAAAAATGTGTGCACACACACAAAGACTTGTACACAAATGTTTATGACAACATCATTCACAATGGCCACACACACACACAAGATGGAAACAACCCAAATGTCCATCAACTGAAAGATGAATGAACAAAATGTGGTCCATCCGTACAATGGAGTATTATTCAACAATAAAAAGGAGTGAAGTATGGACACATACTACAACATAAACAAACCTCAAGAACACTATGCTTGGTGAAAGAAGCAGACACAGAAGACCGTGTATTGTATAATTCCATTTATATGACTTTCCAGAAAAAGCAAATCTGTAGAGACAGAAAGTAGTTTAGTGGGTGCCTTGGGTTAGGGAGGGGCTTCCCTGGTTGCTCAGAAGGTAAAGAATCCACCTGCAATGTAGGATACCTGGGTTCAAATCCTGGGTTGGGAAGACCCCTAGAGAAGAGAACAGCTACCCACTCCAGTACTCTGGCCTGGAGAATTCCATGGACGGGGAGCCTGACAGGCTACAGTCCATGAGGTTGCAGAGTTGGACACGACTGAGTGACTTTCACTTTCACTTTGGGGCTGGGGAGAGAAATGGGGAGTGACTGCAAATGGGTACAAAATTTCTATTTGAAGAGATAGAAACGATCTAAGCCAGGATTGTGGTGGCTGTTGTATAATGCACTAATAATCATTGAATTGTGCACTTTAAGTGGGTAATTTTACGGTATGCAAAATTATACCTCAATAAAGCTACAAAATGGAGAAGGAAATGGCAACTGACTCCAGTATTCTTGCCTGGAGTATCTCATGGATGGAGGAGCCTGGCAGGCTACAGTCATGGGGTCGCAAGAGTCATATACAACTTAGCAACTAAACCACCACTGCCACCAAAGCTACAAAAAACAAAACAAAAATAAGTACTTCTTTTTCTAAAGAGGTGGTTGAAAACTGGTTAAATCTGAGGGATTCTGGCACTCTCATCTCCCTACAAAGTCACAGGTAGTAATTAAACTTGACCAGAGGTTGCTCTGAATGGCCACACCCCTCACTCCTGGAACTAGTTGTAGGGGCCAAAATACTTGACGTTCAAAATACTTGACCACTTCCATACTTGACTTCGATTTACTACTTATGACAAGATCAGTTTTTAAATAGAGCTGTGGACCACCAGAAGATGCAAAGTTCTTTTTCGCTCTTTGGACCTGGGAGCTTAGAGTAAAGGGGAAAGAGAGAAAGAGAAGCAGAAAGGAAAGAATGGTGAGGGATGGGGGAAAAGTGGAAAAAGGGAGTAAGAAAGGAGGAGGGGCTCCCAGAGACCATTCAGAGGGAATATGCTCACCACAGCCTGTCTCTAAACTGTGTTCAAATGCAAGAGGCAACTCCTGACCCTGAAGGATAAACAGCAGCAGGAGTATTGAGAAGGGCAATCAACACTGGGAAAAGGAATCCATTTGGGAGTGCATTTCTGGGCTTGTTCCTCTTTTCTCTTCAGAGGTGACTTGCAGTTGGAACTGCACACAGGATACAAGCAACAAAAACTCTGAGAGAGGGCTTCCCTGGTGGTCCAGTGATTAAGGCTCTGCGTCACCAATGCAGGGAGTGTGGGTTCGATCCCTGGTCGGGGTAGTCATCCACGCTGCATGGTGCGGCCAATGAAAAAACAAACAAAAAAATCTCTGAGAGAACCCTCCTCTTTTCAATCAGAAGCCTTGAAAAGGAGGCCCATATAAATGGAAGGATGTCAGGGAAAGTCTGGATTGCTTGGGTTTTTTCCCTTTTTTCTTTTCCAAGAGTGGCTGCCCATCAGAGAACTGTATGGTAGAAGAGCAAGCAGCAGCACAGACAGCTAAAATACCTCCCCAAAATCCTAATCGTATTGCCTGAGGAGCAGGGAAAGGGCCCTTTGTGATCCAAAGAGTGTAGTCAGAATCCCTGTCATTCTCCCCTCTTATTTTCTGTTACTTCTTTGTCCTAAGGATGGCCCCTGTTTGGGGAAACTGAACGGCAGCAGCAGAAGTAGCTAACACCTCAACAGAAACCTAGTCCTTCTGGCCAGAAGAGCAGCAAAAGGATCCCAGGGGAAGGGGAGTGTGGGAGGAATCTCAGAATGGAGACAGCTGAAGAAGGGGGTCCCCTGACGTTGTACATGAACCAGTGGACACCCCCCAGTCTCACCCCTGAGCTATGTATGTGTAGGACAGATCCAAAGGCTTTGAGAACTGAACTACGATTTAAGTTCTGCTCAAATCTCACTGCTCAAGTCCCAGACTAACCCCTAAACAGTGCTTCCATGGGATCCAACGCAACAGAGCAAAGGCTTTGAAAACTGAACTGATATTGGAACCATTCCCACAGGATGCAAGATAGAACTGTGTTGATTGCTTGGTAAAAGAAAACACTGAGCATTTCAAAAGGACCCAGAGGTCTCACAACATAATACTCAAAATGTTCAGAATTCAGTTAAAAAAAAATTATCAGTAACATGCAGGAGACCAGGAGAACATGGTCAACCCTTAAAAGAAAAGACAATTATCACATGCCAACTCCAAGATGATACAGATGTTGAAATTATCAGATAGATTACAGAAGCTGTTTTTAACTATGTTCTAAGAAATGAAGGTAAACACTCTCAACATAAATTGAAAGATCAGAGTTCTCAACAGAGACACAAAACCTACAAGAAAGAAACAAGTGAAAATTTTAGAACTGAAATATACAATAACAAGTACAAAATGTATGGGATGGGATCAAAAGCAGCACAGAGATGACAAAGAAAATGTCAATAAACTTGATGTAGATATTATCCCATCTAAAGAAGAGAAAAAAGTTGAAGAAAAAAGTGCCGCCGCCGCTGCTGCTGCTAAGTCGCTTCAGTTGTGTCCGACTCTGTGTGACCCCATAGACGGCAGCCCACCAGGCTCCCCCGTGCCTGGGATTCTCCAGGCAAGAACACTGGAGTGGGTTGCCATTTCCTTCTCCAATGCATGAAAGTGAAAAGTGAAAGTGAAGCTGCTCAGTCGTGTCCGACTCCTAGTGACCCCATGGACTGAAGCCTACCAGGCTCCTCCGTCCACGGGATTTTCCAGGCAAGAGTACTGGAGTGGGGTGCCACTGCCTTCTCGGGACAAAAAAGTGAACTGAGCCTAAAAAGCCTGTGGGATAATACAAAAAGGTTTGATATTAGTGTCACTGGAATTTCTGGAGAGGACAAAGAGACTGAGGTAGGAAACATACTTGAAAAAATAACAGCCAAAAACTTCCCAAACTTGGAGAAAGCTATACATTTACAGATCCAGAGTGCTATCTGTCTGGTTATTATACACATACATATACACAAATGCAATGCATTACAGAGAATGCCTCCAAGTGAAGAACAAGAAAAATGAATAAAGATATTAACATAACTGCCTGAAAATAAATAAATAAAATGTACTGGGCTATCATCCTCTTTGGAGAGGTGTCACAAGTATCAAGAACTTGACCTTTCAAAAATCTCTGAATCTAGTAAAATAAGGAGTCACTATCAAGCAATGAATCAGTTAATTTATCAACACTAAACCTGCAGAAATGGTTCGCCACATCACAGACTCTTATTTTCAATCTTCAGCAGTATGTGAACCATAAACTTCCAGATGTTCAAGCTGGTTTTAGAAAAGGCAGAGGAACCAGAGATCAAACTCCCAACATCCACTGGATCATCGAAAAAGCAAGAGAGTTCCAGAAAAACATCTATTTCTGCTTTATTGACTATGCCAAAGCCTTTGACTGGGTAGATCACAATAAACTGTGGAAAATTCTTCAAGAGATGGGAATACCAGACCACCTGAGCTGCCTCTTGAGAAATTTGTATGCAGGTCAGGAAGCAACAGTTAGAACTGGACATGGAACAACAAACTGGTTCCAAATAGGAAAAGGAGTATGTCAAGGCTGTATATTGTCACCCTGCTTATTTAACTTCTCTGCAGAGTACATCATGAGAAATGCTGGGCTGGAGGAAGCATAAGCTGGAATCAAGACTGCCAGAAGAAATATCAATAACCTCAGATATGCAGATGACACCACCCTTATGGCAGAAAGTGAAGAACTAAAGAGCCTCTTGATGAAAGTGAAAGTGGAGAGTGAAAAAGTGGGCTTAAAGCTCAACATTCAGAAAACGAAGATCATGGCATCCGGTCCCATCACTTCATGGCAAATAGAAGTGGAAACAGGGGAAACAGTGGCTGACTTTATTTTTCTGGGCTCCAAAATCACTGTAGGTGGTGATTGCAGTCATGAAATTAAAAGACGCTTACTCCTTGGAAGGAAAGTTATGACCAACCTAGACAGCATATTAAAAAGCAGAGACATTACTTTGCCGACAAAGGTCCGTCTAGTCAAGGCTATGGTTTTTCCAGTGATCATGTATAGATGTGAGAGTTGGACTATGGAGAAAGCTGAGCGCCAAAGAATTGATGCTTTTGAACTGTGGTGTTGGAGAAGACTCTTGAGAGTCCCTTGGATTGCAAGGAGATCCAACCAGTCCATCCTAAAGGAGATCAGTCCTGGGTGTTCATTGGAAGGACTGATGCTGAAGCTGAAACTCCAATACTTTGGCCACCTGATGCAAAGAGCTGACTCATTTGAAAGGACCCTGATGCTGGGAAAGATTGAGGGCAGGAGGAGAAGGGGATGACAGAGGATGAGATGGTTGGATGGCATCACCAATTCGATGGACATGAGTTTGAGTAGACTCCGGGAGTTGGTGATGGACAGGGACGCCTGGAGTGCTGCAGTTCATGGGGTTGCAAAGAGTCAGACACGACTGAGCGACTGAACTGAACTGAACTGAATTGAGACTCTTATTTTTGGTCAGAAAATGGAAGCAGGATGAGTTTCAAAGGGATTTTCAAATTCTTACGTGTATACAACCTAAAAGAACTTTGTAAATCCCTCTTTCACATTTTTAGGTTGACATGTAAAAATTTCCACCAAAATGTGAACTGTTGTGAAGAATGTAGCTGCCAGTATTCTGTAAATATTGACATGTAAAACTAAAACTATTTTATCACTTGCTGAAATACATCCATTGAAACTCATCATCATTTACTTTAAAAGAATACATAAAGAGGTTGTTCTTTGACAGTCATATTTCTCCGTTAATTTACATTTCCATTCTTCTCACTCTATAAGAGTTTATCCTAGATTTACATATTTTATGCTTTAATGTCTTTTATTCATTACCCTATCATACTTTTCTGTATCAAAAGTATGTATATATATATATATATATATATATATATATATATATATCTCAGTTCAGTTCAGTCACTCAGTCATGTCTGACTCTTTGTGACCCCATGAATCACAGCACACCAGGTGTCCCTGTCCATCATCAACTCCTGGAGTCTACCCAAACCCATGTCCACTGAGTGGTGATGCCATCCAGCCATCTCATCCTCTGTCATCCCCTTCTCCTCCTGCCCCCAATCCCTCCCAGCATCAGGGTCTTTTCCAGTGAGTCAGTTCTTCCCATCAGGTGGCCAAAGTATTGGAGTTTCAGCTTCAACATCAGTCCTTCCAATGAACACCCAGGACTGATCTCCTTTACGATGGACTGGTTGGATCTCCTTGCAATCCAAGGGACTCTCAAGAGTCTTCTCCAACACCACAGTTCAAAAGCATCAATTCTTTGGCGCTCAGCTTTCTCCATAGTCCAACTCTCACATCTATACATGATCACTGGAAAAACCATAGCCTTGACTAGACGGACCTTTGTTGGCAAAGTAATGTCTCTGCTTTTGAATATGCTGTCTAGGTTGGTTACAACTTTCCTTCCAAAGAGTATGCGTCTTTTAATTTCATGACTGCAATCACCACCTACAGTGATTTTAGAGCCCAGAAAAATAAAGTCAGCCATTGTTTCCATTGTTTCCCCATCTGTTTGCCTTGAAGTGATGGGACTGGATGCCATGATCTTCGTTTTCTGAATGTTGAGCTTTAAGCCAATTTTTTCACTCTCCTCTTTGACTTTCATCAAGAGGCTCTTTAGTTCTTCACTTTCTGCCATAAAGGTGGTGTCATCTGATATATATATGTATTTAAATTCAATGGTAAAGAGTGCTCTCCTAGTTGTTACCACTGTAACTCTTACTAGAAGGAACTTACCAAAAACAAAACAAATACTACAAATATTGACAAATATTAGTAAATGTAGATAAAAGGTATTTTTTTCATTGAAAACCTCTCTCTTTAGAGCTCTTATTTTTCAATTGTCTCATGCATATGGGATCAGTATACTTATTGCTAGAAAGAGTCAAGGTTGAAAATCAATTTGATTCTCAATTTTTGTTTTTATCAATGTAAATCCTGGCAAACTATTCATATAATGAGATGCAAATGGATGAAATTTTGTAATAGAAATGTCACTCAAATTTTTTGAACTCCTTGAGTTATATACTTAACATCATATGGTGATGAAATATTAAAATTATTTAAATCATCAATGTAAGGAAAAATTTAGGGAGACTGAAATTTAGTTGAGTAGCATAATTGCTCATCCTTCTGGGTTATTTCAGTCATTTCTGGTCCATGACTCTGCTGTTGTAATTAAAAGTTAACATGTAGAAAATTGATAATAAAGCAAGTAATAATTGTGTATTGGCATGCAAATATCGAGAAGATTCCCTAGAGAAGGAAATGGCTACCCACTCCAGTATTCCTGCCTGAAGAATTCCATGGACAGGGGAGCTTGGAGAGCTAAAGCCCATGGGTTGCCAAGAGTCAGATATGACTGAACAACCAAGACTTTTTTCACACAAGTAACATTTATCCTGTGGAACTTCACTGGACTTCCCTCTTTCACCGTGGAAGAAGCTTGCTTATATCTGTCAAGCAAATTCATTTTAGCATTTTAAAATAGTGTTTTTCCATGCTTCTTAGGTGATGAGAAACCAGATATTACAACTAGAATTTAAGTAGGATGAGATTTATAATAGGGTATCAGATTAAAGCACTTGGTTTAGGGGAATGAATAAGCTGGGATTATACCACTACTGTGTATGTCAATCAACTCTCTTTTTGGTAATTAAAATACATGGCACATTCACACAGAAGACACATGTGTGCCAAGACACATGGAAAAAAAGTGTCCAAAGCAACAAAACATGGGCACCAACCCTAGTGTCCATCAATAAGAGAAAGGATAAACTGTGGAATATTTGCCAACAATAATAACATAGTTACATGCAACAACATGGATAATCCTTGAAAACTTAGTTTTGAGCTTTTTAAAAGTGAGGTTATAATATACATATACCCTTTTTATAAATTAAAAAAAACACAGACACAAAAACGAAGGGACTTCCCGGGTGGTCCAGTGGATCAGAATCCTTCCAACGTGGAGGACACAGGTTTGGTCTGCGGTCTGACAACTACGATCCTGCACGCCAAGGGGAAGCTAAGCCCACTTGCCACAGCCACTGAGCCCACGCTCCAGAGCCTGTGTGCTGCAACTAGAGAAAGACTGAGTACAGCAATAAAGACCCAGCACAGCCAAAAAACCCCTTCAGTGACAGAAACAAAATAAAAGGTCCCTCCTAAGGAAATGTAAAATAAAAGATATGGTTTTAGAAAAACAAGCAAATGTAGACAAACTTGATTAGGAACATATACATGTCACAAAAGCATTTTACAATAAAATCAGGAATGGTTAACACAAAATCCAGTGTAAGGATGGGTACAGTGAATGTCATAGGAGAAGGGCATAAAGAAATATACAACAGTATGGGTAGCAATCTAGTCCTCTTTTTCTAGCCTTCTGTTTAACAACTTTATTGAGATATGGCTCGCATATGATTATAGTACTATAATAGGTTTATAATACATATGCATCTTGGAAAGGTTGCAACTTGAAGGTTTGTATGTAGGGGACTTACTGTACAATTCATCCATCTGAAGTATACCATCTGATGATGTTCACAACCATCACTAGTTTTAGAACATTTTGCCAGCTCAAAAACAAACCCTGCACCCTTCGCTATCACCCCCACCCCCACCATCAACCTCCACACCTAAGAAACCACTAACCTACTTTGTCTCCATACATTGCCCTGTTCTGAACATTTCCATATGAATAGAACGATACAATGTGTGCTCTTTCTTGATTAAATCCTTTCACTTAGAATAATGGTTTCAAGGTACATGTAATCAGTATTTCATTCTTTTTTATGGCTAAATAAAATCCCATTGTATGGATATATCACATTTTATTTATCCATTCCTCAGCCTATGGACATCTCAGTTATTTTTAATTTGGTTGTTACGAATGGTGCTGGTATAAACATTTATGTACAGGTTTTTGTGCCAACATGTGCTTTCATTTCTCTTGGATGTATATACTTAAGAGTGAAATTGTTGTTTCACATGGTAACTCTGTTTAATTTTTGAGGAACTGCCCAATTGTTTTCCAAAGCAACTGTACAAGAAATATTTCTACCAGCAACATATAAGGGTGTCAAGGGTTCTAACTCCTTCACATGCTCACCAACACTTATCTGACTTTTCAATTCTAGCCATCCTAGTGGGTGTGAAGTGGTACCCCACTGTGGTTTTGATATGCATTTTCTGACGAATAATGATGTTGAGCTATTTTTTCATGTGCTTATGGCCATTTGTATATGTTCTTAGGAGAAATATTCATTCAGATATCTTGACAATTTCTATATTGGGTTACTTTTTATTATTGAGTTGTAAGAACTCTATATATTTGGATACAAGTTCCTTATCAAATATAGGATTTTAAAATATTTTCTCCCATTCTGTGGGTTATATTTTCACAATTATCTAGTTCATAAGCCCTAGTTTTTAAGGGTTGAAAGCCCTAGTGAAAGGGCTGCCATGTTAAGTTGCTTCAGTCATGTCTGACTCTTTGAGACCCCATAGACTGGAGCCTGGCACGTTCCTCTGTTCATGGGATTCTCCAGACAAGAATACTGGAGTAGGTTGCCATGCTGTCCACCAGGGGATCTTCCTGACCCAGGGATCGAACCTGAGTTTCTTATGTCTCCTGCATTGACAGGCAGGTTCTTTACCACTAGCACCACCCGGGAAGCCCGGGACAGGGCTACAGGCAGTTATTTGAATATTATGTTTACAGTTTACATAAACTTACCAAATTATTTTATGTATATCACATAATTGAATTAAAAAGGAAATGTCATACATAAAGATGTCTGTTAGGAAATATTCGACACAAAATACTGCAATGCCCAAAATAAGTTAATGCTACTCTTGAAGGTATTAACTTAACTCCTGGGTATGACTTAAGTGAAAAAGTGAAAGTGAAGTTGCTCAGTCGTGTCTGACTCTTTGTGATCCCGTGGACTGTAGCCCACCAGGCTCCTCCGTCCATGGGATTCTCCAGGCAAGAGTACTGGAGTGGGTTGCCATTTCCTTCTCCAGGGGAATCTTCCCGACCCAGGGATTGAACCCTGGTCTCCCACATTGCAGGCAGACGCTTTAACCTCTGAGCCACCAGAGAAGCTCCTGGTATGACTTAAGCCCCCAGTTAATCTGGCCCATTGACCCTTTCGAGAGGTGCCTCTCCAGGCACTTCCCTGGAGGTCAGTGGTTAACATTTTGCCTTCCAATGCAGGGGGTGAGGGTTCAATCCCTAGTTAGGGAGCTAAGATCCTACATGCCTTGTGGCCAAAAAACCAAACTATAAAACAGAAGCAATATTGTAACAAACTCAATAAAGACTTTAAAAATGGTCCACATCAAAAAAAGAAAAAAATCTTAAAAACAAACAAACAAACAAACAGGTTCCCCTCCAAACTCTACACATGGTAGGAGGGAAGAGTAAACTACTACCAATGTGACAAACCTGCCCCCTTTCTCCAGCTGCTTTTGTGTCTCCCATCCTCTCCCAAGCTAAAAATGAATTTTACAGTTTTTACTGCCTGGAAAAAAAAAAGACTATTTCAAGGACAGGGGAGCTTGGCAGATGCTACAGTCCACGGGGTCACAGAGCTGGATAACAAATTTCAATACTGATGAAAATTATATGAACTTCAAATTTCAGTGTCCACGAATAAAGTGAAATACAGTCACATCATTTATTTAGTCATTTTCTGTGGCTGGTTTTAAGCTACAACAGCACAGATGAGTAGTTACTAAAGAGACCACAGAGCCAAGAAAGTCTACAAGTTTACTATCCAGCCCTTTACTCTAAACCTTACCTTATATCAACAAGTTAAAATATTTTTCACTTCTACAATGAGCAGCAAAAACCTATTTCCTACTAGCCAATACTGCCTTGACATTTACCTTCATGATTTCTCAATTTTTTCCTCTTTAATTTTAATAAATATTTATGATACCTCAGTTCTAATTTATTAAGGACTTTTAGATTTGGAGATCAAAGAGTAGTGTTTCCTTAAAAAATAATGTAGTATCTTCAAAAAGTCACAACCACACTCAAACCGTTGGGTTAATCATTTTAACAAACTTTTACTGCCTGTTCATTAAAGGGTTGGAGTCAAATACTGCTTGGTGCAGTAAAATCTTTAAAAAAAAAAAACCCACCCTTGCCCTCAGGAGGCTTACAGTCTAACTGGACTTTAATAACTATAAGAACAATTCCCCCAAGGATCACTCCACAGCCGTAACCTTACATTACATGGGCTTAGATATTTTGCCAAGAATTCTAAGCCATGTTCCTTAAATTAAAAAAGTCTTATATAAGCAGTAAAGAAATAGTACTCTGCAAACAATTCTGGTTAACTTCTGTGGTTTAAGTCCCATAGACTTCTGCATTCCTCTGACTATATAACCAGAGGTTCTTGATCTTCTCTGCTGTGTTCATCTCCGCTTTGGCTGTTTGGACCTAATTCTAGTTCAATATCCATATTCATTCCTTTTAGAGAATGCAATCATTCAAATATCGCTAAACCCTGCAGCCTATTTGTGATGTCTGATACCACTCTGATGGCAATAAAGGCAAGGCTATATGCATATGTGATTATTAGTCTCCAAAGCGAAGATAACGAAGCTGCTTCCACCAAACCCCTCTACCCAAGGAAAGACCCAGTGGTGGCGAGGTGACCTCTTCGGAGCTGTCCCTCAATGCCTCAGTGGCCAGTACATTTTTTTAAAGTGACTCAAGACCTCAGGTCAGGTTCTGCAGAGAAGCCAGGTCCATTTCTTTCCAGCACTTCCTGGCTAGGATCAAATTCAGTCCAATGACAACCCCCCTTCCCCAATACTCCGCACCCCCTGAGGCTCAGAGCAGAGGGGGCGAGCACCCCCAAAGTTAGACCCGCCTGGAGTGCGGCTGCGAGGCCTCAGCCACGGGTCCAGCCCCGAGACCGCTGCACGCCCGCACCCGCCTTCCAGCCCGGCCTGCGCGGCGCGCACCGGGCAGGCGGCGGGGGCGGGGAGCGCCGCTGCGCTGACCCAGATGGGGTGCCCCCCTCACGCCCGCACCCCCGCGTCCGGGCCTTGCACCCAGGCCCCGCGGCCGCCCGCTTCTCCCGCATGCGGGCCAGCAAGCGCCTTTATTCCCCGCGCGCCTCGGCCCGGGCTCCTCTGTACCCCACCCATGGAGCGCAACTTCCGAGCGCGGCCGCGGGGTGCTCCCCCCACTCCACCCCGCGCCCCTCCCGGCCCGGCCCGGCCCGGCCCGGCAGCTCTGGATTACCTGCCCTCGGGTTCTGCGGTCCGGTGCTGGGCGATGCCAATCCGCGCTCGGCCACTCGCGCGCCCTCCTCCCCCCCTCCTCCTCCTCCTCACCCCCCCTAGCAGGAGTCGGTGTCGGTCACGCTGCTCCCGGGGAGAGTGGCCGGCGGCTTCCGGGAGCTCCAAATACTGACTCGCCGAGAGGGAGGGAGAGGGAGAGGGGGGTAGGGAGGGGAGCCAAGCTCCGCCGGGGGGGAGTGGAAATAAAGGGGAGCGGAGGGGAGAGAGGGGATGGAGGAGAGGAGGGGCAGATGGGCCGTGGGAGAAAAGAGCGAGAGGAAGAAGGCAGAGGGCGGCAGGCTCAGACAGGAATGAATTCGCTGCATCAGGCAGCCTTGCAAAGAAGTCTGGAAAGATCCGGGAGGCTCCTGGCTGAAGAAGCCGAAGATTGGATCCTCAAAGGCTTGTGCAGAGAAAGGATGGGTCCTTGGGGAGCTACAGACCGGCCAGTGTTCTCCCCAACCCCAGTAGAGGGATAAAGTTCCTGGCTGGAGAGGGAGGTGGAGAAGCAACACTTCAGCTAGACACAAAGTTCAGATGCATTCATATTTTGCAACAACATTTTAACAATGTATTTTAAAATGTACTTTACATACATCTTTTTGTAAAAATTGCCTGATTGGTTAAGGATAAAAGTGCTGTGCTTAGTGACCTCCTAAACTGTAGTCCGCCAGGCTCCTCTGTTCATGGGGTTTCTCCAGGCAAAAATACTGGAGTGGGTTGCCAAGCCCTCCGCCAGGGGAACCTTTCCTACCAAGGGATCGAACCCAGGTCTGCCACATTGCAGGCAGATTCTTCACCGTCTGAGCCACCAGGGAAGCCCACTTCCTGGTACCCTAAACCAATTTACTTTTATTGTATTTGTGGCCATTCCCCTTGGTATGTTGACTACAATTACAAAACTGGAGATTTTTACTTTTTTTTGTTAACGCTGTTAGAAAGAAAACATTGATTTTCAATTTTCATTAGTTTATTTCAATCTGAAAAAGTAGACTTGAAGCTCTTCATTGAATGAATGCTAGGAAAATAATTACAGAGAAGAAAGGGGGGCGGGGTTGCATTGATATTTCTTAAAGCAAAATTTCTAAGCAAATACTAGGATGAGTGTCTAAAAAGCCAGTATTTTCTCTCGGTGTTAAAATTGCATGTAATTTGGTTCTGTGCATGACAAGGCTATTCTGACCCCAGAGGTCACAACTTAAGGTTTTTTCCTATCACACACTGTTCTTTGTCCAACACTGGTGATGAGGGGTGCCTTCTTGCTCCCCTTTGTCTGGAAAGAAGGGAAACAGAATGACATTGTTTATGTCATTGATCACATCGCTATGTGAATGGATACATTACACATATCCAGGATCAGTGCTGTCCCTGCTGTGCACATGCCTTGCATTTGATAGGTACTCAATACATTTTTACTGAAGAATGAATGAACAGACGAATCTTTAAAAATATATATACATATATATATGTTCCAGGAATACAAAAATTAATATATCCTTAAGAACCAATTTTTACAGGTTCACAGGAAACTTCCAAGTTTCCAGTTTAACATGACTTTTTTTTTCTCTAGCATTAACTTCAGCAAGCATTAATAGAGCATTTCTTTTGGCTAAGTGTATTTTACACTGGAGTATAAAGTATTATGGAGTATAAAGGTGAATGAATGAGGCACAAATCCTCCCCTTGGATTTATAAGCTAGTAAGAAGATAAAGAGAGTATAAAAATAAACACAGTGTAAGGAAGACTTTAAAACATGGTCCAAGAGAAGTATGAACAAAGTTTGTGGATATGCAGGGGAGGGAGGTTTTTCCTAGTTCCGGGAACCAGAGAATGCATTCTGGTGGAAGTAAGAGTTGATCTTTCAAGCAGAAATAGGACAGTAAGAAAGGGCAGTGGGGGGAAGGGCACTCAAGATGAAAGGACAACAGGGACAAAAGTGGAGAGGTGATGAAGGATGGGACATGTATGAAGGAGAATCCGTGAACTTATATGAGAGCAGAGTTGTGGGACCCAGATCTGGGGAAAAAAAGGTTAGGCCCCAGCAGATGGAGACCTTCAGTCTTAGCCTAAATTCTCTGAACCCTAAGGGGCAGGCACTGGGGTATTACTGACAGTTTTGGATGAGAATCATGACACAGTTGATTTGGTGGTGCCATCCAGGACTGGAAAGAGATAGGAGACAGAGAAGTTTTCTAAGAAATAATTCACTAGTTTGATTGGGAAAGTAATGAGTCTTAACCTGGTGCCTGAATTCTTCCCTTCACGAATTGCACCTGGCATAGCATCTGTCTGCTATGTGACAGATGCCTGCATGGGGTGGGGGGGGACATCCCCCCACCTCCAGTCAACTCTTCTTCCTCACAGCTCTCTAACACTTACTGTCCATATTTTCGAACTAGATTCAAAAGTTCCAAGAAAGCAAGGATCATGTCTATTTAAAGGTTCAAGGCTATCTTCTCAAGACTGACACTTAAGAAATCATTGAGTGCATATTTATTGGTACATTTTTCTTTTACAGAATTAGTTCTGAAGGTGGTAGAGTTGGAAAGAACAGGGCAGACACGGGGTTCTTCTAAATCTTTTTGGATCTTGAGATTCCAGCCCAAAACCTTGCCTTTCTCCTTACGAGATGATCTTATTATCTGCTTTACAACGATGCTGGTGCCATGTCAACCTCTACACCCTTTCGTTACATTGCATTTGAATTAAGGTCCCCTTCATTGCCTAAGCTAACAATATTCTTGTTTTATTCCACCTCTGCATTGCATCTGAGACTCCTCCTCCCCACTGATTTTGTCTCTGGATAACATTCTTGTTGCTACCGGCCAGGCTATACTAGAAAGCTGATAACGTGACAGACACGTGGGGAACAGGGGGACCCATCACTGGAATGGTTCCACTGTTCTACATTTCTTTATATAGTATAAAACATTTAAACTGACAATTTTATATGAAGGGGCTTTGCTAGGATCTCCTACCCTCACGGCTGCTGACATACTGAGACCAGATTATAGTCCCTTTGCTATTTTACCTGAATCCCCTTTTCTGTTTTCCAGTAAGAGATCATACCAGTAAGTGGAAAACAGCTAATGAACACAGGGTTCTTTTTTTTTTTAATGTTTAGTTTTTAATGCAGATTTTTAATGAGTGAATGGCCAAGGTTGCGTTTTTAAAAAAATATTTCTTTGGCTGCACCCATCATGTCTTAGTGGCAGCAGCTGAGCTCTTTCAGATGCAGCATGCAAACTCTTAGTTGTGGCTCATGGGATCTAGTTTCCTGAGCAGGGATCGAACTCTGAATCCCTGCACTGGGAGCATGGAGTCTTAGCCACTGGACCACCAGGGAAGTCTTCACAGCTTTTTTTGGAGCTTTTCCAAGCCCATGAGGAAGAAAGAATAATAACAACAGGTCTCCACAAACACTCTTCAGGAGTTTTGAAGAAAAAACATTACCAATGTCCAATGAGACATTGCATTTCATTTTAATGACTCCCAGGTGGAAAGTTATCAATGGTAATTTATCAGCAGCTGATCCACACATAGTAGGTACTAAGAATAACCACACTCTAAGCAAACAGAGCCTGAGAATAGTAGATAAAAGTTACACTTACCATGTGAATGAGTTCTTTACATTGTTTCTTCTCAAATAGGGAATGGGGAGAGCTCAGCTCTTGCATCCTGACCCTCTCCTCTCCATTGGAAGTGTGTGTTCCAGAAGTCAAAGACACTAAAAACAAATTTAAAATAGTCCAAACTTTTGCCATGTGAAGGTCCTTAGTAAAGAATTCTATCTAATTTACTTCCATCTGTCCTGACCCAGCATCTGTAAGACTCCTTAATGTCTACGACTTGTGGTCTGATTGTTCCCTGGTGTGCAGGAGTTAAACTAAGCTTTCATTGGATGGAGCAGTTACAACTGTGCCAGAGCTGGCCACACTATATAACCTTTGCATCATCACCTCCATCGCCCACCTGCCCCTCCACCACCACACACAGCCCCAGCCTCCTCTGGCTACACCTTGTTCTTGGTCACATAGTTCTAGCACATGGAAATAAATTGGAGGTAGCAGCATACCTCTTCTTCCTAAGGTAAGGATTCTTAGTCATTATTTTGATGATTCTGTCCACCCACCAATGAGGGTGGGGATGGGGGTAGGGGGTGGAAAAGACGAGCATGAAAGGTGAGTGGATGAACTATAAATGGAAGAAAATGAAGGGGAGCAATGCCAGTTTCCACAGCACTACAGACAATAAAAATAGCACTTTTTATTCGTTCAGTGAAGAGAGATTCTTAACCCGAGATCCCTAGACAGGCTTCAGGAGTCTGTGAGCTCCATAAGGCATGTGCAATGTTTTAGGTTTTATGCATTTATCTGGGAAGCTACTCTACAGCTTTCATCATGTTTTTCAGAGTCATCTATGTCTAAAAATTGATCAAGGTATCAGTGATTTTACAGAAGTGCAGAGAAGAGGTTCCTTCCTGCTTTTTCTTTCCAAGTCCCTCCACAAAGCCAGCATCTCAGGCTTAGGTGAACAGAGTCTCTAGCTCTCCAGAACAAAGGTGTGATCAGCCTTGCTGATCAGAATCATCCTGGCCAACCATGTTTGGTATGTTCAGTCTTTGGGGAATATCTTCTTTATTTAAACGGCATCTTGTGATGGCCATACCTTAACTCAAAGGGCTAACTCACTAATTGCAGGCATCAAGGAGAGCATGGGGAACGGTTCAGCGGTGTTTGAGATGATGAAGAGGGCTGGTGGACACCAGCCTGCTCAGACCACCGGGCATGTCTCTATTAACCCATTTTGCTGATAAGACTGTCCCTGCATGAAAATTTTATGTAGTTAGAAATAGATAAGACTGCTGGGCTTAAACCTAAGGATTCTTTTTATATTCCGCTGATTTGTTGGAGTTATACCTAAATACTCCAGTCCACATTCATCTCATCTGTCATTAAATACCTTTGAAATTGAGTACATTTACAGTTTATTCATTATAATATATAGAAATCACTCTCTTAAAATTTTTTCCAGGTCTCATCTATCTATATTTAAGTGCCTCAAAGCAGAACCATACACAGTTCAAATTTACTGTTAATCATTCAGTTCAGTTGCTCAGTCGTGTCTGATTCTTTGTGACCCCATGAATCCCAGCACACCAGGCCTCCCTGTCCATCACCAACTCCCAGAGTTCACCCAGACTCATGTCCATCGAGTCAGTGATGCCATCCAGCCATCTCATCCTCTGTTGTCCCCTTCTCCTCCTGCCCCTTATCCCTCCCAGCATCAGAGTCTTTTCCAATGAGTCAACTCTTCACATGAGGTGGCCAAAGTACTGGAGTTTCAGCTTTAGCATCATTCCTTCCAAAGAAATCCCAGGGCTGATCTCCTTCAGAATGGACTGGTTGGATCTCCTTGCAGTCCAAGGGACTCTCAAGAGTCTTCTCCAACACCACAGTTCAAAAGCATCAATTCTTCAGCACTCAGCCTTCTTCACAGTCCAACCCTCACATCCATACATGACCACAGGAAAAACCATAGCCTTGACTAGACGAACCTTTGTTGGCAAAGTAATGTCTCTGCTTTTTAATATGCTATCTAGGTTGGTCATAACTTTCCTTCCAAGGAGTAAGTGTCTTTTAATTTCATGGCTGCAGTCACCATCTGCAGTGATTTTGGAGCCCAGAAAAATAAAGTCTGACACTGTTTCCACTGTTTCCCCATCTATTTCCCATGAAGTGATGGGACCGGATGCCATGATCTTCGTTTTCTGAATGTTGAGCTTTAAGCCAACTTTGTCACTCTCCACTTTCACTTTCATCAAGAGGCTTTTTAGTTCCTCTTCACTTTCTGCCATAAGGGTGGTGTCATCTGCATATCTCAGGTTATTGATATTTCTCCTGGCAATCTTGATTCCAGCTTGTGCTTCTTCCAGCCCAGCGTTTCTCATGATGTACTCTGCAGAGAAGTTAAATAAGCAGGGTGACAATATACAGCCTTGACCTACTCCTTTTCCTATTTGGAACCAGTTTGTTGTTCCATATCCAGTTCTAACTGTTGCTTCCTGACCTGCATACAAATTTCTCAAGAGGCAGCTCAGGTGGTCTGGTATTCCCATCTCTTGAAGAATTTTCCACAGTTTATTGTGATCCACACAGTCAAAGGCTTTGGCATAGTCAATAAAGCAGAAATAGATTTTTTTTCTGGAACTCTCTTGCTTTTTCCATGATCCAGCGGATGTTGGCTATTTGATCTCTGGTTCCTCTGCCTTTTCTAAAACCAGCTTGAACATCAGGAAGTTCATGGTTCACATATTGTTGAAGCCTGGCTTGGAGAATTTTGAGCATTACTTTACTAGCGTGTGAGATGAGTGCAATTGTGCGGTAGTTTGAGCATTCTTTGGCATTGCCTTTCTTTGGGATTGAAAAGAAAACTGACCTTTTCCAGTCCTGTGGTCACTGCTGAGTTTTCCAAATTTGCTGGCATATTGAGTGCAGCACTTTCACAGCATCATCTTTCAGGATTTGAAATAGCTCAACTGGAATTCCATCACTTCCACTAGCTTTGTTCATAGTGATGCTTTCTAAGGCACACTTAATGTAATGCTAAAGAACCTAGATAACATATTGAAAAGCAGAGACATTATTTTCCAACAAAGGTCCATCTAGTCAAGGCTATGGTTTTTCCTGTGGTCATGTATGGATGTGAGAGTTGGACTGTGAAGAAGGCTGAGTGCTGAAGAATTGATGCTTTTGAACTGTGGTGTTGGAGAAGACTTTTGAGAGTCCCTTGGACTGCAAGGAGATCCAACCAGTCTATTCTGAAGGAGATCAGCCCTGGGATTTCTTTGGAAGGAATGATGCTGAAGCTGAAACTCCAGTACTTTGGCCACCTCATGCGAAGAGTTGACTCATTGGAAAAGACTCTGATGCTGGGAGGGATAAGGGGCAGGAGGAGAAGGGGACGACAGAGGATGAGATGGCTGGATGGCATCACTGACTCGATGGACGTGAGTCTGGGTGAACTCTGGGAGTTGGTGATGGATAGGGGGGCCTGGCGTGCTGCGACTCATGGGGTCGCAAAGAGTCAGACACGACTGAGCGACTGAACTGAATGCTAAAGAAAGGGCTGCCCATAGCCTCCTCCTCTTGGCAGATGTTAACAAATAGCCTCCATTCATCTGTTGGCCAGGTGCCCTTGTGCAGGGCACACCTGCATAGCTGTACACAGTGGTCCTAACCAAGGAGAACATGACATGCAATCCATGGTCAGTAAGCAGTTTTTATTGATTTGCTTACTGAAACAAATCCAGATTTAGTCAGAGCTCAGAGAAATAGACCAGTGCATTTGAGATAGTACAGAAAATATAACTGTTGTCCATGATGTTTAATATATTTTTTAAAATTCTAACTATTGAGAAGAAATAAGATAATGAATTTGAAAATATGATGAATGTGAGAAGTAACAGATTTAATTATAATTTGTTATAATTACTGGAGAAGGAATGACAACCTACTCCAGTATCCTTGCCTGAAGAATCCCATGGACAGAAGAGCCTGGTGGGCTACAGTCCATGGGGTCAAAAAAAGTTGGACATGACTGAGTGACTAACACTCAATCAGTAATTATAAAAATAAATCACAGTAATAAAACATAATAAAACAAGATTCAAAAGTTTAGAGGCAGCCTAAGGGAGAGATTATCCAAGAGAATTTAACAGACCTGCTGCTGCTGCTGCTAAGTCACTTCAGTCGTGTCCGACTCTGTGTGACCCCATAGATGAAGCCCACCAGGGTCCCCCGTCCCTGGGATTCTCCAGGCAAGAACACTGGAGTGGGTTGCCATTTCCTTCTCCAATGCATGAAAGTGAAAAGTGAAAGTGAAGTCACTCAGTCGTGTCCAACTCTTAGTGACCCCATGGACTGCAGCCTACCAGGCTCCTCCGTCCATGGGATTTTCCAGGCAAGAGTACTAGAGTGGGGTGCCATTGCCTTCTCCATCTCAATATGAATTCAGAAAGAGGATAGAGAAAGATGCCAACACAGTATTTAATTCTGAGTATAAAGAAGGCTTGAGAAATTGAATTGCCTGAGACTGATGGTTAAACAAGGCAAGTTTATCTTTCATTTTAATGGAATATCTTAAAACTAAAGAAAACAGGAAATTCCCTGGCAGTCCAGTTGTTAAGACTTGGTGCTTTCAGTGCCATGGGCCCAGGTTCAATCCCTGGTGGGGGAACTAAAATCCCACAAGCTGCATGGTGCAGCCAAAAACAAACAAAAAACCAACCAACCAAACAAAAAATAATGAAAATACACAGCAAAAATAATCATATCATCCTAACACGACACACTGGTATTTTTATGTTCTTCCACTTTTCATATTTTTTACATGATATACTTTGTTGCTGTAAGTTTAAAGGTGAAGTCAAAATGTATAGCTAAAATAGAGAATTTTACTTTAAAAAATAAAATTAGTTTATTAAGTAGAACACACTTGCCTAATTTGATCATAAAAGAAGTAATGCTTACACAGAACTGCTGTAAGAGGAATAGCTCATGATGGGGAAGAAAGACTGAAGAATGTAAAGAATTCTACCTAGAATGTGGCCAGAATTAACAACCCTCTTTTAAGTGATGGAAATGCCAAAATATCTATCCACAACAACAACATTCAGTTAGGGAACAATCTAAAAAATATGCATTGTCTGGAAAAAACTTTCATTGTTCAAGATAATTCTAAGCAGTAAATATAATAATCAGTGGTCCATTATGAATTTAACATTGTACAGATATATTATAGATGCAGCATGTATTAAATACAGAGTATGTTTAACACATGTAAACTAAAGAGTGGATTGATCTGCAAATTCATGGACTCACTAAGCAGCAAGTGGAAAATTCCAAAACAATAGCTCTCTCTCATCAGGTATATTCCTAGTCAGGGTGCCTGAAAACATTTTACAATGGACGACTCTAGATATCCAAGTTTCTGCCTGTTTTAGTTCAACAGTCATCAACAAAACAGGAAAGATTAACTTTTAATAATTTTCCTGGCTAGCTCTCATACTTGGAAAATAGTATTCTATTGAGTTCTGTGGATTCCTCAGGTTTTTTGGAAATAATACAATCTGGATTAAGTATTTTGTAATGATCCAAGGGAAAAAAAGAAAAGAAAAGAAAGGCAGATTTAAACCTGATACTTTGTTATGACACCTCAAGAGTTTTGTTGGTGTGTTCCTGCTGTTTCTAGTCAAATGCAAGGGATAGACTCGAGTTATTTAGGTGTCTGACCTACATGAAAGGAAGACCTATGAGCCTTCTTACCAGTTCTGGTCAGAGCAGTGAGCATTTGTCTCCTCTTTCTCTCCCCCTCACTTCCCACCCTAGATCATCTCCATCATCTTGTGACCAAAGGAGAAAATAACTCCCCAGCTGTCAGTGGCTTTCTCAGCTGCCAACACAAGAACCTGAGCATACAGAGGAATTAAGGACAGAGAGTCAACATGCACATTTCTGCTTATACCACGTGGGCTTCTGCTGGTGGTCATGGTGGGTACCTCTGCCTACATCCACCAGTGCTCCCTGAAGCATGTCTGAACTTACCGTAAATACTCAGCTTTTTGTTGTTGTTATTATTCTTTTAGTTTTTGCATAACTGTCCTTTTGAATATCCCCATGGACCACTGGCAGCTAGATTTTATATGAAACAGAGAGAACATACTGTTCACTTTATGCCATTTCAGAAATTCTCTGGGTCCTGTTGGACCTGTTAATAGTTAGTGGACCAGTGGTAGGTGGAAGGGAGGAGGCTCTGACTGAGGAGCTGGGATCTGGCTCAGTGTTGGCCCTTGGACCATGCTTCTAGGATGGACCACGCTTCTACTTCTCAAGGATCAATAGGGCTGCAGACTGGAGAAATGGGAGGTATGCGACAGTGAGGGAAAAGGTGAAAATACTTTAGATCCATCTGGCAGTGCATGCATGGAGGGAGGCCTGGAGCAGGCAGCAGAAAGGGCTTGGGACTCTCTACAGGGTAGACAGGATGGATGGAGCCAGAGCCAGGACCAGCCTGTGGTGCCAGCGTTGGCTGGCATGGGTGTGGGTGTCTTGGTGGGGGCAAACCAAGGCCTGGGATAAAAACCTCCAAGTTCACCACCTGTGACCCTGTGGCAGGTCTCCCTATGCAGTCCTAAATCTAATTGGAAGGAATTTAGAAGAGCTCCATTTTCTATTTCCTGTTTTAAGGATAATGAAAGCATGAATGGGTGAAATTGTGCATTTCTGAAGCTTTAATAAGTATCTATACTTTTGCGAATTTCTCCCAGTGTTGATGAAATAATAGTAGATGAAATAAAATCAATGTAACCTCTGCAAAGGAGAAGGCAATGGCACCCCACTCCAGTACTCTTGCCTGGAAAATCCCATGGACGGAAGAGCCTGGTAGGCTGCAGTCCATGGGGTCACACAGAGTCGGACACGACTGAAGTGACTTAGCAGCAGTAGCAACCTCTGCAAATACCTGTGGGAAAGGTTGATGGGCGAGAAAAAGGATTCTTTCTTTGGCTGTGTCAGGTTGTAGTGGTGGCACTTGGGGGTCTTCAATCTTTGTTGTGTCATGAAGGATCATTTTTTTTTAGGGGTGTCATTTGGGATCTTTAGTTGTGGCACATGGGATCTAGTTCTCTGAGCAGGGATGGAACCTGGGCCCCCTGCATTGGGAGTGCTGAGTCTTAGACACTGGGCCACCAGGAAAGACCCAGGGAAGGGAAGGATTCTACAGCCCAGAATGGAGTATAGTTTATAATTCCAGTTTCTAACATGATGAGGAAGGAGAAGATGTGGGGTTTAATTCTAAGTTGACTTTGGGGAGAAAAAAGTGATTAATTTCTTACCTCTCACAGATGCAGCAATGAAAATCCATTCCTCACTCAAATGAAACTCAATCTTCAGACAAGTCTTGAATGATTTACTACAACCTCATAAAAAGTGTCAAAGAGATCTGTAAAACAAGACCAGTTTGCCTACATTCTTTAAAAAAGTAACTATAGAAAAGTCTGAATAATTGTGTGGTACTGTTCAAACACGTTTGACAAGCCTTCTACAATCATAAGTATGCACTTGGACTTTTCTTGTCTTATGTATTTTCTTGTATTTAGATGCTTCCCAGTGGTGCTAGTGGTAAAGAACCCACCTGGCAATCCAGGAGACGTGAGCTCGATCCCTGGGTCAGGAAGATCCCCTGGAGAAGGAAATGGCAACCCACTCTAGTATTCTTGCCTAGAGGATCCCCCGGACAGAGGAGCCTGGTGGGCTACAATCCATAGTGTTGCAGAGTCAGACATGACTGAAGCACTCAACTACACAAACTCTTTTAGTGTCATGAAAACTCATATTTTAAAATCAAATTAACTGTATTTTTCTTTATTTCAACTTCTATACCTCAAAAAAGATTCTAGTGCCTGATTTTTCCTGAATTTGGGAATACTGCTTAAATACTGATGTGGTCATTAAAAAAGATTGCAAAGAAAAGTAACTATAATCATAACCCTATTGTAATCTAAAAACAACTCATGTCAGGAAGTACTGTGTGGCTGAAATATTTAGTCATTGCCTCCTTGATCATGTCTAGCAAGAACTTGAATAAAACTTACAAAGAACAGCAGTGACATAAGCTTTTCAACTATTTCAGTCTGATTTCAAATGTCCATTGAGAGATTTTTGCCCTCCCACCCACCCAAATGGCAACCTACTCCATTATCCTTGCCTGGAGAATTCTATGGACAGAGGAGCCTGGTGACCCCCAGTCCATGGGGTCTCAAAGAGTCAGGCATGACTGAGCAACCAACATATCCACCCAAAAACACGGAACTGGTTGCAAATTGGAGCAAATGCTGACACAGATTTGCATTTTCCAGGGTTCTTCAAAGCACAAGTAAGAGCTCCATGGCCTCCCACTGAGTGGCCAAAAATAGCCAATTTTCCATGGTCCACTGGAAAGTTGGCATTTATCAGTGAGGGAAGCTTATTCATTATGTAAGAGTACATTCTGTAGATAGTTTTTCAACTATCCACATAAAATCCAGCCTATGTGCCAAGGTCCCAGAGCTCATCTTTCCCTGGTGTCCAGAGCAATGATGACCAGGTTGTGTTTTGAGCCTGCTTGAGGATGGCTGATTCACTCTAGCATTTGCTCTGTGTATTTTAAGATAGACAGCCAGTATAATTCAATAACTCTTCCTGGTCCTGGCTTTGGAAGTGTGCAGACAGCAGATTTCATTTTGTCCATTAGTTCAAACCTGTCATGTTCAAACACCTTCAGCCACCCTCTAGAGAGCAGTGCTGTCCAAAAGAACTTTCTGTAATGATGGATGTGTTCATCTAAGTGTGATCTGAAGAGCTCGGGTGTGCTTCCCTACCCCATCCCACGCACTTCACCTCCCAGAGCAGAAATGTCTACCACTGCTGCCAGGAATCATCTTTATCAGGCCCCCTTTGGTGAGGGCTGAAAAGTTAAAATAGCAACCAGACAGGGAAAGAATGAAGAAACAGATTTCTGGTGACAAGGGTTCTAGAGTTGTTCTGCCCAATATGGTAGCTTCTGGTCACAGGTGGCTATTATAACTTTTATTGACTTAAGTGAAAAATTCAGCTCCTCACTGGACACATTACAAGGGCTCAATAGCCACATGAGTTAGTGGCTACTGTTTTGGACAGTATAGTGTTTGGCTGTCCTGTAGGATATAGAAGAAAAATATCTTTATATTTTCCACGTGAAGTGCCATTACAGGATGAGTAAAGCACAGAGATGATTTTATATACAGAGAAATTTTTAAAAATTAACTTGTTTAAAAAATTTCAAATAATTTATCTGGGTTGGGAGACCTGAATTTATTTAGAGTAGTGAGATTTTTTTCTTTAAGTCTTCTTGCTTGTGCTTGAATCTAGGAGGATGTTCACAAACCAACCGGGAGGATATTGAAGAGCCACTAGAGAAATAGTTGTACCACCCTTGAGAACCACTGCCTCAGAGGACACTTTAACAAATGCCAGGGGTGAGAGGATTGGGAGGGATTGCCTCCTCTGTCTTCTACTTCTACCAGGTCTCAAGGCAAAGAGAGCTCATTTCTGCTACCTGTCTCGGGGAGGAAAGCAGAGTCTAAGTGGAGTGGATTGTTAAATGGAGTGGGTTGTTCCTGGGTTATTTGCCTTGGTACACAACAGTTTTTGAGCCAATCTTTGACCTGCACACGTTAATGTTTATTGAGTGCCTACTACAGCCCAGATACCATGCTTTACACACAGCAATTTTCCTTTTAAAATATTTATTTGTATTTATTTATTTGGCTATGCTGGGTCTTACTGTGACACATGGGATCTTAGATCATGGTAGTGGGACACAAGATCTTTAGTTGTGGCAGGCAGGATCTTTTTTCTTTTTCTTTCTTTAGTTGCAACATACAAACTCCCAGTTACGTATGGGATCCAGTTCCCCAACCAGGGATAGAACCTGGGCCTCCTGCATTGGGAGCTCGGAGTCCCAGCCACTGGACCCCTGGGAAGTCCCCACATTGATTTTCTTAATCCTCAAACCAGCTCTCTAAGACAGACACCATTATTAGTCATTTTCCAGAATGGCGATTGAAATAAGTGATTAAGTAAATGATGGGATCTGGCTTGACTCTCAGATACCACCCTATACTTCCCCCAGGTGACCAGTAGAACTACTGGGAGGATCAGAAAGGGACTCAGCAGGACTGAGGATTTTTAATGTGAAGGATAACTCTGCTGTTAAGTAAACAGTATTATAGAAAGTGTTATCATTTATAGCATTAGGAAATATAAAACTAAAACAAAATTGATTTAGCTATAAATGTAAGTAGCATTCTTGGGTCTATTTATTCTTATGAATATGCTGTTTCCTGGGGAGCTTAGGGAACAGAGTTGACAACAGTTCCTATTTCTAGATTTTTTAAAAGAGTAAGTTAAAGAAAAAAAAAAAAAAAAAAAAACTAAACAGGACTCTCAATTCTTGAAAAGATTGCTGTGGATGCAAGAAGTACCATGGGTCACTATGAGGGTTAACTAACCGAACCTTCCTAGTACTTCTTGAGTCTTCTATGACCCTTGAGCTGTAGATTCCATAAGAATAGTTTTAAGCTGTTAATAAAATTCTGTCACTACAAACTGCTGGTTCCTGTTTGCTCCTGATAATCAGAATACTATAGGAACACCTCAAATGTTTCCACTTATTTCAAAGGTGTGTGTGTGTGTGTGTGTGTATGCTAGTCACTCAATCGTGTCCAACTCTTTGCAACCCCATGGACTACAGCCCACCAGGCTCCTCTGTCCATAGAATTCTCCAGGCAAGAATACTGGAGTGGCTTGCCACTTTCTTCTCCAGGGGATCTTCCCAACCCAGGGATCGAACCTGGGATTTTGCATTGCAGGCAGATTCTTCACTGTCTGAGCCACCAGGGAAGCCCATTATTTCAAAGGTATACTGATTGCAGATTTAAAGGAAGTCTAAAACTGAAATCAAGTTCAATGAAAAACATATGTTTTCTTTTCAATATTTTGGGGTGAGGGCATATGTGTGTGTGGTTATCTAATACATAAGACCTTAGTAATAATTGCTGAAAGATTTGTGATACTCATTTATTAAAAGATTTCCTGGAAGCTAGAGATTCTATTTTCTCAAATATTCAGTACTCAGTATTAATTTATGCACCAGGAGAATCTGAACAGATTATGCAAGGCTTATATAATTGAAAGACCTCCTTGGGGGGCATTTCTTGAATTTGACCCCCACCACAAGTATACTTTCTACATAAATATTAGACTATATATATATACATAAATATTAGACTATATATAATATCAGGGCTTCCCTGGTGGCTCAGAGGTTAAAGAGTCTGCCTGGAATGTGGGGGACCCGGGTCCAGAGACCTGGGTCCAAGCCCTGGGTTGGGAAGATCCCCAGGAGAAGGAAATGGCAACCCACTCCAGTACTCTTGCCTGGAGAATCCCATGGAGGGAGGAGCCTGGTAGGCTACAATCCATGGGGTCGAAAAGAGTCGGACACGACTGAGCGACTTCACTCACTCACTCACTCATACATAATATCAGTCGGCTTACACACTGTAAAATAAAAAGAAAAAAAAGAAAGATAGTACTGATATTAAAAGTATATATTTAAAAGTACCAAAAACAAGGAAAGGGGGGGAAATAAGAAAACCTACTCCACTCACAGAATGGCTGTCTCTTTGACGAGTTTTCTTGGCTCCAAGGAAGTTGATGAATGAAACATTTATAAGGGAAACAAAAGATCTTATTAAATTATGAGAAAAAATTTACTTGCAAGATAGGGATGATGAGCAGAGCTGGGGGGAATAGCCATATTTCCATATTCTGTTCTTTGGAAATGGAACCTGGAGGTTCTCTTGAAAAATGAAGTGATGTCTTGAATAATTTTAAATGTTAATTAAATTGGAATGTATAGGAATTGGTTAAATCATTAAAAATAATTTTCAAAAAAGAGAAACTGTGAATTTTATATAGTACATCTAAAATCAATAAGTACCAAGACATTTAACTCATTAATTAATAAAGGAACCAATAAGATGTTACAGCTGGTTTCAAGGAGAATTTCAAAGGTGGAGGTACAGGAAAATTATGAAATAAATATGCAAATAGATGCAAAAATTGTCTATGTCTGCAGGGTAAGAGAGAGACAGCAATTGTCTCCTGATGCTCCAAAATTTATTTGTGGGACTATTGACAAAAAATATTTGCATTGCATTCATTATCTACAAATTACAGAGCTGTAAAATAGCTCAAAGGCAATGAAGGACACAAGCCCTCTAGAACCAGATAGTCCAAAAGAATGTGCTCTAAACTGAACATAGTTTTCCGTGAAAACCACTAGTAACATGAGTTTGAGCAAGCTCCAGGAGTTGGTGAGGGACAGGGAAGCCTGGTGTACTGCAGTTCATGGGATCGCAGAGTCAGACACAACTGAGCAACTGGACTGAACTAAACTGAACCTTTCAGTACATTTCAAAGGCCATCAGAATTTTTTCCTACACAGGTGATATGAGATCAGGCAGAATTATTCCCATGACTATCTAAAGTTCTTCACATTTCTGATGTATATAAAGCCTTATCAGATTTGATTTCATTCCAAATACACAGAGCAATGAATTACATCTATGTTTTGGAGGGTGAAGATTCATTGTTTACTTGGGAGAATGTCACCAGCAAAGCCCTCTAACAATTCCTGGTAAATAAAAACAGAATCTGGGTAATAAAATAAAATCTTTTTCCCCCTTCTCTTTCCTTTGTGCTTAGTCATTCTGCTTACTCACAGGGTGCTGTGTGCAGGAGGCCTTGCACCCATCACTTCAGGCCAGAGTTCCTAGTGGGAAATGGCTATATCTGGCAGCACAGCTCTCTCAGCTGTGTGCAGATACCACCTCTTGATTCAAAATGGCAGAATTTATAAATTCTTCTATACTTGGGAAATGTTATCTTTTTGCTTAGAACACCAAATTAATTCATGTCTCCCACATGAGCCATTAATTTTCTGAATTTTTCTCTTTTGACTGCCAAGAGTTGCATATACTTTGCAGTCACTCCCTCTCTTCATTTATTCTCCATAATTTTTTTTCATCTTGAAGTTCAAATTGCATTTCTACCACCATTAACAACAGTAAAGAAATTGTTCAGATGTAGCTCTTCTGTTCCAATCAAATCTGTTTCTCTTAAGTTGATTCATATTCTCAGACTTTCAAAGATGTGCAAACGTTTATGTCATTACTAATATACAGGCAAAGCTTCAGCTGTACCAAAGGCCAGATGTAAAATTAGAGCAATGAACTAATTAGCGTTATATGTACTAAAAGAAACTGGAAGTTATTTTTTGTATTTACCACTTGAGCATGGGAGAGTGGAACTTGTCAAGTTTAAAACCCAAGTTTAAAAGTTTAAAAGCGTTGACAAGGTTCCCCTGAAGACTTATGAGATTCAAATAGTATTACTAACTGGCAGCATGCAATGTCATCTTTAAGAAATATAAAAACTGGCACCAGAAAACCAATGGCACTACATCTGGGGGAAAGAATTGAGTGCATTTTGGCTTTTGAGTTTTTCATCACAACAAAATTACTTCTCTTCTGACTGAGAAACTACAATTGTAGTTCTGGGAAAAAAATTTTTTTTTTTCTTGAAACAAATTCTTCTTTTAGAGAACTTAGATTGTTTACCCTTAACTTAAAATTATGCACCCTAATGAAACTTTATACAAAATTACATTAGTGTCTGTACTATTTTTCTGCAAAATTTCAAAGCTGATGGTCTTTGTTGGGCTGTCATTTCTACTTCAGTGTGCCTGGTTGAAGAGACTTCTACTTGTAGGGAAATGTAGCACTTGGGAGGCTTTGGTCTGCCTGCCTTTCAAAATGCTCTGCAGAGGTTGTTGGGAGTAAGCACGGCAGAGTGGAATGAAAGTGGCTCTAGATGCATTTTGCCATCTATTTTTTCTCTTCTCAGTTTTTTCCCACATGCTAATGCTGGCTACTAAAAGCATGCTTCATTCCTTATGCCTAGCAACCGATCTACTTCAGGAACAGACAATTATGTTGCAGCAATGAAGAGGAATCAAATCCCATCAAAGGTTAAGACAAATTCTCAGCTAGAACAGCCTGGGTTTGAATGCCAGCTCTTGCTTTTAAGCTGTGTGGCCAGGGACAAATCACTTCATTGCTCTACTCTCAGTTTCCTCATCTGCAGAGCAGTCATGATAGTAGCAGTGCCTACCGCAAAGGGTTATTTTAGAGATTAAATGAGCTCGCTTTGTAAACTGCTTGGAATACTGCTTGGCACTTGGTGTATGTTATATATTTTGAAGTAACTAAATTAAAATAATTGCTCTCAATTGTGAAGGCTAGAAACAAGGCAACTGTCCATCAATAGGAGGCTGGTATTAAATCAGATATAGTACATTTCTGCAGGATTATACAATGTAAGTATTAAAAAGAATGTGGTAAGTTCTCCTATCTTACATGGGAAGAGCTTCAAGAAAAAAGATACACATGTGCTTTTATATATACTGTGAAAGTGAAAGTTGCTCCGTTTTGTCTGACACTCTTTGCAACTGTATAGTCCATGGAATTCTCCAGGCCAGAATACTGGAGTAGGTAGCCTTTCCCTTCTCCAGGGGATCTTCCCAACCCAGGGATCAAACCCAGGTCTCCTGCATTACAGGTGAATTCTTTACCAACTGAGCTATCAGGGAAGCCTGATATATACTGTACCATGGCCCCAAGTCATGGCTTAGAAGAAGATGAGGATTGAGGATGTTTAGTGCTCTCAGTTCCCAAAAAGAACACTGATACTATATTTAATTCAGAAGATACCAGCAAAGTAATTTAGAATATCTTATATTTGTCTTTATTCTTCTAGGTAACGAATTTAAGTTCACGTCCTTAATCTTTCACCATTACCCTTCCCCCTTCCCCCACCCTGCCACTAATAAAACCATAAGGAACCAGACTTTTATTGAAAAAGTAATAACTGAAACTGGATTTTTTTTAGCAGAAAAAAGGGTATATTATTATAGTAATAAAAAGAATAAGCCTCCCAAATCCCCAAGTCTCTGTGCCACTCAGAAACAACTGCTGATTGTAATTATCTCTGTGTTCTTCCACAGCTCATTGTGTTTGTGTGTGTGTGTGTGTGTGTGTGTGTGTTTGTGAATTATATGTTCACTTTGGGAATTGGTTCACATCTCTAGGCCTCAATTTCCTACTCTGCAAAATGAGGATAATACTTGTATGTATGGTAATTTTTAAAAATCTTGTATTGTTATATAGCCCCAGAGCCTAGAATAGCACCTGGAATATAATACATGATCAATAAACATTTGTTAATTAACCAAATGAATTAAATGAGGTAATATAAATTACTTGAAGGCAAGAGGTGGCCAGTATATCTTAGTTCTCTTCTTCTGGCTCCAGGAAGGCATTTGACAAGGTTCTTCCTGATACATATATCCCTTATGAAGAGTGGATTATGGGCTAGAGGCAAACATGAGTAACTGCTTCAGTGACTGTAATCAAAGGTGGATTAATGGATCACTGTCAGTCTGGTGATAGGTTTCAAGATTTACAATGGGATTCTGTCCTTTGCATCCATTAAACATTTTTGTCATCTACTTGGGGAAGAGTATAAACAGTGAGGTCCATCACATATTTATAAGAACCTAAGCTGAAAGAAAGGATATACTGGAGAGAAGAATCAGGAGACTTTGACTGATTAACCCAAGAGACAGAATTAAATAAGATGAGATTTAGCAGGGTAAATTTAAGGTCTTACATTTGGGTCCCCAAACTCTAAAACATATGAATGTGATGGAGACTTTGTTTAATAGCTTGTATGTGGACAAGCCACAGAAGTTTTTGTCTTCAATAACTCAAAATGTATCAAGTTCAAATATTATGTGTATTAATCAGTTCAGTTCAGTTCAGTCGCTCAGTCATGTCTGACTCTTTGCGACCCCATGAATTGCAGCACGCCAGGCCTCCCTGTCCATCACCAACTCCTGGAGTTCACTCAGACTTACGTCCATCGAGTCAGTGATGCCATCCAGCCACCTCATCCTCTGTCGTCCCCTTCTCCTCCTGCCCCCAATCCCTCTCAGTATCAGAGTCTTTTCCAATGAGTCAACTCTTTGCATGATGTGTATTAATAAGGTCATGCAGTTTTGAGTTGCCTTACTAGAAACGAGGCATAAATTCAAGTTAAGGCATAAATTCATAGTTCCAACTTATTCTGTGACCCCTGGAAGGCTATGATCTACTCTTAAGAGTAGCACTTTCAAAACAATATACGGAAACTAGTTTAAATTTAGAGACAAGTAATCAAAATCATGAAGGACTCAGCACTATGTATGCAAGGTTTGATTAAAGGAAAGGAGAATTTAGCCTCGAAGAAAAACTTAGATGAAGATAAAATATTGCTAGGTTGTTATATGGGAAAGAAATTAGATTTGATCTATAAGACACCAAGAGGTAAACTATCTTTAATGGGGAGAATTAAAAGAGAGATTTTTGTCTCAGTCTAAGGAAGAATTTTTAAGGGTAAAAACTGTCCAAAGATGGGATAAACAATAATGGTTTTCTTCATGGTAAAAAGAATATGTGTCCTTTTAAGAAAATCAGAGAACAAAAAATGTTGAAACATAAACACTGTTATTATTTGGAAATCTCACCATCTGTTTAATCTCAAGCATGCTAATGCACTGTTGAAAAAAGTTTTGCATTTACTAGTTCACTGAATTTGGCAGATGTTTATGCAGCGGTTGGTCCAGAGCTCAGCAGTGAAGTTATAGACAGGCTGGCACTTAGATTAAATAACATTGTGGGCCCCTTTCAAATCTGGGAGCTTATTATCTTATAAATGCCAGAAGCATTGATTCTATTGAGATCATAGGCCAGGTTGGCTGTAGATCTAGGCCTTCTGTGAATATGTGAGTGTTAGCTCAGTCCTTGGACTCTAACAGCTCCATCCACAGCTGGTTAACTAGAATGGAAGGCTGATGCAGTTGCCAAGCAACTCAGATTTGGATAAATATGGCTCCCTTTTCTGGTGTACCAGCTAAGTGGATAAACAAACATTCTTTTGACTATGACTCAATCTTATCCTACGAGTATACTTTTAAAGAACTAAGGCAGATATTTAGGTAACTCAGAACAAAAATTTCTATGAATAATCTAAAAATTTTAAAGCCCAATGTCCTGACCCATGTGAATGGATGTCCTCAATCCTACATTTTAATGTGTAAGTAGAACAAAGGCTCAGCAACACATTTCTCCTTGAACAGACAGTAGATGAGGTAGCACCGGGAGATAGAAAAGGAAGACAAGAGAACTGGTGGTGAATGTGCAACTGTATTTCTTCTGCAATTTGGAGCTGACTTGTGAGTTGGGATGTCTTTTTTTAGAATCTTGGACCACAGTCAGTAGCTGCTAGCAAGACAATGAGGTCAGTTTCTGGCAGCAATGAAATGGTTGTTTCCCCAACTAGACTCTGAGCATTTTGAGGGCATTTATTTTTGTATTTCATAATGTCCACAAAGCATAGAGTACTAGATATTAATTCATTATGATTACAGATCAAAGTTGTCCTTGACATACACATATTCACTTACGTTTCCCAAATTTATGGGAACAAAATATACATACTATACTAATATACATACCAATAAAGATAACTGAAATGAAGCAAATGATTTCTCTGAATATATTTATTATTGTTTGAGCAAGCTCCAGGAGTTGGTGATGGACAGGGCAACCTGGTGTGCTGCAGTCCATGGGGTTGCAAAGACTTGGACATGACTGAGCGACTGAACTGACTGACTGATTGTGACACTTTAAAGCTTAAGCTAAGAAAAACATTTTTTCCTGAAACAGTGGTGAAATGTTGTTGTTTAGTCATGAAATCATGTCCAGTAGCCCACCAGTCTCCTCTGTCCGTGGGATTTCCCAGGCAAGAATACTGGAGTGGGTTGCCTTCTCCGGGGGATCTTCCCTACCCAGGGATCGAACTCATGTCTTCTGCATTGGCAGGCAGGTTCTTTACCACTGAGCCACCAGGGAAGCCCTGGTGAAATACTGATTATTCATATACCAAATCTTTTCTCAACAATTCACTGCCATGCTTGTGTTTAGAAGATGGTGACATTTCAAAATATTGTATTTATATTTCAACATTTTTCTTTCCAATTTTTAAAAATGACATATTCTTTTTACAATGAATAAAGCCATCATTGTTTTATAATAATAAAAAAAACCCTCAGAAATTTCTAACTATTTCCAGCGTAGAGAATGACATTTGTCTAAATCATGCTAAACTAGCCCCTGCTGATACTCATATGGCAGTGGGTGAGAAATGAGAATAGAATGGAAATCCTGAACATTGAGGCTAAAGGCTCTTAGTTCAGTTGGCTGCTCTAGAGTTGGCCTGGATTGGAGGACTGGCAGCCACACTTCTATCATGGTGGGGGAGCCTGCAGTGGCTGCTGGCTACAACTTTCTTCCCATTTTCCCACTCCACACATCCTACTCAACTCTTCCCACTCCCACCCCTAATCCACAGTCACTCCTGTAAATTTCTAAGAGCTCTGCATTGCCAACAGCTTCGGGAGTCACCAGATCCTGAAGGCATAAAAGGAAGGGTATTGAGAAAACTTTACCCTGTAGTCTTGAAGGTCAAATTGTTTGAGAGACGAAAACTGGACTGCATAAATATAAGAAGAAAATCAGAGTCTCTGAAGACCACCTGGCCTATAGTAAGTTCTTTCTGTAATGCACATATTAGAGATTCTGTGTTGTAACTGCCACAAGTCTAGGGGTTAAGCCCTGTCATCATCCTTATTTATTGGCAAAGACATGGAGAAGCAGAAAGACAAAAGGCTGAGCCGAGATTCGTTTTCTCATTCTGCTGGACACAAAGCCATAACACAACCTTTTAAGACAGATTTTGTAGAGCAGAGAGAATTAGTAAGAGAAAAGTCTTTGTTTAATTTAAATCACTACCATGTGACTGTTGCCTGTCTTATATGGGCAGAGATGACTTTACTTAGACCAGGGCCTTCCCATTTTTCTCATTCCTCTCAAAGATTCTAAAGATTATGAGCTCTGTAAGGGCAAGATCACGTCTCAACCCCTTTTGTATCCATGGCACCTACTACAGTGGTTGACACACAACCTGGAGGTAGAGAACGAAGCAGATGGTGGAGGCCCGTTATTATTTCTGTAAAACAGTGTGAAGGAGTTCAAGTGTATGAAGCCCTGGGGTTTTGCTTTCCCTCTGCCACTAGTTGGCAGTGCTGGGAAAGTGACTTAGCCAATCGGTGCTTTGATTCTCTATGAATAACATCAAGTAGGTTGAGTCGTGTGTCCTTGACAGTATCTTTCACCTCTAAACTTCTGTGACTATAGGAAGACTTATGCTTCCCTAAAGAACAGAAATATTCTGCTGGAATACTTAGTTCATATCATCAGGAGTGTCTTCCAGCTCTTACATAGCTCAAATTCAGTGTCCATAATTTACCATGTTGGAGGAACCTCATGCTCACAACAAGAAATTAAGAAAAGCAAACAGTTAACAGGCCCAGGTATCGTTGACAAATAATCATGGGAACTCTGGAATCAACTTTCAGATAACAGCAGCTATTTACCATAATTTGGTGGAAGTTGAGTCATATAATATGACTCCGTTATGTGTAGCAAGTAGCTTTCCTTTTGGAACAAGATTCTCTATCATGTGGAAAGGATTCTACTTACTTATGGAGGTGTGAAAATGTTAACTTTCAAAATTTAAAGAATATAATCTCCTCTTAGGAAGATGTTGTGCCAAGGTAAGATGAGAAGCACAATACCAGTATGTTTGTATGTGCACATAGGAGAATTTTTAAAGATTCAATTAATTCCTAATTCAAGACGTTGTCTTAGTAACTACTATTTCAAGATGCTCAGTGCCTGCAACATAATTCATAGCTTCACCAAAGCAGGAGAAAAATAGAAAAAGACAGAATCTTAAAATACCCTTGCCAATTAAATTCTGAATTATTTTTGACTTTGGGAATAGTCAGTCATTTTATTTAAGCCGTTAAGAATGATAAAGGATGCATTGATTCTGCATGTTTCCACTTACATTTTCATTATTTCATGATCTTCGGTGTGTTTGGGGGTTTCATCTAATTTCCTCTACCTCCAAATCCAAGGTATTAAAAATAGATAAAAAGACCAGCTTAATACTGGATCTTTACCATGAAGGCTAATGACAAAATAATGGCGTTCATGACCCAAGTCACCAAATCCCCACCATCCCAGGCAGCCTCAAGAAATGTGTAAGATATGTGGTGAAGCCACAGACCACACACCAAAACCAGCCAATTCTTTGTTTACTCTTTGTAATGAGAAGTTCATTGTTTAAGAGTGCAGAGATCAAGACTACTGCAAAATTCATAGCAAACCTCAAAGATTAATTTAAAATTTCAACTACTGCTCATCATTAACCCTCTTGGGGCTTTCCAGGTGGCTCAATGGTAAAGAATCCACCTGCCATTGAAGAAGATGCGGCTTTGATATCTGGGTGGGGAAGATACCCTGGAGAAGGAAATGGCAACCCACTCCAGTGTTCTTGCCTGGGAAATCCCATGGACGAAGAGGCCTGGCAGGCTACAGTCCATGGGGTCACAAAGAGTCAGATACAACTTAGCAACTAAACAACAAGAACAAAATTAAGCCTCCTATGGTAGGTTCCTGTGAAAGGTCTTGTTCATTGACTACTGAAAAGCTATTCCCAGGACTTGCCTAGTGGTCCGGTGGCTAACACTATATTCTTCCAATGCAGGGGCCTGAGTTCTATCCCTGGTGAGGAACCTAGATCCTACAAGAAGCCACAACTAAAAGATTCTGCATGCCACAACTAAGACCCAGCACAGCCAAAAAAAAAAAAAAAATTAAAGCTACTCCCCATTCCCTTTCCCCTGACATTTCTACTCCAGACGCTTAAAAGTCAAACCGCGGCTTTTGTAGCTTTTTGTTTAGCTACGGATGGTGACAGGATAGCACTGTTATAAGCAGAATTCTGCTGGGCATTTCTAGATGAACTTGCTGTCCCCATAACAAGGGACAGGTGTTCCAGCAGGACCTTTCTCCTTCCCCCATCATTTCAGTCTGGAATGCAGGCATGATGGCAGGCCCTTTAACCCCCATGTGACCAGCAGGAGGCCACCAACGTAAAGAAAAGGCCAAGAAACTTTCAAAGACTCATGCTGCTGGATTAAGGCCAGCAACTTCCTCCATTCAGACTTTTAATATATATTACAAAAAAAGCTTATTTGCTTAAGATCCTACAATTGTT